>NC_091434.1:165728398-166928398 GCF_964237555.1 Oryctolagus cuniculus
CCAAGTGCTTGGGCCCCTGCCACCCACATGGGAGACCCAGAGGAAGCCCCCGGCTCCTGGCTTCGGATCGGCCCAGCTCCAGCTGTTGCGGCCATTCGGGGAGTGAACAGCAAATGGAAGACCTCCCTCTTTCTTTGCCTCTCCTCTCTCTGTGTAACTCTGACTTTCAAATAAATGGATATATCTTTAAAGAAGAAGAAGCAGAAGAATATGGGCCGTGAAGCACCCAGCACGGCACCGACAACGTGGAGCTGCACCCATGCCAGCCACAGCTGCTGGTGTGGCACCAATGGGCTGCCCCTTGGCAGAACTGCGAATTGGAAAAAGAATAAGGCTCATTTAGAAAGTAAGAGCACAGGGGGCCCGGCTCCTAAAACCCCCGCCACCCAGAAGCAGCCCCCATTAACATTTTGATGGATTTCCGTCCTGGATTTTACATGCATTTTTCTGTAGCTGAGGTCACTGGATACACAATTTCATTCCCTAATTTTTTTACTTGTTATAGTCTTTTCCCATATCATTAAAAATGGTTGCAAATGTTACTTTTTTCCATATTACTTTTTTTTTAATATGAAAGCAACACACACTCACGGTAAAGAATAAAGTGATTCAGGAAGGACTAGCCCGCTCCCCTCACTCCTCTCTGCCCTTCAAGCCTCAGGGGAATGCACTGTTGACAGTTCTGTTTGCGTCCTGCAGCCCGTTCTCTGTGCCACGTAGATCCATTTTTCTACAAATGGTCCCAACGAGCTTAGCTGTGTGCCACAGGACGTTGTGGGGTCGTTTCCTTATCAGTGCACAGGGACCCACTGTGCTTTAAGAAAGATGCCAAGGGGCCGGCGCTGTGGTGCAGCGGGTTAAAGCCCAGCCTGTAGCACCAGCATCCCACAGGGCGACAGTTCAAGTCCCAGCTACTCCTCTTCCAATCCCGCTCTCTGCTATGGCCTGGGAAAACAGCAGAAGATGGCCTGAGTCCTTGGGCCCCTGTACCCATGTGGGAGACCTGGAAGAAGTTCTTGGCTCCTGGCTTTGGATCAGCTCAGTCCTGGCCATTTGGGCCATTTGGGGAACAAATAGCAGATGGAAGACCTTTCTCTGTCTCCCTCTCTCTTTACAACTCTTTCTCTCTTTTCAATATTTATTTATTTGAAAGCCAGAGTTACACAGAGAAGGAGAGGCAGAGAGACAGAGAGAGAGAGAGAGAGAGAGAGGTCTTCCATCCACTGGTTCACTCCCCAATCGGCTGCAACGGCCGGAGCTGCACCGATCCAAAGCCAGGAGCCAGGAGCTTCCTCCAGGTCTCCCATGTGGGTGCAGGGGCCCAAGGACCTGGGCCATCTTCTACTGCTTTCCCGGGCCACAGCAGAGAGCTGGATCAGAAGTAGAGCTGTCGGATTTTGAACTGGCATCCATATGGGATGTCGGCACTGCAGGCGGCGGCTTTACACACTATGCCCCAGTGCCAGCTCCTAACTCTGTCTTTCAAATAAATAAAATAAATATTTTTTAAAAATGTATTAAAAAAAGAAAGGGGCCAAATGCTCCGGCTGGGGATCCTCTCCTTCCCATCACTCGCGCCGCTCTCTTGCGGACACGCGTGGGCATCCCTCGGGGCCGCTGTCGGGATTAGTCAGCAGAGAGCTCCAGCAACAGCTCGAGCTGTGGATACCGAGAAAGATCAGAGGTGTATTATGGGAGTGGGCTCACGTGTTATGGAAGCCTACAGATCTGCCCGTGCGCCCCTGCCGACAGAGCCCCTGGAAAGCCCGAGATGTAAGGCCGAGCAGGACCAAAGGCCCAAGGAAGCAGTGAGAGAGGGGCCAAGGCCTGGAGTCCGCGGTCCATCATCCGGGCACCGTGACATCCCGGCTGTCCCCGTTCCAGCAGACCGGGGGTGGGGGTGGGTGTCGCTCCCCCTCTTCGTGGAGGAACGACACAGGACCCTGCGCTGTTCTTTTGTCTGCTCGGCCCTTCCTGGGTTTGCTGCTGGTTCTTCCCGGGTTGGCTACCGACTCTTCCACCTCCGTGGAAGGGCGGGCCCCCCTGCCACTTTCCCCACTTCCGCAGGGGAGCGGCACACCCCCGGCCGGCTCTCTCGGGGGCTGCACAGGTGTTCCTTCAGATAGATGTTCCTGGTGCATGTTGTCTCTCTCCTCCTTTGTAGTCCTCTTCCACCAATCCCAACTCTGCTACCCACACGCCGAGTACGCTGCTCTCCTCCAATCAGGAGCAGGTCCTGCAGCTTGTCAAGTTGGTGAGAGGCAGCTGGGTAGAAGCTGTTTCCTCCTCTCCCAGCACCATATTGTGGGAGAGCAGATGTATAGAATAAGTCTTAATTCCAGTAACAGTATAGTCTGAGTTGCTCCCCACAGGGGGTTGCCCTTTCTCCGCCTTTTGGTTCTGTCTGGGCCCTTGGTGGGTTGACTGGCGCCCACCCGCTTGGTCCCTTGATTCAAATGCTAGGCTCTCTTAGAAACACCCTCACCGGGACAACCGGAACTACACTGTGAGTGTAATTCGCGCACTGTCTATGTGATGCACCTCATCGGGCCCCAGTTGCAGAATATGTCAGGGGCAGACAATGTTTTTCAGAATTTTTATTTCTTTGTTTTCATTTTATTTTGAGAAACAGAGACCGACAGGCATCTTCTATCCTCTGGTTCACTCTCCAAGTGCCCACAGCAACCAGGGCGTGACCAGGCCAAAGCCAGGAGCCAGAAACTCCATCCGGGTCTGCTATGTGGGTGGTGTGGACCCAGCGCTTGAACCATCATCTGCTGCCTTCCAGGGTGCACACTAGCAGGAAGTGGGGTGGTGACGGACCAGAACAAGGACTCGAACCCAGGCCCTCTGATACGGGGTGCAGGCATCTTAACCACTGTGCCAAATGCCTGCCCCTTGACGTGGTTTTTATAGTACCCATACCACCTACACACGTGTCCCACTGGCTCCAGGCACAATTATATAGGTATATTTGGGCAAAGCTGGGAAAAAATTATGGTAAAATTACATCACAGAGCAGCCCAAGGCCACACAGAATTTGGAAAGCAATATTCCCGCGAACAGATCCCATATTGTTTCTTTTCATTTCCAGAAGGTGGCCGGCTCAGCAGGGACCTCGTGCCCACCCCCAGCCCCTCAGATCTCCCTGACGATGTCTCCTGGGTTCTACCAGGCCCAGTTCCTGACCTCAGAAGAGCTGAGGAAATGTCAACGGCTTTTGCATTCCACAAGTGCACGGCACACAGCTGGCTCCCCGCGCTGCAGAGGCCGGTTATGGGGTCTCCGGGACTCAGCCCAGGGGGCGTGTGGCTGGAAGCAGAGGGTCAGCCCTGGCATTCGGCTGGCGCGTAACGGGGGCTGGAATCCCGCGTGTAAGAAATCACCGTGTGTACAAGCACCCTGCTCGCGGGGCCTCCGTGTCCTGGGCGGACATATGAGCGATGAGAAACGGGCACCCGGCGGCTGGGCAGCTGGGCCAGGGCTTGGGGAGGTTATGGGAGGAGAGGACTGAGAGCGCCTTGTGAAGTGGACGCATCCGATACGGAGCCAGGCTGGGGCTTTCCCTAAACTTAACTCCCACCCTCAAAAGCCAAGGGCCCCACCACCTCTCCCTGTCCCATGCCTGCTCCGTGGCTCGTCCAGGGCTCAGGAGATGCCCGAGACTTGTGGGGGCCCTCGGTGTGACGTCCGAGAGCGCCCTGCACAGCGATCGCCGCCCGCACAGTGCCACAGCCGATGGGCACCACCCCGGAGGGACAGGCGCGTGATGGACGCTCCAAACCGCTTTTCCCAAGCCTCAGCGAAGCCCGGGTGTGCCCTCTGAACTTCTTTGCGTCATCTCGCTTACAGGAAATGGCCACGTTTCTCCGGCACATTCAACAAACGGGCTGGGGTCCAATGGGGCTTGACAGAAAGAGTCACTACATTTTCATCCTGTGAAAGAATTATAAAATGAAAATCTAGTCATTAGAGAACATATTAAATGCTGAATTTGTATGCAATTTTTCCAAATAAAATTTCTTCATGTTTTTAACGAGTAACCTGAGCTTGTTTCCATGAACATAACTTGAAAACAATTTTTTACGATATATTTTATGTTACCTAATATATCCACACCGTTATGCTTTCAACATGTCATCTATATAAAACTTATTAATGAGAGAGTTTTACAGTCTTGAATTCTTACAGTCTTCGAAATCTGGTGCGCATTTCGCGGGTAGAGCAGGGCTCGGCGCGGACCAAGCCCAGGTCAAGTGCTGGAGGTCTCATGTGGCCAGTGGCTGCCTGCTTTGGACAGAACCAACGAGGCTGCACCAACGTCACTTTTGAAAGCATGGTTAGTCAGTTTAAAATGGTTATAAGTACTGGCCGATGAACATTTTTGAATGGTGTTCTACCCGAGTTCTGGGTAATCATCCTCAAAGAGAAATTTTGCCGAAATAGGAGAAAAACGTTTTAAAATGCTCTTACCCCTCTTCAAAATTTTGCAGCAGATGAAATTGTCCTTTAAGAGTTTAACAGCTCTTACTGAAATGTCAGGTGATAAAGGATTTCAAAACCATTAAACTTTTTTTTTTTTTTTAACATTTATCTATTTAAAAGGCAGAATTACAAAGAGGGAGAGATAAAGAGAGAGGTCTTCTATCCGCTGATTCACTCCCCAAATGGCCATAACAACTGGAGCTGTGCCAATCTGAAGCCAGGGGCCAGGAGCTTCTTCCAGGTCTCCCACAAGGGTGCAGGGGCCCAAGGACTTGGGCCATCCTCCACTGCTTTCCCAGGTGCATTAGCAGGGAGCCAGATCGGAAGTGGATTAAACTTCTTCGTACCAACTGTCTTGAGATACGCAGGCCCTTGGGTCAGCAGGACAGGTGCCGTGAGAGCAGTCACCACGCAGCTGGCTTTGGGGTCACCCAAAAAGCATTTGAGTCCTGGAAGGACAGAGCCGTGGGCGAGAGAAGACGGAGATGTGGGGCTGCCCCACCCCCTTCCTCCCGGAGCTCCACACGGCTCCCAGGGCACCTGGGCCCATGCTCTCCAGCAGCCCCTGCAGCCTCGACCTCCACCCCATGGCCTGCTGGATCGCAGCCGCCGCGGCACCCACGTGCAGCCGCCAGGGCGCTCTGGCCCAGGGCTTCCCGGGGTGATGTCACCCATTTTCCTCTCTCTCCTCACCCGCCCCCTCCCCCGTCCCGACACTAAGTGCTAGGTGGCTCCCTGAGGAGCCCAGAGGCTCTGCCACCGCTGGAAGTGACCACCTGAAGAGCGTGCCCGCCCCGGGTCCTCCATCATCCCCAAGGGCGCAGGCCATCCGTGACTGGGCACCTCGTGCCTCCAGCCCGGAAGTTGTGGTGCGCCGGATGTCACAGCAAGTCGCCCTGCTTCTTCCACCGAACTCTGTGATCTTGGGCAACGCTTGTGTCCTAAAGGGACTTAGTATTTTCCTGTCTTTTCTGTTGGAGAGGCAGAGAGAGAGCAAGAGCAGGAACATGCTCCCATCAGCTGGTTCATTCTCCAAATGCCTGCCATGGCCAGGGCTGGGCAGGACCAAAGCCAGGAGCCCAGAACTCCATCCAGGTCTCCCGTGTGCGCCGCAGGGCCCCAGTCGCTGGAGCCATCAATGCTGCCTCCCAGGATCTGCGTTAGGGGAAAGCTGGAGTCAGGAGCCGAGCGGGGACTCGAACCCAGGCACTCAGGTCAGAGTGCTGTTTAGAGCAATTGCCATTCTATGTGTCTGCTCTGTGGACTGCTTCCCATGTTGGAACATTCTCTTGTTTTTAATTCTATCTTTATTAGCAGAGACTTGATCTTATTTATGTGATCCCTTTAACACTTATCCTATCTATGTGACAAACTTAGTGTCGCTCCCCGTCTTCGTGGAGGAACGACACAGGACCCTGCGCTGTTCTTTCATCTGCTCGGCCCTCCCCGGGTTTGCTGCTGGTTCTTCCCGGGTTGGCTACCGACCCTTCCACCTCCGTGGAAGGGCGGTTCCCCCTGCCACATTCCCCACTTCCGCGGGGGGAAGCGGCACACCGCCGGCCGGCTCTCTCGGGGGCTGCACAGGTGTTCCCTCAGATGTTCCTGGTGCATGTTGTCTCTCTCCTCCTTTATAGTCCTCTTCCACCAATTCCAACTCTGCTACCCACACGCCGAGTACGCTGCTCTCCTCCAATCAGGAGCAGGTCCTGCTGTTTATTGGTTGAACTGGAGGCAGCTGTGTAGAAGCTTACTCCTCTCCCAGCGCCATATTGTGGGAGAGCAGATGCATAGAATAAGTCTTAATTCGAGTAACAGTCTAGTCCGAGTTTCTCCCAGTTGCTCCCCACACTTAGCACTTAATATGATCACTTTAACACACTTAAGATGGCATTATTACCACCTAGCTTAATGGGATTTGGAGTCCCATGGCAAGCTTTTAGCTGTACTCTTAGAAGTAAGGAATGTATGCAGGGGCCGGTGCTGTGGCGCAGTGGGTTAATGCCCTGGCCTGAAGCACCAGCATCCCATATGGGTGCCGGTTCTAGTCCTGGTTGCTCCACTCCCAATTCAGCTCTCTACTGTGGCCTGGGAAAGCAATGGAGGATGGTCCAAGTGCTTGGGCCCCTCATCTGCAAGGGAAGCCCAGAAGAAGCTCCTGGCTCCTGGCTTCGCATTGGCGCAGTTCCGGCCATTGCAGTCAACTGGGGAGTGAACCATTGGATGGAAGACCACTCTCTCTCTCTGCTTCTCCTTCTCTCTCTCTGTGTAATTCTGACTTTCAAGTAAATAAATATATCTTAAAATAAATAAATAAATAAATCTTTTAAAAAAGGAATGTATGCAGAACTATACAGCTCCTCCCTCTCTTATTATCACTCTTATTTTTTTAATGGTATCTATTTTCAATAGACTTTATAAGCATGATTAATTCGATGTTAAGTAATGAGTTCAATCAATGGTATTAAGAAAGAAAAATTATTAAAAAATTTTTAAAAACTGTTCCTCAACAGTCAAAATAGCTGGCGCCACGGCTCACTAGGCTAATCCTCCACCTAGCGGCGCCGGCACACTGGGTTCTAGTCCCGGTCGGGGCGCCGGATTCTGTCCCGGTTGCCCCTCTTCCAGGCCAGCTCTCTGCTGTGGCCAGGGAGTGCAGTGGAGGATTGCCCAAGTACTTGGGCCCTGCACCCCATGGGAGACCAGGATAAGTACCTGGCTCCTGCCATCGGATCAGCGCGGTGCGCCGGCCGCAGCGCACCAGCAATGGCGGCCATTGGAGGTGAACCAACGGCAAAGGAAGACCTTTCTCTCTGTCTCTCTCTCTCACTATCCACTCTGCCTGTCAAAAAAAAAAAAAACAAAAAAAAACAAAAAAACAAAAACAGTCAAAATAAAGACTGTTCAAGTCATTGCTTCTCAAAGTGTCAATTTCACTTTTACAGGTTTCCTTTTAGGTATTCTGTTAGCTATTACAGATCAGGGAGAACATATGGTATTTGTCCCTTTGGGACTGGCTTATTTCACTAAGGATGATGTTTTCCAGATTCATCCATTTTGTTGCAAATGACCAGATTTCATTTTTTTTAACCACTGTGTAGTATTTCATAAAATACATATCCCAGGATTTTTTTATCCAGTCTTCTGATGGGCATTTAGGTTGATTCCATGTCTCAGCTATTGTGAATTGAGCTGCAATAAACATGGGGGTGCAGATAACTCTTTTATTTGCTGATGTCATTTCCCTTGGGTAAATTCCCAGGAGTGGGATGGCTGGGTCATATGCTAGGACTATATTCAGATTTCTGAGGTATCTTCAAACTGTCTTCCACAGTGGCTTTACCAGTTTACATTCCCACCAACAGCAGATTAGAGTATCTTTCCCCATATCCTCACCAGCATTTGTGGTTGGTAGATTTCTGCATGTGAGCCATTCTAACTGGGGTAAGGTGAAACCTCATTGTGGTTCTGATTTGTATTTCCCTGATGGCTAGTGATCCTGAGCATTTTTTCATGTGTCTGTTGGCCATTTGGATTTCCTCTTTTAAAAAAATGTCTGTTTAAGTCCTTTGCCCATTTCTTAACTGGGTAATTTGTTTTGTTGTTGTGGAGTTTCTTGATCTCTATAAATTCTGGTTATTAATCCTTTATCAGTTGCATAGTTTACAAATAAGTTCTCCCATTCTGTTGGTTGCCTCTTCACTTTCCTATTTCTTTTGCAGTACAGAAGCTTCTCAATTTTATGTAATCCCATTTGTTAACTTTGGTTTTTATTGCCTGTGCCTCTGGGGTCTTTTCCAATAACTCTTTGCCTGTGCCAATGTCTTGCAGGGTTTCCCCAATGGTCTCTAATAATTTGAGGATATCAGGTCATAGATTTAGGTCTTTAATTTTGAATGGATTTTTGTGTAAGGTGTAAGGTAGGGGTCCTGCTTCATACTTCTACATGTGGAAATCCAGTTTTCCCAGCACCATTTGTTGAAGAGACTGTCCTTGCTCCAGGGATTGGTTTTAGCTCCTTCATTGAATATAAGTTAGTTGTAGATGCTTGGATTGATTTCTGGCATTTCTATTCTTTTCCATTGGTCTATCCATCTGTTTTTGTACCAGTACCAGGCTGTTTTGATTATAACTGCCTTGTATATGTCTTGAAATCTGGTATTGCGATGCCTCTGGCTTTGTTTTTGTTGTATAAGATTGCTTTAGCTATTTGAGGTCTCTTGTGTTTCCAAATTAATTTCAGCATCATTTTTTCTATATCTGAGAAGAATGTCTTTGGTATTTTGATTGGTATTGCATTGAATCTGTAAATTGCTTTTGGTAGTATGGACATTTTGGTGATATTGATTCTTCTAATCCATGGACATGGAAGTTTTTTCCATTTTTTGTATCTTCTTCTATTTCTTTCTTTAAAGTTTTGTAATTCTCATTGTAGAGATCTTTGACATATTGATTAAATTTATTCCAAGGTATTTGAATTTTATGGTAGCTATTGTGAATGGGATTGATCTTAGAAGTTCTTTTGCGGCTGTCGCATCATCTGTGTATACAAAGGCTGTTGATTTTTGTGTACTGACTTTATATCCTGCTGTTTCACCAAACTCTTCTGTGAGTTCCAATAGTCTCTTTTTTTTTTTTTTTTTTATCTTTTATTTAATGAATATAAATTTCCAAAGTACGTCTCATGGGTTACAATGGCTTTCCCCCCCATACCGTCCCTCCCACCCACCACCCTCCCCTTTCCCACTCCCTCTCCCCTTCCATTCACATCAAGATTCATTTTCGATTATCTTAGTATACTCCAATAGTCTCTTTGTGGAGTCTTTTGGCATCTGCAAATAGGGATAGTTTGACCTCATCTTTCCCAATTTGTATCCCTTCAATTTCTTTTTCTTGCCTAATGGTTCTGGCTAAAACTTCCAGGACTATATTGAATAGCAATGGTGACAGTGGGCATCTTTGTTTCTGGATCTCAGTGGGAATGCTTCCAACTTTTCACCATTCAAACGGACACTGGCTGTGAGTTTGTTATAAATTGACTTGGTTGTGTTGAGGAATGTTCCTTCTAAACCCAATTTGTTTACAGTTATCATCATGAAAGGGTGTTGTATTTTTTTTTTTTTTTGACATGCAGAGTTAGACAGTGAGAGAGAGAGTGAGAAAGGTCTTCCTCTGTTGGTTCACCCCATAAATGGCTGCTACAGCCGGTGCTGCACCGATCTGAAACCAGGAACCAGGTGCTTCCTCCTGGTCCCCTACGTGGATGTAGGTGCCCAAGCACCTGGGCCATCCTCCACTGCCCTCCCGGGCCACAGCAGAGAGCTGGACTGGAAAAGGATCAACCAGGACTAGAACCCGGTGCCCAAATGGGATGCCTGCGCCGTAGGCAGAGGATTAGCTAAGTGAGCCATGGTACGGGTCCCACGGGTGTTGTATTTTATCAAATGCTTTCTCTGCATCTATTGAGATAGTCATATGGTTTTTTTTCTTCATTTTGTTAATGTGATGTATCACATTGATTGATTTGTGAATGCTGATCCCTCCCTGCATATGAGGGATAAATCCCACTTGCTCTGGGTGAATGATCTTTCTGATGTGTTGTTGGATTCGATTGGCCAGAATTTTGTTGAGGATTTTTGCCTCTGTGTTCATCAGGGAAATTGGTCTGTAGTTCTCTTTCTCTGTTGTGTTGTGTCTTTTCTGGGTTTAGGAATTTAGGTGATGCTGGTTTCATAGAAAGAATTTGGGAAGATTCCCTCCCTTTCAATTGTTTTAAATAACTTGAGAAGAATTGAAGTTAATTCTTCTTTAAATGTCTGGTAGAATTCTGCGGTGAAGCCATTTGGTCCTGGGCTTTTCTTTGTCGGGAGGGTCTTTCTCACTGATTCAATGTCCATCTCGGTAATGGGTCTTTTTAGGTTTTCTATGTCTTCATGGCTCAATTTAGGTAGGTTGTATGTGTCCAGGAATCTGTCCATTTCTTTTAGGTTTCCCAGTTTGTTGGCATACAGCTCTTTGTAGTAGTTTTTTTTTTTTTCATCTTTTTTTTTTCTTTTTTTGACAGGCAGAGTGGACAGTGAGACAGAGAGAAAGGTCTTCCTTTTTTGCCGTTGGTTCACCCTCCAATGGCCGCCACGGCTGGTGCATCGCGCTGATCCAAAGCCAGGAGCCAGGTGCTTCTCCTGATCTCTCATGGGGTGCAGGGCCCAAGCACTTGGGCCATCCTCCACTGCACTCCCTGGCCACAGCAGAGAGCTGGCCTGGAAGAGGGGCAACCGGGACAGAATCCGGCACCCCGACTGGGACTAGAACCCGGTGTGCCAGCACCGCAAGGCAGAGGATTAGCCTATTGAGCCACGGCGCCGGCTTGTCGTAGTTTTTGATGATTCTTTTTATTTCTGTGGTGTCTGTTTTCACATCTCTTTTTTCATCTCTAATTTTATTGGTTTGGGTCTTCTCTTTCCTTTTTTTTTGGTTAGTTGGGCCAAATAGTGCGTCAATTTTGTTCACTTTTTCAAAAAAACCAGCTCTTTTTTTTGCTGATCTTTTGGAATTATTTTTGTTTTGATTTTGTTGATTTCTTCTCTAATTTTAATTATTTCTTTTCTTCTACTAGTTTTGGGTTTGGTTTGCTATTGATTTTCTAGATTTTTGAGGTGCATTGATAGTTCATTTATTTGGTGCCTTTCCAATTTCTTGATGTAGGCGCTAATGGCTATAAACTTTTCCTCTTAACACTGCTTTTGCTGTATCCCATAAGTTTTGATATGTTGTATTGTCATCTTCATTTGTTTCTTGAAATTGTTTGATTTCTCTTTTGATTTCTTCAGTGACCCACTGTTCATTCAGGAGCATGTTGTTCAGTCCCCATGTGTTTGTGTATGTTCTAGAGATTCCTGAGTTGCTGATTTCCAGCTTCATTGCATTGTAGCCTAAGAAGATGCACCATATGATTTTGATTTTTTTGAATTTGCTTAGACTTGCATTATGGCCTAGCATGTGGTCAATCCTAGAGAAAGTGCCAAGCACTGGTGAGAAAAATGTATATTCTGTGGCTTTAGGGTAGAAGGCTCTGTAGATGTCTGCTAGGTCTATTTGTTATATAGTGTCGATTAACTCTGTTGTTTCCTTGTTGATTTTCTGTCTGGTTGATCCATCCATTACTGAAAGTGGGGTATTGAAGTCTCTCATTACTACTGTATTTGAGTCTATTTCTCCCTTTAAATCCATTAACATTTCTTTTAGATAGCCAGGTGCCTTGTAATTAGGTGCATATACATTTATATAATAGTCACATCTTCCTGTTGAATGGATTCTTTAATCATTATATAGTGTAGTTCTTTCTCTTTTAATAGTTTTTGTGGGGGCCAGCGTGTGGCACAGCAGGTTAACACCCTGGCCTGAAGCGCCAGCATCCCATATGGGCACCGGTTCGAGTCTCAGCTGCTCCTATTACTATCCAGCTCTCTGCTATGGCCTGGGAAAGCAGTGGAAGATGGCCCAAGTCCTTGGGCCCCGGCACCCATGTGGGAGACCCAAAAAAAGCTCCTGGCTCCTGGCTTTGGATCAGCGCAGCTCTGGCCATTGTGGCTAATTGGGGAGTGAACCATCGGATGGAAGACCTCCCTCTCTCTTTGCCTTTCCTCTCTGAGTGTAACTCTGACTTTCAAATAAATAAATCTTTAAAAAATTAGTTTTTGTGTTAAAGTCTATTTTGTCTGATATTAGGATGGCTACACCAGCTCCTTTTTGGTTTCTGTTAGCATGGATTATCTTTTTCCCATCCTTTCACTTTCAGTCTGCATGCATCTTTGTTGGTGAGATGTGTTTCTTTCAGGTTTCAAAGAAATGGGTTTTCTTTTTTAATCCATTCGGCCAGTCTGTGTCTTTTAACTGGGGAATGGAGACCATTTACATTCAGGATGACTATTGTTTTTTTTTTTTTTTTTTTTTTTTTGACAGGCAGAGTGGACAGTGAGAGAGAGAGAGACAGAGAGAAAGGTCTTCCTTTGTGGTTGGTTCACCCTCCAATGGCCGCCACGGCCGGCGCACTGCAGCCGGCGCACCGCGCTGATCCGATAGCAGGAGCCAGGTACTTATTCTGGTCTCCCATGGGGTGCAGGGCCCAAGGACTTGGGCCATCCTCCACTGCACTCCCTGGCCACAGCAGAGAGCTGGCCTGGAAGAGGGGCAACCGGGACAGAATCCGGTGCCCCGACCGGGACTAGAACCTGGTGTGCCGGCGCCGCAAGGCAGAGGATTAGCCAAGTGAGCCGCAGCACTGGCCAAGAAGGCCTTCTAATCCTTTCTCTCTTTCTATGCCTTCCAGATCTCCTGGAATCCTTATATTGGGCCGTTTGATAGTATCTTGTAGATCTCTAACTGTGTTTTTTAGTTTTTAATTTCTTTTTTCTTTTTTGGTCTGACTGCAATATTTCCAGAAATTTGTCTTCTAGTTCTGATATTCTTTATTCTGTCTCACCTATTCTGTTGTTAAGGCTTTCCACTGAATTTTTATTTTATCTATGGAATTCTTCATTTCTAGTATTTCATTCTGACTTTAATTTCTCAATTTCTTGGGAGCACTTTTCATTTCAATCGTGAATTTGCTTCTGATTGCTTCTAAGTAATCTGACAGTTTTCTGAATTCCGTTTCTGGCATATCCTCAATCTCATCATCTTTACCCTCTATTATTGAGGAGTTGTAGGGTTCCTTTGGAGGGCTCATAGTGTCTTCCTTATTCTTATTTAGGGTTTTTCTTTTGTTTTTCAGCATTTGTGTATTTTTTTTAATTTTTTTGTCTGGGTGCTTTTCTCTTTAATTGTGTCTTTGTGATTTAGTGGGACGTCTATGCTTTTAGTGAGTTCTGAGAGGTGTGTGCTGGATGTGGCCTGGGCGCTCTGTTCAGCATTCTGGGATGGAAGCGGTATCCAGCTTTGTCTCTTTCCTCTGGTTTTTTGGTTAGAGGAGGTTGTTCCCTTCTGCTGGTGTGACCTGTCCTTTTCCTCACAGTTGTGGGACACCCCAGGGTTAGTCTCTGGTGTGTTCAGGGTTATGTCACCCTGCTTAACAAACTGCACCGCTACTCTGTGGAGATTTTCTTGTGGTGAGTTTCCCTCTGTTAGGAGCGGCTAGGTGTCTGCGTTGCAAGTGGAAGCACGCAGACCCACCTGCGGGGCCGGCTCGCTTCTCAGTGTGGATGGAACGGGCTAGAGTTCTCGATATTCAGGACCTCTCCTCGTTGTGCAGCTTGCGTGGTGGGGAAGAAATCCTTCTGCAGTGCTGTGGTCCTCGTTCCTGGGTGGGGGGTGCGGTGAGGCGGCTCCCGCAATTGATGGGCATGTGCACCGGAGGCAAAGGCAGGGGTCAAAGGCGGCAGTCCCCTGGCTCCTCCCAGCCGGCTGCAGGTCCGATTTCCCATCTAACCTGGTCCACTGGGGCCTGGCGCCAGCCTCCGCGGTCCCTGCCTCCTCCACTTCCCTTCCTTGTTCGCTCTTTCCGCGTGGACCTGCCCAGTCTCTGTTGGTCTCCTGGGCTCCCCGTGGTGAGTTTCCCAAGGCTCTATCCCCAGCGTGTATCTTCTCCTGTTTTTAAGTATCTGTTTTGCCCCACGTGACTCAGATCATCCTGTTGCTATACCGCCTTCCTGGGACCCGTCTGGTTTCATTCCTGCAGGGCAATGTCCCAAGGCCAGAGAAAAGTTTGCAGCCACATCCTTGCCTGGAAAACAGCCAGTGGTAGTTTCTGCTTTGGGTACAGTTCCTGGAAAAAGGTCATTTTCTTGACTTAAATTCAGCAGCTGTTACCTGGGCCTATTTGGCTGGGACTTTCATGTTTTTTTCCAGAAAAGTTTGCTGTCGGGATTATTATAATAAAAGTAATGTTTATTGTTCATTTCTAGTATAATCCTCTCCCTCGAGATAATCAGTATTAAAAGTTTACAAGAGGAGTCGGCTCTGTCGCACAGCGGGTTAACGTCCTGGCCTGAGGTGCCAGCATCCCATGTGGGTGGTGTTTTGAGACCCGGCTGCTCCACTTCCGATCCAGCTCTGCTGTGGCCTAGGAAAGCAGTAGAGGAAGGTCAAGGCCTTGGGCTCCTGCACCCACATGGGAGACCCGGAGGAGGCTCCTGGCTCCTATCTACGGATTGGCACAGCTCTGGCCATTGTGGCCAGTTGGGGAGTGAACCATCGGATGGAAGACGTCCCTCTCTCTCCGCCTCTCCTCTCTCTGTGTAACTCTGCCTTTCAAATAAATAAATAAATCTTTAAAAAAAAAAAGTTTACAAGAGGGGCCGGCGCTGTGGTGTAGACGATTAAGCCTCACTTGCAGCACCAGCATCCCATATGGGCCGCAGGTTTGAGTCTCAGCAGCTCCACTTCTGATCCAGCCCCTGCTAATGCACCTGGGAAAGCAGGGGAAAATGGCTCAAGCACTTGAGCCCCTGCACCCACGTGGGAGACCCAGAAGAAATTCCTGGGTTCTGGCTTTGGATTGGCACAGCTCCAGCTGTTACAGCCATTTGGGGAGTGAACCGGCTGATGGAAGATCTCTCTCTCTTTCTCCATATTTCTGTCTTTCAAATAAATAAATAGATCTTTAAAAAAAAAGTTTAGAAGAGATTTGGATGTTCTTACAGCAAAACACATGTTTGAGGGATGCATATGCTCACTTCCCTAATTTGATCATCATAAAATATATCCATGTGTGGAACTCTTACCCTGGACTTCATACATATGTGAAAGTACTAGGTGTCAATTAAAAATGAATGAATGCTTGGACCCTATGCTGTGGCGTATCTGGTAAAGCCACTGCCTGTAGTGTTGGCACCCATATGGGCGCTGGTTCAAGTCCCGGCTGCTTTACTTCCAATCCAGCTCTCTGCTATGGCCTGGGAAAGCAGTAGGAGATGGCCCAAGTCCTTGGACCCCTGCACCCACATCGGGGACCTGGAAGAAGCTCCTGACTCCTGGCTTTGGATTGGCATAGCTCCAGCCATTGCTGCCATTGGAGAGTGAACCAGCAGATGGAAGACCTCTCTCTCTGCCTCTCCTTTTCTCTCTATGTAACTCTGACTTTCAAATAAATAAATATTTTAAAAAGAATGCCAAAATAATTAAATATATAAGTTTATGCTACAGTAGGTACTTTTAGATTATTCATATATATTTTTTATGATTGCTTTCCCTATTGCATTTTTTATATTTTATTTTATTTAATGAACATAAATTTCCAAAGTACAGCTTATGGATTACAATAGCTTCCCCCCCATAACTTCCCTCCCACCCACAACACTCCCCTCTCCCACTCCCTCTCCCCTTCCATTCACATCAAGATTAATTTTCAATTATCTCTATATACAGAAGATCAATTTAGCATATATTAAGTAAAGATTTCCACAGTTTACACCCACACAGAAACACAAAGTGTAAAACACTATTTGAGTACTAGTTATAGCATTAATTAAACATCTGAGAGTAATTGTGTATTAATTACAGAGTTCAACCGATAGTTTTAAGTAGAACATAAAAAATACTAAAAGGGTAAAGTATTAAATTCTTTTTTTGTTTGTTATATAGTTATTTTTTTTATTTAATAAATGTGAATTTACAAAGTGCAACTTGTGTATTGTTGTGGCTCCCCCCCCAAACCTCCCTCCCTCCCGTGGCCCTCCCCTCTCCCACTCCCTCTCCATCCCACCCTTCATCGAGTTTCATTTTCAATTACCTTCATATACTGAAGATCAACTTAGTATATACTAAGCAAGGATTTCAACAGGCTGCCCTCACACAACCGCACAAGGTATAGGGTATTGTTCAACTAGTAGTGTTGTTTTTAAGTTTCATAGTAGAACACATTAAGGACAGAGATCCTACGTGGGGAGCCTGTACCCAGTGACTCCCGTTGTTGATTAACAGTTGGCACTCTTATTTATGACGTCAGCAATCACCCGAGACTCTTGCCATGAGCTGTCTAGGCTATGGAAGCCCCTTGAGTTCACCGACTCTGAACTTGTTTAGTCAAGGCCGTATCACAGTGGAGGTTCCTTCCTCCCTTCAGAGAAAGGCGCCTCCCTCCTTGATGGCCTGTTCCTTCCGCTAGGGTCTTGTTCATCAGGATCTTTCATTTAGATTGTTTTTGCCACCGTGTCATGGCTTCCCATGCCTGTGAGACTCTCATGGGCCTTTCAGCCAGATCCGAATGTCCGAAGGGCTGATTCTGAGGCAGGAGTGCTGCCATTCTAAGATTATTCATATATATTTTAAAGTATATATGTTATTATTTTTTTTTTTGGACAGGCAGAGTTAGACAGTGAGAGAGAGAGACAGAGAGAAAGGTCTTCCTTTGCCGTTGGTTCACCTCCCAAATGGCTGCTACGGCCAGCGCTGCGCCAATCCAAAGCCAGGAGCCAGGTGCTTCCTTCTGGTCTCCCATGTGGGTGCAGGGCCCAAGCACTTGGGCCATCCTCCACTGCACTCCCGGGCCACAGCAGAGAGCTGGACTGGGAGAGGAGCAACTGGGACAGAATCCAGAGCCCCAGCAGGAACTAGAACCTGAGGTACCAGCGCCACAGGCGGAGGATTAGCCAAGTGAGCTGCAGCACCGGCCCATGTTATGTATTTTTAAAAATTATTTGAGAGGCAGAGAGAGCTCCCGTGCCCTGCTTCGCTCCCCAGATGTCTGCAGTGGCCCGTGCCAGGATGAAGCTGGGAGCCAGAAACAGGATCCCGGCCTCCCACGTAGGAGGCGGACACCCAGCCACTTGAGCCATCACCACTGCCTCCCGAGGGCTGCGTCAGCAGGAAACTGGAGTCAGAAGCAGGAACAAGCGTCAACGCCAGGTCCTCCGACGTGGGACAGCCGCTTCTTCACCGCCAGGCAGATGCTCACCCCTGTATTTTAAAGATAGAAGTGGAACAATGCAGTGATACTGTTTTGCAATTCACCTTTTTTTTTTTTTTTTTTTTTTCAGCAAAGAAGGTATCTTGCCTACCACAGCACGTCAGTAACAGACTGAGTTTTTAACAGCTGCTTCATATGCTTTGGCACGAATGTATCACTATTTATTTATCAAATCTTCAATAAACATTTAGTTTATTTCATACTCTTTAAAAATGATTATGACTGCAGTGGAGGTACATCCTGCCCCTATCTTATTTTTAAAATGTGTATTTATTTGAGAGATGGAGTCTGTCTGCTGGTTCTCTACCCATTGCCCACAATGGCCAGGAGAGGGGATGGGACCAAAGGAAGGAGCCAGGGACTCCATCCGGGTCTCCCCACAGGTGACAGAGACCCAACCACTCGAGCCAGCACCAGGTGCCTCCCAGGGTCTGCCCTAGCAGGAGGCTGGAATCAGAAGCTTCAAGTGGGAATCGGGTGCTTCATCTTCATCGCTAGGCTAAAGCTCTGCCCCCACTTCCCTCTTTAGGATGGAGGTGTTGATGGCCCCAGCCACAGGAAGTCCTCCTGCCAATGTCCCTGTCTGGAAATGTCCTCAGCCAGAGTGGGCTGGCCGGCATTCCACTCGGACCCAGTTAATATGTGTGTGCAGCAAGGAGTACAAAGGCAGGGTCCCTGGCCTCAGTGCTGTAACCCTAAGGGACCATCCCGCTCCAGAACTTTCTGTGGGATTGGATAAAAACCCTCACTGCAACTACAGTGCGGTGTAGCTTCTCCCGGTGTTCCGACTTGTTCCCCCAGCCCTTACAGGTGCAATTCGCCCATGGCCTCAGGTTTTATGTGGTTGTCATCCTCGTGGATTTTTTGAATTTAATTTATTTATTTGAAAGGCAGAAAGGCAAAGAGGCAGAGACAAAGAGAGGGATATCTGCTGGTTCACTCCCCAAATGCTGGCAACAGCCGGGGCTGGAGCAGGCTGAAGCCAAGAGCTGACAGCTCAGGCCGGGTCTCCCATGCAGAAGGCAGTGAGCCATCACCTGCTGCTTTCCGGGGTGCTTATTAGCAGAACGACGGAATTGGAGGCAAAGACTCCAACCCGGGCACTCCAACGTGGGATGCAGGCGTCCCAAGCGGCCAAACCCCTGCCCCATCCTGGTAGCTTCTGCACAATTCTTTACGTCTTCCAGTCTTCAGAAGCAGGATAACGTAACAGGTAAGAGCATGGGGCCCGAAGTTTGATGGTGCTGGGTTCCAAAGCCATTTTAGAAAACCTTCCTAGCCTTGGTCTGCAGACCTGTAAAATGGGCTCCTGTGAGGAGCTCCGTTGTAGGGTGAAGGAGGTAGCGCATGTGAAACGTGGGCACAGCAGGCACTCAGTAAACGTGGCTATGGTTGTCGTGGTCCTTGCTGTCCATGTAAATCCCGTGGCTCTCATATCTCCCAGTGGGGACATTGAGGGGTTTCTCGTTGTTATCTACTATAACTAATACTCCCCCATGCTCTTGGGTGGAAATTGGCGAATAGGATAATTCAGTCCTCTGAAGTACCTTTTAATGCTTGGTACCTGTTAGCCAGCTGACAACAGCCACCTGCCTCACAGCTCGGCTCCCAGCCTGGCATGCATCACTCTGCAGAAAGTCATACAATTGGGCCCACACGTGGCACACGGTTTGCTCTCAGGGAGCGCCCGGCTGGCAGCAGGCAACAGTGTGAGACACTAACGAAAGCCACAGCCCCTGAGACAGCTGGCTGCCGGTTTCGCTTGGCTCTGACCTTGCTTCTGGAAGTCTGCGGCTTTAAGCTGAGAACCTGAGTCCACAGCTGGTGCAGACAGCGACCTTAGGCGCAGGCTTTTAGCACAGTGGTTCAGAAGCTCCCGGGGAGCCCTGCATCCCCACGTGCCGGGGTTGGGGTCCTGGCCCCACTCCCCACTGCAACTTCCTGCTAGTGTGCACGCTGAGGGACAGCTGGTGACGGCTCCAACAGGAGACCTGGAATGTGCTCCTGGCCTGGCTCAGCCCGGGGTGTGGCGAGTGTTTGGAGTGAGCCAGCAGGTAGATCTCTGTCTGTCGGCTTTTCAAGTAAAGAGGACACACATACATAAAAATCCAAGGGGGAAAAAGACTTCTTGCCTGGGTAGTTTCCAGCAGTTGAGCCTTTGTCTCTATTTCTGAAAAACGGGGCAGTATTTTCTACACGTGGTTGCGTTTTTGCTTTTGTCGTAAATTGTGGTAAAACAGGTATATATAACTTAAAATGTATATTCTGAAGGGCTGGCACTAAGCCTCTGCCTGCGGCACCGGCATCCCATATGGATGCTGCATCAGGCACTGGCTGCTCCTCTTCTGCCTGTCAAATAAATAAATCTTAAATATAAATGTGTGTGTGTGTGTGTGTATATATATATATATATATATGTCCATCTCGGGGCAGGTGTTCCCACACAGGAGGACCTAGGTCGTGTTCCTGACTCTGCTCCTGACTCCGGCACTCTGCCAGGACCAACCGTGGCAGGTAGCAGCAGGGACTGGAGTCCCTGGGTCCCTGCACGTCAGAGACCTGCATTGAATTCTTGGCCCCCAGCCCAGCCCTGGATACTGTGAGCATTTGGGGAGTGAACCAGTGGATGGGCACTCCCTGTCTCTGCTTGTAGCGCGCGCGCTCTCTCTAACTCTTAAATAAGTATACAAATTATGGTTTTCAAAATAGCCCGCCTTCACGGTTTTTTGGCACAGTTTGGCGGCATTGAACACACCTGGTAGGCTTGTAGGGGGACGTGGAGCGTGCAGCCCAGGCCCCTGGCTCAGAGATGCCCAGTGCTCTGCTCGCTGACTTTTCCCACCAGCCACAGCCCAGGGGGTCATGGGATGGGCAAGAAGGCCCTGGGCAGTGTGCGGTGTAAGTTCAAACCCTTGTCCCGTCCCCCACGACCCCGTGCGCCTTCCGCGGCTGCTGCTAATCCCAGGGTTGGTTCCCGTGGCAACCTTGTGCTGTGACGAACTCAGAGGATCTGGCCCTCTCTGGAGAGCTGTTTCCGGAGTGATGCTCCTTCCGAAACGCAGGCGCCCTCATGGGAGCAGGGACCACGGAGCAGCCTCCTCCAGGGCTTTCCAAACAGCTGACCGAGGCCAAGGGGCGACAGTTCCGGGCGCCAGACCTAAGCTGCAGAGGGAGCTCACCTCTGTCATTGCGTGGGAATCCGGGAAACGGGAGGTCCATGCAATGTGTTTCTGGGTGGTTTTTGTTTCCTGTTTTCCTTTTGGGCTTAGTCAAAGCAATATGACATGGAGTTTAAAAAGTAAATTATACGGGAGCCGAAGCTGTGGTGTAACGGGTTAAGCCGCTGCCTGCAGCGCCGGCATCCCATATGGGGGCCAGTTTGTGTCCTAGCTGCTCCACTTCCGATCCAGCTCTCTGCTGTGGCCTGGGAAAGCAGCGGAAGATGGCCCAAGTCCTTGGGCTCCTGCATCCACATGGGAAACCCAGAATAAGCTCCTGGCTCCTGGCTTCAGATCAGCACAGCTCTGCCCATTGCAGCCATGTGGGGATGGAAGACCTCTCTCTCACTCTGCCTCTGCTTCTCTGTGACTCTGCCTTTCAAATAAATAAATAAATCTTTTATTTTAAAGGAAATTATACAAAATGCTTGAAACAATGAACAGTGTCCTTCCCGGCTTCCCTTTCCACCGTGCGGGGCTCCTTGCTGGGGACATGGAAAGGTATCAATAACACCGCAGGGTGCATGCATGCTGAGCCTATTGATTTCCTATGCTTTAATTTCTTTTTTTTTCTTTTTTCTTTTTTTTCTTTTTTCTTTTTTTTTTTTCTGACAGGCAGAGTGGACAGTGAGAGAGAGACAGAGAGAAAGGTCCTCCTTTTCCGTTGGTTCACCCTCCAATGGCCACCACGGCCGGCACACTGCGCTGATCTGGAGCCAGGAGCCAGGTGCTTCTCCTAGTCGGTGCAGGGCCCAAGCACTTGGGTCATCCTCCACTGCCTTCCCGGGCCACAGCAGAGAGCTGGACAGGAAGAGGGGCAGCCGGGACAGAATCCGGCACCCTGACCGAGACTAGAATCTGGTGTGCCAGCGCTGCAGGCGGAGGATTAGCCTAGTGAGCTGCGGCGCCGGCCTAATTTCTTTTTAATACTTATGTTATCTATTTGAAAGACAGAGTTAGATAGAGAAGGAGAGAGGTCTTCCATTTGCTGTTCACTCCCCACACGGCTGCCATCACTCCCTTATGAATACACTAATTTTGTGAATGTGGAAGTGGAAAGTGAGTAGAGACTGAAAGAATGTCGAGGGGCAGGTGGAAGCTCAGCTGGCCTCGAACAGAACAGACCGGTAGCAGAAACACGGCCGGTCATTACCTTGCCGGGAGCGCCAAGAAGGAAGTGGGACGCGCGGGGGAGAAGCAGGCGTTGCCCTGCAGAATAGCCCATCGGGAACAAGGTTTAGGCAGAAGTGAGGGTGTCACGGCCATTGCTGCTGCGGGCTCACAGGAAAGGAGGAACTTCTTACCAAAGCTGGGAGTTCGGTCCTCTTTGTGTAGCAGCAGGAAGCTGAGCCGAATCGGGTACCGCAGCCATCCGGGTAGTTAGCCAAGGATATTTCCCATCAAAGCCTAGAAAACCCGATTCCTTCTTGCTGTGTGGGGTAAAATATACGAGAGAAGATATCCATTGAGGGAAGGACTGATAAACAAAGACAAACAAGAACTTGGGTGGTTTGGGAATTTCTCAGCCCGTCCGGGTTGTAAAAGATGCTAAAACTGAGAGTCAGGCTCAGGAAAGTGGGCGCTGAGCACAGGTGTGTGAGCACCACCGTTTGGTCTAACCTCAGACCAAAAAGTCAGACTGCGGAGCAGCATACGAGGCTCTGTGGTTCATAAATCCTCTGCGGCATCTCAGCAAAGCCGAAGGCAGAGGAACGATGATCTTTAGGGGCGAATCTCCTGCCTAATGGAGTGGATGTCTGTGACATACACGGGAGACCCCCTAGGTTTTTGGGATCTGTATTCCAGCAGAAACGTGGCTACCTTCATCCAGTAAATCTTCACCCAGGGCAGGGTGGGGGCTGGGTGGGTAAGATGCTCACCTCCCACACTGCAGGGGCTGCGGCCGATGCCTGCTCCACTCCCGACTCCAGCTTCCTGCTCCTGCAGGCAGCAGTGATGGATGGCCCGAGTCGTTGGGTTCCTGCTACTCACGTGGCAGGCCTGAGCTCCCAGCCTCTGTCCCAGCCCGGGGCCACCGTGAGAATTAGAGGGATGGGCTGGTGGATGGGATCTCTCTCTCTCTCTCTCTCTCTGTGTGTGTGTGAGAGAGAGAGAGAGAGAGAGAGAGAAATTGTCTCCTTGCCTCTTGAATAAATGAAGTTTTTAAAATATGTTCATTCGGCCGGCACTGTGGCTCACTTGGTTACTCCTCCGCCTGTGACGCCAGCATCCCACATGGGCGCCGGGTTCTAGTCGCGGTTGCTCCTCTTCTAGTCCAGCTCTCTGCTGTGGCCCCAGAGGGCAGTGGAGGATGGCCCAGGTCCTTGGGCCCCTGCACTCACGTGGGAGACCAGGAAGAAGCTCCTGGCTCCTGGCTTCAGATCAGCGTAGCTCCGGCCGTTGCAGCCAATTGGGGAGTGAACCAGCAGATGAAAGACCTCTCTCTCTTTCTGCCTCTCCTTCTCTCTCTGTGTAACTCTGACTTTCAAATAAATGAATAAATCTTTTTTTTTTAATGCCTTCCATGTGCTAACTAATGTGATCTTTTTTTTAAAAGATGTACTTATTTATTTGAAAGGCAGAGTTACAGAGAGGCAGAGGCGCAGAGAGAAAGAGAGAGAGAGAGAGAGAGAGAGAGATCTTCCATCTGCTGGTTCACTCCCCATATGGCTGCAACAGCCAGAGCTGTGCCTAACCGAAGCTGGGAGCCAGGAGCTTCTTCTGGGTCTCCCAGAAGGGGCTCAAGGACTTGGGCCATCCTCTACTGCTTTCCAGGCCACAGCAGAGAGCTGCATTGGAAGTGGAGCAGTCAGGACTTGAACCAGTGCCCATATGGGATGCTGGCACTGCAAGCTGCAGCTTTACCTGCTACGCCACAGTGCTGGCCCCGAATAAACCTTAAAATAAATAAATACATATGTAAAAAGTGTCATGATAGGATTTGAAAATGAGATTGTCCTGGGAGATCCACGTGGCTGTGGTAGCTGTATTTAGGGGAACTTTGCAGGACAGATGTGAGCATACCATTCGCTTGGCCTTCTACTTGGTACCTTGATGAAAACTGCATGTAATCATTTTCCATTTAGTTCAGAGAGTGAGAAAATCCACTTGATCGGTCTGAATAGTTGGGAATTAGCATCAAAAGCCTTCTAAAGTGTTCTGAGAACTCTTGTCTTTTGCCTGAGAATCTGTGTTGGAGGTCCTTGTCGCTATGGTGTGTGCCACGTTTGCCGTGGATTAAGGCATGGCTGGAGAGGACAGAGGCACTGAGTCCACGCGATGAGCACTGGAGCCCAGTCAACTCCTTAGCCCTGTGAGCGAGGGTTGATTGCTAAGCCTTCCTCAGCCTCACCTGTGCACGGGGAACAATGGCCTCTACCTTGTGCACAGGTAAGGCTGCCAACACTGAGGACACAGCACAGACTTATCCCCACCCTTTTCCAGGTTTAGACATTTGTAAGATCAGTCACACATTTTACCCTCAAATGTGAGTAGGTAAGATTTAGTGTAGGGGCCGGCACTGTGGCATAGTAGGTTAAGCCTCTGCCTGTGGCACCGGCATCCCATATAGACACCAGTTCAAGTCCCGACTGCTCCAGTTCCAATCCAGCACTTTGCTGTGGCCTGGGAGAGCAGCGGAAGATGGCTCAAGTCCTTGGGCCCCTGCACCCACCTGGGAGACCTGGAAGAAGTTCCTGGCTCCTGGCTTCGGATCAGCCCAGATCCAGCCATCACAACCATTTGGGGAGTGAACCAGTGGATGGAAGACCTCTCTCTCTGTCTCTCCCTCTCTCTGTCTGTAACTCTACCTCTCAAATAAATAAATAAAACATTTTAAAAATAAAAGATTTAGTGCCCTCTTTATGGGACTGTTAGTTTTAAAGACAAGAGCTTCCTTAAAACAAATATTGATTTATTTGAAAGGCAGAGTTACAGAGAGAGAGAGAGAGAGAGAGAGAGAGAGAGAGAATCTTCCACCCACTGGTTCACTCCCCAGATGACCACAACAGCCAGGACTGGGCCAGCCCAAAGCCAGGAGCCAGGGGCTTCATCCGGGTCTCCCACATGGGTGCAGGGCCCCAAGCACTTGGTCCATCCTCCACTGCTTTTCCGAGGTGCATTAGCAGGGAGTGGATTCAGAGATGAAACAGCTTAGACTTATATGTGATGCCAGCATTGCAGGCAGGAGCTTAACCTGCTGTCCCACACTGGCCCCAGGAGCCAGATTCTGAGCTAGGAAATGCTTCATGTGGCTGGGTCCTGGGGCAGTCGTTGCTGTTTCCCAAGTAATAATACCATAAGCTGCCCTGAGTGCACTGTCCCTCAATGTCAGCAGGGATTGGTTGCAGACCTCCCTGCCAATACCAAAACCCACAGAGAGGGAGGCACCTTGGCATAGCCGGTTAAACCTCCACTTGCAGTGCCAGCATCCCATACTGTAACACCAGTTCAAGTCCCCACTACCCCACCTCTGATCTAGCTCCCTGCTAATGCTGGGAAGGCAGCAGAATAAGGTCCAAATGCTCGGGCTGCTACCAGCCATATGGGAGACCCGGATGGACATCCATGCTCCTGGCTTCAGCCTGGCCCAGCCCTGGCTGTTAGGGGCATTTGGGAAGTAAGCAGACAATGGAAGAGCTCTGTCTCTCTACTCTTCAAATAATAAAACGTTATTTAAAAATAATAAAAAAATTCTTTTAAGAAAGGAAGAACGCTTGTTAGTACTAAAGTTCTATAATTATATTTTGAGAAATGCAGAGAAATGAAGTTCTCTGCCTCCTCTCTCAAGTAGGACCGGGGTCCCTCTGTGGCTTCCAGCTGAATCCAGACTGGAGTTGGACCTGAAGCCCTGGGTCAACACTGGGAGTGCAGAGAATGTGCTGTTAGCCCGGGTCCCCAAGGACACCATCACAGAAGGGGGCTGTGGGTCTGGCAGCAGAGTGACGACAAGGGCAGCTTTCAGAGCAGACAAGAAACCTGTTACTGTGGAGGTGACATTTGAGCTGGTAATAAAACAACTGCAGGAATCTGCCAAGCAGATAGAAGAAGATACACACCCTGGGGTTGCGCGTGTGACTACCACATCGTGGGATGTGAAGTCCAGAAGGAGTTGGGATTCATGCAGTGTCTTCATAACAGGGAGAGCTGGGTGTGGGTTTGGGCTCCGTGTACTACCTTTGAAATTCTTCTGTAACTTTAAAACTTTAAAAACTTTAAAAAGAACAGGTGCTAGCACTGTGGCCTAGTAGGTTAAGCTTTCACCTTCAGCACCTGCATCCCATATGGGCACCGGCTCAGGTCCCAGCTGCTCCACTTCCAATCCAGCTCCTTGCTAATGCACCTGGGAAGGCAGGGGAGGATGGAAGATCTCTCTGTGTCTCTCTCTTTCTCTCTGTAACTCTACCTTTCAAACAAATAAACAAATCTTAAAAAAGAAAAGAAATAGAGAACAGATTAGAAGTTTCCAGTTAAAAAAAATAAGGAAATGCAGTCATGGCGCACATAAGAATATTCAGTCAACAATAGACTGTGTGCACGATGGTGCTCCACCAGATTATAATGGAGCAGAAGAATTCCTATTACTTTGTGTTTTTACTGTACCTTTTCTTTTTAGAAAATATATTAATTTATTTTGAAATGAGAGTTGCAGAGAGAGGGAGAGACAAAGGGAGAACTTCTATCTATTGGTTCACTCATCAAATGACCACAACGTCCAGCGGATGGGCCAGACCAAAGCCAGGAGCCAGGAGCTTCCTCCAAGTCTCCCACGTGGGTGCAGGGGCCCAAGCACATGGGCCGTCTTCCACTGCCTTCCCAGGCCACTGGGTCAGAAGTGGAGTAGCTGGGAATCGAACCAGTGCCCATATGGGATGCTGGCGTCACAGGTGGCAGCTTTACCCACTACACCACATTGCTGGCCCCTGTACCTTTTCTGTGTTTAGATGTTTGAATACACAAATACCACTCTGTTCCAAGTGCCCGCAGTGGCATGAAGCTGAGTTTGTCTCTAGGAGCGGCGGTTGTATAGTGGCATAGCAGTAGCTCTGTGTGCAGCAGGCCAGTTCATCCAGGTTTGTGTCCATATACTCTGTGATGTCCCCACAATGGCCAAACAGCTTGATGACGCCTTTCTCAGCTCATACCCCATTGCTGACACAGGACCATAGATAAATAAGTACATTGTTCAAAAAAAAAAAAAAAAAAAAAAGATTTCTGGGGCTGGCGCTGTGGTGTAGCACCTGTAGTGCTCTATAATTTGGCATCCCATATGGGAGCCAGTTCAAGTCCTGGCTGCTCCTCTTCCGATCCAGCTCTCTGCTATGGCCTGGGAAAGCAGTGGAAAACGGCCCACGTGCTTGGGCCCTTGCACCTTCGTGGGAGACTTCTGGGGAGGAGGGGAAGGGCAGGCGTTGGCACAGTGAGTTAAGCCACCTCTAGGGGTTTGAGTAGCAGTAGGAGATGAAGCTGTTGGCTTCAGCCTGGCCCAGCCCTGGCCTTCGTGGCCATTTGGGGAGTGGGGGAGTGAACCAGCAGATGGAAGATCTCTGTCTCTGTCTCTCCCTCTCTCTGTACCTCTTTCAAATAAAGATTTTTAAGAGAAGAAATGTATTAATTTTTTTCATAAAAAAAATCAGAGATGCCTGGTGGGGCACCCATGTTCCACACTGGAGCACTTGGGTTCCATACCCGGCTCTGCTCCTGGTTCCAGCTTCCCGCTAATGCACACCCTAGGAAACCGCAGGTGATGGCTCAAGTAGTCGAGTGCCTGCCACCCATGTGGGAGACCTGGATTGAGTTCCAGCTCCCAGCTTTAGCCTGGCCCAGCCTTGGCTGTTGTGGCCATCTGGGGGGTGAACCAGCGGATGGGATCTCCAACTGTCTGTCTCTGTCTCACCTCTCTCTCTCTGCCTCCCCCGCCCCAAAAAAAAAAGAAAAAGAAAGAAAAAGAAAAACTTCTAGATGGTCTTAAATTTAGTGAAATAATTTGTTACTTTCTCTATAATTTGAAAATACATTGAAATTTAATATTTGCCCAGTATTTAATAATCTGTGTCTGACAAAATCATGCACTGTAGCTTCCTGAATCTTCTTGTCCTCTGTGAGAACTTCAAATATAAACAGGAGAACAGTGGAACGTTAGAGCAGCGTGCCTTTATTAAATATGGTATCGTTCGTCTCCACAAATCACTCTTCTGAACTACTATATTACTTACGAAGACAATATAAGCATGCAAACAAAATCTTGGAAACCTAAAATGAACCCCCTAACCTTTCCCTTCAAGAACTTAAAGTTTTTTGTTTTTTTTTTTTTTTTTTTTTTTTTTAACAGGCAGAGTTAGACAGTGAAGGAGAGAGACAGAGAGAAAGGTCTTCCTTCCGTTGGTTCACCCTCCAAATGGCCACTACGGCCGGTGCTGCACTGATCCAAAGCCAGGAGCCAGGTGCTTCTCCTGGTCTCCCATGCAGGTGCAGGCACCCAAGCACTTGGGCCATCCTCTACTGCCCTCCCGGGCCACAGCAGAGAGCTGGCCTGGAAGAGGGGCAACCAGGACAGAACCAGCGCCGCAACCGGGACTAGAACCCGGTGTGCCATCGCCACAGGCAGAGGATTAGCCTAGTGAGGCGCGGCGCCAACCAACTTAAAATTTTTTAAAATTTTGTGTACATTTTCTTCTTTCTTCCTTCATTTTAGGTCATCTTAAATTTAGTAAAATAAGTGTTCTCATTCAGTTTTTAAAAATTTTGGGGCCAGTGCTGTGGCGCAGCAGGTTAATGCCCGGGCGTGAAGCGCCGGCATCCCATATGGGTGCCAGTTCGCGTTCCGGCTGCTCCACTTCCTATCCAGCTCTCTGTGTGGCCTGGGATAGCAGTAGAAGATGGCCCAAGTCCTTGGGCCCCTGCACCCGCGTGGGAGACCCGGAGGAGGCTCCTGGCTCCAGGCTTCGGATCAGTGCAGCTCCGGCCATTGCGGCCGATTGGGGAGTGAACCAGCGGATGGAAGATCTCTCTCTCTCTCTCTCTCTCTCTCTCTCTCTCTGCCTTTTCTCTCTCTGTGTAACTCTGACTTTCAAATAAATAAATAAATCTTTTAAAAAAATTTTTGAAGGCTGATTTATTTATTTGAAAGGCAGAGAGAAAGAGAGATGGAGAAAGAGAAAGAGAGAGAGGAAGAGAGAGAGAGAGCAAGAGGGAGAGAGAGATCTTCCTTCTTATGGTTCACTTTTGGTTCACATATTCTGGCTGATACAGCTGGGGCTGGGCCAGGCTGAAGCCAGGAGTCAGGAGCTCCATCCGGGTCTCCTACCTGGGTGGCAGGGGCCAAGTGCTTGGGCCGTCTTCCACTGCTTTCCCAGGCAGATCAGCAAGGGAACAGCCCGGACTCTGCTCCAGCATGGGACACGGGCAGCTTCGCTCACTGCGCCTCATTCAGTTTTTAGTCCCTTTCTCTATAATTGGTAGGCATGTTTAACTGTAATATTTGCCCAGCACGTAAGGTCATCTGTAAAATACTTAGCACTGGGAATATATGTCAAATAAAATACAAAGTAAACGTCACTTAGCTGTTCAAAAACCAGCAAAATAATACCTCTTGAATCTCAAGTACTTCTAAGCAACACTCTTTTCAGCCTTATTTGCATTAAAGAGACAGTGTTTCGTTTTCTCTAGTCTTCAGGTAAAGAGAACATGGCACCTGCAGAAATGATATTGGGGCCTCTGTATCACGGTGGACCTGGTCCACAAGAGAACAAACACCTGACTTAAAGAATGCGACCAATCTAAGAAAAACCTAGTGACGCCCTTCCTCACTCACTACTCTCTGGATTCCTCCATGACTGGTTATGTGGATAATATCGGGAGAAGGAGGGGGAGAGGGAGGGAGGGAGGGAGAGAGAGAGAGAGAGAGAGAGAGAGAAACTCCCACCTTTCGGTTCAGTCCTCAAATGATTGCAGCAGCCAGGGTTGAGCAAAAACTGGGAACCAGGGGCTCAATATTTTATTTGGGAAGTGATCTCAGGACTCCCTCCCTCCTCCCTTTCCTTCCCATGGTTTTGTTTTTTTTTTTTTTGTTTTGTTTTTTTTTTTTTTTTTTTTTTGACAGGCAGAATAGACAGTGAGAGAGGTAGAGACAGAGCGAAAGGTCTTCCTTTGCCGTTGGTTCACCCTCCAATGGCTGCTGTGGCTGGCGTGCTGCGGCCAGCGCAACGCGCTGATCCGAAGGCAGGAGCCAGGTGCTTTTCCTGGTCTCCCATGGGGTGCAGGGCCCAAGCACTTGGGCCATCCTCCACTGCACTCCCGGGCCACAGCAGAGAGCTGGCCTGGAAGAGGGGCAACCAGGACAGAATCCGGCGCCCCGACCGGGACTAGAACCCGGTGTGCCGGCGCTGCAGGCGGAGGATTAGCCTAGTGAGCTGTGGCGCTGGCCTCCTTCCCTGCTCTGTTGATTTTTTTCATGCATATTTGCACCTGTTCTAATTGTTCCACAGATCTGGGATATTTGGGCCATTTTTAGTCTTTCTTTGCATTGCAGTTTTGAAATTTCTGTTAATATGTCTCCCTTTTTTTTAAAAAAATTATTTGTTTGAAAGGCAGAGTTCTAGGGGGTAGGGGAGAGAGAGAGAGAGAGAGGAAGGAAGGAAGGGAGGAAGGAGGGCTTCCTTCTACTTGTTCACTCCCTCAAAGGGCCACAAGGCCAGAGCTGAGCCAGGCCGAGGCCAGGAGCCTGGTCCGCGTGGGTGCAGGGGCCCAAGGACTTGGCCGTCTTCTGCTGCCTTCCAAGGCACATTAGCAGGGAGCTGGATCAGAAGCAGAGCAGCCATCCCTCCAACCAAGGCTCACGTAGACTGCCAGCGATGCAGACCAGCTAAACCTGTGTGTTCACCCAAGAGCGCCCTGGGTGAGCGCATTCTGCGGATTTCAACTGTGTTGTCTGATACTTGAGTATTCCCACCTCCCTGAGTCAGGTGGTAACTACTGGGGCCATGGGGAAAGGGGAGGCCTCCCAAGGCCCCCTGATTAGGGTCTGTCTGAGTGAGCCTGTGCCCTGGCTGTGGCCCTGACAAGCGCTCCTTAATCTCAGGACCTGTGGCACAAGACGTGGGGACTCCCTCCTGCAGGTCGCTTACGCGGTGGTAAGCCCCAATCACTTTGGGCTACAGTGAAGTGATTTCTCTTGAGGGCAGGCCCCATTGGCGAGGACAGAATGTTTTGGGTGCCTTTCCCAATGGCTGCCTTTCCCCTCCTCCTCCCAGAAGCCTGCAAGGGTGAAATTCACAGAGTGTGGGAGGCCCCAAGACTGCACCCTTTGGAGTTTTTCTCTCTCAGATATGCCCCCTGGGGTCCCTGGCAACTGGTATATTACAGCTGAGTTTCTCCTCCTTGTAAAGTTTGGCAGGTAAATTCCAGCTCTGATAAGCTCTGTCTGCCAGTCTGCCTCTCCAATCTGGTGTTGGCGGGGGGTCTGCCCTGTGACCTCAGTTCCCCAGAGGATGGGAGAAGAGTTACTCATTTCCAGCCCTGTGGATGGGAGAGGTCACTGCTGAGCTCCCCACAGGCCAGAGGGAAGAGCTGAAGTCTTGCTCTTTGCTGTTTTCTCAGCATTCAGAGTTCCTTAGTTTTCCCCTAATGTCCTTGGTTGCAGGACCGTGCAGACAGCATTTCGTCATCATGGCTCCTGCAGTTCCACACTGTGGAAGGTTCTCAATTTCCTTGTTTTTGATGATATTAACGGCTTTGAGGCATTCTAATCAAATGGTCTCTTTCTTTCTTTCTTTCTTTCTTTCTTTCTTTCTTTCTTTCTTTCTTTCCTTCCTTCCTTCCTTCCTTCCTTCCTTCCTTCCTTCCTTCCTTCTTTCCTTCCTTCCTTCCTTCCTTCCTTCTTTCCTTCTTTCCTTCTTTCCTTCCTTCTTTCCTTCTTTCTTGCTTGCTTATGCATTTGAAAGCCAGACTGAGAGAGAGAGAGACAGAATCCTTCATCCTCTGGTTCACTTCCCCAAATGCCTGCAACATCCAAGGCTGGACCAGGACCTCCATCCGGGGCCCAAGCACTCAGGCCATCTTCTGCTGCTTTCCCAGGCCATAGCAGAGAGCTGGATCAGAAGAGGAGCAGCTGAGTCTTGAGCCATCGCCTGCTGCCTCCCAGGGCGTGCAGTGACAGGGAGCTGAGTGGGAAATGGAGGTGGGACTCGGTCTTGGGCGTTCTGATGTGGGATGCAGGCGTCTCAAGGGTGGCCTAACCACTGCGCCACTACACCCAGCCGCTGGGTAAGCGCTCTATAGCTGCTCCTCAGCTGGGGTCTGTCTCCTGAGGAAGTTGGGACTGGACTGGGTTTATAGGTTTTTGAGAGGAAGATTACAAAAGTAGAGTACCAGTCTACACACCATAACCCAGGAGTCTGTAAGACTACCCCCACCCCTTTCCACATCATAGCATTTGGAAGGAAGCCGTGTGCTCCGCCTCCTTAAGGGGAGAGTATCTACATAAATTTTTTTTTGGACAGGCAGAGTGGACAGTGAGAGAGAGAGACAGAGAGAAAGGTCTTCCTTTGCCGTTGGTTCACTCTCCAATGGCCGCCACGGCTGGCGCACCACGCTGATCCGAAGCCAGGAGCCAGGTGCTTATCCTGGTCTCCCATGGGGTGCAGGGCCCAAGGACTTGGGCCATCCTCCACTGCACTCCCGGGCCACAGCAGAGAGCTGTTGGGGCAACCGGGACAGAATCCGGCGCCCCGACCGGGACTAGAACCCGGTGTGCCGGCGCCGCAAGGCAGAGGATTAGCCTAGTGAGCCGCGGCGCCGGCCTACATAAATTATTTGGAATCAGAAGTGTATTTCCTCCCCAGTTCTTCCAGGAACCCTGGCGTTTCCACACACTGTGCCATTCCTTGTGCCCAAAACGTCTCTGGGCTTTGGTGACCACAGTGTCGCGGGGCCACCACTACAGCACACACAGGGTGATCTCGCTGCCCACAGACATCCCCTTTCTTCCCCTCTGCAACCCTCCACCCAAGCCTGAGTCACCGACCACCCTGCTGCTGCTGTAATTCTGCCTTTTCCAGGGAGTCCCGGGACTGGAGCTGTGGATGACGTGGCCTCTCCACGCTGGTTTCTTTCAAACAGTAACAGGTGTCTAAGCGTCGTCCCCGCCTCTTTGTGACTTGACAGCTCCTTTGGCTTTAGTGCTGGGTGATGTTCCCTTGTCTGGATGGACCACAGTTTGTTCCTCCCCGTACTCCTGAATGCCATCTCGGTTGCTTCCAGTTGGGGGAATTCTGAATAAAACAATGATATGGAGGGATTTGTGTGGGTTCAGGTGAGTTGGGCACATACATATGGGCATGATTGCTGGGTCTTATGTTAAGACTTTGTTTGGCTTTGAAAGAAACTGCTTAACTCTCTTGGAAAGTGGCTGCACCATTTGACATGCGTGACCCCCCCCCCCCCACCCATTGCTCCTCATCCTTACCCGGAATTGGTATTGTTCATTTTATGGAGTTTGCCCATTTTCATATGTGGGTAGTGGTATCCATCGTTGTTTTAATTTGCAGTTCTCTAACAACAAATGATGCTGAACATCTTTTCATGTGCTTCCCCTTATTTTTTAATTCATGCTAAATATAAGCGCTGTTAAAGGAAACAGAGAAGAGGCAGCACTGTGGCATAGCGGGTAAGACTGCTGCCTACGACGCCAGCATCCCATCTGGCCGCCGGTTCATGTCCCAGCTGCTCCACTTCCTATCCGTTTCTGCTGAGGGTCTGAGAAAAGCAGCAGAAGATGGCCCAAGTGTTTGGGCCTCTGCACCCATGTGAGACAGCCTGATGAAGCTCCTGGTTCCAGGCCCAGCCTTGGTCATTGCAGCCATTTGGGGACTGAACCAACAGATGAAGATTCTCTCTCTGTTTCCCTCTCTCTCTCAGTAACTCTGCCTTTTAAACAAATAAATAAGCCGGCGCCGTGGCTCAATAGGCTAATCCTCCACCTTGCGGCGCCGGCACACCGGGTTCTAGTCCCGGTTGGGGCGCCGGATTCTGTCCCGGTTGCCCCTCTTCCAGGCCAGCTCTCTGCTATGGCCAGGGAGTGCAGTGGAGGATGGCCCAGGTGCTTGGGCCCTGCACCCCATGGGAGACCAGGAAAAGCACCTGGCTCCTGGCTCCTGCCAGGATCAGCGCGGTGCGCCGGCTGCAGCGGCGGCCATTGGAGGGTGAACCAACGGCAAAGGAAGACCTTTCTCTCTCTGTCTCTCTCTCTCACTGTCCACTCTGCCTGTCAAAAAAAAAAAAAAAAAAAAAAAAAAAAAAAAACAAATAAATATATATAAAAATAAAAACAAAAAGCAAAAAGGACAGGTGGACATTTATTTAGAGTAGGGCAGGTGAGGTGGTGCAGTGGATTAAACACTGCTTGAGACACCTGCATCCCATTTTAGTATCAAATAAATAATATTTTATTTTATTATTTTTAAAGATTTTTTATTTGAAAGGCAGAGTTACAGAGAGTAAGAGAGAGACCGAGACAAAGAGAGGGGAAGGGAGAGGGAGAAAGAGAGATATCTTCCATCTGCTGTTTCACTTCCTAAATGACTAAAATGGTCAGGACTGGGCCAGGCTGAAGCCAGGAATCAGGGCTTATTCTGGGTCTCCCACATAAGAGCAGGGGCCCAAGCACTTGGGCCATTTTCCACTGTTTTTCCAGCACATCAGCAGAGAGCTGGATCGAAAGTGGAGCAGCTGAGACTCGAATGGGCGCCCATACGGGATGCCAATACTGCAGGTGGCAGCTTAACCACTGTGCCACCTCACTGGTCCCAATAATATTTATTTTTAAAAATAATTTATATTGTAGTTAAGTTTTTAAAAAGGATTTATTTGTTTATTTGAAAGGCAGAGAGAGAGAGAGAGAGACAGAGATCCTCCATCTGCTGGTTCAATCCCCCAAATGCCTACAACAGCTGGCCTGGAGCCAGGAAGTGCATCAGGATCTCCCACATTCGTGGCAGGGACCCAAGTACTTGGACCATCATCTCTTGCCTCCCAGGTGCATTAGGAGAGAACTGGGTTGGAAGCAGAGGAACTGGGGCTTGAACCAGCACTCTCATATGGAATGGGAGCATCCCCAGTGGTCACTTAATCCACTGTACCACAACACCTGCCCCGGTAGTTAAATGTTGTTTTTTAATTAAATGTGAAGTGGTAGAACAGCAATGTAGGTAGACTATGATACATTAAAAGTACATATTTGTGCATATTAAAGTAGCCACTAAAAAACCCTAGATCTAGTTAATAAACCAATAATAGAGATAAAGTGGAATAATTGCAGAAAAATAAATTCTCAAAGCAAAAGGAGACAAGCAAGTCAGAAAAAGGAATGAGAAACACAAGGGACAAAAAGAACACAACTTGCAGAATGATAAATGTACCCCCGACCATACTGATAACCACATTAAGTGGAAATTGGCAAACATGTCAGCCAAAATGCAGACATTACCAAACTGGGTGGAAAGCTGGTGCCAGCCTTGCACTGCTTACAAGGAAGACACTTTAAATATAAAAATACAGATCGGTTAAAAGTAGGAGGATGGAAAATGATATTCCACCTAAACATTAACTTTAAAATATTCCCCTCTGTTCAGGAAAGGTGAACGTGTGTGGAGGCAAATGTCTGTGCATGTGTTTGCATGGGCTTCTTTTTCTTTTTTTAAAAGATTTATTTATTTATTTGAAAGGCAGAGTTACAGAGAGGCAGAGAGAGAGGTCTTCCATCTGCTTACTCCTCCAAGGTGGAGGCACCATGGTGAGCAAGAAATTTCATCCCAACCCACCACGCACACATAAAGGCAGAAAAGCTCACGGAAACTGGAGAATATGGAGTACGTTCCAGGTTCCTGGGGTAGAGCATTTGAAAAATAAAAGGCTCAACATAAATGGGTGCAGGGCGCTCGGATTCATGAACAGATCCTGAGTGGTGACAGGGTGACAGTGGTGACAGGGGCTGGTGAGGCAACCCAGCCAGCAGGTTCCCTTCCCCCCTGCCACAAGGTGGCCAAGCAGTAGGGCTACAGCCTACAGGGAGAGGCTGGGGACAGCCTTGGTCTTGAGGCAAAAGAGGCTGTGGCCTTGTCTTGCTTTGTCCAATTTCTCTGGTTAGCGTGAGTTTGTCCCACAGGGAAGGAAAGTTCTTTTTTAAAGGCAGAGTGGACAGTGAGAGAGAGAGACAGAGAGAAAGGTCTTCCTTTGCCGTTGGTTCACCCTCCAATGGCCGCCACAGCCGGCGCGCGGCGGCCGGCGCACCGCGCTGATCCGATGGCAGGAGCCAGGTACTTATCCTGGTCTCCCATGGGGTGCAGGGCCCAAGCACTTGGGCCATCCTCCACTGCCTTCCCAGGCCACAGCAGAGAGCTGGCCTGGAAGAGGGGCAACCGGGACAGAATCCGGCGCCCCGACCGGGACTAGAACCCGGTGTGCCGGCGCCGCAAGGCGGAGGATTAGCCTAGTGAGCCGCGGCACTGGCCTAGGAAGTAAAGTTCTAAGATTCACATTTGGGCATTGATGACCGAGATGGCCAGAGTTTAGCCTGTCATTCCTGGCTTCTGAATTGTGGTTTGGGGGCAAATTCTCAGCAAATAGTAAAGTGCTCCTTTGCCTGCTTGTGACATTGCCCCCACCTCCAAGCCCCCATAGGAGTATTGCACCCCAGGGGCCCTCGAGGGGTGTGGAGATGGCGGGCCGGGGCAGGATTCAAGCTTTCTGTTACCGCTGGTGAACGCTGGGGTCTTAAGGATGAAGTAAGTGGCCGAGGAATGAGCGGACAAGAAGGTGATTTACTGGAAAACGTAGAGACAGAAATTCCTACACCTGCCACACCAGGCTTTCGCCTCAGTAAAGGGCCGAGCGCACTGGGGATTTTATGGACGTGAGGATGGGTCCCCCGTTTCTTCTCCCCTCCTCCCTCTTCTGGGAAGGTCTGGGTGGGGGAGTTTCAGACGTGGAATTCCCCTACACAAAGCCCTCCGGACAGTTCCGGCCATCGGGGTTCTTATCAGCTGGAGAAGCCAATGACTCCTTTAGTGCAGGAGGGCCAGCGGAGTTCCTCCCTCAATTCAGCGAATTCCTTTTGATAGAGGACAGGCAAGGGCACCTTGGGCCAGGGGAGACAGACGAGAGGCTGGGTGCCACTTCCAGAACTCGTTTCCTAGTCCCATTGCACAGCAGTTATTTTCTTTTAAACTTCTCATTTTCTTCATCACCCCTTACACAGAGGCTGACCCCTACCCAGCCACCTCCACGATTCCAGGGTCCCGAGCCAACATCTCTGCAGCCCACCTCACTGTCAGCCCTGGAGAGACTCTCTACTTCCTCACATACCAGAATCAGGCTGGCGATGGCTAAACGAAACGAAAAGAGAAAGACAGAGGCCACACAGGAAAGTGGCACGCTGCTTGGTGACAGGAGAGAACGCGGAGGTCAGAGGTTGTTGCAAGTTTCAAGAACGAAGTGACAGCGGGCTGGTCACGGTCGTCTACATGAAGCCACGTGGGTGGAAAGAAGCTGTGTTTGGCATCAGACAGAGTAAGGGCTGGCGCCAGGGAAGTCTGGTGTTTGGGGAGGATTCCTCTAAGCACCATCAGCTGTGTGGGTGGAGGTGGAGGTGGGCTCACCAGCAGCGAGTCCTCCCCGGGGGCCAACTGTGTGGGCGGCAGCGGAGTAGCGGGGAGCGAAGGTAGAGTTTTAGACAGTGAGAGAGAGAGAGAAAGGTCTTCCTTCCGTTGGTTCACCCTCCAAACGGCTGCCACAGCCCACGCTGCGCGATCCGAAGCCAGGAGCAAGGTGCTTCTCCCTGGTCTCCCATGCGGGTGCAGGGCCCAAGCACTTGGGCCATCCTCCACTGCCTTCCTGGGCCACAGCAGAGAGCTGGACTGGAAGAGGAGCAACCAGGACTAGAACCCGGTGCCCATATGGGATGCTGGCGCCGCAGGTGGAGGACTAACCAAGTGAGCCTGGGCGCCGGCCCCCCAATGGGGTTCTGAGAGTGATGGAGTGAGTGGGATCTCCAGGAACTCTCAAATACTTAGCCAGCGGCCCTGGATAGCTGCTCTTTTTCAGATGAGATCATTCAGTCATTACAAGTATTTATTCAGCAAATACCTTATAGCAGCCGCCTAAGGAAGTGACTCACTAGTGCAACAGAGTCTCTCTTCCCTGGAAACTGCAGCCGTTCACAGACGTCCCGCCCCTCCACGCATGCACTGCTCAAGCCTGGGTATTGGAGCCTCCTCCCCACCCCTACCAACGCGTGGTGCAGGGGTGGTCGCCTGACCCAAGCCGGACCAAGTGCATTCTCCATCCCACGAATTTAGAACGTTTGGGACTGGAAGCATTCTGGAGGGAGTCACTTAGTAGTGGAGCTATGGAGGCAAAATCCTGACACCGAGGTCCCCATCAAGACCACATGCCTACAGGCCCTTCTGGCTATGGATGATTGGGCCAGAGGCTGGCTCCTGACTCAGCTGGGGCCAATGAGATCCTTTCATGCAGACTTTGAACCTGACATCGAGATCGAGATCAAAATCTTTCTCTCTCTATACCTGAGCTACAACTTCTATAACTTTTGGAGCTGTAGGCAGAGGCTGATTCCCACCAAATAAACTGGGAGACACAGTCCATCATTAGTGAGAGGGGCAAGGCAGATGTGCACAGAGCAGATGTGAGGAGTGGGGGGAGGATTTCCCAGGATCCTGAAACACATGGATCCGAGCCTCTTGGTTACCTGAGTAGCCTCTTAAAAACCTGCCTTTTGGCTGGAAGCACACTGAGCAGCATTACGAGTGGCAGACTCCCAACCTAAACAGGCCTAATGAACCCACGTGTGTTAAGCGTGAGGCTGTGCGCCAGGGACCAGGGACCCGGCGTGGCCATGTGCAGTGCTGCCCTGGAGGGGCCTGGAGCCATGGAGCAAAGATGAACTCTGAGCTCTGACAGCCATGGCAGAGGCCAGGCAGAGACACTCATGAGTGGGCTCTTTGGGAGGTTTAGAGGAAGCCCAGCTCTGCAAACAGCAAGGCTGGGAGTAGAGGGAGGGGCACACACACTGTCAGGAGCCACCTGCTCTCAGGGCCTGGTGTTGGTGCAGCCCTGAGAGTGAGAATGCTGCACTTAGACACCTCGCTAGGCTCACTAGTAGCTTGCTTGGCTATAAGAGGTCAGAAGGACTTCATAGATGGTATCAGAGCCAAGCCTAGGTCCAGGGAGGATTTGAACTTGGGGGCCACGTGCTGTACCTGGAGGTGAGGTAACATTTTAGCCAGCACTAAGGGGAGAATGTAGGATCATTAGACTCAGCAGTGTGATCTGGTGCCTAGGAAGGGGAAGGGGAGGGTGGGGCAATAGGAGAGAATGCAGAGCCAGGTTGTGCAGGAGAGAACAGCCGATGATGGTTCCGCTGCGAGGACATACTCAGGGCAGTGCTCAAGCAGATGAATCAGACAGAACAGCACAGTCTAAAGGGTCAGGGCCAACGGGAGCGGATTGTGGTAAGAGAGGTAAGTGTCTCAACTGATTGGCATTGGGAATGGAAAGCACTGTAGGGAAAATTTCACAATGAATGCAACAAGGCAGTTGATTGGATGTTAGAGACGAGCGAGTAGAAAATCAGGAATACTGCTGAATGCTGTGCAGCTAGCTATAGCAAAGGATGAGAACGCAGTCAGTGAAACCATACCCAAGATGTATCCATGAAAAGTGCAAGGGGTACAAGTGTATGTGTGGTTTCATTTATATTTTTGCAAAGGAAAAATGGGGACAGGCATGTGGCACAGCAGTTAAGCTGCTGCTTGGGACGTCCCGTATTGGAGTGTCTGGGTTTGAGTCCTGGCTCCGCCTCAGTTCCATCGTCTTGCTGATGCAAACCCCTAGGGCAGAAGCAGTTGATGGTTCAAGCACTTGCCAGCCTGTGGGAGACCCAGATTGAATTCTGGTCTACTGACTTTGGCCCGGCCCAGCCCTGGCTGTTGGAAGTATTTGGGGAGTGAACCAGAGAGACGATGGGTGATCTCTCTCCATTTGTCTCTCTCTGTCTCTCTACCTTTCAAATAAAATGGAAATTAACAAATATTTTTTAAAACACAGGAAGATGTAAATAAATAAATATATTTGCCTACATCTATTTATCTATACATAGATATATGTATATATGAATAGACACAAAATTAATGACATTTGTGGCCTGCTGGGAGACAAAATGGATGGTAAGGGGTCAGCAGTGGGAATCTTTTCAGTGTTTATAATTTGAATGGCACGAGTCTTGATCACTTGGGTAATTTATCTAATGTATTAAGTTTTCATTACTTTAAATTACATGAGAGAAACTTCTTAGGAAGGAAGCAGGTCTGTTTCGGTTGGTGATTTGGGAGGTTCACTATCATTCAAGCTCTGGCAGCCTCCTTGTTTTGGCACCTGCTAAGGCTGGTGGCTGGTGGCTGGTGGCTGGTGGCTGGTGGGCGGAGGGATAATTGGCCAGTGAGCTAGGAAGCAGAGAGGCACAAGGGGCATGGGCTTCCTCTACCCTCTCTGGAGTCTCTCCTTGTGAAAGCCGTCAGGATCTGATCCAAGGGTTGCCCAGCAATGAAATCCAATGCAATCACTTTCCAAAGCCCCGCCTTCAGACGCCATAATTGGATCAAGTTTCCGCCCTTAATCCATCAACCATTAACATAAGACTTTGAGGTTTAAATGTCTGCATGCACTTGGGAAGCCAAATCCTGTCCAATGGCTACCTCTAAAGAAAACAGTTAAATTTGGTGAACAAAAACAACCTCAAAAGCAGGTGTTTGGCAAAGCTGTTAAGACACTGGGGTGCCTGTATCCCATATCTTGTGAGTCCTGGCTTCAGTCTCCATGTTGTCTTCCTGCTAACATGTACCCTGGGACACAGCAGGAGATGGTGCTGTAGCATAGTAGGCTAAGCCTCTGTCTGTGGCACTGGCATCCCATATGGGCGCTGGTTAGACTCCTGGCTGCTCCACTTCCAATCCAGCTCTGCTATGGCCTGGGAAAGCAGCGGAAGATGGGCCAGGTGTATTGGGCCCCTGCACCTGCCTGGGAGACCTGGAAGAAGCTCCTGGCTCCTGGCTTCAGATCAGCCCAGCTCCAGTTGTTGCAGCCATCTGGGGAGTGAACCAATGGATGAAGACCTCACCCTCTCTCTCCCTCTCTGTAACTCTGCCTGTCCCTGCCATCCATGTGGGAGCTCTGTCTCCTGCCCCCACCATCTTTTAAATAATAAAACAAAACAAAATATCGTAAACCAAAAGACGATACTAAAGTACAGAGCTCAGGAAGAGGATTTCATCTGCGAAAAGGAATGCTGTGTTTGGTTGTATTGGACACTCTGGCTGAGACACCAGCTGTGTGTGTGTGTGTGTAGGCGGTGGAGGCCAGCTACCAACTAGCTGGAAGGTGGCCCCAGGACTTTTAATACAGTCCTTTAAGATAAGGGGGGTGGGCCGGCGCTGTGGGCCAGCACTTGGTTAATCCTCTGACTGCGGCGCCGGCATCCCATTTGGGTGCCGGGTTCTAGTCCCGGCTGCTCCTCTTCCAGTCCAGCTCTCTGCTGTGGCCCTGGAGTGCAGTGGAGGATGGCCGAAGTGCTTGGGCTCCTGCACCCGCATGGGAGACCAGGAGGAGGCGCCTGGCTCCTGGCTTCGGATCAGTGTAGCGTAGTGGCCATTTAGGGGGTGAACCAATGGAAGGAAGACCTTTCTCTGTCTCTCTCTGCCTCAATGTCTAACTCTACCTGTCAAAAAAAAAAAAAAAAAGATAAGGGGTGTGTGTGTCTGCAAAATAGGCATCCCAGCTCTGCCTAAAGATGCAAATTACCTATTTGGGAAATCCTCTTGGACCACAGAAAAACTCCCCATAACTGAGAAAATATTGTAGTTACAAGTATGCTTCTTGATTGCAGTCTACATTGTAAGGAACAGCCTCTGCCTGTCCTGCCTGCTGCTCCCTTGCAAGCACATGGCAACTGTCACCCTAATAAGAAGGGGCTGTCACTGTAGGTATAACCCTCAGCCCACCTATCTGGCTGTACCAGTTAATGCTACTTTTCTCCACTTGTCTACCACCTCCTGGCAGTCAGTAAGTTTGTCTTTGATCCTTATGTTTCTCAGCTGTGTCTTTAGATGATTGGTTTTGTGGTAATTGGAGGGAGATCCTTGTTTAGTTGGCGATGTGTGGTGATTTCAAGTTAGAAGTAGACTGGGGTGAAAAGGGGGTGGGGTAACTCCATTTATGAGAAGGATGCAAGGGGGTTTGGAACTGAGTTGTTTATAGTGGGGCTCAGAGGCAACTCAGGGGCTTTAAAAGTTGGTGGGTACCAGTTGGCTTGGTTCTTTTGGGACTTTTTAAAAGTCAGTCTTGCGGGGGGGGTGTCTTTTTTTTTTTTTTTTTTTTTTGACAGGCAGAGTGGACAGTGAGAGAGGTAGAGAAAGAGAGAAAGGTCTTCCTTTACCATTGGTTCACCCTCCAATGGACACTGCGGATGGTGCGCTGCAGCCGGTGCACCGCGCTGATCCGAACCCGGGAGCCAGGTGTTTTTCCTTGTCTCCCATGCGGGTGCAGGGCCCAAGGACTTGGGCCATCCTCCACTGCACTCCCGAGTGCAGCAGAGAGCTGGCCTGGAAGAGGGGCAACCGGGACAGAATCCGGCGCCCTGACCGGGACTAGAACCCGGTTTGCCGGCACCACAGGCGGAGGATTAGCCTATTAAGCCACGGCGCCGGCTTTGTCCTCCTTTTTTTATTAAGGTTTATTTGAAAGTCAGAGTTGGGGCTTATGGGAAGAGCTTCCATTTGCTAGTTCATCCCCCAGGTAGCCATAACAGCAGAGGCTGGGCCAGGCTGAAGCCAGGACCCAGAAACTTCATCTGGGTCTCCCCTGTGGGTGGCAGTGGCCAAGGCACTTGGGCCAACTTCTGCTGCTTTTTCCCAGGCCATGTGCAGAGAGCTAGCTTGGAAGTGAAGCAGCTAGGACACAAGCCTGTGCCCAAATGAGATACAGGGATGCTGGGATATGGGGATGCAATCATCCAGGGATCAAGAGGGGGCAGGAGCCTGGATGGAGATGACCAGAATTTCATCTACCTCATGACCTCTTCAACAGGTCCGGATTAGATTCAAAGGTTTGAGAGAACCCCGTTGACACAGCCTCTGTACGTAAAGGAACTGGTGTGTTCACAGTGGTGGCAGAAAGAGCTTAGTCGAAACATCTGTCTGAAAGGCAGCTGCAACCCTCTAAAACAGGAATCCTAATACAAAGGTAAGCCCAGCTGGCCTGTGGCAGCAACCCCAGGTTTCTTGGGATGGTAACTGTCATGTGATCCTGAAGCAGCTCCGAATTACACGTGAGAACGATGGAACTCAAAGCAAACATACTATTCATACTTTGGTGTTAACACTCGCAATAGTCTGTGTAAGCTGGTAGGTACAGTGTTTGCAGGATTTAGAGAAAATGCTGTATTAGAGGATCTGACAATATTTCACCCAACAAGAGCCTAAGTTCGACATTCTCTATTTTCTGCTGCTTCTGTGACATGCTGGTCCTGACCCATGAAGCTGTGCTTCTTCTGTGGGTCCTGGCCTGCAATCTGAAAAACGAAGGTGATGGCTAAGGGTTGTTGTTGTGTGTGTGTGTGTGTGTGTGTGTTTTTTTTTTTTGGACAGGCAGAGTTAGACAGTGAGACAGAGAGAGACAGAGAGGAAGGTCTTCCTTCCATTGGTTCACCCCCTAAATGGCCACTATGGCCGGCGCACTGTGCCGATCGGAAGCCAGGAGCCAGGTGCTTCCTCCTGGTCTCCCATGCAGGTGCAGGGCCCAAACACTTGGGCCATCCTCCACTGCCTTCCCAGGCCACAGCCAAGAGCTGGACTGGAAGAGGAGCAGCCGGAGAGAATCCGGCGCCCTGACCAGGACTAGAACTAAGGGTTCAACTTTGAGGACAGGCTGACCACTTTCAGATCTGGCTCTATCTTGTACCATCATGGTTTGGGCAAGTCACCTTGACATATTCTTCTTTCTACCTGTCCAGTGGGATAATCCCACCTCATGGATTCCATTTGAGAAATAAATGAGAAAGGAGGTAATGTGTGTCAGGAGCTTAGCACAGGGCCCGACACATGCTGCAGACTCTTAATGTCAGTGGATGTGCTGACCACAGGATCAAAGCATTATGAGGAAACACTTCCTGGAGGAAAGGTCATGACTGGTGAGACCTGGAGGAGGGTAGGAATTTTCCAGAAGTTTCCAGCAGGGAACCAGAGGGAGGGGGGACAGGTGAAGAGAGCTCTGGGCAGAGGGAGTAGAGCTTCCTGGCTTGCGTGACCCAAGCATCTGTGTGTGACCTGAGAGAGGTCAGAGATGGCAGCAACGGATGATGCCGCCTCAAAGAATTTTAGACTTTACCCTCAGCACAGTGAGATCTTAGCGTCTTACACAAGGAACCACCACTCAAGCTGTACAGAACGGACAGGAGCTGGCAATCCCGTGGCAGCGAGGCCAGAAGACTCTCAAGAACATCTCCATGAGGCCGGCGCTGCGGCTTACTAGGCTAATCCTCCGCCTGCGGTGCCGGCACCGGGGTTCTAGTCCCAGTGGCCCCTCTTCCAGGCCAGCTCTCTGCTGTGGCCTGGGAAGGCAGTGGAGGATGGCCCAAGTGCTTGGGCCCTGCACCTGCAAGGGAGACCAGGAGAAGCACCTGGCTCCTGGCTTCGGATCACACCAGCCTCAGCGGCCATTGGAGGGTGAACCAACGGTAAAGGAAGACCTTTCTCTCTTTCTCTACCTCTCTCACTGTCCACTCTGCCTGTCAAAAAAAAAAAAAAAAAAAAAAAAAAATCTCCATGAGCGGTGACAAGTGCCGGAGCCAAGCTAAGAACCGACAGGGAGGGGGCAGGCTTCATGTTCTAACTGGATGTAGGGGGCTGGAGGCAGAGGAAGGAGTGATGGATCAATCCCAAATTTCTGGCTGCAGCACATGGGTGGTCGACGGTGGAACCCACTTCTCTTAGAACACGCCGGAGAAAAAGATGTTCAATTTCTGGATATGTGGATTTCTGGGGCTTCTGGAATCTTTTTGAAAAGTAAAGCTGTCTGATTTTAAGCTGTTTCTGACACCCTTTGGGATATTTAGCAAGTTCTCAATGCAATGGTTCTTACACCACGATGTGCAGAACTAAGACGATGGGGGTGGGAGTGGAGGTGTTAAAAACGCATGTTCCCAGGCTGAGGAGAGAAGATGCTGGAGTTACCATTTGGGGCCAGGATCTCAACCATCAGCTTGAAAGATTCTGAAGGTAGTCTTAAATCACAAGCCACGAGCTACTCTGCCAGCGCGGGGCTGTTCCCACTGTCGACCCCTTCCTACTTCTCAGGCACCTGACTGGGGATCCCCATCGCTTCACACGGGCTCCAGGAGAGCAAGGACTTTTGTCTTGCTAACAGGTGCATCTTCAGAGCGCCCAGAGCAGTATCTGGCACAGACAGGGCCCTCCAGAAACGCTCGCCCAACGAAACGAGCGAATACATTAATATTCGGCTTTGTGCAAAAACTTTGCTTTTAATCGTCCGGGCAGGGTCTGAAACAGGGACGCCAAGTTCATCCCAGAGAGGGTGAGGATAGCACCGGCAAAGCAGCGCCGAGAAAGAGCTGCCAGAGCCCCTCTCCGTGGCTTAGCCACCTTCGGGAGGTCCTAAATCCCCAGGCCGGGGGGCGAGAATTTCGCTCTTTCCACACTAGCGACCATTTTGGGCGGCCCGCGCCGCTCCTCTCCGCGGCGTCCACGTTGCGCCAGTCCGGTCGCTTTCCCGGCTCCAGCCCCAGCCAAGGCTCCGAAACCACCCGTGAAAGCGACGAGGCGGCGGAGCAGCCCGGGGCCGGCAGGCGAGCCCCCTGCCCGGCCGGCTGCCGCCGCTGCCGCTGCCGCTGCCGCGCGACCTCACCATCATGGCGGCCGCGGGCGGGGAAGCCGAGCCGTGCGTCGCGTGCGTGCTTCCCCCTCCCTCCCCCTCGGCGGCGGCGGCGGCGGCGGCAGAGGCGGCAGCGCTCGCCATTGCCGCTGGTGGCAGGAGGCTGCGAGGAGCCGGCGCGGTCGCAGTCTCCACGGCGCAGGCCCACGGTAGCGCAGCCGCTCTGAGGTGAGTGCCCTACCGCGCAATCTCCAGCTATTTCAGCCCCGGCGCAGCCGCAACACGCCGCCCGCCCGCCGGCCGGCCGGCCCGCCCCGCAGCCGGCACCCTGCCGCCCCCGGCTCCGGGCCCGGGCCCCCGCCGGATTCGGCCCGCGTCGGGCGGGGGGCCCCGGCCCGGCCCAGTCAAACCGCCACCCCGAGGATGCGCAGGCCGCAGTAGGCCCCAGGCGTCCTGGCGGGCTCGGGAGGGAGGCGCTGCCCTCCTGAGAGCCCCGGGGTTCCGGCCTCCCCCGCCGCTTGAAGCTCTCGGGGCCGCGGCCCTCTCCCCGCCGTGGAACCCGGGGCCCGGCCTTTCCGCGGGCTCGGGAGCGGGAGGCCCCGGAGGGCGCTCCGGGCTCGGGAGCGGGCGGGCGGGCGGGCGGGCTGCGCGGGACCGGAGCCGCGGCTCCCTGCTCGCCCCCTCGGCCTCTCCGGGGTCTCGTCCTCCGGCGGCGCGGCGCGGCGCGGCCGGGGCGGGCGCGGGAGCCGCTGTCTCCGGCGGGAGAAGGGGCTGGCTCTCCGGGCCACCTCCGGAGCTTCCCTCCCGCCGGGGTGGCGTGGGCTTGTTACCCAGGTAGACCGGGGGGACGCTGGAATATGGCGCGTTGCCCACCTTCTTGCAAGTTAGGAGGCGGCCCGGGCGGCAGTTCGAGGAGGAGGGCGCAAAGTCCTTTTGTACGCAGAAATAAGGAGCGACATTGTATTTTTTTTTCCCCCCAGCTGAGCAGAGCCCACGGAGGGGCCTCGGTTCTTCGGTGCCTGGGGTGGTGGTCCCTCGGGTGGGGAGTTAGGGGGCAGCGGCACGCCACTCGAAAGGAACCGAACCTTTGCTACTGGGAAGACGGGGGGCTCTGGGATGGCCTTGTGCATGTCACCCCGTACCCCCAGCCTCTCCGGGGGTTTGCTTTGAGCTCCAGTGTGCACTGATGTCTTCCGCCTCGCTCACCTGTTGTGTCGCTGCTGCCGGTCCCGAAGTTTCTACGGTGCATCTGCCTGTGCCCACCAGAACTTGAAGTTGTTTTAAAAAATCTTTATATTTTTAGGGTTGCGAGCGATTATCTGCGCCATCCAGCTGGAGGAGCTGTTGCCTGTTCTTGTATGCCTTCTTAAGGATTAGATTAGAATATATTAACTGCTTACTTGGGAGCTGGTGTCGGTGGTGCTGAGTTCTTTCTGTTGTCGGAGCAAAAATGTACGTTTTCTTAAGCGTTTGGGGGCCGTGTCTTGGGAAGCCCCTTCGGAGAAGAGATGTTGGGAGCGGACCTGTCAGCTTGGCGGGCGTTTGTCCCCGGGCATCCTCTGTGCTGACGGTGCTGCCTTTTCCACCCGGTCTCTGCGGCCCGGCCGTTCAAGATTCCTTTTCCTTTGGCCTTGAGCAGTAAGTTCTTGGGTTGTTCCTCACTCAAGGGCAAGGAGGGAGGGAGCGCACTGGAGGTGTTGGGAGTGTGTGTGGGTGGTCATTCAGTAGTAGTCTGGCTCCTGGACTTGTGTTTGACAGTTCTTGACGAGCCTTCCTGTGAGGTAGGGAGAATGTGGCTAGTTCTGTGTGCACACCTGAGTGATTTCCCGGTGAGTGCAGAGGCGAACATAGAACTATTGCGTGTAATATCATAGTTTATCAGCGTGTGGATCCTCAGTCATGCACAGGACTTTTGTGTCCGGGGGCTTTATTTTTCTTCTGAAGAGGGTGAGACCCTGACTTTCGACAGGGCCCATGACCCAAACAGAGGAAGAATAGCTGGTTACTATTTGGCTCCTCCTTACTTGAAGGCTTTTGATTCATCACTATCAAAACTCCGCGTATGTTGGTGGGGGGCAGGAATGATTTTTTTGCTTAGTATTTGTTGCGTTTTCATTATTCTCAATCCAGGGATTTTTATACAGATTGTTTTCTTGCCTTGTTTTAAGGAAATTTAGCTCTTGAATGTAAGAGATGGAACTGTAGGAGTTGGAAGTAGTGATGTGTTAGAAAGGATTAAAGAAGGAAAGATTTCCTCCCAATTATGTGTGTTCCAGTGGAGCCCTAACTATAGGGCTTTTGTTTTATCAAATCATAATTATGCATCTATCACTCATTTTGTTAGGGAGCTGAAGACCAGGTTCCCGTGACTGAAGTATCTGGATTTTCATGGCCTGTCCATGGTAGATTGATCCAGCCCACTGGGTTGTCATCAAAAAGCAGTTTCTGAAATGACCACAAATAAGTGACTGTTTTTTTATAAATAAATCTTTTTTAAAATTTTTTATTATTTATTTTTATTTTTGACAGGCAGAGTGGACAGTGAGAGAGAGAGAGACAGAGAGAAAGGTCTTCCTTTGCCGTTGGTTCACCCTCCAATGGCCGCCGCGGCCGGTGCACCGCGCTGATCCGATGGCAGGAGCCAGGTACTTATCCTGGTTTCCCATGGGGTGCAGGGCCCAAGCACTTGGGCCATCCTCCACTGCACTCCCGGGCCACAGCAGAGAGCTGGCCTGGAAGAGGGGCAACCAGGAACTGGGACTAGAACCCGGTGTGCCGGCGCTGCAAGACGGAGGATTAACCTAGTGAGCCGTGGCGCCAGCCGATAACTGAGTTTTTTTCATGAGTGTTGGAAAGGGTGCGCTGGGTTTTGGTTTCCGGAGGGATTGAACTATCAACCTTCAGACTCACACTCTTGAGTTTGACTCCTGGAGAACAGGAAGTATCCATTAAGCTCTGTCAGGTGGACAGCCCAGTGCTTCATGGTGAAGCAGGCTTATTCATCCACTTAGTGTTGCTGTGAACAGTTGGAGGGTGAGGGAGAACTTCCTAGGCTGTTGGGTTTCACAGATGTCTGATGCACCCCTTGTGGGCCCGTAGGCAGAACAGGAAATGGAATGGTTGAAGTTAGATATCTGTGTGTGATGCTTGCCACTACATATTTAGATACTATTTAGGAAATCAGGCTTAGAAATAAGTACCAGTGTTTGGTTAAAAAATTAAAATATTTATACACTTAAAGAATATTTTCTATTTCTTGTTTTCCCTGCGATCTGAAGTTGGTGTTTTCAGCCTGAGCTTACCCAAACACAGTTTCCCATGAATGCTTCATAAAACAGCAATGAAAAAGAAACCCACTTGTTAAGTTTATTTTAGAAACATTTTATTTAGACCAAGTTCAGTGCTTCTTGAATCTCTGGATACATGTGTCTATGTATCATATAGTTCCTACCTTATTAGCCAGAGGGTGGATTATCCACTTTATTGGGTTTTCAGTTACTACTTTTATTCCTCAATATTCTAAGGTGAACAGGCTGGAAGAGAAATAGTAAAAGGCAGTGAAACAAATCAATTTCATGTGTCTCTAGAAGATTACAACCACATTGAGCTTTGGAAACTTAATCCTAGAGCAACAAGAATGCTTTGTTTGAGTTATTTTAATGCAATATGGACAAAACTTGGAAAATAAATTTATTATATATGCCTTGGGAAATGTATTTTTTAAAGTGCAGTTCAAAATTAGGCTAATGTGTTTTCAGCCCCACTTGATGCCGTTTAGTTAGTAAAATACAAAAAAAGCCTTCATCATAAGGTTTTTATGTGTAAAATATTTAAAAATGTGAATATATGACATCACAGTTTTCTGTGAACTGAAAAAAAATGCAGAAGCAGCTTTTATAGAGATGTTCTAGTATATTTAAAAACAAACTAGTTGCAGTTAAGGCAGACCTACAACACTTTTGATCCCTGGAGGCGAAACTGTATTATATCACTAATAGCAGCTACTTAGAAGATAATCTGATGGTGAGGCATCCTCTCCCAAACCCCAGACGGAGCAGTGCGCTTTCACCAGCCGGAGGAGAGTGTGTGTAAGACTCCAGCTGCTGGGCCGCCAGGTGATTTCTTCAGGAAGCCACGGGAGATGCGCGTTCGTGCTGAGGGAAGATCAGTGGGAGAAGAGGGGAAGGGGACGATGCTGGTGGAGTCCACTTTTATCGGTGGGAGGTGTGTGTGGAATGTTCTTAAGAGAGGTGACTTAGGTGATTTAGACTGTATTATTTATGGTAACTGCATTTTAGCATGTATAAGCGTAGCATTAACATGAATTCAAGCGTGCTGATTTCTGGGGTTACAGATATGGAAAGTTTGGCTGAGACAGTGTCAGTGGACGTTTTCTTAAGAACTCTGTCAGGGGTGCCTGTTGGATAAACTGCCAGATCTTTGGCAGAATCATCATGAAGAGTGAGCTTTGTATGCATAGATGCTAAGAATATTTTTTCAAAAAGAGCTCGTGTTTTGCTTTTGGTTAAGTCTTTGCTTTTTAGAAGCTTGAGAGTCTGTTTTACTACTGCTGCTGAATGCTAATGTGGTTAGGCTGGCAGCTAAACCTACAGAGAACAAGAGGAAGTGAGGAAATGTTCTCACGAAGCATTGCTTAAAACCGAGCAGTGGACCAGAAATGAGGAGCTAGGGACCGAGGGACCTAATTCTTTCTTGTTTTGTGTTCAAAGGAGAGTGAGGCATACCCTTCATTGAGACATGAGCTCCCAAAGTGTGTCCTCACTTTGGAATTTTGCCATTCATTCACTGGACATTGATGAAAGACATAATATATTCTGGGCATGTGCTAGGTGCTAGAGTAATAAGTAAACCATGGGCTAGGAGGTGAGAAAGATATGGATTGACCTGATCAGAGTATTATGTGAGTAGAACTTGTTGAAAACCAAAATGGGTCAATTAAAGGGTAAGTGGGGTTACAGGAGAACAAGTAAAGCTGGGGAAGACTTCGCGCTGGGGAGGACTGAGTAGGACTTTGAAGAGTGAGCTGATGTATTACTGATGGAGAGCGAGGAGGCTGGAGGAAGGGCGTCAGTGACCGGGTTTGAGACGCGGCCAGTTGCTTACTGGAGGTGGAGAGTAGTGGGCAATGAAGCTGATTGGGAGGAGTGCAATCCCATATTCATGAGCATAGCGGGCCTTATTCTATAGGCATGTGGGAGCTGTCAGAGGTTTGAGTGGGAAATCCACTCTTGAAATTTGAAGTAGCAGAAAATAAATTCTGGAGATTTTGCTTTATGATTATCAGAATTGTATGGGGAGTTAAAAGGTTATTCATAGTTTGGTTCATGAATGATGATGTCTTTAAAAAGACAGGGAATGCATAGGAAGAATAGAATTTGAGGAAGAACACAGTAGTGTATGATTCCAGGTGTGTGCAGGTATCTATGAGGAATCAAGAAATGTCAAGTAAATACTTGGATGTTTGCATAATGCCGAACACAGTATACCAGGAGTGAGGAGGAGCTAAGGGCGATTTCGGGAGTGTCTGTGTTTGAGTGAACTGGAAGAAGAGGGCCCTGGGGCCGGCTGAGAAGCAGTGGGTGGCCAGCACACGGAAGCAGCAGGTGATGGCGGCCCCAGGGCAGTGGGGCGACTGCGGTTCACAGTGGTGGATTATACACTGCAGGGAGAGCCGGGAGAGAGCAGCGCAGGAGGGAAGGCTGCTTGCCTGGCTTGAATACTTTACGCTGTGAGTGTGTGTGGACACACTGCACTGAACCCCATAGAAATGTACACATACTGCATGTGAATCAAAAGTTCTAAATGATGCTTTTTTTCAAAAAGAAAAAAATGGCTGAACAGTTAAGCTAAATGGTGTGGGGTTGAAGAAGCCGAGGAAGGTCTGAGAAAAAGGAAGTTAGCGTCATGAAACACTGCAGGGTTCATTGGGATAGAAATTGGGTTTGGCTGTAGAGATTTTTCTGAATGTATATGTAGTGACAAGTCATGATCATTTAGACAGTAGATTTCTAGAGCTATATAAATACAGGGGAGGGCCTATAAAATCCAATTTTTAATCGAGGACCCAGCCTTAGAAATTTTTGTTTCTCCCCTTCAATGTCAGTGGCAGCCTCAGAACTTTGGGAGGTGACCCCCAGTGACAGGGCTGTGAAAATCTCCATACTGCTGCATTTTTCTGCGTTAAAATTTTATTTATTTGAGCAGCAGAAAGAGATGGAGAGAGTGTGAACGCTGAGTGACCAAGTGTGTGCATGCTTCCATCTGCTGGTTCACTCCTCAGATGGCCACGACAGGGGACTGAAGCATGGAGGTGGAACTCAATTCAGATCTCCCACATGGGTGCCAGGAACCTAATTACTTGAATTACCATGGCTGCATTAGGTCTTAGGTCTGCATTAGCAGGAAGCTAGTGTCGGGAGCTGGAGCTGGACAGTGAACACAGGTGCTCAGATTTGGCATGTGGGTGTCTTAATCCGTATCTTAACCTCTATCTAACCCAGTTGCCTGCCCCTGCCAACATTTAAAAAAAAAAAACAACACTGTATTAGAAGTCTTAAATTCTGTGATTTAGACAATTAACTTCAGTTGAAGTCTCGTAAAATTCAGATTCCCCTGGAAGAGCTTTGAGGCTTTATGTATTAATATGTAAAGTTCAGGGGCTTTTATGCTGGGGGGGGTTGATTTTTGGTGTTCATTGATCTATTTTGAACATATAACCCTGAATCTCTGGGAAATGGATGAGAACTTGTGAGTGCCTGTGTGGTTTTTGGGGCGAGCATTCATGACTTCTGTGAGATCCTCCAGGGGCTTTGGGCACAGAGAAGCCAAGGGCTTTTTCAGGGATGCTCATGATTGCATCAATTGTTGATTGCATCACTTGGCTGGAATCCATTATGTTGACAGCTGGAATAGATGAAGGGAAAGAACCTTAAGTAGGTTTCTCAGATGAGGAGCTCTGTAAAGAAACGAGACAATTTGTAGAGGTGGGAATAGGAACACCAAAGCAAAATCACTTCATTTCAGACTGGTGCCCCCTGTTCTGGGTGCCTTGTTTTTTTGTACTCTAGGATTCACACTAGTAAATGACTGTTTACATACTACAGATACAGTACGCTTTGTGGAAGGGATTAAATTGCTATTGTTTTAAAGGGAAAGTTTTTTTTTTAATAAATGACACTTTATTTATTTATTTATTTATTTTTTGACAGGCAGAGTGGACAGTGAGAGAGAGACAGAGAGAAAGGTCTTCCTTTGCCATTGGTTCACCCTCCAATGGCCGCCGCAGCCGGCGCATCGCGCTGATCCGATGGCAGGAGCCAGGCGCCAGGTGCTTTTCCTGGTCTCCCATGGGGTGCAGGGCCCAAGGACTTGGGCCATCCTCCACTGTACTCCCTGGCCACAGCAGAGAGCTGGCCTGGAAGAGGGGCAACTGGGACAGAATCCGGCGCCCCGACCGGGACTAGAACCCGGGGTGCCGGTGCCGCTAGGCGGAGGATTAGCCTAGTGAGCCGCGGCACCGGCCCGGGAAAGTGTTTTGAAAGCAAATTGACCCATAGATTGAGCTCATAGAAAATAATTTTTTTTAAAAAGATTTATTTGTTTGAAAGAGTTACAGAGAGAGAGACAGAGAACTTCCATTCACTGGTTCACTGTACAAATGGCCATAAAGGCTGGAGCTGGGCCAGGAGCCAGGAGCTTCTTTTGGGTCTCGCACGTGGGTGCAGGGGCCCAAACACTTGGGCCATCTTCTGCTGCTTTCCCAGGCCATTAGCAGAGAGCTGGATCGGAAGCAGAACAGCCGGAACTCACACCAGCATCCATATGGGATGCTGGCCCTGCAAATGGCAGCTTAACCTGCTGTGTCACAGCGCTGGCCACAAAAAAAATTATTTTTAAGTTAGAAATTGCTTATACTTTGGAAAATTTCTAAAGGGACAGATGTTTTAGTCCAGTGATACGGCAAGACATTGATTTGCTCCTTGCTTAATTTTTTAAAATGATATGTATGTATGTATTTGAAAGGAGGAGCAACAGAAAGAGAGGGAGAGACAGATTTACCATCCACTGGTTCACTCTCCAGATGGCTGCAATGGTTAGGGCTGGTGCAGCCTAAAACCGGGAACCTAGAACTCCATGCTGTTCTCCCACACGGGTGGCAGATGCCCAAACACTCGGGCCATCTTCTGCCTTCCCAGGTGTTCCAGCAGGAGGCCGGGTAAGCAGCAGAGCCGCAGGACTCAAGCCGGCACTCTGAGGTGGTGTCCCGCATGGCAGCAGCTTAGCCTCAGCGCCAGCCCCCGGCTTAACTTTCTTATTCATGAAATGAAAATTTGACCTATTTTGTAGGGTCCTTCTGAAATATGACAGTTAGGAAATTCAAGATGATTTAATGCTAACAGATTGCTGTTTTTCATGTTTAAAGTCATGAATAAAATTTGGAAATTAAAATGCATTATTTATAAGTGCTTCATACAAGAAGTCACTTGGTTTCCAAATTATTTCATTCAAAACTTTGAGTAATCAGTAATTTTTGCTTCCTCTAATCTTTGGATCTTGGAAATTAGGTTTGCAGACAGTTGTGTCAGCCAGATTCCAGTGTCTGGAGTAGTGTTCTCCAAACTTTTGATTGCACCCTCACAAGCAAAATAATAAATGCAGTTGCATTGTTTTATAGGGTACCCTGATAAAGTATTGGTAGATAAAAGATGAATAAATATATTGGATAATCTTAAGCATAGAAAACTGGTGTTATGTTATTAACGATTAACTTGTGTTGCTAGATTTTTTTTAATTGGCACATAATGATTGTACATATTTATTGTAGAATGTATTTTGACACATGTATATATGTGTAATGATGAGATCAGGGTAATTAGCATAATCTTCACCTCAGATGTTTTCTTTGTGATGGAAGCATTCAAAATTTTCTCTTTTTAACTAATTTATAATATCAACCTTTGTAGTTTCCACATAGGAGTTAGTGTGAGTATATGAGTGTGTGTTATTATATGCTTTGCTTATTTTACTTAGTATGTCTGCTAGGTTCATTTGTTTTGTCACTAAGTGGATTATCTTTACATTAATTAATAGACAAAGTGAGTCCATGTAGAATTGTAATGTTTTGTCTTTTCCTTTGGGCATGTTTGTGTTTTTTTGGGTGAATTGTTTTTCATGAAACAAATGTGAAGTAAATTCTTGGTAATGGATTTTCCATGTGAAAACAGCCCACAAATCAACTGAGGTTTGCTAAGAACACTAGAACTAGTTGCTTGACCCAGAGAGCCTCAAGTGCTAAGTCTAAAGAGGAAATAATCCTGATATGTCACCAGTTATGTGCCTGAATGTTTTGATTTTTGTCATCTTGAGTGTGTTGTTTTTAAATTTTATTTATACTAAGGGACCATATTTTATGTATTCATATGTATGGTTTTGAGAGCATAATGCTACTTTCCACCCGACCTTCCCTCCCTCCCTCTTCACCCTTCCTTTCTTATTTTTAATTTTTACAATGACATACTTTACATTTACTTTGTAATTGCAAGCTTAACCTCCCACTAAATAAAGAATTCAACAAGTAGTAAGTGGAGAACTGCTGTTCCTTAAGAATATAGACAAGGACTTGGTCTTCTTCAGTTTTTGACTATTTCATGAGTTTTTCTACATTGAAGTTTTTTTAGTGAGAAATCCTAGAAAGAACTTACTGCCACCCACACCACCACATCAGTGGTTGTCTTTGTTTTATAGGTGATGGTCATTTTGCTTTTCCTTCTCACACCTTCAGTTCTTCAAATGAGCTTTAGTGAAAAAGCACTGGGGCTGGTGTGGTGCAGTGGAGTAAACCTCTGCATGCATCACCAGCATCGCAGATGAGAACGGGTTTGAGTCCCAGCTGCTCTGCTTCTGATCCAGCTACCTGTTAATGGGTCTGCAGAAGCAATAGGTGATGGCCCAGGTGTTTGGGCCCCTGCCACCATGTGCAAGATCTGGATGGAGTTGCTGGTTCTTGGCTTCAGTCTGGCCCAGTCCTGGCTGTTGCAGCCGTTTGGGAAGTAAACCAGGGGTGGACAATCTCTCTGTCTCTCTCGCTCTGCTGCTCTGCCTTTCAAGTACATACATACATAATACATTAAAAAATAAATGCATTGGTTTTGTTTTTTAATTTTTTGAAAGAGAAACAGAAAGGTATCTCCAATCCATTGTTCACTCCCCAGATGCCCTCAACAGTGAGGGATAGGCCAGGTGGAAGCCAGGAGTTCAGAACTCAGTCTGGGTCTCCCATGTAGGTGGGCAGAGATCCAACCACATGAACTGTCACCTGCGGCCTCCCGGGGTACACATTAGCAGGAAGTTGGAATTGAGAGTAGACGGTACTCAAACCTAGGAACTCTTACATAGAATGTGGGTGTCCCAGGCTATGCCAAGCACCTAACCTGCAACAGTTTTTACACTCCATAATATAAGCATCTGCTTTTTGGCCACAACAAAGATAATGCAACTGTAATGGCTCTAATGGTTTCACGGTCAGATTTTGGATAGGGAAGTTACTTACCTTCACTGGGTCTTTTTTCCCATTTGAAAAATGAGAATGGAAATAAAGTTTCTTCTAAATAAAAATTCCTTTTAAAATTCTAAGTCTGTTATAACATAAGCAATGTGTGACTTTTTCTTAATGCAAAAATGTAATGCTTATTGAAGAAAAGTAAAATAATTAAAAATTGTTATGCAGATAAATATTTGTAATGTTTTGTTTTCCTAAGCATACTTGTAAAACCACAGTACATTTATGAGTACGTACTGTATATAATGTAAAATAGTATGCATGCATACTGTCTTGAACTAAAATGTATAAGGAAATCTGATATTGTCAATTATTTTTGCTCTGAAATTTTCTTAATGAGGCGGTTACAAATGTGTTTTGCTGAAATAAAGAGGTTTAATATTTTCTCTCTGAATATATACATGTCTAGGAAATGTTTACTGTGTCGTGTTCTGTGTACTTTGGCTGAGTTAAGGATAGCATGGAGTAAGGGTGTGAGGCTTGCCCCTGAAGGCTCACATAGTAAAAAATGAAAGCTAAATCCTGGGTTCACCTGTTTCATTCACATATTAACTTGATTTTTCTCCACTCTGTCATCAGACTTCCCGAGCCAAGATACCTTATTACAGCATAGTTGCTGCAGTGAATACTCTTCTGTCAATACTACTATTGGTCCTTCTTCTTCTTTTTTTTTTTTTTTTTTATATAATCTGGGAACCTTCTTAATTGTTACTCCCGGGCCGGCGCCGTGGCTCAGTAGGCTAATCTTCCGCCTTGCGGCGCCGGCACACCGGGTTCTAGTCCCGGTCGGGGTGCCGGATTCTGTCCCGGTTGCCCCTCTTCCAGGCCAGCTCTCTGCTATGGCCCGGGAGCGCAGTGGAGGATGGCCCAAGTGCTTGGGCCCTGCACCCCATGGGAGACCAGGAGAAGCACCTGGCTCCTGGCTTCGGATCAGCATGGTGCGCCGGCCGCAGCGGCCATTGGAGGGTGAACCAACGGCAAAGGAAGACCTTTCTCTCTGTCTCTCTCACTGTCCACTCTGCCTATCAAAAAAAAAAAAAAATTGTTACTCCCATTGAGAGCAAATTAAGGATTAGTAGGAACAATAGTGTAGTACAGTAATGTTAAAATTGTGTGTGTGTATGTAGTATTATTTGGAGAGTTCAAAAGATTTTATGTGCATAAAATATATATATTCATTTAAAATGCTGTTAACGTAATTCATCCTTTCCCTTACTGAAGTGTGTGACATACACACTTGCTTGTGGATATGAAGGTGGAAAAGGCACAACGGTGGCACAGCCATACAGGACACCTGGCGTGAACCGAGCTTGTGGGACTGAAAGTCACTGTTGTTTTGTTTTGTTTTGTTTTGTTTAATGTTTTTATTCAGTGAAAGAAATGCATAGGAGAGTGAGGGCTCTAAGAGAGAAAAGGAAACCTGGATTCATCCCGAGCACCAAGAGCCAGCCACATGCAGGAGGCCAGGAAGCATGGAGCGGGTGGCCCAAAGTTCCACGCGCCAGAAGGCCAGGGCAGCAAGGGCCCACATTGGCGAAAGAGGCAAAAAGTGGGGGGGGGGGGGGGAGGCTGGGCCCACGTGTTTCAGGCCTTTAATCCACTTCCAAAAGGGAGTGGTTAGTTAATCTGATTGGCAGGTGGGCACACAGGTGTGGTCACACGGGCGGGCGGGGTGAAGGCATGGTCTTCCAGCTCACAAACCTGATCAGTTTTATTCTATATGCCTGCCTACAGCATGCCCCCTTCAGAGGTTGCATTCCCGTAATCCTTAGGGATGTTGAAGGGCGTGGAATCATCACCTCCTCTGTGGCTGCTGCTTGCTTATGACAGGCGTAGTACAGGCGCTGCCTAACAAATTTGCTTTGAGAGCTGGAGCAGCCTCGGTCACTGCCGATGGCTGTGTCCCCTGCGTGGTGAGTTCCCTCAGAACTTCAGTTCTGAAACCTGTAAGTTTGTCAGTTAGCATAAGCAAAACTGGAGCAAGACCAATTGTAAATGGAGTGCCCTTAAGATAGGCTGCTTCTTACAGACTCCCCGATGGTGGTAATTGGCTACCCTTATGTAGATTATAAAACCATTTAGCTTGAGCTTTGAGAATTATAGTAGAGGAACCTATTAGGAATTTATTATTTTTATTTTTTTTTAAAGATTTATTTGAAACTCAGAATTACACAGAGGAGAGGCAGAGAGAGAGGTTTTCCATCCAGTGGTTCACTCTCCAGTTGGCCGCAACGGCCGAAGCTGCGCCGATCCGAAGCCAGGAGCCAGGAACTTCCTTCAGGTCTCCTACGAGGGTGCAGGGGCCCAAGGTCTTGGGCCATCCTCCACTGCTTTCCCAGGCCATAGCTGAGAGCTGGACCAGAAGAGGAGCAGCAGGGTCTCGAACTGGCACCCATATGGGATGCCGGCGCCTCAGGCTAGGGTGTTAATGCGCCCCAGGAGTTTTATTGTCAATAACAGTTCCCAGAGAGAATTAAGAGAGGCAGGTATAGCATGTCTGCCTCAAGGTGCAGCAGTCTTGATGTAACAAGGCAAAGGAATAGTCAGACCTGTCTTTTGAGTTCACCTGTGAAGATTTAAGAGGTAGAAGTTTAATCTTAATTTCGCTGAGGTTGTTGTGCTCAGTAGCACCTGGAAGGTTCTTCCATTTAAGCCACAACTGATCTGAAGAGGACCTGAAAGTCACTCTGAGTCACAGAGGGAGAAGGGGGTGAATGTGAAGGCATAGGATGTCACCACAGACGTCCTAACCATTACACCTAGGCGCCACTAAATTTATAAAAATTTTTCTTCAATAATAAACCTTAGCTTACTGTAACCTTTTAACTTCATAAATCTTAAATTTGGGGGTTGCCTGGAGCTGCTGCCTGTGACGCTGGCATCACATATGGGCATCTTCAAGTCCTAGCGACTCCACTTCTGATCCAGCTCCTGCATCCACGTGGGAGACCTGGCGAAGCTCCTGGCACTTGGCTTCTGGGTTTTCAGCCTGACCCAGCCACTGCAGTTGCGGGCATCTGGTGAGGGAACCAGTGTATGGACGGTTTTGCTACATCTCTCACTCTCTAACTCTGCTTTCAAATAAATAAAAGAAGCTTTAAAAATCTTGAATTTAAATTTTGACTTCTTTTTATATATATATACATATATATGTGTGTGAAATTCTAATTTTATGTAAAGGATAATTGGGTGTTAAATTCTTTAAAGATTTTATACAGTGGGATCCACTCTAGAGCTAGCATATAACCCAATATTCCTTCCCACCCATGTAGTACTTCTAGTATGATCATTTGGCCCTGACAAGGCAAACTAAAGGCAGTACTCAAAATTCAGTAAATCTATGGCAGGCAGATTTTTAAGTTGATGATAATTTTGTACAACCCATAAATTATGTTAAAATATCCAGATGGCAATTGGCAGAAAAAAGGTTCCCACCTCTGCTTAGTAGCTGATTTTTTTAAAAATACAAACTGGTGAACACTTCTAGGGTTAAGAGTTCTTAGTTACTGCAATTATATCTCAAGTTATGTCATTTTTTCATCTAAATATAGTGCGTTGCTTATAGCTGGTTGAGTTCTGAGAAACGTGTCACTAGGCGATTCTGTTGTTGTGGGAACATCAGTGTATACTGCTACCTGCCTTAGCTGTAAGGTATGATACTTGCTGCTAGGCTACAGACCTGTATGGTACCTTACCGTGCTAAGTACTGTAGGCAGTTACAACACAACAGCATGTGTGCATCTAAAGAAGGAAAAGATCCAGTGAGCATGCAGTATAAGAGATAAGAAGTGGGAGAGCTGAGCAGGCCGCTTACCATAGATGTAGCTTGCAGGACTGAAGGTCACTCTGGGTGCACCTGACAGGGAGTGGCGAGTGAATGTGAGAGCCTAGCACATCCCTGTAGGCTTCGTAAGGCTACATGGAGTTACAAAAAAAAAATCTTTCTCCCCTCCATAATAAGCTTACTGTAACTCTTCATACCTTTAAAATTATTTAACTTTTTGACTTATAATAATGCTTAGTTTAAGGCTCACTGTACAGATGGACAAAAACATTCTTTATAGCCTTATCCAGAAACTTTTTTTCTATTAAATTTTTTTAGAGTTTTTAACTTTTGACTTTTTAAACATTTTTGTTTCAGAATAAGACAAACACACCCATTAGTTTAGGCCTACCCAGGGTCAGCTGAGCAGAGTCACTGTCGCACGTCCGTGTCTTGGAGGGTCCTCGGGGCAGCGGCTGGCCTGGAGCTGGCCTCTCCTGTGGCAGTGCCTTCCTGGATACCTCCTGAAGGGCTGCCTGAGGGAAGCCGGAGCCTTTGGAATAACACGCACAGACTCTTATACGTGGCTCTTCAGTGCTGTGTCTGAGAGGTGGCAGAGTGGTAGTTAATCCTCAGTGCTCTTCATTCTGAAGAAACCCATTTTGCAGCCAAATGAGTAGTGTATATTCAGTGTCCTTTACATTTTTATTTAAGTAGATAGTTGGTTTAGTGTTGATTTAGGACTTTAATGTAGTAGTGATTCTTGTTTCTTAGGTAAAACTATCTTGCTTTGACTGTTCTTTGTTAAGAATAATGATTATTTTGTAATGATAACTCTTTCTCCAGGAAGGTGAAAGGTTGTGCAGCCATTCCATGCAAATATATGCACACTGAGGTGTAGTTTCAGAACTCTATACAGCGACATAATTCTTGGATACCCATGATGTGCCATGTCTCCCAATGAGCTTCCCTTTTCAAACTTGCCCTGTGCTACCTTATAACCTTAGTAAATAGTACTATTTCATCTAGTTTCTCAGACCAGCAGCCTTTTTAGTCTTTCCGTCTCATCAAATCCTGCTTATCAGGCCTTCTAAATAAACTCAATGTTTCTTCCTTTTCCCCACTACCACTGTTGTCACCACTACCGCAAGTTGTTTTTGGGCTGTCGCAGTAAACTGTGACTGGTCCATGTGCCTCTCTTCTGACTTGGCACTAGTCCATTCTAAGTGCAGTCAGAATGAATTGATGTTTTAAAATACATAGGTCTGAGCTCGTTCCCTATTGAACTTAATATGAAGATAAAGCTCTTTCATGTGGCCAGACCTACCTTTTGGACTCTTCTTTTTCTTCTTCTTCCTCTTCTTCTTCTTCTTCTTCTTTTTTTTTTTTTTAAAGATTTATTTATTTGAGTTACACAGAGAGAGAAGGAGAGGCAGAGAGAGAGAGAGAAAGAGTCTTCCATCCGAGGGTTCACTCCCCAATTGGCCGCAATGGCTGGAGCTGAGCTGATCAGGAGCCAGGAGCTTCTTCCAGGTCTCCCATGCCGGTGCAGGAGCCCAAGGACTTGGGCCATCTTTTTTTTTTTTTTTTTTTTTTTTTTGACAGGCAGAGTGGACAGTGAGAGAGAGAGAGAGACAGAGAGAAAGGTCTTCCTTTGCCGTTGGTTCACCCTCCAATGGCCGCCACGGCCGGCGCGCTGCGGCTGGCGCACTGCGCTGATCCGAAGGCAGGAGCCAGGTACTTATCCTGGTCTCCCATGGGGTGCAGAGCCCAAGCACTTGGGCCATCCTCCACTGCGCTCCCTGGCCACAGCAGAGAGCTGGTTGGGCCATCTTTTACTGGTTTCCCAGGCCATAGCAGAGAGCTGGATCAGAAGTGGAGCAGCTGGGACTTGAGCCAGCACCCATAAGGGATGCTGGCACTGCAGGCGGGGGCTTTAACCACGATACCACAGTGCCGGCGCCATGACTTTTTTTTTTTTTATTTTAAAGTCTTATTTGAGCTGGCGCCCCGGCTCAATAGGCTAATCCTCCACCTGCGGCTCTGGCACCCCGAGTTCTAGTCCCGGTCGGGATGCCAGATTCTGTCCCGGTTGGCCCTCTTCCAGGCCAGCTCTCTGCTGTGGCCAAGGGAGGACAGTGGAGGATGGCCTTAGTACTTGGGCCCTGCACCTGCATGGGAGACCAGGATAAGTACCTGGCTCCTGGCTTCGGATCAGCGCGATTGGAGGGTGAACCAACAGCAAAGGAAGACCTTTCTCTCTGTCTCTCTCTCTCTCTCTCTCTCTCTCTCACTGTCCACTCTGCCTGTCAAAAAAAAAATTATTTGAAAGGTAGTGATATAAAGAGAGGAAGAGAGAGAGCAAGTGAGCAGGAGTGAGCTTCCATCCCCTGAGTAAGTCCCCATTGGCCACAACTGCTGGTACTGGACCAGGCTGAGCCAGGAACTTCTGTGTCTCCCATGTGGATGGCAGGGGCCCAAACACTTCTGCTGCTACTTTCTCGGGCATATTAGCAGAGAGCTGGATCAGAAGTGGAGCAGTGGAAACACAAACTGGTGCTCACGAGAATGCCAGTCGCAGATGGTAGCTTAACCTGCTGTGCCACAACGCCAGCCCCGTGGCTCATTTGTGTCAACGATGTGTCCTTAGCCATCATACTTTTCCTTTTGTTTTTACCTGCTGGGAAAAGCTTTTCCTTCCCTCTGTCTACACAGTCGTGTAAATCCTCTGTTCATGTTCAAGCCTCATTTTCTCAGGGAAGTTTATCTGATCTTCATGTTCGTACTTTTCTCTCATCATGAGTGTCCATGTACACAATTTTGCATTTGTTTGCGTATTACTTGGTAGATGTCTTTCTCTCCCACTGAATTGTAAATTCATGAGAGTAGATGCTGTGCTTGTTCATGACCAGGCGCAGCGCCTGACACGTAACAAGCAGGGTCTATTAGGATGATTGTAGAGATCTTGCAAACTGATGGGTTTGAAGAGATTCTAAGTCCTCTAGGCCAGCTCTGTTCCCCAAAGTAAAAGCGCTCAGGCTCCTTGAATACATCTAATGACAGGAAACTTAGCCACTTCCCAAAAGTCTCGTTAGTCTTGAAGATATTATGTGGTTAGAAAATTTAATTTCAACTGAAAATTTTGCTACTGATCTCTAGGGCTCCAAAAACAGATACAGTTTCTTCCTTATTTATTTTTTTTTTAAAGATTTATTACTTACTTGAAAGGCAGAATTACATAGAAAGAAAGAGCGAGAGACAGAAAGAGATCTTCAGATCTTCCGTCACACCCCAGATGGCTGCAATGGCCAGGGCTGGGCCAGGTCAGAGCCAGGAGCTCATCTGGGTCTCCCACGATGTGGGTGCAGAGGCCCAAGCACTTGAACCATCCTCTGCTGCTTAGCTAGGTGCATTAGCAGGGAACTGGATCAGAAGTGGAGCAGCTAGGAGTCAAACTGGTACCCATATGGGATGCCGGCACTACCTGCAGTGGCTTGACCTGCTATGCCACAGTGCCTGCCCCTCGAATCTCCTTAATTAACACAGGGATATGATGCCTTTATCATTAGTTTGTTAAAGTGTAAGGGAAATTAATGTCAAGGTCTTGGCACATTGTAGCCAGCTTATTAAATGGTGTCTTCAGGGTACCAAACTACCCTGCCCCTCCTGTCCTTTGCGGGGAGGATCATGTGTGTCCTAGAATCAGATGGCTGGCCTTGCTGGTCTGCTTCTGGTGTAAGGTAGTCAAGGTGCTTCTTCAAGAAATCAGTGGCTGATCACTTCTAGCTTGGTGGACAGCTTGCTTTTGGTGCTTTCCTCTGGTGTGAGATATGTGTCCATTGCTGAAGTAGCAAATGTGCATCAAGTTATTTTGTATCTATAGTTAATAGTGTCTTTTAGATACAAATTTGAGATAGAAGACTAGAGAAATGGATGATTGTACATGGCATTTAAAAATTAATTTTGAATAAGTATTGCATGCATGTGGTTAAAAGATCAAACAATATAAAAAGGAATACACTGAATAATTAGTTTCTTTTTCTGGAAACTGCCACTACTACCAGTTTCTTAAATATACTTCCATGTAAGTTAAGCGAAAATGTACATGTCCCTTAAATTTTTTTTTGTTTTGTGGCTGGTGTTGTGGTACAGCAGGTTAAGCCACCACCTGTGGCATCTGTGTGAAAGCTGGTGCAAGTCGCAGCTGCTCCACTTCCCGTCCAGCTCCCTGCTCATGGGCCTGGGAAAGCAGCAGACGATGGCCCAAGTACTTGGGTCAGTGCTACCCTCGTGGGAGACCTGGATGGAGTTCCAGGTTCTTGACTTTGGCCTGGCCCAGCCCTGACCATTGCAGGAGTAAACCAGTGGATAGAAGATCTCTGTCTCTCTCTTTCTGTCACTCTGCCTTTCAAATAAATAAAGAAATAATAAATTTTTTAAAATTTGTTTTCAGGGCCAACACTGTGACACAGCAGGTTAAGCATTTGCCTGCAATACTGGCATCCCATATGGGCGCCAGTTCGAGTCCCGGATATTCCACTTCCAATCCAGCTCCCTGCTAATGCACTTGGGAAAGCAGTGGAGAGTGGCCCAAGTGCTTGGGCTGCTGCACCCACAAAGGGAACTGGGAATAAGCTCCTGGCTCCTGGCTTCAGCCTGGTCCAGTCCTGGCTGTTGCAGCCACTTGGGGAGCCAATCAGTGGATGGAAGATCTCTTTCTGCTTCTCCCTCTCTCTCTGTAACTGTGCCTTTCAAATAAATTTAAAAAAAATTTTTTTTAAAGATTTATTTATTTATTTGAAAGAGTTATACAGAGAGAGAGAGAAAGGTCTTCCATCCGCTGGTGCACTCCCTAGATGGCTGCAACGGCAGGAGCTGGACCAACCCGAAGCCAGGAGCCAGGAGCCTCTTCCAGGTCTCCCACGTGGGTGCAGGGTCCCAAGGACTTGGGCCATCTTCTACTGCTTTCCCAGGCCATAGCAGAGAGCTGGATCGGAAGAGGAGCAGCCGGGACTAGAATGGGTGCCCATAGGGGATGCCGGCACTGCAGGCGATGGCTTTACTTGCTATGCCACAGCACCGGCCTCTAAATTAAAAATCTTAAAAAAAAAAAAAAAAAAAAAAAAAAAATTTTTTTGTTTCATTTGAAAGGCAGACAGAGGCAGAGGAAGACTGATCTATTCATTGGCTCATTCCCTAAATGCCTGCAACAACCCAGGCTGGGCCAACCTGAGGCCAGGAGCCCTGATCTAAATCAGAGAGGAAGAGATCGACATAGAGCACCCCCATCTGTTTGATTCTGCAAATGCCAACAGTGAACCAGGGCTGGACTAAGCTGAAGCCAGAAGCCAGGAACTCAGTCCTTGTCTTCCATTTAGGTGGCAGGAACCCGATTATTTGAGCCATCAATGTTGCCTGTTAGGGTCTACATTAGCAGGAAGCTGGAGTTAGGAGCTAGATATCAAACACAGGTACTCTGATATGGGATGTGGGTACCTTAACTGCTAGGCTAAAGTCTCCATTCGCAAAATGACAGATTTTATATCCTGGTCCCCACGACTGATATGGAATTTCAGGTTTTTTGCTCTGTTGTTGAGAGGGAACAGAATTGCATAGGTTTCCATTGTTAATATGATTATGTTGGAGTTCCAGGAGAGTTGTTTATCATAGCCCTTTGTGAAAGAATTCTCTTCATAGGCTGACTGAGTTTATAGCTTGGAAATAAAGCTGGTTTAAATTAAAGTAGTTAGAAAATGAGTAAAGAACAATGTATCAATTCAAATTAATTTAATACATTACTTGGACCGTTTTCATTCTTGCTAAATGAATGCTCAGTTTTCTCATATCATTGGCAGAGCTAAATAGATTATTTCAAGAGCTGGTAGGTAGCATAGGTCTTTTCATAGTTTGGGCATGCTGCTTATCATAGGATGCTTGTTTCCATCCTGAGTTTAGTGTGAACCAGTACCCCTGAAAAAAATTTTTGTGTGTGATGATGATACAAGTCTCCATCATTCTATTTTTCTGAATTGAGTTTTTTAAGACCAGAGTTTGGAGTGATATGTTTATGCATATTCAAATGTATCCTGTTAGATTTAGCTCATTAATCTAGTCTATTGGAATCTTTTTTGGAATTTGATATTAGCTGCAAAGGGCAGACTTTACTGTCTATGGCATCCATAGTTATCTATCTACTTGATCACCATGGTTTTAAAAAACTTTTTATTATATTTATTTCAAAGGCAGAGAGAGATATCTTCTGGATTCTAGATTACTCCAAAGATGCCTGCAACAGCTGGAAATTCAACCCTGGGTCCCCCAGTTGGGTTGCAGAGGCCCAACTACTTGAGCCATCATCACCTTTCACCCCCCAGAGTGTGCATTAGCAGGAAGACAGTATCAGGAACGGGAGCAGGGACTCCCAATGTGGAATGCAGGCATCCTAAGCAGTGTCTTACCTGCCAGGCCAAATGTCTGCCCCTTGTCCATGTGCCTTTTCTTTCTTTTCAGTTTCAAAAATTATCCGTCTTTTCTGACTTTGTTCCATTTGTTTTTCTCAGTAGCTGATCCTAGCCATTACTTTGATAGATACGTATGCCTAAACATAAACCTTACTCAATAGAAAAACATACATTTACAAAGCCACCAGGAAGTGAGGTGCGCTTAGATCATTTTGAAGTTTAAGAACTGTTACGGGGTTGGCACTGTGGCCCAGTGGATCAATCTGCAGCCTGCAGCACTGGAATCCCATATGGGCACCCATTCTAGTCCCGGCTGCTCCTCTTCTGATCCAGCTCTCTGTTATGACCTGGGAAAGCAGTATAAAATGGCCCAAATCCTTGGGCCCCTGTGCCCACCTGGGAGACCTGGAAGATGCTCCTGGCTTTGGATCGGCACAGCTCTGGTCATTGCAGCCATTTGGAGAGTGAACCAGCAGATGGAAGACCTTTCTCTCTGTCTCTTCCTCTCACTGTCTGTAACTCTACCTCTCAAATAAATAAAATCTTAAAAAAAAAAAAAAAAAAGGAACCACTATGTTTCTTTCTCATTTCAGTATACGTTTATCAGGGAGGGTGAGCATTTGGCACCACTTGTGATACCTGCATCCCATACTGGAGCGTTCGATTCAAGTCCTGGCTCCTCTGCTGCTCGTGCAGCTTCCTGCTAACGTGCGCTCTGGGAGGCAGCAGATGAAGGCTCAGTGCTTGGGTCCCTGCTGCCCGTGTAAGAGACCAGTTGGAGTTCTAGCCTCCTGGCCTAGCCCTAGCATTTGCAGAAGTGACCAGCAGATGGAAAATCTTTCTCTCTCTCTGCCTTTCAAATACAATGAAAATAAATTTTTAAACTTGTACATTTATTTATTTTAATTATGCAATATTCTTTTGATGTTTTGGAGCCAATTTCATGGGTGTTTTCAGTTTTCTCTGAACTTTTGTCTGTATCTGGAAAACTCAAAGGCCCCCAGATACTGTGTCTATCATGGCTAGGAGATAAAATGACTGGGTCCAGTTAGCAGGACAGGGGCCTTAAGAAAAACTCAGTCCTTGGGCTTCGGTTCCCAACTACATAGTGAAATACTTGGTATTAATCAGGGATTTCCTTGTGTGCTCTGCAAAGTTCTATGGAACCCCCAAATGTATTCAGGAGGTGAGGGGAATGAAAGACTATAGCTCTCTGCATTCTCCATCCCCCTGAAAAGAAGTGCCACTCTATCTTGCATTTTAGGTTCTACACAGGGTTCTTTTTACAGAAGGAGCTCTGGGGGTCGGCATTGTGGTACAGCAGGTTAAGCCACTGCTTGCAACACCAGCATCCCGCATGAGCGCTGGTTCGAGTCCCGTCTGGCTCCCTTCTAATGCCCCTGTGAAAGCAGGGAGATGCCCCAAGTGCTTGGGCCCTGCTTCCCTCATGGGAGAGAGACCTAGGTGGAGTTCCTGTCTCCTGCCTTCAGCCTGGCCCAGCCCTGGCCCTTGCAGCCATTTGAGGGGTAAACCAGCAGATGACAGATCTCTCTCTCTCTCTCTCTCTCTAATTCTGCCTTTCCAATAAATAAATAAATCTTAAAAAAAAAAAAAGAATGAGTTCTGCTTTTGAAAAGAAATTGTCTCCCAGAGGGCCGAGGGCAACTTTGGAGGCCTCTATATACATCTGTGTGGTATCTCTTCCATGAGTTTGAAGTTGGTGAAGGCAGAGAGCATTTATCATTCTATTTGTCTTTTCTCCCCACTATTGTGAAAGTACATGCTCATTATTTTAAAGGGAGAAAGAACTCGCTAGAACAGGAGGTCTTCATAATCTGTAATTCCTTCTGCATAGACAAAAGGCATTAACAGTTTCAGTATTACTTTCTAGATTATTTTGTTTGCCCATGACCATAACCATACTTTTTTCTTTTTTAAGTCTCCACACTCATTTTAGCTAATTTGATAAACATGTTTTCCAACTCTCAGGCCATATTGTGAGATTTTCCTATCTGTCTATCTAATTGTACTCCATCTTTTAAGAGTACTACAGTTTTCTTCTGCACTAGCGATTTTTAAATTTACTAAGATAGAATTAATATTCCTTGCTGCACAGTACATGGACTGTTCTTAAATACAGCCCAGTTTTATTAGTATATTGCTATTGATTCTCTCTTTCCCTCTGTCTCTCATTTTTCAATAGTTCACTCTTTGGGGCAGTTGTGCTGTGTATTGCGTTTTCAGGTTGCTTCGCTTCCCTCTTAATCCCCATCAAGTTACAGACGAGGACAGCCCTTTTCTTCTAGGCAATAGCTCTAATTTAATGTCCCCTTTAATAGTTACAAGTCTGTTTTTAAGAACAGGATCTTGGCAGCCAGAATTATACTTGACACATTTATTCTAGCATATTACTGCTGGTGAAAAAGGCAGTTGACTTGTTTTGACCCAAGTGAGCTTAGTTCTCAGAGACTAAGAAGGTGGGTGACGAGCAGCTTTTGGTAGTTTGACAGCCAGCTGCAGGATGTCCATTGTGGCCAGGACCAAGTGCTGCTGATAAATGTATATGGTAAATTACAGTTGATAGCCTCTGTTTTTGAAAATTTTATCCAAAGATCACATTGAGAACGTGGTTGTGAGAAAACATATTTTTATTCTTATATGACAATTGTCTTCTCCCTTGTACAGTGCTTACACTGTACTTATTCTAAATGGATGTAACATTTTGTAGTGATGGAAAAATTTTGGTGATTTTTTTTTAAATAAACGAATACAATGTAAATGTTATTTTGGCAATTTTGATTTCTTTAGAACCTTTGGATAGCACTTAGTTCTCCCTTCTTTCCCTTAAGTGTTGGGGATGGATGTGTTTTCGAGATTGAAAATGTCATTCATTTCAGTCTTGAAATGTGCTTTTTTACTTTCTTCTAACTTCCTGTCATTATCTAGGATTCCTTTTTTTTGTTTTTGTTTTAAGTTTATTTATTTGAAATGCAGAGAGGGAGGGAGGGATAGAGAGAAGAAGAAAGAGGGAGAGGGAGGAGAAGGGGAAGAGAGAAAATCTTCATCTGCTGGTTTGTAGCTCAAGTGCCTGCAACAGCTGTAAGGCCAGGACCCAGGAACTCAATCCAGGCCTCCCATATGGGTGCCAGGAACCCGAGTACTTGAACCCTCCCCTGTTGCCTCCCATGGCGCGCATTAGCAGGAAGTTGGATCCAAAGTGGAGGTGGGACTTGAGCCCCAGAACTCCGGTACTGGAAGCTGGTGTCCCAAGGAGCAGTTTAACCTGCCTGCTGCGATGCCTGCCCCTTATCTGAGGTTCTCATGTGATTTTCACTTCTTATTACAGTGCGTATAACTTTAATTATATGCTCCCCTAAGTTTAATTTTGTGGTTCAAAATACAGTTTATTTTAGTGAATTACTCACAAAGTAAATATGGGGATTTTAATTTTCCAGTGGGTGTGGTTCAAATTTAGATGTCTGATATTTTTTGGAGTATTTATGGGTAAGAACCATTTTAAGCTTATGTTATTTAGGAAGGTTTGTTTTATTATTTACAAAATATCTAAGTGCTGTTTATCTTTGTCTTAAGATGTATTTCATGTATTTATAACATAAGGGTAATTTTAGGAAATTCCAATTTTATATTCATTCAACAAGTGAATTTGAGTGATTATTGTGAGCCTTGAACAGTCTGTGTGTTTGGGATAAAACACTGAATTGAACGGAAAGATCTTTGCCCTTGTGAGCTTACTTTCTAGGGGAGGGGTGAGAAAGAAGATAAACAAATAAAAGAAAAGTAAACAATGATGAGTACCATGGGGACAATGATGTCAGCTTGAGATCGTCTCCACACTGCCTAGAAGATTAAACTGAGGCTGCAGTTGGAAACCTGAGCTGCATGTGCTTGTATACTGGACTTTTTTTTTTTTTTTTTAAAGATTTATTTTGTTTGAAAGAGTTACCCAGAGAGAGAAGGAGAGGCAGAGAGAGAGAGAGAGAGGTCTTCCATCTGCTGGTTCACACCCCCCGATTTGCCTCAATGGCCGGAGCTGTGCCAATCCGAAGCCAGGAGCCAGGAGCTTCTTCTAGGTCTCCCACACAGGTGCAGAGGCCCAAGGACTTGGGCCATCTTCTGCTTTCCCAGGCCATAGCAGAGAGCTGGATTGGAAGTGGAACAGCTGGGACTCAAACCGGTGCCCATATGGATGTCAGCACTGCAGGTGACGGCTTTACTCCCTACACCACAGCACCGGCCCCTATACTGGACTTTTTACATTGGATATTGGTTGTTGACTGATGTATAATTTGAATGGAGTCCTGTATTTGTTGTTTGCTTTCTTCATGCTACTTCAGTTTTCTTAGTGTGGATCCTTTTACTGTTGCATAAAATAATACCTAATGCTTTGTAACTTAAAAGGCATTTTTGTATTTCACAAAACATTTACTTTGTTATTTATTTGGAAGTCAAAGAGACATACAGAGAGATCTTCCATCCGCTAGTTTACTACCCAAATGCAGAGACAGCTGGGGCTGGGCTGAAGCCAGGAGGCAGAATTCAATCCTGGTCTCCCACATGGGTGACTGGGGCCCAAAATTTGGACCATCATCTAATTGCTGCCTCCCAGGGTTCATTGATGTTAGCAGGAAGCTAGGATCAGAAGTGGAACCCAGACTTGAATTCAAGTTCCAGGATCCCAAGTGGAGTTTTAACCACTGTACCAAATGCCTGTCCCACATTTCATTTTTAAAAGTAGCTATAAAGTGACTAGTATACTAGTTAATGTTGTACCAAAAAATTTTTTTTCTCGAATTAGTAAGCAGTTTTTGATTAGCTTGTAATACTTGCACCATTTTGCATGGTACAGTGTACAGTATTTCAACACATACACAGCATAAAACAGTCAAACCAGGTAAATTAGACTTTCCATTTCCTTATCTTGGAGTTTGGAGCCTACCAGCTCATCTCTTCCAGTTCTTTATAATACATTATTATGAAATGTGCTATGGAACAAACCATATGAGATTTTTTGATGTTTAACTATTTTGGACTTTAAAAAGCAATTTCATATGTTGCTCAATCTAATACTGTGCTATCCCAGCTTTATAAAGTGTGAAAATGTCTTATAAACTATATGCATATTACCAAGATTTAAATTGTTCTGCCAATCAGTTTCTGTTTACCTTTGAACAATTACTTAAACTCATTGTGCCTCATCTCATGTTATGTTATTATGGATAATAATAATGCCTCATGGAATTATGGGATTACATGAGATTATATATGTGAAAGTGCTTAGAAAAGTCCCTAGCACATAGAAAGGGCTCAATTAAAGTTAGAGAGTTTTGCTGTCACTCAATGAGGCAGTTGGTGTCATTCTGTCTTGCAGATAAAAAAGCAAAAGGTCATAGGGATTTTATGAGTTTTCCCAAGTTAACTCAACTAGAAATCAAAACCAAGTCCTTCTGACTCCAAGTCCTGGTATTTTTCTGTTTATACTACACCTATCTCTTTAAAATAATGAGAAAGGAAGAAAGAATATGAGGGCACTTTAAAAAATGCAATTCAAAGGTAAGCTTATTTTTGTTCAAAAATTTTTGAAATACATGCATAATTTTTTGATGATGTTCATTTCCATGAAATTTTTAAGACCCCCCCCATATTTGTATAGTCATTTACAGAGCACATCCCCCCCCCCTTTTTTTTTTGACAGGCAGAGTGGACAGTGAGAGAGAGAGAGAGAGAGAAAGGTCTTCCTTTGCTGTTTGGTTCACCCTCCAATGGCTGCCGCGGCCGGCACACCACACTGATCCGAAGCCAGGAGCCAGGTGCTTCTCCTGGTCTCCCATGCGGGTGCAGGGCCCAAGCACTTGGGCCATCCTCCACTGCACTCCCTGGCCACAGCAGAGAGCTGGCCTGGAAGAGGGGCAACCGGGACAGAATCCGGCGCCCCGACCGGGACTAGAACCTGGTGTGCCGGCGCCGCAGGTGGAGGATTAGCCTAGTGAGCCACGGCGCCGGCCTAGAGCACAGCCTTGGATCTCTCCACTGAGTTGGAGAGCAACTTTAGCTTACTGGTGTAGTCACCTTGTTTTCGCAGACTCTTGACATACATAAAGAAAATTGGGGGCTGGCACTGTGGTGGATCGGGTAAAAGCTGCTGCCTGCAGTGCCGATATCTCATGTGGGTGCCGGTTCATGTCCTGACTGCTCTACTTTTGATTCAGCGCTCTGCTATTGGCCTTGAGCCCCTGCACTCGCGTGGGAGACCCGAAGGAAGCTCCTAGTTCCTGGCTTCGGATCGCTGAAGCTCTGGCCGTTGCCACCATCTTGGGAGTGAACTGGCAGATGGAAGACCTTTCTTTCTGTTTCTGCTTCTGTCTCTCTGTAACTCTCTGCCTTTCAAATAAGTAGATAAATCTTAAAAAAAAAAAAAAAATTGTTTGACAGAAATCTGTCAGCGGGTACAATAGATAATTGATCTAGTATTAAATTGATACCTTAGAAAAAAGGTGACAGTGATACTTTTATAACTGATTTGCCAAAAAATTAATGATTCTTTTTTTTAAAGATTTATTTCTTTATTTGAAAGTCAGGGTTACACAGAGAGAGGAGAGGCAGAGAGAGGTCTTCCATCCTATGGTTCACTCTGCAATTGGCCGCAACGGCTGGAGCTGTGCCTATCTGAAGCCAGGAGCCAGGAGCTTCCTCTGGGTCTCCCTCGTGGGTGCAGGGGCCCAAGGACTTGGGCCATCGTCCACTGCTTTCCCAGGCCATAGCAGAGAGCTGGATCGGAAGTGGAGCAGCCGGGTCTCGTTCATTCTACCCTGCATCCAAAGTGTCAGGAAATTCTGGCAGCTCTACCTTCCAAACATGCAGAGGGGCAGCAGGTTAGAGCCCTGGCCTGAAGCTCCGGCATCCCATATGGGCGTCGGTTCTAGTCCCAGCTGCTCCTCTTCTGATCCAGCTCTCTGCTATGGCCTGGGGTAGTAGTAGAAGATGACCCAAGTCCTTGGGCCCCTGCACCCGTGTAGGAGACCCGGGGAAAGCTCCTGGCTTCAGATCGGCGCAGCTCTGTCCATTCAGCCAATTGGGGAGTGAACCAGCAGATGGAAGACCTCTCTGTTTCTACCTCTCTCTGGAACTCTGTCTTTCAAATAAAATAAATCTTTAAGAAAAATATGCAGAATGTGACTATTTCTGGCTACTCCCCATGTCCACTGCTGTTACCCTGGTCCAAGCCACACATGTCTTACAATGGCTTTATATTGATATCTCCGCTTCTATACCCCTGCCCCCAATCTGCAGTCTGCTCTCACATAGCAGCCTGATGATCTTATAAAAATGTAAGTAAGAAAATGAGATCACATCTCTCCCTGCTCAGAACTTTTAAAAGATTTCCCTTCTCATTCAGAGTAGAACTTAAGGATTTTAAGGTGACCTCAAGGCTCTGCAAACCTGGCCCAGGTAACTGAGTTCTCTGACCTCATTGACCACTCCTAGCTTAGCGGCTTCAGACGCAAGGGCCATATTGCTCTGCCTCGATCATGCCATGCGTGCTCCTTACTGAGCAGCTTGGCTTCTGCTATTCTATCTGCCTGTGACATCTTCCCCTAAATAGTTCACCTCTCCCTAGCTTGTTGGAGGTCTGAGCTCAGATGTCTTTCAGGAAGGCGTCCTCTGGCCAATACCCTTTCCTTCCAGCTCCCCATCTCCTCAATGTTGTTTCATTATTTTTCTCCTTGGAATGTGATTCCGTTTAGAAATATTGTGTATTTGCGCTGATTGTGATGTAGAGGATTAAGCTGCCAATGTTCTTGAAAATATTTTATTATTTATTTATTTATTGAGCGGTAGAGCTACAGGTGGAAAGAAAGGTCTTCCATTTGCTGGTTCACTCCCCAAATGGCTGCAACAGCCAGAGCTGGGCTGCTGATCTGAAGCCAGGAGTGGGGAGATTCTTCCAGGTCTTCCATGCAGGTGCACAGTCCCAAGCACTTGAGCCGTTTTCCACTGCTTTTCCTAGGCTGTAAGCAGAGAGCTGGATTGGAAGACGAGCATCCGGGACACAAACCGGTGCCCATATGGAATGTTGGCACTGTAGGCTGAGGCTTTGCCTACTTTGGCACATTGCCAGCCCCAAGCTGCTACTTTGTGACACCAGCATCCCATATGGAAATGCTGGTTCCAGCCCTGGCTGCTTTGCTTCCGATCTAGTTCCCTGCTAATGTACCTGGGAAAGCAGCAGAAAGATAGTCCAAGTACTTGGTTCCCTGCTAGCCACACGGGAGACCAGGATGGAATTCCGGCTTGGCCCCGCCCAGGCTGTTGAGGCCCTTTGGAGGACCTCTCTTTATCCCTGTCCCTCCTTCTCTCTGAAACTTTGCCTTTCAAATAAACCAGGCTTCTCCCAGGCTCTTCCCCAGCTGCCTCCTTATTTTGGATTGTGAATCACAGCATCTCATCAGAGACCATGTCTCCCTTCTCAGGGTGCTTTAAAACCATATTGACTTACTTTATCTTTTGCATAACACAAAACACTTTCTGAAATCCTCTCTCGTTTCTTTACACCTTTGTTGTGATGGCTCCCTTCATAAGAAATGAGTTCCCTGAGGTCGAGGACCTCTCCTGTTTGCCCCTCACTGTGTCTCCAGGCCTTGAAACTGGTCCTCAGTGAACATTTCTTCACAGGCTTGATCACCTACTCTCCTTTGAACCTGCTATTCCTACCTATCTTCCTAGCATTTGTGCATTGCACTGTTGCTATTAGGGATAGTAGCATCTGCTGCTGCCCAGAGTAGGAAGGCATCAGAAGTAAATGAGGTAGCCCAGGAGCGGTGCCCTGCAGGCAGCTTGTAGCTAATAGACATTTTGCCACCCCCAGCCAGTGAATTGTTGCCAGGCTAAAAGGATGATAAAGTTTAGCATTTACTGGGGGCCCGGGGCTCTGCTGAGTGCTTTACTTAATTATTTTGTTTAATATTCATCAGCACTGTAAGGGGGGTATTAATATGTTATCATATTCTATTCATTTTACAAATATTTATCTATTTGAAAGGCAGAACATTAGAGAGAGGGAGAGACAGAGAGATCTTCCATTTGCTGGTTCATTCCCCCAAATGGCCAAAACAGTGTGGGCTAGGCCAGGTCAAAGCCAGGACGCTGGAGCTCCATCTGGGTCTCCCACATGGGTGGCAGGGTCCTAACTAAGCACTTGGGCCGTCCTCCGGTGCCTTCCCAGGCAGATGAGCAGGAAGCTGGATTGAAAGCAGAGCAGCTGGGATTTGAATTGGCACTTTGATGTGGAATTGCAGCCGTTTAATCCACTGTGCCACAAGGCTGACCTCATCACCATTTTACATGGGAAAACCAAGACACAGAAGTCAGTAGCACGCACTAGGAAATAACAGAACTGGTTCTTTGTTTTGTTTTTAAAGATGTATTTATTTTATTTGAAAGGTAGAGTTACAGACAGCAAGTGAGCGCCTCCATCCACTGGTTCACCCCCGAAATGGCCACGATGGCCGGGGCTGGGCCAGATCAAAGACAGGAGCTTCTTTTTGGTCTCCCAAGTGGCTCTGGGGGCCCAAGCACTTGGGCCATCTTCTACTGCTTTCCCGGGCCATTAGCACGGAGCTGGAGAGCTGGATTGGAAGTTGAGCAGTTAGGAATCAAACCAGTACCCATATGGGATGCTGGCATCGCATGCAGCTGCTTTACCTACTTCCCCACAATGCTGGCCCCAGAGCTGTTTTCTTATCCCAAGAGTCTGACTTTCAATCCCAGGCTTTTAACACCATAGTGCTTCCTGCTGCTCTCATATCTTCCTGATTTTAAGAGGGTCAAAAATCTGGAATATTAATGCTATTCTTAAATTTTAAAGTGTTAAGACATTCATCTATAGTTAAAAACCAACTAAGGCCTGTGGAAAAAAGTTTACAGCCAAGTGAAAACCACTACAGACCAAATAGAGTAGGTGTGAGGGGTCTGTGCAGCTGGAGGCTGCTCTTCTGCTTTGGGTAATGTGCTCTTCCCTGACCAGGCCAGCAGCTTCCCACGGCCCTGTCCTGGAGCTCTGGCACTCTATGCTGATGGGTGGTTATATAAATGGGTATAGCAATAATTCCTCTCTCTGCCTGCTTGCTCTACAGTGAAACAGAATAATGCCTTATGTTTCTGTAGCATGTTCCCCATATATATTGCTTTCATGTATATTATTTGTCTGTTAAAAAGTTTCAATTTGGCACTGCCACCACCAAACTCAGCCCTTAGTTTCACAGTGGGTCAGAGAGGGTAAAACGCAGGAAGTGAGCCAACAAGTGATCAGTGTGAAGTTCACTGCTCAGCCTCCTTTTTTGTTTGTTTGAGAGGCAGAGAGAAGAGGGAAAGACAGAAAGAGAGGTTTTCCATCTGCTAGTTCACTCGCTAGATGGCTGCAATGGCCAGAGCTGGGCTGATTTGAAGCCAGGAGCTTCTTCTGGGTTTCCTACATGAGTGCAGGGGCCCAAGCACTTGGGCCATCTTCCATTGCTTTCCCAGGCCAATAACAGGGAGCTGGATCAGGAGTGGAGCAGCCGAGACACGAACCAGAGCCCACATGGGATGCCGGTGCTGTAGGCGGAGGCTTAGCCTACCACCCCACAGTGCCGGCCCCTGCTCAGCCTGCTTTTTTCAGCGATTGCCCCAGACACCTTATGCCCATCTCATGTGAGAAAGCATGCTTTTAAGCTTCCAGGGTGGGGCCGGCGCTGTGGCGTAGTAGGTTAAATATCCATCATCTATGGTGCTGATAGCTCATGGGTGCCAGTTCTAGTCCTGGCTGCTCCACTTCCCATCCAGCTTTCTGCTAATGTGCGGGGAGAAGCAGTGGAGGATGGCCCAAGTGCTTGGGCCCCTGCACCCATGTAGGAGACCTGGATGAAGTTCCTGGCTCCTGGCTTCCCACTAGCTCAGCCATAACTGTTGTGGCTATTTGGAGAGTGAACCAGCAGAGGGAAGACTTCTGTGCCTCTCCCTCTCTGTAGCTCTGCCTTTCAAATAAATAAATAAATAAATGTTTTTACAAATAAAAGCTTTCAGGATAACATCTTAAATTAGCAAATACAGTGAAAACTGGTGTTTGGGTGGTTAGATTTTGCCTATTATATATATACTTGATTTCCAGTTATTGGCATGGCCTCATTTTCACATGTTCTCCCCATTCTTTCCTAAGTTTATATGACTAGTAATCTGTGGGGACTTTCATTTCTTTAAACATTCAATTTATAAATAATTTTTATAAATTGGTATAATGATTATGAAATTAAAAAATTGCCTGCTGGGAGTTGGCATGGTGCAGCTGGGTTAACATCACAGTTGTTGCCTGTGGTGCCAGCATCCCATATCAAAGTGCTCATTTGAGTCCCTGCGGCTCCACTTCTGTCCAGCTCCCTGCTAATGCGTCTGGGAAAGTAGCAGGTTACTTGGGCCCGTTACCCATGTAGGCGACCCGGATGGAGTTCTGGGCTCCTGGTTTCAGCCTGGCCCAGTTGGCTGTTGTAAACATTTGGGGAGTGAACCAGCAGATGGAAGATCTCTTTTTCTCTCTGTCTCTCCTCTCTCTCACTCTTTCAAATAAATTAATAAATCTTTAAAAAGAAATGTATTCCTAATTCTCCATTTTCTTTAAAGAGTAAGCCCTTTGTCCCTCACCTTTTTTTTTATTTCCTTGTAAAAATGGGTGTGGCTACTTTGCTTAAACTCTTTGATATGGGTGAAGAAGAACATGAAATTGGTTAATGGCTCTGGTGCTCACAGAGACTGTAGCTTCAAAATGCTACTTTGGCAATTTGATGGATTGCTTTGATTTCTGTGGCTGAGAATGTTGCCAGGCCTCTCAGTTTGTAGGAACCAGTCCTCAGGGCATCCATATCCTCTAAGGCAACAATGGCAGTTTGAAGATGGTAGCAAGAGTGGATATGGCCAGGATGGGTGACTGCAAGTACAGGTTGAAAAATCAAAGCATCATTTTTTAAAAAGAGTTTTAAAATTTATTTGTAAGCAGAGTTACAGAGAGGCAGAGGCAGAGGCAGAGAGAGAGAGAGAGAGAGGTCTTCCATCTGCTGGTTCACTCTTCAACTGGCAGCAATGGCCGCAACTGGGCCAGGCTGAAGCCAGGAGCTTCCTCTGGGTCTCCCACACCGGTGCAGGGGCCCAAGCTCTTGGGTCATCTGCTGCTTTCCCAGGGCATAGCAGAGAGCTGGATCAGAAGTGGAGCAGCCGAGACTCAAACCGGCACCTATAGGGAATGCCAGCACTGTAGGTGGCAGCTTTACCCGCTAAGCCACAGTGCTGGATCCTCAAAGTATCATTTTACAATACAAACTCATTGTACCCTTAAGTTTTATGTTTGATAGTATGAGGTAGTAGTTAAGGATCCTAGCAAATAATGGTTAGAGCCTGTGCCCAGGACAGAGGGTGAGTCTGATGGAGCACTTGGTTGGGAGGCAGATGTGAGTTCTGCTTTTAGTTTTGGCACTGATTGGAGGCGACTTTGGGTAACTCACTTGATTGGCCTTTCCTGGTCTGAAGATGAATCAGACTAGAAGGTCTGCAAGGGCTGTTGTTTTGGGGTCACCTCTGATTAAAGAAGTGACCAGTCATTATAATGAGAGGAGTCAGAGGGAATAGTTTCAGATTTTTCTGGCAGTCTTCCTTTTTTTTTTTTTTTTTTTTTTTAAAGATTTATTTGTTATTTCAAAAATAGAGCAACAGGGAGAGAGAGAGGAGAGGAGAGGAGAGGAGAGGAGAGATCTTCAGTTTGCTGGTTCATTCCCCAAATGGCTGCAACAGCCAGGGCTGGGCCAGGAGCCAGAATGGTCTTACATGTTGGTGGCAGAGGATTAGGTGTTCACTCCACCTTCTGCTGCCTTCCCAGGTGCATTAGTAGAAAGCTGGATCAGAAACGGAGCAGACGGAAGTTGAAGCATAGAAGTTGAACTGGTGCTGTGATGTGGGATGCTGCCCTCCCAAGTGACAGCTGACCTCACAGTGCTGTTATCTGTCTCTTCCCTTTCTTTCCTGTCCCCATTCTGTTGTCCAGAGGCAACTTTTAGAAATTATTTCACTATTTCTGCTTTTTAACTTCTTTGTAGTCACTTCTGTAAAGCTAAATCATCTGTTTAAACTTCTGTTCTGGGGGCTGGCATTTGGTGCAGTGGTGAAGCTGCTGCTTGGGGTCCCTGCATCCCATAACAGAATGCCTAGATTTGAGTCCCAGTTCTGTTCCTGAGTCTACCTCCCTGCTAATGCGTGTGTGAGTAAAATGGTGCCGTCTTCCTGAGCCCAGCCTGGCTCACTAGAAGTCAGGTGACCAAATGGCCCAATCACAAGTGTCAGCTGCATCCCCACCCTAACGGGATTTGCCGCTCCCACTTCCTTACCTCTGCAAAGCTCTATAAGACCTGTTCTCCCCGTACAGGCTGCTGTTCTCTGTGCACGGAGAGGCAGCCTGTTGGGTTTCCCCTACCCGACGATAAGCCTTTTCCCTTACTCTGGGATTTGGTGTGCTTTGTGGTGGCCGTTCCTTTCAGTGTGCCCTGGAGGCAGCTGGCAATGCTACCCATGTAGGAGATCTGGGTTGAGTTCCCACCCGCCTCCTGACTCTGGCTTGGCCAGCCTTGTCTGTTTCAGGCATTTGGGAAATGAACCAGCAGATGGGAAATCTCTCTCTGTCACTCTGTATGTCTCTATCTCATGTCTTTCTGGATAAATAAATAATAAATAACGAAATTTCTGTTCCAGGGTGGGTGTTTGGTACAGGAGTTAAGCTGCCACTTGGGGTGCTTGCATCCTGCACCAGAGTACCTGGGTTCTCTTTCAACTCCTGCTGGTCTACTCTGGGAGGCAGCAGGTGCCTGCTCAAGAAGCTGGGACCTGCAACCCCCATGGGAGACCTCAGTTGAGTTTCTGGCATGTGGCTTTGACCTGGCCAGCTCAGGATGTTGGGCTTTGGGGGACTGAAAACACAAAAAGGAGATCTGTCTTAATCTTTCTGCCTTTGGGATAAATAAAACATCAATACTATGGGCTGGGTGTTTGGTGCAGTGGCTGAGACGCTGCTTGGAATGCCTATATTCCACATCGAAGTGCCTGGTTTGAGTCCCAGCTCTGCTTCCTATAAAACTTCCTGGTAGGGGCCTGTGTTGTGGCATAGCTGGTGAAGCTGCGACCTGCGACACCCGTATCCCTTATGGGTCTGTTTCCACTGTGGCACAGCAGGTAAAAGCTGCCGTTTGCCACGCCTGCATTCTGTATGGGTGCAGTTTGAGTTCCGGCTGCTCCACTTCTGATCCAGCACCGTGCTAATGCGTCTGGGAAAGCAGCACAGGATGCCCCAAGTACTTGGCCCCTAGCACCCACCTGGGAGACCCAGAAGAAGCCCTAGCTCCTGGCTTCAGATCAGCCCAGCTCGGCTGTTGTGGTTATTTGGGGAGTGAACCAGCAGATGAAATATTTCTCTTTTCTCTTTTCTCTCTCTCTCTCTCTCTCTCTCTCTCTCTCTCTCTCTCTCTCGGTAACTCTGCCTTTCAAGTAAATAAATAAACCTTTAATAGAGTCAGTCAGTCCCTGGATTCAAAACTAGGTTCTTCTTCCTGCTAATGCACACCCTGGGAGGCAGCAAGACAAATTCTTAGGTCCCTGCCACCCATGTGGGAGACCCAGATTGAGTTCCTGCCTCCTGACTTCAGCCCAACCCAGCCCTGGCTATTGCAGGCATCTAGAGAGTGAACCACAGCGTGGAGTATCTCAGCCTTTCTAATAAACAAAATTAATTATTTTTAAAAGATAGCAAGTTCCTAAGACTCTAAAACATTCAAGGATGTTCCTGCATTTCTTGCAGTACTCTTACTAAACATAAAACTGAATAAACAGGGGCCAGCGCTGTGGCACATCAGGTTAAAGCCCTGGCCTGCAGCACTAGCATCCCATTTGGGCGCCAGTTGAGTCCTGGCTGCTCCATTTCCAATCCAGCTCCTTGCTAATGCACCTGGGAAAGCAGTGGAAAATGGGCCAGATGCTTGGGCTCCTACACCCATGTTAGAGACCTGAAAAAAACTCCCAGCTTTGGCCTGTTCCTGCCCTGTTTATTGTGGCCTTTGGGGAGTGAACCAGTAAATACAAGACCTCTCTATCTGTCTCTCTGTAACATTGCCTTTCAAATACATAAAATTAACCTTTAAACACACACACACACACACACACACACAAAACATCCTTGTTGGTAATGCCCACCCTAGGAAGGAAGAAGGCAGCAGATAATGATTAAGTCCCTGCCACCCACTGGGAGACCTGGATCAAGCTGAATTGGCTTCAGCCCAGCCATGCCTCAGCTGTTGTGGGGATCTGGGTAGTGAACCCACAGATGGTCTCTGTCCTTTTCTCTTTTTCAGTCTCTCTGCCTCTGTACCTCTACCTCTACTTTTCAAATAAGTAAATCTTTTTTTTTTTTTTTGGATAGGCAGAGTTAGACAGTGAGAGAGAGAGAAAGGTCTTCCTTCTGTTGGTTCACCCCCTCAAATGGCTGCCACGGCTGGCACCTTGCGCCCAGCCGATCCGAAGCCAGGAGCCAGGTGCTTCCTCCTGGTCTCCCATGTGGGTGCAGGGTCCAAGCACTTGGGCCATCCGGGGCCACAGCAGAGAGCTGGACTGGAAGAGGAGCAACGGGGACAGAACCAGCGCCCCAACCAGGACTAGAACCTGGGGTGCCGGCCCCGCAGGCAGAGGATTAGCCTAGCTAGCCATGGCGCCGGCAGTAAATCTTTTTTAAAGATAATTAACTTCTGTTACTTGATTTGTCAGCTTTAGGTAATATTTGTGTTAGGAAAAGAGCACAGTTTTATCTATGGCGCGATCTACACGCTGACACCATCCTAGGCTCCAGCCCCCGCCGCCATTGCTGAAAGCCAGGTGGCCACATGGCCCAACCACCGTTGTCAAGCTCCACTCCCATCCTAATGGGATTCACTGCTCCTGCTTCCCTGCCTGCCCTCCGGCAAAGTTTTAAAAGGACCTGTTCCTGAACATGTGCTCTCTTCTCTCGCTCTCTCTCTCTTCTCTGCGCTCTCTGCTCTCCTCTCGTCTCTGTTCTCTCTCTTCTCTCCTCACTACTCTCCTCTCTCTCTCAGACTCTCCTCTCCCTTTTCCCTCTTCGCCCCTTCCCTCCGGTCTGCTTGGTTTTCCCCAATAAAACCTTTCCCTTACTCCGGTGTTTGGTGTGTTTTGTGACAGCCTAATGATTGTGCATGTTTTTGATATAAAAATACATTCTTTAAAGATTTACTTATTTGAAAGGCAGAGTTACAAAGAGGGAGAGAAAGAGAGAGAGAGAGAGCTGTAAGGCTGCCACAAAACACACCAGACACCGGAGTAAGGGACAGGGTTTATTGGGGAAAACCAAGCAGACCGGAGGGAAAGGGCGAGGAAGGAAAAAGAGAGTGAGAGAGAGAGAAGAGGAGTTAGCGAGGAGAGATGGATGCAGGAGTTGTATGGGGTTACATTAGTCCCAAAAGTCCAGGAGGGGTAGAGGGATGATGATCTGTCTTTAGAGCTACTTCCTGCTGACGTGGGGCGACGAGGCACTCTTCGCTGGCACGGGGCGATGTCTCAAGCCGCTGTCCCTGGGTGGGGAGCCGAGTACATCCCTGTAGCAGCATTTGATTGACCGCCTGGTTGCTGAAGGCCTTCGTTTGTTCCATTATTACCTGCTGTAAACACTTAGACACTGTAGTATAAAAGACAGGGTGAGACTAGCAACCAATGATCCTAAGAGTGGCATTAACCAGGTAATGAGAGGATTTCATAGAGGAGAGGAAAGGAGGGGGGTCTCTGGACCTTTGTGAGGATTGTTTGATGGACATGGTTTAAAGCTGATCCCAGCCAAGACCGGGAGAAAGGCCACTCAACTTTTGCAGGTAGAGGAGTCTGTCTGTAGAGAAATTCTGAACAATCATACAACATTAAGTGGAGGAGAGGACCATCAATATACAGAGGTTGGGAGTAGAGTCATTGATGTTAGGGTAGAGGCTGTGATTACCAAGGAATGAAGCCCAAGTGGGCTAGATACAAAGGACAGAGCCATTATTAGAGGACCTAAGAAAGGTGCTGTCTAAACCATGACTGAGTTCTCTGATTGAGAGGCAAATAGAACCTGACAGAAGAGGCTTGATAATAATCAGGTGGGTGGGGTACATCCTAAGGGAGATGTGAAGCTCCTTGGGGAAGGCACCCTGTTGACTTCCATTACCTGGCTGGCCTGGGAGGAGAGCTGGCCAGGTAAAGGCAGGTGGCATCTCTAACAGGAAATTTACAGCTCTGCCTGCAATGTTACTGACCCTACTTGGCCGTCCCCTCAACAGCGGTGGTCACTTTGGAAGCTGGCCCGAGTGAAAGGCTTTTCAGCTTGGAGCCAGCAAGATCTGTGGCTCTGACTTGGGTGTCCTTCGACTCCAGGGCATTTCCATTTCCAGTGACCCAACTCTCGGCTGGCAGAGCTGCCAGGGCTCTTCACAAGCTGACTTCTGCTGAAGCCCAGGCTTACCACATTGAAAGCCACCGCAGTGGACTGGTCTGTTGGGTCTCCTTGAGGGCAGATCACTGTACAGAGAGTCCTGCCACCTGTCTTTACATTCCTTCTGATACCTAGCTTTTTTTTCCTCCTGGTTTTTGTTAAAGCAGACCAGGAGATGCAAGTCAAGGGGGTGCGCAAGTCCCACCTCTAATCTTTGTGGCCTAAACTAGAAGTCTGCAGTCACAGGCATGTTCTGGTAGTGGTTTCTTTTGGGGTAGACATGCCCATGAGGAAAGCTATATCCTCACTTTAAAACCTTTTCCCTTTGTTTGGTCTGAAAGGGAGGTTTTGCCTATTTACTGTGCCTATGACGAAGTAAATCTAGCTGTGAAATTATAATTTAAGCTTTCATTTTGGCTGTGCTATTACAGAAAATGTTAGCCATCCCTTTTATAAGATACAAAGATCAAATTGTGCATCTTAGGGAGTCCTTCAGTATAGTCAGTTTCCCACTTCAAAGAGAACAGAGAAATGAGGGGAAAAGTCGGGCTTAGAATAGAGAAATGAGGGAGCAAGTCCCATATCGCTCACTGACACTAGCAGTATCAAATGAAAACTTAGCAAGCGACTTCAACCATTAGATAACAACTTAGGAAAACACTTACCAGAAGGTCCAATGCCTTCTATAAATTTTAAGAATACATGTATTTGGAAACATCTCTTAAATATCTAACATGAAGGCCGGCGCCACGGCTCACTAGGCTAATCCTCCGCCTTGTGGCGCCGGCACACCGGGTTCTAGTCCTGGTCGGGCCGCTGGATTCTGTCCCAGTTTCCCCTCTTCCAGGCCAGCTCTCTGCTGTGGCCAGGGAGTGCAGTGGAGGATGGCCCAAGTGCTTGGGCCCTGCACCCCATGGGAGACCAGGAGAAGTACCTGGCTCCTGCCTTTGGATCAGCGCGGTGCGCCGGCCGCGGCGGCCATTGGAGGGTGAACCAATGGCAAAGGAAGACCTTTGTCTTTGTCTCTTTCTCTCACTGTCCACTCTGCCTGTCCAAAAAAAAAAAAAAAAAAAAAAAAAAAAACCATGCTGTAGCTTGTTTAACCAGCAAACTCAAGCACAAGCATATATAAAAACATTTTTAGTTTCTTTCTACCAAAAAGTTTAAAATATCTGATACAGAGATTCAGGTCACATGAGTCAAAGTGTATCTTTGAATAGTTTTAGCTGTTTAAATTTATGGGCAATCTTTTAGCCACAAACCAATTAAAACAAACCCTTAATAAATTCTCCCATGTAGACATACAATATGTATACACATATAACATAATAGAACAATATAGCAGTTTCAATAATAGCTTTTTAAACTCTTTAACTTGTTTAATTTACCAATTGAATCGAATTACTTTCTGCTCTTAGTAACCTCAGTTAATCATACTTTCTTTCAGTTGGTACCTGTAATTCATTATTGGCTTCATCTGTTTACAGAGCCATCTCAAAGTACTGAATACAATAGATGTGGATGACAGAAGACTAAATAGCCATGTTTAAAATTATAAACTTATTAAGTAAAAAGAGGCACTTGCTTACTTCACACAGTATTTTTGAAAGCACCTGTAGGATTTTACAAAGCATTTAACGCTTTTAGGCCTCTGGGGCTTTCTCATTAAGATAATCATCATGTCTAATAACACAAGATCATTAGACTTTTTAACTTTCAGACATTCATAGCAGTAGCATTTTATATTATAAAAACTTAAAATTTAGCACCACTTCACATCTTGACAGTACTTCTAACATAATCCAAATAGCCTGATTAGTTGGTATCTCTACAAGATGAGAGACATTATTGTCCTTCGATTTTTTCCAGTTGGGCCCAAACTGGAAAAACCAAAGTCCAAATTCTTTGGAACTTTGAATTTTGATTTTTTGCATGCCTGTCAAGGATGCCAAGAAGGCTTAAAGTATCTGGTTGAAATAAGATTCCTTAACATCATGACATAATGTAGACCAAAATCATTGTTACAAGGTGATTATTCAAAGGTTTGAAAATAAGCATCTATTTAAATAACCCATAGCTCTTAAATAAAAATTCAGCTGTTTTTAAACAATTAGAATTTAACAGAGACATCAAGAGAACATAATAGATTACTTTAACTCATTGCTTTAACAGAGGATCAGATTCTAATTTTATGTCGAAGAGGAATAGATTAGTATATTTGTTATATTTTCCATCTGCCAATGTCCTTGATTTATACTTTGAAATAACCTGCTACCACAGCATCAGAAGACAAGCTCCAAGAGAGGAAGACCTGAGAAACTTGTCAAAGTGGGGTCTTTCAAGCACAATTTGGGAAGAAGCAGAATAATAGCTAACAATCAGAGGAGGGCAAAACCCCTCAGAAGGCCAAATTGTAATCCTGTGTAGCCTGCTCAAGATAAAACAAGGGTGGGCCAGGTAACTTCATCTTATTATCATGATAAACTAGGAACTCACAGAAGGGTGGGATCAGGACTTTGTCTTGCTGAAGGCAGCTTCTGGAAAGAGTTGAGCATCTTGTCCACTCCGGAAGGTCCCTTTTCTCATCCCAACAGGAACTGAACTGCCTATTAGCCCTTCTACCTCGTCACATCCCCCCAAGAGTGGACCCTAACTACTGCTGGGGTACGGGGACGACAGGGCTGTGGCCGCCTCAGAGCTGCTCCGCTCAAAGGGCATTGACCAGGGCAGCAGCAGAACATTCCTTGGAGGTCTTGTTGATCCATCAACTTTTAATCGTCTCTTTTTTTCTTAAGATTTTATTTATTTGAAAGGCAGACATTACAGAAAGAGAGGGAGACACACACACACATACACACAGATCTGCCATCTGCTGGTTCACTCCTCACATGGCCACAACCAGGAGCCAGTAGCCTCATCCTGGTCTCCCATGTGGGTGCAGGGGCCCAAGCACCTGGGCTGTCTTCTGCTGCCTTCACAGGTGCACTAGCAGGAAAATGAGTTGAACCAGTGCTGATGTGGAATGCTGGCGCTATGCTGCAATGCCAGCCCCTTAACATGTGCTTCTAGGAAGAAGGGTCTAAGTGCTCCTGTACTCCCCGTGTCATGTTTCACCTTCCAACAGCTCTAGCACTTTCATATTATCCAGAGGAACAGGCTCATGTTTCGGTTGTGTCCTCCACCCATTCTAGGTATTATTTGTTTATCTTCCATTCAGATTGTTTTTACTGCATCCCCTCCTCTGCCCTCTCTCAGAATAAGAATTGTAACTGTAGGATTGCTCAGATTTATGTCCTTTAGAAGTGAAAGAAATAAGAGGATATGTACTTAAACATTTAGCTTAGTAAACCATTTGTTTACTCATTTAATGAACTTATTTATTGAATACCTTAATTATCATAGTAATGCTATCTGTAATAGTGAAAAATTAGAAACAATCTAAATGGCTACTTTGAGGAGTTACTAAAGTGCTGTACAATTTTACAGGGAGGCCGGCGCCGCGGCTCACTAGGCTAATCCTCTGACTGCGGCGCCAGGCACACCGGGTTCTAGTCCTGGTCGGGGCACCGGATTCTGTTCCGGTTGCTCCTCTTCCAGTCCAGCTCTCTGCTGTGGCCCGGGAGTGCAGTGTAGGATGGCCCAAGTGCTTGGGCCCTGCACCCCATGGGAGACCAGGAGGAAGCACCTGGCTCCTGGCTTTGGATCGGCCGGGCGCAACGCGCCAGCCGTGGCAGCCACTTGGGGGGTGAACCAACGGAAAATGGAAGACCTTCTTCTCTGTCTCTGTCTCTCTCTCTCTCACTGTCTAACTCTGCCTGTCAAAAATTAAAATAAAATAAAAAGTGTTGGGGGGGCCAGCGCTGTGGCGCAGCGGGATGGGGTCCTGGCCTGAAACACCAGCATCCCACGTGGGTGCTGGTTCTGGTTCTGGCTGCTCCTTTTCTGATCCAGCTCTCTGCTGTGGCCTGGGATAGCAGTGGAGGATGGCCCGGGTCCTTGGGCCCCTGCGCCCACATGGGAGACCTGGAGGAAGCTCCTGGCTCCTGGCTTCGGATCGGCGTAATGCAGCCATCTGGGGAGTGAGCCAGTTGATGGAGGACTTCTCTCTCTGTCTCTGCCTCTATCTGTAACTCTTTCAAATAAATAAAATAAATCTTAAAAAAAAAAAAAAAAAAAGATCTGAGATGCCGGTGCTGTGTGAGTAAAGCTGCTGCCTACAGTGCCGTCATCCCATACGGGTGCCGGCTGCTCCTCTTCCCATCCAGCTCTCTGCTGTGTTCTGGGAAAGCAGTAGAAGATGGCCCAAGTGCTTGGGCTTCTTGCACACAATATGGGAGACCCAGAAGAAGCTCCTGGCTTCGGATCAGCCCAGCTCTGGTGAATGCAGCCATTTGGGAAGTGAACCAGCGAATGGAAGACCTTTCTCTCTGCCTGTACCTCTGTCTCTCTGTAATTCTGCCTTTCAAGTAAATAAATAAGTCTTTAAAAAAAGAAAAAGAAAAGAAAAAAAAGATGTATATAAAAATGTTAGTAATGTGGTTAATTCAAAACCAACCATGTAAGAAAAGGGGGGAAAATACTAGCAGGATATATACCAAACTATTAACTTGTCAGTGTGCTTCTCTTAGGTGGAGGTGGTTTGTGTTTCTTCCCCTTTTTTTGTACCTGTATTTTTCTCAATTACCCAAAAAGAGCATGTGTCATTTCTATAAGACTATATTTTTTAAGCTAAAGATAGAAAATGAGAATTGCTATAGTGTTTTCAAATACTCATAGTAAAACAATATAGGAGTACCTGAGAAGAATTCAGAAAATATTTGTTCAATGAGTAAGAGTGATTACTTATATATATTCCTAGATCCATGGTATTGGCTCTTTTGTGATTTTCTCCAGAAACAAGTCCTTAGTTCAGTATCTCAAAAGAAAAGCCATACATTGAACTGTCCTGCAGCTAGGAAGCTGCTTCAGCTGAATGTGCAGAGTTGAGGCCCGCCACAGAAGCAGCCCTGCAACAGTGCAGTGTTTCACAGTGTGCAGGGGCTCAATAAAAGTGCCCTTTGTGCTTGTCTGAGACTGAGGGGCAGGGCTTGTGGCAATTTATGTTATTTCTCCTTAATGGAAATTGAGGCAGCCTCTAATCCTGCTATCACATGACAGCTACTTATTTGATTTTTGGTAATTTGGGAGCAGCTGTGGACAAACGATTATTCTGCAAAAAGAGCCATGCCAGCTGCATGGCTGATCCAGTCATAGTCTTGCCCATACCAGACTTCCTGTCTACCATGTTTCTAACCCAGGGATAGTTTTAGAAACTCACCTGCTTCTTATTCAAATTTTTTTTCATTTGTAACTGCTAATAAGCATCTTAAGAATGCACTAATCATTGTCACCAACATTCATTAGATGTTTACTCCCTAACGGGCATCGTGCCAGACATTGGTTGTAAATCGTAAGGTGCTGCACAGAGTGGACAGAAGTCTTTCTTTGACAGGTGGATCAGCATTAGCTTGATTTTTGGCAGACGAATTGCGGTGTAGAGATGGGCTGGTGTGGAGACTGGTGAGAGCTGTGTTCATTGGTCCACACACTCTCCCAGGATCTGCTGTATGTGTGGGTAGTCTTTGATGCTCTCCTGCTATGCCCTGTGCTTCCACACACTGTGGCCTTTGGCTGCAGCACCTTCTTTATCCTGGTGCCTGACACACTCCTGGTTGAAGACTGCCTAATACTGTTAGAACCTTGTCTTCACAATGCTTCCTTAACCTTTGACAGTTGTCGCTGGACTAGGACTGTTCTTTATTAAATGGCAAACTTACCTATTTTACTTTACTATTTCAGCCTTAAGCATGCACTCTTTGGGGCTGGTGCTGTAACATAGGTTAAGCTTCCGCCTGCAGAGCTGGCATCATGGCTGCCAGTTCAAGTCACAGTCGCTCCACTTCTGATCTAGTTTCCTGCTAATGCACCTGGGAAAGCAGTGGGGAATTCCCCAAATACTTGGGCTCCTGCACCCACATGGGAGACCGGGATGAAGTCAAGTTCTCATAGGAGATTACTCTTCCTCGGCACAGTTCTGTGTTACATTTGCAGTCTTTGTTTTCGTACTGCATTGCTGCCCTTCTGCTGTGGGGCACAGTATTGTTCAGGAACCTCTGCCTTGTGAACAGCAGGACGCGCATTGTTACTTTGGTTCTGTGACCAGCGTGGGATCCCTAAGCGATCTGTGATCTTTGGCTTTCTGAACATGATACTTTGGGGAGGAAGTGCGCGGTTTTTATACAAGGATACCAGTTTTCACAGTCCATCAAATACTTCTGCCCATGGCCAAGAAGGTGTTCCACATCCTGCTGGAATGTAATTAAAGGGAGAAAGATTTATTTATTTATTTATTTTATTTGAGAGACAGAAAGAGAGAGAGAATGATCTTCCATCCACTGATTCACTCCCCAATGGCTGCAACAGCCGGAGCTGGGTTGATCAGGAGCCAGGAGCCTCTCCCAGGTCTCCCACACGTGTGCAGGGCCCAAGGACTTGGGTCGTCTTTCACTGCATTCCCAGGTCATAGGAGAGAGCTGGATCAGAAGTGGAGCAGCCAGGACTTGAACCGGTGCCCATATGGGGTACCGGCACTGCAGGCCTGGGCTTTAACCCACTGGGCCATAGGGCTGGCCTCTCTTGCTGCTTTTTTACATAAATCTTGTACCTTTCCTAGAAATGCAAGATGTAAATGTATTCTCATGTAAATTTTAAAGTTCATGGGCCTATTATGAGATGGTACACTTTTTTAAATGAGCAATAAGTTGTTCGCTTTCTAAAGTGCTTATACCTTAAACCTTAACATGTATCTTCATTCCGAAAAGTTATATTATCATAATAGGAAGAAAACTATTTGTGATATACACTAGTGTAGGTTTGTACAGATCATATGCCCAAGATCTGTCTTTGTTTAAGAAAGCCTAGATTATATAAGTTACACTTAGAAAAAAAATATTTAGCTCATAATTTATATCTGAGCAGTGTTCATGTTATAAAAATTTAATTGCAAAGATTGGGTATATGCTCTGTTTCTGTTTTTTCTAAATGACCTGTACTTAATAGGTGTACTAAAATTATGTTGGGAGCAGGATTGGAAATTTCTAACAGATGTGTACTTTATTTAGTGATTCTGTTGTGTGATGTATAAGCTTACATTACACTAGTGGTTTAATAGGAATTAAAAGGTAATTCATGTTTTCCATGAACTTCTTTGAAGTGCCCTCAGGGGTCAGTAGAAAGAACACGGTTCACTAGATGTCTTCGCAGAAGTGGGCATTACTCTTGATGATGTTTGTTTGCTCTCTTGTGTTGCTCTCGCTGTGTAAACACAGGTTGAGACATAGTCTCCTTGCAAATAAATAGGCCACTTTTTTTTTGCAGACCCTTTTCAGAGGGTCACAAAAATTATGATTACCTTTTACTTTTGAAACATTTGCCTTTAGAGTCGATGAAGTTGCTCTCTTGAGTTTAGCATTGATATTGTGAAAATAAATGTGATTCTGATTTTAAAAAAATGTTTGAAGTAGCTTAGGGGATTGGGTAGGGAGTTTCTTCTGTAGTGAGTAAAACAACACTTTACTTTTGATTGTGAACACCTGTAGGGTGGGGCGGACACAATCTTTTCTATCCCAGTGGTGCTGAATTTTCATGAGGGATATAGATGGGCCTGAATTATTGTGTGAATACACTCTGTTAGAAATTCCTTTAACAATGATAGATAATGACCTGTTATTAGAAATAAGTCATTTCAAAACTTGAAAATAGAATGTGGAACTGCACTGTTCAGGATGATAGCCACAAGCCACAAGAGGTTTTTTAATGAAAATTAATTAAAATTAAAAATCACATTGTTTGGAACAGTGAAAATTTATATTTTCATCATTACAGAGCATTATTCTAGCTGGTGTTAACCTAGAGCCTATAAAAGAGTTGACATATTTCAAAACATTTGATGAAATAGATTCACTTAACTCTCTTCTATGGAAGGATGTTTGTTTCAGTGAAGAATTTAAGCAACCTGAAATTCCTTGTGCTGTCTACGTTTGTTTTGGTTGTGGCACCCTCTACTGTTTCAGCCTTGTTATAGCAATAAAATCATGAAGGAGTCTGCCATTTGAATCCCAAAATGTTGAAATAATTCAGAAAATTCTGTATGCATATGCGTTTTTCTAAAAGAGAGAATGTAGTTCTCACCTATCCTCAAAAAAAAATCAGGAAGGATTCTCTGATAAGGGTCTTTAGGGTGGTCAGAACTCCTAGTGTAACCAATAAGCATTATTTCTTCCAATACCTTTGTAAAAACATGTAACTTGTGGCATTTAAAAAAAAAAAGATTTATGTATTTGAAAGGCAGAGTCAGAGAGGGAGATTGTCACTCTCCAAATGGCCACAGTGGCTGGGGTTGGGCCAGGCCAGGGTGAAGCCAGGAGCCAGGAGCTTCATCCAGGACTGCCATGTGGGTGACAGGGCTCAAGAAATGGGCCATCTTCCACTGCTTTCCCAGGTGCGTTAGTAGGGAGCTAGATCAAAAGTGCAGTAGCCAGGACTCAAAGTGGCATCCATGTGGGATGTTGGCATTGCAGGCAGTGGCTTAACTGCACCCCAACTTTTGTCATTTCTGTTTTGCCTGTCTTTGGGAATAAAACAATAAGTTGCACTTACATAACACTCACTCTCTATCATGGCTCATTTTAAGCCCTTTCACAAACAGTAACTCATTTGGCCCTCACAAATAAGTCTATGAAGTAGATTCCATTATTTACCCTCATCTGACTGACAGATGGTAACATTAAAGCACAGAAGTAAAACAAAACAAAACAAAAATCTCGTCTAAGGTTGCTTGTAAAGCAACAGAATAGGTACTTGAATCCAGTATTCTGGCTCCAGAGCGCCCCCCCATATATATACATTATATAGATATTATGTATTATATATAATGCTTATACTATATATTTTATTATATATGTATTATATAACATTATATGATATATTGTGTATATTACATATTATATATCTGTATTATATATACAATGTTTATTGATTTACTTTCATCTACTTGAAAGACAGAATAAGAGAGGGAAAGATGGGTGGGGGCCGGGGAGAATCTTCCATCTGCTGATTTACCCCCCAAATGCCTCACAGCCGAGACTGGTCCAGGCTGAAACCAGGAACTGAGAACTTCATCCAGGTCTCCCTTGTAGGTGGCCGGGGCCCAAGGAATTGGGCGGTCATCTGCTTCCCCAGATGCAGCAGCAGGCAGCTGGGTCAGAAGTGGAGGAGTCAGGACTGAAACTGGCACTCACACATGGGGTGCCGGCAAACCAGGCGGCAGCCCCAGTGTAGTCTTAACTCTCCTGATGGCGAAGTGAGGATCTGTGTTGAAGCAGGAGTGGGGTGGGAGGGAGAGGAGACTCTCCAGACCCTCGTAAATTGTGTCCTGTGCTCTATAGGAAGAAAGGGTGACTGAATCGCTCTGTCCACACTAGAGTTATAATCAGTACTGTGTGTCAGTAATTTGTCATGGATCTACATACAGTAGTATCCACCAACCTTTTTTTTGTTTCCACAGTTTTAGTCATCCAACGTCTAAAAATATTAAATGGAAAATTCTAGACACAAACAGTTCATCAGTTTTAATTTGTACACCATTCCGGGTGTCTTGATGAGCTTGCGTGCTGCACTGCTCTGTGCATCATCTCAATCCAGTGTGTGCCTGCTGTGTGCACTGCCTGCCCTTTAGTCACTTGGTAGCCATCTCAGATGTCAGAGGGACTCTCACGGTATGGCAGTGCTGTGCTCAGGTAACCCTGTTTTACTTAGTGATGTCCCCAAAGTGTGAGACTACTGATGCTGGTAATTCGGATGTGCCAAAGAGGTGCCATGAAAGACTTAATTGAATTGAAAAGATAAATGTTTATGCATAGGGAAAAGCATATTATATAGAGAGTTCTGTACTATCTGTGGTTTCAAGCATCTCCCAGGGGTGGGAGGGTCTTGGAACATAGCTCCCTTGGATAACAGGGAACTGTTATTGTCTGCCAAGAAATTAGAGTGGCAGATGAAGGTCAAAGCTGCCATTGTCATATTTGGTTTGTACAAATACCTAGTCTGTTCGTTGAATAAATGACACATCTTTCCATGGCTGTCGTTGTGCTTTCTATAAGGAGACACATATAATATCATGGTAATACTGATTTTTCAAGTTTGTAGGAGCTTCAGACCTGTTAAGCACCTTAAAGAGTCGCATAACTCACAGATAAATATTTGTATCTCCTACTTTCTGTCCTTTTTTTTTTTTTTTTTTTTTTTTTTGACAGGCAGAGTGGACAGTGAGAGAGAGAGACAGAGAGAAAGGTCTTCCTTTGCCATTGGTTCACCCTCCAATGGCCGCCGCGCTGCAGCCGGCGCACCGCGCTGAGCCCATGGCAGGAGCCAGGAGCCAGGTGCTTTTCCTGGTCTCCCATGGGGTGCAGGGCCCAAGCACCTGGGCCATCCTCCACTGCACTCCCTGGCCACAGCAGAGGGCTGGCCTGGAAGAGGGGCAACCGGGACAGAATCCAGTGCCCCGACCGGGACTAGAACCCGGTGTGCCGGCGCCGCAAGGCGGAGGATTAGCCTAGTGAGCCGCGGCGCCGGCACTTTCTGTCTTTACTCCTCATTTCTTTTTTTTTTTTTCCTAAGATTTATTTATTTATTTGAAAGGCAGAGTTACAGAGAGGCAGAGGCAGAGAGAAAGGGAGAGGGAGAGAGAGAAAGAGAGAATGTTCCGTCCGCTGGTTCACTCCCCGGACTACTCCCCAGGTGGCCACAATGGCTGGAGCTGTGCCTGTCAGGAGCCAGGAGCCCGGAGCTTCTGAGTCTCCCATGTGGGTGCAGGGGCCCGCAGACTTAGGCCAGGCCATCTTCTGCTGCTTTCCCAGGCCACAGCAGAGCAGGATTGGAAGTGGAGTAGTAGGGACTCGAACTGGCACCCATATGAGATGCCTATGCTACAGGTGGCAGTTTTACCCGCTACACCATGGTGCTGCACCCCCCCCCCCCAATTATTAGCATGTCTCATTTCTCTCAGTGAGGCATTTTATAAACTCTTTTTTTTTTTTTTTTTTTTTTTAAGATTTATTTGAAAAGCAAAGTTAGAGAGAGGAAAAGACAGTTCTTTCATTCGTTGGCTCACTCCCTGAATGGCTGCAGCAGCTGTGGCTGGAGCTTCACCTGGGTCTCCCACATGGGTGGCAGGGACTCGAGTACTTGGGCCGTCTTCCACTGCTTTCCCAGGTATAAGCAGAGTGGCCTGGACTTGAACCAGCACTCATGGGATGCCAGCATCGCAGCCAGTGACTTTAACCCTCTGTGCTAACTTTTTAGTGATTTGTTAAACTGAAATTTTGTACTGAACTTGATCAGTACAAAGTTCTGGAAACAGAAACCCTAGCGGTGGGCCTGTAAAATTGACCTTACAGTGACTTCCTCACTGAAGGTGTAAGTCCAGACTGCTGCTTCCCACACTCCTGAGGAGCTACTTACAAGGTCACACACTCTGCTCCCTTTGTATCAGTAAGCGCCTAGAGAACCGCATGGAGCAATTTAATTCTGGGATTGGCTACGCAGGTGTTGCAAGACAAAGATCAAGAAGTAGATTCCCAAGTAATGCAGACAGGAAGCGCAGTTATCACCCTGGGGCTGGGGGAATGGAAGCAAAGCACCTAGGAGGTCGGGGCCCCCACCCAGCTGGGAGTCTGCCCTCAGCTGCCAAAAGAGCAGGGGCACAGCTGGCGTTGGGAGGCACAGCTGTCCCCTTGCTGGAGCTTTGTGGAGTGAAAGAAGCCGGGACGTCTCTTCTCTCCTAATCTTCCTGTACAGTAACCTAACCGGAAGCTGACTGGCAAGTCTGCAAAACATGATTGGCCGATCCAGCCCAGGACTTGGATATAGAGCAGCTCAGAACAGGTACAGTGGCTCTGCTGTATCCAGCGGTTCCCCATTCATGGATTCAATTAATACAACTGTGGATTGAAAATATTCAGGGAAAAAGGTGACATCAGTGCTGAACAGGCTTCTAGTCTTTATTCCCTGAACAATACAGGATAGCAACTATTTACCTTGTACTTGCTATTGTGAGCGATCCAGAGATGATTCGCTGTGTGTGAGAGGATGTGTGTATAACGTAGGTGCAGCCTGTCATTGGCTTCAGGCTTTTTCATTCTGTTGTAGAATTTCTGACCTGGTTACGCAGCTTAGACTCTGGGTACATCTAAGAGTATAAGTTGAGCCTCTCAGTGTTCCTGTCCCTGGTTGGACTAAAAGACACCAGCTTGATCTGAGATCTTCCCTTAGGCGCTTCTTGATGTTTTTCTTTTGATATGATAATATTATTGATTAGGCTAATGGTTTCTTTTACATTTAGTCATACTTTGATTAGATTTCCTGGCCTGTTCTTCCTGCTTTGACTTTTAAAATATCCTATACTTAATCTCCTCCATTGTGGATTTGACTACGTTTGACTCCCTTGGACATTCCCTCCAAATTCTCATAGCTCTGTAGGTATTATGGACCGCAGCTGGTAGGGGACTCTGGGGACAGTGCAATCTTTCTCTGTGCTTCCTTCCATTGGCTCTCCATCGCAACCATTCTGACCTGGAAAGGCGATGGCAGGAACTCCCCTGCCCCAAATTACCCCACCCCCCCAGCCCTTGTAGCTTACATAATACAGAAGGACTTGTGCATAATGCTCCTCCGGTGATAGCTGGGCTAAGCAAGAGATTCTAGTGAAACTGTTACCATGTTACTCCTCGGGGGAACGATTTTTTAAAAATGAAGTATTGATGAATCTGCTCAGTACTGTCGGCTTTGGGGAGTAGGCAGATGCGCCCTTTGACTTGGCTGTAGTGTTGAGAGGCGCAGGTTTGTTAGCTGAGAAACCTGTCTTTGAGATGAATGTCTCCCTTGAAGATGAAGGAGCTGAGGTCCAGTGCTTGTGAAACTGATCAGCAAGGAGAGTCATAAAGACAGCGGGTCCGGGCCTCTGCAGAGCGCTCCTCATTTTATCTGGATCGGCCCCTTTAATCCTCACATCATCCTTTCCAGGATAGGCGCAGTTGTTATTTTTCTTTCGCTAGAATTGCGGCTTAAAGGTTAAGTAACTTGCCCAGAGGTTCTGGATATCGGTGTAATAGTCTGTGCAGTTTTTAAAAATACAGTTGATCTGTCTTCACTTCTTAGCAATTCCTGTCAGTTTGGCTGTCCAGAGGCTGAGTCCGCGCGGGTGGAAGCCGACCTGCTGCACTAACACTGCCTTAGCGGGAGAGGGCTGTGAGGCTCTGTCAGTCATCTCTGTCTTTAGGCACCCTGCCTTCGACGACTTTTTTTTTTTTTTTAAAACGTTTATACTTGCTCTTTTTTTCTTTTTGTTTGTTTTGTTTTTAAGGACTTGTTTATTTGAAAGGCAGAGTTACAGAGAGGCAGATGCAGAAGGTGGTGGTGGGGGGTCTTCCATCCACTGGTTCATTCCCAAAATGGCTGCAACTGCCGGAGCTGGGCCGATTTGAAGCCAGGAGCCAGGAGCTTCCTCTGGGTCTCCCATGCGGGTGCAAGGGCCCAAGCACTTGGGCCATCCTCCATGCTGTCCTAGGCCATAGCAGGGAGCTGGGTCAGAAGTGGAGCAGCTGGGACGCGAACCAGCGCCCATATGGGATGCCGGGGCCGCAGGCGGTGACTTTACTCGCTATGGCAGAGGGCTGTTACCTCTCAATGATTTTATGAAAACATTGAAAGCATACTTCACAGATATCCCCCTCTAGTTCAAAAACGTTGAAAGTAACTTTGTCTTTGCTTAGTATAGAACGCTGCCTGTAAATGGTTAGAGATGCTGAGGCAAGGGCTGGGGAGGGCGGTGGGAAGCGGTGAGAACTGGGCAGAAGTGACAAGCCTGTGTGACAGACAGCCCTATTGATTTATGCTGTGAATCGCATTCTGGAGCAGAGAATTGAAATCCATTATGCCAAGTGCATAGCATACAAATCCCTTTGAAAAGCAGTTAGATGCCATGTAATCCCAAATCATTTAAAAGCGATTTTGAAGTACCCAGAATTCTAAATTGTCTTAAGCATTTTGTTTCTTAGACTAGAAAAACAATGAAATGGATGGCAAGATAGCATTTTAATGGAATCTTCCTCTCATATATTATATTTAATTTTAGTGTGTTAAGTTGAATTTTAGATAAGTACAGATTTGGAGTTATGTTCTCTTGAGTATTCTGAAACTCACACCAAATGTAGGATATGAAAGAAACCTTAGGACAGCTTATCTGATACTTATCTTGAAAAAACCATTTTGGGGCCTGCGCCGTGATGCAGCGGGTTAAAGCCCCAGCTTGCAGCGCAAGCATCCCACATGGGGCCCATTCGAGTCCAGCTCTCTGCTAATGTGCCTTGGAAAGCAGTAGAAGATGGCCCAAATGCTTGGACCCCTGCACTCACGTGGGGGACCTGGAGGAAGCTCCTGGCTGTGGGTCGACTCAGCTCTGGCTGTTGTGGCCATTTGGAGAATGAACTCAAATGGAATTTCTGGCTTCTGACTTCTTTTTGGCCCAAACCTGGCTGTTGTAGCCATTTGGAGAGTGAACCAGTGGATAGAAGATCTCTCTCTGTCTCTGTTGTTCTGCCTTTCAAATAAATAAATAAGTAAATCTTTTTTTTTTTTTTTAAATTAACACATAGTAATTGTACATTAAAGTAGATACTTGGGCCGGCACTGTGGCGCAGTGGGTTGACACCCTGGCCTGAAGTGCCAGCATCCCATATGGGCGCCAGTTTGAGTCCCGACTGCTCCACTTCCGATCCAGCTCTCTGCTATGGCCTGGGATAGCAGTAGAAGATGGCCCAAGTCCTTGGGCCCCTGCACCCTCCTGGGAGACCTGGAAGAAACTCCTGGCTCCTGGCTTCAGTTTGACCCAGCTCCGGCCATTGCAGCCATTTGGGGAATGAACCAGCGGATAGAAGACCTCTCTCTCTCTCTCTCTTTCCCCCCTTCTGCTTTTCTGTAACTGCCTTTCAAATAAATAAATCTTTTTAAAAAATTATATATTTTCATTTTGTTTGAAAGGCAGAGTGAGATACAGAGAGAGGGAGAGAAATTTTTCTTTCATAGTTCGTCCTTTGGTATTATATTCAGAAGTCATTGCCAAACCCAAGGTCATGTAGGGTTCTTCTACGTCATTTTATAGTTTTGCATTTCACATTTTGTTCTATATATATTCATTTTGTAAAAGATGGAAGGTCTCTGTAGACTCATTTTTTGGTATGTTGGTATCCATTTGTTCTGTTACCATTCATCAAAAAGATTCTGCTAAACTGTGGTATTGTGCTTGCCTCTTTGTCAGAGATCAGTGTTCACTCTGCATGGCAGCAGGTGATGGCTCAAGTATTTGGGTTCCTGCTACACATGTAGGAGACCCAGATGGAGTTTTGGCACCTGGCCTCAGCCTGGCCTAGCCCCAGTTTGAGGGGTGAACCAGCGAATGAGAAATCTCTCAGTCTCTCTGTGTGTGTTTGTCTGCCTCTAAAGTAAAATAAATAAAAATTTTTATAAAGAATAATGAATTTCTGGAAGTGGGCAGAAGAATATAAATACAATAGGAAAGCAAACTTTTACTGCTTCGTTTTTAATTTAATTTATTTTTAATTTTTAAAAGGATTTTTTGATTTGAGAGAGTTACAGAGAAAGAGGCAGAGTTACCGAGAGAGAATCTTCCATCTACTGGTTCAATCCCCAGATGACCACATTGGCCAGCATTGAGCCAGGCTGAAGCAAGGAGCCAGGAGCTGGGTCTCCCACAATGGTTAAAGGGGCCCACGCACGGAGCCATCTTCTGCTGCTTTCCCTAGGCCATTAGCAGGGAGCTGGATTGGAAGTGGAGCAGCTGGAACATAAACTGTGCTTATTTGTGATGTTGGCATTGCAGGTGACAACTTTACCAACTATGCCACAATGATGGCCCCACTGCTGAATTTTTAAAATATTTTATTATTTCTTCTTATTTTATTTGAAAGGTAGACAAACAAATATTTTTTCCATCTACTGGTTCACTTCCCAGGTGACTGCAACAGCCAGTGATGAGCCAGGCTGAAGTCAGGAGCGTCCCACTCAATCTACATCTCCCACGTGGAAGGCAGGGACCCAAGTACTTGAGCCCTCACCTTCTGTCTCTCAGGGTGTGAATCTACAGGAAGCTGGAATCAGGGACTCGAATCCAGATGCTCTTATGGGTGATGCAGGTGTCCCAAGTGGCATTTCAAGTGCTACTCCAAATGTCCCCACTAGTTTAACTCCATTGTTCTGAAACTTTTTGGAAAAAGCAGGGTGACAGTGAGAGAGGGGGAGAAAAAGAGATGGGGAGAATGAGAATCTTCAACTGCTGGTTCACTCCCCAAATGCCCATAACAGCTGAGGGTGGGTCGAGTCAAAACCAGGAGTCAGCAGCTCCATCCCCATCTCCCACATGGATGGCAGGGACCCCTGTAGTTAAACCGTCATCTGCTACTTCCCAGGCACGATAGCAGGAAGCTGGATTGGAAGTGGAGATAGGACTTGATCCCAGGCGGACCAATATTGGATGGGTGCAGGCATCCCAAGCAGAGGCTTAAACTGCTGCACCTGTTAAGTGTTTTTATGTCTACAACATCAAATACTAGTTAAAGGGATATTTTAAGAATGTTTCTATTATATTTACACTTTTTATTGTTATATTTATTAGGGATATTTGTTTTGTGTCCTGAGGTATCAGATTTAGCCCCGTGAATTTCCATCAGAATGGGTTCATATGAGGAAAGTATTCCACCATTTTTGTGCCATATTTGAGTGGTGCCTTCCGTTTCCTATGGCTTGGTGGTGAGGTAAGTAGTGAAATTAGAGGCTTGTTCAAGTTCCTCTACCCCTGGAGAAAATCTCTCTTTAGTTTAAGCATGGTGCTACATTGCGCACTGCGTCTTATTCTTTTCCTCTTTTTCTGTCAGCAGATCTTCATGGAGGAACACGGAGTGACTCAGACTGAACACATGGCTACCATAGAAGCCCATGCAGTGGCCCAGCAAGTGCAGCAGGTCCATGTGGCCACCTACACTGAGCACAGCATGCTGAGTGCTGATGAAGACTCGCCTTCTTCCCCGGAAGATACCTCTTACGATGATTCAGACATACTCAACTCCACAGCAGCTGACGAGGTCACAGCCCACCTGGCTGCAGCAGGTAGTGTGGGATTAGACTCTTCTTGTTTTCTGGAATTTGTGGTAGCGTGCGTATGTGCTAGAGTTAAGGCTCGGGTGCTCGCACATCGATCTTCATCACAATTTTTTTTTTTAAGTCTTGTGTTTCCAACTTGAGTGAGTATTATGCTGAGACTTCAAGTTCTGGAATCATTTCTGTTCTGTTAATGTTATGACTTTGACCATCTAACTTTTAAGTGAAGCATTTCTTCCATTTACATGCGGTATAATGAATGATAGATTTAAATTTACCAACTTTATATGTGCTTTATCTTCCTATGCCTCACTCTGTGTTTACTTTTCCTTTGTATATTCTTTAAGAGTGATTGAAAAACTCATATATTTTCATATTTTTCTTGTTAGTTTGGGAGCTAACAATACTTTTACTATTAGTGGGACTCCTAGAGATTATAAAAGACATCATTCACTAATCATTCACTAATCAAAGTCTTACATACTTGGTGCTTCTGTTCTCCACACACAGAGATAATAGTAAATTTTTGGAATACTTGAGTTTCATTCCCCTGCTCCTGACCTATTGGTGTTCTGTGTAGTCATTCTTTGTTTATATTAAATAAGACATTGCTTTTGCTTTAGGGTGGGCCTTGCGATGCAGTGGTTAAGCCACCTCTTGGGATGCCTGCATCCTGTATTGGAGTGCTGGTTCTGGTCCTGGCTACTCTGCTTCTGATCTAGTTTTCTGCTAATGCTCCTGGGAGCCAGCAGGTCATGGCTCAAGTACTTGGGTTCCTTCCACCCAATTGGGAGATCCAGTTGGAGTTCCAGGCTCCTGGCTTTGGCCTGGCCCAGCCTAGGCTGTTAGCAGGAATTTGGAGAGTGAACCAGCAAATAGAAGATTTCTCTCTGTCTCTGTCTCTTTCTCCCCTTCTCTCCCTCTGCCTTTCAAAAAAATAAGCTTTTTTTTTTTTTAAAGATTCCATTTTGTATGTCCTTTAGCATATATCTGATAGGAGCAAATTCTGATTTCACTTGTCTGAGAATGTTTTTATTTAACCTTCAGTCTTTTTTTTTTTTTTTTAAGATTTTATTTATTTATTCGAAAGTCAGAGTTACACAGAGAGAGGAGAGGCAGAGAGAGAGAGAGAGAGGTCTTCCATCCAATGGTTCACCCCTGATTGGCCACAGTTGCCGGAGCTGCGCCGATCCAAAGCCAGAAGCCAGGAGCTTCCTCCAGGTCTCCCACGTGGGTGCAGGGGCACAAAGACTTGGGTCATCTTCCCCTGCTTTCCCAGGCCATAGCAGAGAGCTGGGCCAGAAGAGGAGCAGTCCATATTGGGATGCCAGTGCTTCAGGCCAGGGTGTTAACCTGCTGTGCCACAGCACCAGCCCCTAACCTTCAGTCTTGAAGGATGTTCTCACTGGGTGTGGAATTCTGGTTTGGTAATTATTTTTCTTTCTTGTTGAAGGCACCAGACTACCTTCTTCTAGGTTTCTTTGTTACTCTTGAGAATTCAGTTGTTTTATTCTGGCCTATGCTCCAATGAAGCTTGTTTCCCACATAGGCTCCTCCCCGCAACTGCTTTCAACATTCTTTATCATTAGTTTTTTTGACATATCTGGCTCTGATTTCTTCTCATTTATTCTGCTTTGGATTCTCTGGATATCTTGAATCTATGGATTGATGTCTTTAATCAATTCTGGGAAATCTGTCAGTAGATTTTGATTCAGGCTTTGTTTCTGCTCCATTCTTTTTTCCTTTGGTAACTCCATTTAAATTTGTATGTGTCATCCTTTTGTCTCTCGCTTTTGAAAAGATTTATTTATTTATTTATTTATTTATTTATTTATTTATTTGAAAGGCAGAGTGACAGAGAGGGAGAGACACAGAGAGGGATCTTCCTTCTGCTGGTTCACTCCCCAAAAGACCACAACAGCTGGGCAGGGTCCAAGCTGAAGCAAGGAGCCACAAGCTCCACCCAGGTCTCCTACACAGGTGGTAGGAACTCAAGTACTTGGCCACTATTGACTGCCTCCCAGGCTCGTTAGCAGGAAGCTGGACCAGAATTGGAGGTGGGACTTGATCCTAGGCACTCTGATATTGAATATGATCATCCCAAGTGGCAGACTAACCTGCTAGGCCACACCTGTCCTGTCTTATCTCTTTATGCTTTGTTCTGTGTAATATCTTTGGATTGTTTTTCAGTTGATTAATTTTTCTGTTCAGCTGTGTCTGAGGTGCTTTAATCTATTCATTGAGTTACTAATTTTGGTAATCATTAATAGTTTGTTTCTTCCCCCCTATTTTAGAATTCTAGTGTGGTTCCTCCCCCCCCCCCCCCAATTTGCCTTGTAACAGTTTCCAGTTGTGGTGAAAAGCAAAACAGTTTTTTAAGTCTGCTTAGGTAAAACAAACATGCTTTTGCAGTCTGTGTGGTCATTTCTTCTCTGGTATACCAGTAGCATTAACACATTGTTACAGCCATTTCTTGTTCATGATGGCTGATCTCGTCATGTGCTGATTATATTTGAATGAATTGTGGATGGTTATCTGAGAAGTTATTTTTAGAAATAACTTGGGGTTTGGGCCGGTGCCACAGCTCAATAGGCTAATCCTCCACCTAGCGGCGCCAGCACACCGGGTTCTAGTCCCGGTCGGGGCGCCGGATTTTGTCCCGGTTGCCCCTCTTCCAGGCCAGCTCTCTGCTGTGGCCCAGGAGTGCAGTGGAGGATGGCCCAAGTGCTTGGGCCCTGCACCCCAATGGAGACCAGGATAAGTACCTGGCTCCTGCCTTTGGATCAGCGCGGTGCACCGGCCGCAGCACGCCAGCCGTGGCGGCCATTGGAGGGTGAACCAATGGCAAAGGAAGACCTTTCTCTCTCTCTCTCTCTCTCACTATCCACTCTGCCTGTCAAAAAAAAACAAAAACAAAAACAAACAAAAAAAACAACTTGGGGTCTAGGATAATGTGCCTTTAGAGAAGGTTTCTGCTTGCTTCTGCCAGATGCCTGAGGCTACCAGCAAGCCGGGATCATCCTAATGCAGGTGAAGGTTGTGAAGGTTTTGAGATGGTCTGGACTACTAAATGACTACAGCAGAGCTGTCTTCTATCATTCTCTCTTATTCACATTTGTATTTATCATCATGGTGGTGTTAGACTGCCTGAAAACCTTTCCTGAATGGGTCTAGTGTTACGTAAGGAATATTCTTGATCTTAGAAGATATTTAGGAAAAGCTGGACATGAAATCAGTGACTAGTGATTGCCAAAATCCTTCATTTTTGAAGTAATCACTATATTCAAGGGTGAGAAGACAGGTGCAATGAAGAATACCCTTATTAATGTCAGTTTTTACCCACTGCATACTTCTGGAATTATGGGTTTAAAAAAATGAGAACCAGTGGCAAACCATGAACTATTTGGACAATATATTTTGTGAAATTCTTAGGCTTCCCAGAAGAGGGCACCCTAACATAATGAATCCAGGGCAGCTTCTTCCCTGTGAAGGAAGGGTGATGCTTCGCCACAAGGCTTTGCTGAATTGTTGTACTGCGTTGTCATGGTGTTGAGGGCAGGAAGGAGCTGTGGCCTGCCTGCTCCTGTGGCACGGGAGCAACTGACACTCAGCTGGTTGCAGTGACTTGCCAGGCCGTGCTGTCTGTATTGTGTAGATCCTGTGAGCAAGACAGCCAGGAACTTGTCCTGAAGGCACTTACAGGCCAGTTTGTGGGGAGGGGTGCAAATAGTACATACAATAATTTTAGCGGCCGGTGCCGCGGCTCAATAGGCTAATCCTCCACCTAGCGGCACCGGCACACCGGGTTCTAGTCCCGGTCGGGGCGCCGGATTCTGTCCTGGTTGCCCCTCTTCCAGGCCAGCTCTCTGCTGTGGCCAGGGAGTGCAGTGGAGGATGGCCCAAGTGCTTGGGCCCTGCACCCCATGGGAGACCAGGAGAAGTACCTGGCTCCTGCCATCGGATCAGCGCAGTGCACCAGCCGCAGCACGCCAGCCGTGGCGGCCATTGGAGGGTGAATCAACGGCAAAAGGAAGACCTTTCTCTTTGTCTCTCTCTCTCACTGTCCACTCTGCCTGTCAAAAAATAAAAAAATAAAATAAAATAATTTTAGCAAGAACTGAACTGAATGCACTAAGAAAATGCTGAGAGGAGATCATGGAGAGGGTGCAGTTGCTGGTTTAGACTGAGTGAGCTGGGAAGGCTTCTCTGGGGAGAGCCTTGACTCACAGGCAATTAGGTGCCAGCCACGGGCAGCGACATGGAAGATGCAGATCAGAGAGGAAACAGGGAAAGCGAGGACTTGTAGATGGGAAATGGGAAGGAGATCAGTGTGTCTGGAGACTTGTGAGCCAGCAGAGAAAATGGTACAGGAGGCAGGCGTGAGTGAAACCACACAGAACATAGAGGCTGTGCGTAATAAGGGCTTTAGAGAGGCAACAGACAGCCATGGCTAGTTGCCCTCGCTTTGCTTGCCTTGTGTCTGAATCCAGACTTCACTTAGGACTAGCCGAGAGGAGTTTTCGGAGGAGAATGTCTGTCCCATTCTCTGTATCTGAAAGGTAACCTTTCACTCCACCATGTTGCCATTCAGAAATGCATCTTTCTCTCCAGCCCCTGGTTAGTGTGGGCTTTCAGGGCAAAAAGTGTGGACGTAGTATGACAAAGGACAGTGGGGAGTGAAAACAAGATAGCCCTTTTCATATCAGTCACCAATAGGAATTTTAGAGGACTTCTTGTTAAGCAGAATTGAATTTATTCTTTTGTTTTCTTCAAAGTGATAAGGGATAGGGTAAAAAAAAAAAAGTGGAGAAAGATTCATATGGTCTACAAACATAATTAGTACTGACAGAGGCATTTTGTTGAGTTGTCCAGCAAGTTTAAATAGTTTAATATCAGGGGCCATTGCTGTGGTGAAGTGGGTAAAGCCGCCACCTGCAGTGCCAGCATTCCATATGGGTGCCGGTTCTGGTCCCGGCTGCTCCACTTCCAATCCAGCTCTCTGTTATGGCCTGGCAAAGCAGTAGAAGATAGCCCAAGTTCCTAGGCCCCTGTACCTATGTGGAGAGACCCAGAGGAAGCTCCTGTCTCCTGGCTTCTGATCGGAGCAGCTCTGGCCGTTGCTGCCAATGGGGAGTGAACCAGCAGATGGAAGACTTCTCTCTCTCTCTTTCTGCCTCTCCTTCTCTTTCTGTGTAACTCTTTCAAATAAAATAAATAAATCTTAAAAAAAAACCTTGAATATCTGAATAGAGAAAAGTATCAAGAGTAGTGCAACAAACACAAGCATTACTACCCTTGTTTATTTTGAGGTGCTTTTTCAGGTTTTTTGTTTGTTTGTTTTTTAATTTAGTTGAAAGCAGAGTTACAGAGAAGGTGACACAGAGGGAGAGAGAAATCTTCCATCTGCTGGTTCATGTCCACAATGGCTGAAGTTGGGCCAATTTGAAACCAGGAGGTTCTTCCAGGTCTCCCACGTGGGTGCAGGGGTCCAAGCACTTAGGCCATCTTCCACTGCTTTCCTAGTCCATTAGCAGGGAGCTGGACCGGATGTGATGAAGCTGGGACTCAAACCAGTGCCCATTTTGGGATTCTGGCGCCACAAGCAGAGGTTTAACCCACTGTGCCACAGAGCCAGTCCCTGCATTTGTATTTTTTTAAGTTATATTGATTTGAAATGGAGACAAAGAGAACTTCCATTTCCTGGCTCATTCCCCAAATGCACACAACAGCCAGGGCTGAGCTAGGCTGAAGCCAGGAGCTGGGGAATCCATCCGTGTCTCCCACATGGCTGCAGGGACCCAAGTACCTGAGCTGTCTATCACCTGCTGCCTCCCAGAGTGTGTGCCAGAAGGAAACTGAATCAGAAGTGTAGTAGATGGGACTGGAACCAGACACTCTGGTAGGGAAGGTAGGCGACTTACCTGCTGCAGCAGGCACCAATCCTTCTCTTGTATTACTTTATACATATTTTTACTATGTGTATATATTATTATATTTTTTTTTTTTTGACAGGCAGAGTGGACAGTGAGAGAGAGAGACAGAGAGAAAGGTCTTCCTTTGCTGTTGGTTCACCCTCCAATGGCCGCCGCGGCAGGTGCGCTGCGGCTGGCGCACCGCGCTGATCCGAAGCCAGGAGCCAGGTGCTTCTCCTGGTCTCCCATATGGGTGCAGGGCCCAAGGACTTGGGCCATCCTCCACTGCCTTCCCTGGCCACAGCAGAGAGCTGGCCTGGAAGAGGGGCAACCGGGACAGAATCCGGCGCCCCGACTGGGACTAGAACCCGGTGTGCCAGTGCCAAAGGCAGAGGATTAGCCTATTGAGCCGTGGCGCCGCCCTGTATATATTATTAAATAATACTTAGAGTTGTTTTACATGTCTTAAATTTTACATTAGTTATGTCACTGACTAAATTTTGTAGCATTGCAATTATTTCATTCAGTACTATTTTTCCGAGATTTATCCATGGCAATAGTGTGGCTGTACACTTTGTTTCAGCTCCTATTTGGTATTGCGCTCATTTTCTGAATTTCTCATATACTGGTAGATTACTTGGGTTGCTCATAATTTTTTGCTATTATAGTTGCTGAAAATAAAAATGGTTTTCCATGTTTTCTTGTGTGGCTCTGGGCAGTGGCATTCAAACGCTGTGATGATCTCTCACAGTAATACGTTTTACATTGTGACCCAGATTAACTACATGTATATAGAACCAAAAGACAGTTTCTTGTGGAATAATAACACAAACAGTATACTCTGTGATAAGTTCTAGTTTACTCTGTTTTTTTAGAAAAAAGTACTACTCGTGACCTGCCAAAGGGTCACAACCAGCAGCTTGGAAGACACGACGGGAGGGGATGCCCAGGAGAGGAACTGGAGGATCAAAGATACGCACATTTTTAACTTGTCCAGATGTGGTCAGATGTCTTTCCAAATCCTTATATTAACTTACATTCCCTCAAGCATTGTGTTCCAGTGCCTGTTGCGTCTCATTCTCGTGCTTTGTCTTTTTTCATTTTGCAGGTCTGGTGGGTATGAGATAGCATCTCAGTGTTGGTTCAATTTGCATTTCTGTGAGCTTCTGGCTTCGGCCTGGCCCAGCCCTTGCTGTTGGTGGCCATCTAGAAAGTGAACCAGTAGATGAAAGATCAGTCTGTCTCCCTTTCTGTAACTCTGCCTTTCAAATAAATAAATAAATCTTTATTTTAAAAAATTAAAAATAGGGTTAGGTATTTGGCCTGGTGGTTAAGATACTGATTCCAGCATCTACAGTGCACATCAGAGTGCCTGGGTTTGGTTCCCTACTTAATTTAATTTAATTTAGTGTAATTTAATTTAACAGGCAGAGTTAGACAGTGAGAGAGAGACAGAGAGAAAGGTCTTCCTTCCGTTGGTTCACCCCCCAAATGGCTGCTATGGCCGGCACTGCACTGATCCGAAGCCAGGAGCCAGGTGCTTCCTGCGGTCTCCCATGTGGGTGCAGGGAGCACTTGTTTTTTTTTGTTTGTTTGTTTGTTTGTTTTTAATTTATTTGACACGTAGAGATATAGATAGTGAGAGAGAGAGAAAGGTCTTCCTTCCATTGGTTCACTCCCCAAATGGCCGTTATGGCTGGTGCGCTGCAGCCGGTGCACTGCGCCGATCTGAAGCCAGGAACCAGGTGCTTCCTCCTGGTCTCCTATGCGGGTACAGGGGCCCAAGCACTTGGGCCATCCTCCACTGCCCTCCTGGGCCACAGCAGAGAGCTGGACTGGAAGAGGAGCAGCTGGGACTAGAACCCGGCACCCATATGGGATGCCGGCTCTGCAGGTGGAGGATTAACCAAGTGAGCCACGGCGCTGGGCCCTTGGTTCCCTACTTTAACTCCTGATTCCAGCTTCCTGCTAATTGGATACTGGGAGGCATTAGGGATGTCTCAGGGGATTGGGTCCCTCCCCCATGTGGGAGACCTGATCTGAGTTCCTGGCTCCCAGCTTTGCGGCTTGCTTTTCCATTCCCCCAGCCATCGCAGGTATCTCGAGTGACCCGGCAGATGAGAGCTCTGTCTCTCCTTCTCTGTCTCTCAAATACATTAAAAAATGTTTTTAAATACCACATGATCCAGAAGTTTTACTTCTGGTTAAATAATTTGAGTATTTATACAAAAGAATTACATAAAATCGGAATCCCAAAAATATTTTACCCCATGTTCATTGCTGCATCACTCACAGTAGCCAATATGTGAGAACTACCTAAATGTCCATCAGATGGTGAATGGTTTGAACATAAAATGGAATACGTGCATACAGTAGAATATTATTTCAGGAGGAGGTACTGCAATATGTGACAACATAGATGAATTTTGAGGGTATTGTGCTAAGTAAGTAAAATAAGCCAATCACACAAGGATAAATACTTTGTAATTACACTTATATAAGGGATCTAAAATGGACTTGTAGAAGCAGAGAGTAGAGTGATTGTTGACAGTGACTGACAGGAGAATGAGGAGTTGCTGTTCAGTTAAGTTTTGGGAATGCAGGATGAGTAGGTTCTAGTGCTATACAACATTTTGCCTGCAATTAACAAGACTGTATTGTATGCTTAAAATTTTGTTAAGAGAGTAGATCTCATACTAAGTGTCCTACCACAATTTTTAAAAATAAAGTGTTGGGAAAAAGACATCAGTAAGTTTTTATTTTCTCTGCCAGCAATTCATGATGGAAAGTGAAGTAAAAAGCAAGCATTCATTTAAGAACTTGTTTTGGGGGTCTTTGGTGGCGTTTATTTCAGCCAGAGTGAGGATGCTATTAAACACGTAGAAAAAGCTTATCGAGCTTTTCAAGAAAGTTTTTTTTTTTTTTTAAGATTTATTTATTATTTATTTGAGAGGTTACAGACAGAGAAAAGGAGAGACAGAGAGGAAGGTTTTCAATCTGTTGGTTCACTCACAAAATGGCCTCAATGGCCGGAGTTGAGCCAGTCCGAAACCAGGAACCAGGAGTTTCCTCTGGGTCTCCCACGTGGGTGCAGGGGCCCAAGGACTTAGGCCATCTTCTACTGCTTTCCCAGGTGCACTACTAGCAGGGAGCTGGATCGGAAGAGGAGAAACTGGGTTATGAACCAGCACCCACATGGGATGCTGGTGCTGCAGGTGGAGGCTTAGCCTACTACACCACAGTGCCAGCCCCAGGAAGTTTTATTTTAATCCAGCCACTTAGAGTATATATGACAGTGTAAATACAAGCTACTAAACTTAATTTATTCAGCATTTTACAGGGTTCACAAATAATGATAAAGCTAGGATGCCTCTAAATATGTTGAGATCTCAGGAATCAGGGATTAGGATAGATCCATAGTGTCTCTCTTCTAAAGAAGGAAGATTACTATTTATCATCTTCACAGCAAGCCAGGCCAACTTTCATCAATGTTTTCTCCTTAGAGTGGGGAAGTATTCCTTTCTTTTCCGCCAGGAGACTTCATCAACTTGACCCTGTGGTCAACATCTCATTTTGCTACAATTCCTAGATATATAAATGAAGTTTTCCAATTAAGATGGTATTCTTCCAGATATTCCTCTTATAGGTGTTGTTGTAGAGTTCCAACTTCTTTCACTTGACAGTGTCTTGGAGTAAGGGACACAGGAGTATAGAGCTAGAAATAAAATTTGAAGTCTGATTTTTTTTTTTTCAATTTGGCAGGCTTTTCCTCTCAATGCTGCCGTTTTTGCTAGCACTTCTGAGAATATTGCCGTAACAGTATGGGCATGCTGGCAAAACAAAACAAAACAAAAGCAGCATTATACAGAATTCAAGCTGGTGTGTGATAGGGAGGTGTAAGTCATTTGCTTATTTTAAAAGATTTCTTGTAAATTTAATGGGTAAATCACAGTGTGGTGCGTGTTAAACAATAATGAAATGTATTGATAATATCAGAAATATTTTCTGTTTACTGAAAACATATTCAGAAAGATTTTTGTAGCCTTAATTGTTCTTTGTCTTGTACAGTTCTAGGCTTCTGCCTAATCTCAGCGTATACTTGTTCCTTCAGGTCCTGTGGGAATGGCTGCTGCTGCTGCCGTGGCAACAGGAAAGAAGCGGAAACGGCCTCACGTGTTCGAGTCCAACCCGTCCATCCGGAAGAGACAGCAGACACGCTTGCTTCGGTGAGGGCCCGACCCCTGCCCTTCCTGCTCCTCAAGTGCTTCGTTTGTGACAGTTAGAACACCCCTTATTAGGCTCATCGGTGATACCAGGTTGGAGTCCCTGAGGGCAGATTTAGACTTCAAAGTACTTTTATAGAATTAAATAAATGAAAACCTAGAAATGCAATTTAACAGATGTTAATATCACATTAATTCATTCAGACAAAAATTGTGTACCTGCTGCATACCAGACGTTATTCTAGGCACCGGTAATCAACTTGAAGAATACATACATAGTACGTCAGATGATGATGTGTGCTATGGGGAAAACAGAGTGAAATAAGGGAAATGGGCCAGGAGACGGGGGGAATAGTTTCTCTCTTTTACAGGCGTGGTCTGGGGAACCCTTTCTGCTGAGGCAGCCGTTGAAATGAGACCCGAAGGAACTCAAGAGGAACCACCTTGACATCTTAGGACACAGGCTGTGAAGGGACAAGGCGGCCTCGTTTGAGAAACAGCCAGGGGGAGACTGGGGAGGTGTTGTCAGACAGGTGGAGAGCCACCTCCAGATGCCCTGTAGTTCAGCTTCAGGGCTTCAGCTCTCTGCTGAGTGAGGTGGCAAGTCAGTGAAGGCTTTTGACCAGAGAGATGATAAAATCTGACAGATTTTTCAAGAGTCACTGAAGCTACTGTGTTGAGAACAGACTTTAGCGGTGTAAGAATGGAAGCAGGGAGGCCGATCAGTAACATGTAGAGTCCGGGCCAGAAAGGATGGCGTCTTACAACCAGGATGGCAGCAGCAGGGGTGGTAAGAAGTGGGCAAGTTCTGGATACATGTCAAAAGTCAGCTCAGCACGGTTCATCGTTGGATGGGATGTGAGGTTCAGGCTTAAGGAGGAGAGAAGTGACCTCACGATTTTGAGTATTTCTGGAAGGACTGAGAGGACATTTACTGGAGAAGAGGGGCAGTGTGGGAGTGAGCGTAAGACAAAATCAGGAATTTGATTTTCAACATGTTAACCCTATGATGCCTCTTAACCATTAGGTGGAATTCCAAGGAGAAGTCTTGGGGTATGGGCATGTAGGCAGTATTTAAAGCTGTGACTGGTAGCCAGTGTTGTGGCACAGTGAGTTAAGCCACCACCTGCAACACAAGCATCCCATGTGAACGCTGGTTCGTTCAGTCCCAGCTGCTTCACTTCTGATCCAGCTCCCTGCCAATGCGCCTGGGAAAGCAGGGGAAGTTGGCCAAGTGCTTGGTTCCCTACCAGCTACGTGGGAGACCTGGATGGAGTTCCACACTCCCAGCTTCAACCTGGTCACTGTGACCATTTGGAACCAGCAGATGGAAGGTCTCTCTCTCTGGCGCGCGCGCTCTCTCTCTCTCTCTCTCTCTCATTATGCCTTTCAAATAAATGAATAAATTGTTATAAAAATACATGAAGCCCAGACTAGTTGAAATCACTTAGGGAGGGAATATGGACTGAGGCCTGAAGTGCTCCACCCTTTAGAGAGTGGAGAGATGGGGGCAACCAGTGAGTCAGGAGAAAAATCAGGAGAATGGTGTCCCCGACACCCAGGGCAGAAAGTATTCCAAGAGTGAGGGCATGTGCTCATCTCTGTCAGCTGCTGCTGATGGCTTGAATAGGAGACAAACTGACGGCTCGATTTAACAACATGGAGATCATGACTGAACTGGACATGCGTTTTCAAAAGAGTGGTAAAAGTGAAAAGATTGGATGTATTCAAGAAAGAATGGGGAGAGAGAAATTGGTGGCAGTGAACCTAAACCATTCTTTCAGATGGTCCTTTGCTTACCAGTCCCTTGAAAGGGTAGACCATGTGCCCAGGAGATTTCTGAAGTATAGAACTTTATGTTCCCAGGACTAGAGGAAAAGGAATGTTTGCTATATGGTGGTCCCCTCCTTACTGGATAGTTTGCTTTCCACTAGTTCAGTCACCCAGGGTCAGCCACAGTTTAAAAATATTAAATGGAACATGCCAGCAATAATTCATAAGCTTTAAATAACTTTCATGGTATATTTTACTGATTATTTTATAAGTAGTATTGTTACTCTCACTTTGCCTAGTTTGTAAGTTAAGCTTTATTATGGGAATGTACATATAGGTAAAAACATAGTCTATGTAGGGTTTGGTGCTGTCCATGGTCTTGGGCATTTACTAGGGGTCCTGTCACATATCCCCTGTGTAGGCAGAACTACTCTATAGAAAAGGTTCTTCTCATTCCATTTTTGTTTGTAATATACTACAGGACTGAGAATTATTATTTAATATTTGTATCAATGAAAATCTGAAGCTACACAATTTTTTTAAGATTTATTTATTTTATTTGAAAGTCAGAGTTACACAGAGAGAAGAGTGGCAGAGAGAGAGAGAGAGATCTTCCATCTGATGGTTCACTCCCCAGTTGGCCGCAATGGCTGGAGCTGGAGCTGTGCTGATCTGAAGCCAGGAGCCAGGAGCTTCTTCCGGGTCTCCCACGTGGGTGCAGGGGCCCAAGGACTTGGGCCATCCTCTGCTGCTTCCCAGGCCTTAGCAGAGAGCTGGATAGGAAGTGGAGCAGGAACTCGAACCAGCACCCATATGGGATGCCGGCACTTCAGGCCATTACCTGCTGCACCACAGCGCTGGCCCCCACAAATTTTGATATAGTATTTTTGGGTAACATGTCTGTGATATATAATCAATGACTGTGTCAATAAAAAATCAGAAGCAAGTCACTTGAGCACCTTCGTTAAGCATGGAGATGATATAACAGCCACAGGAGGACAGCTCGGCAGCAGTCTTTATGATTGTAAGTGGCAGTGACTCAGCTGTGCTGCTGAGATCAGGGGAGTGATACTCATTGGTAAATTATGTCATGGCCGGGTCCCAAACCAGAACCCTCAGGAAGCCCTTGATTCAGTGGACTAGTCATTGAACCTTAAGAGAGAGGTATGCGGGTATTTCTGCTTAATAGGATATCAGACCTCACATTTTCCTTTCCACATTTAGGGTAAAAGAAATTTTGTCTGATCAGGGTAATTTATCTCAATTCAAGATAAGTTTTGTCTTTTTTTTTTTTTTTTTTTAATTTGAAGGGCCAGTAGAGCTGTGGGGGAGAGGGCAGGGCTTCCATCCACACTGGTTGACCCCAACAGCCAGGGCTAGGCCAGGCCAAAAGCAGGAGCCAAGAACTCTAGCTGGGTCTCCCACATGGTGACACATACCAAAATACGTGAGCCATCACCTGCTGCCTCCCAGGACCAAAATACGTGAGCCATCACCTGCTGCCTCTCAGGATGCACCTTAGCAGGAAGCTGGACCAGAAGTGGCTACAGGATGCAGACCCCAGCATGTCAGTGTGGGATGCAAGTGTTTCGAGCAGTAGCTTAACTGCTCACCATAGCTCCCCTCCTCCCCCCATCGACTTTAACTGTTTCTTTGTCGTTTCATTCTGATTCAGCAAACTTCGAGCCACGTTAGATGAATACACTACTCGCGTGGGACAGCAAGCCATTGTTCTCTGTATCTCACCCTCCAAACCCAACCCCGTCTTTAAAGTGTTTGGTGCAGCACCTTTGGAGAATGTGGTAAGTTAGAACTCGCTGTCTTTCCAGATGGGCTCTGCTTTCCGTGGATTCTCGTTCCATTCTTCTGACCCTGTGTCTAGTACAGTAGTTGGCATTTCTGTCCTTGCCGCATGGAGGGGTAGGAGTGGGAATTGGTTTTCAAACCACTCCAGGCAGATCAAACCAAAAAGAATAATTATTCTTTCTACTTCTTATAACAAGATATTTTACTTCACCACATGCCATGAAAACAATTGTGGTTTTTTTGTTAAGAAATCAATGTAAGGATTTGTGAGAAAATTAATGATAAATGTCAAAGTAAAATGGTAGATGTCAAATTTTTGAGGCAAAACTGGGAGCATTTTATGGATCAGATATTTAAAATTCCTTTGGGGGTATTTCTTCAAAAAATTGATTTAACATGCTACTTCAATTTGGAAATATGTTTGAATTTTTGATTGTCACCATCTTTAATAAATTTTCAAAACAATATTTTGTCCTTGCAAACTTGTATAATGTGAACTATTCTTTCTCTGACCAAAATAACTTTGAGTCATTTGTACGATGATGATCTGTGGAGATTTAAATTACATTTTGCTTTTATGAGGATAAAATTTGTTAGCCTAAAATGACATTTGTAAGACATCTTCAGAAAGTTCAGGGAATATGCATACTATGAGAAAACTTTTTTCAAAAATTTTTTTCAAAATTTGTTTTGCATCCAAATAAACTTTTTTGTTTGAAGTTTTCTCACCACTCTGTGAAACCCTGGAATTAGAACACATATTAGGGACTTTGCTTACAGGAAGGCTTCTAGTTCAAGTGGTGCCTGACAAGCAGCCTCACTGTCACACAGCTGAGCGGTAGGAATTCTGGGCTCCTCTTCTCTGTGCGGAAGTCTAAGCACAATTCTGTACTAGCAGTAATGGCAGTGTGGTATCAGAGAGCCACTCAGGGGACCCGGAAAAACTCCTCTGCAGATTACTCACTTGGAAATTAACTGCTAGAGGTCTTCATAGAATACAAGTCGATACAGACTCTATGAGACAGGACAGACTAGACTGAGACAAGAAGCCTTGTGTATCTCACCACAAGTACAGTTCTTAGCGTACAAATGCCAGTTCAGTCAGAAGCAGGATGGGCCTTCTGGGGCACTAAACAGGAAAAGCAGAACCAAGACTGTGTTCTAAAGACAGTAAACACGGGAAGAGTTTAAAAAATGAAACACAAAGTGTAGAACAAGGTTGACTAAGCCTCTGCCTGCGATGCCAGTATCCCATATGGGTGCCGATTGGTGTCCCGGCTCCTGCATTTCCAGTCCAGCTCCCTGCTATGGCCTAGGAAAGCAGTGGAAGATGGCCCAAGTCCTTGGGCCCCTGCCACTCATGTGGGAGACCTTAAAGACACTCCTGGCTTCAGCCTGGCCCAGCCCTGGCTGTTGTGAACAACAACAGTGAATGGAAGTTGTCTTTCCCTTTCTCTGTAACTCTGACTTTCAATTAAATAAATAAATCTAAAAAAAAAAAAGAAAGAAAGAAAGAAAAATCAAGATATACAAGTATAAAAGTATACAAATACAAGTAAGGCCAAATTAATTCTGTTATAAATGTAAATATAAATGCATTAAACTGCCTTGTTAAGGACAGAGATGCTCTTTCCTATTGGAACAGCAATAACCCTGATCAAAACTTCAATTTTTACTACTCAAAAATCTTGAAAGCAGCTGCAAATGGTACCATCAGCAACTGAAAAGACAACTCAGAGAACGAGAGAAAAAGTTTGCAAATCATCTGTCTGTTAAAAGAAAACTGTTTTATATATCTAGGATACATCAAGAACTCTTAGCAATAAGAAGACAAATAACCCAATTTTAAAATGGGTGAAGGATCTAGGGAAGATGTAGAAATGGCCAGTGAGCACATGAACACTCATGGATAATCACTTATCATTAATCACTAGTATTGGCTATTATTAATCATTAGTGTTAATCTTAGATAAATCCAACTCAAAAGCCACAGTGAGATACCATTTCATACCCACTAGGATGACTGTGATCAAAGAGACAAACAATAAATTTGGTGAGGATTTGAAGAAACTGGAATTCTCACGTTGTTGGTGAGCATGTAAAGTGGGACAGCTGCGTTGGAAAACATTAATGTTAAAGTTGATTGACTGTGTGGACTAGTAATTTTGCTCCTGTTAGATCCGAAAGAACTGAAAACGCATGTTCACACATACTGCATTCGTAGAAGCGTTATTCATTGTAATCAGAAATGGAAGCCGGTGTGTAGCCCAGTAGTTAAGACGCCTGCGTTCCATGTCAGAACGCCGAGTTTGACTGCAGCTTCCCTCTGCTGCAGACTCTGAGACAGATGTGATGTCTCACAGAACTGCATCCTCGCCACCTACGCGGCAGACCTGGATTGCATTCCTGCCTCTTGGCTTTGGTCTCAGCACAGCCCTGACTGTTGTGGACATTTGAGAGTGGGAAAAAAAAAAAAAAAAAGAAAAAGAAAAAGAAAGAATTCTTTATTTATTTGAAGGGCAGAGTGACAGAAAATGAGAGAGAGGTCTTCCATCTTCTGTTTACTCCCTAAATGCCCATAATGACTAGGGATAGGCCAGGCCCAAGCCAGGAGCTCAGAGCTTCTTCTGAGTCTCCTGTGTGGGTGAACCAAGGGACTTGGATGCTCATCTGCTGCCTCCCAGGCACATTAGCAAGAAGCTAGAACAGAAGTGTGGAGTACCCAGGACTCAAACCAGGCACTCCAGTACGGGATGGGAGCCTTAACCTGCTGCGCTATGACGCTTGCCCCTTGCTTTGGTAATATTTATTAAATGAATAAAATATTTTACACATTTGGCAGACCTCAGAAATTTTAAAATGCTTGTTTGGTTTTTAAATCTTAATCATACATTAGATTTAAGTTGAGACCTCAAGAAGTTTCTTTTTTTTTTTTAAGAAGTTTCTTTTGAAAGTTTTTTAAGTTTCTTTTTTTAAAGATTTGAAGGTTTTTTTTTTTAAGATTTTTTTTTTATTTGTTTGAGAGGCAGAGTTACAGAGAGAGACAGAGAGAAAGGTCTTCCATCCACTGGTTCACTCCCCAAATGGCCACAACAGCTGGAGCTGGGCCGACCCAAAGCCAGGAGCCAGGAGCTTCTTCTGGGTCTCCCACCTGGGCGCAGGGGCCCAAGCACTTGGGCCATCTTCCACTGCCTTCCCAGGCCACAGCAGAGAGATGGATCAGAAGTGGAGCATCTGGGTGCCCATATGGGATGCCAGCACTGCGGGTGGCGGCTTTACCTGCTACGCCACAGCACTAACCCCCATCTTTGAAGTTGAGTCATCAGTTATAGTATTTGTCCCAGTTTGTAAGTATACATTTATATTTGTAATCATTTTTGTGTTGCTCACCCCTTCTAGTTTGGACTATACACAATACTGGAGAAATCTGATAAATATTTTCTGGATAAATGATAGGATGGAGGAGCTATCAGCTTCATAAGCTGTGTATTTCGTGTTTGTAACACGGAGTAGTCAGAAAATAAGTCAAGATGAGGTCACCTCTCAGAAGGAGCCTTACGCTCTGATGGAGAGTGGGGATCTCTTGCCCTTTTCCTGAGAGTTTTGGCATCTACTACCTGTAAATATAGTGTCCTCTGAGGTTTAAAACCTTTATCTTTTTAAGCCTTTGCTCTTTAAGACAAAACAAGGTAAAGAGGCTTACAGAATAATTCGTGTTTTGTCCTTTTGAGTATGATTCTTAGTGAAGACTTGGGAACAGAGCTAGCAAGTAACTAGAGTAAAGCATAGAGCTACCAGTGCTTACACAGGCTAATTCAGTCCTGCCCGTGCGTGTGGGCTTCTGTAGCTGGAACGTCATGCATGGAATGTTTAGGGAGAGCTGGCAGGAAAAGCACTGGCAGGTGTTGGTTTTAAAGCCGCTGTGCCCTGAGGACTGCCGTTAGCGTACTTTGATGAACTCTATAGGAGTAAGGCTAGAACTGTTTTGTTAAGAAAGACAGAGTTTCCTTTTTCTATTTTATTTATTATTTTTTTCCCTTTTCAAGAACAGTGGGAGTTTCTGAAGCTCTTTTCTTGGAGTCACGAATCCCTAGCATTCAGATGGGGATACACAGGCCAGGACTAACCAGTTTTGCAAGTGCAGGAGTCACTCACATTCACAGAGGCAAAAGGTAGCTCTGGAGCTATCACCAGCTTCTTAGACATCATCTGTCTCCTTTGTTTAATTCTGCCTTCTCAGTAGGTAATGCACTGTGGCCTTGGTCTTGATTTCTTGTAAGTCACTCATTTGTTTACTGGGCTCTAAAAATGGTTTTAAATTACATGAAATGTAGAAGTGCCTCAGAGTACTTCAAAAAGTTAATGGAAAATAGAATTAAAGATGGCCGGTGCCGCGGCTCACTAGGCTAATCCTCCGCCTAGCGGCGCCGGCACACCGGGTTCTAGTCCCGGTTGGGGCGCCGGATTCTGTCCCGGTTGCCCCTCTTCCAGGCCAGCTCTCTGCTGTGGCCAGGAAGTGCAGTGGAGGATGGCCCAGGTGCTTGGGCCCTGCACCCCATGGGAGACCAGGAAAAGCACCTGGCTCCTGGCTCCTGGCTCCTGCCATCGGATCAGCACGGTGCGCCGGCCGCAGCATGCCGGCCGTGGCGGCCATTGTAGGGTGAACCAACGGCAAAGGAAGAGCTTTCTCTCTGTCTCTCTCTCTCACTGTCCACTCTGCCTGTCAAAAAAAAAATAAATAAATAAAAAATAAATAAAAAATAGAATTAAAGATAAGTATATTGGCCGGCGCTGCGGCTCACTAGGCTAATCCTCTGCCTGCGGCACTGGCACACCAGGTTCTAGTCCTGGTCGGGGCGCCGGATTCTGTCCCAGTTGCCCCTCTTCCAGGCCAGCTCTCTGCTGTGGCCAGGGAGTGCAGTGGAGGATGGCCCAAGTGCTTGGGCCCTGCATCCGCATGGGAGACCAGGAGAAGCACCTTGCTCCTGGCTTTGGATCAGCGCGGTGCGTCGGCCATAGCGGCCGTTGTGGGGTGAACCAACGGAAAAGGAAGACCTTTCAAAAAATATTTATTTATTGGGACCGGCACTGTGGTAGAGCAAGTAAAGTTGCCACCTGCAGTGCCAGCATCCCATATGGGCTCCAATTCAAGTCCTGGCTGCTCCACTTCAAATCCAGGTCCCTGCTAATGTGCCTGGGAAAGCAGCAGAAGATGGTCCAAGTCCTTGGGCCCCTGTACCCACGTGGGAGACCCGGAAGAAGTTCCTGGCTTTGGATCAGCCCAGCTCTAGCCATTGCAGGCATTTGGGGAGTAAACCAGCTGATGGAAGATGTCTCTTTCTCTCTCTGCCTCTGCCTCTCTGTAACTCTGCCTTTCAAATAAATTAAACATTTATTTATTTGGAAGGTAAAGTGATGGAGGATGAGGGACACATATATATGCAGAGGTCTTCCATCTGCTGGTTCACCCCCAGAAGCCTGCAACACCTGGGGCTGGTCCAGGCCAAACACAGGAATCAGGAAATACAGATCTCACATGTAGTTGGCAAGAACTTAAATTCTGTTTCTACAAACCTTTTGAAGTGTTGTTGTATTTATTTTATTTTAAAAAAGGCTTTATTTATTTATTTGAAAGTGTTAGAGAGATTGTCCATCTGCTGGTTCACTCCCCAAATGGCCACAACAGCCAGAGCTGGGCCAGACTAAAGCTAGGAACTTCTTCTGGGTCTCCCATGTGGGTGCTGGCGCCCAAACACTTGGGCCATCTCCTGCTTTCTAGGCCATAGCTGAGGACTGGATTGGAAGTGGACCAGCCGGGACTCAAACTGGTGCCCATATGGGATGCCAGCGTCAGAGGTTTTCTGTGCTACCCCACAGTGCCAGGCCAGTGTTATAATTAAAAAGCAGTAAAAAATATGCCAGCGCCGCGGCTCAATAGGCCTTGCGGTGCCGGCACACCGGGTTCTAGTCCCGGTCGGGGCACCGGATTCTGTCCCGGTTGCCCCTCTTCCAGGCCAGCTCTCTGCTGTGGCCCGGTAGTGCAGTGGAGGATGGCCCAAATGCTTGGGCCCTGCACCCCATGGGAGACCAGGAGAAGCACCTGGCTTCTGCCTTCGGATCAGCGCAGTGCTCTGGCCGCAGTGCGCCGGCCGCGGCGGCCATTGGAGGGTGAATCAACGGCAAAAGGAAGACCTTTTTCTCTGTCTCTCTCTCTCTCTCTCACTGTCCACTTTGCCTATCAAAAATAAAAAAATTTAAAAAATAAAAAAAACCTGAATATTAAAAAAAAGCAGTAAAATAAAAAGCATTTTGCTCATTTAACAAGCAACTGTGTGACAGTGCTAAATACCAAGTGTGAGATGAGGATACATCTAGGGCCTTGAGGCTTCAGTGTTCAGAACTAGGGATGCAGGGGACCTGGGAGACTAGAGAAGTGGAAGGAGGCGGGGAGGGAAGGGGCTGACATGGGCTGGGAGTGGAGCCAGTGTCAGGGACCACAGCCCTCAGCCAGGCTCAGGGCCAGGTGTGCTTCCGAGTTCCTGGTCTTTGTTACACCCTCAGATGACAATATCTTCTTAGTCTCAGAGGAGTTAGCAGATAAATGTTTTAGAACATTTTAAAATTATTTTTTTAATTTATAAGGGTTTATTTGAGAATCAGTCTTCTGCTGGTTCACTCCCCAGATATTCTGCAACTGCTGGGGCTGGGTTAACCACGTGCGTGGCAGGGGTCCAAGTGCTTGAACCATCTTCTGCTGTCTTCCCAGGCATATTAACAAGTAGCTGGATGGGAAGCAGCACCATCAGGACTTGATCTGAGGCTCCAACATGGGATGCTGGCTTTGCAGGTGGCCATTATTTTATACTTACTGAAAGCACTGTTTCAGGCTTACTTAGATTTAGCTTTTAATCATACTCATTTTTGTACATACATTAAAAAAATGTAAGTGAAAGGATTAAAATATTCCTAAAACATCTTCCTTTTCAGGGTCTTGTTTCAGTCATTGTTGTCTGTGTTTTGTCCTGTAATATTGTTGCTCTGTGCATTTCTTTAAAAGATACTTTGATATTGTCTCATTTTTTCCCCAAACCACAATGAGGTTGATGCAAATCCTTCTTTTTCTTTTTTTTTTTCCTTGATTTTTTAAAAAAGATTTATTTATTTGAAAGTCAGAATTACAGAGGGAGAGGGGGAGACAGAGTGAGAGAGATCTTACATTTGCTGGTTCTCTCCCAAGATGGCTACAGCAGCCAGGTCTGTGCCAGTCTGAAACCAGGAGCCACGAGCTTCTTCTGGGTCTCCCATGTGTGTGGCAGGGGCCCAAACACTTGGGCCATCTTCTGCTGTTTTTCCCAAGCCATTATCAGGGAGCAAACTTTCCAGTCCTGGTGCTTAGCTTCTCGGCTGCTGGAGTCCCGAGCCATGGGAGCCGTGGGCGCTCACGCCCTCCATGTAGGTCCACTGTGTCCCTCTAATTTCAGTAGAGTTTCCTCTGCCATTTTCTCCCTAACTCTTCCCTGAGACTACACTCTCTCCACTGTTCTTAAACTCTCTTCTCCTGGGCTAGAGCAGTAAACGCCCTCCCTACTCCGCCATCTTGGAACACTTCTGTTAGTAAACAGATGCTTTGCAGACAACAGCCAAAGCTCAAATTGCTCTCTCAAATGGCACTGAGTGACTAGTTGACTGACAGGGCAAAGTGTTGCAGTCATGTCTTCAGGGATAATAGCCGTGTGCACATATGTGCATGTGGTCATGACTGTGCCCATTGTTGCGTGGTCCACCGCAGTTTGAAGATGTATCCCAACTTCAGAGGACTGACAAATGTGAGGGGGAAATGCAGCTCCGAATTCATAGATCAGATAGAATTGAAACATTGGCTTTATTTTTCTGGGGAGAAAAAGATTTTTTAAGATTGATCAATTGATTGATTGATTGATTTTGACAGGCAGAGTTAGACAGTGAGAGAGACAGAAAGGTCTTCCTTTTCCAAGTTGGTTCACCTCTCCCCAAATGGCTGCTACAGTCGGCACACTGCGCCGATCCAAAACCAGGAGCCAGGTGCTTCCTCCTGGTCTCCCATGCAGGTGCAGGGCCCAAGCACTTGGGCCATCCTCCACTGCACTCCGGGGCTACAGCAGAGAGCTGGACTGGAAGAGGAGCAACCGGACTAGAACCCGGGGTGCCAGAGCTGCAGGCGGAAGATTAGCCAAGTGAGCCGTGGCGCCGGCCTTTTAAGATTTATTTATTTGAAAGGCAGAGTAACAGGAGAGTGGAGGGGAGGGAGAATGATTGTCCATCCACTAGTTCATCCCTCAAATGACTCAACATCCAGATCTGGGCCAGCAGAAGCTAGGAGCCAGAAATCCCGTGCTGGTCTCCCATGTGGGTGGCACTCTGCCTTCCCGCGTGCTTAAGTAGCGAGCTGGATACGAAGTGGAGCAGCTTAATTTGTTGCACTACAATGCTGGCCCCTGGAAAATTTCTGAGCTTCACCAAGAAAGCTTATATAGGAATGTAGTCTCACATTAAATTGTCTTGTGCAAATTACATTTGAAAGGCAAAGAGACAGAAATCTTCCATCTGCTGATTCACTTTCCAGATACCCATAACAGTCGAGACTGATCCAGGTCAAAGCCAGGAGCCTGGAATTCAGTTCAGGTCTCCTGTGTGGGTAGTAAGGACTGAACAACTTGAATTCCTAGAATTTTATTGACACATAAAAATGTCTGAAATTGTTTGAAACTGGCTAATTTAATGGTAATAACCTAGTGATCTCCCATCTTGGAATGCCCGATGTTTCTAGTAAAATGAAATTTGTTTTTATAATTTTACCATTCTTACTGGGGGCCTACCCCTGATATGAAATACCTGATGCACAAAAGCTCAAAGACCGGGGGCCAGTGCTGGCGTATCAGGCTAGGCGTCAGCCTGCAGTGCTGCCATCCCTTATGGGAGCACTGCCTTGCATCCTGACTGCTCTGCTTCTCATCCAACTCTGCCACACCCACGTGGGAGACCTGTGTGGGTTTCTAGGCTCTAGGCTTTGGCTTGAGCCAACCCCAGCCATTGCAGACGTTTGGGGACTGAACCAGCAGATGAAGAACCTCTCCCTGTCTGTCTCTCTCTGTCATTCTGCCTGTCAAATACATAGATGAATATTTTTTTGAAAGTTCAAGGGACAGGGAGCCTGGGCTTAAAAATTCAGTTGTCGTTTCTCCCCTTCCCCCTCTCAGTGGGTTGATAGCATAAAAGCATTACATAGAAAATGGAAATATAGAAAGCAGAAAATAGGGTCTGGTGCTGTGGTATAGCAGATAAAGCTGCCACCTGCAGTGCTGGCATCCCATACGGACGCCGGTTCAAGTCCCGGCTGCTCCACTTCCCATCCAGCTCTGCTATGGCCTGTGAAGGCAGTGGAAGCTGGCCCAAGTGCTTGGGCCCCTGCCACCCCTGGGAGGCTCAGAAGCTCCTGGCTCCTAGCTCCTGGCTTTTGCCTGGCCCAGCCCCAGCTGTTGTGGCCATCTGGGAAGTCCACCAGCTTATGGAATATCTTTTTCTCTCTTTCTCCTTCTCTGCCTGTAACTGTGCATTTCAAATGAATTGATAAGTCTTTAAAAAAAGAAAAGGAGTAACAAAAAGGAAATCAGAAAATATCCTATAGAGGTGCTATGGCATTACCAGCTGCTTTTGTTAAGAGAAATAGCAACAATTTTTATTTTTGAAATTTTTCTTTTTTATCAGAAACCAGGATAAAGCTGTTACCTCTAGAGAGATCATGAGTCTACAAGTTTGTGCTATTTTTCTTTGATTCCTTTAGTTATTGACCTGTTTGGAGGATTCTTTAACTGCAGAGGTTGTACTGCATAACCAATAAAATTTACTTTTCCAGATGGTTTGGGTGGAGTGTGGGACTCATTATATTTTGATCCTCATAATGAGACATTTATGAGGAAGTGTGCCATGAATGAGAGTCAGTCCACTTAGCAGAAAATCCAGGACTCAGACATCGCCAGAACTCCAGCCTCATGTTCTCCCCACCCTTTATTTTTCCTAAGATGAAACCTTGAGCCCCAAAAGCGAGGTAGTTTCCCACCCACCTTGGCACACGTCCACAGAGATGTCCTCTTCCCCTGTGTATTCTTCTGAGTGAGCGAACCCATGATTGGTGGTTGTAGGATCCACTGCCTGGTCCTTTCTGCTTACAAGTGTGCATGCATGTACAATTTGGGGCTCATTGCCAATGCCAAAGAATGAACCTGATACATGAGCCTACAGAGGTGTCACAGCTTTGAGGTTTACCTCTGTCCCCAGGGAGTACCAGAGGGACCAGGACTAGACCCAAGGAGCTCCCTTTCACCTCAGGGCTTATTGGTAGTGGCACCATTTAAACACTGAACTACAACGTGCACCTCTGATTTTCCTCTGGTTCTTTCTGGTCTAGGCTCTCATGCATTTGAATCTCCCATCTGTTTGGTATTCTGGCTTTGCAGGATGCTAACAACAATTTCAAATAGAGTACTTAAAGTTTTAGAGACATATTTGTAAGTCCTAAAGTATCTTGGAAATTACTTTGGTAATTAATTACCATAGCTAGGTGTTTATCAGAGGGCCTGGGAATTAGAGTAATGCATGTCGTTCCTGTTAGAGTGGGCACAGGTGATGGGGACTGCACTCCATAAAACCTCCTCCACATGTTCCTTTTTAGTGTCTTTACCTTAATTTCATCATCTTTTCTTTTAATTCTGTTTGGTGTGATGCCTTCAGGGCCAGTGGGTATTTTCATCTGCTAGTTGGAGAAGTGTTTGTTCCTGGGGCTCTGCAGTGGCCAGGGAGGTTAGCCCCACCCACTCTCGTGTTGCTTGGCACCAATCCTCTCTGGTTGTTGGGCATCTTGTTTACTTCTGTCCTTAATTCCCTGCAGGTGCGTAAGTACAAGAGCATGATACTGGAAGACCTGGAGTCTGCTCTGGCAGAACACGCCCCCGCGCCACAGGAGGTTAATTCAGAACTGCCGCCTCTCACCATCGACGGAATTCCAGTCTCTGTGGACAAAATGACCCAGGTGAGGGGCGGGAGGTGAGGAGGAGACACACAGAGGAGAGGCGCACGTGTGGGCGGACTCATCGGTCATCCCAATTTTGTCCTCAGTGATACTAGGAGGGTGAGGTGCAGCTGGGGTCTGACAGAGAAGCAGGAGGAGCTGTGGAGAAGACACTGGTGCCAGGGGAGAGCACTGAACCACAGGCCTGGATGGTTCCTCCCCCTGCTGCCCGCCTGTCTCACTTAGTCTTTGTGTTAGATCAGGACACTTTCACCTGGCGGTTGGTTTGAGCAGGAGCTTGTTGGGAGTGTGATGACTCTGTCAAGTGAACCTTGAGTCTCTTTGGGCTGAGTACTGCCACATAATGGCCACGTAAACCTTCCCTCCCCAGGTACTGAAAAGGTAAACTCGGAAGGGCACCCTCCTGAGCCTTGACTCCCTCGCTCTTCCTTTGAGAAGGGAGTCAGATGTACTTAGCTCCGTAAATAGCACCCCTCAGTAATGTTGCTGGGATTATCTTTCTTACATTCTTTTTTTAAACTTAAAAATTATAGCTTGATGGGGCTGGCTCTGTGGCACAATGAGTTAAGCCACCACCTGCAGTGCTGGGATCCCATATTTATAGTATTGTATCAGAGTGCCAGTTCCAGTCCCAGCTACTTCGCTTCCAATCCGGCTCCTGCTGATGCGCCTGGGAAGCAGTGGAGGATGGCCCAAGTGCTTGGGGCCCTGCACCCACGTGGGAGACCAGGCTGGAGTTCTGCTTGTCTGCAGCCTAGTCCTGCCCTGTTACGGCCGCTGGGGAGTGAACCAGCAGATGAAAGATCTCTCTTTTCGTCTCTCCCTCTCTGTAACTCTATCTTCCAAATAAAACAAAAGCAAAAAACTTCATCAAAGACATTTTGATAACATACTTTCCCACCTTATTCTTTATTAATGTGCTTCTGTCTTGTTAAACTTAGTTGGCAGCTTGCTCTCCTTACCCTTCCACCAGCAGTGTTGGTCTCTGTCACTCCTGCTCTCCAGACTGTCCCCCTGCCTCACCGTGTGCACCCTGTGGGCCCTGTGGCTCCTCTTCCTCTTCTTACCTGGTCCGTGTCAGCAGGTGCTAGGACTTAGCCCTCTGCTATTGCTCTGTCTTTAGTTTCTGTTCAAGTGTTCTCCTAGCTACATGCTGTGTACCCCAGCTTGTAACCACCGTCAGGGGTCCAGTACCTAGAACAGATGTGCACACGCAGAACAGAACTTGGTTGTCCCCATTCCCCACTCCCACTCTGGTGTTCCCCGTGGCAGGAAGTGGTTGAACAAGTGGCAGCATGGGAGTAATACTTGCTTCTCTGTTTTTGCTACGCTTCCCCGACACCCACACTGTCGGATCCATCAGCAGGTCGTGTCAGCTCACCTCTGAGCTCTACCCTCTCCTGACTTTCTTCCCAATCCCCGTCACCACCCTCGCCTGAGCATCTCTCAGATGACCAGTCCAGTGCCTCCAGAGAGCCATCAGAGATTTTTGCAACCTTGAGTCAGGTCAGGTCACTTCGCTGTTGCGATCCTTTCCTAGCTTCCACCATTCCTAGAACACGTTCAAGCTCTGCACGGCCGTGGAGGTCCTTTGTGCTTTGACTTCTCGCAGCTCACTTCTGTTGCTCCCCAAAGTCACTGTGCTATAGCCACTCTGTCCCTCTTTCCATCCAGGATCCCAAGACGCGCCGCAGCCCCCAGGCTTCCTTTGCGTTCACTGTTTCCTTTGCCTGAAACATTGTTCTCCCAGATCAAAGTCTGACTCAGATATCCCCTTATAAGACAAGCCTTTCTTCCTTCCTTCCTTCCTTCCTTCCTTCCTTCCTTCCTTCCTTCCTGACAGGCAGAGATAGAAAGGTCTTCCTTCTGTTGGTTCACTCCCCAAATGGCCACTGTGGCTGGTGCACCGTGCCGATCTGAAGCCAGGAGCCAGGTGCTTCCTCCTGGTCTCCCATGTGGGTGCAGGGCCCAAGCACAGAGAACTGGCCTGGAAGAGGAGCAACCGGGACTAGAACCCAGGGTGCTGGCGCCACAGGCGGAGGATTAGCCTAGTGAGCCACAGCGCCGGCCAAGCCTTTCTTAATTATCCCATCTAATGAGGGCTTCCCACCCTCCTAGTCACTGACTAATACACTCCCAGTGTTAGTGTCTCTGTGGTACCTGTTGCTACCTGAAATGATCATGTTTAGTTAGTCCTTGCTTGTGCTATCTCTTTAATTAGAATTGAGAGCAGTGACTTAGTTTCTTTTCTTTTCTACTCTTCAGTACATTTGCCCTTGTCATCCATGGAACAGTTTGCATTCAGTAAATCCGTGCCCTTCTGAGTGGGCAAACACAGTGTAACACTAACGTAAAGGACCTACTCTGTCCTCAGATACAAACTGTGTCTGGACTGCCTGAGTCTCTGGTTTAGCTGCTGTGCTGGGCAGACTCGTCTTCTGTGATGGGCACTTTTCCTCTCTGTCACCTTTGGTGGATAACACCTGATTTTATTAAGCCATCATGGATATATTTTGGAGATGAAGCATTTGAAACTTTTGTTCTTTGACTTCCACCCACTGATTCACCCTCTAAGTGGCCATTAAGGCTAGGGGCTGGGCCAAGCTGAAGTGTGGAGCCAGGAACTCCAGCTGGGTCTCCCACACAGATGTCGGGCCCAAGTACTTGGGCCATCTTCCATCCCCACCCCCCACCCCCCCCCCAGGCCTTAGCCGGGAGCTGTCCCAGAAGCAGAACAACCAGGACTGGAACCAGAGCTCCAGAAAGGGATGCTGGCATTCAGGTGGCAGTTTAACCCACTGTGCTCAGTGCCATCCCCTAAGCTTGAATTTTTTAAAATACAAATTTGATAATGTTTCTGCTTTTTTTGTTCAAAGATTGCTTTTCTTTGTGATAGGGTAAAGATTTCAATAGTTTTTTAAAAAAACTTCCTTGTTTTCATCTTTTATAGCTACCATGTGTTAGAAGGCAAACCACTGAGTTCTTTAGAGGAGTATCTAATTTAATACACTTTCCATAGAGAGAGAAAGAGCATTTTCTATTTTCTATTAAAGGAAGCATGCTTTCCTATGATCTGTAAGCATATAGAATAAAATAAGTTTAACTGGACAGCAGTTCTAGAATTTGGACCATATATATGTAATTCCTGACTTCCTTGAAGCAATAAAATTAAAAAAAAATTGTCTGGGTTGTTACGCCCACGACTCTATTCGTTATCTCATCTCAATACTTGGGAGATGACTGATGTTTATTATGAGGATCTTTTTTTTTTAAGATTTTATTTATTTACTTGAGAGGTAGAGTTACAGGCAGACAGAGAGAAAGGTCTTCCATCTGCTGGTTCACTCCTCAAATGGCTGCAATGGCCGGAGCTGAGCCAATCCAAAGCCAGGAGCCAGGAGCTTCTTCCGGGTCTCCCACATGTGTACCCCAAGAGCCTGGGCCATCTTCTGCTGGTTTCTCAGGCCATAGCAGGGAGCTGAATTAGAAGAGGAGTAGCTGGGATACAAACCAGTTCCCAGATGGGATGCTGGCGTCTCAGGCAGAGGCTTAGCCTACTGTTTCACAGCACCGGCCCCTCATTAATTCTTTGCCTTCAGAAAGCTAATATGGCTTATTGGACAGGAAGCTTAGAGTCAGAAGATATAGTCACCAGCACAAACTCTGCTAATATTCTTCTGAAAGTGAAAATAAATAAACCTGCCTCCTACCCTCCAGAGCCAGAGGAAGGAAAGAATTAGATACTATATTGGAAAGTGCTTTGATAACTAAGGCATCACACAGAAGTATTGTTACTAATTATTAATACTAATTATACATGTTACTTGTATGAACTTTTTTTTGTGTGTGTTAACTTTCAAATGATCTGAACACACAGTCTCTCAGCCATACTTGAGAGAAAGTTAATGAACCATGAATTTCTATTTTTCTCAGCACTAAAGTAAGACAATAAAAATGACCATATATTTTGTCAGTTGAAAAATAGAGGTGGAGGGCCGGCGCTGCGGCTCAACAGGCTAATCCTCCGCCTAGTGGCGCCGGCACACCAGGTTCTAGTCCCGGTCGGGGCGCCAGATTCTGTCCCAGTTGCCCCTCTTTCAGGCCAGCTCTCTGCTGTGGCCAGGGAGTGCGGTGGAGGATGGCCCAAGTACTTGGGCCCTGCACCCCATGAGAGACCAGGATAAGTACCTGGCTCCTGCCATCAGGTCAGCGCGGTGCGCCGGCCGCAGTGCACCAGCCGCGGCGGCCATTGTAGGGTGAACCAACGGCAAAGGAAGACCTTTGTCTCTGTCTCTCTCTCTCTCACTGTCCACTCTGCCTGTCAAAAAAAAAAAAAAAAAGAGGTGTAAATAGAAAAAGCAATTGATGAAGTAACCTAGTGATAAGCGGGAATAGAACTTAGCCTGAGTCCATATTGCGAGAGCTGCCTCCACACACACATACTTTTTTTATAAAACTGTCATCATCACACAGGTTGAGTATTTCAGCTAGTCCACACTGAACATTTAGTGTTTTAAAGAATTTCTTGGCTTGCTTAAAAGACTCTCAAAATTGTCTCCTTTACAGGTAGAAATTATATGTCATAGAATATCTGGATTTCTGTATGAATGAATTGCTCTCCGTTTTTTTAGGAAGCAGCTCTGGGGTGTTTGTTTCGTGTGTGTGTGTGTGTGTGTGTGTGGTCTTCCTTTGCCGTTGGTTCACCCTCCAATGGCCGCCACGGCTGGCGCGCTGCGGCCGGCGCACCGCGCTGATCCGATGGCAGGAGCCAGGTGCTTCTCCTGGTCTCCCATGGGGTGCAGGGCCCAAGTACTTGGGCCATCCTCCACTGCACTCCCCGGCCACAGCAAAGAGCTGGCCTGGAAGAGGGGCAACCGGGACAGAATCCGGTGCCCTGACCGGGACTAGAACCCGGTGTGCCGGCGCCGCAAGGCGGAGGATTAGCCTAGTGAGCCGCGGCGCCGGCCGAAAGTAAATTCTTTATTTGTAAATTCTATATTTTACCTTAAAAGATTCTGTTACTACTATTAATAATGATCCTGATAAGTAGTTTTTTTTTTTTTTCTTGTGCTCAGAAAATAGAAACCATGTAGCTCTGTAGTGGGAAAACTTATCTGTCTGCCCACCTTTTGTAGGAATTGGAGGTTAATAACGATGCAGCTTTGCAGGAAAAATCACTAGTTTGAGGATGTTCTTCAACCCCAGAATTCATTTACTATGAAATAATGAAGTTGTGTTTTTCAGAGATTCTGAAACCAGGCTAGCCCATTTTTCTAGGACACTGCAATCCAGGCACCGAGAGTGGGCTAATGAGTGCTTCTCCAACTTCAGCGTGCATGGGCATCACCTGAGAGCTGTGCCCCCGCCACCACCACAGCTGAGTTGCAGGTCTCGCGTGAGGCCTCGGACTGACTGGCCAGCTCCCAGGTGATGCCAGTGCTGCTGGCTCAGGCTACACATTGAAGTTAAGGAAATACGTTGTTTCCTGAAGAGTCTTTCAGCAATGATGATTTGGTTCTTTACCACACTGGAGTCCTATAGGATTCTCTTATTTTGGAGAGGTTGTAAATCTTTTTGGAATCTGTATTAGACAAGATCCAGGCAAAGACTGTAGTAGAACAAACATTTCTAGAAAATGTTATAGGTTAGAATCCACTCCTCTTCCCCCTTGAACTTACTGTCCTCCTCTCACTCTCACTGGGGCAGCTTTGTTGCTTTAATAGTCCCTGGGAGTGATGATGTAACAGGATAGCAATAGTTCACCACTCTCGGGAAACCCACAGTAGCACCCAGCACAGTGACTGCCTCATTAGGAAGAATTTTTTCGCTCACATGACTTGACCTGGTTTACTTAGGCAGCATTCTGTTACAATTGAGGGTTTTTGAAGTCCTTTTTTAAAAGGTAGAGTGACAGAGAGAGGACTTCTGTCAGCTGGATCACTCCCCAAGTGATGACAACTGCTGGGGCTGGGCCAGGCCAAAGCCACGATCCAGGAGCTTCTTCCAGGTCTCCCCCGTGGGTGCAGGGGCCCACGTACTCGGACCATTTTCCGCTGCTTTCCCAGGCACATTAGCAGGGAGCTGGATGGAAAGCAGACAGCTGAGATTTGACCTGGCATTCAGAAATGGATGCTGCTGTCGCAAGCATCAGCTTAATCCAAGGGTTTTGTTTTGAAAAAGCTTAGGGCTAGCCTCTTCTATTCAAAGAGTAGAAAATATCAGGCTAAAGTGAAATAACCCAGACATGGGGAGTTAATGTTTTGTTGGGTACAGACTTTCCGTTGGGAAGAATAAACATTATGTATATGTTGCCACAATTAAAAAAAAAAACTTTTTAAAAAGAAGGGCTGGGTAAGAAGTACTTTAGCTTAGTGGTTCTCAGAGTTGGCTGCGTAGTAGATTCCTCTGGGGAACTTAGAATCCTGGAGCCCATGCCACACTTCAGAGTGGTTAAGTTAGAATCTTTGGGGAAGAGATTGAGGCATCTGTAGTATTTAAACTCCTCTGGTGATTGCAGTGTGCAACCCACTCTGAGAGCCACTAGTGGGTAGTGGTTAAACTTGCTTCTCTGTACCATAATCAGCATCTGTAAGCAAAGCAGGCTTTTCGCTGGGGCTCACACTGTGGCATAGAAAGTGAAGCCTATAATGCTGGCATCCTACATGGGCACTGGTTTGAGTCCTGATTGCTTCACTTCTGATCCAGCTCTCTGCCAGTGCACCTGGGAAGGCAGCAGAAGAGGCCCGAGTCCTTGTGCCCCTGCACCCACGTGGGAGACTCGGAAGAAGCTGTGGTTTCCGACTTCAGCTTGGCCCAGCCCTGGCTTCTGTGGCTATTTGGGGAGTGAACCAGCAGATGGAAGATGTTTCTCTCCTTCAATCTCTGTATTTCTGCCTTTCAAATAAATAAATTTTAAAAAGGCTTTTCATACTGGAGGACATGAAATGTTTATATGTAGGATGCCATGCCACATTTTCTAAAACATTAGGTAGGGAGAAGAATATATATAAATAACAGGACTTTGGATATCTTGAGTAGAGTAAAAGAATAAAGGTATACTCATGAATACTAAGAGAAAGGAATAGTCATATAAATTGTATGTTCAGGGTACAGCTAGACTAGGGAAATATTTGCAATTTATAAGACAAGGAATTAGTATCCAGAATAGGTTAATGTTTCTTTCAAATTAATAAGAAAATGATCATTAGAAAAATAAATAGGAAGAGGTGTTTGTCACAGCAGTTAAGACACCACTTGGGACTCTCATGCCATATCAGAGTGCCTGGCTTGAGTGTAAACTCTGCTTCCAAGTCATCTTCCTGGTAGTTCCCACCCTGGGAAGGCTCAAGTACTGGGTTGCATTCGTGAGGGAGACCCAAATTGATTTCAGGCCTCCTGGTCTCCATCTGGCCTCTGTCTGGCCTCGGCCTGTCTGTTAAAGGAATTTAGGGAGTGAACTGAGCAATTTCCCCACATCAAAGGAGCCAAAATAAGAAAGCTTGGCAATTAAAAAAAAATGAGGCTGAGTATTTTATTTGTCCATTTTGGAAGTCAGAGTTACAGAGAGAGAAAGAGGGAGCTTTCATCTGCTGGTTCACTCCCCAGATGGCCACAATGTCCAGTGCTGGGCCAGGCTGAAGCCAGGAGCCAGAACCCTCATCCTAGTTTCTCACCTGGGTGACAGAAGTCCAAACACTTGGGCCATCTTCCGCTGCTTTTGCAGGCACATCAGCAGGAAGCTGGATCAGAAGTGGAGCAGCTGGGATACAAACCAGCACCCATTTGAGATGCCTACATCACAGGCAGCAGCTTTACTTGCTACACCATAGCACTGGCCCCAAAGGTGGGCATTTAGAAAAAAAATGATTATTGTCCTGTATTCTTTGTGGGCCTTGAATTGGTGAAGGTTTCTGGAGGACAGTCTTGCAACATCTATTAAAATGTTAAGTGCACATACTATTTTTTTCTAAGATTTATTTATTTGTTTGAAAGGCAGAGTTAGAGAGAGAGAGAGAAACCTTCCATCCACTGGTTCACTCCCCAAATGGCCACAATGGCCAGAGCTAGGCTGATCTGAAGCCAGGAGCCAGGAGTTTCTTCTGGGTCTCCCACACCAGTGCAGGGGCCATCCTCCACTGCTTTCCCAGGCCATAGCAGAGCTGGATCGGAAGTGGAGCAGCCGGGACTCGAACCGGAGCCCATATTGCATGCTGGTGCTATAGACTGGGGCTGTAACCTGCTGTGCCACAGCGCCGGCCCCCAGGTGCACAAAATGGAAAATCTGTGCCATGATGTTAGGCAAGTATTAAAAAATATTAGTTGTATGGAAGTTGTATGTGGACAATATGAACAATGTGTTTTGCATAAAACTGCTTTTCCAGCATGTGTTTATGATGTAAATGCATAGAATTTGCCTGTAAGGAAGGGCATTCATCAGGCTGGATTGGGAGAGCGCGGGTGGCAAAAAAGGCTTTCCTGTGTTTGGAGATGGAGTATAAATAGCATGGGTCAATAACCTGACCAATTTGGGATTCCCTCAGGGAAAGGTGAGACTGGGCATTTTATACTTTTTTTTTTTTAAATATTTATCTATTTGAGAAGCAGAATTACAGAGAGAGGGCAAGACAGAAAGAAAGGTTTTCCATCTGCTGATTTACTCCCCAAATGGCTGCAATGGCTGAAGCTGAGCCAATCGGAAGCCAGGAGCTAAGAGCTTCTTCCAGGTCTCCCACATAGGTACAGGGGCCCATGCACTTCCACTGCTTTCCCAGGCCATCAGCAGGGAGCTTAAATATCTATTTGAATATAAATGGATCTGTCAACCTGGAAGTCCATCATTTTAAATGAAAACGCTGAACTGCAGTCTGAAATTTCTCTAGTTTTCCTTCCTTGCCACATTGCCTTTTTTGTTCAGGGCATAGAAGACAGAATCTCTCAGTATGTTTTGGTTGTAGCTGCCTTCTCGGTAAATTGGTTACATATTCTCTGGCCTCTTTGGGAGAAGTGGAGTTGTTAGATATTTGTTTGAAGATCTTTTGTTGGTATTTGAGTGTAAATGGCCTCAAAATCCCTAAACCAGGGCACACACAAAGAGAGAATAAGAGAAGAGTATTTGGGAATATATGTGTAATTCATTGTTGGACGGCAGGAAGTTAATGATATACAAACAGCAAATTTTTAGCATAGTTAGAACAACTTTTCACTCTTCCTTCTTCCACTCCTCCCACTCCCTCCTCTGCTAAGCCAGGCCCCAGCAGAGGTCTCACAGACCCAGAAGCCAATAGACTCCCTTGAGGACTCTTGGTCCCTCAGCTACACACCTGTGGAGTGTCACTGTCCCTCACTCCAGCCCTTGCCACGGAACCAGTAAAGCAGTGGCAAATGGGGTTTCCAGAGAGACCAGCATTGGGGACAGTGGCTCCCTGAGCCACAAGTGCAGACGGGAAGACACCTAGCCCCTGGCCCATGTGACATTGTCTTTAGATTTCACCACACCCCACGCTGTGGATCCACAAGGAGTAGCCCCCTTTTCCCCAACAGAGCCATGGAGGTTCTTATCTGCCCCATCCCCACCCCCACCCCCTTGAGCCCTGGCGACATCTTGGAGGCAGAGTTACCTCTTTCCTCCTTACCTTTTTTCTTTCCTTTGTTACCATGAAATGTTAAATCTCTGGGAGATTTTCCTGGTTCACCTGCTTTGAAGGCTTTGGGGTGGGACGGAGAGCAGCTGATGGTGGGTTGGGGGAGATGTAGTTCCAGATACCCTGGGCTGGAGTCAGTAAGGGCTGGGAGGCACCACTCCTCTCCCTGCCCCCCCCCCCCCAGTCTTACACCGCCTTTGGATCCTCAAGTTCCCTGGGTGATGACTTGGGATTTGGGGAGTTCTGTGGGAGGTATTCTTGGAAGGGGCAGGAGTTGGAATTAGTCCCTACTGCCAACCATGAGGTTGCCCCCTCCCCCCAGTTTTTCACAATTCTTTAAAACACATTTTGGTTTTTAAAAATTTGTACAGCAAGAGCAAGTTTTTCTGTCAGACAAAAATGAGAAATGCAAAAGAAAAAGACTTCATTTTAAAACCATCCATGAGGGCTGGTCTGATGGTCCAGCGGGGGAGGCGGCCACTTGCAACACCAGCATTCCATGTATTGGGGTCCTGGCTGCTCCGCTTCCAATCCAGCTCCCTGCTCAATGGCCTGGGAAGGCAGTGGAAGACGGCCCAAGCGGTGGGACCCCTGTACCCACATGGCTGACCAGCGTGGAGTTCCTGGCTCCTGGCTTTAGCCTGACCCAGACCTGGCCATTGTGGCCATTTGGGGAATGAACCAGCCAATGGATGACCTCTCTCACTCTGCCTTTAAATAAATTTTTTTCAAATAAATTTTTTTTAAGATTTATTTATTTGAAAGAGTTACAGAGGAGGAGAGAGAGAGCGAAAGAGAAATCATCCATCCACTGGTTCACTCCCCAAATGGCTGCAACAGCCAGGGCTGGGCCGGTCTGAAGCCAGGAGCCAGGAGCTTCCTTCAAGTCTCCCATGTGGGCACAGGGGCCCAAGCACTTGGGCCATCTTCTCCTGCTTTCCCATAACAGAGAGCTGGATCAGAAATGAAGCAGCCAGCACTGGAACCAGCCCCCATATGGGATGCCGGCATCGCAGGTGGAGGCTTGACCTGCTTTGCCACAATGCCAGTCCCTCAAATAAATCTTTAAAAATAAACAAATAAATAAAGCCAACTATGATGTCTATATCTTTACTGATGACTACTGCTGGCGAGAATTGGGTCTTTTCCTTTGATGAATGAACCTCGGAAGGAGCTGTGTTTTCTCTGCTTTGCTGGTTGTGGCAGAGTCCTAAATCAGAATGAGAGGCCAGAAAAGCTTTTTCCAGCCCAATTAAGGCTTGTCCTTACCGTTGCTGATCCTGTTGATTGTCTCCCTGTGGATTAAAGGCAAACCTCCCTTAACAAGCACATTGAGAAGCTTTGGTTTCCAGAACTCTCCAGGACCAGTAATTAATCCAACTGGTAATGAGAGCACAGTGCTGAATTCTGGAAAGGAGTCATTTAACTCTTTCTATACTAAATAGGCTAATTTTCTGTTTATAATAGTCTCAGCACAATTTATTGGAACAGAATAAAAAGTAAAAAAAAAAAAAATCCTCCATTCCCAAATGTGGACTGGAAAACTGAACTTTTACAGGAGATACTTTTGTCTCTTCTTTTAATAAAAGACAAATTTTGTGTACTTGATAATTAGCTCTTTAAGATCTGCCTCTGAATTAGAACTTGGACGTGTCAGCTAATTCCTGTCTTTTAACCTGATGGGTTCTGCCTGTGGAAGCAACTGTCCTTTGAGCTGCTTCTGTCTCCCCTGGATCTCCTGGTTGCCTTTATGATCTTCCTAAGGGTATGAAACATTTCTCGGCGCCGGCGTTGTGGTACAACAGGTTAAACAGCCGTCTGCAATGCTGGCATCCCTGTGGTCACTGGTTCAAGTCCTGGATGTTCCACTTCTGATCCGGCTCCCTGCTGATGAGCCTGGGAAAGCAGTGGAAGATGGCCCAAGTGCTTGGGCCCCTGCACACATGTGGGAGACCTGGGTGGAGTCCAGGCTCCTGTCTTCAGCCTGGCTTAGCCCTGGCCATAGCAGCCATTTGGGGAGTGAACCATCAGATGGAAGATCTCAACTCACCACCCCCCCCCCCAATCTAAATCTAAATCTGCATCTGCCTTTAAAATAAATCAGAGAAAGGAAGGAAGGAAAAAAGGAAAAGACCTCATTCAGAGATTTCTAGCACATAAAACATCTTTGAGAAATTCCCTAGTTCTGTTATTCCTCTAATTATGATTACCTTTGAGTCACACGTTCTGACATTTCCTTCAGTAACCTCTTGTTTGCTTGCTTGTTTTTTTTTTTTTTTTTTTTTTTTTTTTTTAAGATTTTACTTATTTTAGAAGCAGAGCCACAGACAGAGAGGGAAAGACAGAGAGAAGGGTCTTTGATCTGCTGGTTCACTCCCCAAATGGCTGCTAGCAGAGCTGGGCCCATCCGGAGCCAGGAGCCTCTTCTGGGTCACCTACATGGACACAGGGTCCCAAGCACTTGGGCCATCTTCTGCTGCTTTCCCAGGCTGTAACAGAGAGCTAGATTGGCAGAGGAGCAGCCAGGACATGAACCGGTGCCCACATGGAATGCCGGCACCCCACGCAGAGGCTTAGCCTACTACGCCACAGAGCCAGCCCCCTGTTGTTTGTTTTTAAAATGAAGATTTATTTATTTGTGTGGCCAGTGCTGTGGTACAGTGGGTTAACGCCCTGGTCTGAAGCGCCAGCATCCCTTATGGGTGCTCGTTCAAGACCCGGCTGCTCCACTTCTGATCCAGCTCTCTGCTATGGCCTGGGAGAGCAGTAGAAGATGGCCCAAGTGCTTGGGCCCCTGCACATGGGCTCCTGCACCATGTGGGAGCCCCGGAAGAAGCTCCTGGCTATGGATCGGTGCCACTCCGGCCGTTGCGGCCAATTGGGGGGTGAACCATCGGATGGAAGACTTCTCTTGCTCTCATTCTCTCTCTCTTGCTCTCTCTCTCTGCCTCTCCTCTCTCTGTAACTCTTTCAAATAAACAAATAAATCTTTTTAAAAAAAGATTTGTTTATTTGAAAGATTAGGAGAGAGAAGGTGATCCTCCAAATCCTGGATTACTCTCCAGATGGCCATAACAAGCCACAGCTGGGAGCCAGGAACTCCGTTCTGGTCTCCTGCATGGGTGTCAGGGACCCACATACTTGGGCTATCTTTCCCTGCCTTCCTAGGTGAATTAGCAGGAAACGGGATCAGAAGTGGAGCAGCTGGGACTCATCCAGTATTCTGATGTGGAACAGTGGAATCACAAGTGATGTACTAACCCCCTGTGCCACAATGCTGGCCCAACATTGGTTTTTATTTGAAGAGCAGAGAGAAAGAGACTTCCTATTCTCTGGTTCACTCCCCAGTTGCACACAAAGGCTGGGACTGGACTGGGACTGGATCCAAGAATAAGGAACTCAATCCAGATCTCCCACGTGGGTAGCAAGGATCCAACTACTGCAGCTATTGCCTGCTGCCTCCTAGGATCTGCACTGGCATGAAGCTGGTAGCAGGGGCTGGGGCTGGTAATCAGACATAGGCACTCCAGTGTGGAACACAGTCGTCTCAGCCACTAGGCCAAATGCCTGCTCCTGCTTGTCCGTTGTTTCTGTTGTTCAAATACCTAGCAGAACAAATTGCCCAAACTACCTGGGCATTGGGGTGGCTTGGAAATACTTAGCCCAGCTGGTGAGATCAGTTCCTTTTCAGCTCTGGCATTCTTTATTTCTTTTATCCCTGTTTATACAGATACTACACGTGCATTCATCCTCCCCCACCTAACCTACTACTTTTTTCTCATTTATCCAACTTGAAAAATTAAGGTGATATCTTTGTGTACACTATTGTATATTCAGTATTAGAAAACTATTTCAGAAAGTTTATTATTTCTTTGATTGGGAGAATAGATTCCTTAATTTCCCTTATTTAAAAACGAAATCTGAGGGCTGGCATTTTGGCGTAGTGAGTAAAGCCTCCACCTATGACACTGGCCTCTCATGTGGGCACTGGTTTGAGTCCCAGCTACTCCACTTCCAATCTGGGTTCCTGCTAATGTGCCTGGAAAGGCAGTGGGGCATGGTCCGAGTGCTTGGACCCTTGCACCTACATGGAAGATCTGGATGAAGCTCCTGGTGCCTGACTTCAGACCATTCCAGCCATGGGGAGTGAACCAGCAAATGGAAGATCTCTCTCTCTCTCTCTCTCTCTCTCTCTCTCTGTAATTCTGACTTTCCAATAAATAAGTAAGTCTTTAAAAATAATAAAAATTAAAATATTAAAAAAAAATCTGGAGTGGGTATTTGGCACAGTGGTTAAGCTCCCACTTGAGATCCCCACATCCCGTAATGGAGTGCCTGTGTGTGAGTACTGGATCTGCTCTCCATTTCAGGTTCCTGCTAATACACACCCTGGGGAGGCAGCAGATGTGGTTCAAGTACTTGGGCCCCTGCCACCCACATGGAGACTGAGATGGAGTTCGAGGCACCTGGCTTCAGCCTGGCCCATCCCTAGCTGTTGTAGGCATTTGAGGAATTTTTATGAAAGAACAGTTATTTAAGTTCTAAAATCAGGGTTATTAATCAGATGCCATATAGCTATGATGCATCTATGTGGAAGATAAATGATCCATATAAGACTTTAGGTAAGTTAAGCTCTAAATTTTATGACCAAAGTTTTGAATGATATAGAAGTTACTGAGAAAAAAAAATGGCCCAAGACATGTGTTATGGTACAATGTGTTAAGCCACCACTTGCAATGCCAGCACCCCATACCAGAGTGCAAGTTTGAGTCATTGCTGCTCCCATTCCATCCAGCTTCCTGTTAATGCTCCTGGGAAGGCAATAGAAGATGGCCCAAGTACTTGGACTCCTGCCATCTGTGAAGGAGCCCAGGATGGAGTTTCTGGCTTCTGGTTTTGGTCTGGCTCAGACATGGCTGTTGCGGTCATTTGGGGGAGTGAATTAGTGAATGAAAGATCTGTGTGTGTGTGTGTGTGTGTGTGTATTTCTCCCCTTTCTTGTTGCTCTGCCTTTCAAATAAATAAATGAATAAAATTTTAAAAAGAAAAAATGGCCAATGGCTGAAGTAATAATAAAACCACTGTCCAATGCAACTTTGTGTATATATCTGCTGTCTCTAATCCTCTCAACTGACCCTATGTGTTTGCCATGTAACAGTTTTTTATTTTATTATTTTTTTAAAAAAAACTTACATCTTTTTATTGTTAAGTTATGAAGAAGCATCAAAATTTAAAGGAAAAATCGCAGGGCAAATTACAAAACTACTAGGATCATCAAAGGAAGTAAAAATGGGACTGGGGCTGACGTTGTGGCATACTGGGTAAAGCTGCCATCTGCAAAACCAGCAGACCATATGGATTTCGATTTGAGTTCCGGCTGCTCCACTTAGAGTACAGCTCCCTGCTAATGCGCCCGGGAAAGCAGCAGAAGATGGGCCAAGGACATCCTGCTACCCATGTGAGAGACCCGGATGAAGCTCCTGGCTGCAGCCTGGCCCAGCCAGCGTCAGTCGTTGTGTCCATTTGGGGAGTGAACCTGTGGAACCTCTCTCTCCCTCTCTTTTTCTCCCTCCTTCCCTCCCTCTCTTTCTCTCTCCCTCTCTTCCTCCCTCCTTCCCCTCTCTCCCTCTCCCTCCCTCCTTCTCTCCCTCCTTCTCTCCCTCCCTTTCTCTCTTCCTCCCTCCCTTTCTCTCTCCTTCTCTCTCTGTATAATTCTTATCTTTCACATAAATAAAATCTTTAAAAAAAAGTTGGTCTAGGCACAGGGCAATAGGAATTAATGGACGTGGGAAGGACAGGGATGAGCGAACAGTGAGCATGTGCCGAAGATACTGGGGAGAGCGCCTGGTGAAAGTTTGATGTTAGACAGCACCTAGGTAAAGAAATAATGGATACGATGCCTAAACCCCTCGTGTGCTTAAGAGTCCTCCTCGCCATTGGGTTGTCTCTGTCATCGTCTCCTTCCTCGTCTTCTGCATCATCCTGGGTCAGCCCATCTTCTTCCTCCTCCTCACCGCCGCAGGGGTCCTCTGCACCCCTCAGACTCCACCTTCACGGCAGACGCGTGCTGCTCTGCTCCTCCTCACACGGATCGTTCTCCGTCTCCACTGCTTGTCTGCTCTGTCCTTTCAGTTGTTTCCAGGCTTTCCAGCAAAGAATCCACTTTCTGTGCGTGCTGGGTCAGTTGCTTCTTAATGGCCTGAAGTCATCTCCTTTCAACTTCCCAGACTTGGAAGAAGACCCCCGCTGTCCACTCTTCCCCTTGTTGAGGTGTTTCCTGATACACGCTGGCGTTTAGAGGGTGCTGCCGCCGGGCAACGGGAGGAGGAGGGAAGCGTGTGCGGGGTAACTGCGCGTCCTGTCCCCGTAACAATCCCATTGAAAGTCACCGTCTATATCAGGAGAGATGCTGAGAACAGGGGACGGACAAGGCTGTTCTGGTGCGCACCCACGCATCTCCGCTGCACATGGTTTCACACCCGCTTTTTCTCGGTTCACTTTTGGCTCTGCAGCCTGATGGTTGTCTAAACCCGGCCAGCAACTGTTCTGCATCCTCTGCTGCCAGGGCAGCTCGGGCATTTCTCTCATCAACATGCGGAACAAAGGCAGAGCCCTCGTGAACAGAGCAGGCCCCAATTTGGCAAACTTGGAGAAGATTGCCTCCCTGTCAGACTTCTTGGCCTCAGGAGTGTCGAGGTTCCCAGTGCATACATGGGATTTAGAGAGAGAAAATCTGTCTTGGTGGTAACATTGCTCGCTGTTGCGTTTGAAAATAGGTTATTCAAAAGATGTAGCTGAAGATCAAAAAAACTCACTCAAGCAAAAAGTTCCACTAACTTAAAAATTTCAAGTGATTTGTAACCAGGAAGGGGAGGGAGACGAGATTTGATTCTGAATCTCCCAGTCCCAAGTTCTACTGAAGAGACCCACTGCTGCCCGGGGTCATCGGCAGGGCCATGACTGCTAATGGCCGCCCAAAACAGTGTTTTAGATGAGAAAAGGCTGGAGTTCACAGCCAGCGTTGACTCCAGAGCAAGAGAGAACTTGGAGTTGGACACGAGGCTGAAGGATGCCTTTGTCCAGAACGGCAGGGTGAGTGCAGCTGGAGGAGGGACACGGGCTTGCGGGAAGAAGGCACTGGGCCGGCAGTGAGACTGGGCAGCTGGAGGAGGCGGGGGGCGGGGGGTGAATTTCAGATGCTGAGGAGACAGTGGCTGGGGACAGGGGTAAGAGGAGGCTGATGCTGTGTCCACTCCCAAGTTACCAGGGAGTCTCCTGAACTGAGCGGAAAGCCTGGTGGGGGATAGCCAGAGCAAGACTGATGGAAGCTGTCCATGGCCAAGGGCCAAAATAACCCAGAACTGAGAGCACAGGAACTGTTCGTGCAAATAGGATGAGGGAGCACAAGTGGAGGAGAGGCCGGCGCTGAGCTTAGCGGTTAAGACACTTGTGCCCCTCCCCCTCCAGAGAGCCTGAATTCCATCCGCAGGTCCTAGGAGGAAGGGATAACTCAGTGATGAGGCTCCTACTGCCCTTATGGGAGAGTGGGTTCCCAGCTTCCGCTGTCGACACGTGGAGAGAGAAACAGCCAGTAGGAAGGCTTGCTCTCAGGCGTGGTCTCCCTCCCCATCTCTCACCCTCCCACCCTCTCCTTTTCTTCTTTCCCTCTCCCTCACATACAAATAAAATGTTTTTAAAATTAATTTTAAAAATGATCAAGGTCTTGCATCCTGATCACAAAAAATAAAAAGTTGTAGAAGCAGTAGAGCAGTCATTTGAGTTAGAGAATCTTCAGGGTTCTAGAAGGATCTGAGCAGATCCTGTCAGCCCGACGTCCACGGTGAGTCCTTTAGTTCTCTGTTAAATGAGCGTTCCTTAGCCGCCTCATCTCATTTTCTCCACTCTCCTACGTGCGGTAGTAAAGCACCCTCCTGTTTGGATTTGGGGATTAGAATAAAGGGGAATTGGTAAGTTTGTGGTGTCTATTTATTTGCATATCTGAGAAAGCTATTTTTAATATGAATAAATTAAAAATATTGTGTGTGAGGATTAATTTCTTTTCTGCTCTGTGTATCTGAGGCTAGAAAATGACGTACTCCCAAGAAATCAGGATGAAGGAGACAATGACTTTGAGATGCACTTTCTTAAAATAGCTGAAGGAATGACCTCATGAGCCAGCTGATAGCATGGGTTTGCAGATGGATGCGTTCTCTTAGCCTGCTGCTGCATGCTGCAGAGCCAAATACATGGAGTGTGTTACATCATAGCCTGTGGGCAGGAGGCTGGCGGGAGGGGGACCAGTGCAACTGGGGTCAACCCTGTTATCTGGACTGGGTTCATGGTTCCCTATGATGAAGCATTTTGTATCATCTCTTAGTAAAATAATATTTTGTATTGATTATAATAAGAAAAATAAGTATCTGGTGAGGGATCTTCAGTGTTAAAGTGTGACGCTGTTCATTCCTTGTTCATACTTCAGTGTTCTCATTCCTGTTTCTCTTGTTGCTTTGTAACTAGCTACAAGCCCACATTCCTGAGCTTGACTCGTTGCTAAAAACACCCTCTGTTTTGGGTTTTAAGCTGAGGCAGGATGGATGTGTCCTTGGACGCCACTTGCCTCTGGGGTGCTGGAGGCCATCAGGGTGCAAAGGGAAGCAGTAGTCTGGGGAGGAGCTGCGGGTTTTAGCTTCATCACTGTCAGTGATGACAAATACAGAGTATCCCACACACACACTGCGTGGGGTTTCAGTGCCAGGAAATAAAGAATGCCAGTTTTCTTTGTGGTCTCAAACCCATTTGGCCTGGATTTGGTATGTAGAAGAAATCTGAATGAAGGCTGTGACGTATTCAAGTCACACACGCTTCACTGCGCCCCTGTGTCAGACTCATGGACAGTGTCCTTGTTTGCCACAAACTTTCTGTTAGAGTTTTCAAGTTGTTTTCCCTTTTTCTAAAAGATTTTTTAAAGCTTTTTTTTTTTTTTTAAAGATTCATTTATTTATTTGAAAGAGTTACACAGAGAAAGGAGGGTGTGTGTGTGGGGGGGGGGGGGTCTTTCATTCGCTGGTTCACTTCCCAATTGGCCACAACGGCCAGAGCTGCCCCAATCCGGAGCCAGGAGCTTCTTCCGGGTCTTGCACATGGGTGCAGGGGCCCAAGGAGTTGGGCCATTTTCTACTGCTTTCCAGGACTTGAACTGATGCTCCTATGGGATGCCGGCCCTGTAGGCGGCAGCCTTACCCTCTACGCCATAGCGCTGACCTTGTTTTCTCTTTTTATTAAGTTGAAAGCCTGCTAATTTGAATATATTTTTGTAATCAACCATCTTACTGTTGTAGAAGTTTTCCATATGATTCTCTGGAATCTTCTAGACAACAGCCATTTTATCTACAAATGGTGTTGATTTGATTTCACCTGTTCTTCTTCTAATTTCTCTCTTATCTAATTCCATTGTTGGAAACTATAGAAGGAAAACAATGCCTAGGCCCAGTCATGTCTTTGGAACAGAAATCAGATGTCAGGGCAGATACTCTCACTCTTAAAGTAGCAAACCCACAAAATACAACTGCAAGCGTGCTTTACCAACATCTATGTGCTTTTCAATTGCCCGTGGACCTGTGGTAAGTTACGGGAAATGGTCACTCATCAACATCCAGGAGGACACTCTATTGAAGCTGATAGGAACATGAACATCCCAGATGTCTTTCGTGAGCACCGATGTCTTCACTCCCCTTCTAGGCACAGCTCCGGGCATTTATTCCAGAGATGCTCAAGTACTCCACAGGCCGTGGGAAACCAGGCTGGGGGAAAGAGAGCTGCAAGCCCATCTGGTGGCCTGAAGACATCCCGTGGGCGAATGTCCGGAGTGACGTCCGCACCGAAGAGCAGAAGCAGAGGGTAAGGCTTCCCCTGGCCCGAGCAGCCTGTTGCTTCTCTGTGCTGAATCCAATGCCTCAATTGCCAGCGTTTCTACTTCTTGTGCTGAAAAGTAAAAACAGTTGTGCAGTAGAAAGACCTGCCCCTCCAAGACGTTTGCTGCTGAGTTACAGTCTTTTCCAGTCATCAGTCTATCACCAGGAAAACTTAGTGACAGAAACCTGAAGCAACAACATTAATCACTTTGAAGACTTGGAAACGTCCTTGTTTCTCATAAATAGTGTTGATAAAAGTATACGTATGGAATCAGAGAGGTGTCTTCTGCATGTTTGTTTATCAGTGCTGGAAGTTTTCCAAGAATCTTAATGTACACTTGTTGGCCACAGTGATCTTTTGTGAGATGTTTCAGAGTTTGACCTCAGGTGGGAATAGTGTAGAAAACCTTCCTTGGTGCCTGGTGCTCAGTTTCTTTTTGCCAGAATCAATCTGTAGGAAATGATCCTAGGAGTTTACTCTACACAGGGTTTGGTTTGATAAGTGAGCAACTGCTTGTTCCCTAGTGGGGCTACAGTCGCGTCTCTCTGTGCTTAATGTGCTGTTTCCGGTCTTTTGGTAACAGGTTTCCTGGACCCAGGCACTACGGACCATAGTTAAAAACTGTTACAAACAGCATGGGCGGGAGGATCTTTTGTACGCTTTTGAAGATCAGCAAACACAAACACAGGCCACAACCACACATAGCATAGCCCATCTTGTACCATCACAGACTGTAGTCCAGACCTTCAGTAACCCCGACGGCACTGTCTCTCTCATTCAGGTGAGTGTTCTGGTGGTAGTTGGACTGTATTTTCTAAGATGCATCATGGGCCCCTCACCACACACAAGGAAGTTTTCTTTGGACTCTATCTTTCTTTTAGAAGATTTATCTTGTTTTATTTTATTTGAAAAAAATTACAGAGAGTCTCCCATCTATTGATTCACTCGCAAATGGCTGCAATGGTCAGGGCTGAGCCAGGCCAAAGCCAGGAACCAGGGTCTCCATCCAGGTCTCGCACAAGGGTGGCAGGGACCCAAGTACTTGGCGGTAGTTACTGCTGCTTTCCCAGGTGCATTAACAGGGAGTCGGATAGGAAGCGGAGCAGCTGGGACTTGAACCGGTGCTCATATGGGATGCCAGTGTCATAGATGGCAGCTTAACTCACTGTGCCACATTGTGGCCCCTCTTTGTGCAAACTCTTGTATAAATTTCCTACAGCTCCCCTAAATCTTCTCCCTGGAAAGCAATTTCTGAAGAATATTTTAAATTGTTTGCATTTTTCTTAATCCAGAGCTGCGAATGGCTTTCTTAGATATTTCAAAAAAAAAAAAAAAAATTTAACTTGGCTTCCATAATCCTGTTTCACTGTCAGTGGCCCGAGAATGTCCCTCCTGATGCTGTCTTTGGAGGTAAAGTATGCCTGGTTGACAGGCACCTCTCGTGTTAAGATTGGGGCTGACTGGCACTGGAAGTTGATGGTGAAATGCGTTTTATTGGTTGAAGTAAAATTCTGAAACTCACTATAAGCTCTGAGATGTGATTCTACAGAATCATCCCCAGTACTGTCATACCACTTGTTCCCTGGGCCACATTTGGGATTACAGGAACATGGGCTTCTGAGGAAAGGAGGGGCCCGGGAACATCCCACTGACACTTTCCACTTTTCCTGTTATTCTTTAGGTTGGTACAGGGGCAACAGTAGCCACATTGGCTGATGCTTCAGAACTGCCAACCACAGTCACAGTTGCCCAAGTGAATTATTCTGCTGTGGCTGATGGAGAGGTAAGAAAGAGGATTCTGTCTGCATTGTCGTCTGTCTTTATTTGACAGGGAGGGAGGGAGGGAGCGGGGGAGGGAGGGAGGGAGGGAGAGAGAGAGAGAGAACACACTGCGATCTGCTGGTTCACCCCCCAAATACAAATAACAGCTGGGGATGAGCCAAGCTGAAACCGAGAGCCAGGAACTCCATCCAGGCCTCCCATATGCGTCCAGGGGCCCAAGCACTTGAGCCATCTTCTCTCGCCTTCCCAGGCACATGAGCAGGGAACTGGATCAGAAGTAGAACAGCCGGGACTTGAACTGGTGCTCCAGCATGGGGTGCTGGTGTTACAGGTGGCAGCTTAACCTACTGTGCCACGATGCTGGTGCAGCCACCTTTTCCCCCAATCTCTTCATCTTCTTAAATACCTGAATGTATAGATGAGGGAGAAATGAGGACCCAGAGGATGAAAAATGCCTGTACGTCTATAGCATTCTATTTAAACCTCAGACCATGACAAGTATGGGAAGTACCTTTAAAAAAAAAAAAAAAGATTTATTTCTTTATTTATTTGAGAGGCAGAGAGAGGGAGAACTTGCATCCGCTGGTTCACTCCCCAAATGGCCACAATGGCCAAAGCTGGATGGATTCCAAAGCCAGGAACCAGGAACTTCCTCCGCATCTCCCATGTGGGTGCAGGGGCCCAAGCACTGGGTCCATCTTACACTGCTTTCCCAGGCACATTAGCATGGAGCTGGATTTGAAGTGGTTCAGCCAGAACTTGAACCAGCGCCAATATAGGCTTAACCCACTACACCACAGCACTAGCCCCTGGAAAGTATATTAATGCTATGTGTTAATAACAGTTGAAATTCATGGATCACTATGACTCAAATCCAACTGTTAGGAACTTTCAATTTTACATCGTACATAGCATTTTGTACAATATACATTAAAAAGGGATTATCGCTTTGATATTTTTGTGCTTTGAATCCTAAAGAATTTCACCCTTGGGCTTTATGACAAATAATTGCCTCATTAAATTGGGAACTCACTAAGGGAAGCATTCTTTGAAAGTATAACTATATTCATGAATTAGTTACGTGATTTATTATATTTTTTAAAGATTTATTTATTTGAAAGTCAGAATTACAAAGAGAGGGAGAGCCAGAGAGATAGAGAGAGAGAGAGAGAGAGAGGTCTTCCATCCATTGGTTTACTCTCCAAAAGGCTGCAACAGCTGGTGCTGGGACAGGCTGGAGCCAGGAGCTTCATCTGGATCTTCCATATGGGTGCATTGGCCCAAGCACTGGGACCACCTTCCACTGCTTTCCCAGGCACATTAGCAGGGAGCTGTATCAAAAGTGGAGCAGCCGGGACTTGAACAGGCACCCATATTGGATGCTTAACCCACTGAGCCACAATGCAGGCCCTATTCATTATATTTTAAACATTCCTTTGAAAAAATTTCGCTTGAGAATCGTTGACTACCAAGACGGGTAAATATGAAACATGAACCTAAAGGTAGCTAACCTTTATTGAGTGCTTGGTGAGCTAGCACTCAAGTATTGGTTCTCTTTTTTTTTCGCTTTGATAGATGAGAAAATTGAGACTGAGTTCGGTTGATTTGCCCCAAGTCACAGAGTAGTGTTGAAGCTGGGTAGTGTGTTTAGAAAATCATTCTCTGGTTCTGAGCTCTGAGCCTTCGGTTAAGATTCAAGAAGTGAAGGGAAGGGTTTCATGGGCTTTCCTATAAAGATTCTAGTGTGTTGTCTCCTCATGTTTGGAAGACAACCAGCAGATGTCAGAGAACAACGTAAAGCTGAAAGCCTTTTCTTACCTGTTCAAAACCATGATGCGTTTCTATGCAGACACCAGTACATCAGTTTCATTGTGCACCACCACTACCACCACCACCACCACCCCACACCTTCCCACCCTGGACAGGGAGAACTGACAGGGTCCCATGTCTCATCAGAGGGAGAGGGTGCACAGCCAGGCTCCTCGGCCAGCTGGCGTGGATTGAGCCCTGCTGGCTGCAGGCTCTTTGTTCGCTGTGTGGCGCAGGAGCTGCGCCTTCACAGGAGAGTGGTTCCAGTCCTGGACCTGGCAAGCTTGGGGGCAGGAGTTCACGCTTGGGTTTTCAGTGTAGAAAGGCGAAAGTCAGCAGGAGTCTTAACTTTCTAAGCGTCTAAACATCATAAAGGGGTAGGGATGAGCGGGGGGAAAATCTGACATTCCCCAAACACTTAACACTAGAGGACACTCCTTGAAGTGTGGAAGACAGTGGTGGGTTCTTCTGTGAGATCTGTTCATTTAGGGTATGGTCCAAGGGATCAGCCATATTGCCCGCTGAATGCTTGCAGGCACAATCCTGTTTAAAGAGAGCAGCTTGTGTTTGGTCAGCACTTAATCTGGAAATGAATTCTCATTCATTGAAACACATTTTACTGGATAGCTTCACATCTTAGAGGTAATCAGTGTATTCAGACATTCATAGAAAACACAAAGGGTGAAAAGCATGTCAGTCACTCATCTGTAGCTTTTCCAGCACATGAGCTGTTAAGTTATCTGTTGTGGAAGTAGGTGACACATATAAATATGTAGTATTTTGAAAAATACCCATATTCAGTCAGACGAAAAAAATATTCTAACTTCCCACACTTACAGTGAAATCAAAATGATATGTAGAGAGGAAACAGGTTATTTCAGAAAGGGATAACATGTTGTAGATTGTATGTTTCCATTTGCCTTCTTATTCTCTTGGAGACTGGCATAGTTGTTAGTGTCTTAGTTTTGAACTAACAACTGTAGCTAGTCAAGTGTCTCACCAACTTGAAGTAGCTAAGACCACGTCAGTGCCAATGAGACACTGTCTGGTGGCTCCGTAGAAACGGCTTCCTTCCTTATACTTTTCTCCTAAGGAGTAGACGGTGTTTGGCAAAAAATAAATGATACCTATACTTTTAGAAGTGGTAAAGTCATTTTTTTTAAATCCCAGCCTCACTAATGAGAGCTTTTACTGTTTGACCACATTACCTTCAAAATCCAGTTGCATCAAGTTATATTCACCAGAAGGGCCATTTGGGGGCCTAGTGTGCTGGGTGTACACAGTACAAACTCTAGTCTTCAGTAGTTTAAAATTAATTAGGGGCAGGGTTTGGCACAGCTGTTAAGAGGCTGGTTGGAATGCCTGCATCCCATTTTGGAGTGCCTGAGTTTGAGTCCCAGGGCCATTCCTGATTATAATGTGCACTCAGGGTGGGGGGTGGGGGGTGGGGGGGCAGGTAGTGGCTCAAGTGAAAATTGGGTCCCTTCCACCCACGTGGGAGACCCAGAGGGAATTCCATACTCCTGGCTTCAGCCTAGTCCAGTGGTGCCTGTTACTGGCATTTGGAGAGTGAAGCAGCAGATGGGACATCCGTCTCTGTATGTCCCTCCTTGTCTTTCAAATAAATGTTTTTTAAAAAGTAATTTTAAAAAATTAGGGACACAGATTAAGTTACATAGATAGTTGTCATTGGATAAGGAATATTAGCATAAAAGAAAGATATGTTGACTTTTAAATATATGATTCTAATTTTTCATGTCATACTTAAAAATGCAAGTAGGTTTGAAAATTTATTTGAGGGGGCGGCATTGTGGTGTAATGGGTTAAGTTGCCACCAGCAATGATGGCATCCCATATGGGTACCAATTCAAGTCCTGGCTACTCCACTTCCAGTTCAGCTCTTTGCTAATGTGCCTGGAAAAGCAGCAGACAATGGACCAAATACTTGGGCCACCCCTGCACCCACGTGGGAGACCTGGATGAAGTTCCTGGCTTCGGGCTTTGTCCTGTCCCAGCCCTGGCCATTTGCGGAGTGAACCGACAGATGGAAGACCTCTCTCTCTCTCTCTCTCTCTCTCTCTGTGTGTGTGTGTGTGTAACTCTGCCCTTCAAATAAATTTTTAAAAATCTTAAAAAAGAAAATTGATTTTATTGTGTGATAAGACCACCAGTTAGTATTGGTGACATTTGTGGATTTTATTTAACACTTTTTTTAAAAGATGTATTTATTTATTTGAGAAGCGGTGTTACAACAGAGGCAGAAATAGAGAGAGGTCTTCCATCCACTGATTCACTTCCCAAATGGCCACAATGACCGGAACTGGTCTGATCCAAAGCTGGGAACCAGAGCCTCTTCCAGGTCTGTCACGTGGGTGCAGGAGCTCAAGCACTTGGGCCATCTTCTACTGCTTTCCTAGGCCATTAATAGGGAGCTGGATCAGAAGTAGAGCAGCCCAGATTCAACCCAGTGCATATACGGGATGCCAGCACCACAGGTGGAGGCTTAATGTACTGTGCCACAGCACCAGCCCCAGTATTGGTAATATTTGTTGCACTAGGTGTCAGAGTTCAATTAGAAGTCTGATGATAATGGTATATATGATTTTATTTTATTTTATTAAAGATTTATTTATTTATTTATTGGGAAGTCAGAGTTACAGAGAGAAAGGGAGACACCACAGAGATCCTCCATCCACGGGTTCACTCCCGAGATGACCACAACAGCTTGGGCTGGGCCAGGAGCCAGGAGCTTCATCTGGATCTCCCCCATGGGTGACAGGGGCCCAAGCACTTGGGCATCCTCTGCTGCTGTCCCAAGGCCATTAACAGGGAGCTGGATTGGAAACAGAGCAGCAGAGACACAAACCAGTTCCCACGTGGGTGTGGAGCTGCAGGAGGCGGCTTTACCTACTGTGTTACAACGCTGGCCCTGTTGTATGTGATTTTGTTAGAAGAAGAAGAAGAAAATATAAAACCACTAGATACATGATTTTAAAATGAACTACCAATACATGTAACAGTTTTTAAATTGTAGTGCTTTTTAGGTTTTTTATGAATGTGAATTTATGTGAGATGTGAGTAAATTGAATAACTGGTTTGGAAGATATAGAGAAAGGTATTTGTTCTCCATCCATCCACTCGATACCCACTTTGGGAGTACTGTCCTCGGCATTGTAGACACAGGGTGAGAGAGACGGCCCTTGCCCCTGAGGAACGCCCAGGGAGCCGGAGGGGGTGTCGGGAAGATTGCAGTGGGATGCGGGTCTGCTGGGAGCAAGCCCAGGGTGATGTAGAACACAGAAGAGGGAAGTTCCTAACCTGGGACTGTACGACATTGGCGTTGTCTCAGGAAACATTCCCATAGGAGAAGCATTTAGGTCAGACTGGAGCAATGATTGGCAAAGCAAAGATGGAAGGGTGGGAGGGAGAGCAGCCTGTGTGATGCGCTGAGTTGTGAAAGCATGGAGAAGCTCCCGTGGCTCACTAATAAAGGAAGCCATGTTTTGAAGATCATCATTCTAAGGAGTCTGAGGACTGTGCCTAGAAGGTAATGAGACATCCTCTGAGTATCTGCCCCTCTAAAGCTTGTGGCTGTTTCTTTGTGTCATGACATACATGGGTAACCCTCGCTGGCTACTACACGAGCGTAACAAAGATTGAGACTGCAGAATAGGAAGCCTGCGAGGAGATATTAGCACCTGAACTGATTTACGTGTTACCTATCATGTTTCTGATTAGAAATCTCTTACTCTGTCCTACCCTCTACTGCCTTTCCCATTGATCTTTTGTGCCATATAAATTAACTTCCTTAAATTATGCTGTTTACAGCAACATCCTAGTAGTTTCACTACACATGCGTGTGTGTGTGAGAGAGATATGTCTACTGGAGTGTGAGGCCTAGAGAGAGCCACCCTGCACCAAGCTCAGGTGTGAACCGATGCAAGACGAGCTCAAGCAGAGGGCCGGTCAGGAAAAGGGAAGACTGTCCAATGGCAGTAGGCGACAGTGCGGCACAGCTTCAACAGGAGTTAGGAGTGGAACCACCGGCCTCCAGGGAATGGACAGCATAGCTCGCCATGGAAACTGGCATTGTTGGCAGCGGTGCTGATTGCAAAAATGCGATCAAAGCGTTCATAGCTTGGGAAGAGTGTTTTGAGCTCCTGCGTGGGTGACTTTGCAGCTCTAGAATACCTCTGACTCTAGTGAGGCGCCCTGGGGGCTTACTGTCTCCACTCCCTGTCCAGGAGAACTCAGGGCAAATACTAAAGGAGCTCACAGGAATGTCCCTTTCTCTGGGGGGCTTTTGGTAAACATCGAGAAGCGTGTCGCAACCTGAGGATGGGACTGGAAGCAGAGCAGGAGACGCTGTAGGTGTCTGCCCTCTGCAGAGCTCGTGGCACATGGCTGACGGGCACAGGCCGGCATTCGCTGAGCCTCAGCGCCGAGGCCAGAGCAGCACAGAGAACACCCCGAGACCAGGTGCAGGAGAGAATACTGCGCTGAGCTGGCTCCTCATTTGCCATCTTTTTTTGTTTAATGATTTTTAAATTTTTATTTATTTAAAAGGCAGAGAGAAATAGCTTCCATCTTCTGGTTCACTCCTTAAATGGCTACAACTGCTAGATCTGGGCCAGCATCAAGCCAGGAGCCCAGAACTGCATCCAGGTCTCCTATATGAGTGTCAGGGACCCAAGTACTTGGGCCATTATCCACTGCCTTCCCAGGCACATTACCCACTGCGCCACGACTGCCACCCGGAGACGAGTGGGCTGTCAGAACTGGAGAGCGTACGGCTGGCGTCCAGTAGGTAGAAGCCAGGGATGCTAAGCATCCTGCAGTGCACCGAACAGCTTCCACCACGAGGAACTGTCCGGCCCAAAGACTTAACAGTGCCGAGCTGGAGTGACGCTGTGCTGGGTGTGGCACAATTGGATTCTCATCTATTCTGTCACCAGATAGTGCGTTCCTTTGTTTTGGATTTTTGTTTGATTTTCTCATAAAACCTGCCCCACTAAAAAGAAAACAGGGGCGGGCATTTGGCCTGGTGGCTGCCGTGTCTGTGTCCCACATCTGAGTGACTGGGTTCGACATCTGACTCCAAATCCTGACCAGGTTCCTGCAGGCACTCTAGGTGACCCTGCAGCAGGAGCAGCACAAGTTGGGGGTCCCACCATTCACATGGGACACCTGGTGATTTCCTAGCTCTGGGCTCCAGCTTGACCCAGCCCACACTTTGTAGGCACTGGGGGAATGGACCAGATGTTAGATGATTCTTTCTCTTCCCTCCCTCCTTATTGCTCTGCCTTTCAAATAAATGAAAAATAAGAATAAATAAAACTGTAAAAGTATATATGTATTTGGCTAAAAACAGTAACTTTTAGAAAAATTACCTTTTAAAATTACAGTCTTTTTGAGGCTTTTTTTTTTTTTATTACCATCTTGTCCTTTCTGCCTCAGGTGGAACAGAATTGGGCCACGTTGCAGGGAGGTGAGATGACCATCCAGACAACGCAAGCATCAGAGGCCACCCAGGCAGTGGCGTCCTTGGCGGAGGCGGCAGTGGCAGCTTCTCAGGAGATGCAGCAGGGAGCCACAGTCACCATGGCACTCAACAGGTGGAGGCAGGGCTGGGGGAATAAATGAGGACCACATTCTGTCCTCAAAGAGAAATGTTGTACCGCAGTTTGTCACCATTGGCACTTCACACTCTCAGCCCTTAAGATACTGTAGGTTGGCTCATAACCAAGCAGATGTGACCTTTTTGTGTGTTTTCGAAGGTTGCTTACACTGTGGGATGCTCCAGTCAGAGTTTCCAGAATGAAGCTGTGTTGTTCCGTGCTGGGTTTGTTCTGCTGGCTGTTGACAGGAAAGGTCGTCCTCATGCCACCCTCCTTTCCCGATGCACTTTTGTCCTCAGTGGTGTGGAGCCTGGTGCCTTCGCTTACCAGCCGTTTGTCATCGGGCAGCTTTTTCAAAGCTCTCAGCACCTAGACTTTCCTACTACGCAGAACAGGGTGACAGTGCCCACTTTGTAGGGGGTTATGAGAACTAGGCTTCTGTGAGAGCCTCAGGTCAGGGCCTGGCGTGCAGTGACCATCAGTGATGCATGGCAGCTGTCGGTCTCAGGCCCCTGGACTCACAGGACGCACAGCTCTGCTTAGATAAGGTAGAAATCCTACTCTTACTGAGGAGACTGGTTGAGGTAAAACTTAGCGAAGAGTAGTCCTTAGAGGGTATTCACTGCTGAATTGTGGATGTTGTGGAAAGTCAGAGGAAGGGGGTTGTCATCACCAAAACTCAAAAATGAGCTGAAGTTTTGCCTACTTGTGGATGCTGGGGACTGTGAGGATGTCGCAACCATTGTCTGGCTGAGACTGCAGCACTAAGGCTGAGGACCGGGATTCAGGTTTGGGTCTTGGCTCCATCACTTGCCAGCTGTTGGGTCTTGAGAAGCGCAACCCTGAGCCTTGGTTTCCCCGTGGTTGTGAGGAGCATACCCGCCATCACACACACTTAAGAAAGACCGTGCGATGGGTTTGTGTGACACTCATCGGGGGTTCAGCCCTTAGCATTCAGGAATTGTGCTGATCATTTCAATTGTATTCCAAGATGTATCCTTTCAGAATTGATGATAGTGAGAAGAGATGAGAAAATCAGTTAGGAAGAAGCTATCTAGGCATGACTTGTTAAAGTCTTGGGAACTGAAGTAGTAAGAGTGGAAGGCTAAAGTGACTGAATGTTTTTACAAATATTCATTGTATTTGAAAGGCAGAGTTACAGAGAGAGAGATTCCAACCGCTGGTTCACTCCCCAGGTCTGGGCCAGGCCAAAGCCAGAATCCTGGAACTCCATCCAGGTCTCTCACATGGGTGCAGGGACCCAAACACTTGGGCCGTCTTCCCCTGCCTTGCCAGGCACATTAGCAGGGAGCTGGATCAGAAGCTGAGCAGCCAGGACTGGAACCAGTGCTCCTATGGGATGCCAGCATCACAGGGGGTGGCTTAACCTGCTGCACCACAAAACTGGCTCAAAGTGAATGAATTTGAAAGAAGTGTGACCAGAACTTGGTGGTTGACTAGGACTGGAAATTACCTAGGGAGTCCCTGAGTGACCTGGAATCCAAAGTTTTTTCACAGCCATGGAATCATGGTGCTTTTCAGGAACATGAAAGTCATTTGGTTCTTTCGCGTCCACTCTATCCCAGTCTTTCCTTTGAGAGAGGACATGGCCAGAGTGACAGCCTCCTACCTTTAGCCTAGCAAACTATCACTGTGGCAGAGACTAGCAAAACTTGATTTCCTTGTGCCTTCAGCCGCACTTTGGATCTCCTAGTGAAGTGTAAAACCCCGGGCACAGTGGAAAATGTGAGGCACATACAGCCTCCCTCTGCAGTGAGGAGCAGGGCCTATTTCCGAGGGCAGAGACGGGAATGGTGTCCCTGAAGGCTTGTTAACCATCTCGGATGCAGCTGAGGCGGTGACCGTGTTTACTCCAAAGGAAGGAGAATGTGGGTCACTGCGGCATGCAGGAGCAGTGAAGAGATGTTGAAATCTGTTTGCAATCAGATAGTTCAATGCCCCAGTGAGTTGAGGTGGGGAGGGTGCATCTTCTGTGAGGGTGAAGACACCAAACCTGGCAGCAGGGATCAGGCCACAGCAAGCTCTGGGGAGAACATCAGTCCAAGAGAGGTAACGCACCCTCCGATGTCTTAGGGATTAAGACACAAGCCTTCGGCGTTTCTTCTCCGGATGAGGCACGTTGGAATCCTTCATCCCTGGCACTGCAGCCTGTCCACAGAGTGTGTTGTTGGAAGTCATCTTAGTGAAACCCGGTCTTTGTTCCTATGGTAACAAAGTGATTTCATAATCTGCCCCTTCTAGCCTGTCTTGTTTGCAGGTGCAGATGGAACAAGCATGGTCTCTAGTACACCTGCACCTCTGCTGCTGTAAACAGCAGATGTGGGTGCAGAGCGGGAAGGGGGAGACCAGCTGCAGGTAGTAGCAGGCGGCGGAGTAAGAAGGCTGGGCTCCCTTCATCTCTACAGGGGAAGGGGATCAGGACAGGTGCAGGACAGACCTGTTTTTCAGCCATGCTGTTAGAAGAGTTTTGTGTAGCAAGTCAGAACAAGGGCTGGGGCCCCTCAGCCTTCAGCCCACCCTGGCTTCCTAACCAAAGCAGGGATGAAGAAATTATGATGAAAAACTATGTTAATTTTAATTTTCAGAGTAAAGAATAAACCAGCACTTTATATTTATTTATTTATCCATGAAAGAGACAAAGAAGAGAGAGACAGATAAAGGAAGTTTCCATCCACTGTTTCACTCCCCAAAGGCTAACAGTAGCCTCAGGGCAAAAGTCAGGAGACAAAACCTCAATCCAGGTCTCCCACATGGGTGCCAGGGACCCACGTACTTGAGCCACCACCTGCTTCCTCCCAGGGTGCACATTAGCAGAAAGTTAGAATCAGGAATAGGATGGGGGCTTGAACCCAAGCACTCCAGTGGGGGTGAGGTGTCCCAACTGACAGCGTAACCACTGGCCAAACCTAGTGCTAAGATTGGCTCTTTTAAGAAAGAGGCAGAGACTGAGTCAAAGTTAACAAGTGAAGAACAAGACATCATATGTTTAAAAAAAAAAAAAAAAATCAAGCTGTTCAGCCTGAGCAACCGCAGAGGAAAGCAGTGCCCTCATTATTTGTTGCAATAGACTTAGAGCTCCTCTCGACCATGTCTTCCGCCAGAGTCAGACAGCTCCTCCATCACACGTACAGATACGTGATACGGATGTGTAAACTGAATCTACGTTTACCCTAGTTGAAACTTAACTTATACTGTGTTGTTGACACCAAGTGTTTATCACGTTTCTACTGTGTACAGTGCTGTGACCCAGGCCCACAGGAAAACAGATACTTAGACCAGTTCCTCTTCTCGAGGAGTTTGGAATTTGGGATTCTTTTGCTGTGAAGATGTCTGCTTTAAAAGAAGAAATGGGGGAGGGGGTGAGAGGGCAGCCATGTGGTTCAGTGGTTAAGGTGCCACTTGCGATGTCTAAATCCCATGTAAGTGAACTAGGGGCCAGCATTGTGTCACAGTGAGTTAAGCCACTGTCTGCAACACCTTCATCTCATATGCGCTATGACTGCTCCACTTCCAATCCAGCTCCATGCTAATGTGCCAGGGAAACAGCAGAAGATGGCCCTAATGCTTGGGCCCTTGCCATAAATGTGGGAGACCAGATGGAGTTCCAGCCTCCTGATTGTGGCCTGGCTCAGCTCTGGCTGTTGGGGACATTTGGGGAGTAAACCAGCAGATGGAAGATCTTCTTTCTCTCTTTCGTTATGCCTTTCAAATAAATACATAAATCTTTTTTAAAAACATTTAAATAAAAAGTGGACCATAATTTTAAAGAAAAATTCACTCACTCTTTTTAATATCACAATATTAAATGGATTGGTATTTGTTCAATAACATGAGGTGGACAACTGAGACCCGAGATCCTCTCTGGAAGCAGTGGGCAGGGGCCGCACAGCTGCTTTTCCCCTGAGTTGAAAGAAACCTCTCATCTGTAGCTCTGGTTTAGAAATGACTTGGTAACTCAAAACACTTTAACCCCTCTTCAACTTTTTAACTAAAGGGAATTTTTTTTTTTTTTTTTGACAGTTTAGTTTGGTCACTTCCCATGAAATCCAGCATAAATGGTTAGAATTGCTTTGGAAATAATAGTCCTAATGGCTGCAAGAAGGCTTTATTATCTTTATTCCCCAAATAAAGTACCTGCCCATAGTTGCTTCTGCTGGCCCGTGCTGACCTGGCGGCCTGTCACCCTGTTGGGCCCTCAGTCCCGGCATTCCACCTTGTGTGAGGTTGCTGGTTCCCAGCTTTCCTTCTAGCATACCGTGTTCCTTAAGTGCTGATCACAGAACACGACATCAGACGTGATCATTTAGAGCTTCTGCCTAAAATGGGTGTGAGCAGGGGCAGGTGCTTTTATTTCAGGGATGAAATTCTCACTGTAAGTACGTGTCCAGGATGTTCGAGAATGGCAGGACATCGTTTTTAATGGCCACGGAGATGAGCTCATTGTAGACTGAGATGAGATGATAGGGGAGAGCAGTCCCTGAGGTAACCCATCAACAAAGGTCCTGTTTCCAAATGAGCATTCTCACACGGATGTCACGCAGCTGCAGTGTTTCTCAGAGAACATGTTTTCTGCTTTCCATGAAGTCTCAGGTGAGAGTGTAAGTTTTTTTTTTTTTTTTTTTATCATTAATCAGTGATGGCTGGATGCTATACAATTGGCTGATGATATTATTTGTTGATACAAATTCCTTTTAAAAAAAATCTATTGCACTGTCTCTAGTGAATACTTAAGAAGTACTTTTTTTTTTTTTTTTTTTTTTTTTTTTTGGACAGGCAGAGTTAGAGAGAGAGAGACAAAGGTCTTCCTTTTCCATTGATTCACCCCCAAAATGGCCGCCATGGCCGGCATGCTGCGCCGATCTGAAGCCAGGGGCCAGGTGCTTCTCCTGGTCTCCCATGTGGGTGCAGGGCCCAAGCACTTGGGCCATCCTCCACTGCACTCCCAGGCCACAGCAGAGAGCTGGACTGGAAGAGGAGCGACTGGGACAGAATCCGGCACCGCAGGCGGAGGATTAGCCAACTGAGCTGCGGCGCCAGCAAGAAGTACTTTAAAAATAAGCTTTATCATTAAAAAAAGTAAGGAAAAAGCCTTCTAGTGATTCCAAATGCAGGATCCCCTTTGGCTTCAAGTTCACAATACAAATGTAGAGTAAGATCTGAGATATCAGATCACCAAGGAATGTGTCAGCAGCAATGGGCATAGCTTTTATCCAGGCTGCATGTAAACTATGATTCTGCTCGGCTTTTGGCCTATATGAGTACTGGTTCAGTTTCTCTTCCAATCCAGCTCCCTGCTTATGGACCTGGGAAGGTAGCAAATGATGGCAGAAGTACTTGGACTCTTGCCACTCATGTGAGAAACCAGGATGAAGTTCCTGGCTCCTGGCTTTGGCCTGGCCCAACCCTGGGTGTTATGGCCATTTGGGAAGTGAAGCAGCAGATGGAAGATCTTTGTCTTCTGGTATCTCCCTTTCTCTGTTATTCTGCCTTTAAAAAAAAAAAAATGTAAATCTCAATAAAGATTGTTAACATGTCTACCACCCAAAGCAGTCTACTAATTCAATGTAATTCCTATCAGAATCCCAATGTTGTATTTTATAGAAATAGAAAAGCAGGCCGGCGCCGCGGCTCACTAGGCTAATCCTCCGCCTTGCGGCGCCGGCACACCGGGTTCTAGTCCCCGTCGGGGCGCCGGATTCTGTCCCAGTTGCCCCTCTTCCAGGCCAGCTCCTGCTGTGGCCCGGGAGTGCAGTGGAGGATGGCCCTGCACCCCATGGGAGACCAGGAGAAGCACCTGGCTCCTGGCTTCAGATCAGCGCGGTGTGCTGGCCGCGACGGCCATTGGAGGGTGAACCAATGGCAAAAGGAAGACCTTTCTCTCTGTCTCTCTCTCTCTCTCCCTGTCCACTCTGCCTGTAAAAGAAAGAAAGGAAGGAAGGAAGGAAGGGAGGGAGGGAGGGAGGGAGGGAAGGGAGGGAGGGAAGGGAAGGAAGGAAGGAAGCTAACCCTAGATTCCATATGGAATCTCAAGGAGCCCTGAATAGCCAAAACAGTCTTGCAAGTGAAGGACAGAGCTGGAGGGCTGACACGTCTCATTTCAGAATGCACTGGACAGCTAATCAAAACAGACACAATGACCAGTGGGATAGAACAGGAAATGTGGAGAGAAACCTTGCCATACTTGTATATGGTCAAATTGTTTTTGACAAGGTTGTTGTTTATTTGAGAGACAGGAAGACAGAGAGCTCCCATCTGCTGGTTCACTCCCCCGATCCCACAAAGGCTAGTGGTGAGGCTAGGCCAGATCTGGGAACCAGGAACTCAATCCGTGTATCACACGTATGACAGGGACTGTTGCTTGAGCCATCACCTGCTGCTTCCCACGCTCTGCATTGATGATGGGAAGCTGGAATTGGGAGCTAGAGCCAGGAATTGAAACCAGGTACTTCAGTGCAGGGTGAAGACTTGACCAGCATCTTAACTGCTCGGCCAAAGGCCTGCCCAGAAGGTGAGACCTAGCAGTGTACAGCTCTTAGAAGAACACACAGGGCAGAAACTTCATGGCATTGGGCTTGCCACTGGTTTCTCAGATATAGCACAAAGCGCATGGTAACAAAAGAAAAAAGACAAATTGGACTTCATGAATATTTTTTAGGTGTGTAGATCAAAAGACTCAGCAGAGTGAAAAAGGAAATATCTCCCTCGAATGGGAGAAATATTTGCAGAGTGTATATCTGAAGAGATTGATAGCCAGAATGTTTAAGACCTCCTAAACTTCAACAACAAAAATGCAGCCCAATTAAAAAAATGGGCAAAGTACTTCCCTAGATATTTCTCCAGAGAAAATATACAAATGGCCAAGAAGCACTTGAAAAGATGCTCCATATTGCTAGTCATTAGAGAAATGCAAATCAAAGCTTTGAAATACCACCTCGCATTCATTAGGATGACTACTGTCCAAAAACAGAAATAACAAGTGTTGGCGAGGGTGTATGAGAGGTTGTGTGTATGTTGGTGACACTGTAAACTGGTATGACTCCTGTGGGAAGCAGTTTGATGGTTCTTTAAAGTAATGAAAAATAGAACTACCACATGGTGCAGCAGTTCCGCTTCTGGATATGTACCCAAGAGAACTGAAAGCAGGGTCTCCAAGAGAGATTTATTCACAGCAGCCAAAAGAGGGATTTATTCACAACAGCTAAAATGTGGAAGCAATCAGATGATGATCAACAGACAGAGGAGTGTATATGGAAACGTGGCACATCCCTACAGGGAGATACTCATCCTTGAAAAGGAAAGGAAGCTTGACACGGGTTGCAGCGTGCATGAACCGTGAAGGCATTCTGCTGGGTGAAACCAGTCACAAGAAGACAAAGATTGCACGATTCACTTACGTGTCACCCAGACGCAAAGGCAGAGTGGTGACTGCCAGGCACGAGCACAGGAGTGGAGAGCTGCTGGGTGGGCACAGCTCCAGTTTCACAGCCCAGAGAGGGCGATGGGGGCGATGCTGGTGACGGTTACATGCCCGCGTGGATGTGCCGGATGCCACTGACGGTGGATTCTGTGTATTCTCGCACAACACAAAGATTATTAAGAAAAACTTTACATACAATAGGATCCTGATTATCTGTTTAAAGTTGTATTTAAGATTAGAAAGAAATAATTATCTCTGTGAGATTTAAAATACTTCTATACTTAATAAATTTTCCCTGTTTTCTACATTGTATTTCTTTATTGTCAGAAAAAATAACTTTTTAAACATGGAGCTATGAACATTTCAAAAACAAGGCAAGTTAGTAAGGGGGAAAATTTTTGATTTAATGAAGTGTTCGTTGGGTTTCTTGTACTGCTTCCTAGAGACCTTGTAGTGCCCAGGAACTCTCCCCCAGGGGAATGATTCTGCCTGTTGTTTTACTTGTCTGCTGGCTTTTTTAGGCGAAAGAGACACCATTGCCCACAGTCCTGACCTGTGTACCCCATCCCTTCTCCGCCCTCACATCCCCTTGTGGCTGCAAGATGACTGCCATAGTGACAGCAAAACCTGCAGCTCCAGAGCCAAGCTCAGTCCCCTGGGGTTTTGGGGGATGTTAAACCCAGGACTCTGCCCACCTCTGCAAAACCAAATGGAGCCACCCCCTTCATGCCCACTTGTGGTGTTTTCTCAGATACTGCAGACTGACACCTGATACCTTCCTAGGAGGGATACTGAATTTATCTGCTTTTTCCCATTCGCATGTCTCTGAAATTTGGATGATAAGTTTTACAATTAAAATTTTTAGAAATTTTTCTTCCTACTGGCACATAAAATAATGAAATATCCTGCAGTTTGTACTACTGTGGAATCAAGAAAAAGGGGATTTATGCACAGAGTAAAAGCATAGGGCAAGCAAAAGAGAGAGGGGGACACGAGTTACTAGCAGAGTGGTCACTGTGCAAGTCTTTCCAGTCCTCAGAGTATTTGCTTTGTGGGGAAGGATGTTTATTATTTCATTGCACTTATAAAAGCAAGAAGTTTGGGTGCATAGTGATCATTTTAAATTTGAAATCTTCATTTGTGCTCTGCCTGCGTACACAGTGAGGCAAAGGGAGGAACTGTGCTTTTCAGGATATTAATCTACCACTGTTTCATTTATGAAAAGCATGGATTTAACCGAATTGTTACTATTTAATAATAATTGAATAGCAAGTCCAGGTTGCTGACTGCTTGGCTTAAAAAGATGGTCTCAGATGGTCTGCCTGTGTTACCGCAGAAAGGGAGGGGAAAAAAGAGAAAACCTTTTGATTGACATCCAAATGGCTTTTGCGTTGTGAATGCCATAGGTCAGGACTCCACAGTGGCTTGCAAACACTCGAGTGATATTGATAAGAAGAGACTGATAGTGAACATCTGCTAGTCTCAAGCAGTCATTGCCAGGTTTAAAAAAATCTCACGTTAGCTTTGTAAAGATGTCTGGCTTGAGATTTCCCTGGTTACTTAGGAAAATTTTAAACTTATTCCTGGCTCCTGCCAGTGGCACAGGTGTGTGCCGTAGTTGCTGGTAGGTTTGCAACCCCGGAGTGAGTAAGCAGGTCCCAGGAAGGCTGCTTTGTCTTGCTGCCGTGCTGTGCCTTTATTCGTCTTACACATCTCCCTCCTGTTCCTGTGCCCACAGCGAAGCTGCCGCCCATGCTGTCGCCACCCTGGCTGAAGCCACCTTACAAGGCGGGGGACAGATCGTCCTGTCTGGGGAAACCGCAGCAGCCGTCGGAGCACTTACTGGAGTCCAAGATGCTAATGGTAAGAAGGCATAAATATTTTATTGGATTTCTTCCCTGTTCCCACTTAAACCTCCCTGACATGGCTGGCAACAAACCCTTCAGGAAGAGATTGAGCTTTGGTTTGCGTCTTTCCTCGCTGGAAGGCATTATATGACTAGGAAAATTCTAGGAGCCTCTGATTCCTTCCACTTGGAGGACACTTAGGGCCGTGGCTGCTGATTTAGCCATTTATTTTGCTGTGAGGGACTTTAAAGTTTGCTGCAGGACACATTTGTCCTTTCCTGTCCTGTGGGGTAGGGTAAGGAGTGACCGTCCCTGTGTGGCGGGGTGCGGTGTGAGAACTGGAGTGTCCCGACTACTTCAGGAAAGGTGCTGCCGCCATCCTGCGTGCTCACGGGGCAGGCAGCAGGCTGACGTGGCACTCTTCTGCTCAGTCCTCAGGATCCTGCTGCCTGTTGTGCGTGGCCTCACCAGGGACCTCTGGATTATTACTATTTTTTTAAGATTTCTTTATTTTATTTATTTGGAAGACATCCACTGGTTCACTCCCCAGATGGTCACAGTGGCCAGAGCTATGCCGATCTGAAGCTGGGAGCCTCCTCTGGGTCTCCCATGTGGGTGCAGGTACCCAAGAACTTGTGCCATCTTCTCCTGCTTTCCCAGACCATAGCAAAGAGCTGGATCAGAAGTGGAGCAGCCGGGACTTGAACCAGTGCCCATATAGGATGCCAGCATTGCAGGTGGTGTCTTTACCCAGTACACGATAGCACCGGCCCCAGACCTCTGGATTTAGCTAGTAACCTGCCACCACCCTGCCCTTCCTTCCTAGCTGTTTGACTTCCTGTATATTGGTGAATAACCTGAAAAAGCAAAAGGGATAGGGTTCATAAAAATGTGACAAAAATTTACAATACCAGCCCAGCTGTTTGGATCCACGTGCCACAAGAGAAGGTGCCTCAGAAGGCTGGGCCAAAGAGGAGGCAGCCAGCCCTGTTCGTGGGAGACCCTCTGTGATTGTTTCTTAAAACTGCATGAAAATATATAATGAAGTAGGGCGAATTAAGTATTCTATGGTTTGGGGGGAATTGTTGCATTAAAGTCTGGAATGAAGATAGATACATATCATACTTTTTATTTGGACAGAAATTCCTTTAGTGGCGGCGTTAGTGGCTGAGAGAGAAGTTCCTGGCACTTTTTTTTTGAAAAGTAGAGTTACAGAGACAGAAGAGATAGAGAGACCTTCCTTCTGCTGGGTCACTCCCCAAATGGCCACATTGGCCAGAGCTGGGCCAGACCGAAGCCAGGAACCTGGAGCCTCTTCTGGGTCTCCCACTTGGGCCATCTGCTGCTGCTTTCCCAGGCGCATTAACAGGAGGCTGGATCAGAAGTGGAACGTCTGGGACATGAACGTTGCCCATAGGGGCAGCTTAACATGCTGCGCCACAGGGCCAGCCCCTCCTAGCACTTTTTTAAGATGGTCCCTGAGAACTGAATGCCTGGAGAGTTGAAGTCTTTGAAGAAAGACACAATGCTGTGTGCATCTCCCTTCGGAAGATAGGAGGAAAGAAAGTAATTCTGTTTCCCCAGAGAAGAATAACATTTAGAATATGGCTTCTGAGAATTTTGTTACGCCAAATAAAAATCCAGTTCTAAAACTACAGCCTGATTTTTCTATAGGGCTGGGGCTTTCATGAACTACCCTAAGCAGAGACAGAGTTGATCTTAGCCAGAATGCTGCGGGATAATAGATCATCTTATAGCCATGTATGTTTGGGATGAAATGGACCACAGGGGAGCCAGTGCTTTGATGTAGTAGGTAAGGCCACCACCTGCTGTGCTGGCATCCCACAAGGGCGCTGGTTTGAGTCCTGGCTGCTCCACTTCTGATCCAGCTCTCTGCTATTGCCTGGGAAAGCAGTAGAGGATGCCTTGAGTCCTTGGGCCTCTGCACCCATGTGGAAGACCCATGTGGCTGCTGGCTTTGGATAGACCCAGCTTGCCCATTGTGGCCATTTAGAAAGTGAACCAGTGGATGGAGGACTTTCTATCTCAATCTCTACCTCTGCCTCTCTGTAACTCTGCCTTTCAAATAAATAAATATATCTTTAAAAAAGAAAAAAAAAAGAAAAAGAAATGGACCATAGATGGAATTAAGGAAAACCTCTCTAGTTAGAATCCCTACCCCTGTTTTCCTACCTTTTCCTGTTCCTTATCTGAGTCCTGGTCTACCCTGAAAGAAAGGTAAGGTATCTGGCTACACAGCATTCTTCTGAAGGTCAGTTGCTGTTGCTCACTGTGAATCTGCTAAAAATACTCCCCTGTGTGGATTTGGTAGGAGACTGTCATCCACATTCTACTAGATTCGACCTGTCTGTGAGAGAACAGATTGCTTTACAGCTCTGGCTCCTTCCCAGCCTTGCTTCCAGATGGATGAATTGGTAGGAACGTTTAAAGACCCTCTGCGTCTCTGGCCAAGTACACTGACCATTCAGCCATATGCTCAAGTTGAATCACACACCCGCTACTGTTGATTACTGGGAGCTGCCTCTTTTAAGCTAGCCTTGGCTTGTGTAAATCAGTTGATATACTGATTGCATGTTGTTGGCTGCAGTTGTGGTGAGAGGAAATGTTGCTCTACGTCCTCAAAGCCAGTAGCTGCCCCATAGCAGGCCATCCCCCCTCTGGGACTGCTGGTACTCTCTGAACTCAGGCCTGGAGAGGTAGACTGACCCTTTCTCAGCACTCCTCTGTCATCAGATGGGTGAGTTGTGCCTCATCTCAGTAAGTTCAGACAAGGGCCAACATTTACCTGCCTTTGGGAATCCAGAGGATGAATACAATATTGATCTGGTCCAAATAATTCTGATAGTCTTTGTCTTCGAACATATTTACCTAGAGCGCTGTAGGATTTACTCTGGGACTGGAACCAGATTTTTTCCCACTTAACCAGCTAATTTGTTTATCTGGCTAGACTTTTTAGGGTTTTCTTTTCATCATTTTTTCAGATTGTGTCCTGTTGCCAGTGTTTGTCACTTCTGTAATGACAAGCTTATGATATCTGCCAGTAGACCAAGTGTATTTTATCAGGAAGAACCAGACAATAGCAGAACAAGGTACTATTTGTGGGCATAGAAATAACTTGGAAACAGACATTGGGGGAAAACTGCATCCCAGGTCCCAGAATATGGTTCAAATAAAAATCTAACTAGCAGTCGACTCTTTTAAGAGCACTATGGATATTGTTCAGACCTGAAGTAGAAACAGTTAGTGGGATGGAGGACAGTAACCTGTGGGAGGTGGCTGGGGTGGGCAAGGATATGAAGCAATACCCTACAGGATGGTGTTTCCCAAGTTAATGACCTTGGCAAAGGTTTGAATTCCAGGCCACCAAGGCAGACCTGACAAAGACATTACCCTGCACCTGTGCACCTACCCAATTCCAGGAGCTGTTCAAGCATTGGCATGATTTTATTGCATTTATGTTCTCTTTTTCAGTAGAGGTAAGTGAGTGAGTGGTCTCTCAGGATGGAGTATCAAGATTTGGTTCAGGGGCTGGTGCTGTGGCGTAGCGGGTAAGCCACTTCCTGCAGTGCCGCCATCCCATATGGGTGCCGGTTCGCGTTCCGGCTGCTCCACTTCCAATCCAGCTCTCTGCTATGGCCTGGCAAAGCAGTAGAAGATGGCCCAAGTCCTTGGACCCATGCATCTGCGTGGGAGACTCAGAAGAAGCTCCTGGCTCCTGGCTTCGGATCGGGACAGCTCTGACTGTTGCGGCCATCTGGGGAGGGAACCAGTGGATGGAAGACCTCTCTCTATCTCTCTCTGCCTCTCCTTCTCTCTGTGTAACTCCGACTTTCAAATAAATAAATAAATAAATCTTTTTAAAAAAAGATTTGATTCAATGTAAAATTTTTCATAGGTGCCTTTCCATTGAGATGTAGATAGAATTGCCTAAGGCTGGGAAAAGCCACTAGATGAGTTCCTTTTACTTTTTTTTTTTTTTTTTTTAACACTGTTCCCTCCATACTTCCCCCTCCAATACACCCTAGTAATAGATTAGCCTGTCCATTCCCTTTCACTCTGCCAGCCTAGGATCCTTGTGCTCTGAGACTTGGCCTGGGCAGGAGGGGTCTTCGTTGAGTACCTTTTTTTATTATTATTATTAAGAATTATTTTATTTATTTAAAAGACAGAGTTACAGAGAGAAGTAGAGCCAGGGAGAGAGGTCTTCCATCTGCTGGTTCGCTCCCAAGATGACCGCAACAGCCAGAGGTGAACTGATCTGAACCCAGGAGCCGGGAGCTGCTTCTGGGTCTCCCACACGGGTGCAGGGGCGCTAGGACTTGAGCCGTCTTCTACTGCTTTCCCAGGCCATAGCAGAGAGCTGGATTGGAGGTGGAGCAGCCAGGACTCAAACCAGCACCCATATGGGATGGCGGCACTGCAGGCTGAGGCTTTAACCCACTGCACCACAGCGCTAGCCACCGCTGAGTACCTTTCACCTCTCACCTAACCAGCACCACCCACTGCCAGCCAGCCTCAAGGAGCCAAGTCTACATACCTTTTCTCTACCTCTTCTTCTTTTTTTTCTTAAATACTTATTTATTTTATTTGAAAGTAAGAGTTATAGAGACAGAGGGAGCAGGGAAGGGAGGGAGACAAGAGAGATCTTCCATCTGCTATTTGATTCCCTAAATGGCCGCGACAGTCAGAGCTGGACCAGATTGAAGCCAGGAGCTTCCTCTGGGTCTTCCACAGGGTTGCAGGAGCCCAAGCACTTGGGCCATCTTCCGCTGCTTTCCCAGGCCATAGCAGAGAGCTGGACCTGAAGAGAAGCAGAGAAGCCGCCGGGGCAGGAATTTGCACTCATATGGGATGCCAGCCGGCATCACGGGCGCCGTTACTACACCACTACCCACCACTCATGCTCTTTGCCCATTTTCTTTTGGATTTTTAATCTTGCTCTTATTTTCTTAAATAGTTTTTTATTGATATAAGGTGAACAAATTTCATGTATAATCTAGCTCTTATTATTTGGAAAAGGTCTTCATCTGTAGGGACATAGCCTTTCTGTTGTGTGCATGTTGGAAATAGGTTTTTCCTCATTTATTTTACTACACTTGATCTTAGCCAAAAGGCCAAGAAGTGATCCCCCATTTATTTTTATTTTATTCTGTTACTTTTTATTTTCCTAATTTATCTTTTATTTTTATGTTAATAGGTCTTCTTACCTTCAAAATTAGATAAATATCTAAATATGTTATCTTCTAATCCTAATAGGGCCTCAGTTTTATAAAAATATATAAAAATATCTGATTTTGTTGTGGTATATGGCGTTAGGTAAGAATCTAAATTATTTTTCACCTCTGTAGTATTCCATATTAGTCCAATTATTCCAGCACCGTTTATTCCATTAAAAAGGTTGGAATCCATTCTTTCTGTACTGATTTGAAATATCATCATTATCATTTGCTGAATGGAAGTTCTTGTGTGAAGTCACTTCTGATTCCATTGACCTGTCTTGTCTGTCGTTTGTACTAGAATGTTTTCTTGTGCTGTTAGTGTTATTAGCCATTAATAAAGGGCCCATGTGTAAATTTGGGGGCGGGTGAATCATTCCAATTTCCAGAAACTTTTTTTTTTAACTTTATTTGTTTATTTGAAAGGCAGAGGAGAGGTCTTCCATCCACTGGTTTACTTCCCAGATGGCCGCAACAGCCAGAGCTGCGCGGATCCAAAACCAGGAGTCAGGAGCTTCCTCCAGGTCTCCCACGCAGATGCAGGGGCTCAAGGACCTGGACCATCTTCCACTGCTTTCCCAGGGCCACAGCAGAGAGCTGGATTGGAAGTGGAGCAGCTGGGACTTGAACCAGCGCCCAAATGGGATGCCAGCACTGCAGGTGGCGACTTTACCCATTATGCTATAGCGCCGGCCCCCAGAAACTGTTTTGAAAGAGTGAACTTTACACTAATTGTTAAAGTTCATTAGGAAGAATAAAGCCCTATTGTGACCTTTAGTTTTTTGGTTTTTTTTTTTTTAATCCTACCAAGCCTTTTACTGGAACTGCTGACCAGTTCTAAGATGCGCTGATGTGATTCCTCTCCTCTCCCCCTGGCTACCCTGGGCCTGGCACTCTGGGTAATGCTCAGTGTCTCAGTGCCCAGAGGTGGGCAGGCAATGCTCTGAGTACTGGGCAGTGACTGGGTCATGAAAAAGACGTTGACCCTAGGACTGGTGTGTCTCTGCAGACCAGGAAACTGCGGCTGTCCATTCTGTTTAGGTGGAGTTCTATGGAACCTTGGTTCTCGTACTTTGAATTTTTAGTTTTTCCTTTTTGACTTTTTTAGTTTTGTTTTTTTATATTAAAGGTGATAGGCACACCACATTTAGGGAGCTGTTTAAGATAGGTCATCAACATTTTTGTTTGTTAGAGAACTTGTATTTTCTCTCCTCAGTTCTGTTTGTCTAACAGACATCGAATACTTACTGTGCAGAAAGACTGCAAGGTGCCGTATGTGCATTATCTTATTTCAGTCTCAGAGTAACCCCGTGGTCGCCATGTAGCGTCCTCGTGTAGGACAGCACACAGAAAGGGTCGGAAAGTTGACCAGGTCCACACAGAGAGTGGCAGACACGGAATCAGAATTGAGGTGATTTGTTTCAAGCCACTCTGCTGTGAGCTCCAGGCTCCTGTCTGGACCCCCACAAATGCAGAGCAAATCCCTGTCTTGCAGTACTGAGTGTGTGGGTTTGGCAATGTCCAGCCTCTCTCCTCCCCTGCCACATGCCACAGGCTGGTTCAGAGTGCCCGTCTGCCCAGCTGTTCCTGATGGCTGTGAACCCTCCCCTCTGCTGGCCTGCAGGAGCCCAGGGTCCGTGTGTGTAGTGAGAAGGCCCCTTCTGTATTAGTGAATGAACCCGCCCTAGGTGCAGGTGCTGTTTGGGGGAAGGAGGCAGTACACCCATCTGAAGAGCGTTTCCTCTGCTGGGAGCCTCTCTCCAGCCACCTGCTGCTCTGCAGTTTGCCCTGGGCCTCTGCCAGCCTCCTGTCCTCTCCCAAGGAAAGCAGAGCGACTCAGGGAGTGGGAATCAGCCTATGACAGACAAGTTGCTGGCTGTTTTGTTTGCCCAAGTCCTCACCAGGCCGCCCCTGGGGCTTCCTGCAGCCCTTACTGGAGTCCAGCAGGTAGAGAGTACATCTTGCTGAGGCTCAGAAGCCACTCCACCCGGGGTCTCAGCCTGCTTTCTTCACGCCCTGAGTGAAAGGAAACGGACTGGAAGGCTGTTTAAAAACTAAAGCTGATGGCAAGGCGCTCCGCTACGCTCACAGAAAGAGCAGCTCTTCACATTTATCTTTGGTGCTGTGGGTTCCTCTTTGGGCCTGGGCCTGGGCCTGGGCCTGGCAATAACCTTGCTACTGAGGTTTTCCCTTAAGATTCTTCAACATAAAATTTTCCTAAGAATGAAAGATCCCACCTAGTCTTGCTGAACTTCAAAACAAATGTACATTTTAGTACCCATTCCAGCTGCCAAATGAAACTAAATGTAGAAATTCCTTTAGGGAAACAAATTCTATCTTATCAAAGATGTCTTCACCTTTTCCCATCCCTGTTTTTCTTTGACCTTACTAAAAAACTTTAGAAATTTATGTATTTCCTAGTTTAATGTTAACTGTGGCCATAGAATACTTCCTTTTTTTTTTTTTTAAAGATTTATTTATTTACTTGAGAGATAGAGTTAGAGGGAGAAGCAGAGAGAGAGGTCTTCCATCTGCTGATTCACTCCCCAAATGGCCACAGTAGCCAGAGCTGAGCTGATCTGAAGCCAGGAGCCAGAAGCTTCTTCCAGGTGTCTCATGTGGGTGCAGAGGCCCAAGCACGTGGGCCATCTTCTACTCCTTTCCCAGGCCATTAGCAGAGAGTTGGATTGGAAGAGGAACAGCCAGGACAAGAACCAGTGCCATTTGGGATACTGGCACCACAGGTGGAGGCTTAGCCTACCATGCCACAGTGCTGCCTCTAGACTACTTCCTTTTAAAGTGATATTTTTTAGCAAGAGAGGTAACAGAGAAGATGAGTGAGGACAAACCTGAGATTCAGATCAGGTAACTCGGGATGCGGGGGGCAAGGGAGACTTGCAGAAGAGATTGCAACAGCAGTCCTATTCTCAAGACCTCCACAGTGAGGTAGGGTGGTGGTGTTACTGCCTGCAAGCGTGGCTGATGCACTGCTATGCTGTGCACAGATCTCTCTGCCTGTAATCATCTGTAATAAAAAGTTTAAATAAATGCAGTAAATAAAGTTTTATTGTAGAGAGCCTCTCGCCTCTCAGCACTTTGAAAGTGCCACTGTGTTGTGTTGTGTTGTGTTGTGTTTTAAAGATTTACTTATTGGAAGAGTTACACAGAGAGAAAAGGAGAGGCGGGGTTGGGGGGTCCTTCCATCCAGTGGTTCACTCCCCATTTGGCCGCAGCGGCCGGCGCTGCGCCGATCCGAAGCCAGGAACTTCTTCCGGGTCTCCCACGCAGGTACAGGGGCCCAAGGCCTTGGGCCATCTGCTGCTTTCCCAGGCCATAGCAGAGAGCTGGATGGGAAGTGGAGCAGCTGGGACTGAACCTGCGCCCATACGGGATGCCGGCACTGCAGGTGGCGGCGGCTTTATGTGCTACACCACAGCACCGGCCCCACTCCACTGTGTTCTGTGATGCTGTGGTGCTGTTTGCATTTTAAATCCAAGCGTATTAAGTTCAGTGCCTCCAGGACTTGGAGCGGACAGCCCCTGAGCAGCTGGTTTTGTGTGAGCTGTGAGTCCGCGAAATGACTCCTCGGAGGAGGAGCAGCATGGGTGGTAGCTGTGGGCATTAAGCCACTGTCCTGTGAGGTACGTGGGCCTGTGTTCCATTGATCGTCTTGTTGATAGAGTGACTTAAGGGAAAGGAAGATACTAGCGGGCTCTCTGCCAAACCAGGCTGAAGCATTACCCGTTCTACAAGGAAGAGCAAATGCAAATTGCTACCGAAGACATCTGCTCCCCCTTGGAACCGGGTATTTTTTACATAAAGGGGAGGGGCATTCTCAGTGACCTGGAAAGTGTACCTCTTAAAAAACGAGATGTGGAGAGCTTTGAAAGAGTTAGAGAGAGAGAGAGAATCTTTCATCTGCTAATTCACTCCCCAGATGGCCACAATGGCCAGCTCTGGGCCAGGCCAAAGGCAGGAGCCCAGAGTTTCATGTGGGTGGCAGGGCCCCAAGTACTTGGGCCATCTACCACTGTTTTCCCAGGCCATTAGCAGGGCACTGGATTGGAAGTGGAGCAGCTTGGACACAAACTGATGCCCTCATGGGATGATGGTGTTGAAGGTGGCAGCTTTACCCACCACACCACAATGCTGGCCCCAAATCAGGGTCTTTTCCATGGCCTCTGATTACACTGGAGCTTGATGTGGTAACTACATGCGCCAGAATTATTTTAAGGAATAGTGGTAGCCATTTTTACTTTAGAAGTCAGAGTCGGAGCTGGCGTCTGGCACAGCAAGTTAAGCCACTGCTCTGCAGCACCAGCATTCCATATGACATCTTCAACTCCCTGCTGCTCCACTTCTGATCCAGCTCCCTGCCGTACACCTAGGAAGGCAGGGTGACCTGCGTGCTTGGGTCTCTGCACTTATGTGGGAAACTGGGCTGGCGTTCCTGGCTCCTGGCTTTGACCTGGCCCAGCTCCAGCCATTGCAGCTATTTGGGGAATGAACCAGAGGGTGAAAGATACTCTTTAAATAATCTGCCTACTTTTAAGACTTTGTGAGATTCAATTGTACCTACCACATGCATGATGTGTTAAAAAACACATACAAAAAAGGAAGTCAGAGTCAAGATAAATCTTAGCAGAGGCAAATAAATACCTGGTGTGAAAAATCTAAGATCTAACGCTGCACTGTCCAAATGGTAGATGTTAGCTTCATGTGACTGAACTTAAATACAAGCTAATTGAAATTAAATATAGTTTTAATGATGTTATGACTTTCTTTTAGGATTTATTTACTTATTTGAAAAGCAGAGTTACAGAGAGAAAGGGAGAGAGAGATCTTCCTTCTGCATGTTCACTCCCCAAATAGCCACAGTTAAACGCTTGAATGAAAGATTTTTAAACTTTTTAATACTTTTTTCAAAGATGTGTTGATTTATTTATATGAAAGTCTGAGTTAGAGAGAAGGAGAGACAGAGAGCGAGAGATTTCTCATCTCCTGGTTCATTCCCTGGATGGCCACAATGGCCAGTGCTAGGCCAAGCCAAAGCCAGGAGCGAGGAGCTTCATCCAGGTCTCCCAGGTGGATGGCAGAGGCCCACACACTTGGGCCATCTTCTGCTGCTTTTCCCAGGCCGTTAACAGGGAGCTGGATCAGAGGTAGGGCAGCCAGGGCATGAACTGGTACCCATATGAGATGGCATTCCAGGCAGCAGCTTAGAATGGTAATACAGTGGCTATATTACTTACTCCACCACCAGCCCTTTATTTATTTATTATTTTAGGATTTATCCATGGGACCAGTACTGTGGCTTACCAGGTAAAGCTGCTGCCTACAGTGCCGGCATCCCATATGGGCACTGGTTCAAGTCCTGGCTGCTCCACTTCCAATCCAGCTCTCTGCCGTGGCCTGTGAAAGTAGGAGAAGATGTCCCAAGTCCTGGGGCCCCTGCACTCACGTGGGAAACTGGGAAGAAGTTCCTGGCTCCTGGCTTCAGATCAGCCCAGCTCCAGCCATTGTGGCCATCAGGGGGGTGTTTCTCTCTGCCCCTGCCTTTTTGTAACTCTGCCTTTTAAATAAAGTAAATAAATCTTTAAAAAAGATGTATTCATTTCCTGTTTTAAATGTTGAGTGGCCACACATGTTCTGAGGTATTGGGTTTTTAATTCACTTGGCATTTATTCTTATTTATTTATTTATTTATTTTGACAGGCAGAGTGGACAGTGAGAGAGAGAGACAGAGAGAAAGGTCTTCCTTTGCTGTTGGTTCACCCTCCCCAATGGCCGCCATGGCCGGCGCACCACGCTGATCCGATGGCAGGAGCCAGGTACTTATCTTGGTCTCCCATGGGGTGCAGGGCCCAAGCACTTGGGCCATCCTCTAGTGCACTCCCTGGCCACAGCAGAGAGCTGGCCTGGAAGAGGGGCAACCGGGACAGAATCCGGCACCCCGACCAGGACTAGAACCTGGTATGCTGGCACCGCAAGGCGGAGGATTAGCCTAGTGAGCCATGGCGCTGGCCTATTTATTCATATTTAAATTGAAGCAGGCACATATACCAACAGTGATTTTGCAGACACAGAACATTTCCTCGATGCAGAGATCTCTGGGGTGGTGCTGATCGACAGGCTGGAGGGCTGGGTGTTTGACCTGTTTTTGTGTATGTGTCTCTGCTTCTCAAATAATTTAATAATATAAATTTTCAAATAATTTTATTAAGAATTAGGGCAAGGGGCAGACATTGTGTGGCAGATAAAGCCAGTGCCTGCAGTGCCAGCATCCTATATGGGCACCAGTTCAAGTCCCAGCTGCTCCTCTTCCGATCCAGCTCTCTGCTATGGCCTGGGAAAGTAGTGGAAAATGCCCCAAGCACTTGGGCCCCTGTGTCCATGTGGAAGACCCGGAAGAAGCTCCTGTGGCTTTGGCTTGGCCCAGCCTAGGCCATGGCAGCCATTTGGGGAGTGAACCAGCAGATGGAAGATCTCTTTCTCTATAACACTGCCTTTCAGATAAATAAGTAAATATTTTTAGGGACAATCAAATAAAAATTAAGGTTATAGGGGCCAACACTGTAGTGTAGCGGGTAAAGCCGCTGCCTGCAGTGCCGGCATCTCATATGCGCGCCGGTTCAAGTCTCGGATGCTCCACTTCCGATCCAGCTCTCTGCTATGGCCTGGGAAAGCAGTGGAAGATGCCCCAAGTCCTTGGGCCCCTGCACTCACGTGGGAGACCCGGAAGAAGCTCCTGGCTCCTGGCTTCAGATTGGCACACTTCCAGCCGTTGTGGCCAATTGGGGAGTGAATCATTGGAAGGAAGACCTCTCTCTCTCTCTCTCTCTCTGCCTCTCTCTCTCTCTCTTTCTCTGCCTCTCCTCTCTTTGTGTAACTGTTTCAAATAAATAAATAAATCTTTTTTAAAACAGGCTATAGCAAAAGTAGTGTGACCTTCTGGCAGGTCGTGTCCCCAGCCTGGGAAGGCCACACTTACGCTTCAGGAGCCTTGTCTCACAGTGACCTCCGCTCACAGACAGCGTGGCTTTGCTTTAAAAAAAAAGAAAAAAATAGGCTGCCCATGTGACGCAATAATCCGCAGCCGGTGAACAGCAGGCCAGGAGGGTTGCAAGCAGAGTGGCCTATTTTTATGCACTGCAGAGTCCAAGCAGGAAAACCTGAGACAGGAGGCAGTGGTGACACGGAGCTTCACTCTCTGATCTATTCATGACCCAGGCCACTTGCGTATTTCCACGGCGATTCCTCACTAATGCGAGTTTCTCTTCGTGGCTAAAGTATCCGCAGCCAGGTGCTCAAGTGAATTTATAGTGGCCCCACAAAGATCAAATGTCCAAAAGCCTGGTGGCTCACAGAGCTGAAAAGACGTTACTGTTGGATGAAGTCCCGATTTCACCGTGAACATGGCTGCCATGGGACATGGGACGCAGAAGCAGACAATGAGGCCCTCAGTAGAACACTCCGAGAAGTGCATGCTCCCCTGCACGGTGTGTCACGCGGCCCTTTGGTGACGGGGAGGCAGGGAGAGTGCGGTGGGGACTTTGTGCCCCTGAAGTGCAGAGCACCTTCCAGAATAGCTCTTGGGAGGCAGTGACCGTCCTCTGACCACCCGGCTCCTCCCGCCCAGGGAAGCGCTTGAAGGCGCTGACTATTCAGTCTCAGTGCCGGTGGCGCCATGAGCACGCGGCTCCCGTCGACTGCTCCCCCTGCTGCATGGCAGCGGGGTTCATCTCCAGAGGGCTCCCTCTTCCCGCTTCCGGGACAGAGTCTAGGGCCCCTCTGCTAGGCCTGCATTCTGGAGGAGGTGGGGATCCCCACAGAGAGTGCCCACGTCAGGAAGCTTCTGTTCGGAGGGGAAGGTAGTGGGTCCCGCGGACAGATGAGATGCACTTCTGGGATTCCCCGGCCTTTCCTGCCCGTCTTCAGACACAGCCCCACCACTGGAGGAGTTTGCGGTGGGCAGGTCTCTTTGCCTCCCTCAAACACTGAGCTGGGTACGCATCAGCACGTCAGAAGGGCCGTCTGCCTGGTGAGAGTGCCCCTGCCTGCCTGCCGGCGTGGTTTAGCCTGTCTCTCCCAGGACGGTCTGCAAGCCGCAAGGGTCTCTGCCCTCCCCCGGTTACTCACTGATGTGGCCTCAGCACTCACTTGTATGTTAGGAACTGCTAGTTCAGGCTTTGCTGCTCCAAGTCTTAAAGACTACAGAACAAAAGAAATGGGAAGCCAGGAGCTTGGAATTCATCCAGATCTCTCATGTGGACATCAGGGGCCCAAGAACTTGAGCAGTCTTCTGCTGCCTTCCCAGACCATGAGAAAGGAGCTGGATCAGAAGTGGAATAGCCGGGATTTGAACTGGCATTCACCTGGGCAGCTGGTGTTGCAGGCCAAGGCAGGCTTAACTAACCCTGTGCCACATGCTGGCCCTGGTCCCTATTCTTAGATGAGTGTGCAGAGGCCATTTCCTGCAGATGTAGCATTCAGATGCCATCTGTGTGAAAGGCTGGACGCTTCCAGAGCTGACTCCTCATGGCCCAGAGGCAGTTCATCTGGGCTGTCAAGCCATGCAGGCCTAGCTGTGGTCTGTGTCAGGTCTTCCCACATGGGAAACCTGGTGAGTAAACAGGACACCAGTCTGAGGGATGTTTTGGGCAGAGACTTGGGCCAGGGCTGTTGGGTGGGAATACCCCTAGAGGGTCCCTGCCATTTGGCAGATGGATACCACTGACGCTGCCCAGTGTCCCCAAGGCCAAGCCACATGTTTATCTCATTCCCCTTCTTGTTAGGGTTTCAGATATTTCTCCTCCTCCTCCCCCACTTTCTCCCTCCTCCTCCTCCTCCCCATCTTCCTCCTCCTCCCCCCCTCCATTTATTTTTTATTTGAAAATGTTACGGAGACACAGAGGCAAAGAGAGAATCTTCCATCTGCTGGTTCACTCCCCAAATGGCCACAACAGTCGGAGCTGGGCTGATCCAAAGCCAGGAGCTTCCTCCAGGTCTCCCACACAGGTGCAGGGGCCCAAGGCCTTGGGCCATCTTCCACTGCTTTCCCAGGCCATAGCAGAGAGCTGGATCGGAAGTGGAGCAGCTGGACTGGAACCGGCACCCATATGGGATGCCGGCACTATAGGCAGCAGCTTTACTCGCTACACCACAGCACCGGCTCCTCAGGTCTTTCTGAGTCTTATGTGAAATGCAGACAGTGATCTTAGATGATTCCAGGTCCTGAGAACCAAGACAGCTTAGCTGCCTGTCACTGCAGGCAATATTCTGTAAAAGGGATTTTTATTTTGCGGGCATATCAAATCCAAAGCTATAATTGGACAAGTTTAATGGAAGTCATTTCTATTCCATACATGGATGAAAAAGCAGGTTTTAATTGAACATGTTAAAGGGTCAGTAATCCTGTTCATGCAGGCATCACATTATAACAGGACAGATTCTTCCAGAATAAAAAATGTCAGGTTTGTGGGTAAAGGGGACTTTCCTTTTTTTTAATTTATGCTTCCACTGGGATTTTGAAGGAATGTCAGCACACTGTTATTAACTCTCATAGCCTGCACAGCGCAGCCAGGGTGATTTGGGGCCCTCTGGCTCTCAGGTTACCTGGGTAAATACAAGGGTTCACTTCCCAGCGCCCAGCTCTGCCATTGGCTTAGTAAGCAGCGAGTGTGCAGAGCCCAGCAGCAGCAGTAATCTGAACAGGATAAACATGCTTCCTCTTTGTGCGATGCCTCCTCCTGCCAGGAGCAGGATATCAAATGAAGGGGAGCTTGTGGCTGGAGCCAGTCAAGTGAATGTCTAAGTGGCACCTGCCTCATCCTCTGCTTCCCGGGCCGCCCACCGCACATCTGCTCCCAACAAAGCCCCTTTTCTCCTCCGGTTGGTCAGACTGAGGGCAAAGGCCCCACCAAGAGACATCCCGGTTTTGCTTTGTCAGCACAATTGCCTGTGACATAATTGCACCAAATCTTTTTTATTAGAAAGGCCCCAATTTAGAGATTTTCAGGGTCTGAATGGAATTTTCAAAGTGAAATTGATAGAAAAAAAATTGCCATTGTAAAGGCAGCAGTTGGATCTGAGCATCATTGAAGGGTTCTAAACATGGAAACGGAGACACGGTTCTGAAGGAGGCTACCAAGATCTTGCCGTGGGAGAGGCTCCCTGGACTGGCGTCCCGCAGTTCTGGCTTTGCGGCCCAGCCTCTTACTTCCTGTAGCACTATAACATGTGCCTGCACTGCATTGCTCTCCAGTGCTCATAGAATTTCTCCCACGGAGCCCTGGGCGGCTGCAAGGAGTTAAAATAAGAGGATGGGCTGGGCAGGGAAGGAAAGAACCCGTGATAGAACTGAGGGAAGTGCTGAGGAAGTACAAAGCATTCTGCTCTAGGCTTTTAGATCTGAACGAAGGCAGTGCTTTTAGCCTTATAGTGTGTGTGTGTGTGTGAGAGAGAGAGAGAGAGAGAGAGAGAAATGCACATCTGTTAGTTGTGGGGCTGGCATTGTGGCGTGGAGGGTAAAGTGGCCGCCTACAATGCAGGCATCCTACATGGGCACCAGTTTGTTTGCAGCCGCGTGGGAGACCCAGGGGAAGCCCCAGGCTTCAGCCTGGCCCAGTGCTGGCCATTGCGGCCATCTGGGTAGTGAACCAGCTGAAGGAAGATGTGTCTCTTTTAACAACTTTTTCCTCTGAGAATCTGGCATCCTTTCCTTGCCCTTTCCCCTCAAAGAATTGCTGAATTAGAGGAGGTAAAGTAAGAGTGTCCACTTTCCACCGACCCTCTCCCCAGCCTGCCTGAGGCTTCACAGCCCTGCTGCTGGGTTGGAGAGTTCTTCCCGCAAGGAGCCTCACTAACAAGAGGCTCTGTGAACGCTTGGGGCCCAGAGTGGACGTATGAATTGCTTGTTCTGCAGACAACATGGAGTGTGGACAGCACGCCTGGGGGTGGGACACGGGGCTGCTAGTATCTTCCCTTCTCAGGGACTCCAACCCAGAACAGGATCTTTACCCTTGCTTCTGCCATTTGTCTGCCTCCAGTAGCTCCTGTACAGTTGCTTTGACTTGTGGGAGAAAACACACATGAAATTACATGGTGCACACATAATGTTATTGATCCTCATAGCAGCCCTAGACAGAAGTGGCCTGTGGGTTCATCACGGTAAATGTAGTCAGCTCTTGGAGTTGTCACCTACAGATTATCTGCCAGGCAGATTGCTCGTGACACATTTTAAATCCAGGACAGCGTAAGCCATCTCCTCCGCCCCTGCCCAGCTGCTTCGTACTTAGGGAGCACAAATTAGTTTTCATATTAGCTTAAGGAAGACATAATTAGGAAGGTAAGTCTGCATTGTAAATTCCAGTTTAGTGAGGGAGGTTTGGGGGAAATGATGGATGCTCCCTGTAGCTCAGGTAGGTTTTTAAAAGCTTGTGCACCATGAGTATGCAGTGAGCTGGCACGTTTACTGATGGACTCCTGAAACCTCCTTGGGTGGGCATCAGAGATGCACCTGCCCTGTGGCCCTGGAGTGTGCGGTGGAAGCTGCAGAGCCACAGAGCTTCCAGTGGCTTTCACAGTTCTCTACGTGGTCTCTGGACGGCAGACTGTGCAGGTTGCAAGAAGACCCCAAAGGGGGAAAGAGGAAAGCAGCTGGGTGGAGTGAGTCGAGGCTGCCGCAGGCGCTGCCCTGGCCGGCGTGGAAGCCGCGGTTCCTCTCTGCTGCGCCTGCCAGTTAATAACCTTGGTAACGTGACTTTCTGGTGTTGGCACTCCTTTTTCGTTTGTTAGCTGGGATTCTTTTATGAAGAACTTGACTACAGTGACAGTTTGGCCATGCCAAGGGCAGTTCAGATGGGATCGGCAGAATGCTTTATCAAGTAGAAGGTATCCTCCTGTGTGACTGTCAGACCCATGACTGTCAGTTTACTCCACTTTCCAGTCGGGCATCTTCAGGTCATCTCAGTGTCTACAGCAAAGAAAATTTTACCTTTGATCTGCTCTTAGAAAGTTTAAGGTCTGGGGTTTTTCCTAAATGGTACTGTATAGATTATGTTAAATAGGGGAATGAAAAGCCAAGGGCACATCTTTGAAGCATCATTATCTCAGTCTCTCCCTGTTCAGGTGTGAAAAACCAGGGCTGGGATGGGTACCTGACCTTCATTGTACTACTCTTCCTTCCTTTGTGCCGATCTGAAATTTTCCATCAGAAGAATTTTGGAAAAATGTAACAGGGAGGCTGCCATTGTGGCACAGCAGGTTAAGCTGTGTCAGAGCCAGTTCAAGTCTCCACTCTTCCGCTTCCGACTCAGCCCCCTGCTAATGTGCCTGGGAAAACAGCCGAAAACGGTCCAAATGCTTGGGCCCCTGCACCTTATGGGAGATCTGGGTGGAGTTCCTAGTTCTTGGCTTTGGCCTGGCCCAGCCCTGGTCACTTGGGGAGTGAACCAGCAGATGGAAGATCAGTATCTCTCACTCACCCTCTCTCCCTTTCTCCATCTCTCTCTATCATTCTGCCTTTCAAGTAAATAAAACAAATCTCTCAAATAATAATAACAATGGAAAAGTAAATCCATCTCTGCTCCTCACGCTGGGTCGCTCCTGCCTGGGCCCTGCTGCTCGTTTCTGTACTTGACTGCTTCAGACTCTCGCATAGCCTGCGCAGGGCTCCTGCGGTTTCCATGATCTTCCCTGCACTCTGTTTAAAACTATTGGTTCGGGACTGGCGCCATGGCACAGTAGTTTAATCCTCTGCCTGTGGTGCTCTTATGGGCCCTGGTTCTAGTCCCAGCTGCTCCTCTTCCAGTCCAGCTCTCTGCTGTGACCTGGGAGGGCAGTGGAGGATGGCCCAAGTGCTTGGGCCCTGCACCCGCATGGGAGACTAGGAGGAAGCACCTGGCTCCTGGCTTCAGATCGGCTCAGCTCCAGCCGTTGTGGCCATTTGGGGAGTGAACCAATGGAAAAAAGACCTCTCTCTCTCTCTCTCTCTCTCTCACTGTAACTCTACCTCTCAAATAAATAAATAAAATATTTTTAAAAAGATAAAAAATTTAAAAATAAAACTGTTGATTCCTTATGTATTACCCATTTGCTACCCATTGGTATGAGCTTTATTCCAGAATGGTTTTTCTGAGTAAGTCTGGAGATTATCTAGAGGGGAAGAAAAACCCTGGGTGCTGAGTGCTACCCAGTAGACCAAGGCACCAGGGGGCTGCTAGTGACTTCAGGGGAGTATTCAGCACTCGCCAGATGTAAGGCATATTTTAATCCATAAATCCCTCAGATGTACCCAAAAGCCTTGGATTTGGAAAATGCGGAAGAGGAAGATTAAATGTTCCAAAGGCAGCTAATATAACCGAAAGTGAGCTACTGGGAAAGAAGTGATTTTTTTCTCTTTACCCCTTGTCTTCCTATCATGAGGGTGCCTGGCTTTCCTTTAGTTGATATTGGCATTCATTTCATGACCTTCCTTCCTCTTTCTGTGTCTCCCTCTCTCCCTTTATTTATTTATTTATTTTTAAGATTTTGTCTATTTGAGAGGCAGAGAGAGAGAGAGAGAGGTCTTCCATCCGTTAATTCAATCCCCAAATGACCCCAACAGTCAGAGCTGGGCCCATCTGAAGCCAGGAGCCAGGAGCTTCTTCTGGGTCTCCCACATGGGTGCAGGGGTCCAAGCACTTGGGCCATCCTCCACTGCTTTCCCAGGTGCAATAGCTCTTACCTTTGTCTCTTTCTATGCCAATATACTCCGTGCTTGTTCTTCATACGAGAGCAGCTTTGCTTAGATGGCAGGCACTGTGTAAATGAGGATTTTTAAGGGACTTGCCATCGCCTTTCACCCCAGAAACACCTGTCGATACCCCTAACGACTCTAAAGCATCAGAGCTTACTTAAATAATGTGTGTGGTTCCATCTCTTCTGCCTCCTGGCTCCCTATTTAAGCAGTGTTTTCCTGACCTGCATGGTTAGCTCTCGTGTCCATAAGCTGTAGTAGGTGTGAGGTCGTAGTTTCCTTTGGGTTTTAACTCTTCCACCAACTGTTGTGTTTATTATTTGTTTAGTTCTCTGTTTTTCTCTCAGAACCATCAATATTTTTTCTCCCAACTAAAGATAGTTCCATGACCAACTTGGAAGGCCTTTGGGCTGGAAGATTCAGTTACAGCAAACAATTCCCAAAGGTTTCCTGACTTGTGAGGGCAATGAAAGGCCCATTCTTCCCAGGTGACTGTCCTGCTCTATCGTGTCACAGCTGGGGGGGGGGGGTGGGGAGGGCTGCAGGTCCCATAACTGACCAGACCTGCAGCCCCTGTGCTGTTTGGCTCTTGCCTGTTCTATGAATTTCTGGGGTTGAGAAATGTGTCGGAGGAATGACCTCGTACCATCCTGCCCTGCGTAGTGCTGACCGCAGTGAAGCCTACAGTGCTGAGTTACTCATGCCCAGGGTCAGCGACTGTTTTGCCTTTGCCATGGTGCATTCCCACTGCCAGTCTGACCACTGCCGTGCTTCACCAGGGAGCTGCCTGCCTGTCCATCTGCCCCGATTTCACGGCTTTTATCTCTAATCTGTACATCTTTGAAGGCCTGTGGCGAACGCCGTGCTTCCTGGCAGGGGCGAATCCGTGCTGAAAGGAGATCTGTGCCGTCTCTGCGGTCCTCGCTGCTTCCCGAGAGCATTAGTCTGGCAGCTGCGGCCCAGCGAGACTGCACCGGCCCCTCACTCAAAGACACCTTTGAAAAGCAGCCAGTGTCTGCTGCACACCCACTGTGTGCCGTAGCAGACTGCACCATTGTCAGCGCATCTAGTAATGAGTAGGTAGCTAGTATTAGTAATTACCATTTACTTAGGAAGCTAAGGCTCCCAAACTGTTACGTGGCAGGACCAGTATTCCGCTGTATGGCAGTATCTAAATTGGATGAACCAGTGCTCCCTCCCTGGGGAGCCTTAACTGGAGCTGAACAGCCCGCTCTGCCCCCGTATCAGGTGCACCTGAACTGCCATACTGTACAGCCCGTCGCTATAGCACCCTAAGAAACTTGTAGAAAATGTCTGACTTCATTCTGAAGCAGAATAAAAGACCTCCTGGCTCTTCAGGCCATGGAGGTCAAGCCTAAAGGGCGTGGAGTCAAGTTTCTGAACATCTTCAAGAACACGATCAATCATAAGCTGTCATCATATTCGAGTATTGAGCACCTGCTATGGAGAAGTTGTTCATTATCCAGAGACATGGTCCTACCAACAGTTTAAGTGAGGATATTTATTTAGAGCATTTATTATTATCATTTATATATTTATATAGAGCATTTATTATATTATTATTTACTATATAATATATATAAATACTGTAATATAAAATATATTGTATTATCATTATTATATCAAACATTAGCTGAAAGAAGGGAGGAAGGGGGAGAGAGGAGGGCGGGCGGGCATGCACATGTGGGTGCTACTTGGAGACAGGTTAGCGTAGACTCAGTACTGAGTCGGCAGTGGAGGTGGTGAAACAAGATGGAGAGGGAACCTGGATAGACGTGAGGATTATGGGAGAGCAGGACACAGCCCAGCAGGAAATGACTGTCGGCAGAAGCTTCTGCGGGGCAGGTGTGTGGCGTCTTCGGGGCACACGGAGTGGACAGGAATGGCTGTGATGAAGGGGTCCTGCAGGGTATTTGCAGAAAGCTCACGTATGCCCCTCAATTGTTAGCTCTGTGGACTTTATTGTTCTGGTAGTAGAAAGCCACCAAAGTAGTTTTTTTGGTGGGATGACGTGATTTTGCCAGCCAGTATTTCACGGTCTAGGTAATTATGGTATCTAGACTTACTGATCAGATCTCAAGATAATTCGAGAAGGTAATTATGGGAAAGACTGATCCCCTGAATAAATAAATAAAAATGCTACACACACACACACACACACACACACACACACACAGTACAGCAGGCAGAGACCCCAGGAGAGGTCAGCAGAGATGCTCACGAACAATCAGTCCACAGTGTGCGAGTCTGTGACCCTGACCTTTAACGTTACTCTCTTTAACGTTGGCGCCCATGGTCTACCACAGCGCTCCCTGGAGCCACCGTCAGAGACAGACCACCGTAAAACTTCATGGCCTTGTTTTGCAGAACACAAGGCCAAGCTCCTTAATGTGAGCACAGGGTATTAGAAGACAAGGCCAGGCTTGTGAGCAGATGCCATAATCTACCACCCATGGATATGATTGAGAGGCTCACAGACAACCCCCTGTCCAAAAGGACATGCCCTGTCACTTAGATTGCTTTAAATCTTAAATCCCAATACTAGATATGGACTATTTTGAGTCTTGAGTTGGGGGAAGGAGAACGGTTAAGAGTCTCCCATTATTTGACATAATAAAGTTTGAAAACCTGAGGTATAAGTCACAGGAGCACTGACTCCTTAAATTTGGGTTCCTGCATACAGTGGAATACTGGGCAGCCACTAAAAAAATGAAATACAGTAAGACAGCTCTCTTTGTACTTTATAAGGAAATATCTTTTTGAAAAAATGCAGCGTGTCTGAACAGTGAGCATTGTTTGAGTGGAGAGAATACGCAGATACATATTCACGCTTGCAGATGCACAGACCATGCTGGGTAGATGGTGGAGCACCCTAGAAGCCGGCCGCAGTAGTTAACTCTGGAAAGTAGGAGATGCACCTTTTCCTACACCCTCCTATAGCTTTTTCACTTTGCCCTCTGACAGAAATTAAATGCCTATAAAGTATAAATTCTCTTAGGAGAATTTAGGAGTTAAACTCTAAAGAGACCTATTGCTCTAACGAAAGGAGCAAGCAGACAAAGCAGAAGCTTTTTTTTTTTTTTTTTTTTTTTTTTTTTTTTTTTTTTTTGAGAGACAGAGTGGACAGTGAGAGAGATAGAGAGAAAGAGAGAAAGGTCTTCCTTCCGTTGGTTCACCCTCCAATGGCCGCTGCGGCTGGTGCACTGCACTGATCTGAAGCCAGGAGCCACGTGCTTCTCCTGGTCTCCCAAGCAGGTGCAGGGCCCAAGCACTTGGGCCATCCTCCACTGCACTCCCTGGCCACAGCAGAGAGCTGGCCTGGAAGAGGGGCAACCAGGACAGAACCAGCGCCCTGACCGGGACTAGAACCTGGTGTGCTGGCGCCACAGGCAGAGGATTAGCCTAGTGAGCCGCGGCGCCGGCCAATGGCAGCCTTTCCACCCGGTTCTAGTCTCCCTGGGGTTCTCCCCTGGCCCAGCATCAGACCTGAAGGGAGAACAAGTATTGGGTGGAGTTGTGTCCAGAGCTGGAATGGCCCGGAATCTGAATTTGCTGAGCATGTCCCCGTGTTTGAAAGGCAGGCTGACAGAGAATCATCCATCCACTGCTTCACTCCCCAGATGGCCTTAATGGCCAGAGCTCGGGCAAAGCCAGAAGCCCAGAACCCCATCCTGGTCTCCCACATGAGTGGCAAAGACCCAAATACTTAGTCCAACTTCTGCTGCTTTCCCAGACACATTAGTAGGGAGCTGTGTTGAAAGTAGAACAGCCAGGACTTGAACCAGCACTCATATGGGATGCTGGCCTTGCAGGCCGTGGCTTAAACCCCTGTGTCACAATGCCTGCCCCTACTTTTTCTTTTTTCAAATAAATTTTCATGCTTGCTTTTGAGTTTAAAGAAAAGAGAATGGGGGCTGGCACTGTGGCATAGCCAGTAAAGCCATCGTCTGCAGTACCAGCATCCCATATGGGCACCAGTTTGAATCCCAGCTGCTCCATTTCCAATCCAGTTCCCTGCTATGGCCTGGGAAAGCAGTAGAGGATGGCCCAAGTCCTTGGGCCCCTGCACCCACGTGGGAGACCCGGAAGAAGCTCCTGGCTCCTGGCTTCGGATAAGCCCAGCACCAGCCATTGCGGCCATTTGGGAAGTGAACAAGTGGATGGAAGACTTCTCTCTCTCTGCCTCTGCCTCTCTGTAACTGTGCCTTTCAAATAAATAAATAAATCAAGAAGAGAAGAGGAGAGGGGAGGGGAGGGGAGGGGAGGGGAGGGGAGGGGAGGGATGTTTGGCCCTGGAGGTTTAGATGTCATTGGAAACCCTTGTTCCATATCGGAGTGCCTGAGTTAAAGTCCCAGCTCCACTTCCAATTCCAGTTCCCTGCTAATGTGCACCCTGGGAGGCAGCAGTGATGGTTCCAAGTAGCTGGGTCCCTGCCACCCATGTGGGAGACCTGTGTTGAGTTCCTGGCTTCTGACTTCAGCTTCTGGCTGTTTGGGGCATTTGGGGAATAAACCAGCAGATGAAAACTGCCTCTCCTTTGTGTGTCTGTCTCCCTCGCAAATAAATAAGTAAAAAATGATCATTATAAAGGCAGGGAAGATTGGCTGAGCTAGGGTGAAAGGACTGAGGTTTCTCGAGTTGCAGTACTGGGGTTCTAAAGTCTGCAGGTGTGGGGAAGGAAGGGCACCTGCTCTGCTGCTTCCCAGGGCTCAGCTCAGGTCCAGCAGCCGGTAAAGGGCTTTGAAAAGAACTAGGCGAATGCCAAGGGAGTTTTACTGCTAAGGTTGCTGTGGGGTCTCTCCAGGCCCTTCACATAGACGATGGAGGGCTCCTGTTGCTTAGTCAGTGACCCAGAACACAAGCTTGGATTAGCGTGCGCCTCTAGATTAGGGCTAATCAGAGGCAGGCTGAGCAGATGTGAGGACAGTCCCAGCCTGATTACTGTGCCTCAGCATTTAATCATCCCTCCTCCAAGGGCAGCCGGCCCGACTTAGTGCGTCCTGGCCATCCACGCCTCCGCCCCACCCCCTGCCGTGGACATCAAGGCTGCTGGGTCGGAGACGCCGAGGTGGTTTACTGTAACCCGTGTCAGCACGCGTGCTCCACAGTGAGATGGCTGAACCCATGTAGAGAGCAGTGGAATCGGGACTTCAGGGCAGTGCAGTGACCTCAGGATATGGAATTTCTCCCTCTGAAAGGCTTTTTTTAATTGGTAAATGTACTTGAGAGGCATAAAGACAGAGTTCTCCCATCCCCTGGTTCACTCCTCTAAATGCCTGAAATGACTGAGGCTGGGCCAAGGCCGAAGCCAGGAGCTGGGGACTCAGTCGAGGTCTCCCCCATGGGTGGCAGAGACCCAAGCACCTGAACTGTTACCACTGTCTCCATGGGCTGCATTAGTGGAAAGTCTGAGCCAGCTGCCCTAACCCGCGTCTTACCCACTCGGCCAGAAGCCCGCCCCGACAGGCTCTGCAGCTGCATAGACACTGTCGCGAGCTCTGCGTGGAGATGAGTTATCACTCATTTGTGGAGGCCAGATTGGCTCCTTCCCTGGCTGCGAGGAGGTACAGGAGATGTAAAAGACTGGCTTTACTTGGCTGAGTATTTTCGTTTGTTTGTTTTGTTTTTTTTTAATTTTTAAATTTTTTAAAGCTGAACACATTTCATATGTTTCATATGTGCAGATTTAGGAGCGTAGTGGTGTATTCTTTTTTTATGTTGCCTTTTTTTCTGAGCAGGGAACTCCTGTTCTAAAACGATTTCACCAGCTTCAGACTCTCCCACTTAGCATCGGGTCCCTAGAAGGGCGGCAGGTTTTGTTCAAGAACGCAGAGAACATTTATTGAGGGGCCAGCTCTGCACTGTGAGTGGAAAATGCAGTGTCTTAACACTGCACTTGGAGTTGGCGCTCGGGTGGGCCTTGGGCACAGCGGTCTTGACACTTCTTGGATCACCTGTGTCCTGTGTTGGAGTGCCTAGAGACCCAGCCCCACTTTTGCCGTTGGTTCACCCTCCAATGGCCGCTGCGGCCAGCGCGCTGCAGCCGGCGCACCATGCTGATCCGATGGCAGGAGCCAGGTACTTATCCTGGTCTCCCATGGGGTGCAGGGCCCAAGCACTTGGGCCATCCTCCACTGCACTCCCGGGCCACAGCAGAGAGCTGGCCTGGAAGAGGGGCAACTGGGACAGAATCCGGCACCCCAACCAGGACTAGAACCCGGTGTGCCAGCGCCATAAGGGGGAGGATTAGCCTAGTGAGCCACGGCGCCGGCCCAGCCCCACTTCTTAGTCCAGCTTCCTGCTAATGGGCAACCTAGGAGGTGCAACAGGTGAGGTGTATGAGGAATGAGCCGGCAGGTGAAGGATCTGTCTCTCTCTGCATTTCAAATAAATAAAACTGATAAAACGTTTTTAAGTCTGTACCGCAGAAGTTTGTACTGTTTTCCAGTATGTAGCCTTGCTGTTCCAGATGATACCCTTACGTCATTACTCTTGGAGTTGAAATCTCATTATTTGTCATGATTTTTTAATAACTTGGTGTCTATATTATAATAATCTTGAATTCTTCACCGCCAAAACAAGCAGTAATTAGTATGATGCCATTTCTCTTTTTGAACAACTTTCTTTTCTCTGAAAGTTAATATTTGCTTTGTTGAGGCAGCGAAGGGCCCTTCTGACTTCCCACCACAGAATCTCTGTCCTCCCCAGTGTGGCCCTAGAGGACCGTCTCGGTGTCATTCCCCACGGCCATGCCACGCTGCCTTAAACCTTCATTTCACGCTGGGCAGCAAAAGGCCTCTTCAGTGAGAAACTCATGGTTTTTTCTGTTCTAGAAATTTTTTGATACTTTTTTTTTCCTGTTTTATCAGAGGTCGGTCTTCTTTTTTCATATGATTTATTTATTTTGAAAGGAAGAATTACAGGGGCATATCTTCCATCTGCTGGTTCACTCCCGAAATGGCCACCACAGCTGGGGCTGAGCCAGGCTGAAGCCAGGAGCCAGGAGCTTCTTCCGGGTCTCCCACATGGGTGCAGGGGCCCAAGGACTTGGGCCATCTTCTACTGCTTTCCCAGGTTCACTAGCAGGGAGCTGGATCGGAAGTGGAGCAGCCTGGACTGCCAGTGTCTAGGTGGCAGCTTAACCTGCTCTGCCACAGCACCGACCCCAGGAGGTTGGGCCCTCTGAAGTCTCTGTTTTCTCTACTAGTTTTTTTAGATTCCATCTTTTCTCACTATCTCAGGAGATTTCCTGGACTTGTTTTCTGACCTTCTTTAGAATGTCCCTCATCTATTAGATTTTTTATTTCAGATTTGTTCTGATATTCCTTTTTTTTTTTTTAAGATTGGTTTATTTTGTTTGAAAATCAGAGTTACAGAGAGAGAGGAAGAGACAGAGAGAGAGAGAGAGAGAAAGATCTCCCATCCAGTGGTTCACTCCTCAAAAGGCCGTAACAACCAGGACTGGGCCAGGCCAAAGCCAGGAGCTTCTTCCGGGTCTCCCATATGCGTGCAGGGGCCCAAGGACTTGGTCCATTCTCCAGTGCTTTCCCAGAAGCATTAGCAAGAAGCTGGATTAGAAGTAGAACAACCAGGACCTGAACCAGCACCCATACATATGGACTGCCAGTGCTGCAGATGGCAGCGTAACCCGCTGTGCCCCAGCATGGCCCCTGTATTCCTTTTTTCTAGCATCCCATTTTTGTGGTACACATCTCTTCTGTCTCCCTGGGTGTCAGAGTCTGGATACTTTTGTTTTGTCTTCTGCTCCCTGCCTTGTGCTGCTGCCCCTGTGTGCCTCTGTGACCCGTCGGGATGCCTGGTGTGCAGGGGAGCCGCGATGGGCACAGCGTGCGGGAGAGCGTGCGGGTGCAGGCCTCCCTCCCAGCCAAATACCACCACAGGCATCGGGACCACCCAGGTCCGCCTCCCGGTGCTGTGGCTGAGCCTCGGTGTCCTGGCCTGTGTGGGCGACGGGGCGGGGGCGTGTCTTGTCAGCCACATGCCTGCTTCCGGCCACAGTGAAGCCTCCACAGGACTGCCCGCCCTCCACCCTCCGCTCTCCTCGGGTTACACCCTCCTTTCATACTGTGAGTGACAGTGTGTGAACAGCTGGTTGAGGGCTTCTTGTTCAGTTGGTTGGTTGACTCCAAAAGGTGTTTTTAAATGCTACTGGTCTGGGAAATGTAGAAATCAGGCAACCAATCAAACAACCTGGGCTTTTGTTTTTTGAAATCTTAAAAGTTATCATTTTGGCTTTTTTTAAGGTTTTTATTTTCTAATTATTTTTTCACAGATTCAGTGTAGTTGGTTTATGCAGTTCTTATAATGGTATTCCCTTCCCCCCACCCTCCCTCCTCTTCTCCTTTCTTTATAGTAAAAAGTCTTAATGCTTCACTGACTGAGAATTTTAACAAGTAAAAAGCAAAAAGACCCTAGTTAGTGGGAATAGACAATGGCTACAGAGTATAATTGAATGGAAAAAATGACCATTTCCCCCATCTCCAGTAAACTTTAAAGTAATCACAGTCGTTAAAACTGTAGTAGTATAACATTCTTAACCAGTGGTTTGTACCATGACAAAGGCATAAGACAGAGTTTTACAAAACTGTATTGGTGGCAATACTGATACAAAAATAGGCATTTCTTTTTTCTTTGTTTTTGGGGTTTTCTTCCCTTTTTTTTTTTAAATTTCGGCCCCCATATGTAAGGGAGAACACGCAGTGTTTGTCCTTCTGTGTCCATCTGATTCCCTCAGCGAGGTGTCCTGCAGTTGCGTGCATGCTGATGTACATGGTAGGATTGCGTCCTTTTTTATAGCTGAATACTATTCCACTGTGTGTGTATATGCCACATTTTCTTTGTCCATTCCTCTGAGGATGGACATGTTGGGATTGATTTCAAATTTTGGCCGTTATGAACAGACCTTGGCTTTTTAAATAAGCTGGGCTCTGCAGGGCTGGGATGCGGTTGGGGTGGTGCCAAAAGCCAGGGCAAGACAGGGAAAAGAGTTTTCCTTTTGCAGCTGGGACAGCCGGAGCCCGCGACGCAGGGAGCTGAAGGGGTAGCGCAGCGTCACGGATGAGCACGCGACTTCCTGGACGAGGCAGCGGGGCTGGCGGGCACAAGGCTGGACCTCCTCCGCAGGGTGCAGGCGGCCTGGACGAGGCAGCGGGGCTGGCGGGCACAAGGCTGGGCCTCCTCCGCAGGGTGCAGGCGGCCTGGACGAGGCAGCGGGGCTGGCGGGCACAAGGCTGGGCCTCCTCCGCAGGGTGCAGGCGGCCTGGACGAGGCAGCGGGGCTGGCGGGCACAAGGCTGGGCCTCCTCCGCAGGGTGCAGGCGGCCTGGACGAGGCAGCGGGGCTGGCGGGCACAAGGCTGGGCCTCCTCCGCAGGGTGCAGGCGGCCTGGACGAGGCAGCGGGGCTGGCGGGCACAAGGCTGGGCCTCCTCCGCAGGGTGCAGGCGGCCTGGACGAGGCAGCGGGGCTGGCGGGCACAAGGCTGGAGCTCCTCCGCAGGGTGCAGGCGGCCTGGACGAGGCAGCGGGGCTGGCGGGCACAAGGCTGGAGCTCCTCCGCAGGGTGCAGGCGGCCTGGACGAGGCAGCGGGGCTGGCGGGCACAAGGCTGGGCCTCCTCCGCAGGGTGCAGGCGGCCTGGACGAGGCAGCGGGGCTGGCGGGCACAAGGCTGGGCCTCCTCCGCAGGGTGCAGGCGGCCTGGACGAGGCAGCGGGGCTGGCGGGCACAAGGCTGGGCCTCCTCCGCAGGGTGCAGGCGGCCTGGACGAGGCAGCGGGGCTGGCGGGCACAAGGCTGGACCTCCTCCGCAGGGTGCAGGCGGCCTGGACGAGGCAGCGGGGCTGGCGGGCACAAGGCTGGACCTCCTCCGCAGGGTGCAGGCGGCCTGGACGAGGCAGCGGGGCTGGCGGGCACAAGGCTGGGCCTCCTCCGCAGGGTGCAGGCGGCCTGGACGAGGCAGCGGGGCTGGCGGGCACAAGGCTGGGCCTCCTCCGCAGGGTGCAGGCGGCCTGGACGAGGCAGCGGGGCTGGCGGGCACAAGGCTGGAGCTCCTCCGCAGGGTGCAGGCGGCCTGGACGAGGCAGCGGGGCTGGCGGGCACAAGGCTGGGCCTCCTCCGCAGGGTGCAGGCGGCCTGGACGAGGCAGCGGGGCTGGCGGGCACAAGGCTGGGCCTCCTCCGCAGGGTGCAGGCGGCCTGGACGAGGCAGCGGGGCTGGCGGGCACAAGGCTGGGCCTCCTCCGCAGGGTGCAGGCGGCCTGGACGAGGCAGCGGGGCTGGCGGGCACAAGGCTGGGCCTCCTCCGCAGGGTGCAGGCGGCCTGGACGAGGCAGCGGGGCTGGCGGGCACAAGGCTGGGCCTCCTCCGCAGGGTGCAGGCGGCCTGGACGAGGCAGCGGGGCTGGCGGGCACAAGGCTGGGCCTCCTCCGCAGGGTGCAGGCGGCCTGGACGAGGCAGCGGGGCTGGCGGGCACAAGGCTGGAGCTCCTCCGCAGGGTGCAGGCGGCCTGGACGAGGCAGCGGGGCTGGCGGGCACAAGGCTGGGCCTCCTCCGCAGGGTGCAGGCGGCCTGGACGAGGCAGCGGGGCTGGCGGGCACAAGGCTGGGCCTCCTCCGCAGGGTGCAGGCGGCCTGGACGAGGCAGCGGGGCTGGCGGGCACAAGGCTGGGCCTCCTCCGCAGGGTGCAGGCGGCCTGGACGAGGCAGCGGGGCTGGCGGGCACAAGGCTGGGCCTCCTCCGCAGGGTGCAGGCGGCCTGGACGAGGCAGCGGGGCTGGCGGGCACAAGGCTGGAGCCTCCTCCGCAGGGTGCAGGCGGCCTGGACGAGGCAGCGGGGCTGGCGGGCACAAGGCTGGGCCTCCTCCGCAGGGTGCAGGCGGCCTGGACGAGGCAGCGGGGCTGGCGGGCACAAGGCTGGGCCTCCTCCGCAGGGTGCAGGCGGCCTGGACGAGGCAGCGGGGCTGGCGGGCACAAGGCTGGGCCTCCTCCGCAGGGTGCAGGCGGCCTGGACGAGGCAGCGGGGCTGGCGGGCACAAGGCTGGGCCTCCTCCGCAGGGTGCAGGCGGCCTGGACGAGGCAGCGGGGCTGGCGGGCACAAGGCTGGGCCTCCTCCGCAGGGTGCAGGCGGCCTGGACGAGGCAGCGGGGCTGGCGGGCACAAGGCTGGGCCTCCTCCGCAGGGTGCAGGCGGCCTGGACGAGGCAGCGGGGCTGGCGGGCACAAGGCTGGGCCTCCTCCGCAGGGTGCAGGCGGCCTGGACGAGGCAGCGGGGCTGGCGGGCACAAGGCTGGGCCTCCTCCGCAGGGTGCAGGCGGCCTGGACGAGGCAGCGGGGCTGGCGGGCACAAGGCTGGGCCTCCTCCGCAGGGTGCAGGCGGCCTGGACGAGGCAGCGGGGCTGGCGGGCACAAGGCTGGGCCTCCTCCGCAGGGTGCAGGCGGCCTGGACGAGGCAGCGGGGCTGGCGGGCACAAGGCTGGGCCTCCTCCGCAGGGTGCAGGCGGCCTGGACGAGGCAGCGGGGCTGGCGGGCACAAGGCTGGGCCTCCTCCGCAGGGTGCAGGCGGCCTGGACGAGGCAGCGGGGCTGGCGGGCACAAGGCTGGGCCTCCTCCGCAGGGTGCAGGCGGCCTGGACGAGGCAGCGGGGCTGGCGGGCACAAGGCTGGGCCTCCTCCGCAGGGTGCAGGCGGCCTGGACGAGGCAGCGGGGCTGGCGGGCACAAGGCTGGGACCTCCTCCGCAGGGTGCAGGCGGCCTGGACGAGGCAGCGGGGCTGGCGGGCACAAGGCTGGGCCTCCTCCGCAGGGTGCAGGCGGCCTGGACGAGGCAGCGGGGCTGGCGGGCACAAGGCTGGGCCTCCTCCGCAGGGTGCAGGCGGCCTGGACGAGGCAGCGGGGCTGGCGGGCACAAGGCTGGGCCTCCTCCGCAGGGTGCAGGCGGCCTGGACGAGGCAGCGGGGCTGGCGGGCACAAGGCTGGAGCCTCCTCCGCAGGGTGCAGGCGGCCTGGACGAGGCAGCGGGGCTGGCGGGCACAAGGCTGGGCCTCCTCCGCAGGGTGCAGGCGGCCTGGACGAGGCAGCGGGGCTGGCGGGCACAAGGCTGGGCCTCCTCCGCAGGGTGCAGGCGGCCTGGACGAGGCAGCGGGGCTGGCGGGCACAAGGCTGGGCCTCCTCCGCAGGGTGCAGGCGGCCTGGACGAGGCAGCGGGGCTGGCGGGCACAAGGCTGGGCCTCCTCCGCAGGGTGCAGGCGGCCTGGACGAGGCAGCGGGGCTGGCGGGCACAAGGCTGGGCCTCCTCCGCAGGGTGCAGGCGGCCTGGACGAGGCAGCGGGGCTGGCGGGCACAAGGCTGGGCCTCCTCCGCAGGGTGCAGGCGGCCTGGACGAGGCAGCGGGGCTGGCGGGCACAAGGCTGGGCCTCCTCCGCAGGGTGCAGGCGGCCTGGACGAGGCAGCGGGGCTGGCGGGCACAAGGCTGGGCCTCCTCCGCAGGGTGCAGGCGGCCTGGACGAGGCAGCGGGGCTGGCGGGCACAAGGCTGGGCCTCCTCCGCAGGGTGCAGGCGGCCTGGACGAGGCAGCGGGGCTGGCGGGCACAAGGCTGGGCCTCCTCCGCAGGGTGCAGGCGGCCTGGACGAGGCAGCGGGGCTGGCGGGCACAAGGCTGGGCCTCCTCCGCAGGGTGCAGGCGGCCTGGACGAGGCAGCGGGGCTGGCGGGCACAAGGCTGGGCCTCCTCCGCAGGGTGCAGGCGGCCTGGACGAGGCAGCGGGGCTGGCGGGCACAAGGCTGGGCCTCCTCCGCAGGGTGCAGGCGGCCTGGACGAGGCAGCGGGGCTGGCGGGCACAAGGCTGGGCCTCCTCCGCAGGGTGCAGGCGGCCTGGACGAGGCAGCGGGGCTGGCGGGCACAAGGCTGGGGCCTCCTCCGCAGGGTGCAGGCGGCCTGGACGAGGCAGCGGGGCTGGCGGGCACAAGGCTGGGCCTCCTCCGCAGGGTGCAGGCGGCCTGGACGAGGCAGCGGGGCTGGCGGGCACAAGGCTGGGCCTCCTCCGCAGGGTGCAGGCGGCCTGGACGAGGCAGCGGGGCTGGCGGGCACAAGGCTGGGCCTCCTCCGCAGGGTGCAGGCGGCCTGGACGAGGCAGCGGGGCTGGCGGGCACAAGGCTGGGCCTCCTCCGCAGGGTGCAGGCGGCCTGGACGAGGCAGCGGGGCTGGCGGGCACAAGGCTGGGCCTCCTCCGCAGGGTGCAGGCGGCCTGGACGAGGCAGCGGGGCTGGCGGGCACAAGGCTGGGCCTCCTCCGCAGGGTGCAGGCGGCCTGGACGAGGCAGCGGGGCTGGCGGGCACAAGGCTGGGCCTCCTCCGCAGGGTGCAGGCGGCCTGGACGAGGCAGCGGGGCTGGCGGGCACAAGGCTGGGCCTCCTCCGCAGGGTGCAGGCGGCCTGGACGAGGCAGCGGGGCTGGCGGGGCACAAGGCTGGGCCTCCTCCGCAGGGTGCAGGCGGCCTGGACGAGGCAGCGGGGCTGGCGGGGGCACAAGGCTGGGCCTCCTCCGCAGGGTGCAGGCGGCCTGGACGAGGCAGCGGGGCTGGCGGGCACAAGGCTGGGCCTCCTCCGCAGGGTGCAGGCGGCCTGGACGAGGCAGCGGGGCTGGCGGGGCACAAGGCTGGGCCTCCTCCGCAGGGTGCAGGCGGCCTGGACGAGGCAGCGGGGCTGGCGGGCACAAGGCTGGGCCTCCTCCGCAGGGTGCAGGCGGCCTGGACGAGGCAGCGGGGCTGGCGGGCACAAGGCTGGAGCTCCTCCGCAGGGTGCAGGCGGCCTGGACGAGGCAGCGGGGCTGGCGGGCACAAGGCTGGGCCTCCTCCGCAGGGTGCAGGCGGCCTGGACGAGGCAGCGGGGCTGGCGGGCACAAGGCTGGGCCTCCTCCGCAGGGTGCAGGCGGCCTGGACGAGGGGCAGCGGGGGCTGGCGGGCACAAGGCTGGGCCTCCTCCGCAGGGTGCAGGCGGCCTGGACGAGGCAGCGGGGCTGGCGGGCACAAGGCTGGGCCTCCTCCGCAGGGTGCAGGCGGCCTGGACGAGGCAGCGGGGCTGGCGGGCACAAGGCTGGGCCTCCTCCGCAGGGTGCAGGCGGCCTGGACGAGGCAGCGGGGCTGGCGGGCACAAGGCTGGGCCTCCTCCGCAGGGTGCAGGCGGCCTGGACGAGGGCAGCGGGGCTGGCGGGCACAAGGCTGGGCCTCCTCCGCAGGGTGCAGGCGGCCTGGACGAGGCAGCGGGGCTGGCGGGCACAAGGCTGGAGCTCCTCCGCAGGGTGCAGGCGGCCTGGACGAGGCAGCGGGGCTGGCGGGCACAAGGCTGGGCCTCCTCCGCAGGGTGCAGGCGGCCTGGACGAGGCAGCGGGGCTGGCGGGCACAAGGCTGGGCCTCCTCCGCAGGGTGCAGGCGGCCTGGACGAGGCAGCGGGGCTGGCGGGCACAAGGCTGGGCCTCCTCCGCAGGGTGCAGGCGGCCTGGACGAGGCAGCGGGGCTGGCGGGCACAAGGCTGGCCTCCTCCGCAGGGTGCAGGCGGCCTGGACGAGGCAGCGGGGCTGGCGGGGCACAAGGCTGGGCCTCCTCCGCAGGGTGCAGGCGGCCTGGACGAGGCAGCGGGGCTGGCGGGCACAAGGCTGGGCCTCCTCCGCAGGGTGCAGGCGGCCTGGACGAGGCAGCGGGGCTGGCGGGCACAAGGCTGGGCCTCCTCCGCAGGGTGCAGGCGGCCTGGACGAGGCAGCGGGGCTGGCGGGCACAAGGCTGGAGCTCCTCCGCAGGGTGCAGGCGGCCTGGACGAGGCAGCGGGGGCTGGCGGGCACAAGGCTGGGCCTCCTCCGCAGGGTGCAGGCGGCCTGGACGAGGCAGCGGGGCTGGCGGGCACAAGGCTGGGCCTCCTCCGCAGGGTGCAGGCGGCCTGGACGAGGCAGCGGGGCTGGCGGGCACAAGGCTGGACCTCCTCCGCAGGGTGCAGGCGGCCTGGACGAGGCAGCGGGGCTGGCGGGCACAAGGCTGGACCTCCTCCGCAGGGTGCAGGCGGCCTGGACGAGGCAGCGGGGCTGGCGGGCACAAGGCTGGGCCTCCTCCGCAGGGTGCAGGCGGCCTGGACGAGGCAGCGGGGCTGGCGGGCACAAGGCTGGAGCTCCTCCGCAGGGTGCAGGCGGCCTGGACGAGGCAGCGGGGCTGGCGGGCACAAGGCTGGGCCTCCTCCGCAGGGTGCAGGCGGCCTGGACGAGGCAGCGGGGCTGGCGGGCACAAGGCTGGGCCTCCTCCGCAGGGTGCAGGCGGCCTGGACGAGGCAGCGGGGCTGGCGGGCACAAGGCTGGGCCTCCTCCGCAGGGTGCAGGCGGCCTGGACGAGGCAGCGGGGCTGGCGGGCACAAGGCTGGGCCTCCTCCGCAGGGTGCAGGCGGCCTGGACGAGGCAGCGGGGCTGGCGGGCACAAGGCTGGGCCTCCTCCGCAGGGTGCAGGCGGCCTGGACGAGGCAGCGGGGCTGGCGGGCACAAGGCTGGGCCTCCTCCGCAGGGTGCAGGCGGCCTGGACGAGGCAGCGGGGCTGGCGGGCACAAGGCTGGGCCTCCTCCGCAGGGTGCAGGCGGCCTGGACGAGGCAGCGGGGCTGGCGGGCACAAGGCTGGGCCTCCTCCGCAGGGTGCAGGCGGCCTGGACGAGGCAGCGGGGCTGGCGGGCACAAGGCTGGAGCTCCTCCGCAGGGTGCAGGCGGCCTGGACGAGGCAGCGGGGCTGGCGGGCACAAGGCTGGGCCTCCTCCGCAGGGTGCAGGCGGCCTGGACGAGGCAGCGGGGCTGGCGGGCACAAGGCTGGGCCTCCTCCGCAGGGTGCAGGCGGCCTGGACGAGGCAGCGGGGCTGGCGGGCACAAGGCTGGGCCTCCTCCGCAGGGTGCAGGCGGCCTGGACGAGGCAGCGGGGCTGGCGGGCACAAGGCTGGACCTCCTCCGCAGGGTGCAGGCGGCCTGGACGAGGCAGCGGGGCTGGCGGGCACAAGGCTGGGCCTCCTCCGCAGGGTGCAGGCGGCCTGGACGAGGCAGCGGGGCTGGCGGGCACAAGGCTGGGCCTCCTCCGCAGGGTGCAGGCGGCCTGGACGAGGCAGCGGGGCTGGCGGGCACAAGGCTGGGCCTCCTCCGCAGGGTGCAGGCGGCCTGGACGAGGCAGCGGGGCTGGCGGGCACAAGGCTGGAGCTCCTCCGCAGGGTGCAGGCGGCCTGGACGAGGCAGCGGGGCTGGCGGGCACAAGGCTGGAGCTCCTCCGCAGGGTGCAGGCGGCCTGGACGAGGCAGCGGGGCTGGCGGGCACAAGGCTGGGCCTCCTCCGCAGGGTGCAGGCGGCCTGGACGAGGCAGCGGGGCTGGCGGGCACAAGGCTGGGCCTCCTCCGCAGGGTGCAGGCGGCCTGGACGAGGCAGCGGGGCTGGCGGGCACAAGGCTGGGCCTCCTCCGCAGGGTGCAGGCGGCCTGGACGAGGCAGCGGGGCTGGCGGGCACAAGGCTGGGCCTCCTCCGCAGGGTGCAGGCGGCCTGGACGAGGCAGCGGGGCTGGCGGGCACAAGGCTGGGCCTCCTCCGCAGGGTGCAGGCGGCCTGGACGAGGCAGCGGGGCTGGCGGGCACAAGGCTGGGCCTCCTCCGCAGGGTGCAGGCGGCCTGGACGAGGCAGCGGGGCTGGCGGGCACAAGGCTGGAGCTCCTCCGCAGGGTGCAGGCGGCCTGGACGAGGCAGCGGGGCTGGCGGGCACAAGGCTGGGCCTCCTCCGCAGGGTGCAGGCGGCCTGGACGAGGCAGCGGGGCTGGCGGGCACAAGGCTGGGCCTCCTCCGCAGGGTGCAGGCGGCCTGGACGAGGCAGCGGGGCTGGCGGGCACAAGGCTGGGCCTCCTCCGCAGGGTGCAGGCGGCCTGGACGAGGCAGCGGGGCTGGCGGGCACAAGGCTGGGCCTCCTCCGCAGGGTGCAGGCGGCCTGGACGAGGCAGCGGGGCTGGCGGGCACAAGGCTGGGCCTCCTCCGCAGGGTGCAGGCGGCCTGGACGAGGCAGCGGGGCTGGCGGGCACAAGGCTGGACCTCCTCCGCAGGGTGCAGGCGGCCTGGACGAGGCAGCGGGGCTGGCGGGCACAAGGCTGGGCCTCCTCCGCAGGGTGCAGGCGGCCTGGACGAGGCAGCGGGGCTGGCGGGCACAAGGCTGGGCCTCCTCCGCAGGGTGCAGGCGGCCTGGACGAGGCAGCGGGGCTGGCGGGCACAAGGCTGGGCCTCCTCCGCAGGGTGCAGGCGGCCTGGACGAGGCAGCGGGGCTGGCGGGCACAAGGCTGGAGCTCCTCCGCAGGGTGCAGGCGGCCTGGACGAGGCAGCGGGGCTGGCGGGCACAAGGCTGGAGCTCCTCCGCAGGGTGCAGGCGGCCTGGACGAGGCAGCGGGGCTGGCGGGCACAAGGCTGGAGCTCCTCCGCAGGGTGCAGGCGGCCTGGACGAGGCAGCGGGGCTGGCGGGCACAAGGCTGGGCCTCCTCCGCAGGGTGCAGGCGGCCTGGACGAGGCAGCGGGGCTGGCGGGCACAAGGCTGGGCCTCCTCCGCAGGGTGCAGGCGGCCTGGACGAGGCAGCGGGGCTGGCGGGCACAAGGCTGGGCCTCCTCCGCAGGGTGCAGGCGGCCTGGACGAGGCAGCGGGGCTGGCGGGCACAAGGCTGGGCCTCCTCCGCAGGGTGCAGGCGGCCTGGACGAGGCAGCGGGGCTGGCGGGCACAAGGCTGGGCCTCCTCCGCAGGGTGCAGGCGGCGGGCAGGTCTGGTCTTGGCAAGTCGGGGAGTCGTGCCCTGCACCGCACTTCCACCATTTCTCCAAACTTCCTTCCCGATAGGCTGTTTTAAAAAATGTAAGGGGAGCGCAGGATGGATTTGTGCCTAGACGCTGGGTCTGCGATCACAGGGCTGCAGGGAGACGCCGAGCCTGGGTCTGCGAACCTGAGCTCCAGCCGCTCCAACGCTCTGCCTTTGTCTCCGCAGGCCTGGTCCAGATCCCTGTGAGCATGTACCAGACTGTGGTGACCAGCCTCGCCCAGGGCAACGGGCCAGTGCAGGTGGCCATGGCCCCCGTGACCACCAGGATATCGGACAGCGCGGTCACCATGGACGGCCAAGCCGTGGAGGTGGTGACGTTGGAACAGTGATGCGCAGCCACGCCGTGGCGTTGTTTTCTAGTCTACTTCAGAATTTTGTACACGTTTGCAGCGGTGCAATCAAATGGAATTAAGTCTCTCGACTTTGGAAGAAAAGTTTTGTTAACCTTTTTTTTTAAAAGGAAGAAGGCAGCGGATTTTGGAATTACATTTTTTTAAAGCACCACTCTTGATTTTCTGGGATCGGTGGAGTAAGAAACTGCATTGTCAATTTCACTGTCCCACAAAAGCCAAATTGTGGCAGGACTTCTTTCTGCGGCAACGTGTGTGTATACTATGTGTGTGTCTGTGTGAGTGTGATACATGTATATGTGTACATATGGACATGCACATCTACATATATATATAAAGTATATATGTACATACATATATGTATATGTATGAACCCGCATGGAATTACCTGTATGAACTCACGGTGAGCTGTGGAAATGACCATCCACCCATTTTGTGGGTGATAGGGTACGTGGCCAGACACAGTCACCTGGTTTTTGTTCGTACCAGGGTCGAACGTTGAGCTACTGACAAACTCAGGCGGAGGTGACCACGCTCTTCACCAAAGCTGCCTCCAGTGGCCGCCCCGAGCCCTCCCTGGCGGCCTCACCCGAGGAAGGGGGTTCCAGGACAGAAGAGGTCCAGAAAACGGGCCACACGGGCCGCCCAGCACTGATCTGGCTGCAGGCAGGTGGATGCCCGGAGGGCTCCCGGGCAGGGGCGAGAGGATTGTCCCCAGCCTCTCTCCTCCCCTCGCCCGGAGTCCTCCTGGATCTCCTGACCATCACAAAGTTGCTTTGGTTTTAAGGTCAGCCCTGAACTGGTCATGTATGTGAACTGAAGGTAACAGAAGTATTAAGGGTTTGAGGAGTGCGTGTGCGTGAAGTGTGCTTGCGGGTGTGTGCGTGTGAGGTGGGGAAGGGTGGGGAGAAAGGAAGGAGCGAGAGAGAAGTGCTCACAGGCCGGGCACACCCATGGGAGTCCTTTCTCTGGATGTGTAGCTAGGCGCAGAGACTGGGACTGAAAGGGCCCCGGGCTGCACGTTGGGCCTCCGTGCTGGGGGTGTCGGGAGAGGACTGGATCAGTGCTTCCTGCCTTCCTAGATCCAGCCTGGCGTCCACCGCTGCCCTGGGTGTTGTGGTATTGTGTGGGGCCGCCGGGGTGTGGGCTGCACTCGGGCCACTGCCACAGGCCAACCTCTGCTCCCCGGCTCGGGGACGGCCCTTCCTCCTCCCCGGGCCCCCGCGCGTGTGACAGTGTATTTAATGTGTTTTTTGTTTTTTGTTTTTTTTTTTTTTAATGCGACATTAAAAGATTCTTCATGTCTCGCTCAGCCTTTGAGAAAAGTTTCGGATTCTTGTATCTGCTTGTTTTATATAAAACTATCCAATGTTCTTTGTATGTTCTTTTCTGTACGTAATGGGGGGAGGGAAGGGAAATTTACATATAAACAGTCCTAGTTCTACAGTTTGTTATTTTTTTAATGATTCTTTTGATCGTCATTGTGAAGCTGTCCAGGGGCGTTAAAGTCCGTGTTCCTTTGTGGTGAAATAACCTCCTAGTAGTCTGAGAACTTGCCAAGAAGAAGACAAGAGCAAACCCCGTAGCAGAGCATGGATTCTGTGTTGTTTTCCATTCTGTCTATACTGCCTCATTCAATAAATAGTTGAAAATGTGGCAACAGGAAGTGGAGCTGTTCCTCTCTGTGAGAGCACTTGGCCACTTAGGAACTGGCTTTCGGGGTGACTTACTCGCAGTGAGTGACCTGTGAACTGTGCCCCTTGGCAGGATGGCGCTCCAGAAGAGGCGGCCGAGGAGCCGGCAGGTCGGCTCCGTCCCGTAGAGGATCCGTGTTCTGTGGAGGGAATGTTCTGGGTGGAAAATCTGCTCTGGAAATGCTAACGATGGTTGGGAAACCTCTCACCTGGAGTTCTTGTTTTAGGGCTTGATTCCATATTCACGGTAAAATCAGGTGCAGGTGCACGTCGGCCTAACAGGATGCCCGCAGCCCGCTCGCTGTGCCTGCTTCCGTGCCCGCCTCTGGCTCCCGACTCCAGCTTCATGCTCACACAGAGCCCTGCGAAGCAACAGCGATGGCTCACATGGCTGGATTCCTGCCGCCCAAGTGGGAGACTTGGGGACGTCCCTGGCTCCCGGCTTTGCCCTCGGCCCAGCCCCACCACCCCGGACATCTGGAGAGGGTCCCCCAACCCTTTACCCTTTCTGCTTCTCAAGTAAATAAATAAAATGTTCACGGTCAGGTTTGGGAGCAGTAGGACCTCTGCGCTTTGCCAGGCCCTTCCAACGTGAGGATGTTTAATATTGGCGTGCTCCTCCTCCTTGAACGGAAGCCGGGAGTTCCTTCCTTCCATCCTCGCTCCTTGGTGCCTCACACAGTTCCTTGTCTTCCATCTGGCAACTGCCACTTCTGCAGCCACACTCCCACCTTCAGGCCCTTCCCCCACCCTGCAGCACGTGTGTCTCCCTGCTGCGCAGCCCTGCCTCCGCCTGGAAGGAGCTCACCTGCCACCTCACCAACCCTTTGTCTTCGTGGATGGACGTTTGGGTCAGGTTCCTGGCGGAACTGTTAACAGAGTCGCTGTTTTTCTGGATGCCTGGCAGTGGTTCAGGAAAGCCACATACCCACCTCTCCCCGTCTTGCACACATGGCACCTGCTTCTGCCAGAGAGAGGATTGCAGCCACCATGGAACCTGCGGACTCTCGAGTACCATTGAGATACCATCATGCTGCCTGTGGGTACCCGCGTGCAGTCCATGCTGCAGCCGGCAAGACCTGGATGCCACCTGTACCACATTGAAGTCTGTGGCAGGACCGATGGAGGTCTTCGCTCCCCTACTGCCTACGTCACCAACGGGGACTCCTAACTCCGCTGCCCACAGGGACCTGGTAGGTCAAATCCGTGAGGGAAGCAGAAGCACTTGAGGTGTGATGGGGGCAGGAGGGGAAGAGGCTGGGGGAGGACCTCTCCTCCATGCTGATGCATCACTGTGCCGTTTCTGTGTGAAATATGATTGCAACAATCAAATCACAAATTCCTAACATATCCTGCGGGCAGAATAAAACCCATCTGTAGACTAGACCAAGCCTGAAGATCAGTTTGTTTTAAGATGTATTTTATTTATCCGAAAGACAGAGTGACAGAAAGCTTCCATCCACTGGCTCACTCCCCAAATGGCCACACAGCCAGGGTTGAGCCAGGCTGAAGCCAGGAGCCTGGAACCCCATCCAGCAGCCTAGAACCCCATCCAGGTCTTCCATATGGGTCCAAGCACTTGGACCACCTTCCACAGTTTCCCAGGCGTGGTTGGAGGGAGCTGGATCGGAAGTGGAGCAGCTGGGACTGGAACCCAGCGCTTCATGTTGGAATGGTGGCAGGGCAGGTGGTGGCCTAACCTGCTGTGATACGGCTGCCCGGGACTGTGAGGATGTTTTGCCGAACTTGGAAGCGCAGGAGACGCCACAGGGAACAGAGAAGGGGGGAGCTTTTTTCCACCAAGGGCATAAAGACATTGATAACATCATTTGCAGGCCATACAGACTCATCAACTTTAAAATCAGCCTGCTAGTTACTGAATTTCAAGTCCGTGGCTGCCTTGGCAGGGCCAGACCAGCTGATTCCATGGCCTTATCTGGCCCATAGACCAGACACAGACCTCTGTGCCCGCTGCCAGCGGGCCCCTCTGCACGGGGAGCTGCAGCCGAGCCACGGCTCTCTGCGTTCCATCGTGGATCATCCAGGCTGCACAAGGGTCTGGTGCTCACAGAAGCCAAGCTCTGGCCCAGGCATTCTTGGCTGTAAGTCCCACAGCGGAGCAGCCCAGGCCGCACTCAGACACCAGCAAGGCTCCCACACCCCGCCCCCACCTCCCCCTCAGTGGATGCCCAGAAGCCTTGGCCGCCAGCACGGAGGACCCCTTGGTTGTCAGTAGCGGAAGGCATCAGGGGGACCCTGGGGCTTCATCACACAGAGCAGAGGCTATGTGGGCTGGTGGGGTAGAGCCTGACCCCCCTCTCCATCTCAGCAGCAGCCCGAGGCCCCGGGGCACACAGTTGGAGGTCACCCAGGAGGGCAGCTCTCAGAGATCCCCTCCGGATGGTGGCGACAGCAGAGCACTGCAGGGACTGGAGAGCTGTCCACCCCTCCCCATGCTGCCTTGGGGTGCTCCCCCACCCTAGAAGTCACCAGGCTAGAATGTGCTTCTGCCAGTGGGGGAAGAAGACGGCAGGGACAGCCAACGTCTGCAGGTGCAGAGCCTGAGAACCTACAGCCGCAGCGGGAGGGGACTGGGGGGCCACAGACAGGCTTGGGTCCGGAGCCCTGTCCCCAGGCTTTCCTAGTGTTCATTCATGCAAACCATGGCTTGTCTGCCACTAGAGCCTTAACGTGGTAGCAGCAATCGCCATCACACTTGTATGCCTTGTGCTTGTGCCAAGAGACCTGCCTATATATATTGACTTACTTAATCTGTACAAGGTAGTATCATCCTCACTGACAGATGAACAAACAGTAAAAGAGGCTAAGGAGGGAGGAGCCTGTGGCGCCGTGGTTAAAAGGCCACTGGGGATGGTCACGTCCTGTGTCGGAGCTCTGGGTTTGAGTCCTGGCCACTCCACTTCCCACCCCGGCTTCCTGCTAAAGCACACTCAGGGGGCAGCAGGTATGACCGCTCAAGGACTTAGGTCCTTTGCACCCGGCTGGGAGACCCAGACAGCTCTGGGTTCCTGCCTTTGACCCAGCTGTTGCCAGCGTTTGGGGGCAGTGAACAGCAGATGAAAAATCCGTCCCTCTACCTTTCAAGTTAAAATAGACACAAAGAGATTAAGTTAGGCAGCTTGGCCAGATTCCCACTGCTAGTAAGAACCAAAGCCAAGATAGACCGGGGCAGGCTGGTCCCGGGAGTCCGTGCTGGGAGATGGCACTTCACAGCTTTCCTTGGGCCCGAAATGCGTGAGAGCAGAGGTGATGAGACCATCCCACCATAGCCCAACATATTTGGGAGAAAACATTAGAAACTGTCTCTCCAAACTTAACACACTTGCATATAAAATACTGAAACTGAAATTAGAAAAAAGCCAGTGTTCACATTAATTTGTTGCAAAAAAAAAAAGAAAAAAAAAACACAAAACAAAACCTTGATTTTCTGTTGAAGAAAACTGTCCACGTGATGTCCTGCGGAGGAAGCGTGGTGGAAGCCTGGGTGCCCCAGCACTTTCTAGGGCGCGGTACTTACTCGGTCCTCTTTCCACGCCCCAGGCTGCAAACATGAGCTGGGCTGCGGAATCCCGGCTAGGAGGCCCAGCCAAAGCTCCATGAAGCAGTTGCATTACCAAGTCGTTGGTTGGGTTTAAGCCCCAGTCTTCTGGGGTCAGGGACATTAGCAGCCACCCCATCATGCCTAGGGCATGGAGGTGCCTACGGCCACACGTGGAAGGTGGTCTTGTGCCAACCCCTTGCACAATTCCCCAGATGTCCTCTGCTCTCCTACTGAGCGCCTCCTGGCCTGAATTGACCATCCAGGAGCTCAAACCTGAGCATTTTAACCTATAGCTTACATATTCTCCCTCAGAACAGCCGTTGTAGAGATCAATGTTTAAGCCAAAGGAAAAAAAATCTGTGATTTGGAATCTTCCAGAATTTCCCAAAATGATTTCATTAAAAAATGACTTCATAAAATATCATAAGGATACCTTCTTTATAAAGGAAAAAAATGCATTTTTGAAGATTTATTTATTTTCTTGAAAGGCAGAGGCGGGGTGTGGGGGTGTCTTCCATCCGCTGGTTCACCCTCCAGATGGCTACAATGGCTGGAGCTGGGCTGATCCAAAGCCAGGAGCCAGGAGTTTCTTCCAGATCTCCCAAGCTGGTGCAGGGACCAAAGGTCTTGGGCCATCTTCTACTGCTTTCCCAGGCCATAGCAGAGTTGCATCGGAAGTGGAGCAACCAGGACTCAAACCGGCACTCATATGGGATGCCAGCAGTGCAGGCGGCGGCTTTACCTGCTACACCACAGCACAGGTCTCAAGGTATATTTTTTAATTCACAAGTGAGAACATGAAACTATCAGGGGCCAGAGGCCAGCACCCGCATGGGAGACCAGTTAGTCTCCTGGCTTCACATCGGTGCAGCTCTGGCTGTTGTGGCCATCTAGGGCAGTGAACCAGTGGATGGAAGGAAGACCTCCCTCTTGTCCCTGGCCCTGGTTTCCTCCTGGAAGTACCTGGTGCTGGCTAGGACTCAAAGGAGGCAGTCTGAGCCTCAGTCTAGGCGGGGTGCATCCAGCAGGTCAGCTGAGGCCACATAGCAGCCTGTGAGCCAATCAGTGAGGGCCAGCAGATCAAAGCCACCGGGCCCAAACCACAGGTCAGGCAGGCAGCTCTGAGAAGAGGCCGGGCAATGCCCCTGCAGCATGGCCGAGAGACCTCCTGGGTCTGAGAGGGTCTGAAGCAGAAATTAGGGGTCATTAGGGTAACCCCAAGCCCACCATCGTGCTGTTGAGATGCAGCCGGAAGGTTTTTAGCACACACGCAGAATCGTACGGCGTAATCCAGCTGTAGAACATCTTCAGGTTGCCCCCCCACTTTCCCAGAAGTGAAGCATGAAAGCTGCAAAGCCCGTGGGAGACCGGGGGGAGTTCTGGCCTAGCACCTGCAGTCAGGAGTTTTGAGTGAATGAACCTGATCACTCTGAGATGGAAGATATTTACCTCTCTGCCACTCTGCCTTTCAAATAGAAATATTTACACCTTTTTAAAAAAGAAGTTGTACATGATGAAGTTTAAAAAGCAGTTGGGGGACGTGGGTTAAGCCACCTCCTGCGATGCGTGCGCCATGCCAGTTAGAATCCTGGCTGCTCCACTTCCCGTCCAGCTCCAGGCGGAGGCACCTAGGGAGGCAGCAGGAGACATTCGGAGTACTTGGGGAAGCCTCCGCAGAGTTCCCGGCTCCTGGCTTCAGCTTGTCCCCGCTGTGGCTGTTGTGACCACCTGGGGAGTGAACCAGCAGGTGGAAGACCTCTCACTCTGAAGCCTTCTCTGATGCTCTGCCTTTCAAATAAAAAGAATGAGAACTCATAGACCAAAGGAGGCCATCACACATGTGCCCACTTGGGGTCAACACTGGTGGTACAGGACCAGGCTCCTGTATAGCGCTGGTCTTGGCACAGGGATTCCTGCTACTGGGAAATGAACAAGGAACCCGTTCCTCGAAGGGGCAAAGCACTGATTCCTTCCAGAAAACCAAGTGTTGGGGCCGGCATCGCGGCAGTGAGTAAAGCCGCCTCCTATGACACCAGCGTTGCATTGGCTACCAGTTCAAGTCCTGGCTGCTCTGTTTCTGATCCAGCAAGGATGGCCCAAAGCTTGGGCTCCTCTACCCACATGGGAGACCCGGATGGAGTTCCAGGCTCCTGGCTTCGGCCTGACCCAGCCCTGGCTGTTGGAGCCCTTTGGGGCATGAACCAGCAGATGGAAGATCTGTCTCTCCTCTCTGTAACTGCCCTTTAAATGAATAAATCTTTTCCAAGGCAGTGTACTGTGGCCAGGCTAACGTGGTCCTGAGTGTTTATTCAGAGCGTTCTCCTAAGGGTGGAGGGGGCAGGACCGGGCGCACAGCGGGCGCTGGGCCATCCTGGCTGGCGACAGCCTCCTGCCCGGGCCACCAGCCTGGGAGGCGTCGCGAGGCTCCTGGGTCCCAGCAAAGTGCTGACACCTCTGCCTTCGCATCTCCTTACTGGCCCGCTTCCACTGCAGGATCCCGACACGCCCCAGCCCCCGGGGCTGCCTTCCCTCCAAATGCAGGGGACCCCACAGCTCCCAGGTGGAAGGACCCAGAACGGCCTTGGGGCAGAGGGCGGGGACTACAGGAGATAAAACCACCTCATGCAGACTACAGATGTCTTCATGGCAGGGTGAGGCCCCACTGCCCTGGGAACCCAGCGGGGCGGGCCTCTGTCCTGCTCGGCTCCCCTGACAACCTCCACCGGAAGCTGTCCTTTCTCTTGCTGGCCTCTCCCTCACCCTGGCCTCATGCCACCTTCCCAGGGGCAGGGAGGACACACAGGAGACCGTCCTACAGCATCAACAGGGCCCCTGGTGGGGACGGCAGCCTTCACCCCGGTGCCGGGTACCTGCAGCTTCCAGAACCCTTTTAGAGGTCACAGCAGGGGAGGGTGGAGGGTACTGAGAGAGGAAGCGGCCCAAACCCACTTGGAACCGTCCTCAGGACAAGGCACCGGACCCCTTGTCTGCCACTGACACCCGGCCCCAGCACGCAGCGCCTTGGCTTGGTCACGTCCAGCGGCAGGGAGCTGGGACAGACACAGGGCAGGGCCTCTGCAGCCCGCTGGGCGCCCCTGCTCTCGGCCTCAGAGCCTTCAGAGGCTGGGACACAGCCTTCCCAGTGCCGCCAGGCTTTCTGAGCTAAAATCTCCAGTCCCACCCTTTCCTGAAGACCGGGAGCTGTTTCCAAGGACGGAGTGGACTGGATTTCCTGAAGGGCTCTAGAGGCTGCCTCTGAAGTCTCTTGTAGGTATCCACAGGTGGACCCCTCGCTACCCAGACCAGCACTGGACGGCTGCGGCTGGGGGGCAGGCTCTCCAAAGCAGGTGCCAGAAGCTGACCGAGGCGCACCTATGGCCTGCTGGGCTCCTGTGACGTCCGTTGTGTTGGGTCACCACAATCGCCCGACCTTTCCCCTCTCCTTCACTGCACCAACTCCTTCCTTGCGCCCCTTCTAACCTACGCACGGGGCCATACACTTGTACCCGGATGCCTGCCCGCCAGGCCTGCCCACCCTGGCTGCTGACCCTTGGGCCGGATTCCTCGTGGACATGGAGTCACATCCCTAGCCTCTTCCCACGGAAGGCCTGACCCGGGGCCCAAAGTCAGGCCAAGGTCAAGAGCGTGGGGAAGCTGGGGGCTCCAGGGCATCATGCTTCAGGCCGGGACCGGCACCAGGCCGCCCTGGGAGCCCTCAGCTGGGGGCAGCACACCCTCGGCCCCATGCCTCTGGGGAGGGCAGAGGACAGGTCACTCCGGCCTCATAAACCCAGGTAAGGCGCTTGGACTGATCCTGGGTGGGGGCCCGGGGGAGGGAGGGGCATGGTGGGATTAGCCTGGAGGACAGGCCACGGGGCGGGGCAGGGCGGCTGGTGCCTGAGCCTTCCTCCCCATGGGGTCCTTGAGGGTTGTCATTGCTGCTTTCCCACCACCCTGCTTGCACGGCACCCAGCGGAGGGGCCAGGGGCCCAAGCCAGCTCCCTCTGGGCTGTGCAGAGCAGGGACTGCAGCCTCAGGGGCTCTGCTTCCCCCACCAAGGCACTCCAAGGTCCTGGTCCCATTTGCGCATGTGCGCTCGAGGACTGACAGCTGTTACCACGAAATCAGCTCAAAGCCCCAGACTTCGTCAGCGCCCAAGGCTCTGGGGTCAGCTCATTCCGGAACAGAGGCACAGGGTGGGGCAACCAGTTCTGGCTACAGATGCAGCTCATCCACTGCCCCAGGCAAGTCCGCCGTGGCTGCTCCCAACCTGTGCTGTTGCTCCCAGGAGTAAGGGTGCGGCCCTATAAGACGCTGGGATCTCAAACTGATCACCGGATCACACCACCCCCAGCATGGGGTGGGGGCGGGGAGACAGAGGGCTGGCTGGGGCTGGGGAGCACAGCAGAGGCCCTGGCATTCAGCCCTGGGCTGCCCGCCGTGGGCCGGAGCATCTGTGGGCACAGGGGAGACACCAGGGTTCACCCCGCCCCAGCTAGCAGCCCTGCCCACCCCAGGAGCTACCACTCCCCACCCCCCAGCTGAGCCCCGGAGTCCCTGCTGTGAACACCATCAGCAGCTCACCATGATCCCACGCTGGCTCCTGCTCACAGGCCACCTTTATCCAGGTCCCTGTAACGCTCCGAGCACACCGCCGGCCCCCACAACCATCTGTCCCTCCGTGGCACGACCTCTCTCTGCCCTCCTCCTCCTCTGAGCCAGAAGCCCTCCCTCAGAACCCTCCCTGACCCAGGCCTCCTGGGCAGGGCGTGAGAAGGTTCATTACCCAGGAGCAGAGCCAGGTGAGCGCCCTCCCAGCCCCTGGCGCAGGCTGGACGGTGGCTTCCCGCCGACTGGGGGACCTGTGACCGCAGGGCAACGCAGGGAAACATGAACGTCACTTCCAGCTGCACCTGCCCTCTGCCACTGCCTGGCGGTTGGGGCCACAGTCGCTGTGGTGTTTTCCAGTGGAGCCGCGGGCAGACCCTGCCGGGGCCGCCGAGGCCATGCACCGTAGTTGGCAAGTCTAGAACCACCGGATCCCATACCTCACCAGTGTGAGTTCTACCATTGCCAAAAACGGGGGGAGGCAGGCGGTGCAGGGTCCCCAGAGCAGAGCGAGGAGGCGTGGCCTGTGCTGGGGAAGAGACCAGGGACAGTTACAGGGAAGGGCAGGGCCAGGGAGGAGGGTCTGATCTAGACAGTCACTCACCCACCCCCTGGCCCCAGTCCCTTCTGCTCTGCCTTGTGGGCAGGGCGAGAGGAGGCACCAAGGATAGGGCCACTCCCCCTGGAGGACTGTGCCTCCTGGGTTAGAGACCCCTCCCACCCCCATGGAGAAGGAAGGATGTCTGGACCCCGTTCCCTCGCAGGCCCCAAGGAGGCCACCTCTGCGCTGGCTGTGGCGGGAAGAACGTGGGTCCAAGACCAAAGCAAGGTCAAGGCCTTCTACCCTGACAGGAGCACAAGTAGTGCCACTCCTCCCGGGTGGGCAAGGACCAAACTATAATCTGGGGCCTATCCCCCTCCCCCACCCCAGCCAAGTCCCACATTCAGTTCTGCTGGTCCTGGGAGGGGACTGGTGGGTAGGACTCCCCACAGGCCCCGCCCTAAGGGCCCGGCAACTTACCAAAGCCGAAGTGGGCTCTTCCCAAAACAGATGCCCAGGTCGGGGAGTAGCTGCCGCCGCACTGTCCCACAGGCTGACAACCCCAGGTCTCCGGTTCACCGAGGGCAACCACCCCCAGGCAGCCTCTGCATTGGACATGGTCGGCGGGAAGGTCAGGGTCACCCAGCAAGGGCAAGGCCAGAGGTCCTGGTCCCATGCTTTTCCCCCAGACCAGGAAGTTCCTCCCACCTCCCTCAGGGTGCATGGATGGATGGGAGCCCCTCCCCCGCCCTCCCCCCCCCTCAGTGGACCTGCCCCACCATCTTGGGCTGCACCCTAGGGCTGGTCCCGCAGCACCACTGGGGCTGCCCTGCCCCGCTGGCGATCAATGGAGCCGGATCTCATTTCCACCAGCCTGAGGCTGCAGAGCGGAGGCAGGAACCGGGATAATGGCCCGGATTGAGTGGTGGGGGAGGGGCGGCGGCCTGCCAGGGACTTTCACCTTGCAAGAATCTCAGCAGAGGAGGCAGGCCAGGGAGGGGGGAGAGTGAAGCCCCCCACCCCCAGCCCGGCTACCACCAGCATGCCTGCTAGAAACCATTGCAGGAGGCAGCTTGCCGAAGTGGCCTCCAGTGGCCTGGCCGGTGTTACAGGTGGAGGTATCCATGAGCCTGCAATTAGCTGAATTATGCGAACTAAAAATTAGCTCCGGCTCGAGGTACTCCCCTGGGAGTGCTGGAGCAGCCCCCCCCCCCCCCGCGTGCAGGAGGCAGCGCCCACCAGCACCTGCCACCCACAGCTCCCCAAAGGCGTCCACCTGGGCAGGTGTGAGGAGCAGAGGCAAAGCCGCAGGAAGACCCGGAGCCCAGATGGGGACCACCCAGGGTCGGAGGGCAGCTGCCGGCTTCCAGCTGGAGGCTGGAGGAGGCTCTGTGCTTCCCTGCCAGGCAGGAAGGAGCAGAAATGTGTCCAGGCAATTCAGAGGGTCCAGAGATGTTCTAGAAACATCGGCCAGGAACCTTCCACCCGCACCTCCCTGCCCCACCCCGCCCCGCCCCGTCCCAAGAGGTGGTTCTCATGGGGGGGTGGTGCTCTCTCCAGCCCCTCTGCCCTGTGGCAGGGAGCCCTGGGCGAGCGCCCAGGCAGGCCCGCCTTCGTAGCCTGGCACAAACAGCCCCTTTATTCCCACGGGGCTTTTGCACAGGATGGGAGACCAGCATGGCACCCAGCAGGGAACCTGTTGGGGTGGGAGAGGGCTCCTCCCTGTCTGGCAGTATCAAATAGGCAGACAAACAGCTGGACCCCTCCCAGCAGCCCCCAGGGCACCCAGACAGGGGGCAAGGGCAGGGCAGCCCAGCTCCTGCTGAGAAGTGGACTGGATCCTGTGGTCATGGTGAGCTGACCTACTGACCCAGCCTGAGTGACCAGCCCCCGCCGGAGGCTCCCCGGTGAGAAAGCAAGCAGCTCCCCGCTGGCCCACATCCCAGGTCAGCCGGCTGGCCTCCCGCTGACCACTGCCCTTCAGGGCTGCACACAGGGCCGGGCCTGGCTCTTTGATGGACCAGACCCAGGCATCCCGGCCTCGGTATCTGCCATCATGGCAGCCTTGGATGCCCACGCCTGTGGGTTTGGGGCTGAGGCACCTGCAAGGCCCCAAGGACAGGGTGTTGGTGGTGGTGGGGTGCCCACATCATGAAACTCCCCCAAGGAGGCGATGGTCCGGCTCTGCCGCCGCCTCAGCCTGCCTGTCCATAGGACTGGTGGTTGGAATCACACACCCCCAGGCTGTGTGGGGATGCCTGAGGTCAGGTGATGATCACCAGCACAGGCTCCACGCTCCGTAAGTCACAGCCTGCATCCAGGAAGGGGTACATTGGCACCTAACCCGGAGCCTCCCAGGGGCCAGGGCTGCACCCACTCACTCCACCTGCAAGCCACACCAAGCGCTCTCCCCATTTTGGTGGCATCCAGAGATGGCTCACTCCACGGCCCCAGCTGCAGGACAGTGCCCCCCGCCCTGAGAAATACCCAGACTGACCCCAAGGGCCTCCCCACTGCCTGTCTCAGAACCCACAGCAGAAGGCTGGGCCCTGTGCCGCCAGCCCAGGTCCCACCCCGAGGGTGTGCTGGGCGCTGAGCCGGGCCCCTCCAACCCCTGGCATCACTCAGGCCAGCCCTACAGATGGTGACCTCCCACCCCCGCCCTGGGCGGCCCCATCTGCCGGCCCAGCTCGGATTGCCAGACTTCCAGCTCTGCGGCGGCCCCAGGCAGTGTAAGGCGATCTGACTGCCCACCGACCGGGCCCTCACCAGCAGCTGAGCCAGATGGGCGAGGAGAGGCGGGCGGGGCCGACTCCGGGAGGCAGTGGCGGCTGTAGCGGCCTGCTTTTCCCATATTGGCACTGCACATGATTGCTCAGAGCGGAGAGACACAAGCAAAAATGTGCTAGTGCCAAAATCGGCCAAGCAGCTGGGACTTGGTGCCAGCCCCCTGGGGACACGCTGGACGGGGCTGTGTATCCGTGCACCCCGAGGCCCTCGCGGATCTGTCTCTGCTCTGTTTATGGCCCTTCGGTAATTCACTGACCGAGACTGTTCACAGTGAATTCTACCAGTGCCATACACAGAACAGGAGTCACACTCTCCGGCCGGCCCACCCGCAGACCCTGCAGAGAGACCAGCTGCCCACCATGCCAGCTCCCTGCTCGCGGCAACCCACCTGCTCAGGAACCCCAGCCGGCCCCCCACTGCCACCCATTTGACCAGCCCAAGATGACCTTCAAGGAGACAGGCCCCGGACGGACGGGAAGAGGGCTGACCGTGGAGCCTGGCAGAGGGTGGAGCGAGGCCGCATCCGGGTCCTGCCTGCTTCAACCTGCAGGCTGGGGATGGAGGTGCATCAGGACCGCCCTGCTCTTCCTCAAACAGCAGCTGTCATTCCAGGTGCCCCCTCGTCCCCTGGTGGCAGTGGCCAGGACACCCTTCCTGGCCTCTGAGCAGACACCCCCACTGCAGGCTCCACTGCAAGACCCTTTGGTCTCCACCGACCTCCAGCCAGCCCCTCGGGACGCCAAGCCTGCTGCTTACCGCCTACCCCTTCCACCCCAGACCGGACTGGACCGTGAACTGCTCAAGCAGGCCAGCCCAGGCCCAGGCCACGGCAGAAGGCCAGGAAGCCCCTTAGGTCAAGGAGGTGGCTCGCAGGGAGCTGCAGGCACAGCCGCCCTCCGGCGAGGGGAGCTGCTTCTGGCTGGCTCGAGGGGACTTCGAGGGCGGGGCCGGGAGGTTGCATCAGTGGTTGCCAGAGCAGCTGCCTGGAGAGAGGTCCCTGTGGAGGCTCCAGCCTCGGGTGCCACAAGCCCTGGGGAAGGAGGGAGGGAAGGAGGCCGCAAGGGTCCCCTGAGATCTGGCGCCCAGGGCAGGAGGGCTGGGCGCGGTGCACAGCAGCACCCACAGGCTGCCGCGGTCAGCATGTAACCAGAACACCCTGGAAGGTCAGAGCGAGTTCTCCCACCCAGGAATGAGGCAGCCTCATGAGGATGCTGACCCCAGGGTCAGCTCCCCGTGAGCTGCCTCCGGACACCCAGGCCAAACCCTCCCCCACACCCCCCTCCATGGCCTCACCCCCCCCCCACACACACACCCGGTGACAGGGTGGTCTCAGAACTCAGCTAGACCTCCTAGCCCAGGGGCTGGGCGTGTAGGTAAAGGGTGTGCCACGGCGAGGCCCGAGGCCTTGAACTACCAGTCAACCAGGGAGCCATTGACATGCAGATTTATGGACCCACCCAGAAATCTGCAAGTTAATGGAACCCAGAAGGTGGCCACAAGAACGACTTAGGGTGGGACAGTGGGCTGCTAATGGGTGTCTGGGATTTGTGATTCAGGGTCTACCTTCCAGCTAATGCACACCTGGAAGCAAGTACTTGGGCCCCCACCCCTCACGAGGGAGACCTGGGTGGAGTTCCAGGCTCCTGTTGGATGCAGGACCTCTATCTGCCTTTCAAATTCAAGACCATGAAAGCAAAATGTAGAAAATGTAAAATGTCTGGACAATAGCACCTAAGAAGTCTCACTCACCCCAGGTTACTTAAGGAAAATGGAAGCCCGCATTCCTATTTCTTTTTTGAAGGGGAGTCCACAATGGGCAGAACCATGTGCTGGGGAAGGGGGACCGGTGGCGAGCGAGGGGCCGGAGCAGGCCTGGGGATGGGGCATCCTGCCCATCAAAAGGAATGAAGGGCACACGGGCGGAGAGCAGCTGGCAGCTCGGTCAAGGCCGCGTGCCTGCCTTCGGATCAACTGCAGAGTCCCCTTGTCCTCTCTCAGGCTGACCCGGAGTGCAGGGACCAGCGAGGGGAGCTGGCTGCCCTTCCAGCTGGGAAGGCCCCTCCCCCTCCCCGCCCCTCCCAGGCCGAATGCCGCAGGAGCAGCAGTGCCGCAGTGCCCTGGTGGTGCCACGCCCGGGTGAGCCCGGGAGCCACCCAGTCGCCCGTCGCCCTGGGCCTCGGTTGCTGTGGGTCAGCAGCCCGGCTCTAGGGAGGCAGCTCCAAAAGCCCCAAAGGGAAAACAGACCCGTAGTTTGGGGAGTCCCAAGTGGCTGCTTGTGCCTTCCCTGAAGGCCACCACCCTGACCTTGAGATGCAAGGCACAGAAATCTACTCCCGGCAGTGGGAGGAAGCCGGGATCTCCCACCCTGGTTGGGCGTGAGCTCTTGGCAATAAAACCACAGGGGTGCTGATGTGCCCCAGAGGGAGACCTAACCTATGTGGTGTGGTGGGGTGGGAGAGGGGGTAGAGGTCTCGGCCCCACCCTCCTGCCGCTCTCTGCTGGACATCTACAAGGCATCATCAGCCCCCATATCCCAGCCTCATCACCCAGAACCAGCCCAGTCCTGGTGCCGTGAACGCATCCGCGCCCAAGGGGCCTCGGACTTATCCCGTGTCTCCCACTGTGTCCCCACGATGTGTAGAGGCAGGGCTCTCGGAGTGCTTTTGGCACAGCCCAGGTGGCACCCAGCAGCGATCCAGGCACCTGGAACTGTGCAGGACCACCAGCGCAGGAGCCACTGGGCCCCCTCAGCTCGCCTTGTGTAGGAAATTTAACAAACGAAATTCTTGCAAGTGAGACCGGCACCCCGCATTTTTTTCCTCCTTTGCGCTAGGCGGACCCCAGAGGCCCCGCCCAGCCCCCTCCGGGGCTGGAGGGGGTGCGGCCATGAGAGATAAAGAAAGGATAAGCAGCAGCGGAGGCTGCAAGTCTGCAACCCGGGTTGGAACCAAGAGGCTCCCGGGGGATGCGCCCTCCCGTCCAGGCTGAGAGCTGGGCGCTAGGCCACGTTCCTTGCGGGGGCAGGGGTGGCACGCTCTACCGTCGGGCTACCCGGACGGCCTTCTTGGAGGGCTCGGCCTCGGGGGACGAGCACCGGGCGGCGATCAGACCCAGGGGAGGACGAGGGACGCGGCACCGACATCTGGCACGGGCCGCCGGCAGGAAGATCGGGCTTTCAGACCTCGGAGGCTTTGTGATGCCGGCAGCAGCGCTCGCGGGCTCGGCCGCCGGCACTTCCCCGAGGGCGGGACAGTGGGGATGGGGCGGCTGACTGGGGCGCCGCCCGCTCAGGCTCCCTGCGGCTGAGCTGCACTAGCGCCCCCAGCTCCCGCCCAGCAGGTGTTCCATACCTAGTGCGCGGGACGCCCGGGGTCGGAGGGGGGAACGTGAACGGCTTAATATGGAGGGCTTCAGGGAATCAGTCGACCCCCGCCCATCGCAGGCTCGGGGCGGCACCCTCGATGCCCACACCCCCCGGGTGCGCTGACTCGCAAAGCGCTCAAGGCGCGCCATCCCGCCGCCAACCCCGGAGCAGGGCTCAGGGGCCCTGGCCCTCGCCAGAGATCCCCGGGACGGGGACCGACGCAGGAGGGGAGGTGCCTCGGCCACGTACTCCGCGGTGCCCGGGGTTGGGGGCGGCGGGGTTCGAGTCTGAGCGCTGCTTTCCCCCAGGGACTGGGCGGGGCCTACCGGGGGGCCACAGACGCGGCGATTAAGCTTCGATGAGTCGCCGAGAGAAAGTATCTCTAGGCGCCAAGGGCTCTTTCCGCACCCGGGTGCCCTGCGGCCCGCCGCCCACCGCCCCAGCCCTGCGACTCCACCTGGGACCACCAGGGCGGCGGAAGGCCGGCACGACCCCGCCGGATTCTTCGAGAAAGAGGCGCTTGGGCCCGCGCCTAGACACGCAACTCGCCAAGCACCACCCGCACTCAAACTAAAAGGCCGCCTCCCACCCCCTGGCCGGGTGAACACCGGCTCGGGGCGGACGCCCCTGGGCGCCCAGGCCCCGGGCGACCCCCGCTGCCTCCGGCGGAAGGCCCGAGAGGGCGAGGATCCGCACTGCCGCGTCATCCCCGAAGGCGGGCCGGGCCGCTCTGCCCCCGCCTGCAAGCCAGGTTCTGGCGGTGCTGGCCCCGGGGCGCCCGCCTCCACCTCCTCTACCTGGCTCGACACTGGCTCCGCCCGGCCCCGCCCCGGACACTCACCTGCGCCGGCTCTCCGGGCTGGGCGCACCGCCGCCTCTCAGCTCCGCGCGGAGTCCACTCGAGAAGAACAAGGCAAAACGGGCCCTCGTGGGGAGTGGGCTGGATGAACGGGACTTGAGGCGCGCCAGGGTGGGCCGAGGGCGACGACCCGATCTCCACCGCTTCGCGCAGGAGGAGGCGGCGCCCGAGCGCAGAGCCCAGCGGGGGAACAAAGAGGAACCGGGATGGGGTGGCGCGCTTCCTGGGTGTCGGGTGACAGGTCTGCAGGGGAAGGCCCGGGCCCGGCCACCTGAGGAGGAGCCGCCTCTGTGCGGCCGGCGGCAGAGGGCTGGAGGGGAGCGCGGCCCGGAGGCCCAAAGAGCAAGGTACGCCGGCAGCCCTGGACGGCGCGGCCGGAGCAACGCCGGGAGGCTGCGGCGTAGAGGCGCCGGGGCTCCACCGAGTGCGGAGATAATGACTCGGGGAGGGTTTTACCGCCCCCTGAGCCTCGCCCGCCTCCGGGGCCGCGCCATTGGCTCAGGTGCTGTGGGGCGGGGGAGGGGCAGGAGGCGGGCCGGGGATGATTCACCTTGAATGTGGCTCGGGTTGGTGCACGGCGCAGGGCACGCCCGACCCGGACTGCAGAGACGCAGCGAGCGCCCAACCCGGCTGGGTCTGGCCCCAAGGGGGTCCCCCGCGGCCCGCCTCCCGTCCCCGCCTCCTGCCGTCGGGCCTGGGTGCTGCAGGCCAGCGGTCCTCCCGGACGCCCCGCCACGCCGCCGCCCCCCGAGCCCCGAGCAGCCGAGGTGTGTGCAGCCCAGCATGCTTGGAAATCTGACCCTGGGCTGGGGGAGGGGAGGTGCGTTTGGAGCGAGGACGCACTGTGGGGCCCCTGGACGGATCTCTGCAGTCTACACCCGCGGCAAGGGGCGCACAGGCGGATACAATTCAGCGGGCGCACCCAGACTCAGGGACACAGGGTTAGAGTGGGGACCAGGGGCTCCCCACCACCCTTGCCCAGCTCGGCGGCCTCACAGGTGTAGCCACAGCAGCCGCCGCCGCCGGGAACAAAGGCTGCCTGTCCCGGAAGGGGGAGGGGGAGGGGAGCCGCCCCCAGACTCGTTCCCATCCTCCCTCCTCTCCCCCCACTGCGGCAGCAGCTCCAGCGGGCGGAGGCGGGGCAGGAGCGGGCACGGATTAGATCCTACCCTCCGGTCCGCGGCCTGGATACCACCGGGAGCGCTGGGGTCGGGGGAAGCAGGGACACTCCCAAGCTGTCAGTGTTGGGACTGCTTCGGCCTTCTTGCCCGGCATCCTGGGCCCCCGAGCGCCCCCTCCCTCCCTGCTACTTTCGGCGTCCTACCCGGCCCGGCCCTGGCCCCGGCCCCGCCCGGCCTGCTGCCCCAGACGGCAACCACAGCTCAAAACCAGATTAAAAATAAAACGTTAATCCGCCCGCCTCCCCTTTAGTTTCTGGTTCTCCCCCTCTACCTCTGCGGATCTGGCCGCGCAGAAGCCCCTGTAGAGGTGGGGAGGAGGGGGCTTAACAGCCGCCCCCTCTCCAAAACTAGCGGCCCCTTGCGCTGAAGCGGAAGACCGTTAGCACCTCTGATGGGGTCGAACGAGAAGGGAGCCAAGGCGGTGGATAAGGACGGAGAGCCCCCCCCCCCCCCGCCCAGGTCGGGCAGGGAGGGGCCGGCGGTGACCGTGCGCCTACGAACCCTTCAATATGCCCGACTCCTGGGCAGGGCCTGCTCCAGCCGCCGACGGTGCAGCCGGAGGCATCAGGGGGAAAGACCCCACCACGAATGGAACTGCCGGGCGAGCCTCTGGGCCTCGATGTCCCTCTCCTCTCGCCACCAGGGAAGGGGCGCGACGCGCAGGGACCCAGACCGCGGAGATCAAAGCAAGGCACCGGGCCCAGCAGGCCCAGGGCGGAGGGTAGGGGGTGGGTGGCTCTACGTTAACCCCTCCCCGGCCCTCTCGCTCTCCCCCGCCCGTCTAGGTCGCCCTGGGCCTCCCCGGCCGCGTCTCGACCCGCGCCTTACCTGGTCGCCTGGCCCATGGGATGCTGGGGGTCCTGAGTGCGGTGTGCCAGGGGCCGCAAGGCGGAGGGCGCAGACCGCGCGGGCTGCGAGTGGCCCCGCCGCCTCCCGCTCCCCTTTATAGCGCGCGCCCCGCCCCCGCGCCCCGAGCGCCCCTCCCCGGCGCATTCACCTGCTGTCGAGAACCAGACACCGCACCACGGAAAGCTAGCCGCGGGGCCGCGCGCTGCGGCCATCGGGGCCGGCGGGGCGGGGGCGCAGCCCACACGGATCCGATTTCCCCCTTTTCTTAAACTCCCGGCTGAAAGTCGAGACGGCCCCGGCCCGGGAGCCAGCGCCGCTTCCTCCCCCCGCAGCTGCCCGCGCACCCCGAGCCCCCAAGCCCCACTCCGGGAGGGGCCGCGAAACTGCACCCGCAGGGGCCTCATACATATTTTAGGGAGCAAGTTCGGCCGGTAACCCGAGCTGGACCCGGACGGTGAAGGGGCGGCCCCCGGAGACCCGATCCTCCGGATCCCTTACGGCTCAGGGCCCACGTTTGAAGAGGTGGCTCGGGCCGGCCTTGGGTCCTCACTTCGCCGGGCTGTGCAGCAGCGCACCCTGGGGCCGTACGCACCCCACCCTGCCCCTGCAGCCTCCGATGTCTGTTTGCCGGGGACGCGTTCCCGGCCTCGGGCAGGAGTTGCTTGCCCCGGGCCGCCCCAGGGGCGGTGCACCGGACCTCAGCCGCGACCCTTAGTTCCCGCTCCTGGTGTCTCCACGGGTCCCTCTGGCTTGTCGCCTCCTGGTCCCTACCCCATTGTGCTGCCCTAACCCCCGACGTCGCGCCTCTCCGTGACAGTCTTCGTTGTGTTGAAGATTTGGGGCGAACAAGCGAACCCACACGCTTCCCTCCCTTCTCGTGGGGCGGGGGGGGGGTGTTTTCGGTGTGGGACGGCCTCTCTCAGAACGTGGGTTCCTTCTGCCAGGATCTTGGCGCCCCAGTAAGGGGAACCCTAGTTTGTGTCCTCCCTACGCCTCGCCTCGCCGAGCCTCAGTTTCCCCATTTGTGCAGTGGGTAGATTGACTCTCACTCTCGGGGATGAAGGGGATGCGAGTGTACTTGGTGACCCGGAGGTCCCGCACGTGGCAGGCCCCGCAAGGTCGCTGTTAAGGACTCTTGTCCTTGCACGCGGGAGCGACGTCCACGCGGTGTCCACGCAGCACCAGGTTCCCCAGGTCCGTGCGGGGCTTGCGGACCTCGTTCCCTCGCCGGAACGCTGGACTTTCGGTCTTGACGTGGCCTCAACCCTCTAGGCTGGGCTCTAGAATCTACACGTGCGTGTGTCCACACTTGCGACGGTTTTCGAAAACACTGTGTATGCGCGGGTTCCTCCGAGGGCTGCAGTCTTAAGAGGTTTTGAGCGGGCTGCGGGGGCAGAGGATGCGGTGGGAGATGCGGAACGAGCGAGACACAGAAAGGGCGGCGGCTGAAAGGCGATCCTGCCTTTCGCATCGACCCGGCTCTAAAAAGGAATGAGGAAAACCTAAGATCCGTCCTGGAAAACATCCTGGGCGCGCGCTGAAAAAAGCGCCCAAGACGCACCGGCTCCTGTTTGTGCAAATTGCAAAAGGTCTCCACCCAGAGGAGTGGACACTTGTTTTGTCCGCTGTGCTCTGGAGTGTTCGAAGCCAATGCGCTGTTTACCATGTGCTAGTGTTGAGTTTTCGATTAAAAAGGAAGCCACAGGGATTTAAATTAAAAAAAAAAAAAAAAAACCCTATTTGTGGATGCTAAGCCGGGCGGAGCCGAGCGAGCGGAGAGGGCCGGCTGCTGAGAGCAGGGGGCTGGGGCGGTGGGGGCGGGCGCCCGGGGCCCTGGGCTCCAGGCGGGCGCGATTCCGGAGCCCGAGCAGCGAGCGCACGCTGGAGAGGGAGACGGCGGGCGCGGCCGGGCGCTGCGGCTGCCGGAGGGGTCCCGCCCGCCCCTGGCCGCCGCCGCCGCTGCGTTCGATCCCCAGCGCAGCCCGGGCGTGAGCGCGCGCTCCAGGAGTGTCCCCGACGCGAGCCGGCGGAGGAAGCGGCTGGCCGCGATGGAGGGCCGGGTCCGGCCAAAGTTTCTTCTTCTATCAGTGAAGCTGCAAACAGCCCCGCGCCTCTTTCTGGAGGACGGGAGGGAAAGGCTCGTGGGCGCTGCAGAGGGGCCCGGCCGTCCACTGTAGACGCTCAGTACGGGAAGAGGGCGGTCCTCCAGGACTGGACACCCTGGCTTTCCGCGCGGCGGCCCCCACTGCGCGTGGAGCCCCGGGTCCCAGCTCCGAGACCGAGGGGTGGCTGCGGGGCTCGGGAACCCCAAGGCTTTAGCCAGACTGCCTGCGGCTGCGGGAGTAGGAGGGGAAGGGCCCCGCAGCGCTCAGCCGATTATCCAAAGGTCGATGACCCAGATACGGTTTGGCCGAGGGCCACGTTTTACATCCGGCGTCCAAAGCAGAATTTAGCCGAATAATCGAGCCCCCAAACCAGACAAAGGCTTTTCTTTTTGTGATGCATCCGAGGGTTCGGGCTGAAAGGTCTCCAATCTGAATGACCTCCCCTGTGAATCACTTAATGGGTGTTGGGCGCCCGGCGGGGCCTTCCTCCGCGTCAGTTTCTTCCTCTACAAATTGGGTGCGTGCCCAGGTCTGGGGGCTGCAGCGGCGAGTCTCAGAAGGGAGGAAATGCTTTTTGCAAGCTCCTGGTAGACAGCCGTGCATGGATTCCTGGAACGTGCAGGCGCCGCGCACGTGTTGGGGTGAGCGTGTCTGCCCTGCGTGGGTGAGGATGCGCCCATGCGACGTCGTTACCCGCTCGGAGGCTGCCCTCCGGCCCGGGGTCGACAGCCCTCGGCGCGCGCCTGCCCTGGTCGCCTCTTCGGTGCCCTGCGGTCCGCGCTGGCCCAGGCTCCGGTCGGCTCGCGCCCGTCGTCTGCCTTGGGGCCGTCCGGGTTGTCCGCCCCCCCCCCCCAAAATATCTCCGTTTCTCCCAGGCCCCGCGTTCCTCTTTAGGCTGTGGCCCGCGTCGAGCTCTCCAAGACGCATGACCAGAAGCCCGGCTGTGCCCCAATCCCAGTTCTGCGGATGCCTGCTGGGAGCCTTCCCCCTGCGCTGCTTGGGGGAGGAAGATTAAAAACCGCCCGGGACCCCTCTGGGGAGGGCCGCTCGGCCCTAGTTGGAGGGTCCGCAGGCGTTTTCCTGAGGTCGCACCGGAGGGGTGGTGCGCAGCACGTGCCGGGATACCAGGAAAGGTTATCGCGGCCCGGGAGACGCTGGTAGCAGAGAGGTGGACAGCCGGAGGGGAGGGCCCGCGGCAGGGTCGGCGGGAGCGCCCCAGGGGTCGCCCTTGGAACCGGCACAGGCGCGGTGGCCGCCCAGGAAGGGCGGGTCCAAGGCTTTGGAAAGGGAGGTAACCTTGGCCGCAGCCGCGAGCCCTGCCCTGCGAGGAGCAGCCTCACAGCCTCCAGGCGCACGTGAGGGGATTAGGCCCAGCCCTGGAGCGAATGCCAGCGCGGCAGGGCTAGGACCACTGCTGTACTCCCCGTCCGCCTGGGCAGGCGCCCAGTGAACCTGCCTTGGCGTGAGACCAGCAGCACCGTGAGAGGAGTTCAGCAGCAGCCGGAGCCCAGCCGGTGCCACTGCCATGCGTCTCTGCCTCCTGCCGCTACCCTGCCGGCCCGCCCTGACCCAGCCGGCCCTGTCCAGGGAGGCCAGACTACCAGGACCAGGAAGGAAGCCCCGGAGTTGCCTGTGCTTTGCCAGCGCCGGCCTGAACTGCGCTCCCTGGCCTGCTCCTGCTCCAACCTCCTTTCCCAGGACACCCCAAGGACGGGAGCTGTGGCCATGAGAGGGAGGCGGCCAGAGCCCGGCTGCGCTGGACGTGACGCTCGCTGGCTCTGAGCGCTGCATGGTGGGGGGGCCGCAGCGGGCCCGGCTGCCTCTGGCTGGCACAGGGGACCCCAAGTCCTGGAATCTGGGACCATGAGCCAGAGGCCGTGCGGGCCTTCAGGAGACAAAGCGATGTGATGCCTGCTGGGTAATATGCTGCAGCTTCCGCTTCCCAGAAACCACAGCGGGTCTGGAACTCCCCTGGGGGCCCAGACTGAGCCTGAAGGGTCCACAGGTTCGGGCAACAGCCCTCCTCCCTCCCTCTTAGTCACCTGCAGAGCCCCCAGGGCTGGGGGCACAGAAACCCCCCAGGAGTGAAAGGAGGCGGTGGGGGGGACTCAACCCTCCCCTTGGGCCTCCCGTGGGCCCCAGGCCCTGAGGTCTCCCCTGCCCTCTGCTTTGGGGTGGCGGGGCTGCCTCCCAGGCCCCTCTTCTTTGGGTTCCGGTCACCCACGCCAGCCTCCGCCCTGGGCCGCTGCTGGTGGGCGGGGTCTCCTGGAGGAATTGATTGCCACAAGTCCCTGAAGTGTCTCCTCGCAGTCAATCTCCTGCCCCCCGGGTCTTGGCCCATGAATGATTTAGCGCCTTGGAGGGGCTTAGCCAGAGGCCTGCCGCTGTGGTGTGAGCAGCCGGGATGGTGATGGATGGCCCAGCCGCCCTAATGGGAGGAGAGTGCAGGGGGTGGGCTGGGAGGGGGCAGGCTGTGGGAGCACCGGCCCATCTGGCTCCCCGCACTCTGCTTTGGGGGTCTTACTGATGGCCCGCGGAGCTAATTGCCCTCAGAGGTACCTGAGAAAGGGCTCAAGTCCATCTCTCTGTCCCCAGCCCAGAGGGACCCGCACTCATTTGTCTCTCTGATTCCTAAAGATCTCCAGAGAAAGAAAGGGATCATACCGAGAGTGCTCTTCCCTCGCAGGCCCACGTGGCTGTGCACACACGTCCAGTTTCCCAAGAATCCTCTCTGGAAGTTCATCATCCTATCCCACCTAAGTCCTTCCTGCTACCAATGAAGCCCACTTTTCTCCATATCCATCTGGAACCAACAGAGAACAGCTGGTCGGGATCAGCCATCTGCCAGCCCTCCACGAGGCACACATGGTGACTGTGGCACTGTCGCCATCTCTCCAGCGCCCAGAGCCCCTCCCCCCGTGGTTCCTCCAGGCCTGGGTGACCCCACTTCTCTCAGCCCCACCAGCCTCCAGGCGAATGACAAGGCGTCTGTCCATCAGCATCCACAGGTTACTGGTTTCTTGGGGGTGGTGACAGGCAGAAGGGGTGACCCCTGAATGGGGCAGTGGCCTCTGCCCAGTCTTGCCATCCCAGATCCTCCCAGGTCCTGGTCTCCCCTGGGGGAGGTGTAACGGGGAGGGAGGAGGAGGAGGAAGAGGAGGAGGAGGAGGTGGTGCAGGTGCTCTTCACTTCAAGGTGGCTTCCCTATTGGACTCAGGTGCGGGCATGGCTGCTGAGTGCGGAGTTTTGTCTAGGACTGTCCCTGCGTGTGCAACACAAGAATGCACCAGGATCCGACGCGTATTAGCCGAGGGAGGGGCCGAGAGGACTGGGGCGCAGGACGGGGCAGGGTCTGCTTGTCCTCTGTCCCACAGCTTTATTGAGATGCGATTTCCATACAATGAAGTCAGCCGGTTTAAGCATCCCTTGGATGAGCTGTGACCATATTCACACCCACGTGGCCACCACCACAACCAAGATACTGGACAGTTCCCTCCAGCCTCTTCCTTCCCCTGCCCTCCCAGCCTCACCCCCGCCCCAGCCGCCGGCAGCAGCTGGCCTGCTTTCCAGCACGACGTGGCTTTCTTGGCCTTTTCTGGAATGTCGTGCACACGCAGTCCACGGTGTGGACATCGGAGTGTATCTGGGGCATGCATTGCAGGCAGCTGGTGGACACGGGATGTGGCTGCCCACATCCCATATGGAGGTGCTGGTTCGAGTCTCAGCTGCTCCGCCGCTGATCCAGCTTCCTACTAATGCATCCTGGGAGGCAGCAGGTGATGGCTCAAGTGCTTGGGCCCCTGCCACCCATGTAGAAGACCAGCAGGAGTTCCTGGCTCCTGGCCTTGACCTTGCCCAGACCTAGCTGTTAGGAGCACTTGGACTATGAACCAGCACTCACTCCCTTGCTTGTTTTGTCTTTCAAGCACATGAAAATAAACATTAAAAAATAGTTTCTTACTTATTTGTTTATTTGAAAGGCAGAATGATGGAGAGAGAGAGAGAGCTTCCATCCACTGGCTCGCTCCCCAGTGGATGGAGGAGGCAGGCGCCTACGTACCTGAGCCATCACCTGTGGCTTCTCAGGATGTGCATAAACAAGAAGCTGGATGGGATGCAGAGGCGGGACTCGATGCTGGGGAGCCTGAGTGGCAGCGTAACTGTCTACATGACATCATCACGCTGAGTCTGGCTCTTTCACTCGGCATACTGCTTTTGAAATTCATCCAAGTTGTTGCGTGCATCAGTGGTTGGTTCCTTTTCACTGCTGCATAGTATTCCATCGTGTGGCTGCACCACTATTTGTTTAGCCTGTCTTCAGGTGGTTAACGTTTTCATAGCTTCTAGCTTGGAGCTAATGTGACTAAAGTTACCATGAGCGTCCACGTATGGACATCCGGTGACTGTTTAACAGCTAACCCTCGGGGTGGGAGATGGGAGCCCAGATTTGTGGTGTGTGGGGTCTCCGATCCCCACCATGGCCACTGGAGGCTCTCAGGTGACACATGGTTGTCACTTCCCGTGGCTCACGAGGGCATGAGCGTCCTGGTTGTTCTGCACCCCCGCCGAGACTGGGTACGCCCCCACACCCGCTCACCCGCTCACGTCAGCACGCAGTGACTGTGTGCTGGGGTCTCATTTCGGCTTCATTTGCATTTCCCTGGTGACTGGTGGTGCTGAACTTCTTTCCATGTGCTTGTGTGCCTGGATGAATGAGTTTGAGGGGGTGGGAAGGAGGGCCCGGCTCCGGAGCGTGAAGAGGAAAGAATGAGGCGCTGCCCTTCAGGGCTCCCGGCACTCAGTGCCATCGTGGAGATGAGGGTGGGGCAGGGCGGGCCGGGGAAGCACATGGCCTGGACGGAGGCCCGAGGCACCGTGGTGTGCAGAATTCTTCCTTGCCCCCTGTGTGAGTCAGCTTTTCGGCCCTTTAGGTACAATGGCCGGGGGGAGGGCTCCTTGGGCAGGAAAAGGTTGACTGTGGCTCCTGGCGTGGTGGCTCCGTTAGCCTGGCACTGATGGAGGCGTGGCCGTGGCAGAGCGGGTGTGGGGGAACAAGGAAGCTAGGCCGAACTTGGCTTAAGGAACCAGTTCTCAGGGTGGACCCCTGCAGGTCATGTCAGGGTGCTGGGCCAAGCCCCCCCTCCACTTCCAGCCCAGCTCCCTCTGACATGCCCGGGAAGGCAGCAGGGGATGGCCCAAGTGCGTGGGTCCCTGCTGCCCACATGGGAGACCCAGATGAAATTCCAGACTCCTGGCTTCGGCTTGGCCCAGCCCCAACTGTCATGGCCACTGTGGGAGCAAACCAGCAGAGGAAATATTCTCTCTCTCTCTCTCTCCCTCTCTCTCTCTCTGTTTCCCTGTTTCCTTCTCCCTGTCGCTCTGCCCTTCAAATAGCAAATAAAAAATAATTTTTAAAAAAGATTTATGCTCTTGGGCCATCTTCCACAGCTTTCCCAGGCCATTAGCTAGGAGCTGGATCGGAAGTGGAGCAGCCAGGACTTGAACCGGCGCCCACATAGGATGCCGGCTTTACGCACTGTGCCACAGTGCTGGTCCAAAATAAATCTTACCAAAAAAAAAAAAAAATCACCAACCCCTCTCCTGAGAACTACTGAGGGCCTGTCCTGTGTCCTAAAGGCCTCCCACCAGATCCCCCTCCCAGATACCAGAATCATAAAAAACCCATCAGCCTTTAACACAAGCCTTCAAACCTCAGCCAAGTCCTGTTGCAGCGGAACAAAGACCTTTCCCGTTGTCCTCAGGTCGGGAAGGCCCCGGGCTGGCCCCTGGGTTTCTTAGCCCCTGGCCCTGATCATGCTGCCCTGCTCAACCTTAGAGCCCCTCATCAGGCCTCAGGACAGCCGAGGCCAGGTAAGTGACCTCAAGTCACACACCAGTGCGTGGCCGAGTGCAGAAATGAGGCCCAGTTTCAATTTTGTAAAGAAGATGTGTTCATGTATTTGGAGGGGAGAGTGACAAAGCAAGAGATAGGCACACACACACACACACACACAGATAAACACACAGAGAGATCTTCCATCTGCTGGCTCACTCCCAGAGCAGCCGCAATGGCCAGAGCTGGGCCGGGCCACGGCCAGGAGCCTGGGGCTCCATCTTCCGCTGCTGTCCCAGGAGCATTAGCCGGGAGCCGGATGGGAAGGGGAGCAGCCGAGGTCTGTACTGGGGCTCTGATGTGGGAAGCTGGCACCGCCACACCTCAGCTCACCATGCCACAGCTCCAGCCCCAAAGCCAAGTGTCCTGGCTCTGACCCCACAGGTGGGCTGTGGGGCTGCTCCCCTGACCTCCATCTCTCCCGCTGGGCTCCACCTCAACAGGAGCTTCCCTGGGGTGTTTGTCCTAGGCCCTGGGCCAGGCCCCCACCAAGCCGCTTTTCCAGAGCTGTTTGCCTGGTGCCATTGACCTTGCCCGACCTCTGGCTGCTCTCAGTCTCGAGACAAGAAAACCCAAGGTATTCCTTCAAAGACCCTTCTCTCGTTTGTGGACGTTGTGTTTTCATCATGAAAATCCAGACGTAGGAGCCAGCACTGTGGCGCGGCGGGTTAAGCTGCCATCTGCAACACAGGCAGGCGTCCCATGTCAGCGCCAGTTCAAATCCCGGCTGCTCTGCTTCTGGCCTGGCCCAGCCTTGACCATTGCAGCCAATGGAGTGAGCCAGCAGATGGAAGATCTCTCTCTCTCATTCTGCTTTTCAAATAAATAAGTAAATATTTCAAATAAAAAGCAAATCCAGACGTGAAAGTCTTACTACCTTGCCCAAAGTGCATTTTCTCCCTTTGAACTCAGTCCTGACCTCTGAGAGTCTGAGAGCCAGGTGTGCACAGCACCGACCTGGGCACTCGCTACATGTTTGTTGAATGAGTGAATGATGACATTTGTTGATGATCATAGTTTCTTTAAATATATATATATATTTATGTATTTATTTATTTATTTGAAAGGCAGAGTGACAGAGAGAGATCTTCCATCTGCTGGTTCATTCCCCAAATGGCTGCAACAGCCAGGCCCAGACCAGCCCAAAGCCAGGAGCCAGGAGCTCCATGTGAGTCCCCCCTGTAGACGCAGGAGCCCAAGTACCTGACCCATCATCTGCTGCCTTCCCAGGCCCGTGGGCAGGAAACTGGACCGGAAGCAGAGTAGCCAGGATCCTAGTCGGCGCTTCCACGTGAGCCGCTGGTGTTACAAGGGACGGCTCCCCCCGCCGTGCCACACCTGCCCCAGAATACGGTTTCTCGTTCTGGACTCCCAGTGATGTAAAAACTCACGAGGCAGAAACCACGGTTATGAGTGGGTGCCTTGCACTTCTCACCACGGCGGGGTGACCTTAGTGTTCGTGTGCCCACTTTATGGATGAAGACATCGAGGCTTCAGAGGTTCAGTGATCTGCTCACTTAGCTAGGGTAAGGGGGAGGAATTCAAACAGAGCCTGTCTCAGTGCCAGGCTGACTTTCTGCACGTGGTTCATGGAGAGAGAGTGTGGGAATGCCCGCACGGGCCCTGTGGCTTCCACAGCGGGGGCAGGGAGGCAGCCGCAGATCCCGGGCTCTGGACACACCGCGGCCCCAGCTAGCTGCTGGCAAAGCTGATTTTCGAGCTTGTCTCTAAAATCCCTAAAGCTGTGTCTGCAGCTCGGCCTCCGCTCCAACAACCTCTCCCTGCTCCAAAGCAAGAAGGCAGGGGGCGGCTCACCCTCCCGCCCTGAAGCCAGACAGCGCGGCTGCCGCTGTTCCAGCCGCGGCTGGCTCAGGCCAGCCTGTGAGCTGAGGCCTGCTTCCAGACAATGCAAGGCCACCTGCACTGGAGCTGCCCCCGGAAACAGAGCCCGCACACCCTAGCCGGACCCACTGAAGACGCACAGTGTGAGTGGGGGTGGGGGAGGCGCTGGTCGCTGTGGCAGGTGGTTTGGCATCCGGGGATCTCCGCGTGTGCCACAGGAACCCTGGCCGTCTGGCCCGGGTTGTCTGCGCCATCGTGACCCTTTGGGCATAGAGCAGCCCTGGGGCCGTTACCCAGCTGGGTGTTCCTGGGAGCACCAGAAGGAACCTTGCTCTCTTGCCTCCCAGCCCGATGCGTGGGGGCCACACGGGAGGGGCAGAGAGCCCGTCCTCGGCTGCTTTCCAACAGAGCTGTCTGGTGCTGGGTAGAGTTACTCGGATCATGTACACCGGGACTTCTGATCCACTTTGGAATCAAAAGGGGCATCTCCCGGGGCCCATGCAAGCCCGGGATGATGGCTGGCTCACCCTCTTGGGTAGGGGTGGGGGGACGGGGCCACTGGGGCGAGGGGCGGGGAAGGCAGTGGGAAATGGGGGGAGGGGGCTCCACCGCTGGCTCCCTACTCCCCTTGCAGAGGCGAGGTGGGGGCTTCCCTGGGGGTGCCCCTGTTCTCTCCCAGAACTCCATCTAGCAAGAATCGGGAGCTAACAAGACCTCTCTTTGTACGCAAATACTCAAAAATTCAGCTTCGTCACTGGAGCGTGCTGGGGGCTGCCCCATGAGCAGGGGCCCAAGCACTTGGGCCATTCCCTGCTGCTTTCCTAGGCACAGTAGTAGCAGGGAGCCGGATTGGAAGTAGAGCAGCTGGGACTCGAACTGGGGCCGGTAGGGGAGGCCGGCATCGCAGGTGCTGGCTTAATCTGCTGCACCACGGGGTCAGCCCCCAGAGGGGGCAACTTGGTGCCATCTGAGGCCAGGGAAGGCATGGAACCAGGTACAATACAGGATGCCTGTCAGGTTGAAATTCAGATTAACAGTGAATAGTTTTTTACTGCGTGTCCCAATGTTGCACAGGATGTACTTACAGTAAAAAAAAAATAAAAAGTGCGCTGTCCATCTGAAATTCAGATTTGACTGACTGGGAATCTTTTATTTTTATTTCTAAGTTTGGAGATGCTGCCTGGTGCTGTGCCCTTACCCCGCAACCGCTGCTCTCCCAGGCCCATTAGCAGGGAGCTGGATCAGAAGTGGAGCAGCTGAGACTTGAACCGGCGCCCACATGAGAGGCCAGCACTGCGGGCAGTGGTTTTACCTGCTACGCCACAATCCCAGCCCCTCTGCGTGAAATTTTTTTTAAAGATTTATTTATTTATTTGAAACTCAAAGTTACACACAGAGAGAAGTAGAGGCAGAGAGAGAAGGAGAGAGGTCTTCATCTGTTGGTTCACTCCCCAGTTGGCCGCAATGGCCGGAGTTATGCCAATCTGAAGCCAGGAGCTTCTTCCAAATCTACCATGAAGGTGCAGGGGCCCAAGCACTTGGGCCATCTTCTACTGCTTTCCCAGGCCATAGCAGAGAGCTGGATTGGAAGAGGGGCATCTGGGACTCTAACTGGCACCCATATGGGATGCTGGCTCTGCAGGCGGCAGCTTTACCTGCTACACCACAGCGCCGGACCCGTGAATTTCTTTATTACTGCTTTTTTAAAAATTTGTTTATTTGTTTGAAAGGCAGAATGACAGAAAGAGAGAGAGAGAGAGAGAGAGAGAGAGAGAGAGAGAGAATCTTCCACCTGCTGGTTCACTCCCCAAATGCCCACAGCAGCAGTGCACCAGATCCATCTAGGTCTCCCACGTGGGTAGCAGGAGCCCAAGCACTTGAGCCATCACCTGCTGCCTCCCAGGGTGCATCAGCAGGGAGCTGGATCGGCAGTGGAGCAGCCAGGACTGGAACCAGCATTCCAACATGGGTGTGGGTGTCCCTGAACTCACCGTGCCCCCACGCCTGCCCCACTCCTGCTCTCGCTCTGTTTCTCTCTCTTACTTCCAGCTCCAGCTGTTCTGCTGTCTGTCTGGGCCGGTTCCACCTCAGCCCTCTTCCCACGTCCCCTGGTACTCAGACCACCAAGGACTCAGACCCACCCCAGGGAGCCGGCTGCATAGCCATGAGAGGGAGGGATCGGGACGGGGGTTGGGGGCAGCAGGCCTGGCTTCCCTCCAAGTGAGAGCTCTGAGCGTCTCAGGAGACCCTCCTCCCCTCTGGGAGGTTGGAGTCCCATGGAGGGCCTGTGCTCTGATGGAGTGAACACTGTCCCTTGTGTCCTGGGTGAGGGGAAGGCGGGAGGGACAGCCTGCACACGGCTGTGCCCCAGCCCCGCCTGCCTGTGGCAGGGCTGGCTGGGCTGCGAGGAGAAGGCCCTGCCCAGTCTGGCCCACTCAGGACCCCTGCAGGGCAGCAGAGGGGGCCTCCTGAACAGGTCCAGGAGACTGGGCCCCTGCTGGCTCCCTGGCCACGGTTTACCTTAAACAAATTTCCCGAGCTCATGGGCCTCAGCTTGGATTTCGTCATCCATGCGAGGCTGTGTGCAGGGTGCTCAGGCCCAGGAGGTTCTTGATGCTCCTTTCTTCTCTTGCCTCTGCAGGCCAGGAGCCAGCTCCAGGATCTCATTCCACCGCTGCACCCCAAGGCGAGGAAGCCCGTGGCGGAGAGGACCACCCACCCAATCTCAGAGGGGCCTTGGGAAGCGCTGTGTGTGGCAATAGGACCAAGAGGGCTTGCTGTAGGCCTCTCCCTGCTGGACCCAAACCCAGGAAACATAGCTGGCCTGGGGGCCATCACATCTCCTGGGTGAGACAGCAGCTGTGGAAAGAAGAGGAGGGAGGCAAGCCGGCGGGATTTGCTTGGGGGCCTTGGGGTTTGATTTTTGCTTTTTCTCTAATTCCCACTGAAAGGAACACTTGGCCCCCACTGCAGAAGGAGTGCCCCAGAGGAGCTGCACGTGCTTCCAGCCTTTTCAAAGTGGTATTTGTTTGATTGAAAGGCAAGTGACAGAGAGAGAGAGAGAGAGAGAGAGAGAGAGATCTTCCATTGGCTGGCTCACTCCCCAGATGGCCGTAACAGCCAGGGCTGGGCCAGGCCAAAGCCAGGAGCCAGGAACTCCATCTGGGTCTCCCATGGGTGTCAGGGACCCAAGGACTTGGGCCTGCTTCCAGTGCCCCTGAGGCCTGTTACAGGGAGCTGGACCAGAAGCGGTGTTGGGACCAAATTCCAGGTTCCTGGGATGCAGGTGACCCAGCGACACCTGCCCCTTCAGTCTCTGCTTTCCGGTGTGTGTGCTGTTTCAACCAAAGCTGTAAGCGCTTCGTGTAGACCTTGTCCTCCCCACGGTGGCCGGCTGCCTGCGTACCAGCCTGGGGCCATCCCTACACTTCTCATGCCTACCTTGAGGACAGGTGGGCAGTTTCCAATTTCCTGCTGTGACCAAATGCAAATATCTTTAGGGTACATTCCTCTGAGTGGCATCTTCAGGTCAGAATGTGCAAATTGAAAACACTGTTGGTTCTTATTTCACAAGCTGCATGTTGTCCTACATTCCAGTAAACACGGTGTGTGTGTATACAGTAGGCGCTCAGTCCTGGCCCTGGGTGGAGTTCCAGGCCAGCTGGTACAGGGACCTGAATGTGGAGGCCCTTGCTTTCCCAGGAAGTGAGGCAGCTGGGCTGATCCAGGGCTGAGGGAGCCTGGAGGGTTTCCCATGGGAGCAGAGCTGGCGTCCATGCCGCTGGCCCGTGGGTTCCCGCTGCTCACAGGAGCCCAGGGACGGCAGAAATGTGGACGCTTCAACACTGATGCCCAAGGACCTGGATGTCCAGCCCCTCTTTCTGCTCTAGGAAAGCGGCTCTTTGTCCGTCTTCTGAAGCAGCCACGGAGGGGCCGGCGTGGGGCCGGGGTCTGTGGTGGAGCAGTCGGACTGCAGAGTTGGCTGTCATGGCCATCACTAAATCCATGGCTTCAACTCTGCCTCCCTGGGCACCTGTGAGAGGAGGCTGGCAGCCAGTCCTCCCCTGGGTGCCCCCAGCCCCATCAATTTCTGTAGTTCCAAGAAAGACGGCATTTAATCCACTTTTATCCATTGCTTTTAAGTCGTCCAAGAAAGATGTCATTTAAGAGAAGCCTTCCTGATTGTGATGATAAAACAATTATTTTTATAAAGATTTATTTATTTATTTGAAAGGCAGAGTTACAGAGAGGCAGAGGCAGAGAGAGAGGCTTCCATCTACTGGTCCATTCCACAAATGGTCACAACTGCCAGAGCTGGGCCAATCTGAAGCCAGGAGCTTCTTTCGGGTCTCCCACGCAGGTGCAGAGGCCCAAGGACTTGGGCCATCCTCTACTGCTTTCCCAGGCCACAGCAGAGAGCCGGATCAGAAGCGGAGCAGCTGAGACTTGAACTGGTGCCCATATGGGATGATGGCACTGCAAGAGGCGGCTTTTACCTACCACACCACAGTGCTGACCCAGATAAAATAATTCTTGAAAGATGACTGGGGCCAGCATCGTGGTGTGGCAGTAAGATGCCATCTGCAGTGTTGGCATACCATATAGAGACCGGCTTGAGTCCCAGCTGCTCCACTTCCCATCCAGCTCCCTGCTAATGTGCCTGGGAAAGCAGTGAAAGATGGCCCAAGTGCTTGGGGGAGACCCGGAAGAAGCTCCTGGCTTCTGGCTTCACAGGCTGAAGCCAAGAGCCTAGAACTGCCTCCAGGTCTCCCCGGCGGGTGCAGGGGCCCATCCTTCAGAGCCCGCCTTGGAAGATGCCCACCCCTCGCCAGAGAATGGGGGCGCCTCCTCCCTGGGGCCTGGGGCCTGGGGCCTGGCAGCAGCCCTGTGTGTCAGGGGCCCGGAGTAGAGGCTGGGGAAGGAGGGGCGGCACTGGGGAGCGAGCCGGCAGGGTGCTGGCTGTGTGCGTGGGGGCGGGGCCTGCAGCAAGCTTCCAGAACCTTCTGCTGGGCTGACTGCAGGTCAGGGCTGAGCGAGCACTCAGTACTCCCACAGCCTGAGGCCCAGGCCAACACATCGGGTCCACAGCCGCCGTTCCGTGAGGGCCGTGAGCCCCCAGCCTGGGCAGCCGGCATCGCTGCAAGGTCACCATTTCCTAACCTCGGCAGGGGTCACGCCGAGAGCGCCAGCCTCAACGACTGGCAAGGGGCCAGGGGAGGCAACAAGAGGACAGTGCGGGACCACGCCATCCGTCTCTGAGTGGAGGCGAGCGAGGGTAGTGGTGCCTGCCTTCCAGTCTTGGGCACCGCGGGAAGCAGGAGCAGCCCCGGCCCAGGGGTTGTGGAGCAGCCAAACAACTGCGGTGTCCGGTGCTACTGCCCCCCTCACCAGCCACCTGCAGGCCCCAGGAGTCACCAGGTAGTGACCGGGACTTCCGGGGCTGGGGTAGGGGGCAGTGGGATGACGGCAAGGGGAGGCTGCCTGGGGTCCCCGGCTTGCCATGGCCCTGAGGGCCTGGTCTGCCCAGGGCAGGGCGTGTGGGCAGCCGGGAGCTGCGTGTTTAGAGTTCTGGTTATCTTTGTTTACCGGTGACTGAACATAGTGCCGTACGCGGGCATTAACTGTGCCCACCTGCTCCCAACCTGATTTTGCGCAGCCTGCGTTCCAGCCACAGGTGCCAGCAATAAAGGAAATTGCTTTTGACGTTGATCGAGGCTGGGAATGGAGAGCCGAGGCAGCTCCCCGTCTCCTTTAGGTGTAGCTGCCTGTCTCCCCACCCACCTGTCCCCCAAAGCACAGGGCACGGAGCTGTCCCCAGGGCCTGGGCTGGGGTCTCCAATCCTGAGGTGTGATTTTTGTTTTGTTTTTCCAAAAGACCCTCTACCTGTGTCTCCCAGCACCGGGCGTGAGGCCTCTTCCCAAGGTGCTTTGGGAAAGCAGTCAGGCCCCGGGGAGGCAGAGCCGTCGGGGGCCTTGGCGTGCACTGATCTGCAGGACCTGGCGTGGGGTGAGCAGGGAGCTCCCCTAGCAGACCCCGCACACTGCCTGCTTTCCCAGCAGTGCCAGCTCATGTACCCCTGGGTGCCTGTTCTTGCTCCTGTCACCCCGGAGGTCCCAGCTTTCCCCGCTGGCCACATCCATCTACGCCCACGGCCCAAGCGGTGCCTGTCTGCTCCCTGCCATGGTGACCGCACCCCAGAGGCTGCATCGCACCTGCCCCCGCCTCCAGGCGCTGACCCTGTCTCCTGGCAGAGGGAGCCAGCGGAGACTCTGAGAACCATTCTGGAAGGCGCTCTGCCTTGGTCCACGCTTTCTAGAATCGTTGAACTTGCAGGGTCTAGACTTCGGCTCTCTGTGCGTCCCGCCTCACCCACGTCACCATCAAAACAAACAAAAATGACTGTTCCTACCTCTCTTATTTTATTAACTTGAAACACAGAGTTACAGAATGAGAGAGATCTTCCATCTGCTGGTTCACTCCCCAAATGGCCAGGCCAAAGCCAGGAGCCAGGAGTCAGCTTTGTCCAGGTCTCCCACGTGGGTTGGATGGGGCCAAGCGTTGAGGCCATCTTCTGCTGCTCTCCCAGGTGCATTTGCAGGGAACTGGATGGGAAGTGGAGTAGCTGGGACTCAAGTGGCGACCCTAAGGGATGTCAGCCTTGTAGGAAGTGGCTTTTCCTGCCACCTCTCTTGTCCCACCGTTGCATCCCCCTGCAGTCCTGTGGCCTTGGGGATGTTCCAGCATCCTTGATGGCTTTCTGCTTTTAATGGCTGGTATAGCGGGTTGAAAGATGGCCGCCAAGGTCTGGCCTAGTCCCCAGAGGCTGCGAATGTGACCTTATCTTGAACAAGGGTCTTTGCAGATGTAATCAAGTTAAGGATTGGGAGGAGATCATCCTGGATTATCTGGGTGGGTTCCAAGTCCAATGACAAGCATCTTTATAAGAGACTCACAGGAGATGGACACAGCAGGGCAGGGGGCACTGTGATGGCAGAGGCAGAGGTTGGGGCGATCCAAGTGTATGGGGCCCAGATATCTTAATCTTTTTCTTTAAAAAAAAAAAAGATTTATTTATTTGATAGAGCTACAGAGAGAGAGGGAGGGGGAGAGAGATTTTCCATCCTCTGGTTCATTTCCCAAATGGCTGCAATGGCCGGAACTGAGCTGATCCAAAGCCAGGAGCCAGGACCTTCTTCTGGGTCTCCCCCATGGGTGCAGGGGCCAAAGGATTTGAGCCATCTTCCACTGCTTTCCCAGGTGCATTAGCAGGGAGCTGCATTGGGAGTAGAGTAGCTGGGACTCCAACCAGCGCCCATATGGGATGCAGGCGCTGCAGGCAGTGGCTTTACCTGCTGTGCCACAGTGCCGGCCCCAGCATCTTAATGTTTATTCCAAGTTCTTGCCCCACAGAGATAAGAATTGAAAGCTGAGGCAGAAACGCGGTGCACAAGTGAGAGACCAGGATTTATTTCAGAGAGAGTGAACGTATAATCACATGTGGGTGTGGGCCGCCCCACGTGGAGGGATACCCGTCCTGAGTGGGCTGGAGAGCTGCCCAAGAGGGGACAGGGGGAGGAGGCCAGAGCAGGACCCAGAGCGCGGCCAAGAGCAGAAAAGGGGCCCCTCCCATGTAAGCAGCGTCTTTTGTGATGTAGGCAGTGGTGTAGGCAGATGGCACCAGGTCTGGGTCGAGTTCAGCCTGCGAGAGGTCTTTCAGGATTTTCATAGCACCCCAATGTGGTTTAGCCTCCACGTGGCCATCCTGGTCCTGGATGTGACACAGGTGCATTGTAGGAAGGAGGGCTTATCAAACTGCAGGTGAGGGGTAGCGTTGCCAAGTAGGGCTGGCAGGAATGCCAGCTCATGTACCCCCCCCCCCCCCCCCGTGTCACAAGGTGGGCTACAACTACTGTGGGCAAGGACAGGCCCTGGAGGCCTCTGCCCGCCTCAGCACCGCAGCTGAGCAGGAACCTGGAGTCCTGACCTCAGGTTTGAGGACCGCCTGAGGCCACAAAGCGTGGTCACTGGCCACAGCAGCCCAGGCAGGATGCACCCCACTCATGTGCCAGCTTCCACTGCCACCACTGGCCTTATAGACAGAGTCTGTCCATGCAGCCTCAACTCTGATGTCCGCATCTCTGCCCCTGGCTGCCTCATGGAGGCTGCTGTAATATGTCCAGCTATGATATCCATTTTTTTTTTTGACAGAGTTAGACAGTGAGAGAGAGACAGAGAGAAAGGTCTTCACCCCCCAAATGGCCACTACGGCTGGCACCGCGCTGATCTGAAGCCAGGAGCCAGGTGCTTCTCCTGGTCTCCCATGGGGTGCAGGAGCCCAAGCACTTGGGCTGTCCTCCACTGCCTTCCCAGGCCATAGCAGAGAGCTGGACTGGAAGAGGAGCAACCGGGACTAGAACCCAGCACCCATATGGGATGCTGGTGCCGCAGGTGGAGGATTAACCAAGTGAGCCACGGCGCCAGCCCCATGGTCTTCTTTTTAAGATTTATTTATGTATTTGAAAGAGAGAGAGGGGAGAGAGAGAGAGAGATCCATCTTCCATCTGTTGGTTCACTCCCCACATGGCCCCAACAGCCAGGGCTGGGCCAGGCTGAAGCCAGCTTCCAGGAGCTTCCTGGGCCATCCTCTGCTGCCCTCCCAGGCGCATCAGCAGGGAGCTGGATTAGAAGTGGAGCAGCTGGGACTGTGCCTATGGGAGGCTGGCGTCACAGGCGGTGGCTTTACTCCTCACACCACACTGCTGGCCCCTAACATACAACATTTTAAAGATGTGTGAATCACAACAGTGAGTCATCTTGTATGGCTTACAATAGAAAACATGAAAAAGACGTACAACCTGTGGTACTGGCTTCTGTAGACGGGTGGAGTTAGTATGGAGGGCAGATTGGCAGCTGGTAGAAGTTGTACCAAAAATGAACCATTTTTTAAAAGATTTTATTTATTTATTTGAGAGGTAGAGTTACAGACAAAGAGAGGGAGAGAGAGAGAGAAATGTCTTCCATCTGCTACTTCACTCCCCAAATGGCTGCAATGGCTGGAGCTGCACCAATCTAAAGCCAGGAGCAACAAGCTTCCTCTAGGTTTCCCACATGGTGCAGGTGCCCAAGCACTTGGGCCATCTTCTACTGCTTTCCCAGGTGCATCAGCAGGGAGCTGGATGAGATGTGGAGCAGCAGGGACTCGAACTGATGATCCGGCGTGGAATGCCAGTGTCAGAGCAGGAGCTTAGCCTGCTGCACTACAATGCTGGCCCCCAAACGTACACATTCTAACCCCAGCTTCCTTTTTAGATTTATGCTGAGAATAATCCATTCCATGAGCAGACACATGTATTGGACAGCGACAGAGTCCACTCAGAGTCCCTGCCCCGGACGTCTGGCTCCCTCCAGTGTGTGCAGAGGACGGCCACGCATGCTCTGGCTGCATCCCAAGTGCTGAGCTCTGTGCCTAAGAGGTCTCAGGAGCCCGGGTTCAGCTGAGGCCACAGCTTCCTGCTCTTGGCCACCCCCGCCCTATTCTGGAAGGCAACCTGGAGATCAGTCCTGAAAGAGATGAAATGAGGCTTATCTTCTCCCTCATCCTACTTACGAATCCCGCATCCCCCACCCCACAGGTGCAGAGGTACATCTCCTCCCGCCCCTCTTATCACAAGTGTCAAGTTGTGATTGAAGCTGTTTGATTGTGGGGCAGACGTTTGGCCTAGAGGTCACGATGCCCACATCTCACGTCGGATGCCGTGCTGGGTTCAGTCCCCCTGCGCAGGCCTGCACTCAGGGAGCCGCAGTGACGGCTTAGGTGTTGGGTTCCTGCCACCTGCCTGGGAGACCTCGGTTGCCTTTCCCTGGTCCTGGCTGTTGCAGGCATGTGGGAAGTAAACCACGAGATGAGAGTTCTCTCTCTCTTTATCTGCCTCTTTCTCTTTGTCCTCAAATCAAAAAAGCAAAACAAAACAAAACAATGGGTTGGCACTGTGACGTAGTAGGTTAAGCCTCTGTCTGTGGGTACAGCATCCCTGATGGGCACTGGTTCCTGTCCCAGCTGCTCCTCTTCTGATCCAGCTCCCTGCTAATGCACCTGGGAAAACAGTGGACGATGGCCTGACCGCTTGGGCCCTTACACCTGTGTGGGAGGCCTGGAAGAAGCTCCTGGCTTCTGGCTTTGGATTGGTTCAGCTTCGCCTGTTGTGGCTATTTGGGGAGTGAACCAGAGGATGGAAGACCTTTCTGTCTGTCTGTCTCTCTCTGTAACTCTACCTCTCAAATAAATAAATATTAAAAAAAAAAAAAAAAAAAAAGCTTTGGGGCCAGGCCTTGGGGGTGCAGTGAGCTAAGCTGCTGTTGGGACACCAGTATCCCGTATCAGAGAGACTTCCGATCCAGCTCCCTGCTAATGCTCCTGGGAAAGCAGCAGAAGGTGGCCCAATTGCTTGGGCCCCTCCCATCCATTGGGGAGACCAGGATGAAGCTCCTGCTCCTGGTATCAGCCTGGCCCAGATCTGGGTGTTGGGACCATTTTGGGGAGTGAGCAGAGAGCTGGACAGGAAGAGGAGCAACCGGGACAGAATCTGGTGCCCCGACCAGGACTAGAACCCGGGGTACCGGCGCCGCAGGCAGAGGATTAGCCTAGTGAGCCGCGGCGCTGGCCGAAATCCTTTCTTTAAAAATGTTTTATTGCCATGTGAATGTAGGTGAGTGTGTGTGTCTCATATTTGCCCCGGGCCTGACCCGGGTGAGTGATCTGAGGAATGAGACTCTTATCAGCAGGACCAAAGGCAGCTTGAGGGGTGGTGCCCGCCGGACCCTTAGTCAGCTCAGCCTCGGGGGCTTAGTCGGCGGTCTTCTCTCCTGGAGGGGGTGCTGCGGACTGGGAGTTTCGAGCACGTGGTCCTCCGGCTCACAGGCGGCCGGGGGAGGGCAGAGAGATGGGTATTGATGTTCCAGAAAGATGAGAAGAGGGGTGTGGTGCGTGTGGGCCCTGCTGGCCAGGTGCGAATTATTCATGGGGAGGTATACTCGTCCCTTGGAAAGAACCCCGGGCTGGTGATAAGGAGGTAGGCACGTGACCTTGGTGTGTTCTGCTCGGCCTTGAGCAAGGCGCTCGCCGTCTGTGCACACGTGAGTGCACAGGTAGCCCGCACAGCACCTACTGGGTGCTTAGGGGCACCCGCAGTGCCTGAGATGCTGTCTGCCCCGAGGCAGGGTACCAGGGAGACCGGCACAACCAAAGGTATCAGTGCGGAAACCGGCTCAGCTCGTAGGAGCCCTGTGCCCAAAGATGCGGGAGCAGCTCCACCCTGACCCCAGGGAGCCCGAGCTGCTGCCCAGGGGCGGACTGGAGCCCGGGGGCCCTCAGCTGCTCCTGGACCTCCAGGGATGACAGGGGCACAACCAGAGTGGAGGCCCGGGCTGGGAGGCAGGCCATTTCCCTTGCAAAAACCAAATTCAAATACAAGCTGGCAGCGGGGCACGGGCAGGCTCAGATGTGTCCCGAGAGCCTCCTTTTTGCTGCCCAGGCCCTGGGGCTACCTGGCTGTTGGCCCCAGGTTGGTCTTGACATTTCTCAGAGCCCCTGCTGGGGCCAGGGCTGGGGTGAGGCCCAGCTGGGGAGCTTGAGATGGTCCCTTGGCCACAGCCAGCCCATGCATTAGTAATGACCACTGATCCTGCTGGCCGTGCGCCCTCTTTCCAGAGTGGGGCAGTAACCCGAGCCCCTCTGCCCCCCCCAGACTCCACCCTGCACGGTGGGGCCATCGGACTACCCCGGGTCCTTGCCCTCAGTCTTGGCATTGAAAGAGAAATGCACACAAGTCATGCGCCTCTGCACAGGCGTCCCACCGTCACCTGGAACAGGGACTTCCTGATACGCGGCCTCCACAAACAGCCTGCACCTGCTCGGGTGTGAGGCCATCCTGGCTGGGCCTCCATTCCCTGGACCTGCCTGGGAGTCCCTTCACTCTCACAGCAGCCCTGGGGACACAGGCTCTGTCCCGGCCACGACCTGTCTCAGCACATGGGGGAGGTTCGGCTGTCCCCACGCCCTTCTCCTAAGAGCCCTGGAATTCTCTCTGGTGTGAGGTCTCGCAGGAACACCTGTTGGCCTGGGGACATCAACAAACAGGGACCCTGAGGGCACTGAGAAGGGGCGGGCACTAAGGTGGAAGGGGTAGGCAGGACCCGCCTGGGCTCTGCTGTGCGTGTGGTCACGTGGCCACCACGACCATCAGCCAGGGAGGCCGCTCAGCAGTCCCCTACGCACCTGCCCGCAGTCCTGTGTGTGCCCCAACATTGCTGTGACCAGCGCTGCCCACCTGTGGGGGCTGGCGTCCGTGCTCACACCCAGGAGGAGCAGCTGTCGTTGAACAGGGGGTCGGCAGGGCGGGCGCCGTGGCCCAGCAGGTTAAGCCGCGACTTGCAGTACCAGCATCCTACTTCTGAAGTAGTTCCAGTCCCAGCTGCTCCACTTACGATCCAATTCCCTGTTGATGCACCTGGGAAGGAAGCAGAAGATGGCTCCTAGTGCTTGTCCCCTGCTACCCACCTAGGAGACCCGGATGAAGCTCCTGGCTCCTGGCTTCAGCCTGGCCCATTTGGGGAGTGAACCAGCAGACAGAAGATCTCTCTGTCTGTGCCTTTCAAGTCAATCAATCAATCTTAAACTATAGGGTGCTGGCAGCAGTGTTGCATGCAGGGCCTTTAAGGGGTAAAGCCTTCCTCCCTGGCTCCGGCTGGCCCCTGGGGCACCTGGGTACAAAGCGAGGCCCACACCCATCCTCTCATCCCCTTCCCCACCGAGCGGCCACGAAACAGAGGCCCGTACCAGACGCAGCTGCTCAATCTTGGTGATGGCCAACCTTCAGAACCGTGAGCTAAAGTGGACTCTTCTAGGCCACCTGCTCCACACTGTACACTTACAGCCACAGAGAACGGAGTAAGAAACGGCCACCCGCCTCCGGGTAGGGACAGGGCCTATGGGGCTGGGTGACCTGGGTGAGGTCTCATGAGGGCCTGGGGACAGGGCCGACTCAACTCAGGCCGGACGCCTGTGGCACCCGCAGGCCTCACCCGATCCTTAGGCCTTGCCAGCACCTCCTCCCTGACTTGGGACCCCGGAGTCAGAAGTGGGTTTCAGAGTGACAAGCAGATGGGTGGTGAACGCCGAGACCCTGGGCCACTGTGAGGACGCCACCTGCCCTGGGAGCTTCCCACTCAGCCCAGCCAGGGCCTCCTGGAAGTGGGCAGGAGGGCAGGGTGTTGGGGGAAACGTGCCCCAGCTCCAGCCCAGTGGCAGGCGTGGGTGACCCCCTGGGCCGTCGGCCAGAGCGGCCTGCATCTCCATTGCTGCTGGCCACGCTACAGCAGTCACAGTTGAATAATTGAGCAGGGCTGGGTGTCTTGCCTCCTCGTGGGAGGCCAGTGCTGGCCCCAGAGCCCTGCACCTGGGCGGTGAAATAGATCCCCAGGCTTCCCGCGGCGGCGTCTCTCCGGCTCCTCCCTCTCCAGGCCAACACCTGCTCCGCCTGGCCCCAAGCTCCCTGCAGCTGTGCCTCTCCGCCTTCTCCCATCACCAGGCAGGCCTTTCCCATTCCACCTGCAAGCCCTTTGAGCCATGGGGCCGCTCCGTCTGCTTGGCCTCTTGCCCGGTGCAAGCCAACGGCACTCCATCCCATACGGTGCCACAGCCCTCGGCCTGCGTAAGAGCCCCCCATTCGCTCTGCACACGGGCACTCGGGACCCGGCCCGGCCACCTCACTCCCTGCTGCAGGCCCCTGGGTGGCTCCCGCACCTCAGGACCAAGTCCCGGTTTCCTGTCCTTGCTCTGCCCGTCCCTACCACCACCTGCTTTTCACAGCCTCGGGCTGCGGGAGCCACAACCACCGTGTGTGGTTCCCTCTGCCCGTGCTGTTCCGATCTCTGCTTCCATTGAGGTCTCGTGCTCAGCCTGGGGTGTCCAAGGGACCTCCAGACCCTGGTGCCCCCCAACCCCTCCACGCTCTCCATAAGCAGCCCGTGCTGAGTCTGTCTTACCAACCAGCATATGCGCCAACTTCTATTTCTTTTTTTTACTTTCCAATTTATTCTTTCATTATGGGTTTATCAATTTTTTTTTTTTACTTTTTTTGGAGGTAAAATACAGAAAACATTAAATTATCATTTTAACTGTTTAAGTGTACAATTTAGGAGCAGTCAGTGCAACCACAATGTTTTTCTATCACCATTATCTTTTTTTTTTTTTTTTGACAGGCAGAGTGGACAGTGAGAGAGAGACAGAGAGAAAGGTCTTCCTTTGCCGTTGGTTCACCCTCCAATGGCTGCCGCGGCAGGTGCACCATGTTGATCCGAAGGCAGGAGCCAGGTGCTTCTCCTGGTCTCCCACGGGGTGCAGGGCCCAAGCACTTGGGCCATCCTCCACTGCGCTCCCTGGCCACAGCAGAGAGCTGGCCTGGAAGAGGGGCAACCGGGACAGAATCTGGCGCCCTGACCAGGACTAGAACCCGGTGTGCCAGCGCCGCAGGCATAAGATTAGCCTAGTGAGCCGCGGCGCCGGCCCACAATTATCTTTAAAAAAAAAAAAATTTTTTTTTAAAGGCATAGTTACAATGAGGCAGAGGCAGAACGAGGTCTTCCATCTGTTGGTTCACTTCCTAAATGGCCACAACAGCCGGAGCTGGGCCAATCTGAAGCCAAGAGCCAGGAGCTTCCTCCCAGTCTCCCACATGGGTACAGGGACCCAAGGACTGGGGCCATCTTCTGCTGCTTTCCCAGGCACATTAACAGGGAGCTGGATCAGAAGTGGAGCAGCTGGACTGGAACTGGCATCCACTTGGGGGCCAGCACTGTAGGCAGCAGCTGAGATTTTTTTCTACCCCAAAGAGAAGCTCTGTGCCCATTAAGCCCTCCTTCCTAGCCCCACCCCTGACAATCTTCATTCTACTTCCTGTCCCTATAAACTTGCCTATTTTAGGTACCTCATATAGGGAGAATCTCATTTGTCCTTTTGTGCCTGGCTTTTTCACGTAACATAATTTCAGGGTTCATCTATCAGAATTTCATCGCTTTTTAAAAATTTTAAATATTTATTTATTTGAAAGGCAGAGAGATGAAGAAATCTTCCATTGCTGGTTCAGTCCCCAAATGGCTGCAACAGCCAGGTTTGGGCCAGGCCCCACACGGAGGACAGAGACCCCAAGTACGTGGGCCACCACCTGCTGCCTCTTGGGAACACATTAGCAGTAATCAGAAGTGGAATCGGGACTTGAACCTGGGTACTCTGATGCTGGTTCACTCCCCAGAGGGTCGCAACAGCTGGAGCTGTGCCGATCCGAAGCCAGGAGCCAGGAGCTTCTTCTGGGTCTCCCACGTGGGTGCAGAGGTCCAAGGACTTGGGTCATCTTCTACTGCTTTCCCAGTCCATAGCAGAGAGCTGGGTCAGAGGTGGAGCAGCCGGGTCTCGAACCAGCACCCATATGGGATGCCAGCGCTTCAGGCCAGGGTGTTAACCGCTGTGCCACAGCGCCAGCCCATGGAAAATTATTTTAGCTTTTTTTTAAAGATTTTTTTTTGAAAGGCAGGATTAGAGGGAGAGACATAGAAAGGCACACAAAGAGACAAAGATCACCCATCTGCTGTTTCATTCCCCAAATGTCCACAACAGCCAGAGTGGGACCAGGCCAAAAGCCAGGAGCCTGGAGCTCCATCTGGGTCTCCCACGTGGGTGGCGGGGATCTAAGCACTCAGGTCACTTTCCACTGCTTTCTCTGGTGCATTAGCAGGGAGTGGATCAGATGTGGTGCAGCCGGGACTTGAATCGGCGGATGCTGGCATCACAGGTGGTGGCTTAACCCGCTTGCCACAGCGCCAGCCCCTGGAAACCCCTTCAGCCAGCATTGCTTCTGCCATGACTTGGCTCCATTTTCCCTTGCCTCTTGCAATGGGGTTTTCTCTAGCCTCATTCTCCGTGCTTTCTCTTTGTCTCTCTCTGCTGCCCTCTGGTCCACTGGTTCACTAATTCTCTCTCTAGCTGTGTCTAATCTGCCAGTACACCTACCCCTTGAGTTCTTAATTTGGTTATTGTGTTTTCAGTTCTTTCTTGTAGCTACTACATACTTAAAAAATATATAATGTCTGGGGACTGGTGCTGTAGCATAGTGGGCTAAGCTTCCACCTATGGCGCTGGCATCCCATATGGGTGCCGGTTTGAGTCCCAGCTGCTCCTCTTCCAATCCAGCTCTCTGCTATAGCCTGGGAAAGCAGTGGAAGATGGCCTAAGTCCTTGGGGCCCTGCACCCACGTGGGAGACCCAGAAGAAGCTCCTGGCTCCTGATCAGCTCAGCTCTGACCAATGCCATCATTTGGGGAGTGAACCAGTGGATGGAGACCTCTCTCTCTGTCTTCCTCTCTTTCTGTCTATAACTGTATCTCTCAAATATAAAAAATCTTATGGAAAAAATGTCCCATGCAGGCATTTTCCAGCTCGTCTCTCAGTTCTGTACCAGATGCAGTGTGGTTGTTGTACACATGGCATCTGATAGTTCCCATATCTGAAGTCTGGGACTGGTTCTACACTGCTGTTTATGTATTTGTTTCTGCGAGTCTCACTTCTGTCTCCCTGTCTTCTCAGATCCATGGTTATCTTTGGTTTTGTTCTGGTCACGATACTTGAATGTTAGTACAGAAGTTCTCTGAGGACCAAAATAAAGTGTTTTTTTTTTTTCGTTTTTTTTTTTGTTTGTTTGTTTGTTTGTGTTTTTTTTTTTTTTTGACAGGCAGAGTGGACAGTGAGAGAGAGACAGAGAGAAAGTCTTCCTTTGCCGTTGGTTCACCCTCCAATGGCCGCCATGGCCGGCGCACCGTGCTGATCCGATGGCAGGAGCCAGATCTCCCATGGGGTGCAGGGCCCAAGCACTTGGGCCATCCTCCACTGCACTCCCTGGCCACAGCAGAGAGTTGGCCTGGAAGAGGAGTAACCGGGACAGAATCCGGCGCCCTGACCGGGACTAGAACCCGGTGTGCCGGCGCCGCAAGGCGGAGGATTAGCCTAGTGAGCTGCAGTGCCGGCCTTTTTTTTCTTTTAAACATTTATTTGAAATACAGACACGGAAGTAGAGACAGAGAGTTCCCATTTGTTGCCCAACTCCCCAAACGCCCAGGAACCTGGAGCTCCATCTGGTCTCCCACACGGAGACAGGGACCCAGTACCGAAGCATCAGCTCTGCCCCCACCCAGGCTGTGCATGGCGAGAATTAGGCTTGAGCGTGAGCTGGAACTTGAACCCAGGCTTCTCGACTGACGGCCCACACCTGGAATAAGCAGACCTGTTCTGCTCTGAGATGAGCTGGACTTGTTTCTCCCAGATCCTGGGAGCACCTGCTGCAGGGGCCTTCATCCATTTGAGCTCTCAGCCTTTTGGGGTCACCCACGTGGTGTCACCCCCACTCGCCCTTCCTGTAGAGGGAGCCTTCGGTGTTTGCTCTTAGCATCCCCACTTCTTTTCTTCAGATATTTTACTTATTTATTTGTGAGAAGGTTTATTTTATTTATTTGAAAGGCAGAGTTAGAAAAAGAGAGCTTCCATCCACTGATTCACTCCTCAAATGGCTACAACGGTGGGGGCTGGGGTGATCTGAAGCCAGGAGCTTTATCCTGGTCTCCCACATGGGTGCAGGGGCCCGAGCACTTGGGCCATCGTCTGTTGCTTTCCCAGGCACATAGGCAGGGAGCTGGATCAGAAGAGGAGCAGCCAGGGCACGAAGGGTGTCGGCATCACAGGCAGTGGCTTTGCTCACCGTGCCACAACGCCGGCCCCATTCCGTTGTCCTAACTCACTCCTGCTGCTGTAACAAATTCACAAGTGATGGAAATTTATCTCTTACTGTTTCGGAGGCTGAGAAGTGCCAGGCCAAGGCAGGACAGTCCTGGTGTCTACTTCCTAGGTGGTACCTGTTGCTGGCGGCTCACCTGGCGGGGGCGCACTCTCCATCCCAGGCACAAGGTGGCGCTCTCGTGACCCCCCCCCCCCCCCCCCCCGCCTTGCAGAGGCGGGTCTCCAGTTACCATCACCTAGGCGATGAGCTTAGAGTGCCAGATTGCAGCGTGGTGTGGGCATTCCGACCCCCGCACCCACCTCGGCAATTTAAACATGAAAACTGGGCCCACAGTCTTAATACGAGAAGGTGTAGAGGAAGTTTGATGCTTTGCCTTTTAACAATTTCAGAGAGCAAAAGCTTTGATAAGGAGGGAACAAAACCCAGGTCTCGTAGCAGGAAAAATAATTAAGTATATAAAAATGTAAGTCCAGAGGGCTGGTGCTGTGGCATGGTGGGGTAAGCCTCAGCCTGCAGTGCTGGCATCCCATATGGGTGCCACTGATTCAGGTCCCTGCCACTCCATTTCCTATCCAGCTCCCTGCCATAGCCTGGGAAAGCAGTAGAAGGTGGCCCAAATCCTTGGGCCCCTGCACCCACGTGGGAGACCCAGAAGAAGCTCCTGACCTTGGATCTACCCAGCTCTGGCCATTGCAGTCATTTGGGGAGTGAACCAGAGGACAGAAAACCTCGCTGTCTTTCCCTCTCTCTTTCTGTAACTCTGCCTCTCAAATAAATAAATCTTTAAGAAAACACAAACCTCAAATGAATAGGACAAATAATTAAAGGTCATTATAGCAAAGGTTTGCTTTCCTCCATGTGTTAAGAGCTGCTGACAATATATAAGAAAATGGGCAAAGCAACAATTTCTAGAAAAGGAATTGGAAACATCTCCTGGTGTCCAATCTTCCTCATAGTGAGAGAGAAATAACTTAAGCTACACAGAGCAGGCATTTGGCATAGTGGTTAGGATGCCACTGGGGACATCTGCACCCCACATCCAAGAGCCTGCACTCAAGTCCCAGCTCCACTTTTTTTTTTTTTTTTAAACAGAGTGGACAGTGAGAGAGAGAGACAGAGAGAAAGGTCTTCCTTTGCCATTGGTTCACCCTCCAATGGCCGCCAAGGCCGGCGCGCTGAGGCCGGCGCACTGAGCTGATCTGAAGGCAGGAGCCAGGTGCTTCTCCTGGTCTCCCATGGAGTGCAGGGCCCAAGCACTTGGGCCATCCTCCACTGCCTTCCCTGGCCACAGCAGAGAGCTGGACTGGAAGAGGAGCAACCGGGACAGAATCTGGCGCCCCAACTGGGAATAGAACCTGGGGTGTCAGCACTGCAGGCGGAGGATTAGCCCAGTGAGCCACGGTGCCGGCCATGTCCACTGGTTTACACCTCCAATGTTCACGACAACCAGGGCTGGGCCAGGCTGGAGCCAGGAGCTCCGAGTCTCCCACAGGGGCAGCAGGCGCCCAGGCACTTGAGCCCTCACAGCGTCAGCAGGCAGCTGCATTGGGGGCAGAGCAGCTGGGACTCAGACGATGTCCAGTATGGGATGCAGGTGCCTGAGGAGTTGGTTTAACCTATGGCCCATGACACCCACTGCATCTTTTCACATATATTTTTAAAGATTTACTTATATATTTGAAAGGCAGAGTTACAAAGAGGTAGACAGAGAGGTCTTCCATCTGCTGGTTCACTCCCAGATGGCCGCAATGGCCAGAGCTGTGCCGATCCAAAGCCAGGAGTCAGGAGCTTCTTCCAGATCTCCCACACGGATGCAGGGGCCCAAGGACCTGGGCCATCTTCTGCTGCTTTCCCAGGCCACAGCACAGAGCTGGATCAGAAGTGGAGCAGGGCCGGCGCCGTGGCTCACTAGGCTAATCCTCCACCTTGTGGCACCGGCACACCGGGTTCTAGTCCCGGTCGGGGTGCCGGATTCTGTCCCAATTGCTCTCTGCTGTGGCCCGGGAGTGCAGTGGAGGATGGACCAAGTACTTGGGCCCTGCACCCTATGGGAGACCAGGATAAGCACCTGGCTTCCGCCTTCAGATAGGCGCGGTGCGCTGACCGCACCGCGCTGGCCGTGGCAGCCATTGGAGGGTGAACCAATGGCAAAGGTAAGACCTTTCTCTCTGTCTCTCTCTCTCACTGTCCACTCTGCCTGTCAAAAAAAAAAAAAAAAAAAAAAAAAAAGAGAGAGAGAGAGAAAAGAAAAAAAAGTGGAGCAGCCGGGACTCGAACCAGCACCTATATGGGATGCCAGCACTGCAGGTGGCAACTTTACCCACTACACCACATTGCCAGCCCCATTTTTTCATTTTTTTGATAGTGTCATTTGAAGCCCAAAAGTTTTTAATTTTGGTAAAGTTCCAATTGCCTATTTTTTCTCTGGTTGCTTATGCTTTTGATATCATGTCTAATGAACCTACTACCTGATTCAATAAAGTCTTACACCTATATTTTCTTCTAAAATCTCTATAGTTTTAGCTTTTATGTTTAGCTCTTTGATTGACTCTGAGCTAATGTTTTATACAGTGTGAGGCAGGGATCCAGTCATTCATTGGTATGGGAGTAGCCAATTAACCCAGCACCTTCTATAGAAAACTCTTCTTACCACTGAATATCTTTCTTGGCAACCCTTGTGGAAAAATCAGTTAAGAAATGTTTTTTTTTTATTCCAATTCTGTTCCGTTGATTTATTTTTTTTAATTATTTATTTGAATGGCAGAGTTAGAGACAGATCGTCCATCTACTGTTTCACTCCCCAAATGGCTACAATGGCAGGGGCTGAGCCAGGCTGAAGCCAGGAGCCAGGAGCTTCTTCTGAGTCCCCTACGTGGGTATAGGGGTCCAGACTCTTGGGTCATCTGCTGCTGCTTTCCTGGGTGCATTAGCAGGGTGCTGAATCGGAAGTGGAGCAGCCGGGACTCCAACTGGTGTCCATGTGGGATGCTGGTGCCACAGGCAATGGCTTTACCTGCTACGCCACAGTGCTGGCCCCCTGTTTTATTTATTTATATATATATATTTTTTAATTTAATTTTAATTTTTAAAAAAGATTTATTTATTTCAGAAGCTGAGGCAGATAGAGGGAAGTCTTCCCTCTGCTGGTTCATTCCCCAAATGGCTGCAATGGCTGGAGCTGCACTGATCTGAAGCCAGGAGCCATGAGCTTCCTCCGGGTCTCCCATGTGGGTGCAGGGGCCCAAGGACTTGGGCCATCTTCTACTGCTTTCCCAGGCCATAGCAGAGAGCTGGATTGGAAGTGGAGCAGCTGGGACTCAAACCAGCGCCCATGTGGGATGTTGGCACTGCAGGTAGCAGCTTTACCCACTATGCCACAGCACCAGCCCCTGTTCATTGATTAAAATGTCTATCCTTGAGCCGGCGCCGTGGCTCACTAGGCTAATCCTCCGCCTAGCGGCGCCGGCACACCGGGTTCTAGTCCCGGTCGGGGCGCCGGATTCTGTCCCGGTTGCCCCTCTTCCAGGCCAGCTCTCTGCTATGGCCAGGGAGTGCAGTGGAGGATGGCCCAGGTGCTTGGGCCCTGCACCCCATGGGAGACCAGGAAAAGCACCTGGATCCTGGCTCCTGCCATCGGATCAGCGCGGTGCGCCGGCTGCAGCGGCGGCCATTGGAGGGTGAACCAACGGCAAAGGAAGACCTTTCTCTCTCTCTCTCTCTCACTGTCCACTCTGCCTATCAAAAATAAAAATTAAAAAAAAAAAAATAAAAAATAAAAAATGTCTATCCTTGTGCCAGTACCACAGACTCAAGATCATTGTAGATTCTTAGTAAGTTATGAAATTGGGGTGTTTGATTCTTCCAGTAGTGTTCTTTCTTTTATTCCCTTTTTTTTTTTTTTAAGAGTCATTTATTTATCCAAAAGATGGGAAGTTACAGATGGAGAGATGTCTTCCATCTGCTGGCTCATTCCCCAAATGGCTGGGGCTGAGGCTAAGGCAGGATGAAGCCAGAAGTCCGGAACTCCATTCTGGTCTCCCACATGGGTGGCAGGGGCAGAAGTTCTTGGGCCATCCTCCACTGCTTTCCCAGGGGCATTATCAGGGAGCTGTATCAGAAGTGGAGCAGCCGGGACTTGACCCAGTACTCACGTGGGATGGCAGCATTGAAGGCGGCAGCTGAACCCACTGCACCATAACACCAGTCCCAACAGTGTTCTTTCTAAAGGTGGTTTTAGCTGTTCTTGGGCCTTGAATTTTTTCATGAAATGCTTGTGAATTTCTGAAAGAAAAAAAAAAAGTCCAAACGGGATGATGACTGTTTTTTGTTTTTTTTTTTTTTAATTTATTTATTTGACAGGTAGAGTTACAGACAGTGAGAGAGAAAGAGAGAGAAAGGTCTTCCTTCCGTTGGTTCACTCTCCAAATGGCCACAAAGGCTGAAACTACACCGACCCGAAGCCAGGAGCCAGGTGCCTCCTCCTGGTCTCCCATGAGGGTGCAGGGACCCAAGCACCTGGACCATGCTCTGCTGCCTTCCCGGGCTGCAGCAGAGAGCTGGACTGGAAGAGGAGTAACCGGGACTAGAACATCCATATGGGATGTTGGTGCCACAGGCGGAGGATTAGCCTAGTGCTCCACGGCACCGGCCTCTGGGTTTCTTTTAAAAAATGATTTATTTGAAAGGCAGAGCGAGAGAGAGAGAGATTGGCCACAACAACCAGGACTGGGTCAGTCCGGAGCCAGGAGCCAGGAGCTTCTTCCAGGTCTCCCACATGGGTGCAGGGGCCCAAGCACTTGGGGCCATCTGCCACTGCTTTCCCAGGCCATAGCAGAGAGCTGGATCGGAAGTGGAGCAGCTAGGACTTGAACCGGAAGCCATATGTATGCTGGCGTCTCAGGCAATGGCTTTACCCGCTACGCCACAGCGCGGGCCCCCATGATTGTACATTGTTATGAGTTACAACGTAAACTGACCGAATCCCACGATGAGTATTTCCACTGCCTTGTCTTGGTTAGGAAGCCACCAGGCCCTCTTGCAATTCTTCACACAGCGCGTGGGCCAGTTCCATGAGCTGTGAGTGGACCACTAGCACTCCTGCCTCTGACTGTATTTTGGTCCCAGTTCCCTCTAGAGCCCTTCCCAGCCCTTGGCAGTCATCACTCTGAGTTCAGATCAGCTTTGTTTTGAACTTCACACTCCAAGGAGAACATTCAGAACTGGACTTCCCGCGTCGGGCTTACTGCACTTTACAGAGTCTCTGGTTTTATCGACTAGATGGCTGCGAATGTCGGGATCTTCTCTGAGCCAGAGCCTCCCACCCAGTGGTTCACTCCCCAAATACCTGCAATGGCCAGGGCTGAGCTGCGCCAAAGCCAGGACTCAATGCAGGCCTCCCGCTTGTAGGACAGGGGAGGGACCCGGTTATTTGGAACAGCACTGCTGCCTTTGAGGGTTTGCATGAGCAGGAAGCTGGAGCCAGGAGCAGGGGCGGGCATCGAACCCAGGTCCTCCCGCATGGGTCCCAGGTATCCCAGCCTCCAGGGAAATGCCTGCCCCAGGATTCCCCTTCTTTATGGCTGAATACCGTTCCATGGCGAGTCTGTGCCGCGTTTCTTTATCCGTTCACGCACCCGTGGACAGCTTGGCTGTTAACAGCACTGCGGAGGACGTGGGAGCGCAGTACGTCTTTTCCTGTGCTACTTTCCTTTCCTTTGAATGTGTGCCCAGGAGGGGGCTAGAGGGGTCGTGGGGTAGGTCTGTTCTTCGCTTTTGGCCGGGTCTCCATGCTGTTCTCCGTAATGGCTGTGTGGATTTCTGCTCCCACCAACAATGTATAAGGGTTCCTTTTCTCCACACCCTTGCTGGTGTATTTTTATCTTTTTGATAATAGCTATTCTGACTGAACTGAGATCCGATCTCTATGGTTTGGATTTGTGCTTCCCTAATGATTATTGATTTTGAGCATTTTTTTTCATATATTTGTCAACCACTTGCATTTCCTTTGGCCATTTCTTAATTGGATTGTTTTTTGTTGCTTAGTTTGAGTTTCTTAAATATTCTAAATTTTTAAAAATTTATCTATTTGAAAGGCATAATCGCAGAGAGGGAGGGAGGGGGGAAAGACAGAGAGACAGACAGACAGACAAACAGATCTTCCACCTGCTGGTTCATTCTCCAAATAGCTAGAACAGCCAAGGCTGGGGCAGGCCAAAGCCAGAAGCTTGAAATTCCATCTGGATCTCCTAGGTTCTGGCCTTTATAATCCAGATATTGATCTTTTGTCAGACGCATAGTTTGAAAATACTTAGAGGGCTGGTGTTATAGCATAGCTGATAAAGCTGCCACCTGAGACACTGGCATCCCATAAGGGCGCCGGTTCGAGTCCCAGCTGCTCCACTTCTGATCCTGCTCCCTGCTAATGTGCCTGGGAAAGCAGTGGAGGGTGGCCCAAGTGCTTGGGGCCCTGCACCTATGTGGGAGACACAGATGAAGCTCCTGGCTTCAGATCTGCCTAGCTGTGGCCATTGTAGCTATTTGAGTAGTGAACCAGTGAATGGAAGATCTCTCTCCCACCCCCATCTCTGTAACTATGCCTTTCAAATAAATAAATCTTTGGGGCTGGTGCTGTGGCGCAGCAGGTAAAGCCATAACCTACACTGCCGGCATCCCTTAAGGCCACTAGTTCAAGTCCTGGCGGCTCCACTTCCAATCCAGCTCTCTGCTATGGCCTGGGAAAGCAGTAGAAGATGGCCCAAGTCCTTGAGCCCTTGCACCCACATGGGAGACCCAGAAGAAGCTCCTGGCTTCGGATCAGTGCAGCTCCAGTCATTGCAGCCAATTGGGGAGTAAACCAGTGGATGGAAGACCACTCTCTCTCCTTCTCTCTGTGTAACTCTGCTTTTCAAATAAATAAAATAAATCTTTAAAAATAAATAAATCTTTAAAAAAGGAAAATACTTGGGTGGGGCCAGTATTGTGGCACAGCAGGTTAATATACCACCTGCCATGCTGGTATTCCACATCATAGACAGATTTCCCAGGTTCACTCCCCAGATGACTGCAATGGCCAGCACTGGGCCAGGCCAAAGCCAGAGCTTCATCTGGGTCTCCCACGTGGGTGGGAGGGCCCAAGTGCTTGGGCTGTCCTCTGTTGCTTTTCCCAGGCCTGTAGCAGGGTGCTGGATCAGAAACAGAGCCGCTGGCCAGCACAGGTGCCAGCACAAATCCCACTGTTTAATGTTTCTTTTGTTGCCTGTGCCTTTGGTGTCATATCCAAAAAATTGTTGTCTCTGTCAAAGTCTTGGAGTGATTTCCCATGTCGTCTTCTAGCTCATTCCTAGTTTCAGGAGCATATGTAGGTCTTTGGTCTGTTTTGAGTTGATCTTTGCAGAGTGAGAGGTTGGGGGGCATGGGATAAGATTCAGCTGGCTGGGCCAGCACTGTGGCTCACTAGGTTAATCCTCCGCCTGCAGCGCCGGCATCCCATATGGGCGCCGGGTTCTAGTCTCGGTTGCTCCTCTTCCAGGCCAGCTCTCTGCTGTGGCCCGGGAAGGCAGTGGAGGATGGCCCAAGTGCTAGGGCCCTGCACACACATGGGAGACCAGGGAGAAGCACCTGGTTCCTGGCTTTGGATCGGCACAGCGCCTGCCATGGCGGCCATTTGGCAGGTGAACCAACGGAAGGAAGACCTTTCTCTCGTCTCTCTCTCTCTCACTGTCTATAACTCTGTCAAATAAAAAAAAAAAAAAGATTCAGTTGGCTGCACATGGGTATCCAGTGTTCCCAGCATCATTTATTAATGCAAACTTCCCCTTTCCAGTGTGTGTTTTTGGCATCTTTGTTGAGAATCAGTTGGCCATAGATGGGTGGATTCTTTTCTGGGAACTTTGTTACGTTGGTCTGTGTCTTGCTGTCTTTTTTAAAACTTATTTATTTATTTATTTATTTGAAAGTCAGAGGAAGAGAGAGCGAGCTTTCATCTGCTGGTTCACTCCCCAAATGGCTGCAACAGCCAGGGTTGGGCCAGGCCGAAGCCAGGAACCAGGAGCTGTTTCCAGGTCTCTTATGTGGGTGCAGGGGTCCACGCACTTGGGCCATCTTGCACTGCTTTCCCAGGCACATTAGTAGGGAGCTGGATCAGAAAGTGGAGCAGCTTTGATGTGAACCAGTACCCAAGTGGGATAACAGTGCAACAAGTGGCTGCTTAACCCACTGTGCCACAGCGCCGGCCCCTAGCCCAGTGTATTGTATTTATTATGAAAGTCTTTCATATCCTCAGTTAAATTTATTTGAAGATTTTTTGTTAGTGTTAATGCAATTGCTCATAGAATTTCTTTCCCAGCAAGTTCATTACTGGTGTGTAAACATGCTTCTGATTTTGTGTGTTGATTTTTTTTTTTTAGGAAAGCTTTTATTTAATGTATACAAATCTCATAGGTACAGCTTTAGGAATATAGTGGTTCTTCCCCCCATACCTGCCCTCTCACCCCCACTCCCGTCCCACCTCCTCCTCTCTCCCATCCGTTCTTTAAGATTCATTTTTGATTAATTTATATGCAGAAGACCAACTCTGTATTAAGTAAAGATTTCCATAAGTTGTACCCACACAGGCACGCAAAGTATAAAGTACTGTTTGAAAACAAGTTTTACCATTAATTCTCATACTATAACTCATTAAGGACAGAGGTCCTACATGGGGAGCAAGTGCACAGTGACTTCTGTTGATAATTTAACAATTGATACTTATTTATGACATCGGTGATCACCTGAGGCTCTTGACATGAGCTGCCAAGGCTATGGAAGCTTTTTTGACAGGGCCATAATCAAAGTGGAAGTTCTCTCCTCCCTTCAGAGAAAGGTACATCCTTCTCTGATGGTCCCTTCTTTCCACTGGGGTCTCACTCACAGAAATCTTTCATATAGATCATTTTTTGCCACAGTGTCTTGGCTTGCCATGCCTGAAATGCTCTCATGGGCTTTACAGCCAGATCAGAATGCCTTAAGGGCCGATTCTGAGACCAGAGTGCTATTTAAAGCATTTGTCATTCTATGAGTCTGCTGTGTGGCCTGCTTCCCATGTCACATCATTCTCTCCTTTTTTAATTCTTTTTTTTTTTATAGGCAGAGTGGACAGTGAGAGAGAGAGAGACAGAAAGGTCTTCCTTTTTGCCATTGGTTCACCCTCCAATGGCCGCCGTGGCCAGCGCACTGCAGCCGGCGCATCGCGCTGATCTGAAGCCAGGAGCCTGGTGCTTCTCCTGGTCTCCCATAGGGTGCAGGGCCCAAGCACTTGGGCCATCCTCCACTGCACTCCCGGGTCATAGCAGAGAGCTGGCCTGGAAGAGAGGCAACCGGGACAGAATCCAGCACCCTGACCGGGACTAGAACCCGGAGTGCCGGCGCCACAAGGTGGAAGATTAGCCTATTGAGCCATGGCGCCGGCCTCTCCTTTTTTAATTCTATCTATTGTTATTACCAGACACTTGGTCTTATTTATGTGATCCCTTTGACACTTAATTCTATCTATATGATGCATTACACACTTAATATGCTCACTTTAACACATCAGATGGCATTAGTACCACCTAGCTTCATGGGATTTGGAGTCCCATGGCAAGTTTTTAGCTTTACCCTTAGGGGTAAGTCCATGGGGATGTGTGCCAAACTGTACAGCTCCTCTTTCTCTTATTCCCACTCCTATTTTTTACAGGGATCTATTTTTAATTGGATTATTACACCTATGAATAATTCTATGTTAGGTAAAGAGTTTGGAAAAAAAAAAAGTTTGACTAATGGTATTCAGTAGAAAAATAAAATAATAAAAAAATAATAAACGGGCCGGCGCCGTGGCTCACTAGGCTAATCCTCTGCCTTGAGGCGCCGGCACACCGGGTTCTAGTCCCGGTTGGGGCGTTGGATTCTGTCCCGGGTTGCCCCTCTTCCAGGCCAGCTCTCTGCTGTGGCCAGGGAGTGCAGTGGAGGATGGCCCAAGTGCTTGGGCCCTGCACCCCATGGGAGACCAGGATAAGCACCTGGCTCCTGCAATCGGATCAGCGTGGTGTGCTGGCCACAGCGGCCATTGGAGGGTGAACCAACGGCAAAAGGAAGACCTTTCTCTCTGTCTCTCTCTCTCACTGTCCACTCTGCCGGTCAAAAAAATAAATAAATAAATAAACGGTTCAACAGTCAATATAAGGGCTGTTCAAGTCATTACTTCCCATACTGTCAATTTCACGTCTACAGGTTTCCTTTTTGTGCTCTGCTAGTTGTCACGGATCAGGGAGAACATATGGTATTTGTCCCTTTGGGACTGGCTTATTTCACTAAGTATGATGTTTTCCAGTCATCTATTTTGTTGCAAATGATGGGATTTCACTTTTTTCTGCTGTGTAGTATTCCATATAGTACATATTCCATAATTTCTTTATCCAGTCTTCTGTTAACAGGCATTTAGGTTGAGTCTGTGTCTTAGCTATTGTGAATTGAGCTGCAATACACATTGAGGTACAGATAACTCTTTTATTTGCTGATTTCATTTCCCTTGGGTAAATTCTGAGGAGTGGGATGGCTGGGTCATATGATAGGACTATATTCAGATTTCTGAGGTCTCTCTAAACTGTCTTCTGTAGTGGTTTTACCATTTTGCATCCCCACCAACAGTGGATTAGGGTATCTTTTTTCCCCATATCCTCACCAGCATTTGTTGTTTGTTGATTTCTGTATGAAAGCCATTCTAACTGGGGTGAGGTGGAACCTCATTGTGGTTTTGATTTGCATTTCCCTGATGGCAGGTGATCCTGAACATTTTTTCATGTGTCTGTTGGCCATTTGGATTTCCTCTTTTAAAAACTGTCTATTTAAGTCCTTGGCCCATCTCTTAATTGGGTGGGTTGTTTTGTTGTTGTGGAGTTTCTTGATCTTTTTGTAGATTTTTTAGATTCTATTAATCCTTTATTGGTTGCATAGTTTGCAAAATAATTTCTCCCATTCTGTCAGATGCCTCTTCACTTTCTTGTGTGTGTGTGTGTGTGTGTGTGTTTGTCGTACAGAAACTTCTCAATTTGATGTAATCCTATTTGTCAATTTTGGCTTTCATTGCCTGTGCCTCTGGGGTCTTTTCCAAGAACTCTGTCAATGTCTTAGAGGGTTTTCCCAGTGTTCTCTAAAAATTTGATGGTATCAGGTCATAGATTTAGGTCTTTGATGCATTCTGAGTGGGTTTTTGTGTAAGGTATAAGGTAGGGGTCTTGCTTCATGCTTGTGCATGTGGAAATCCAGTTTTCTCAGCACCATTTGTTGAACAAACTGTCCTTGCTCCAGGGATTGGTTTTAACTCCTTGATCAAATATAAGTTGGTTGTAGACGTTTGGATTGATTTCTGGTGTTTCTATTTTGTTCCACTGGTCTATCCTTCTGTTTTTGTACCAGTACCAGATTATAATTGCCTTGTAGTATGTCTTGAAATCTGGTATTGTGATGCTTCTGGTTTTGTTTTTGTTGTGTAAGATTGCTTTAGCTATTTGAGATCTCCTGTGTTTCCAAATTAATTTCAGCATTTATTTTTTCTAGATCTGAGAAGAATGTCTTTGGTATTTTGATATCACATTGAATCTGTAAATTGCTTTCTGAAGAATGGACATTTTGATCGTATTCTTCCAATCCATGAACATGGAAGATTTTTCCATTTTTTAGTATCTTCTTCTACTTCTTTCTTTAATGTTTTGTAATTCTCAACATAGAGGTCTTTGACATCTTTGGTTAAATTTATTCCAAGGTATTTGATTATTTTGTGGCTATTGTGAATGGGATTGATCTTAGAAGTTCTTTCTCAGGCTGGCGCCGCAGCTCAATAGGCTAATCCTCCACCTGCAGCGCCGGCACACTGGGTTCTAGTCATGGTCAGGGCGCCGGATCCTGTCCCGGTTGCCCCTCTTCCAGGCCAGCTCTCTGCTGTGGCCAGGGAGTGCAGTGGAGGATGGCCCAGGTGCTTGGGCCCTGCACCCCATGGGAGACCAGGAGAAGTACCTGACTTCTGGCCTCGGATCAGCGCAGTGCGCCGGCTGCAGCACACTGGCTGCAGTGGCCATTGGAGGGTGAACCGGCGGCAAAGGAAGACTTTTCTCTCTGTCTCTCTCTCACTGTCCACTCTGCCTGTCAAAAAAAAAAAAAAAGTTCTTTTTCAACCATGGCCTTGTCTGTGTATACAAAGGCTGTTTATTTTTGGGTATTGACTTTATATCCTGCTACTTTACCTGCTCTTCTATGAGTTCCAGTAGTCTTTTAGTGGAGTTTTTTGGATCCCCTATACATGAAATCATGTCATCTGCAAATAGGGAGCGTTTGAATTCCTCCTTCCCAATTTCTATCCCTTTGATTTCTTTTTCTTGCCTAATATAAGACTATATTGAATAGCAATGGTGAGAGTGGGCATTCCTGTCTGGTACCTGATCTCAGTGGGAATGCTTCCAATTTTTCCCTATTCAATATAATGCTGGCTGTGGATTTTTCATAAATTGCCTTGATTGTGTTGAGGAATGTTCCTTCTATACCCAGTTTGCTTAGAGTTTTCATCATGAAAGGGTGTTGTATTTTATCAAATGCTTTCTCTGCATCTATTGAGATAATCATATGGTTTTTGTTCAGCAGTTTGATAATGTGATGTATCACATTGATTTGATAATGTTGAACTATCCCTGCATACCAGGGATAAATCCCACTTGGTCTCAGGGAATGATCTTTCTGATGTGTTGGCTTTCATTGGCTAGAATTTTGTTGAGGACTTTTGTGTCTATGTTCATCAGGGAAATTGGTCTGTAATTCTCTTTCTCTGTTGCATCTTTTTCAGGTTTAGGAATTAAGGTGATGCTGGCTTTGTAGAAAGAATTTGGGAGGATTTCCTCCCTTTTAATTGTTTTGAATAACTTGAGGAGAATTGGAGTTAGTTCTTCTTTAAATGTCTGGTAGAGGCTGGTGCCATGGCTCACTAGGCTAATCCTCTGCCTGCGGCACTGGCACCCCGGGTTCTAGTCCCGGTTGGGGCACTGATTCTGTCCCAGTTGCCTCTCTTCCAGTCCAGCTCTCTGCTGTGGCCCAGGAGTGCAGTGGAGGATGGCCCAAGTGCTTGGGCCCTTGTACCCGCATGGGAGACCAGGAGGAAGCACCTGGCCCCTGGCTTCGGATCAGCGCAGCATGCTGGCTGTAGTGGCCATTTGGGGGGTGAACCACTGGAAGGAAGACCTTTCTCTCTGTCTCTCTCTCTCACTGTCTAACTCTGCCTGTCCATAAATAAATAAATGTCTGGTAGAATTCAGCAGTGAAGCCATGTGGTCCTGGGCTTTTCTTTGTTGGGAGGACCTTTATTACTGATTCAATTTCCATCTTGGTTATGGGTCTGTTGAATTGATCCCTTAATCATTATATAGTGCCCTTCTTTGTCTCTTTGAACAGTTTTTGTGTTAAAGTCTATTTTGCCTGATATTAAGGTGGCCACACCAACTCTTTTTTGGTTTCTCTTGGCATGGAATATCTTTTTAAATCCTTTCACTTTCAGTATGCATGCATCTTTGTTGGTGAGATGTGTTTCTTGTAGGCAGAAACTAGATGGATTTTGTTTTAAATCCATTCAGCCATTCTGTGTCTTTTAACTGGGGAGTTGAGGCCATTTACATTCAAGGTGACTATTGATAAGTAACGATTTTGCCCTGCCATTTTTCCAAAATATTTCTATTTTTTTACTTTGAATTTCCTTTTAAATTTTTTTTAAGATTTATATATTTACTTGAAAGTCAGAATTGCACAGTGAGAGAAGGAGAGGCAGAGAGAAAGAGGTCTTCCATCTACTGGTTCACTCCCCAATTGGCTGTAATGGCTGAAGCTGCGCCAACTGGAAGCCAGGAGCTTCTTCTGGGTCTCCCATGTGGGTGCAGGGGCCAAGGACCTGGGCCATCTTGTACTGCTTTCCCAGGCCATAGCAGAGAGCTGGATCAGAAGTGGAACAGCTGGGGCTCAAACCAGCACCCATATGGGATCCCGGCACTGCAGGCAGCAGCTTTACCTTCTATGCCACAGCACTGCCCCACTTTGGACTTTTACTGAGAGATTTCCTTCCATTACCCTCTTCATAGTGATAACCACGTTTCTGTGTTTCTGTGTGCAACACATCCTTAAGCATCTTTTGTAGGGCTGAATGGGTAGTGACAAATTTTTCTTTCTTTTTTTAAAATTTTTTGACAGGCAGAGTGGACAGTGAGAGAGAGAGACAGAGAGAAAGGTCTTCCTTTTGCCGTTGGTTCACTCTCCAATGGCCGCCGCGGCCAGCGCACCACGCTGATCCGATGGCGGGAGCCAGGTACTTATCCTGGTTTCCCATGGGGTGCAGGGCCCAAGCACTTGGACCATCCTCCACTGCACTCCCTGGCCACAGCAGAGAGCTGGCCTGGAAGAGGGGCAACTGGGACAGAATCTGGCGCCCCGACCGGGACTAGAACCCAGTGTGCCGGCGCCGCAAGGTGGAGGATTAGCCTAGTGAGCCGCGGCGCCGGCCTGACAAATTTTTCAATTTCTGTTATGGAAGGTCTTTATTTCACTTTCATTCATAAATGAGAGCTTTGCAGAGTATAATATTCTGAGATGACAGTGTTTTTCTCTTAGGTCTTGGTCTATATCTCTCCATTCTCTCCTAGCCCATGGGGTTTCTGATGAGAAGTCTGCTGTGACTCTAATTGGAGATCCTCTGAAGTTAATCTGGCGTTTCTCTTGTGCACATTTTAGAATCTTCTCTTTATGTGTTACTGTGGTGAGTTTGATTACAGTGTGTCATGGTGAGGATCTTTTCTGATCATGTCTATTGGGAGTTCTGAGTGCTTCCTGTACTTGGGTGTCCCTTTCTTTCTCTAAACCTGGGAAGTTTTCTGTTACTTCACTAAAAAGGCCTTCTAATCCTTTCTCTTTTCCCATGCCTTCAGGAATTCCTAGAGCCCATATATTGGGTCTTTTTATATTATCCTATAGATTTCCAGCAGTGTTTTTTAGTTTTCTAATTTCCTCTTCTTGTCTTTGGTTTAACTATACTTTGCTGTGCTTTGTCTTCCGAGCCCAATATTCCTTCTTCTGCTTCACTGATTCTATTGGTAAGGCTCTCCACTGCATTTTTTACTTATTCTATTGAATTCTTCATTACATTTTGATTTTCCTTTAAGATCTCAATTTCATGGGAGAAATTTTCTTTCATGTCCTGTACAGATTTCAGTAGTTGTGCATTTGCTTGTGATTACTTCTATGTAATCTTATGATCAATTTTTTGAATTCCATTTCTTGCATTTCTTCCATCTCATCATCTTCACAATCCAGTTTTGAAGTGTTGTGTTCTTTTGGGAGCTTCATGTTGTCTTCCTTATTCTTGTTTCTTGAATTGGTGTGTTTGTTGTTAGGCATTTGTGGAGATACTCATTGGTTTCTTCTTCTTTTTTTTTTTTTTCTGTGCCAGCTTTTATCTTTGTGCTATGACTCTGTAGATAAGAGGAATGTCAGCTTTCAGTGAATATCTAGAGGCTTGTAGTGGGTGTCGCCAGAGAGCTCTTCAGTTCTCCAAGGTTAAGGGCATGCCTAAGGTGACACACCCAGGTTTGGCGTGGTTAATCTTCTCTCTCTTTTAATCAGAAGGTAAATTTATTCTGCTCAGCTGAGCTCCTCTCTTCAAATGAGACCAATGCCTGAACGCTAGCCCCAGTGTGTATAATATTCATCCACTCTGTCCCAAGGGCCACAGAAAGGATCTGTGCAGTCCCCACTGTAAGTTCAGTTTCCCTAGCAATGTCCCTCACCAGGTAACTGGGACGCCCTGAGCATGTGGAGTCTCCCACAGTGACTGCCCAAAGTCCCAGCCACACTGTGAGTCTTCCTACACACCCTCAGTTTTTTCACAGTCCCAGTACAGGAGCATTACGTAGTCACAAGCTCCTAGCCACCTGTTAGTTCTCCCCACCAGAGTCAGGAGTCTCCACTCTGTTGGTTGCTGGGCACAATGTGTGTGGATTTTGTATCTTGCAACTTATTGAATTTGTTGATCAGCTCTTTTTAATTTAAGTGTCAAGCAGAGCCAAAGCTCAAACCAGGTACTGCGATTCGGGATGGGGGCAGCCCAAGTGGGACCTGATCCACTGGGCCAAATGCTTGCTCTGCCCTATTCCTTCTGTGCCTGATCCATTCAGGGTTTCTATTGTGATTGGATGTTGAATTTTATTGACTGCATTTCTTTGTCTATTGAGATGATCACATAGTTTTATTGTGTGGATGTGATATGTGATAGATTCCATTTATTGATGTGTATTTATCACTGGCTTAAATCCCACATGATCTTGAAGAGTGATCTTTTTGATGTGTTGTCAGATTCAATTTTATTGAGAATTTCCCCAGCCTTTCCCCTTGCCTGTGTCTTCACTGGTGAAGGGCCTTTCTGTGGGCGGAATATCACTGGGTCTCGTTTTCTAAAACAATGAAAAAAAAAAAATCCACTCAGCAAGTTTGTGTCTTTTTTTTTTTTTTTTAAGATTTGTTTTATTCAAAAGGCAGAGTTGGAGGGAGAGACAGAGAGAGAGAGCGAGATCTTCCATCTGCTGGTTACTCCCCAAATGTTTGCTTCAGCCAGGGCTGGGCCAGGCCAACGCCAGGAGGCAGGAGATTTTTCCAGGTCTCCCACGTGGGTGTAGGGCCGCAGGGCCCAAGGATTTGGGCCATCCTCTGCTGCTTTCCCAGGCGCATTGGCAGGAAGCTGGATCAGAAGTGTAGCCAGGACTCAAACCGACGTCCATATGGGTTGCTGGCACTTCACGCAGTGGTTTAATCTGTGCCACAATTCTATCCCCTTATGTCCCTTTTAAAAAGACTTATTTATTTGAAAGAGAGAGAGAGAAAGAGATATCAGAGACAGAGAATCATCCATCTGCCATCTCAAGTGACCACAACAGACAGGGCTGGGCCAGGCCAAAGTCGGGATCCTGGAAACCTCTGTGGGTCTCCCACATGAGTGGCCCAAGTGCTGAGACCAACCAAGCTTTCCCAGGCTGTTAGTGGGAAGCTGGGTCGGAAGTGGAGCAGCTGGGCCGCGGCCTGGCGCTCACACAGGATGCCAATGTCGCAGGCAGCGCAGGCCCCGACCCATTATTTAGTTCTGCCAGTTAAAATTCTTTTCTGTTTATTTGAAATGCCCTCTGTTCCCTTCTTGCTCTTCCGCTGGTCGTCTTGGCGGTCTGGTGGTCTTGCTAAGGCTTGCCGCCTCTTCTCTCTGCCCCTCGGGGCTGCCCTCCCAGCGGGGATCCTGCTTGCACACACCTGGTGAGGGCCGTTAGCCCTCTTTGGCGTCAGCGTGGGGGCTCCCGCAAGCGTCGTTGGCAGGGCGGCACCCCCCCAGTGCTGCTTGTCCCGGAAAGTCTCTGCTTGCCCTTCCTGCCTGGAGGGGAGCTCCGCTCTGCGCGGCGTTGCTGGCTGCCAGGCTCTCCGTCCAGAGCTCAGAGGGTGTCGGTGCCGTCCTTGGGCGTGGAACATTCCTGTTGAAACGGCTGCTGTCCCTTTAGGGGGCGCCCGCGTGTGTGACTTGGCACCGTTCGCTCGCAGCTTGCGGAATTCTGTGTTTTCCCTTTGAGAGTTTCGCTCTAAAATGTCATCGTGAGGATCTTTTTGTTTTATTTATTTTCATTTTATTTGAAAGGCCGAGAGATTGATTGATTGATCGATCTTCGATCTGATGGCTTGCTCCCCAGATGGCCGCAATGGCCAGTGCTGGGCCAGGCAGGAGCCAGGAGCCGAGAGCCTTATCCAGGTCTCCCAGGTGGGTGCAGGGGCCCAAACATTTGTGCCATCTTCTGTGCTTTGCCCTGGCCATTAGCAGGGAGCTGGATCAGAAGGGGAGCAGCCGGGACTCGAACTGGTGCCTATATGGGATGCCGGCACCATGGACTGGCTTTACCTGCTACGCCATAACACTGGCTCCACCGAATCCGTTTTCTATGCCTTTACTCCTTTCTTCTCCAAGAATTCCCAGACTTCAGATACTTGTTCACTGAATGGTGTCCCTTGGAAGCTGCTGATTTCATTTTTTGTTTTATTTCTGCTATGAAGAGATACGGTTTTTCTTTTTTCCACATTGATCTTGTATCTGGCAACTTAGCTAAACTTTTTTAACTCTTCTAATAGATTTTTTTTAAAAAGATTTATTTGTTTCTTTATTTGAAAGGCAGAATTGTAAGGCTGCCACAAATCACACCAAACACTGGAGTTAGAAGAGAGGTTTATTGTTGGGGGGGAAGCCGGGGGAGAGGGCGAGAGGGTAAGAGAGAGATGGAGAGAGAGCAGGTGTCTGGAGCAGGTGCTGTTAAACCTTTGCCGGGGGACAGGCAGGGAGGTAGGAGCAGCGAATCCCAGTAGGGTTGGGGTAGAGCTGGCACTGGTGGTTGGGCCATGGGGCTTAGGACCAACACCTACTGTGCAGTGTGGAGATGGGGGCCAGGGCCCAAGATGGTGAGCGAGGCATAGATGGTGCCATACATTAAGACTGTGCCATTTTGCTATCAAGAGTTACAGAGGCAGAGAGGGAAGGAGAGAGGTCTTCCATCCGCTGGTTCACTCCCCAGATGGCTGGCAATGGTCAGAACTGCGCTGAGCCAAAGCCAGGAGCTTCTTCTGGGTCTCCCACATGGGTGCAGGGGCCCAAGCACTTCGACCATCTTCCGCTGCTGTCCCAGGCCACAGCAGAGAGCTGGATCAGAGGTGGAGCAGCTGGGTCTTGAACTGGCGCCCATATGGGATGCCGGCGCTTCAGGTGGCGGCTTTACCTGCTATGCCATAGCGCCGGCCCCTCTAATAGTTTTTTTAAAAATAGATTCCTTAGTAGCAAATAGAGAAAATTCTACCTTTTCCTCTCCAACTTAGATTTCCTTTCTTGTCTTGCCCAGCCTCCCTGGCTGGACGCGCTGGACTCTAGGACAGTGTTAGCAGCCATCATTCCTCGTCTTGGGGCAAGCTTTCCTTCTCTCACCGGGAAGTGTGATGTTTGCCCAGACGCCCTTGACCAGGCTGAGCAACGTCTGTGCTGCTCCTAGTTTCTAGAGAACTTTGATCGGGAAGGGGTAAAGCATTTTGTCAAATGATGATTTTTGCTCCTGTTGAGATAATCATGTGGTGTTTGTTAATTTCACTTGTGTCCTATTGTTCAATTAATAGGGCATATCACAATGATTTTTTCCCCTAAGATTTAAAAGCAAGATTTATTATAGTCCGAGACCTCTAGCCAGAGCAGCATGGAGGAGGCTCCAAGAGAGGGAAAACCCAAAGGGGCTGGTGGTAGTGGGACTTCTAAGCACAATTTTGGGGAAGAAAAAAACTTACCAGCTTGACATTCAGTTATAAGGTGGGGACAAATCCCTTCACAGGATCTGATTTGTAATCCTTTTATCCTATCTTGCTCAGGATAAAAGAAAGGAGCCATGGGTGGGAGGGGTGGGATACCTAACTTGTTTTGCAGTAAACTGGGTGTTCAGAGGGTGGAGCCCCCTCCCTGGCTGTTCTCACGATAAGACTGGAGATTCCTGAGGAAGCGGGGCAGGCACTGTTGATCTTGCTAAAGATAACTTTTGGAAAGCAAGCATTTTGCACCCTAAATTTCCACTGGGCCCACCCTGACTGCCTATTAACCCCTCTGACTCCTCCCATTCCCTCCCCCGGAAGAGTGGACCCTAACTTCTGTTAGGGGAACTCTGGCTGCTTCATGCTGAGTAGGGGCAGTGCAGGGACCGGCCGTGGAGACAGGCTTCCAGCAGGACGTGGCCTCTCGAGGGAGACGCAGTGCCAGCTTGCAGAAACTGCTCCCACCCGAGGTTTCATGCGCGTGGCCGTCTAGAAATTCACTGATTCAAACCTGGACAAAAGGAATCTAGCAAGCAGATTGAACTTACAGGTTCTAAAAGAAGGACAGAGTCCTTATCAGAGGACAACAGAAGCTGACAGAGGAGCCTGATAACAATCGGGTGGGCTGAGCCTGGCCAGGTGTACCTGAGGTCCAGACCTCTCTCTTCCCACGGGGTACCGGAAGAGGCAGCGTAAGGGAGGTGTGCATTTCCTTAGGGAAGGCACCCTGTTGACTTCCATTACCCAGCTGGCCTGGGAGGCGAGCTGGCCTGAATGGAAGGCAGGAGGCATCTCTAGAAGGAAACTGACAGTTCTGCCTGCAATGCTACTCCTGACCCTAGTCTGTCCCCTCGACAACAGTGGTTACTTTGGAAGCTGGGCGGAGTAAAGGGCTTTTTCAGTTTGGAGCCCACGGGGTCTGTGGCTCTGACCCAGGAGTTCTTGAACCCCTGGTGGATAGTTAAGCCAAGTGCCCACCCTTGTGGGTAATGTTAAAATTACAAACTCAAGGGGCCAGCGTTATGGTGCAGCAGGTTAAGCTGTTGACTGCGACACCAGCACTCCATTTGAGTGCCGGTTCGAGTCCCAGCTGCTCTACCTCTGATCCAGCATTGTGGCTAATGTGCCTGGGAAAGCAGTGGAGGATGGCCCAAGTGCTTGGGCCCCTGCCAACTATGTGGGAGACGCCAGTGGAGTTCCAGGCTCCTGGCTTCAGCCTGGTCCAGTCCCAGCTGTTGTGGCCATTTGGGGAGTGAACCAGCAGATAGAGGGAGAGACAGAGTGAGACAGATCTTCTATGTGTGACTCTGCCTTCCAAATAAATAAATCTTTAAGAAATTACAAATTCAAGGTCTTTCTCATAGGTGTATCATGGTTTTACTCTCTCGAGTCCATGGTTCGTCTTTCTGGGAATGTGTCATTTTCTTGGATGTCATCTAATTTGTTGGCATGCAGCTGTTCGTGGTCTTACCCTTAATTTTTGTTTCTGCAAAGTCAACAGAAAGGTCTCCCCTTCTAATCCTAATTTCAGTAACTTGAGGGTCTGTTCTTTTTGGCTCAGTCGGTCTAGCTAGTTGGGTGTGTTGATCTTTTCACAGAGCCGAGTGTGGTCGATTTTTCTCTCTCGTTCTACTCTATTCTGATCATTTCTGTCCTAGTCCTATTCCCCTCCTCCTGCGTGCTTGGAACTCTGCTGTGTTTTTCTGTTCTGTTTAATGTGGAAGCTTAGGTAATGGATTTATGATCCTCTTGTTTTTGTTTTGCGTTTTTATTTGAGAAACACAGAAAGACACACACACACACACACACACACACACAATCCATCTGTTGGCTTACTCTCCAAATGCCTGCAATGGTTTTAAGCTGGGGGCCAAAGCCAAGAGTCAGAAACTCAACCCACATTTCCCATGTAGTGGCTGGAACCCCGTCACTAGAGCCATCACCACTGCCACCCAGGTAGCACGCAGGTGGCATCAAGAGCTCACTCTCGTGCAGAACCCGGGCCTTGTGTATGGGACACAGGCATCCTAACTGCCTAAACACAAGGCCCGAATGCCTGCCCCTTCCTTCTTAACGTAGTCGTGGCCCCCATTGTTTTCTCTCTGAATACTGCGTTTGCCGTATCTCAGAAGATGGGGAATGTTGTCGTTACATTAATTCATCTCCGCATTTCCTGATTTCTCCTGTGACTTCTTTGATCCGTTGATTATTTGGGGGAGTTTAATGCCTAATGTCTACAGATCTGTGATTTTTTCTGCCATTAATCTCTAATTCTACATTGTGATAATATAATCTGTACAACTTGAGTTTTTAAAATATGTATCGAGGCTGGTCTTAGGGCCCGGCATACGGTCTGTCCTAGAGAATGGTCCATGTGCCTTTGGGAAGAATGTGTGTTCTGTTGTTGGGTGGAATGTTATATAGATTTCTGTGAGGTCTAGTTGGCTTGCAGTGTTTAGTCTTCCTTTTCCTTGTTGCTCTTCTGTCTAGTAGTTCTATTACTGGAAATCCTCATCTCTTAATGTTGAATTGTCTCTTTCTCTGGTAAGTTCTGTCTGGGTCTCCTGTTAGGTGCAAATATGTTCCGAATGCTCCATTTTCCCAACAGAATGACCCTTTACGGCTTCTCCCGTTGTCTTCAAGAACGTTTTGGTTTAAAGCCTGTTTTGTCTGGCATTGGTAGAGTCACTGCAGTGACTGCTGTTCGCATGAAATAGCTTTGTCCATTCTTTTATTTTCAACCTATTTGCATCTTTGAGTGTGAAGGGTATCACTTGTGGATGGCACGTAGTCGGACCTTGCTCCATGAGTATCCAAAGGAGGGGCTGGCGCTGTGGCACAGTGGTCAGGCCACCACGTGCAGCACCTGCACCCCACATGGGCGTGCCCCCTGAGTCCCGGCTGCTCCGCTTCCAATAGAGCTTCCTCCTAGTGCACCTGAGATAGCAACAAACGGTGCCACAAGTCCTTGGGCCCCGTGGGAGACCTGGGTAGAGTTCCTAGCTCCTGGCTTCACCCTGGCTCAGGACTGGTGCTTTGGCCTTTTGGGGAGTGAACCAGTGGATGGAAGATCTGTCTCTCCCTCTCTATCACTCTGCCTTCCAAATAAATTAATTTTTAAAATACTGGGGCCAGCACCATGGCTTAGTGGGTAAAGCCACCACCTGTAATGCCGGCGTCCTATATGGATGCCGGTTTGAGTCCTGGCTGTTCCTCTTACGATCCAGCTCTCTGCTATGGCCTGGGAAAGCAGTAGAAGATGGCCCAAGTCCTTGGGCCCCTGCACCCACATGGGAGACCTGGAAGAAGCACCTGGCTCCTGGCTTCGGATCAGTGCAGCTTCTGCTGTTGTGGTCATCTGGGGAATGAACCAGCGGATAGAAGACTTCTCTCTTTCTCTTTGCTTCTCTATAACTCTGCCTTTCAAATAAATAAATATCTTAAAACTATTTATTCATTTGAAATACAGAGTTACAGTGGGAGAAGGGGAGAGACAGAAAAAGAAAGAGACTCTTCTATCCACTGGTTCACTCCTCAAATGAAGACAACACCAGGGCTTGTCCAGACTGAAGCCATGAGCCAGCAGCTTCTTCCAGGGCTCCCATGTGGGCGCAGGGGCCCAAGCAGTTGGGCCAACTTCTGCTGATTTCCCAAGCGCATTAGCAGGGAGCTGGATAGGAAGTGGGGCAGCTGGGACTCCGACAGGTGCCCTTATGGGATGCCAGCATCACAGGCGGCAGCTTTACCCACTCTGCCCAGGTCATGATTCCTGATGGCGTGAGACAGAAAGGCAATGTAGCTCATGCAAGTTCCCAGGGCCCCAGGCTCCCCTCCCAGCAGCTTTGCACCCCAAGAAGGGAAAAGCTCCTCTCTGAACTGAGCCGGCCCCCAGGTGCCTTGTGGTGCTGCCACCGGAAGAGGGAACAGATGCCGGGCGGGCCGCACAACAGGTGTCCACTGCAGGGCGGCTGCACCAGCCTCATCCCGCAATGTAAGCTAAGCCCTTAGCTGGGTTCCTGTTGTCAGCATTAACAGGGCACTCTTCCGCCTGCCCTTTCCACCCCAAACCAGGTGCCCTGTTGCCGGACAGGGCAGCAGCATCCCATGCCCCTGAGCCCTGCAGGGGGCGCTGGGCAGACTCCTGACCTCCGGCGCCTCTTGCAGGCGGCCCTAGGGTCCTCCTCAAGGCAAAGCCAGGCCCGGGGCAGCCCTGTCGCCTCCTCCAGGCAGCACACATTGGCCTCCACCTTTCTCATTGAAAGAACGTACATGGAGCAGCCGGCACTTGCTTAGCCATGTCTCAGGGTGCCTCCCTGCCTGATACATCGCAACCTGCTTGGGACCAGGGCTGGGGTCTCATCCGCCTGCGGCTGCCTGCCTGGGCACACACAGGAGTCTGCAGGCGGCAGGGCCCGGGCTGAATGGAGGACATCAGATCCCGGGCCATTCAGCTCCTGGCTGCCCGTTAGGAACCCAGCTCAGCAGACAGAGGCGGCTTTGTCTGGCCCGAGACAGCTCCCTCTCCCTTCCCTGGTCGTAGGACTGCACGTTTTCCAACAGATCCTGATTCTTAACGTGTTTCTTTAAAGGTCTATTATGGGAGCCGGCGCCGCGGCTCACTAGGCTAATCCTCCGCCTTGCGGCGCCGGCACACCGGGTTCTAGTCCCGGTTGGGGCGCCGGATTCTGTCCCGGTTGCCCCTCTTCCAGGCCAGCTCTCTGCTGTGGCCAGGGAGTGCAGTGGAGGATGGCCCAGGTGCTTGGGCCCTGCACCCCATGGGAGACCAGGAGAAGCACCTGGCTCCTGCCTTTGGATCAGCGTGATGTGCCGGCCGCGGCGCGCCAGCTGTGGCGGCCATTGGAAGGTGAACCAACGGCAAAGGAAGACCTTTCTCTCTGTCTCTCTCTCTCTCACTGTCCACTCTGCCTGTCAAAAAATAAAAAAATAAAAAAGGTCTATTATGGACGATTTATATATAACCCCCTCAAAATGAGCTGGGATGATGTGAAGCGCCCCACGCCCTCACACAGCTCCAGCCGCCAGCTGCTCTGAGCTGGTCCCTCTTCGTCTAGCATAGCTGCCGCGTACTCTGCCGTATTTGGAAACAAATCCAGGCATTGTGTCCCCCATGAGTAAACTCAATACAGATTTCTTACAGGTCATTCTGGAAAAATAATATATATATCTACACAGGTAGTTCTAGAAAATATATATAAAAATATAGGCACACATGTTTATATGTGTGCACAGTACAATATAAAATAATACTTATGAAAACAATGACAATGTTTTTAAAAGATTTATTCATTTGAAAGGCAGTGTTGGAGGAGGGAGGGAGATCCTCCATTTGCTGATTCACTCCCCAGATGGCCGCAATGGTCAGAGCTGCACCGATCCAAAGCCAGGAGCCAGGAGCCAGGAGCTTCTTCCAGGTCTCCTACATGTGTGCAGGGGTCCAAGGACTTGGGTCATCTTCTACTGCTTTCCCAGGCCATAGCACAGAGCTGGGTCAGAAGTGGAGCATCCGGGTCTCGAACCGGCACCCATATGGGATGCCAGCACTGCAGGCAGCGGCTTTACCCATTATGCCACAGCACTGACCCCAAACAATAACAACTTTTAAAAAACATTTATTTGAAAGGCAGAGTTACAGAGAAGGAGGGAGGGAGGCCCTCCATCTGCTAGTTTACTCCCCGATTGGCTACAACAGCCAGAGCTGGGCCTATCCAAAACCAGAAGCCAGGAGCTTTATCCGGGTCTCCCACGTGGGTATAGTGGCCCAAGGGCTCAGGCCATCTTCCCCTGCTTTCCCAGGCCATAGCAGAGAGCTGGATCAGAAGTGGAGCAGCCGGGACTAGAACTGGTGCCCATAAGGGATGCTGGCACTGCAGGCAGGTGGCTTTACCCGCTATGCCACAACACCCATCCCCAGTGACAATTTCTTTTTTTTTTTTTTCTTTTGACAGGCAGAGTTACAGTGAGAGAGAGAGAGAGAGAGAGAGAGAGACAGAGAAAGGTCTTCCTTTACTGTTGGTTCACCCTCCAATGGCCGCTGCGGCCGGCGCACCACACTGATCCAAAGCCAGGAGCCAGGTGCTTCTCCTGGTCTCCCATGGGGTGCAGGGCCCAAGGACTTGGGCCATCCTCCACTGCACTCCCTGGCCACAGCAGAGAGCTGGCCTGGAAGAGGGGCAACCGGGACAGAATCCGGCGCCCCGACCGGGACTAGAACCTGGTGTGCCGGCGCCACAGGCAGAGGATTAGCCTAGTGAGCCGCGGCGCCGGCCAACAATTTAACATTCTCATAGTTCCCCAGTTGCCTCAATGTGGTTTCGTGTTTTTTGTTTTTTAAGACGTCTATTTTATTTGAAAGGCAGAGGGAGAGGGAGAGAATCTTGTATCCACTGGTCTACTCCCCAAAAGGCTGCAACGGCCAGGGCTGTGCCAGGCTGAGGTCAGGAGCCAGGAACTCCATCCGGGTCTCAGGTGAGTGGCAGGTGCCCAAGCACTTGGGCCATCTTTTACGGCGTTCCCCAGGCACATTAGCAGGGTGTTCAACAGGAACTGAAGCAGCCGGGACTCGAACTGGCATTGCAGGCAGTTTATTTTCTTAAGGAGCTAACTTGTTCCAGCAGTTTCCAGAAACACAAGATCCCCACCTCAGGTCGGAGGAGCCCCACTGGTACTTAGGGGGACAGCGAGCTGTGCTGAAGAGCACATTTCCTAGCGCACTTGGGGCTGGGGGCGCCGTGGGGCTCAGCGCGACCAGGGAGATGGGGGGGCTCCCAAGAGGGCGCCCCCCCAGGAGCAAGCCGAGCACCTGTTACTCTCTTCCTGGGACGTGGTTTCAGGTGCTCCAGCAGCTATTCTGGACCACGGAGTGATGTTGCATGTGGGAGCAAAGCTGGGATGGCAGACGGACAAACTTCCCAGCCCATTGCCGTCTGCAGTCTAAAATCGCTTAAGAGTAGGTTCTTAACACAAATCTTGGTTTCCTTTTTTTTTTTAATCTTGTGATTTGTTTGAAAGCCACAGAGCCCGACAGATCTCCCTTCTGCCCTGTTCACTCCTCAAATGCCCGCAACAGTCGGGGCCGGGACTAGGCTGAAGCTAGGAGTCTGTCCCACGAGAGTGGCAGAGACCCAGGGCCACCACCTGCGGTCCCCGGGATGTGCGCCAGCGGGAAGCTGCGATGGGGAGCGGACAGGAGACTCGAACCCAGGTACCGTGAGACGGGACACGGGCCTCCCAGGCAGTGGCTTCAGGCTGCACCGAACACCTCTTAAGGTGGCAGCTTAAACATGGCAGGCAGTAAGTCTGAGGCTCGGTCTGGAATTAGCACAGCAGCTCCAGGGAGCGTCGGCTACCTACGTGCCTAGTGACTCCCCAGATACCAAGCTAAGCACGTGCGGGATCGCGGATTCCCATCCAGGGCGGCGCCCCCCACCCCCACCCCCCAGCAGCCCCGGCCGACCCAGCCCCACCTCCCCAGGCCCGCTCGCTCCCTGGTCCCCGGGGGTCTCTCCGGAGCCAAAGCTTGGAGCTCCCACCCCGCCGCCCCTTCGCTCAGCTCTGAGCCCCGGAGGACGCCGTTAGTGCCTGTCCGTCTCTCCCCTCTGACGGGGGCTGGCGCCCCCTCCGCACCTGCCAGGGAGGTGGGTGGGTGGGCGGCGTGGCTGTGCAGGGTTCTCCACGCACGTCCCCGCCTGCTGGGGCCCTGCCCCTGCGGCGCGTCCATGCCCTGCGCCAACGCCTGCCCCGAGCGCCCCCTGGTGGCCTAGGCGGGGCTGAGCGTGCGCCGCAGTGCCAGGACGGCTGGCTCGGCCCGCAGGAAGCCTTACAGCGGGCAGGGCGCTCTGGGACACGGACTGCATGCACCTCCCTCCCTCCCAGACCCCGTCCCACCCCCAAATCCCCTACACGGGGAGAGGTGCCGGCTTCCGGGCCCCGCCCCCCGCCCTCCTGAGCGTTCCTGCAGCGCAGGGCTGCCACCTCTCCAGCAGGTGTACTGGAGCCACAGCGGGCTCCAGTGTTCTTCAGATTCGTTGTGATTTGTAGATACAGTTCTAAGGATATAATGCTATTCACGGCATATAACTTTTTAAAACTTCTATTTATTTGAAAGGCAGACTGCCAGGAGACAAGAGAGGCAGACATCTTCATCGGCTGGTTCGCTCCCCAAATGGCCCCACAGGCTCAATGAAGCCAGGAAGCTAGAACTCCACCCAGGTCTCCCTGGGGATGGCCAGGACCCAAGGACTCCCCTGCTGCCTCCCAGGTATTAGCAGGAAGTTGGACTGAAGGGAGGCAGCTGGGACTTGAGGACTTTCACAGCGTCAAATGGCAGCGCCACCGGCCGTAACACCCACACCCAAAGTATGTAATTTTAATTGAGCCCTTAAGATTTATTCTTTATTTGAAAGGCAGAGTTTAAGAGAGGGAGAGAGGGGCCGGCGCGCCGCGGCTCACTAGGCTAATCCTCCGCCTTGCAGCGCCGGCACACCGGGTTCTAGTCCCGGTCCCGGTTGCCCCTCTTCCAGGCCAGCTCTCTGCTGTGGCCCGGGAGTGCAGTGGAGGATGGCCCAAGTGCTTGGGCCCTGCACCCCATGGGAGACCAGGAGAAGCACCTGGCTCCTGCCATCGGATCAGTGCAGTGCGCCGGCCATGGCGGCCATTGGAGGGTGAACCAACGGCAAAAGGAAGACCTTTCTCTCTGTCTCTCTCTCTCACTGTCCACTCTGCCTGTCAAAAGGCTAAGAGAAATCTCCCATCCACTGGTTCACTCCCCAAATGACTGCAACAGGCTAGGCCAAAGCCAGGAGCCAGGAGCTTCTTCCAGGTCGCCTACGTGGTGCAGGGGCCCAATCATTTGGGCCATCTTCTGCTTTCCTGGGGATCGGAAGTGGAGCAGCCAGGACTTGAACCGGCGCCCATATGGGATGCCAGCATCACAGGTGGAGGCTTAACCTGCAGTGCCACAGTGCCAGCCCCTCAACTGAACATTTAAAACAAGAAGTTTTTCTTCAAAATTACTCTGGTTGGACTACATGTCACTTAAATGTTGAAACCTTAGCGTCCCAGTCAAGATGTGCTATGTGAAGTCAGTTAAATATCCCATTCATGTAATATTACAGGCTGCAACATTCAGATGTATTGAGTTAAACAGATGAGAGATACACACTCAAGTTTTCTTTTTTTTTTTTTTTTAAGATTTATTTGAAAGAGAAAGGGGGGGGAGGCAGAGAGAGGTTTTCCATCCACTGGTTTGCTCTCCAATTGGCTGCAACAGCTGGAGCTGCGCTGATCCAAAGCCAGGAGCTTCTTCTGGATCTCCTATGCAGGTGCAGGAGCCCAAGGACCGGGGCCATCTTCCACTGCTTTCCCAGGCTACAGCAGAGAGCTGGATTGGAAGTGGAGCAGCCAGGTTTCGAACCGGCGCCCGTATGGGATGGCAGCACTACCTGCTGCACCACAGCGCCGGCCCCTGCATACCTTCAAATGCAGGCCGGCAGACACCTTAGAGAAGCGAGGCTGAACTTCTCACAGAGGGCTGTTTGCTTCGCACTGGCGCAGGTGGGAGGGACGTGAGGCCAGTGGCAGTGGCAGTGGCAGTGGCGGGGCAGCCGTGCGGGCCGAGTGCTTGTCTTCGGGAGTCGGGGTCTGTGCCTGCCAGGTCTGTGTGGCACACGTGTGGGAGTCAAGTGGACACATGCGTCCTTCGTCCCAGACACACCTGCAGCCCACTCAGCGCTCCTGCCTCCTACAAGCAGCCGAGGCTGCCGCAGCTCTCTGATGTCGCACTGGAGAGCCGCCCACGGCTCCCGACAGCTGAGGCCGGTTCTAGGGCCTCGGCCGGGGCCGGGAACTACAGGGTCCTTAAAATCCTCTCTCCTGGTTCTAGGTGGGGAGCGGGACCCCGGGCCCGGTGTCACGGCAGCCTGCAGAGCCTGCCAGGGGGTGCTGGTGAGTACAGCTGTTGGGGCTCCAGGCCCCCACTCCGTTTTCAGGATGATGTGTGTCCCAGGTCCCCCCTCCCAGGAGAGGGGCAAGGCGTCAGGAAGGCAGTGGCAGAGAGGGAGGCTGGGGAGGATTCTGGGGGATCCCCTCCCACACCCCACTGAGGGCGCCGAGGTGAGTCCTGGGGCAGTTTACAAGCAGCTGCCCCGACTTCACGACCCGCGCATCCCCCGCTGAGCTGAAAACGCACAATGCAGGGCTCTAAGCTCCAGGGCTCTAAGCGCGGTCGGTCTCCATCCGGGAACCCCGGAGTCTCAGGCTTACTACACAGCGGCCTCTCCTTGAGCCCACGAGGCGCTCACCCAGGCACCGCACGGTTTGCAGGCCCGGCAGCGGGAGTGCGGAGACTGGAGTTCGGCTCTTTGAGGACCTCTGGCAGAGAACCTGTGAGGTCTGCCTTCTGAGCCCTGCGGGCAGCTAGGCAGATTGAGGGTCTACATCCGGGGGGAGGGAGTAGGGGCTCCCGTATCAGCCCTGGGCGGCATCACCGATAGCGTGCTGGCAGGTCCATAGGATGCTGGCCTGCTGAAGGAGAATCCATCAGGTTTCGGAGGTGGGGTGGGGGAAGAGTCTGGGCAGAGACCAAGCGAAACTGTTCCCTTTGTCTGAAGGACCTGCTTAGACAAACGGCAACAGCGCCCTCTGGTGGCCACCGAAGGCCAACGCTTCAGAAAGGACTGGCAGCGCTGGCTGAACCCACTGAGCATTGGCTTCGTCTGCAAAATTCACCCCAGGGGCTGCCGGGTAGACGGGCTCTGACAGAGAGCAGCACTCCCTGTGAGCCCCAGGCCCAGTGGGTGTCCCCCACTCAGCAAGAGTTGGCCAGGGCTGGAAGCTTCAGGCGTGGGGTGGACTTCACGGGAGGCGGCTTTGCGAGGCTGTGGAGGAGCGGCCTCAGCCTGCATTTGCAGTCAGGAGTCGTCAGCGCTCCTGGGACAGGGACCGGACTCTAGGCAGGGTCTCTCCAAAACTGATCCAGCATCTGCTCTGCAGGTCAAAATCATCAGGAGCCAGCCCCGCTGGCTGCCGAGAGGGCGCGTTCCGCGGGGCCTGTTAGCTTAGTGATGGAGGCCCAGCCGTTCGCCAAGGTATGTACACATTTTATTTAAAAAAGTTTACATTTTCATTATACACAACTATTAAGAGGTTATAGTCAGAGGCTGCGTTTGTCCTGGGGACAGGCATGCCCACGAGATCATCACAATGCGAGGGAAAAGGTGGAAGGGAGGAGATTGGGTGAGAAAAAATAAGCAGAAAAAAAGCTTAGATCTCAATTAAGGGCTGGTATGTCCCTTTTATCTCTTCAAGTATCACACAATATGTACCAAATACAATCAGTATATAATGGCCATTTCTTCCCAAGCCCACAGCCAAGACACGTATTTGCTAAATTAACAGGACTGGCCCTCGCTCGGGTGAGTGGAAACGGGGCTCACCTGAGGACTGACTATCGCTTCCCAAGGGGCACCCCCCCTCCAATGGAACTGCCGCGGTGTTCAGTAGCCACAGAAAGTACGAACATGGATTCAGAAGTCCAAAGAAATGCAGTTCTTTGCCCAATCAGAAACAATCTGATCTCCCTCGAGGGAGGGGATGAAATGACACTGGTGAGCTTCCGCTCGTGACTGCGTCACTGAGCCGCCGAAGGGCCACTGCCTCTTAAAGTCAAACACGAGGTTACAGCATCCGGACCCCGGGGGCAGGCTCAGGCTCTGCCGTGCCTCTCAGCTGTCCCAACAGAAAGCCTGGTGAGAGGCCAGGCTCAGGCCAAGGCCAGCGGGGCGCAGCAGGGGGCTTCCACCACCAGCTGGCTGCTACAGCAGCTTGGGAAGTGGCCGAAAAGTGCTGGGTCCCAGAGAGCTTTTATGGCACCGTAAGAGAACCATCTCACTTCTGTAAGATAAAACGCTGGCCGAGTTGGAACAGCGCCCTCCAGTGGGCGGCGACACTGCACGCAGCCAGGATGCCAACGCCCAGGTTGGTGGCCCTGGTACTGGGGAGTAGATGCCGCCGCCTTGCTCGTTGGGTGCCTGGCCGGAGCCTGAGCTCATTTACTTCAAGGCTCGTGCTGGTAGGGGGTGACCGTGGGCAGCGGGGAGGGGCCATGGTGTCAGTAACCCCTTCCTCTCCCACCTCCTCCTGGGGGCCCAGGCTCACAGCCAGGCCTTCTGCCCCTCTAAGTTGTTCTGTACTCCCCTCTCCCAGGTGTGGGGAAGGCTCCTGTTCAACCTCTCAAGTCCATTCTGCAGTGTAGAGGGGAAAAGCCCCACTGAGCTCACACAGGCCAGGCCTGGCCCACAGAGAGACTTGCACGGGACAGAGCGTGCAGTGCTGTGCCTTCGTCACTCAGCTCCCCCACCTACCCACAGCAACCCAGCACGGGGCGGCCGCCCCATCCGCTCTGCTGTTGGAGCTCCTGACCGGAGGCGAATGATATCTTTGCATTCGAGAAAAGTGGATTCAGGTGAGGGGCAGGCTGTCCTGAAACTTGGTTCTAACTAGCTGTTTTTGGACAAGATCAAAAGCAATTCTTATCTGGACATTATTTTTTTGAAAGGTAATTAGAGCACTATTGTTTATACAATATTGAAAAAATACATTTTTTTTATTGTTTGAACTCAAATCAGCACCCAGCACTTTAAGTCTACCCTAAATAGCACCTACGGTAAAAGTTACAGCACAAGCACACTGCTAAGGTCAGCAGGAAAGCGAGCCGGACGGTGCTGGCGGGGACCCTCCCTCCCGCGAGCAAGGGACGAGTTAAAGCACACCATCACGTGTTCAAGTTAGTTCTACCTTCCAACAAGCCACAAACGCTAGAGGGCGATCAGTACAGTTAACTAACCACAGCCCTACACAACCGCACTTCCCAATTTTAAAGAAAAACCTTTTCCTTCATGCCCGTAATTAACATAAAATAAGTAAATTCTTTGTATTTTTTTATTTAGGAAAATAATCATGCTAAAAGCAGGTTGTCCTTTATATAGATTCTCAAAGAAAAGATTGATTGATTGTGCTTTTTAAATAAAGACAGGGCGGCTTCCACCCTCATCGACTTCCGACTTCCGGAGCACAGCACTTCTAAACTAAAACCCAGAGAAAGGGAAGGTGAGCCCAGCGGGACATTCAGAAATTGTCTTTAGGATTGGCTGATTCTGCTCTTGTCCCATTGGCTGGAACAACACCAACAACACAACCACACAGGGCTGCAGCCTGAAACTCCTCCCACCCCTCCTCCAAGAGGCAGCCCGGGATCTGGGATCTGGGATCTGGCCGTCAGGGTTGGCCAAGCAAACATTCCAACTCCCTTCCTCTGTCTCTGCTTTCAGGACCTGTCTCCCTGCACCCTGAGCCCCTCCTTCCTAGTCAGCCATCCCTTAAGAAAAGCTTTTTCCACTTTGGCCACTTTGGGTACAAGAAGCTTTATTTATTCCAATTATTTATCTGTGTTACATTTAGAATGCACGTCGCGTCTACAATACCCATTCCCAGATAAGGACCAGGCTGCAGCCAGGAACGGCAGCAGAAGAAGAAAACCAAACCAAAACGCCAAGGAGCATGCCCCAGCCTCACAGGCAGGGCATGGCTAAATCTGTCACCTGTCTAAGCACAATTCACACACAACCCCCCGACCCACACAGAAACCACCACCCTTTAACGCAAAGCTCTCCACGCCGCCGGCCGAGGGGCAGCATGTGACCAAACCTCTTCCCGGTCCCTTTTGGGTCTGGCTTACCAGCTTGACCTCAAGAAAAACAATCAGGTTTTGAAAACACTTCCAGAAGGTTCTCCCAGGCAGAACGCTGTGGCAGCAGGGCCCGGCTGCGTGAAGGGCAGGAATCGACACGTAAGAATGTACTTCATGAAGTCTCGACCCCCCAGTTAGCTTCGTTTCCTACCATGACTGCACAGGCCGGGGGCCAGCGTGGGCCCACTGGGAGGAACAGCTCGGATTCCTACGTGGCTGGCTCTCAGTGTTCCCAAGGCAGACCTCTTTCTCCCCCAGTTCTTCCTGACCACTTCGAGAAAACACTATTCTGTCTGCATGTCCAAGTGCCGGCTGGTTTGGTTTGTTTCTTTGGAACCATCAATAAAAGAAGCAACTTCTTCCTGTCATTCTTACGTCTACCTATCAGAGCGGCTAGTTCTTCTGACAGTTCAGTAGCACACAAGCTGACTTGGCCAAACGGACTCATGAATGCATGCATTCGGACCGCATATTGCTACCAAAATGGAATGTGGGAATATGCTATGCACCTCCAGGTGAGAAATGACCAAGAAATCAAGATCTAAAGGGTGATATATAATATATATATATCAATGCTATTATTCATAAAAACCTTGTTTAGTAATAAAAAAAATTGCTTTGTTTAAATATGAATATTATAGTCTGCTTCTCATGGTTAGGAAATAATAGTCTTTCTGAAAAGCAGGTGCTTTTTCTACTACAACTCCATGTCCTGGGCCTCGTCTTCCGAAAAGTCTGACATTGAACTCTCCGACGAGCTGTCCCCGGTGCCCTCTTCCTGCTCTTTCAGCGCCTCCTCCGTGGCGTACTTCTGGATGTACTCTGCACAGGGCGGGGAGGAGAACACGTGGGCAGTGAGTGGCCGGGCACGCGTGGACTGGCTCCCACTTACCTTCAGCGCGAGGGGGAGCCATCTCCGGAGCGGAGTCCACGCATCTTGCCCCCGAGGAGGAGGGACGGTCAGGAGGGGCCACGCGGAACTTCCGACTTGCAGGGGAATAATAATAAACACGGCGCCCACCCACGGTGTTGCTACTTTTTAAGACTGATTATTTGAAAGGCAGGAAGGGAGACAGAAGTCTTCCACCTGCAGGTTCACTCTCTAAATGGCTGCAATGGGCTGGGCCAGGCAGAAGCCAAGAGCATCCTCTTGATCCCCCATGTGGATACAGGGGTCCAAGCACTTGGGCCATCCTCTGCTGCTTTCCCAGGCACATTAGCAGGGAGCGGGATGGGAAGTGGAGGAGCCAGGACTCGAACCAGCGCCCATAGGGGATGCCTGTGGTGCAGATAGGGGCTTAATCCACCGTGCCACAGTGTCGGCTCCTCTTTTTTACTGTGTAAATACATAATTCACCACCCAGGCTGGGACTAGTCATTTATTAGGAAATCTCCCATCCTTTTCAGATTTGCAGTTATATAATTACATCAGCTCAGCTCTGCTATTTTCGAAACAGAGCTGAGTCTCAGCAGAGCCTGCCCGTCAGCTCTGGAGCAGCTGGCAAGAGCAGTACCGCAGCCGGCCTGGGACGAGCCGCCCTGCGGAGACAGGCTGGCCCGAGTGCTGGGACCGTGCACCGTTCCCCCGACTCTGCTCTTAGGAACAACTGTGTTTATGCAGCAGACACCGTTCCCCAGTCAACAGCGCCTGTGTGTGGCAGCTCAGAATCCTGTCTGGCGCACGAGGAGGACGCGCACACGCCCTCATGTCCTCATGTGCTGGCCAAGTAAGGGAATGGACCCAGCGGGCCTGCCCGGACCGAGTAACCAGGCCAAGGGCTCTGGCTAAGAACATTCTTAAAACTGTTCTAAAGGGTTCCTGAAAAGAATGTGTGACAGGTAACTTAGATTCCCTTCAAATTCATTAGAACAACTTTATACTGAGATAAAGACATTCAACCAGCCATGGCCAGGTAGGAAGTTACCTTTCAGCGAGAAATGTTTTGGTGCTGTAATTTGATAATATCACCTTCTTTAGTATATCCCAGGGAACAAATGCTTAGTAAGCACTTACTAAGACAAGGCTTTCAGGGAGAGAGAAATGAAAAGCAAGGTCACTAATGAAGAGTCAGCGGACGAAGCTAAAAGGCAGGAGCCGCAGAGGGCCAGCAGGGGGAGGCAGTCGCAGAAGGGCCCTGGCTGAGGGCCCAGGAAGGCAGCCACAGCCACAGTGAGTCCCAAGCCTTGCCAGGCTTAGCTCACAAAAGCTAAGAGGTTGAGATGTTAAAACACAACACTCAGAACTCTGTGTCTTCCTTCTTAAAAGAAAAAAGACTAAAGAAATAAGGCAGAATGTAAAGGTTTTGCTATAAGTGGATGGTCATGGTTTTTCTGCATGTTTGAAACTTTCCATGGCCAATAAAGGAAGCACACAGAGTTCTAGCTTGATTTGTCACAGGCTGATGTGTTTAGAAGAGGAAAGATGATTAATGCAGTACCAGAGAGCCCTGCTCTGAGCAAGGCAGTGACAGCTTCAGTTCTGCAGGCTGTCCACTATTTAAACAGGTTTCCAAAAACGCACAAGACAGCAGCAACTAAGTATGAGGACAAGGCACACACACCGAGTCCTGCCGTGAGCTGTCAGGGTGGGGGGGGTGGCCACACAGATGGAAACGCTACACCCACCTGGAAATCACCTACCACGGAAGCTGTGAGAGGTGAACGAACTCCCCGAGGGGCGGAGGACAGGAAAGGGAACCCCAGGAGCAGCTCTTAGAAGAACACTCAGGTTTACACGATGGAATCCCAAGTTTTCAGAGAGGTAGGGCATAAAACAGCTACGCTGCAGAGATGCCCATGCCATGGGACTCGAGGGAGGGCCAAGGGATCAGGAACTGCCGAGATCACAGATCCAGCAGGTGCACTGGCAGAAGAGCAGGTGCATTTTGAAGACTGTTAATGTCTCTCCTTGTTGGGGAAGGTTTATGCAGCTAAATTTTCACTGTGAAAAGTTCTCCCACATGACGATCTCAAGGACATGCCAGCGGACACTGGTCAGCCCACATGGGCCCTCAGAACTTCTGCAGTCTTATTTTAATGAAGTTCACTTCCTGTTAGCCTGTAAATTGTATTAAGCACAGGAAAACAGGGTTCCAAATCCTAAAAGGAGGAGCAAACCAGTGCCACCACCACTCCCACTGACGCTGGGGTCCACTACTATCTTATTTTAAGCTAGAGGAAAGTTATTTGGAGTTAAATAACTTAGGAAGGCTTTTAAAGCCTCCCCGAATTAAGTTCTTCTGACTCCAGTTAGCCCATCTGCCTCTCACCTTTAATTTTCTGCTTGTATTCTTCTGGCCGGTGGAGGTACATTGCTGCAGCATCGCCGTTCAGAGGATCGATGGGGTTGGGGTAGGCCAGCAACTGGGGCAGGAAGGACTCAAATATATTGGTAAGATCTGAAGAGACAGACAGACACGTCAAGCCTAGGAGCATTCAAGTTCACCTACAACTCACTTGCATTCAGTGGTCAAAACTACTTACCTTTGTGGGTGCTTAACTACCTGGCGACCACTTATTTCCACAGGCATATTTCCACTGCCTAGGACCTGTGTTATACAGTCAGTTGAATGCTAACGGAACATTTAATCTTAATTAGAAGAACCAGATAGACGTACCTGATATTTGTCACAATTTAATTCACTCCATTTACCAAACCAAAAAGATTTGGAAATACTACATATTTACTACAACAGGTACTCTAATACTCTGTAGCACCTTACATTCTTATAAAATGAATAACTGAACGGGTCATCTTCTATAACTCCCAAAGCTCCCTATTGAAAAAGCATTCAGCTGCCAGCTCTTAAAAGAATTGAACAATTTTACAGGCTTGACATTTAATTCAATTCTCCTAACAGAGGTCAATTAAGCAGTTTTTCAATCATCCTGAGTAGTGATGACAGGAACCTATATGGACCTGCCAAAAACTACATCAAATCAGATTAAGCACCAATCTACTGCATTTCTTAATTCCATTCTCAGCCAGGTGTGACTTTTCCAAGTGGCACTGTCTGGAGACCGTGCTGTCACAAACAGGGCTACCATTGGCACCAGTGGGTAGGGGCCACGGGGGCTGAGCAGTGCCCACCCCCCATGATTATCTGGACTAAAATGTTAGTAATGCTGAGCTTCAGAAATGCTACTCTAGAGAAAACCTTTTTGTAAAGGGGTCAAATGAAATACTTCAGGCTTTGTGGACCACATTACAGTCTTCGTTAAAACTACTCAACACTCAGCTATGCCCCTGTAGCACAAAAATAGGCAAAGACAAGAGGTACATAAGTTGGTGTAGCTGTGTTCCAACAGACCTTTATATGTAAAAACAGCCACAGTTAGCCTAACTTTGCCTAGAAGACCCCACACGTGAGAGGCCTTGCTTATACTGTAAGGTTAAGCAATGGAACAGAGAACAATCCAGAAAGCACAGCTCCGCAGAACCTTCTGCAGTGGTGGAATGGCTGCACCAGCCACAGCCACAGCCTGCAGAAACATGGCTGCCGGGATTCAGGAAACGAACTTTTCATTAAAAAGTGGTTTTTTTCTCCTAATTTTATTTGAAGGGCAGATCAGAGAGACAGATGGAGAGACTGGTTCATTTCGCAGATGTGTACAATAGTTGAGGCGAGGCCAGGCCAAAGTCAGCAGCCCCAAAACTCCATCTCAGTCTCCCCTCTGGGTGGCAGGGACCACGTACCTGCTACCGCCCAGGGTGGGCATTAGCAGAAAGCTAGACTGGAAGCTGAGGAGAACTACTACCCAATGTAAAGAGCCACACGGGGGTAGGAGCCCCTACATCTGGGGAATGGCGTGATGGTCCCACAGCAGCTGGCTCAGCCCTATTCTCATGCACCAGATGTCGACCCTGACCTCTGACTGGAAATTACAGACCTGTGGCCGTCCACCCAGGGCTATCTCACCTTCACAAGGCCAAGCCCAAAGACACACATTAGAGGAAGCTTCCCACGTACCAGGACACAAATGTTGAAAATCCAAATCAGAAAAGCAAAAACAGAAACAACCTTCTGAGATAAAACCCAAACCATATGCCGTAAGATTTTTCCTGCCATTTATTTTATAATTGCTTTAAAAAAGTAAGCAACATGTTCAACAAATCAACAATTATTTGCAGCACAAAACCATTAGAAAGTGTTTTTTAAGGGCTAAGGAATAGAGGAAGCACGCTTAAGGGCTTCAACGCTGGGTGGAGAAAGGCCCTACAATGGTATCTACATACATTCTCTAAATTACTACTAGGTATAGTATGCATGCAAAAGAAGAGTGTTTAAAATTTTTAAATTTATTTTTATTTATCTGAAAGGTAGAGACACAAAGATACATAGAACTCTTCCATTCACTCCAGATGCCTGCAACAGGTAGCACTGGGCCAAGCCAAAGCCGGGAGCCTGGAATTCAATGTAAGTCTCCCACACAGGAGCAGCAGGGGCCCAAGAAGTTGATGCACCATCTGCTGCCTCCTAGGGTGCACATTAGCAGGGAGCTGGGTTGGAAGCAGAGCTGGGATCTGGATCAGGAACTCCAATGTGGGGTGCAGGCGTCTCAAGCGGCATCTTTAACCATGCACCAAACATCTATCCCAAGGTGACTGTTTTTAAAAGTTATCTCAAGGCAAAACCTTGTAATTTCTACTTTTTACACTTCAATTGATGCTCTGCTCATTTTACACTTAAAGATAACATTTTCCTATAGATGTTCTACTTGCTGCAGTCAGGAGTCAGGGACTCTGGATCTCCCACGTGGGTGCGGGACACAAGCACTTGAACCATTTTCTGCTGCCTTCCCAGGTGCATTAGCAGGGAGCTGAATCCAAAGCAGAGCAGCTGGGACTCAAACCAGTGCTCCAGAAGCCAGCACTGTGGCATACTGGGCTAAGCCTCCACATGTGGTGCTGGTATCCCATATGGGCACCTGTGCTAGCCCTGGCTGTTCCACTTCCAATCCAGCTCTCTGCTATGGTCTGGGAAACCAGCAGACGATGACCCAAGTCCTTGGGCTCCTGCACCTGCGTGGGAGACCTGGAAGAAGCTCCTGGCTCCTGGCTTCGGATCAGCCCAACTCCAGCCACTGTGGCCATTCGGAGAGTGAACCAGAGGCTAAAAGACCTTTCTCTCTGTCTCTCTCTAACTCTACCTCTCAAATAAAAAAAATATTAAAAAGAAAAAAAAGACAAACAACCTGTGCTCCCACATGGGATGCTGGCAGTGGCTCAATGCTGCACCACAACACCGGCCCCTTCTTTCCACTTTCATGTATGTTAAATATCTAAATATCTAATAAAACATGAAAAGTCTGAAGGATGTTTCTTTCCTTCTCTTTAAGTAGGTGAGTTATTAAGGCAGTGGTAGAAAACACACAAGCTGGGGCCAGCGCTGTGGCATAGCGGGTAAAGCCGCCACCTACAGTGCCTGCATCCCATATGGGTGCTGGTTCAAGTCCCGGCTGCTCCACTTCCAATCCAGCTCTCTGCTATGGCCTGGGACAGCAGTAGAAGATGGCCCAAGTCTTTGGGCACCTGCACCCATGTGGGAGACCCGGAAGAGGCTCCTGGCTTCAGATTGGTGCAGCCTGGCTGTTGTGGCCATTTGTGGGGTGAACCAGTGCATGGAAGACCTCTCTCTCTGCCTCTCCTCCTCTCTCTGTGTAACTCCAACTTTCAAATGAATAAATCTTTAAAAAAAAAAAAAAAAAACCCACAGTTGTAAGCAAATCAAGAAGAGTTCTACCGACTGAACGTGACCCCAGGGCAGAGTTACTCAGAGTTCCCTCAGCAGGAACATCAGGCACAGTGGGCAGCAGGTCAACCGTGTGCAGCACTTCCTGTGCACTGGGTACTCCTGTGCACTCTGCACGCACACTCCTAGCTTCCATACAGTCATTAAGGTAGTTATCATTATGTCCATTTTACATACAGAGAAACCAAGGCACACAGAGGTTAGTTAACTCGCCTGAGAGGCAGGATTTTTTTTTTTTTTTTTTTTACAGGCAGAGTGGACAGTGAGAGAGAGACAGAGAGAAAGGTCTTCCTTTGCCGTTGGTTTACCCTCCAATGGCCGCCAAGGCTGGCACGCTGCGGCCGGCGCACTGCGCTGATCCGATGGCAGGAGCCAGGTGCTTCTCCTGGTCTCCCATGGGGTGCAGGGCCCAAGGACTTGGGCCACCCTCCACTGCACTCCCTGGCCACAGCAGAGAGCTGGCCTGGAAGAGGGGCAACCGGGAAAGAATCCGGTACCCCGACCGGGACTAGAACCCGGTGTGCCGGTGCCGCAAGGTGGAGGATTAGCCTAGTGAGCCGCGGTGCCGGCCAAGAGGCAGGATTTCAAAGCTGGGCTTACGGGGCTGGTGCTGTGGCGTAGCAGGTTAAGCTTCCGTCTGCAGTGCCAGCATCCCAAATGGGTGCCAGTTTAAATCCTGGCTGTTCCACTTCTGATCCAGTTCCCTGCTAATGCGCTTGGAAAAGCAGTAGAGGGATGGTCCAAGTGCTTGAGCCCCTGCACCCACGTGGGAGACCTGGAAGAAGCTCCAGGCTCCTGGCTTCGGCCTGGCCCAGCCCTGGCCATCTGGGGAGTGAATCAGTGCACGGAAGAACGCTCTGTCTCTCCTCTGTCTATAATTCTGCCTTTCAAATATATAAAGTTTTTTTTTTTAAAGGCTGGGCTTACCTACTATGCTGCCTCTATTAATGGACAACATGGTCTCAACTGTCATGATGGCACTGCTCACAGCCCTGCACCAACACCATGCACCCATACTGCACATCTCCCAAGTGCAAGCCAGAAGGCAGAGCCCTACGTAGAGAACGTGCAGGCATTCCAGGGCCTGCTTCACAGAGGCCGTGTGATGTCTCTGAGTAGCTCACCGGAGGCAGGACCCAGGCCACACAGACTCCTGCACACTGCGATTACAGGAGACGTGCAGGAGGATGTGCTGTGGACTGCCCCCCTCCCCCCCCAACAGCAACGAAACCTCCCAGGACAAAGGAGAGGCTTCGTCATCTTTAAGTAACGTTCAGAAGGGCTCCAGGGCTCAAGAAATACTGCAGACCACCACTGTATCACTAGGGGTCTCATGGTCCCAGGAAGAGACTTTTATACCCTCTCCTACTATCTTTAAGTTTCCTCAAGCTACAGTAAGTTGCTTTGCCTACACATATGTTTCAAACAAATAAAAGAACCCTTAATTACTGGTTTTCCTTCCTGTGCTCACACATTTCGGATCCACATGTACAGATGGGCTGAGTCACCCCTGAGCCTGCAGTTTCGGGTGAAGATGTCAGTGTCTGAGGCCAGCACGTTATGGCCATGGCCACCTTAGGGCGGTAAAGCATTCCTGCACGTGGCTGCCAGAGTGACTTCGAGGCAGGGGCCTCCTGTTAGGGGCCCTGCTCACACGTGGGGACGTGCAGAAAAGCTTTCAAGATGGAAGACGCTGGCCGGAAGTCCAACCACAAGCCAAGTCTGAAACAGAGATTCATCTCAGGAAAAACATCACAATGAGCATATCTCTCTAGAATTATTAATAAAAACATGTATTAGTTCAAAGAGCTTCATTTTGAAAGCATGAATCTTGGCAGTGGGCATTTAAGCCTAGTGGTTAAGATACCTGTATCTCATCCTAGAGTGCTTGGGTTTCATTCTGGGTTCTGGCCCCAAACTCCAGCCTCATGCCAATGTGGACCCCAGGAGGCAGGGGTTACGGCTCAAGGAGTTGGGTTTCTGCCACCCACTTTGAGTGACTTGGACTGAGTTCTAGGCTCTTAGCCTCTGTCCAACCCCAGATGTCGCTGGCATTGGGCAGTGCATCAGGACATGGGAACTACTACTGTTTGTCTCCTGACCACTCAAAAAAAATTTTTTTAAAGATCTACTTATTTACTTGAAAGAGTTAGAGAGGGAGGGAGAGGTAGACAGAGATCTTCCATCCACTGGTTCACTCCCCAGAATGGTTACAACAGCCAGGGCAGGGCCAGGCCAAAGGCAGGAGCTTTATCCAGGTCTCCCACATGAGTGGCAGAGGCCCAAGCACTTGGGCCATTTTCCACTGCTTTCCAAGGCATTAGCAGGGAGCTGGATTGGAAGTGAACAGCTGGGACACAAACCAGCGCCTGTATGGGATGCCAGCATCACAGGTGGCAGCTTGACCCACCACACCACAATGCTGGCCTCAACACTTTTTTAAACTACAGAACAAACATCTATCTTCAAATTTTTGAAAGGGAGAGAGCCAGCTACACACCACTGAAGATTACGGCGTGCCGGCTCCATTCCTGCTGTCTTCCAGCGTAAGCTCAGCAAATGGCTCTTCACTGACCCCAGACTCAATCGGCAGTTCCCAGAATGCGGTCCGCCAGGCTCGCTCTCCAGGCGCACGGCGGTGTTCACGTGAGCACACAGCCCTCAGCGTACCGGGCCCATGAGCCAGAGCAGCGCTGGCTGCTTGTCTGTCAGAATGACCGTGCCCTTTTTATGAGGACACACACGCCGGTGCTTCACAGCGTCCCCACGGCCTCTGCTCCAGGCCCGGCTGGCCTGTCTGTGTGATCTGCACAGCCAGGAAGCTCGGCCCAGCAGCTCCGTGGGAAGGGAGGGCCCTGCCTGTCGTGCAGCCGCCCCGCTGCAGCTTTCATCCTTGTCTCCTGCACACCGCCGTCGCCATCGCTTCTCCAGGAGGAAGCGAGCCACGCCAGAGTCAGGAGACAGTGGCTCCACTCTAGAGGGGCGCGAAAGGGCTGCAGCAGAGGTGAGCGGGCAGTGGCGGCTGTCACCTACCACACTTGGGCGTTTGGCAGGGAAAATCCCAGTAGGCCCAGCTGTCCCCAGCGAAAGGGAAGCTGACTCCTCCCTGGTGAGCAACAGACGAAAACCCGAAAAGCCCACAAGTCTAATCTCGGGCTTCCCACTGACTGGCCGTGACCTTGGGCAGGTCTCCTGCTCGGAAACTCACATTTCTTCATCTGCAAAAAAGAGAAGTATGACACTGCTGTCCCTTAGAAGGAAGCATCACACACACAGCTCTAAGATAGGCTTCAGACTGCACCAAAGGACTGGTCTGGAATAAATACAAACGTGACCATCTTCTAAGAGAAATTCCTGCCGCTTCTATCCCTTAAGGAGAGTTAATAAAAATGAGTCACGGTGGAAAAAATGCACCAATTCTTAGAGCAAGGCCACCCTATTCCAGGTGACTCACAGCAAAACGGTACCTGGCTTAAAGGAGAGAAGGCCGGAGAGGGAGGTGAATCATGGATCTCATGGTTTATTCCTGGCTGTTTATGAACCAGTGACCATGGTTATTTCTTCCTCCTCTATTTCCTTTGAACATTGGAATGGAAAATTTTGTAAGGTTGCTTTCCTCAGGTTAAAATCCTGCGGCTGTCCAAAGCCTCACGTGGCTTGCCCCACAAGTGCCTACTATAGTAAGCAGCCAGCTATCTAGGAGAATTTTACTTGCAGAATCCTCATTCACTTTTCGGATTTAACACTGAAAAACAAAAGCTCTAACTCAGAAAACACCACCATCATATAGTCACAGCCAAGCACCGAAAACCATCAAAGCCATCTCTCCCTTCCCAAAAGCCATTTTGCCTGTTCCATTTCCTACTTCTTTTTTATAATATTTATCTGAAAGGCAGAGCATTGCAGAAAGAGAAGGAGGGAGGGCAGAGGGACAAAGAAGGGAAGAGAGAGGGAGGGAAGGCAGGCGAGGTGGGGAGAGAGAGAGACAACAGGATCGGGGAAGAGAGATCTTCCATCCACTGCTTCACTCCTCAAACAGCTTCAACAGCCAGGGCTGGGTCAAACTGGAGCCAGGAGCCAGGAGCCCTGTCCAGGCCCCCCACATGGTGGGGCAGGGGTCTCAGAACTTGAGCCATCTTCTGTTGCCTTCCCAGGCCCATCAGCAGGAAGGAAGCTGGGCAGGAAACTCAGCAGCTGGGATGCAAACAGGTGCTCTGACAGGGGGTGAGGGATGCTGGCATCCACGCAGCAGCTTAACCTCTGTGCCAAAATGCTGGCCCCTCCCTGTTCCCAGGAACCCAGTGCATTGGGTTCCTTCTTTTTAAAAACAACCAGATAACAAATAAGAAAATTCCTTGGGGTTACAGCAGCCTCATGCTCAGTGGTGTGAATTCTAACGTATTTGTATTTCAAAAATTAGCCTTGCACATTCCTACTCTGGGAAGCCCGTCACCTCACAATTTTAAAGAAGTCAGTCTGTTGGGGCCGGTGCCGTGGTGTAGCAGGCTAAGCCTCTGCCCGAGGCGCCAGCATCCCTTATGGACACCAGTTTGTGTCCCAGCTGCTCCTCTTCTGATCCAGCTCTCTGCTGGTGGCTTGGGAAGGCAGTGGAAGATGGCTCAGGTTGCTTGGGCTCTTGTACTAGCGTGGGGGACCCAGAGAAAGCTTCTGGCTCCTGGCCTCAGATTGGCCCAGCTCTGGTTCTTGTGGCCTTTGGGGGGAGTGAACAAACAGATGGATAGAAGGAAGACCTTTCTCTCTGTGTCTCCTTCTGTAACTCTAAGTCTCAAATAAATAAAATCTTAAAACATAAAACTCCCCTTTACCCTAATTCTTTAAAAAAAAAAAAAAAAGTCTGTGCTGATACCTATGAAATCTTTAATGGGTCCTTTTGTTTCCAATCTTGGTAAATTTGACCTGCATAAATTACTTGCTGGAAAACCTGTTCCCCTCTCCAAACAGGCAGTGTAGGCTTCTCCAAAACCCTTGCTCCCAGCTGCTATGCCTTTGGAAGGAACTGGGTAAGGCCCACCCCCTTAATTCCATGGACTCAGTCGGGTTTCCAGACTTACCACCTGCCCTAAGAAAACAATTCCAGTTCCGCGGCTTTCCAGTAGCCAGCTCCTGGAAGGCTGTCGAGGCTTCCAACTCGTGCCTCTGCGACCAGGGAAAGCTTCCCAAAAGGGTGGGCACTGGCACGGGGGTTCAGATACTACATTGGGGGCCAGCACTGTGGGAAAGCGGGTAAAGCCACTGCCTTTGATGTGACATCCCTTATGGGCACCAATTCAAGTCCCAGCTGCTCCACTCCAATCCAGCTCCCTGCTAATGTGCCTGGGAGGGCAACAGAAGACAGCCCAATTGCTTGGGCCCTTGTACCTGCATGGGAGACCTGGAAGAAGCTCCTGCCTCCTGGCTTCAGCCTGGCCCGGCTGTTGCAGCCATCTGGGCAGTGAACCAGCAAATGGAAGATCTATCTCTTCCTCTATGAAATAGATAAAATAAATCTTTATTTATTTTTAAAGATGCCTACTTGGGACCCCTGCATCCCATACAGAATGCCTGGGTTTGAGTCCTGGCTCTACTTCCCAATTCTAGCTTCCTGCCAATGCACACCCTGGGAGGCAGCAGGTGATAGCTTAAGTAGTGGGTCTCTGACACCCATGTGGGTCCCAGATTGAATTCCAGGCCCTGGCTTCAGTCTGGCCTAGCTCTGGTTGTTGCAGACATTTGGGAAGTAAATCACAGACATGGGGGAGGTAAATCAGTGGGTGGAAGACCTCTTTCCCCCTCTCCTGTTCTCTAGCTTTTGCTCTCTCTTCCCCCTCCCCTGCGACTCTTGCTCCCCTTCTCCTTTTTCCTCTCCTGCTCGTAACTAGAGGTAAAGAGATGGACAAAATCATGAGTTGAATTCTCAGGATCCAGAACCAGTGTTTCCTCTGTAACTTAAACAGGGCTCTGCCTTGCAACTAATGGCCAAGTAAAGTTGGAGCCACCATGAATTTCAGTCATGCCATTCATATCCTTGATTGCTAGGGAAAATCAGCCACTGGTTTTTCATAATCCCACTGGCTGACTTTTGCTTATCTTATAAGGAACTGCATTAAACTCATCCTAATGCACAAGTCATAAACTTATAGTATGTGTTCAAGATAAAGCTGACCACAGAATGTCATCTCATTCACCAGACATACTGTTGCGTGAGTCGGTGGTAGAGTTATCCACTATCTGAGTCAAAACCCAGCAGCCACGTATTTTTTGGTTAGATTGAAATAGGGAAATAGTAAGATTTCCAGACTTCCTTTGGTTATTGAATAATTTACCTTCTACCCTTTTAACAGCTCCTAGGAACTTGTAGTATTAATAATGGATGAGGCTTTTTTTTTTTTTTTTTTTTTTTTACTTTTTTTCCTGCTGGTAGCCTAAGAACATGAAAAAAAAAAAAGCCTTATACTACACTTAGGAAAAAGTATTACATATGGTTTTATTTTGTAACTTCAAGTATTATTGCCTTAATGTCTTTTAACCCTGTTACAACGCTGCTTGTAGACATGTTAATATAGTAATACTTTTATGATAAATTGACTTTAAGGACTACTCTTTTGCTGTTTTATCATGTATGCATTATTTTGTATATGTACAGGGCAAGTAGGTATATAACTTGATAAAGTTGCAGTCATAAAATATTATTAACAGAAGATGTAAGAAATTTCTGCATGGTCTAAATCTTTGTGTACTTTATTTGTAAATTATTTGCCCTGAAGTTTTAGAAAATAGTTTCTGAATTTTAAAATTGCTGGATTCATGCAGCCAGCATTGCAGGTTATCAGAGATCAAAGATTGTAATAATACATTTTGAAAATTGTAAGCAAAAAGTTATTTTTATATTATATACTGTCTAATTGTTCATCTTAATTGTCCTTGTTTTCAACTAGTCATGGAGATTCAGTAAGTGCCTTGGAACAATATTGAAGTCTCTTAGCTTGTGTGTGTTACTTTAATATTTGAACTCAACTGGGATTAGAAGACTATCAATTATATGTATGTTTCAGAATATTTGACCTGCCATTAAAACAACAAAAACAATTAAAAAAAAAAAAGCCACCAGTAAAATTCTACAAAAAAGGTAGAAAAAAAAAAACCAAACTACACATCTCCATGAACGTGAAAGTCCTGCACTGCACACAACCAAGCGGCTGTGACAAGAAAACACTCAGTAAACAGAGGGCCCTAAAATATGGTGCACCCCACCTCCCACCCAAGAAAATTTCAATAAAGCCAGCAAGGAACCCCTCAGGCAGGCAGGAGGACTTCAAGGAAGAAGTGGTTTTGAGCTTGAAAGCAGCTTTCTCTAAAGTCAGTAGTTTGAGCCCAATTTCAACGACAAAAAGCCCATCTGTTTTGCCGTGCTGAGGGCACAGGGCACGCGAGGGCCAAAATGTGGCAGCCCCCTCCCTGCCCTGGGGGGAGCCTTGGAACAGGCTGGGCCGACACCAGCCCTCCACGTGCTGTTGAGTTCAGGGCACTCCAGCAAGCTGCATGGGAACCACATGCTCTGCCACCAGTCAGCTCAAAGGAAAACTCAAGAACGCAGTTACTTCACCTCCCAGGGTCTTATGTGCACAGAAGTATACAAAAGGCCTGAGCACATCGGATTCACGCTGTTTTCAGGGTAGTCGGCGGGGATCTTTTAAAACTAGTGAACAGTCTCACTGAAGACAGTCCTGCAGGCACCTTCCTCCTCTCAAACAAACTGAAGACAGAACTGGCACAAATTAAGGTGCAGTAGTCAAGGGGCTGTCATGACAGTGCAGCGGTTGCAGTCATAACTCAGCAACCCATATGAGTACCAGTTCAAGTCCTGGCTGCTTTTCTTTTTTTCTTTTTAAAGATTTATTGGCTGGCGCTGTGGCTCAATAGGCTAATCCTCCGGCTGCGGCGCCGGCACACCGGGTTCTACTCCCGGTTGCTCCTCTTCCAGGCCAGCTCTCTGCTGTGGCACGGGAAGGCAGTGGAGGATGGCCCAAGTGCTTGGGCCCTGCACACGCATGGGAGACCAGGAGAAGCACCTGGCTCCTGGCTTTGGATCGGCGCAGTGTGCCGGCCATGGCGGCCATTTAGGGGGTGAAGACCTTTGTTTGTCTTTCTCTCTCTCTCTCACTAGAACTCTGGCTGTCAAAAAAAAAAAAAAAAGATTTATTTATTTATTTATTTATTTGAAAGGCAGAGTGGCAGAGAGGCAGAGAGAGAGGTTTTTCATTCACTGGTTCACTCCCCAGATGGCCCCAATGGCCAACTGCTCCACTTTCGATCCAGTTCCCTGCTAGTGGTCTGGAAAAAGCAGAAGATGGCCAAGTGCTTGGGCCCCTGCACCCACGCTGGGGACCTGGAAGAGGCTCCTGGCTTAGACCTGGCTCAGCATTGGCCACTGCAGCTATCTGAGGAGTGAAGAGGAGGATAAAGACCTCTCTCTCTGTCTCTCCCTCTAACTCTTTGATATAAGTTAAGCTGCCGTCTGCAGCGCCATCTTGAGTCCCAGCTGCTCCTCTTCTGATCCAGCTCCTGGCTACTGTGCCTGGGAAAGCAGCAGAAGATGGCCAAGTGCTTGGGACCCTGTACCCGTATGGCTTCTGCCTGGCCCAACCCTGGCCATTGCAGCTATTTGGGGGGTGAACCAGCACAGCAGATGGAAGGTCGGTCTTTCCCCAGCTCCCCACCCCAGTGATTCTTTCAAATAAACAAATAAATCTTTAAAAAAGGCTGTGCTCCACTTCACTTGTTTACAACTTAATCCACAAGGTAAGTCCTTTACCCAGTCAGCTGAGGCAGGAGTACAAAGCCCGCTGGAGGGAGAACATGCGGGCCTGGCCACGGGGGAGGAGGGCAATCAGGACTGGGTTGCAGTGGAAGCAACAAAAATCTGTGCTAAAAAAGGAAAACTGGACAAGAGACGCGTTAGCTACCTGTGGCACACTCTAGCAACCTCTGCCTCCATCAGTTCTTAAAATTACATTTGTTTTTGGAAATGCAATGCAGATCCCTTTGGCTGCATTTTGAGTTTTCCAGAGCGTTTATCGCCCCTGTCTAGAAGAGCAGGAAGGGATGTAAAAAAGATGCTATCGTGCAGGAAGCCAAAATGAGTCAATTTTGTAATCAGTTACTTTCCTTTTGATGCCACAGGAGTAACAATAGATGACTTCATCCTTGATAAGTAACTTTATACAAAAGTAACCATGTTACTCAGCGTAATTAGCCCCCTTGGAAAGTTAAATAATAAAAAATTTTAAATTACTGATCAAATTACAATTGAACTTCTGAACAAACAAATTGCATGTGTAGTTGGCAAAGGGAAAGCAGGATGAGAACAGAAAGGCAAGGGGTCAAATGGGTGACGGGAAGTAATTTTCTTCTGTGGGAGGGTGATGGGATGGAGGACGAGATTTACCGCTCACATGAACACTGTTTAATACCAGGCTATGGTGAGCAGAAACCTGAAATGGTAACTGGGGGCTGCTGGTGCACTACGAACATGCACGCCCACTGCACAGCACATGCCTGGGGCCAAGTGAATTACAGGAAATTTCACCACATCGTGCAGCAGAAGTAGGTGTTGCAACAAGTTTTAGGTGCCAGGCTAAGCCTTCTGCTGTACAGCTGAATATTTATGTTAACATGCCAACTTTCTACTAGTTATTTAGTATTAAATCGATTTTTCTTTTTTGTCCTTTAACAGACCAAGCGTCTCAAGCAGCACTGAGGAAAATGGAGTGAGTCAGACCTCACCGGTCATGATCGATGCCAGAGGCTTCAGCAGTTCGTAATAAAAATGCAGTTCAGATCTTAAGTCTAACAAAAACCCTTTAAGGTCACCTGATCCAACCCTTCCTGCCAGGACTTCCATACACATTTTATTTACTTTTCCCTCAAGCTTTCCATGAAGTGCTGAATTTTCTTGAGAAACACTTTGCATTTTGAAAAGTCAAAACCAAGAGTGTGCCCTGCTCAGTACACTTTTGACGCCACTGACAGCATTGCTTCCTGCTTTCCTGCACCTGCCCGTGACGCAGTGTGCGCATGCTTTATTATGCACTCAAGTAACACACACGCACGCGCAGACACACACACACACGTATGATGGAAGTCTGCCTTCAGCTCATTCTGACCACTGCGGGGTTAGCTCTTCTTCTTTTAAGGTTTATTTATTTATTTGAAAGCAGAGCTAGAGAAGGGGGCGGGGGGGGGGGGGGAGGGAAGAGTTCTTCCATCAGCTGGTTTACTCCCCAGATAGCCAAAACAGCCAGAGCCAGGCTAAAGCCAGAAGCCAGGAGCTTCTTCCGCATCTCCCACATGGTGCAGGAGCCCAAGGACTTGCGCCATCTTCCGCTGCTTTCCCAGGCACATTAGCAGGAAGCCAGATTGGAAGTGGAGCAGCCAGAGCTCACATGGTGCCCATAGGGGATACTAGCACTGCAGGCAGAGGCTTAGGCTTCTGTGCCACAGCGCCAGGCCCTGGTCTAATTCTTCTTCATTAAATTGCTTTGCAAGCCAATACAACAACACACTAATGTTTTATATATGTGATGCAACCTGAGTCATGTTAGCCTTCTGCTTTTAAATCTATTGGGGAGGGGGGCGATGCTGTGGCTTAGCAGGTAAAGCTGACATCTGCACTGCCAGCATCCCATTCGGGCACTGGTTCGAGTCCTGGATGCTCCACTTCCGATCCAGCTCCCTGCTAATGCACCTAGGAAAGCAGTGGAAGATGGCCCAAGTGGTTGGGCCACTGCCACCCACATGGGAGATCTGGATGAAACTCCCGGCTCCTGGCTTTGGCCTGAGTCAGCCCTAGCCATTGCAACCTTTGGGGGAATGAACCAGCTGATGGAATAACTCTCTCTCTGCCTCTCCCTGTAACTCTTTCAAATAAAAAAAAATTAAATAAAAACAAAAAGACTAAATGCTGAGGTCTCCATATCTCAGTGTAAGCAAACAAAATTTCCTTTAAAAAAAAAAATGTTTCGGGGGCCAGTGTTGTGGCTCAGTAGGGTAAGCCATCTTGGCCTGCAAGGTTGGCATCCATATGGGCGCTGGTTCAAGTCCCAGCTGCTCCATTTGCAACTGGGCTCCCTGCTAACGCCCCTGGGAAAGCAGCGGAAGATGGCCCAAGTACTTGGGCCCCTGCCACGTGAGTAGGAGACGCAGAAGAAGCTCCTAATTCCTGGCTTTAGCCTGGCCCAGCCCTGGCCATCGTGGCTATTTGATGAGTGAGCCAGCAGATGCAAGATCTCTGTCTCCCTCTCCCGCTCTGTAATTCTGCCTTTCAAGTAAATACATAAAATGTTAAAAAAAAAAAAAAAGAAAAGAAAAAGAAACAGCTCTGCTTGTCAATGCCAAGATGAAACTTGTTGATAAACCTAGCTAGGCAAAGCAGCCACTATTAGTTGAAGAGTAGAGAGGAAAAAAAATAACCCTGTTTGGAACCTCATATACCTGCTGATGGAAATGTAACATGGTACAGGAACTTTGGGAGATAGCCTTCGTATGCTTAAACATTTACTGTACCACCCAGCAATTCCATTCCTAGATATATACCCAAGAGAAACATAAACATATGTCCGCATAAAGAGTTGCACACAAATATTTACAGAGGGATTATTTAATAGCTCACAGGTGGAAACAACCCAAATGTCCATCATCTGACAAAAGGATAAACAAAATGCGGCACAGTCATGTAACGGAACACCAGCCAATAATCTGAGGGAGAAAATTCTGAAACATGCACTGACCTTCAAAACAGTACACAAGGTGAAAAAGAGGCTGTCACACCACCCATGGTGTGTGATTCCACTGATAAGCACCCTCCAGAACAGAGACAACTAGAGAGACAGAGAGCAGCCTAGAGCTTGCCTCAGGCTGGCGGGGTGGGACCAGGGAATAACCAGAGGGTACAAGTTCCTTTGTGGTTGATGAGGGTTTTGGTTGCATGTAACTGTGAACATGCTAAAAGCTATGGAATTACTTGTATGGTTGTGAATTATAACTCTAATGCTGCCATTAAAAAAAAAAATCTGTTCTGAGACATGAGGACTTGGGAACCAGCAAACCTCTCGTACAAAGCCCTTCTGGTCAGTGGTAAAAGCTTTAGTGGAGCTAAAGTCCAATTTACTTTGTTGTAATTGGAAGCAGCTTGCTGTATTTTGATATGTACATTTCTAAAATGTGAATGCAGTTTAAGACAACACATTATTACATCAGATGTTCCAGGCAGAGTGCCATGAGACATTTTCACTCACACACAAAAAAACTTAACAGGAATCTATTTAGTCAGCCTCAGAGTGTAGGATCTCCTCCTCCTGTCTCATCTCCCTGTAAGGTATGGTTACTTCACTCATTAAGTCAACAGACAGCGGAAGCCTTATGTGCATGGGGCAAGGTTCTAGGCGTGTGTGTGTGGACAGGAACAAGACATCGGTCCTGCCCTCACTGGGCTTACAATCTAATACTAGGACAGCATAAACACTAAGTGTGTGCCAGTTTTTAAAAACAGGGTTCTGAGCTAAGGAAGGGCACCACTTTATATGGAGTAGCTAGGAAAGGCGGCCTTCCTGAGGAAGTGAAAAGTTGCCAGACACACTGGTCAGGGAGTACTGGAATGGCACCATGAGGAAGCCCAGGCTTCCTGGGAGTCCTACTCCCCAGCCTCACACAAGGATGCCAGGCATGGTGACCTGCAGGCTGTGGCTGGACTGAGACGGCTCCCCTGCCTCGGACCACTGGAGGGGCTTCCAACTCTCAGCAGGAGGAAGCCCTCCCTGGTTCAGCCAAGCCCAAAGTGATCTTTCCACCCTGGCTCGTGCCTCTCAGCCAACTGTCATATATACCACTTCTCTTCCCCCCCACCCTACCACTCACAGACAAACCAGATATGGAACCCATAGTCCTTAAGGTAGAAAATAACCTAGAAGCACAAAATATGCAGGCATAAACAAGAGATAGGAGGCAGGAAGTCAGAGTGGGCCATGAAGACAGCTACAAACTCCAAGAACACCCAGAGCCTGCTGCAGCAGAGGAAGCCTCAGGCAGTAGCTCTGAAACCCGAGGACGCGGACAAGGTGGGCAACAGATCTGCTAGACCTCTCACTAACTTCGAAATTATTTCAATAAGCCTGGCCAGGTTATAAGCTCAAGGAGAGGAGGCCCGATGCTCTGTGGTATTCGGCACAGTATGAAGGTACTTCAAAAAGTTCATGAAAAGTGGAATTAAAAGCACATTTAGGTGAAAAATGTTGAAACCCATCATTTTTTCACAATGTGCACTTCCATTAACTTTTTGAAGCGCTCCCGTATTTTGCAGAGTCGGGCAGTTCACTTGTTGACTCACTGTTAGGAGATGAGTGGTCAAGATAGAAGGCGTTGCCGGCGCCGCGGCTCACTAGGCTAATCCTCCGCCTAGCGGCGCCGGCACACCAGGTTCTAGTCCCGGTCGGGGCGCCGGATTCTGTCCCGGTTGCCCCTCTTCCAGGCCAGCCCTCTGCTGTGGCCACGGAGTGCAGTGGAGGATGGCCCAGGTGCTTGGGCCCTGCACCCCATGGGAGACCAGGAAAAGCACCTGGCTCCTGGCTCCTGCCATCGGATCAGCGAGTTGCGCCGGCCGCAGCGCGCTGGCCGCGGCGGCCATTGGAGGGTGAACCAACGGCAAAAGGAAGACCTTTCTCTCTGTCTCTCTCTCTCACTGTCCACTCTGCCTGTAAAAAAAAAAAAAAAAAAAAAAAAAAGATAGGAGGCGCTGTCCCACAGGGACGGGGCAGGGGAGGGCCGTGGGCTTTTGTGTTTCACTGCAGGTCAGAAACCTTCCCTCCTATCACTTTTGCTGGGAGGCTTTTCGAGAGAGCCAGGGCCACAGAAGATGAAGAAATCATGTAAATTCATTGGAGAGTCAAATGGGAACTAACAAAGCACAGCCTTTGATACGGGCAATTCAGTGGATTACGTAACGGTGGAGGACTCAAAGGCAGAGTTTTGAAAAAGTGGACAATTCTTGGGGCCGGTGCTGCGGTGTCGGCATCCCACACAGGCTCCAGTTCGAGTCCCAGCTGACCTTCTTCTGATCCAGCTCCCTGCTATGGCCTGGGAAGGCAGCAGAAGATGGGCCAAGTGCTTGGGCTCCTGCACTCACGTGGAGGACCTGGAAGAAGCTCCTGGCTTCAGATCGGCTCAGCTCTGGCCATTGTGGCCAACTGGGGAGTGAATCAGTGGATGGAAGAACTTTGTCTTTCCCTCTCTCTAACTCTACACCTCAAATAAATAAAATAATTTTTAATGGACAATGTGCCTTTAAGTCACTCGAGTAAACAGAATGCCTTTCTGCAGAAGACCCCTTGCCAGCACCTGCTGCCCTCGTGCTCAGACCAGCACACAACGCCGAGGGTCATCTTAAAAGGCCTTCGTGTCTATCTTTTTAACTTGAGCCTTCTCAAAAGCCTCACGCCATCTGTCACTGGCACTGTACTTTATCTGATGTGGTTTCCTCTCAACTCAGCTTCCCAGTGATGTTTAAAATCTTGTGGACATATTTAAATTCTTGACACAGACCCTGTCATAAAATTGGTTCATTAGGGTCAAAAGGTAGAAACAAAATTCTGCCACATTGTAAATTTCCAGTGCAGGCTTTAATTTTTTTTTTCATTAGTAGCACTGGAAAAAAATATTACTGCACAAGTATGTTACAGTTTCATTGTTAAAGTTTTAAAGGCTCACTTGAGGCATACCTCACTATCTGCTCACTGGTGATTTAACCAGGCCCCTACGTATTCCTTTTCTCCTGCACCTGATGAAGCCCAACAAAGCTTTTGTTTTGAAACAAATGTGGCTACCTTGTCCAGGGAGAGAGAGCCAGACTTTTTTTCCTTTTTTTTTTGGCGTGGTCAATTTTAGCACTGAAGGCAAAGCTGAATTATTCTCGATTTGGTGAGGCTTTGGACTTTGAAACAGGTAACTGATGATCCCCAGCCTTTTAATGCATCTTTCATATCACTTCAGAGGAACACGCCTAAGACCCTTCCTAAAATCTAATAAATATACATACATAACGCACATAAAATGTTTTATGCCTAAGTTCAGAATCTCTCAAGATTCATTTTAAACTTCTACTGCTGATGTCCGTATTTAAAATATCTTTTTTCCTGATAAGTTTCCCAAAGTTTCCCACCCAGTCCCTCAAAATCCCTTCTCATTCCCAGCAAAACATCTTAAGCCAGAGAAGAAAAGACAAACATTTCTTAAGGCAGTGTCTCAACATCTCCAAAAAATATTCCATGGCCAAACTCACCATAAAGAGCTGTCCAAGTTTGATTAATTACATCTAGACACACAGTTCCTGACCTGAAACAGATGGAAAGAATGGCATTTTTTAAAAACTTAGAAAGTCAGTTGCATGTGTTTGGCAACTTTTTATCAAGATAAATAATTTTAATAGATCCTTAAAAAAATCCCTGTAGGGGAACAGCATGAGTATTTACAACGTCTGAAGTATCTCCTTAAAACCGAAAGGGAAAGATGGCAGCTACACCGTGGAGAAACCGGACGGCACCTGAGCCAGGTGATCAGAAATAACACTGGGAGCCGGGGCGCCAAGACCATGGAGGCCTCTGGATGTGACTGGAGAAGGACTCGATCTTACCACTTTGTGGTTTTCTGGCCTTAGGCAGGCCCTGCGTCTAACAAAGAAACCTCAGACAAACCTAAATTGAGAGACAATCTGTAAAATAACTAACTGTCTCTAGTCTTTAAAAATGAAGATTTCATAAAAGAGGAAGGCAGGCCAAAGAATTAAAGAAACGTGACAACCAAGTGGAATGCATGATTGTGGTGTGGACCTTTGCTGGAAGAAAAAAAGGCGCAGAAAGGTACACGGTTGGCATGTGGCAGGGGATTAGATGCAAAAGCCCTGAGTCAGTGTTAACTCCCCGAATCTGACGGCTACAATGTGGGTACCCGAGAGATCGCCCTTGCTAGAACGATGGCTGACACACTAACTCAGGATTACAGGACAGAGGGGAGTATGCATGTGCACAACCTACTCCCAGGGGTTCAGGAAAACCTCCCATGCGAGAGAAACAGCAACATTTAGTGCCTTAACAAGTAAAAACTACAGTCCAAATAGCCATGTACTCTGAACAGTACTGGGAGTACAAAACAGGACACACTGGGATCCTACTTTAAAACATCACTAATACAATATCAGGAAAGAAAGGGATGATTAGGATTCATTAACAAATGAAAGGCCAGTCTTAGTTGCCTTACTCTCAAAAAGTGAGAAACATTTCAAGGGCTGAAAACAGTACACTTGTGTGTTGAAACAGATGTCTGAATTCATCTGTGCAGAGAGAAGTGACACGTGGAGTATTACCCACGTTGACCGGAAACCCAGGGAAAAGGAGCAACAGCGCCACAGGGTTGAACTCAGTGGTTTGAAGACCGTATCCCTACGAATCTGTAGTTCAAGGGACCATTCATACAATATAAATTCCTGAGAAAATCCAAAAAGATCATTGGGATTTTTGGGTTTTTGTTTTTAAACAGCAGGGAGAGAGAGGGAGAGAGGGAGTGAGAGATGAACTTGAATCAAGAACAGTTGCTGCTAAAATTTAAACATTTTAAAACAGTTACTTACGCTTCATCAATGTTGGGGTGGAAAATTTTATTCATGAATCCTGTAAAAAGAGATGTTAATTAGCAGCAAAAAGGACGCAGTGAACAATTAGCTTTAAAGTAGTTCAGCTCTGAAAACGACTTCATTGTGGAAGAGGAGGATTTCACTCCTATGGCCTCACCTGCCATCTCCGATCCCTGATGCCTGGTAAGACTATCCTCCCCTAACAGCTTCAAGTAATTAAAATACACTTAATAAAATAAAATAAAATAAAATAAAATAAAATAAAATAAAATAAAATAAAATAAAATAAAATACTTGTCTATTCTATTAACAGACAAGTGAACTTTGGGGACAATGCAGCTTCTTACACAAAATCATTATTAAAGCAACTGTTTTCTAAGCGATGCAGGACTCCCAAAACAGAATGTGTAACACTAAAGGGCTTATGACTAGTGTCAGGATCAGGCCACCGGGCTCCTGTCCGACTCCGAGCTCTGGAGGTGAACTGTCCAAGCTCTGCACCCGGAGGCTCTTCCTTTGAACTTCTCCTTCTGTAGCTCATTTACTGGTACCACCAGGCTACACCTTGTGCGGAACATGAATGAAGCTGTTGAAATGCTAAAGGAACACAGTTTCCAAACCACAAAGGATTTGTTAACAACAGTGGCCAAAATATTTCCTTTAACTTTAGCCTACTCATTCAAAGAAACCCAGTTTTGACTAAAATTGAGGCCACCAGGAAATGAGGCAGAGTTTTTTTTTAAATTTTTTACCATGACTGTCAGGCACTGACTTTTTTTTTTTTTATTCCTCAAACAAGTACAGGATTTGACAAACTTGTTGCTATTTAAATTTCAAAGAGAAATCAATGCACCCCTCATCTCATGGTGATTAAATCAGTACCCTATGCATGGGAAGGACAAGCTCTCCCAGGGGAGACCCACTGTCAAAGCTGCCACTTTGTCATCTTAGCTATGCATTTCCTTTGAGGACTCCCATATTTCACCTCCCACTGTTAATTGTCTTTAGGAAGACAATTCGCACCACTAGGTCCTGGCCCACCTTCCCCTGCTCTCCCCACAGGTTCTCTTATTCACCTGTTCAAAACATCCTGATCAGCACAATGGCCAGACACTGGGCTTGTTTAGGACACAAAAATAAGACAGCGCATTCTTCTCCAGGGGGTCCCCGCAGCAGTGGGACAAGAGTGAAGAAACTGTACTGTGTACAAAATCGTGACACGGGAGGGGTACACACGTGTGGGAAGAGAAGAGAGGAAACACACAGGAGTGACTGGAGGAGGAACCCCAAATGAGCTGCTACAGCCTCTGTCTCCAAAAATCTAAGAAACTTCCCTCCACTTAGAGAACAGGGGACAAGAATACAAAATCTCAGGTACTCCAACCTCTGATTGCTCAAATACTAATCACTTCCGGTTTTTGTTTCTGAAGGCTTTGTGTTGAACTAATTTAACGTTTTATCCACTACCAACAAGAGAGGCTGTGAGTTGTTCAAATTATCCTCCTGCAAAAAAGAAAAGGCTGGTGTACAACATTAACTCTTCATTCAGGAAACAGGATGCTTCAAAGTCTAGATTTAAGAGGGACGTGGCTGTGATAGCTGATGGAAACATCCCTGCCTCAAAGCCAAGAGGAGAGTGGCAGGTGTTCCACTTGACAGTTGAGGCCCTTGTATCCCGTATCTGGGTGCCTGGGTTTGAGTCCTGGCTCTGGCTCTCGACTCCGGCTTCCTGCTAATGGGTACCAGGGGAGGCGGCTGGATAAGGCTCAGGTAGTCAGTCCCCTCTACCCTCAGGGGAGACTTGGACTGAATCCCCAGCCAAGTCTCAGTTAGTGCAGGGGCTTGTGGGGCGCACCAGCAGATGAGCTCGCTCTGTGTGTCTCTCAAAATAAATGTTACACAGAGGAGAAAAAGGTAAAAAAAAAAAATTCTACTCAACCCCAACACACATGTCCAAAAGGGCCAGTGAGGACATCTGTAGCAGCACTGTTGACAAAAGCCAAGAACCATATCCAACTGTATCAACAGGACCAGACTGCAGTATCCTGGTAATGACTAGATCAGTGTGTATCAACTCAGAACTAAAACTCGGTTAAGAAACAGAAGTTGTAGAATGATATACTTGCAGCACGACGTCATTCCAACACATTAAAACAAAGCAGTACTCTCTACGCTAAGTGGTAACCAGTATGTACAGGAAAACTGTACTGAGCCAACACATCCCAAACTTGCAAAAGAAATCACTTCAGTTTGGGTCCAGGGCCGTGCTCACAATGGGAATAGGGAACAAAACAGGACATGGTTAAAAATGGCTATAACATTATATTCCTTTGAGAAAGAGGCCAAGTGCTTGTATATTATCTGTTGTTATTTTTAGAGTGTGCACAGGTAGATGTGGACAACTGTTAAGAAGTGCTGAATTACTAATGGTGGGAGTGTTTTCTCCACAGTACTTTGCAAATTCCATTGCCCCTCCCAACCATCCAGGTACCGAATCCCAGTAATGGAAGTGGCTAAGACGACACGCAGGTGTCAGTGGTAATGTGTGTGAGAAACTTTCCCATTATTTCTACTTTGAACCCCCTAAATGTCTACAATGTGCCATTCTAATAGTTTTTTTTTTTTTTAAACAACTCTTTCAGGTAAGACCACCCTCAGGTGCCAGGGCCGATCCTCGATCCTTGCAGTAGATATGGGGACATACTGCTACGGGCTGCAAGGGAGCAATGAGCTGAGTGGGAGTAATGAACCACCCACGTGACTTAATTCAAGATGCGTTCTTGATACTTAAAACCTTGCCTTTGCTAACGTTTCAAAACTACCCCTTGCGAGCAGGCGTTACGCTGGCATCCCACATCTGAGTGCCCGGGTTCAGTTTCTAGCTCTTGCTTCCTGCTGATGTGGCTCCTGAGAGGCAGCAGTGATGGCTGAAGTATGTGGGTCCCTGTCACTCATGTGGGAGATCTGGCTTGAGTCCCTGGCTCCTTAGCTTTGGCCATTGTGAGCAGCTGGGGATGAACCAGCAGAGGGCAACTATCTAAGGAAGGGGGCTTCCGAAAACCCAGTAAAGCAGTGTCTATGTTAAAAGTTCTCAACGCTGGGACTGGGTTGTGATGCAGCAGATTAAGCTGCTGCTTGCCATACCAGCATCCTGCTATTCCCCCTGCCCTGAAAATGTGCCAGGGAGGCAGCAGATGATGGCCTAAAGACTTGGATCCCTGACACCTACATGGGAGACCCGGATGGAGTTCCTGGCTCCTGGCTCCGGCCTGGCCATTGCGGACATTTGGGGAGTGAACCAGTGGATGGATGATCTTTCTCTTCCTCCGCCTCTCAAATAAATAAAGAAATCTTAAAAAAGAAAAAGCAAATTCCCAATGCCGGCTACAGATGAGAATTCCCCTTGCAAGCTCTTCAGAAGGCACAGGTCACGCTATGTTAGAAAGCGGTGAATGTTAAGGAGGAAAAAAAAGTGGCAAGGCCAGGGTGAGGGGCTGCACTTCTGGGGAAGGAGGTTTACTTTGCAGGAGGCAAGGGAGGAGCCCCGTCTCCGCAGCAGGGACAGCCCAGTGCAGAGCACAGCAGTTTACTTCTGTATTTGAAGAATAGCAAAGACACTAGTGAAATCAAAGTGACGTGAGCGAGGGGTGGCAGACTACAGTGGGGTCAGAGGGGTGATCAGCATCTGGAGTCCTTTGAAGGACCGGGCGCTCGTGTGGAAGAGGGGAAGCCACTCCCATCAGTGCCCAAACCCGGATCCTGCGCTCACGTTCTCAGGTTTCAGAATCAATGGCTTGTCCTCTCAAAGGAGCAGAGCAATGGCGCACAGCACCTCAGGGCTCGGGAAAGGATGGAGAAAGCCAATCTCAAGCAAATGGAATGGAAAGCCTACAGAGGAGTTCAGCTTCAACTACCTGATGCCGAGAGCACCTGCAAAGTGTAAGACAAGAGCTGTGGCGAAAAGAGCTTTAAATGTTTACCAAAACTGTATCTGAACGATCAACGGCCTCCCCCACCATCCATGCGTGGAGAGTACATTTGAAATCAATACGGTTTCCACACACTGTTTTCCCTTAGATCTAGATTTGGCCAGGAGTATATAATAGAGAGGACATAGTAAACATATGCTTTAGTAATTAAATGGGTTGAGCCCAGTTTCCAGAGCCTCTGCTAAGAATAAAATATCATTGAGCTCTCGGACCGAGGGCAGCAGCAGAATACCAGGTGCTAAAGAGGGCTGTGGGTTCCAACGCTGACTTTGCCATCAGCTGCAGGCGCTGGAAAATCTCTTTACTTCCGGAGGTCTGTTCCTTCACCCATGAAGACAACAGCATGACCCGCAAAACCTCTCTGTTTTAAAAACATGTATGTATGTACTGGAAAGGCCGAAAGAGCGGGGTGGGGGTGGGGGACAGATTTTCTGCCTGCTGGCTCACTCCCCCGCATTCCCCCAAAGGTCAGGGCCGTGCCAGGGATCCAAATACTTGGGCCACTTTCCACTGCCTCCCCAGGTACATTGGCTTGGACCAGCACTCCAATAGGGGATGCTGGCATCACCAGCAACAGCTTAACCTGCTGTGCTACAATGCGGGTTCCCTCCTCTTTACTCCTGAGGGTCTATCGGCTCTAAAAATCTAGGGTTTAGTAACAGCCAAAACTCTGGGAACTAAGCTCTCAAAGGAAATTAATTCTGTAAGGAAGCATTTTTAGGTACAGAAATATTCTGGAAAATATAAAACTACCAACGTGCTAAAATACCACGAAGAACCACAAAATCCGCTATTCCCAAGTAGGCAGAAACAGAGTTTATAACCTTGCCTTTCAAGAACAAGCACAGTAGACCAACTCTACCAAAAAACAACTTTCACTGAAAGGATCTCTTCCAATAGCAGGCTTCTTTAATTGTTAGAAAAATATTCAAAGCAAACCAATGGAAAGGAACATATTTCCCTGGCATTTGTTCCTGGACGAGCGATGGACAGTGTTTCTGGCAAAGCCATTCCACGCTGGACGAGGATGCCAACAGTGGAATTGTGGATGACGAGGGGAGGCGGCTGGGAAAGAACAGGCCAGGGTTTCAGAGAAAGAGCGTTCTCAGGACTGGGTGTTTGCCCTGGCACTCTCCCCTTCCTTTTGGCAGTGCTGTCACCCTGCTAATGAATGTGGCTGCAGTGAGAGAATTTTCCCAACACTTGCTTCCACTCAACCAGGAACTATTTTGAAGGCATTTGAAGAGAACATATTTTGAAAATTGCTATTATGGCAACAAGTAGAAAGGGCAAGTCATCTTTAATCCACATGATTTAAGATTTTATTCACTATTAGACATTTCCTAATGATAAATTTAAGTGATTTGATCAAATAAAAATTCTTCACTGTTTTGGATAATTATTCTGGCACAGCTCCAGAATCTGTATTAAAAAAAAAAAAAAAAAAAAAGGAGAGGAGACAATAGGAATAAATGTCTTGCTAAAAGGTTGTTACTTCTGTCCCTTATCATCCAGCAGAAAGAAATCAGGTGGTTTATAATTATGGAGGAGGAATACAAATAATGCTGTATCATTTTCAAAGCACATTTTATTCCAACAGATAAATACACAAGGCTTTTGCCATTCCAGTACTCCACTGCTCTGGTCATAACACATCTCTTGAAACGTTGGCTAACAAGCAGAGAAGGTAAAAAGCACTACGCCAAGCCATGCTGAAAACTGGTTTCCATTTCAGCCTGTTTTTCTGTCCAGTGCTGCTGGGCAGGGGGTCTGTACACCCCTGTAACAGCTGATATTGGGTTAATAGGTCTATATGAGGCAAAAAAGACCTCCTGTCAGGGCCAGCATGTAAAGTCACCAGATCTCTTGTTGTGGCACAGTGGGTAAAGCTGCTGCCAGCAATGCTAGCAACCCATTTGGGTGCCAGTTCGAGTCCCAGCTGTTTGACTTCTGATCCAGTTCTCTCCAAATGGCTTGGGGAAAGCAGCAGATGATGGCCCAAGCACTCGAGCCCCTGCCACCCATGTGGAAGACCTGGATGAAGCTCCTGGCTCTTGGTTTCAGACTGGCCTGACCCCAGCTGTGTGGCCATTTGGGGAGTGAACTAGCAGGTAGAAGACCTAACTCTGCCTTTCAAATAAATAAATTAACCTTATTAATAAAAAAAACACCTTTGTGCATTTTATTTGAGAAGATATTAATAATCAGATCTGTGGGTGGATGAGTTAGCCAGGTCCAGTCATCTATCCAGAAATTTCTCTCAAAATGATCTTGATGAAATGAGAGGCCAGACAAATGACTAATGAATGAGCCAAAACAGCCCACTCTAAGGCAAGCAGGTGAGAAGTGCACAGGCACAAATGACAGTGCTATCTCAGGGACAGAACAAGCCTGGATCGAAATGGCTGAGGCAGCTGGAGCTGATGCAACTGAATTACAAGGTCATGAATTCCTTTAAGAAAACAGTGAGTGAAAAACGTTATCATTCTGATACTCTATCTTCAAGACAAATGCCCACATAGTCTAGCTATAATAAAACTGATTAATTCTATTTTAAAAAGTGGGGATATGTTCAAAATGTATTTAAGACTGGGCCTCAGAATATAAATATTTCAAGGACAGTAACTTGGTTGCACCTTCTTGGCTTGCAGGGAGGAGGTGACCACAATGGGGGGTGGCGGGGAAGCAGCTTCACCAGGGACAGCTGCATGCCAGCTGCGTGCATCAGGGCACAATCTGACAGATTGCGTCTTCCCTCGGCTACAGGCCAGGACTGTGGCAGCCTGCATAGTCCCTTCACAGAGCTGAGCCTCTCTGTTCAGGAGAGGGGGACCTGTGTGGGTCTCCGGAATCAACAAGCAAGGAGCTCACTCTCAACTCCCTGTGCATGGGAACTTCTCACTGATCCCGTGTGTGCTCCGAGGGTCTAAACTCAGCAAGGTGGTCCTCTCTTCTGTCCGGGGGATGGCTGGACGGATAGGGCAAGTTCATCTGTGACTGCAGTGCCCGCCTTCAACAGCACAAGCCTTCTTCCTACCTAACACAGCAGGAAAACCTCCAGCCTACCCCCCGCTGACTCCATTTCCGGAAGACTGCAACCTCTTTTCCTGTCTCCAGCATTCAACATCTTCCCATGTCCAGGCCATTCCTAGAAGCACGCTGCTGGAATCAGGCAGTGTTTGTTTCTGTGGTCGGGGCAATATGGTATAGAACGCACTGGACTTGCGATCACAAGACCCGACCTCAAGTCTCCACCCCTCATTAAACAAAGCTGTGGTGAGAAGTTCGGGCGCTAGTCAGACTGCCTCAGTCCTACTGGGTGAGCCTCCAGCAAACTTCTCAAACTCTTTGCCTTTCTGTTCTCTTATTCCCAAAACTAGATGAAATCATGGTACCTACACATCACAGAATTGCTATGGAGATTCAACAAAGTCAAACATGAAAAAAGCATCTGGACAGTAAGCACTCAATGTTAATTTTAGCTTCACGAGCATGGTTAAGTCATTTCTTGGTGGGATGTGGGGAGAACATGTGACAAAGTCCTTACTTTTAAGTGACAATCAGTACACCAAGTAAAACCATTAACAAGTTCTTAAATGCTATCATGTAGGAATTTTGATTAGGAAACTAAAAGCAGCCCAAACAACTCAAGTAATTCTTTGTTTTGCTCCTTAAGGGTGCTGTTTCACAGAGTCCCAAGTCACTATTTACTGCTTTGTCACAGATAAACCCTCTGACCTTCAAAACAGCATAGGGGGGGAAAAGCTGTTTAATCCCTTTCTTTCTTTATTGTGCTTTTTCCCTTCTAGGTCTAAGAAAGAAAGTCAACTTTGATATGTATGTTGTTTGTTTTGACTCAAAGGCACAGGAAAACAGACAACATATACTCTTCTAAGAAAACAAAGTAAAGAGATGAACTCTGGGTAAGCTCCAGGTCTGTACAAAGCGAACAAGGGAAGGCCCTCCTATGTGACACGCAGAAGTAACTTGATGACGTGTCACAGAGCAGAACATGAGCCTTGCTGGAGCTTCCTGTTCCACATGGGCAACTAAGTGCCCAACCACGGAACAAGAGCTGCCTCTGGGCCTGGCACTGCGGCACGGGGGGTGGGCCTCTGCCTGCGGCACGGCGTCCTGTGTGGGCACCAGATGGTGGCCCCGGTGTTGGGCTCCTGCCCCCATATTGGGAGCCCAAGGGGAGCTCCCAGCTCCTGATCATCGGGGCCATTTGGGGAATGGTCCAGCAGATGGGGGACCTATCTCTCCCTCTGTCTGTGGCTCTGCCTCTCAAGTAAATGAACAAATCTTAAACAACCAAACACACACCTGAACTACCTTCCATCCACTTACGTGACGGTTTCACGGATTTCTGGCTGCGGGTTACACCCAAAGGCCAAGAGGTTATGAGACACCATCCTGCCCTGCCAGATGTAGGAGCCGTCCTCTCCCGACCCCCTTCTCCGCAGCACTGCCACAACTGCTGTGCGATCCCTGGGCCGCAGCTCCCTCAGCCTTGAGCTCCTCCTCCCTCTGCAGACGGCGCGGCTCAACCTCAGCCTGAGCTGCCTCCCCAGCCTGCCTCAGCCTCTGGGTCTTTCTGCCGCAGGCTGACACCTTTTCTACATCCTGCACCGGCCACTGGATCCCCCGCCACCGGCCAGGGCGGCGGGGACTCTGCAGCCAAGGCAAGTGGCCTAAGTCGACTTGAGATACGTGGTTTCTTTTCACCTTCCTCATACTAAAAATGACAAGATGTGTTCTATACATCTATCTCTAAGTCCTTTGGGATTTGTCAAGAACATGAGAGAATACTCTGATATAGAGATATTATATTTCCTATAACCCTATCTCACTGGAAATGGAAAAGACAATTACTCAAATACTTATTAAACCATTCAGACTGCATTTTGGTATAGCGAAAGCAAAACAAAAATACCAGAACAGAATCTAGAAGACAGATGTGGAAGCTATTTAGCAGTAATATAGCTCAGGCTAATTTCTTCCATCCTTAAAATGAGGCAAAATAAATGACAGTTTCTAAACCTGCTAACAATATGGTTTCACCAATACCAGTAAAGCAAGAAAATCTTAAATTGAGTCAAGTTTTTCAAAGGAAACTAAGACTTTACTCTTAGTGTTTTCAAAAGAATTTCAGTTTAAAGAAAACTGAAGCCAAGAACACATTTTCATTATGATACCAAGTTCTAAAGCAAAAGAAATGAAGTCAACGCCAAAACATTAATCACAGTAACTGGCCCAAAAGCTAGAGGTCACCCATTACGAAGCAGGAACTTGGGCTGCAAGTTAGATGGAATTTTTACACAACAAATAGAATGATATTATAATGAACTGTCAAAGGGAAAATTAAAACTGGCACAAGCCAACTTCAAGAAGGACATGAAGTCCCGGTGTTGTGGCACAGTGGGTTAAGCCACCACCTGTGACCAGGGGATCCCATATGCATGCTAGCTAAGTCCCAGCTCCACTTCCAATCTACCTCCCTACCACTGTGCCTGGGACGGCAGCGGAAGATGACCCCAGTGCCTGAGCCCCTGCACCAGTGTAGAAGGCCCGGAAGGAGTTCCAGGTATTGGCTTCAACTTGGCCCAGCCCCGGCTATTGCAGCCATCTAAGATGGAAGATAGATCTCTTTCTCTGTAACTGCTGTTCACATAAATAAATCTTTAACCAAAAAAAAGAGAAGGAAATGGAGTGGGGCCAGCATTGTGGTCAGCAGGTTCCGCTGATTTCCACATCAGAGCCAGCGGAGCTCCTGGCTTCAGCCTGGCCCAGCCCTGGCCATCGCAGACATTTGGGGAGTGAAGCAGTGGATGGAAGACCTGTTTCTCTGTGCCACTCTGCCTGTCAAATACATAACAATAAATCTTACACAACAGAAAAAGACAACAAGGACGACTACAAAGAAGAAGGAAGTAGACAAGTCCCGTGATGGCAGCTTATCCACAGCGGTGGTGGCCTGGGGAGGGGAGTGAACACTAAGGCACTGATTTCTACCCAGGCAAATAAGATGAGGAAGCTGAAGGTATTTAGGTACCACAGGCACTAATAGGTTTTCTAATAGATAGATGCAATTTGACACAGCTTCTTCCCTCACTGAGCACTTCAACTCTGGACACCAAGACTCCACTCTGACTTTACTCTCTGATTCCCAGTGCTGTTACTCACAGACCACAGTGCTGACACCCTTGTCCCCGAGTTCCTTACGCTTCCCCTCAGTGACTCTTCCTCTGCTTCATGCCCCTTCATAGTCCCTAGAACACACCCTGAACTCTGTCACAGCTGCAGACATCCTCACCTCCTAACTCATCCATTCAGACATCCTTGCTCTTATCAGAGACTCCTAATTTTGCCACAGAGCTCTCAACCTAACAATTCTGTCAACTCTGATCCAATGATCCTATTTCTTCCCCTGTCAGCCCTCTTATCCTCATCCTCTTTATTTTTCTGTTTAAGATTTATTTATTTGAAAGGCAGAGAGAGAGCGAGAGCGAGAGAGAATGAATGAATGAATCAATCAATCTTCCAGCCATTGGTTCGTTCCCCTCAGAAGCCACACAGCCAGATCTGGGCCAGGACGAAGTCAGGAGTCAGGAACTCCATCCTGGTCTCTTACATGGGTGGCAGAGGCTCTAGTCTCAGACCAAATGCATTAGCAGGAAGCCGGATCAGAAGTGGAGCAAGCGGAGCACTTCAGCCAGCACTCAAATTTGGGATGCCAGAGTCTCAAGTGGTGGCTTAACATGCTACACACAATGCTAGACCCCTCAGTCTCCTCATTCAGAATCTAAGAACCGTCACTGTCACTACTCTGTCAACCCTCTGCAAACCTACAGTCGAGGGGCCCATCGTTCACGTGTGCCATATCTGGACCTGAGGATGCCCCTAGGTAGGTGTTCATTCAAACATTCTTCTAGGAAACAGGCAACATATTAGTTAGGTGCCAAGTTTGGTGCGGTTGTTGGTAAAACAGACCTAGGAACTGCTTGCATGGAGTTTGTGACTACCAAGCTGACAGGAGGAAACACCTAAGTGAAATACACATCAACCTGTCAAAATAAGCTCAGGAACTTCTCTCAGGCTCAGCAGCACCTGCCACTGTTCTCTCCCCTCTCTCCAGCAGCTCACTCTGCTGTCTGCCACCCTCCCACTTTTTTAATAAAGATTTTTATTTATTTATTTGACAGGTAGAGTTACAGACAGTGAGAGAGAGAGAGACAGACAGACAGACAGACATAAAGAGAGGTCTTCCTTCCATTGGTTCACTCTCCAAATGGCCACAATAGCTGGAGCTGTGCCAATCTGAAGCCAGGAGCCAGGTGCTTCTTACTGGTCTCCCATGTGGATGCAGGGGCCCAAGCACTTGGGCCATCTTCTACTGCTATCCCAGGCCACAGCAGAGAGCTGGACTGGAAGAGGAGCAACCAGGACTGGAACTGATGCCCATATGGGATGTCAGCACCACAGCCGGAGGATTAACCTAGTGCGCCACTGCGGCGGCCCCTGCATTTGTTTTTAATCATTTGTTTTCACTCTGTTTGGAAGCCAGACACACACACACACACACACACACCACACACCTGCTGGTTCACTCCTGTGCCAAAGCCAGGGGCTGGGAACTCAATCTGGGTCTCCCGCCTGGGTGGCAGGAACCCCAGTATTTGAATTATCACCTATTGCCTTTAAGGGTGTGCATTAGCAGGAGTCTTGAATTTGAAGTGGAGCCAGGGTTCACACCCGGCACTTGAGTAGGGGATGTGGGCGTTTCAACTGCTGAACCAAATGCTGTCCTATCTGTGGGATTTATTGGAAGAATTGATGCAAGATACACTGAAGCCTTACCTGCCAGACATAATTTTCTTAAATGTATCCTGAAAATTTTCATGTTCAGACCATTAGTTACAAAGAGCTTTCAAATTGGCTTATATTTTTATAGCATTATCACAAAAGATTTCTCTATAATTGTTTCTATACTGGAATTAAAGAGATTCAGAGCACTACAGAGTAGCAATAATGTAACTATTTGAACCAGGAACTAAACTCAAACCCAAGGTCATGAAAGTAGAGAAGCACAAGGTTATCTTAATAGCATTTTGCTTCCTTGGACCCAAAATTCATTTTACCTGCAGAAATGCAGTGGCCTAACTAGGCCTCCATCAAATGACTAAACCAAAATTTCTCATGAACGGTACACTTCTCCTTCATTTAAATAGTGGTCTGCCTCTCACTAAGCATGGCTCACTGAAGTCACTCACATGAGTTTCTGTGGGGGAAATTAAAGAAAGTTTCTACCTAAAAAAAAACACAGGGGTCAGCACTGTGTCAGCAGTGCCAGCATCCCATATGGGCGGTTTGTGTCCTGGATGCTCCTCTTCCAATCCAGCTCTCTGCTATGGCCTGGGAAAGCAGTACAAGATGGCTCAAGTGCTTGGGCCCTTGCACCCACATGGGAGACCTGGAAGAAGCTCCTGGCTCCTGGCTTCGGATTGGCACAGCTCCGACTGTTGCGGCCTCCCAATATGGGCACCGTTCTAGTCCCAGCTGCCCCACTTCCGATCCAGCTCTCTGCTGTGGCCTGGGAAAGCAATGGAGGATGGCCCAAGTGCTTGGGCCCCTGCACCCACATGGGAGACCTGGAAGAACTCCTGGCTTCAGACCAGTGTAGCTCTGGCCGTTGCAGTCAACTGAGGAGTGAACCAGCAGATGGAAGATCTCTCTCTCTCTCTCTCTCTCTCTGCCTCTCCTTCTCTCTTTCAAATAAATAAATCTTTAAAAAAAAATGTATAAATGGTGACAAGATTCCTAGGTTGGTCTTAACAGCATTTATGAAAGATTATAAAATACTCTCTATTTCTAACTTAAATTAATAGACAGCAATCCTATTAATGTACTAGCCAATAATCATTTAAATGTAAGATAAATGCTATTATTTAAGTAAAATAGGTATGATCTGAGGGAGAGCACTACAGACCCTGAAGGGCACTTCATGGCACTTTCACAGGAACTGAACGCCCTGAATCTACACTTCATACCTTTACTTTATTAGAAGACACAAACGTATTACTACTATTATTAGCTTTGAACTGAGGCCTTTCTCATAAAGGGAAAAGTGAAATGAGCCAGGGAGAAGTAGACGTAAGACAGCAAAGGAAAGGAGGCAAGAACTGCTGAGAGCGACTGCCTAAGAGAAGGGACGGGGGAGACAGGAGAGGAGTAAAGGACAGCTCTGTGTAAAGGTGCAAAGACAGCACTCGAGATGGTGTAAACTAAACGAAGTAGAAAAACAGGAGACAGAAAAAGACTAAGACTTACACTCACACGTACACACAATCAAAGGGAAAGAAGAAGGAAGCTGTTAGGAAACATTGAGTCAGGCAGGTCTTCAGCAAGCTCCCAGGTGGAAATTCTGGCCAATGATAGCTTGCTGACTTTCTAGAATGACCGACATTAGGCTGGATTTGTGGGACCTTTGATGCCAACATCCTATATGAGCGCCGGGTTCATGTCCTGGCTACTCCACTTCCAATCCGGTTTCCTACTAGTGGTCTGGAAAAGCAGACAAAGATGGCCAAGCACTTGGGCCTCTTCTACTTGTGTAGGAGATCCAGCAGAAGCTCATGGCTTCTGGCTTCAGCCTGGCCCAGCCCTTGCCATTACGGCCATCTGGGAGTGCACCAGGAAGTGGAGGGCTGATCTCTCTATGGTTCTCTAAGTCTGACTTACAAATAAATAATAAACCGAAAAAAAAAAAATAGAAGACAGGAAAGGCGTAGACTCCACGACATAGACAACATATTTAATAGATATGCACTTACAGTAGCTTTAGACATACTTCTATAATAAAAGCAAACATCTGACAGAGAAGTATGCTTTTAATGCCCTTGAGCCCAATACCCATAGATAACTATAGTCTATTATTTTAGCATTCATACTTGAAATTCACGTGGACAAAATCAGAGTTACACTACACGAAGTTAAGCATTTTCCTGGGTGTTGCTTCAAAGATGGTTTTAAACCAAGAGTAATGGATACAAAACCTTTTCCCAGTAAGATGCACTGTACTTTAAATATTTCATTATCAACTGAGTCATTTAAGTTGCTTCCAATTTCTGAGTACTATAAATAATATTGAAATTCACATTCTTATACACTAATTTTAATGCACACTTCTTAGGTAATTTTTTATTTAAACAACATTTTTCAAAGGACATAGAATCTTTATTGATCAAAAATACTGCTAGCCTGGCTATATCACAATACCTTTGCCAATACTGTTTAATATGCTAATTTGAAAAATCATATTATCTCACTGCTTAAACGTGCATTTTTTGGGGTTAGATATAAAATTTTTTGCATCCTATACTTACTGGCCCTTTTTTGTCTTTTAATTAAAAATGACTCTATATTATTCTTTTTATGTTCTCCTGTTTTTAAAGATCACTCATCTTTATTTTACCCTAGTAGAAAGTCTGTGTTCTCAATGACTGGTCTCAGAATAGCTGAGCACAGGTGTAATGGCTAAAAACAGAAAGCAGTCTTTCAGACACTTCTTGGCATAAAACAAAATCCTCACGGGCTGGGATTATTCGGGGTTCTGGACGAGGATTTCCAAGGGCCTTATGTGCACCTTCTTCACATCTCTGAGCTTTGTAAAGGCTGCTTTCAACATACAAACACTCCTTCTTGTAAAATCTGCTCTTTATACACTCTCTTCCAAACTAAGGTGCTGACTCACGCCTCACTAAACAACAGTGAAACGGAGCCACTCACGCCTGGGTAGTGTTTTATGTATGCGCCTCTTCTCTCCTAACTAGCAAAGATGTCATAAAACCTTCCTAACGTCCAGCAGGACGGCACATGTCCTGAGGGTTTAAAAATACTGATCATAACAAATATGTAGAGCTCACTTAATCCCGATTTCGTTTTCTAGTAGAAGAAACACTGATTCGGATAAACTAAATGTCACTCCCATGGCCAAAGAGAAAGAGGACCAGAACGTGGTTTCCTGGTTACCAGTCCACTGACCAGTGACATACTCCCTGTTCTACACACACCCAGCAGCACTGCTATGCATCTAGGAAATGTTTCTTTTTCTGAATGAAAATGATTAAAGTCTGACATTTTAAAATAAACTGAAACATTAAGACTCAATTACTATTCTTTCCATAACACTCTCTGAAAAAAATCATGCAAATATTTTTATATGACAGTTGATTAAATTTTATACTTTCACTTTGGAAGCATCCACAGCAGTTTTATACATCCATTTGTATTAATGAATTTTCCCATTCATCTTATCTCCGGGCACAAATGACCTTTAGCCATTTCAAGAATTCATAGCTAACTTCAAAGCATCAAGATGTGCCACCACAGGGGCTGATGTAGCAAAGGGGGTTGGGCCACAGCTTATATCAGCCCCCACATCAGAAGCAATTCGAGTCCTCACTGCTTTGCTTCTGATCCAGCTCCCTGCCAATGTGCTTGGGAAAGCAAAAAAGAAGATGGTCCAAGAACTTGGGTCCCTGATACCCATATGGAGACCCAGTTGGAGTCTCAGGCTCCTGGCTTCGGCCTGGCCCATCCTTAGTCACTGTGGCCATCTGGGGAGTGAACTGACAGATGGAAAATCTCTAGCTGTCTCTCCCTCCCTGTCATTCTGCCTTTCAAATAAATAAGCCTTTAAAAAAAAAAAAAAAAAAGATTTCACCATCACTTAGGATATTTAAGCCAAACATAAAATTCCAAAAGATAAGTCCCAAGTGTCCGAAGCAGTAATGACAGTGAAAGAGTAGGTCCATAACTTCCCAAGGTACTATATTTTCTTCTTTCCAAAGAGGATTTCGGATAGCTATGTCATTATTTTGAAAAACAAAAACAAAAATCTCACTTATTCACAGTTGTTAGTTTTTAAAGGATAATCATCTAACTTGGAAAACCCCCTAAAACTACATTTGGAAAGTATCTCACAGACAAGCATGTCAAATTGGATTGAGCGTTTGGAAAAATATCTTAAAGAACATCCAGAATATAAACAATGATGCCCATGAAGAGATAGTATTATAACACACTTTAGTTTTTCTTTATTTTGGCTCACTTGGACTCTTATAATCCTCCAGTGATATGGATCATTTAGAACTAAAAAACACACATACATGTATACAGATGAGACCAAACAAAAACTGTATATACATAAAGTGTTTACAATTCCAAGATCTAAGCATCAAAGACATTTGTCTGAATGTGCTTACTTTAATATGGCTCAGGAATAACAGTATACCTGCCCAGATTCAACAGGGGCAAAGTTTAAAACTATCAGGTCAGGTTTAGTTTATTTCCCTGGTCCTTCTGTGGAATTTTACATCCATACAACTCAAAGAGGAAACTTTGACCCTTCTAAGCAAGCCTCTACCTCTCAAAATGCTAAAAACCATCTCACCAGTAATGACATTGTTGCTGACCTGAGAACGGGTCACCCCACACAACTGATCAAAGCTCTCGTATGCAGTCTTCCTTTGGAGGAAACAAGGACAGCGTATGCAGATATTTCAACTAGAAATACCTCCCCAAGAGCTGATGGTCACGTGTGGACATCACCGGTTCTGACCGCACACAAAAAGGCAAAGCTAAATTATCATTGTCCCAACCCATTTCGCGCTACTTTGTGTCATTACAGAAGGAATGCCTACGTTTAGATATTGTTCCTTACAAAGACAGGATGAAGCCATCGTATCACTGGGGAAAGAGGTCAAGACAAGGTTCAAGAAACAGCTGCCTTTCTGCGCGATGAGCACGTGCACGTCTCTAGAGTCACTGTTCACTGTAACAAGTCTATTGTTTTCCTAGGCTAGGAATGTGGGGACGAAAACTACCGCTAGCAGGGCAGCTCCTGGGCTTTGGGTAAATAGATAGTAATCAAATATACCTGAATGAATATATTTGGTTTTATCATTCTGTAATACCACTCAACACATAAAAGTTCAAAATAGCTGGATAGGAGGAAGACGTGGCCTTAAGAAACAGATCAGCTGGGGCTGGGGAACCATAAAATCTGCCAACAGCCCTCCAAATGCATGAAACTTAGACTCTGTTGCCAGGGGAGGAGCTAGGAAAAGGGCGGCTGCCCCACCATGCAGGTGTTTGAGGCAGACTTATTCAGGGCTCTCTGCAAAAGGCTCCACACCCCCAGTCTGTTTCACCATCCCTAACTCTAAACTCGGGGCCCCTGTGGCAATGATGAAATTTCTGATTCAATTATCCACAAAATATTTTCTCAAGTACCAGGTTTAGAAAACCTCAAGGAAATTACCAGTTTATTCTTCCAAATGAGCACTAAGAGCTCCCCAGCCATTACAGATGCATTGTAGGGTTTTTATAGCATAAAACTCTACAGCACAGAAAGTAGCTAGATGTTGGGGAAGATGTTGCTGCTTTTAGTTGGAACTTGGTGACTATCCCAACTTTTCTGCACACTGACTCCACACAGCAATGTGGGGGCGTGGGATCAAGGCCTAGAGCTCAGAATGTTTCCTTTAAAATGAAACAAACAATAACCCTTTGCTGGGAGTAGGGGGTATAAGGGGTGGCCTAACTCCAGCTCTGAAGGCAGCCTAAGGCAGTGGCAAGATGTTTTTTTAACTTTGGCAACCCTGAAAATGAGGCTTGCTCAGACCGTCTGAACACACAGTGTACGCCAATATTATTTTACTATTCTCACTTAAAGTCGGTCACAAGTTTGTAATATTTTAAAGCTATGTATAGACTGAAGTGAAAAGGTTGGATTAATTAAATCATCACCATTCTATAATTAATACATTTGAAAGTATCAATTTTCAACTGGATGTTACCTTTGTAGCACGGGACATTAAAATCCCCCCATTCTCACCGAGTACCTTAACAGGGACAACAGGTAACAAGATCACCAGGTAAGGCAGAAGGAAGATGAAGGCGTGGAAGAAGTACCACTTCGTACAGCCCCACTGAGGCTCTGCGGTTTAGAGGCTTTATATAAAGATTCCGGATGGAGACGAAGGAAAAGGACCATTTCGTTGCTACATACCCAGAGCTGTACCCAGAACAAACACAAATTAAGATCTACAGAGGATTTTTAAATGACAAAACTAAAATAGATTCTACATAGATTCGTGCCAACAAACCCAGATTTAAGACTGTTCATTATTTTACTGCTCACAACCAGAAAGGGCCGTGGGCCTTAACGTTGGTTTAATTTGACACTAAAAGAGAGAAATCTAGAGATTGTCACTGTGATTATGTGAAAAGGAAAATGTGAATGTCTTCCATGACACCAAGGAAGTGCCCCCCCAAAGTCACAGAACATAGCTAAGTCACTGTTTCTGGAGTTAATTACCCACGAGATGCTGGGTTTCTTCTCATAGATAAAACCAGCCACGTACCTATAGATGGAGACTTGAAAGGGTATTTATCAGGAAGATCCACTCTAACTTTCCACACTCCGCCTTCATACGGTGCTGAAATAAAAGCCAACATGTTAAACACCAGAACTGAGTCCAAATCAGAAAATAAACCTCAGTGTAAGTTAAACATTAACCCTCGCCTCCTCAGATAACCTTTCAAATTGGCTCCTTCAAGAGCCAGGGACCTATTACAACCCAAAAGTACCCTACATTCAGATTAAGATATTTTTGCTTAAAAGACATGGAGTTAGAAGATAAGCCAAGGTTCATTCTCTCTCCCAAATTTACTTGTTTAGTATTAAACATTATTGTCCTTTTCTCTTCTATCTTAAAAACAAAAAAACAAAGAAACAAAAAAACAAAAACAAACCTTCATGCCTCCCTCCAAATGAAAACAAAAAACATTTCCCAGAAACCACCCATAAACCAAACCAGAATCCACAATTCATGTCTAATAGTATCACATAAAGATGTTTAAAAGTCGACTGTAAAAAGTCAATGTTTAGAGACAACTGTAGCAGAGGAACACATACCAATACGTGTACTTACTTCCTTGTGGTCCATAAAACTTCACTACAAACTCATTGAGTCCTCCCAGGATCGTAACCTCGTGTTTACTCTCAATGCTAAGGTGAACAGTGAAGGAAATTACACAGGCTTTACAACACCTGGAAGAAAACTGATGACATCCCATCCCCCAAGATACACCATTTAAAAGGTAGCCAAAATTGACAGTTATCAAACATAAAATATATAATAATTCCATAGTTTAAGATGCAACAAGTACTCTTAAGAGTGAGTAAACTTTGGATTCAGAGGGGCTAGGGCTCAAATTCAAGGACTGCCACATACTGGATTTGAGAGTCTAGAAGAAATAACATACATTCATTCCCCAAGTCTTCGTGCTTTCTCTGCAAACTGGGGACCACCACTTCCTAGAATTCCGAGAAATAAATGGGCTAACTATGTAAAATCTGTAAGACTACATTTTACCTACAGGGACATGAAAAGCGGGAACTTACTTGTAGCTGCTCTCCTCCATACTCTCCTTCCCAACCTACCCCCAACTGAGCCTTTAACATAAATCCAATCCAGTATTCCCTGTATCTAAGCTCAAATACCTCACCAGACACTGATTCGCTTCAACTGGAATGTTGCACTCCCACATGATGAACCTGCCAGGCCCTCACAACGCTCTCCTCTGCTGCACAATTCAGACTAGCTAGTGATGCACCCGTGCTGGAAGCAGTACTGCCAAAGGCAAACGACCACCCCAAGTTCTTCTGAAAAAACCTAATGCTCTTTTGTGGCACTTCCCATGTGCCTCTAGGCTGTGCTTCACTCCAGAGCTCTAAGCAAAGAGGGGTACTACTTCTGTGTGGTCTTCCTCAAAAGCCCGCCTGCCCTCAAGACTTCCTTCCCTTAGAAAGTACTAAGATTCACAAGTACTAGTACCTTAGAAAGCACTAAGATTCAATTACAGAAACCAAATCTATCCTTTTCATTTTTATTTTTTATTTATTTATTTTTTTTTTGACAGGCAGAGTGGACAGTGAGAGAGAGAGACAGAGAGAAAGGTCTTCCTTTGCCGTTGGTTCACCCTCCAATGGCCGCCGCGGCCGCCGCGCTGCGGCCAGCACACCGCGCTGATCCGATGGCAGGAGCCAGGAGCCAGGTGCTTTTCCTGGTCTCCCATGGGGTGCAGGGCCCAAGCACCTGGGCCATCCTCCACTGCACTCCCTGGCCACAGCAGAGGGCTGGCCTGGAAGAGGGGCAACCGGGACAGAATCCGGCGCCCCGACCGGGACTAGAACCCGGTGTGCCGGCGCCGCTAGGCGGAGGATTAGCCTAGTGAGCCGCGGCGCCGGCCAAATCTATCCTTTTCAGAAGAGAGGGTTACCGGCCTAAGATCTGTTCTATATTTCTGCTTATGGTACCACCAAATAATAACTATTGACAGGATTTTTAATTTGAGAGGCAGTGAGAGACAGAGAGCCGCCAATCTATTGGCTCATTCCCCAAGTGGCCCACAATGAAGGGCGCAGAAGTGGGAGCCAGAAACACATCCCAGGTCTTCCACGTGGATGGCAGCAACTCAAGGACTTGAAGTCACTACTGCTGTCCCCCAGGGTCTGCACTGGCAGCCAGCTGCAATCAGGAGCCAGAGCAAGGGCATCGAATCTAAGCACTTGGATGAGGGAGCAGGTGTCCTAATCACTGAGCTACACACAGCTCCTACCGAAAGGAGTTTTAGATGGTAGGGGCTTTGGAGGTCTTAAAACTCACTAAAACATTAGAAACAAAAAGCACATCTTTTTCAATCAGGAATGCAAATTACATTTTAATTGCATGTACTTTTATATAGAACAGAAAAACAAATTTTAAAAAAAATTTTTTTAAAGATTTCTTTATTTAGAAGTCAGAGTTGCAGAGACAAAGGGAGAGAGAGAGTTATCTTCTTTGAACTACTAGTTCACTCCCCACATGGCCACAAGGATCAGGGCTGAGCCAGGCAGGAGCCAGGAGATGGGACTTCCACATGGGTGGCAAGGGCCCAAATACTTGAGCCATCTGCTGTTGCTTTTATCAGGATCAGAAGTGGAGCAGCCAGAACACGAACTGGTGCCTGTATGGGATCTCAGTGTCGCAGGCGGAGGCTCTACCTGCCCCACCACAATGCCGGCACCATTTAAGAAATTTTAAAATGATCTCTTGGGCCCATGCTGTGGTGTGGCGGGTAAAGCTACCACCTGCAACGCTGGCATCCCATATGGGCATGTCCCAACTGTTCCACTTTCCATCCAGCTCCCTGCTAATGTGCCTGGGAAAGCAGCAGGGGATGGCCCAAGGCCCTGCACCCATGTGGGAGACTGCGAAGCAGCTCCTTGTTTCAGTCTGACCCAGCCCTGACCATTGCGGCCATTTGGGGAGTGAACCAACGGACAGAAAATTACTCTTACTCTCTAATTCTGCCTTTCCAAAAAATAATCTTTTAAAAAATGTCTTTTAAATAGAGGAAAAAAATCATTCTTAAAGCTTTGAAACTGGACATTTTATTCTCTCTAAATCTGTTCCCTGCAGGCCACAAAAAACACTACATGAGGCTAGATACATTTTTGGCAAAGTCCTTGCTCAATAGCCTTGAGTGGTATCCACAAATAAGATAATTTAGTGCAGGCTAATTTGAGCGCATTCTTTTCTAAATGAAAATTATCTACTTTAATTATCTACTTTAATAACAAGTGCAATAAAAGGACCCAAGTAGTATTCACATAGGAAATTTTTTACTTGGTCAAATCTCTCTCTCTCTCTCTCACACACACACACACACACACACTTACTAAACTCTCCCTGATCCATCCAACAGCGACCCTCCCACCTCCTGCAAAATGTTCCCAAGTTAATGCTAATGTAACTTAAAAAAAACTATGCCATGCTTAACTTTTTAAAAAAGCCTTCTTATGTGAGTGGGGGGGGGGGGGGAGGTCAAATCCAGTTGTAATAAACAAAATTAAATACAAACAATAAAACTGTTGAAAGCAGACTTTTCTGTAGAGGAGGCTTTCCTTAGAATGACTGCAAGCCAGAAACCATGAAGGAAAAGACTAGCAAGTGTAGGTACACACACATTTAACACATCCATCTTGTAAAACATAAAGGGCAAAACTAGGCAAAAACTACAGTAAATGTCAAAAAATGTGAATTTTAAGGAGTTATTACAAAGCAATTAGGAAAATAATACAAACAGCCCAACAAAGTCTAACCAGCCAAGAAGACTGACACACACTATTTCAATCTCTCTGATCTTAAAAAACAAAAGACTTTCCTCTGTCTCTGTCTCTCACTGTCTGTAACTCTAACTCTCAAATAAAATAAAATATTTTTTTAAAAAAGACAATTGAAGGCCGGCGCCGCGGCTCACTAGGCTAATCCTCCGCCTTGCGGCGCCGGCACACCGGGTTCTAGTCCCGGTCGGGGCGCCGGATTCTGTCCCGGTTGCCCCTCTTCCAGGCCAGCCCTCTGCTGTGGCCAGGGAGTGCAGTGGAGGATGGCCCAGGTGCTTGGGCCCTGCACCCCATGGGAGACCAGGAAAAGCACCTGGCTCCTGGCTCCTGCCATTGGATCAGCGCGGTGCGCCGGCCGCAGCGCGCCGGCCGCGGCGGCCATTGGAGGGTGAACCAACGGCAAAGGAAGACCTTTCTCTCTGTCTCTCTCTCTCACTGTCCACTCTGCCTGTCAAAAAAATAAAAAAATTAAAAAAATAAAAATAAAAATAAAAAAAAGACAATTGAAATAGACAAAATTAAATAATAAAGGCAGAGTTACAGAAAAAGAAAGAGACAGGTCTTCCATCAGATCTGCTGGTTCACTCCCCAAATAGCTGCAAAGGCCAGGACAAAGCCATCTGGGTTTCCCATGTAGGTGGAGGGGCCAAGCACTCAGGCGCATTAGCAGGGATCTGTATTGGAAGCGGAGCTGCTGGGATCAGAACCAGTGCCCATAAGGGATGCTGGCATCACAGGTGGCAGCCTAACCAGCCATGCCACAGTGCTGACTCCTATAGATGTCTGTTTTACCCTTTACTTGATGTGATAAACTAAGTTTCTTCTGGGATTTAGTCTACACTTAGGTCTACTTTACCAAGAAGATTCTTGGGGCTTGTGTTGTGGTACAGCAGGAATGCCCCACTTGTGACACCTGCTTCCCAGATAGGAATGCCTGGTTCTAGTTCCAGCTACTGGACTTTTGACCCAGCTTCCTGCCAATGTACCTGGGAATTAGTGGATGATGACCCAAGTACTTGTGGTCTTTGGCTCCTGGGTTGGTCTGGCCCAGCCCTGGCTGACGTGGGCCTTTGGGGAGTGAACCAGAGGATGGAAAATCTCTCCTCTGTCTCTCCCTCTCTGTCACTCTGCCTTTCAAATAAATGTTTAAAAAGAAGAGAAGGTTCTCCTTTCCTAAATCCTATTAGCAATGAGATCAGAAATCAATGTTCCTCTTTCGCCATGATCCCTGGTACAACCCACTGGCCAGATACAAAGGGTGTGTCTTTAATTACACAACACACCACAAATTAAAGGGTTCAGATAGTCCATTTCATATGAAAAGCTAAAAGCAAACTGAATGAAACTTTTAAAACTTCCACCAAGTTGGTAAGATGAGAAGCTGTGCTAAATTTATGCTGCCTTGGCATGGTAGAGACACAAAGTCAGATGGGAAAAAAGCATTTAGGTTTAGTCAAAAGAAAAACACTGCATTAAAAATAAGCCATTCCATCACCACTGAATGAATGACTTGCCACAAGAACATATAAAATTACTTGACTGCTACGACCACGGGTATTTATGGTGGAGGCCACGAGTTTCTTCCCCTCCCTGCTGCAAAGCCAAGGGCAAGGCAGGTTAAAATGACAGAACTCTGCGAAGCACCGGCCAGGCTGGTAGACTGGTGGGAACTCACTCACAGGGTCCTTTACTGTCTGTTTCAAAGCTTAAAAACATAAAACATCTTTTATAAACTGTTCTCCTGAAGTTTTGTTAAAGAATTCCATATGTCATCACATCTTCCTCCAAGTTATTCACAAAATACTGTTTTTTTTTTTTTTTTTAAATATACTTAGCACTTTACCAGTAAGGAGTACCACTATTTTTGGGAAAATAATGATTAACATCCCTAGGAACCCACGTCCATTCCACTTTTAAAATGCCAGCCACCCACCACTTTATTTTCCCTGAATGGCAACACAATTACACATCTAATATTTAAAGAGAAATGCCAAACTGTCAAGGGATAATTGACACTCTTGGTAAATGTGTCTGTCGGATTTTAGAAGTGATCTTTCTATGGCTGTGAAATTTTCAAAACCATAAAGGAGCCCAGGTTACGTCCGTGAAGCAGGACATGAACAGGTCAAGGACCTAGGACTCAGACACCCTTGAGTCCTCAGTTTCCTGATAACGAGTTTATCAAATAAGAGGGTGACCTCCTTGAGCTGTGTCTAAGAGAGTGGGGACTGGGACGAGGACCGTGCGTGCACTCAGAAGGCAGAATGAAGTTGTCTGCTGTCCTCCTTCTAGTCCTTTCCAATTCGCCTTGAAATTAAGCACACCAGGGAAACTGAAGAAATACAGCAGCTTTCACTACCTACTCTTCTTGGCTAAAAAATGGTGTGCTGGGAGGGTACTATGGTGTGGTGGGTTAAACCATCAGCCCGCATCCCATTTGGTAGTGCTGGTTCAAGTCCCTGCCATTCCTTCCGATCCATCTTCTCGCTCATGTGCCAAGGAAGCAGTAGACGATGGCGCCAAGTACCTGAGTCCCTGCTACCCGCAAGGGAGACCTGGATGGGGTTCCCGACTTCAGCCTGGCCCAGCCCTGGCTACTGCAGCTATTTGGGCAGTAAGGCAGCAGCTGGGAGAGCTGTCTCCATCTTTTAAATAAACAACAACAACAACAAATTTTAAAACCTATTAATATGTAAACTATCCCAAAAATATTTTTGGGTTGTTATACAGAAGCATTGAAATATTTACTAATTAAAATAGGAGGATTTGCATCAAAATAACCCAGTGGAGGTCAGGGAATATACAAAACCCAGCATGGCCCTGAGCTGATCATGACTCAATATGAGCGATGGGTAGACAGAGGTTCATGATACTGTTCTACTTCCACATGTTTCAAATTTTCCATAATAAAAGTTGTAAAGAAATGAGGTAGCCAGTTACCAGTTCAGAAGAGCTCAGCTACCACAGCTCTCTGGAGAGTTCTGTGAAACGATCCAACATTCAGTGTAAGGTGGAAAAAAGTCACCAGGAACCCTACGTTGAAGAAAACGAAGACTTCACATTCAAAGAGAAGAATCCCCAGCCGAGATAGAAAACCAACAGCTAACAGTCCCGAGGAATCAAATCTAAGTGGCCTCACAGGGGTGTCTGGGAAAACCCAATCACGCAGAAGACTACGAGTACAGCTCTGTGTGCTACCGACAGACAAGCTCCGGGAAAAATACTAACTAAAACACCTTTGTCTAATTGTAGGTAAAGAAAAATGGTCATACCAAGGCTTCTGGCTGACATGAGGAGCTTAAATTAAATGAAAGGTTTTAAAAAGTTTGTGTTCAGGGCCAGTGTTATGCTGCAGCAGGTTAAGCCAGGTTCAAGTCCCGGCTGCTCCACTTCTGATCCAGCTCTCTGCTAATGACCCAGGAAAAGCAGCAGAAGATGGCCAAGTGTCTGGGCCCCTGCACTCATGTGGGAGATCCAGATGAAGCTCCTGGATCAGCCTGGCTCAGCCCTGGCTGTTGCAGTCATCTGGACAGTGAACCAACAGATGGCAGATTTCTCTTTCAAATAAATAAATCTTTATTTAAAAAAAAATTATTTGAAAGGCAGAGAGACACAGAGAGCTCCCATCTACTGGTTCACTCCCTAAATCCCTTCAACAGCGAGGCCATGGCCGGCAGTGAATCTGGGTCTCCCATGTGGGTGGCAGAGAATCAACTACTGGAGCCATCACTGCTGCCTCTAAGGGTGCACATTAATAGGGAGGTGGGATCTAGGGCCAGGAATCAAACCCAGATACTCCAATGTGGGATGCAGACGGCTTAGGAATTAACTAGGCTAAAAGCCTGACGCCAAGGAGGCCTTACTTCTAATCTGAAATGGTTTACTTAATGTTCTACAGACCTTACGTAAGTGCCATGAGCCTGCTTTCATAAGCTTAAAGTCTAGTAAAAGAACATGAGATTTGTTCATTAAAAAGTAAACGCAGGGGCAGGCTCTTAAAGATGTCCAGTGGTCCCACACTGAAGTAACTGGGTTCGATTCCTGTCTCTGGCTCCTGAATCCAGCATCCCGCCAATGCAGACTCTGGGAGGCAGGGGTGATGGCTGATCTAACTGGGCCCCTGCCACCCACTTGGAGACCTGGGTTGTATTCCCAGCTTCTGTCTTTGGCCCCAGTCCAGCTCTGGCTACTCTGGATATTTGGGGAGTGAATCAGTGGATGGGAGTTAGCTTGCTTACTCTGTCTCTCTGCCTCTCAAATAAAGAAATACATTAAAAAAAAAAAAAAAAGTAAATGCAGGAGTAGGTATTTGAGGCAGCAGTTAGGACACTGCCTGGGATACCACATGCTGCATTAGAGCGCCTGGTTAGAGTTTCAGATCCTTTGCTTCCCACCGAGTTCCCTGGTAATGCGCATCTTGGAAGGCAGGAGACAGCTCCGTACTGAAGCTGAGTTCCTAACACTCACGTGGGAGCCCCGGACTGAGATCTGGGCTCTCGACTTTGGCCAGGTCCAGCCCTGGCTGTTGCGGGCATTTAGGGAATGAATTAGTGGATGGAAGATCTCCGTGTCTCTGCTTTTCAAGTAAGGTGAAAAACAAGACTTTTTAAGTTATATACAAAGAAGTAAATGCAAGAAGAATGTGCACAAAGTGCTACTGGAGTTCAGAGTAGGAAGAGCTTTCTTCTGGCCTGGGGAAGGGAGAGCAGTTGTTTACCATGGAAGGCAAGGACTTACATAATGCCTTAAGAACAGTGTGATTTGGACGTGATGAGATAGAAGGTATTGAAAACAAAACTTACTGAACAGGCAACCACCAGCACAACACTTATAACACTTGACACCCATGTCCCCTATCAGAGGGCCTAGGTTCAATCCTGCCTTCACTTTGGATCCAGTCTCCTGCTAATGCACACCAGGCAAGTGGTGATGATGGCTCAAGTACCTGGGGACCCTGCCATTCATGTGGGAGACCTGGACAGAGTTTAAGTCTCCTGGCTTTGGTCTGCTCCACTTCTAGTTACCGGAGGCATTTGGAGAATAAACTAGCAAGTGGAGATATTTCTTTAATAAAATGAAAACAGAAAAAAATTATAAAAGCAAACAAAAACTTAGCACAGGATAGGTTCAGAGAGAGAGAATAGTGCATTTTACTTTGATGACTGGATCTCAGGGAACACTAGAACACAGGGCAAGACCAGATCACGGGGGCCCTGAGACATGGGTTTTGTCTGGTGATCCGGGAGATAGTCAATACTTCCATATACAGTATATGTAACTGCTTTACAAAAATAACCCAGCTGCGGTGCCTAAGACTGGCAAAAGGTGGGAATAAACAGTGCTAAAGCAAAAAGGCAGACCAGAAATATTCAAGATCTCAACTAATTTAATAGCTGCAGGAGTGATGGGAGATGAAAAGGAAACGTCATAGGCGTCTGCAGTGGACTAGACGTGACGCGGCTGGTAGAATGCTTCATTTTCCTGAGGAACCAAAACACTAACCTCACACATCCATCTCCTAACTTCTGAACATGAACAAAGCATGGAAGTTCCAGGACTTACCCCTCCTGTAACCACACACTCTCCTCCAATCCGATCACAGAATTTATTTTACTTCTATTCACTCTGTCACCTCTCTCTACTGGAATGACAACTCTGAAAGTACAGGGATTGTCTGTTATGTTCACTGACGCATAGCTGGAGTCTACAACAGTACCCAGCACGTAAGAAGGCACACACTCAAGAGTCATACAATGAACAAACGAGTAAAAGTTCAAGGTAGCCATGGGCTGCAGCCCTGTAGTTTGAGATCTCGGTACAGTTTCAGTCTGGTCAAACAGCTGAGGTGACACTACCGATGACAAAGGAAAACACGGGAAAGAAGGAACACATTTTTGGTTTAATATTTTTAATTTCTGGGGGTGGCCAAGAGACAGAGAAAGAAAAAGAGAGAGCTCCCATCTGCTGGTTCACTCTCCAAGTGCTGGCAGTAGCCAGGAATGGGCCAAGCAGGAGCCAGGAGTCACTGACGTGAACACCAGGCCCCTCATATGGGTGGCAGGACTCTAACTACCTGAGGCAGCACTGTCGCCTCCCAGAACCTGCACTAGCGAGAAGCTGGACTCAGGAGCTGGAGCAGGGACTGACCTCTGCTCTCCAAAATGGGAGGTGGGCATCTTAATGGCTAGGCTAAACACCTCTCCCAAGAAAGTTTTCTAAAATGGAAGATGCGAGATTCAGTTCTACACACATGAATCTGGAGTATTAGTGGTTAAACCAAGCAGCAAAGTGTAAAACGCAGCGAGAAACTCATGACTTCAGTCTCGTTATCAATCACTTAACTCCAAGTCTGTTTCCCAATCTGTATAAAAAGAGGGTGGGATGTTACCCCACTCACCGGCTTATTGAAGATGAAATGGAATCTAAAAGACATCTAGCCCAGCTGACACAAGAGTAACTACATTTTTCTAATGTAAATACACAGAACTCTGTCATATGATTAAAATTTACTTACACAACACTCAAAAAGCTTTTTTATAGAAATATCTAGGGGCGGCGCTGTGGCGTAGCAGGTAAAGCCCCTCCCTGCAGTGCCGGCATCCCATATGGGCGCCAGTTCGAGTCCAAGCTGCTCCACTTCTGATCCAGCTCTCTGCTGTGGCCTGGGAAAGCAGTAGAAGATGGCCCAAGTCCTTGGGCCCCTGCACCTGTGTGAGAGATCCGGAAGAAGTTCCTGGCTTTGGATTGGCTCAGCTCTGGCCATTGCAGCCAATTGGGGAGTGAATCAGCGGACAGAAGACTTCTCTATCTCTCTCTCTCTGCCTCTCTATATAACTCTTTTTTTTTCTTTCTTTCTTTCTTTCTTTTTTTTTTTTTTTTTGACAGGCAGAGTGGACAGTGAGAGAGAGAGACAGAGAGAAAGGTCTTCCTTTTGCCGTTGGTTCACCCTCCAATGGCCGCCACGGCCGGCGCGCTGCGGCCAGCACACCGCGCTGATCCGAAGGCAGGAGCCAGGTGCTTCTCCTGGTCTCCCATGGGGTGCAGGGCCCAAGCACTTGGGCCATCCTCCACTGCACTCCCTGGCCACAGCAGAGAGCTGGCCTGGAAGAGGGGCAACCGGGACAGAATCCGGCGCCCCGACCGGGACTAGAACCTGGTGTGCCGGCGTCGCTAGGTGGAGGATTAGCCTGTTGAGCCACGGCGCCGGCCAACTCTTTCAAATAAATAAATAAATCTTTAAAAAAAAATGTAAAAACTCCTTTGGCTTCCATATTCTGAAGCAGAATACTGAAAAGGAACAAATGCCCTTTCTTAATGCTGGGTCAACATGAGTAACAGCTGCTATACTGTACTATAAAATCAATGATGGCCTTAGGAACTAATAAGGTAAATTATTTTCTGCTACAGAAAAATTTCTCATACTCATGGTTCCTTCTGCCAGTTTCTCTTTGTTCTTAATTTGGCATGGGAGCTGCCAACAGGTTACTATCCCTTAAATTATATCTTGGCCTACAAAAGCCAAATAACCACAGTTCATCAAATTACATGTAAAAATTAAACATAAATATACAAGGGTACTTCAGAAAGCTTATGGAAAACAGAATTAAAAGACAAGTTTATGCAGCCGATGCAGTGGCACAGCAGGTTAAGCAATGGCCTGCATCATCGACATCCCATAAGGGCATGGGTTCAAGCCTTGGCTGTTCCACCTTCGCTCCAGCTCCCTGCTAAAGCACCTGGGAAAGCAGAAGATGGCCCAAGTGCTGGGTCACCTGCACCCACGTGGGAGACCCAGAAACAGTTCCTGGCTCCTAGCTTTGGCTTGGCCATTCAGGGAGTGAACAAGAGGATGGAATCTCTCTCTCTCTCTACCTCCATCTCCCTTCTTCTAACTCTACCTTTCAAATAAATAAAATTTAAAAGAGAGAGCGCGCACGTGCGCGCGCGCGAGAAAACTAAGAAAAAGAGGCAAGTTTATTTTGGTGCAAAAATCTTGAAATCCATTCGTATTTCCATGAACTTACTGAAGGTCCCTCATCTACATGGATTTCAAAAGACTTTGCACCAAGACACAACCATCTTTTAATTCTATTTTCCATTGATTTTTTGAAATACACTAGTAGTCCAAGAAAGATCCTGTCCAATGATTAAAATACATAACTTTTAGCAAGCTTGCAACTAAGTTAGTTGGCTGAGGTTACCAAACAACTTCTGAACAAAGAAAGCATCAAGTATTTAGGAATAGCCATTTCAGGGGCCAGTGCTGTGGTGCAGTGGGTTAATGCCCTGACCTGAAGTGCCAGCATCCCAGATGGGCGCTGGTTTATGTCCCAGCTGCTCCACTCCGATCCAGCTCTCTGCTATGGCCTAGGAAAGCAACAGAAGATGGCCCAAATGCTTGGGCCCCTGCCCCTGCGTGGGAGACCCTGAAGAGGCTCCTGGCTCCGGATCAGCTCAGCTCTGGCGCTGCAGTCATTTGGGGAGTGAATCAGCAGATGGAAGACTTCTCTCTCTCTCTCTCTCTCTGACTCTGTCTTTTAAATAAATATAACACACCTTAAATAAAAAGAAATAGCCATTTCAAAATAAATACGTATCATCCAGAAGCAAATAAAGCCGACAAATCTTTGTCAACTTCCTATTGGATCCTGAATATGTAAGGACTCATTATCTAAGGAATAAAGAGCAGTATTTTATACTTTAAAATTGTCATGAAATCAATTCAAACAAGAAGTAAGGTTAAATATCAAGAATATTCATTACTACCCACCAAACCACAAATCATGCTAGCCCTTAGGAGAGATTTTCCTTCTCAAGTGCTTCGCTCCATTTAGAACTTCCATGTCAGAAACCAAAGTAAACATTGGCAAGATCCGAGTAAATGTTACTTTAAAAAGTGGGAAAAATCATCACTAACTTAGACTTTTCCTGGATCTATTACTCACTACCAGATTCCCAAATAATAAAGTTAAAAATTCAAAAGAAAAACAGTCGTAAGTTACAGACAAGAATTTTAAAACAAGTTCTAGAAGTACATCACACACCCCATCCACAACAAGAAAAAATTCTTTTTTGAGAGGCAGAGACAGGGAGTTTCCATCCACTGCATTCACTCATCAAACGCCTATAATGGCCAGGTGTGGGCCAAAACCAAAGCAGGGGCCAGGACCTCAGTCCAGGCTTCCCACACGGGTGGCAGGAACCCAACTACTTGAGCCATCGTCTGCTGCCTCCCAAGGCCGGCATTAACAGAAAGCTGGAATCAGGACCCTGAGCCTGCGGTCAAATCCAGGCACTTCAATGTGGGACACGGTGTTAACCTCCAGGCCAAACGCTCACCCCACCCAACACATTTTTAAAAGCAGATTTACAAAGCTGAGCTGTCAAAGAGAATCCAGCTGCAGAAAAGTGACAGAGAAAAGTCAAAGGAAATGGTACAAAAGAACGATGCCATCTTGAGATCAAGGAAATCTAGTCAAAGAAAGGTAAGGGGGCTGGCACAGTGCTGCAGAGGGTTGAGCAGCAGCCTGCAACACGGTATCCAGTATCAGAGCACCGGTTCAAGTCCTAGCTGCTCCACTTCTGATCCAGCGCCCTGCTAAAGTGCCTCAGAAGGCAGCAGATGACCCAAGTGCTTGGGCCTCTGCCACCCATGGGGGAGACCAGGATGGAGGTTCTGGATCTTGGCTTAAGCCTGGCCCAGCCCTGGATGTTAAGGCCATTCGGGGAGTGAACCAACAGATGGAAAATCCGTCATGCCCCCCCCCGCCCCCACCACCCCATCGATCTGCCTTTCAAATAAACCTTTCAAACAAAAACAAGGCTTATACTTTTCAAAACTCAATTCCAATTAAGCACCTCAAAATATTCAGCAGTCAGAAGGTTATCAATAAAATGTTAATAGCTCCTAAGAAACCAAACTTCATTGCTTTGCCATTTGATGATAAGAGTACATTTTTACTTGCAGCTAAAAATTACAAACTTACATAACACATGTATATAAGTTAGCAGTATGCTAGCTAAATAGCACATTACTCTTAAATAACTCATAGAACGTTCACCAAAAGCTTTCTTTTCACGTCTGATTCCCTTGTTAGAGCTTAATTTGAAAGTGAAAACCTTGGGTGGGCATTTGGCCTCCTGGTAAGGATGTCTGCGACCCGAATCAGAGAGCTGGGTTGGATCCCCAGCTCTGGCTCCTGATTCCAGCTTCTTGCCAACGCAGACGCTAAGAATCAGTGGTGATGGCTCAGGTAATTAGGTTCCCTCCACCCAGTGTTGGAGACCTAGACAACATTCTCTGCTACTGGTGAAATCTGAACAGTTGTGTGTACGTGGGGGTAAATCAGTGAATGGCGCTTTATGCCTCTGCACTCAAAACAGCAGCAAAAAAAAAAAAAAAAAAAAAAAAAGAGGCAAAAATCAATGGCATATTTCAACTACAGCATATTCCCAAAGAATCATTTATTTTCTTAACTATCATAATGGCATTTTGGTTAAGAAAATGCCAGGGGTCGGGGCCAGCATTGTGGCGTAGCGGGTGAAGCCACCCCCTGCAGTGCCGGCATCCCATGTGGGTCGGTTCAAGACCCAGCTGCTCCACTTCCAATCCAGCGCTCTGCTATGGCCTGGGAAAGCAGAAGATGGCCCAAGTCTTTGGGCCCCTGCACCCACATGGGAGACCTGGAAGAGGCTCTTGGCTCCTGGCTTCAGATTGGCACAGCCCTGACCATTGTGGCCATTTGAGGAGTGAAGCAGAGAATGAAGACTCCCCTACCATCCCCGGCTGCCTCTCCTTCTCTCTCTGTGTAACTCTGGCTTTCAGGTAAAATAAATGAATCTTAAAAAAAAAAAAAAGAAAGAAAGAAAGAAAGAAAGAAAATGCCAGGGGCTGGCACTGTGGTGTAGCAGGCAAAGCCTCTGCCTGTGATGCCAGCACCCTGGCTTTAGATTGGCCCAGCTCTGGTCGTTGCATTGCAGCTGTTTGGGAGTGAACCAGCCAATGGAAGATCTCCCTCTCCCTCTCTCTGTAACTTTGTCTTTCAAGTAAATAAATATTAATTTAAAAAAAGTCTTTAGGGGCCAGTGTTGTGGCATAGGAGGTAAAGCACAACCTGTGGTGCCAGCATCCCTGGTGGGCACCGGTTTGAGTCCTGGCTGCTTCACTTCCAGTCCAGCTCCCTGTTGATGAGCCTGGGAAAGCAGCAGATGGAGGCCCAAGTGCGAGGGCCCCTGCACCCACGTAAGAGACTGGGAAGAAACTCCTGGCTCCTGAGTTTGGTCTGCCACTTGGGGAATGACCTGCGGATGGAAGATCTCTATCTCTGTTTCTCCCTCTTTCTCTGTAACTCTGATTTTCAAATAAATAAAACAAATCTTAAAAAAAAATTTTTAAGAGGTATCTGGTACTGAGGCCGGCCTTATGGCATAGTGGGTAAAGCTGCCCCCTGCAGTGCTGACATCCCATATGGGATGGGTTCAAGTCCCAGCTTCCCCACTTCCGATCCAGCTCACTGCTATGGCCTGGGAAAGCAGCAGAAGATGGCCCAACTCCTTGGGCCCGCGTGGGAGACCCGAAAGAAGCTCCTGGCTTTGGATAGGCCCAGCTCCAGCCGTTGCGGCCAACTGGGGAGTGAACCAGCGGATTATAAGATCTCTCTCTCTCTCTCTGCCTCTCCTCTGTGTAACTCTGACTTTCAAATAAATAAATAAATAAATATTTTAAAAAAAGAGAGAGATTTGGTACTTAGTTAACACTTTCAGTCTTCTTTCTCTTGGGGAATTAGAAAATTACTTTCTTGGACAACAAAAAGCTGTCCTCAGGAAACGCAGGGCTGGAGGCACAAATAATGAGTTCTGCATCTGGCATGTTACGCCCCAAACCCCAGGGGCATGCAGCCCCTAGCACACGTCAGATGGGAGCTACACAGTAGAGCGGCACGGGTGGGAGACCTGGACCTGCAGATCCTCCTGGGAGGGGCAGAAAGAACCCTGTCAGTCCAAGGATGTGACTCAACTTAGTCACAGGAGGCTGTGAGACAGAAGAGGAGAAAAATAAACGGGAAACTACATTAAGAATGACTACTGCACCTGACCTTGAAAACACTCAACTCCTGAGAAACGTATAATTTCCCCATAAATCACACAGAAACATGCAGATAAGTGCACGGCCCTTTGCAAAATCCTAATGGAAACATCTATTTTAAAACACTGAGCTGCATACTTGTTTGCTGTGCTGCCCACAGAGCTTAGGATAAATCTCATCTGGAAGCAGCTTCCCAATATTAACTGAGTTAAATTTAATATGGCTTGATGAAGTGTCTATGCAGGTATTTGGTGCTTATGCTTGCAATGTTCTTCTCTCCTTTAAAAAAGCTTTAAGAACATTACTTTCTACTGTTTTAACTACTATAGAACTCATTTTATCCTAACTGCCGTCAAGTAGATCACAATGTCACTCAGTGCTGAATTAAGCCAAGTGTTTAAAAATCCCAACTAACAGGTGTTGCAGTCAAGGCAAACGATCACTCCCAGTAAGCAGTGGCATTTTACTAGGAAGTATTCCATGCGGCATTCTTCATAGTGGCATAGAGTTCTTTAAACTGCAAACTGGTGGGTAAAAATTAATAAATTCCAAGCAGTGGTGCCCACTCGGCAGGTGAAGATGATCGAAACGTGAACACCAGTGGGTCACAGAAAGTGAGCAAGAAGAGATGTCAGATACGACGTCCTCCCCATCCTTGTACAGTACGTCCAATGCACTCCAAAGACAAGGAGCTACTCACAAGCCAGACCATGCTCACCTTCCTTTCCTTCCCTACACTGCTCATTACCCAGCATTCCCAAATTCTAATTTCAAGACTTTAATAATCTGAAGGAAAATGCCTTAAGGCAAGCTCTTTAAAATTCAAACATAAATGCCTGTAAATCGGAGGAAAATGGGAAAGATAACACACACACACTTGAAAAGTGAGCAGTTCACCTTTACTAATAGGTTAGAACCATTGTGCTGCAGCTCAGATCGCAGGGCCATGCAGCCCCTAGTTCTTTTCTAGAACATGACTAGCTGACACCTGCTGTTCCTTTTACTACTCCATGTTCATCAGGCATAGCAGGTGTCAAATACTAAGTGGCATTAATAACTCAACTTTGATTTCACAAAATTAAAAGGGGGAACAGAAGCACATACTTGGAGGCCTTTTTTAAAGCAATACATGCACAAAAAGCTGCAGGTTCAAGAATTCAACTGGGTCCAGTTCCTACTGCCTACCTGGAACTTATGAGACACAGTAGCAATCACCTATGGAACTTTAATGAAAGTCCGGATAGACAGTGTTTAAAATCAAAGTAACCTAAAGTAATGCATAAAGCAGCCTTTTTAAAATTGAAATTCTGCTTAAAAACTATAGTAAAGGGTCGTTAATAGGAAAATGTCATGTTCAGTATATGTTCAAACACCTCTTACAAGCTGCCTAAATTTATTATTTTCATGAATAATTAGGACAAAAGAACTAGGACAAAAACTGTCAACAAAAATTGCAAATGCTGTGGTGGCGTTGTGGTGAAGTGGGTTAAAGCCACCATTTGCCATGCCAGCATCCCATAGCGGAGTGGTGGTTTAAGTCCTGGCTGCTTCACTTCCTGACCTAGCTCCGTGTCGCTGCATCTGGGAAAGCAGCACAAGATGGCCCAGGTCTGTGGGCCCTGCCACTCACATGGGAGACCTAGATAGAGTTCTGAACTCCTTGCTTCAACCTGAATCAGCCCCCGCTGTTGTAGCCATTTGGGGAGTGAACCAGCAGATGGTAGCTCTCTCACTCTCTGCCTCTATGTCTCCCTCCCTGTCACTCTGCCTTTCAAATAATCTTTAAAAACCCCACAAACCTGTAATGTTGCTTTTTATAAAATAGTACAGCGTGCAAAGTAAAATAAAATTTTTTTAAATGGGGGAGAAAAAGATTTTAACCCATAATGTCCCATTGTCCTCTATATAGGACGCCTATAAAAGCCTAAACTCAACAATAAATATACCACTTACTTAACTCTCAAAGAAGTATTATGTCGCTGCAATATTTATAGAACTGAAAACATGGGACTTAATGGATTAAAGAAGTATCCTACCATAAAAAAAAAATCACCCCGACATGAACAGATAGGCAACAAACCCTGGAAAGTCAAGAATCTGAAGTGAAAGTCGATTGTGACTAGGTGTGCAATGTGACACGACAACAAGAGCAGTCAGAGCTATTTTCAGCATCATACAAGTAACAGGTGACAGCTCAGAGAGGAGCTGGCCTGCGTTCCTGGTAAGACTCCTAGGTCAAGATCAACAGCAACATCCAACTGAGAGCAAGAAGTGAGCTATCAGGTACAAGCAAGAGATACAGAAATGATAAAGGACACTGATACTTTAAAGTGAAAAGCAATGTGAGATTTAAATATGCATAAATAGTATCTGCAAGACAATAAAGGCTGTATCGTTAGGAGGTATGGGAAGGAAAACAGAAATCCAGTTACTCACTGAATAACCAGACAACACAAAAAAGAAGTTATTTACCAAACAAGAGAAACCCAGACACATATGCAACAGCGGGTATATATATAGTAAGAAAGTTTGGCATTAAAAAGGTGATAAACCTATTGGGTTTCCCTCTCTGATGTGTGTACCATGAAGAAAAGCAGAATAGATAGGGCCAGGTGCCACTGAGTGGGACAAACAGGAGCTGCAATCAGAGGTCAAAGTGCAGCTAAGGGTCCCCTTCGGAAGCCATGAGGACAGCACCTCCCAACATAACTAAATAACCTTGTCAGATCATGTGTTGAGACTGGAATCTTTTTAAATTTTTTTTTGTAATTTATTTTGTTTAATATTATTCATTTATTTGAGAGAATTACAGATAGAAAGAAGGAGAGACTGCCATCCCCTGGTTCACTCCCCAAGTGGCTGCAATGATGTGAAACCAGGATCTAGGAGTTTCTTCCGGGTCTCCAACACAGGTACAGAGGCCCAGGCACTTGGGTCATCTTCCACTGCTTTCCCAGGCCATGAGCAGAGAGCTGGATCAGAAGAGGAACAGCTGGGACACAAACCGGTGCCCATATGAGATGCCCGCGGTGCCACAAGTGGAGGCTTAGCCTACCATGCCACAGTGCCAGCCCCTTTTGGTCATCTTTTAAAATGAGGAGGGGGCTAGTGTTGTGGTGAAGTGGGTTAAACTACCACTTGTGACACTGGCATCCCATATCAGAGTGCTGGTTCAAGCCAAGGCTGCTCTGCCCCAATCCAGCTTCCTGTTAATATGTCTGAGGAGGCAGGCAAGGATGGTCCAAGTACTTGAGCCCTGCCACCCATGTGGGAGATGAGGATGGAGTTCCTGGCCTGTCCCTGTCCCACTTTTTGCAGCCATTTGGAGAACTGAACCAGCAAATAGAAGATCTCTCTGTCTCTCCCCCTTTCTGTCGCTCTATTTTTCAAACAAAACCCAAATCTTTGAAAATATACGAGTCTTTCCATCCTCCTAACCCTCTAGTTCCACTGCAGACATACTGCCATTGTTAAAGTCTGTTGCACAGAAACGCTTATAAAGGAGTCAACATTGGTGCAGCGGGTTAAGCCACTGCAGGCACCAGAATCTCACGCTGGAGCAGCAGTTCAAGTTCAGGTGCTCTGCTTCCAATGCAGCTCCCTGATAATGTGCCTGGGAAAGTAAAAGAAGATGGTCCAAGTACTTGGGCCCCTGCTACCCAGACCAGAGTCTTAGATGAAGTTCCAGGTTCCTGACTTCAACATGGACCAGCCTCAGCTGTTGTGGGCATTTGGGGAGTCAACCCAGCAGATGAAAGGTCTCTCCCTCTCTTCTCTGCCTTTCAAATAATACAAATCTTTTTTAAAAAACAGAACACTGATGCCGGCGCCGCGGCTCACTAGGCTAATCCTCCGCGTTGCGGCGCCAGCACACCGGGTTCTAGTCCCGGTCGGGGCGCCAGATTCTGTCCCGGTTGCCCCTCTTCCAGGCCAGCTCTCTGCTGTGGCCAGGGAGTGCAGTGGAGGATGGCCCAAGTGCTTGGGCCCTGCACCCCATGGGAGACCAGGAGAAGGCACCTGGCTCCTGCCATCGGTTCAGCGCGGTACGCCTGCCGCTGCGCGCCGGCCGCGGCGGCCATTGGAGGGTGAACCAACGGCAAAGAAAGACCTTTCTCTCTCTCTCTCTCTCTCTCTCACTGTCCACTCTGCCTGTCCAAAAAAAAAAAAAAAACAGAACACTGGCATAGCAGATAAAGCCACCACCTGCAGTGCTGGCATCCCATATGGCTGCTGGTTCAAGTCCCAGCTGCTCCACTTCCAATCCAGCTCTCTGCTCTGACCTGGGAAAAGCAGTGGAAGATGGCCCAAGTGCTTGGTTCCCTGTACCCACATGGGAGACTGGGGGGTGGGGGGAGGCACCTGGCTCCTGGCAGCGCCAGCCTGTGGCGGCCATTCGGGGAGTGAACCAGTAGAGGGAGGACCTTTCTCTCCCTCTCTCTGTCTATAACTTTACCTGTCAAAAAAAAAAAAAAAAAAAAAAAAAAAGAGTTCTTATGTTGAAATTCATACCCCACAGTGAAATGCTAAAATGGAGGAAATTTAACTGACAGTGTGTATAGACTGGGCCCTTGCACGGTGATTAGGGTTGGATAAGAGCATGGGACAGAGCTCCCATGACTGAACCCTGGCGGCTCCGTACGAGGAGCACAGTGGGTAAAGCCGTGGCCTCCAATGCTGCAGGCCATATGGATGCTGATTTGTGACCCAGCTGCCTCACTTCCAATCCAGCTCCCTGCTAATGCCCTGGAAAGAACAGCAGAGGACGGCCCGAGTGCGTGGGTCCCTGCCCCGACATGGGAGACTCCAGTGAAGCTCTTGTCTCCGGCTCCGGCCTGGCTCAGCCCTCACTGTTGCAGCCACTTGGGAAATGAACCAGTGGCTAGAAGACCTAAGTCTTTCAAATAAATCAATCAGTCTTAGAGGAGAGAGAGAAAGGGAGACTCGCACAGAGATACGCGTGCTCCCTGTCTCCTGCCAGGGGAAGCCCTGGACTCTGGACTCTGCCAGCAGGAAGGCCGCCGTCATAGGATGCACATTCACCCTTGGGCCAGAACTCTGAGCCAGAATCCATGTCTTTCCTTCCTAACCGGTAATGCAAAACAAACTAACATCATGCCTAAGTAGGATTTCAGGTGAGTTATCTGTTTAATTGGACTTGGCATTTTAATTAGTTCCTTATTTCAAACTATTTTTGCTATTACTGCATATATAAAATAATGACTCATCATGAAAGAATTACATGAATTTAAGTCCTGCAAAAACAGATATTCAACATTTTAAAAAATATGCAATGTGACTGTTCAATTTACCAAAAGTCACAGTTTTCTCTTGACGATTTAACCACGATTATAACAGACAATAACAAGCATTTGGAAGACAATTCAAAATATCTATATCTAAATTACATTCTCATATACTATTTGAAATATACTGGGGAATGAATCAGCAGATGGAAGATCTCTCCTTTCAAATAAATAAATAAATCCTAAAAAGAAATATATTATTTGATTTTCCAGTTTCAAATATTATCAAGTGACTTTCTCACCAATGATTATCAATATTGACCTAAGCCCATACTACCTGTCCTTACCTCTGGAACACAGTTTTATAATCACTGCTAATCAAATTCATATTCAGTGATTACACTGGGACCACGTAAATGTTACCAACTTTTGAGCCATACAACATTGCATGATTAAATTTTTTCAGTGTTGTTTTATGAGGAAATAATCACTACCTTAAAAAAAACTAAGCTGGGGCTGGGGCTGGTGCTGTGGCACAGCAGGGAAAGCCACTGTCTGCAGTGCCGGCAACTCATATGGATGCCAGTTCAAGTCCCAGCTGCTCCACTTCCGATCCAGCTCTCTGCTATGGCCTGGGAAAGCAGTGGAAGATGGCCCAAGTCCTTAGACTCCTGCACCCATGTGGGATTTGAGGATGGAGTTCTGGCTTTGGATCGGCCCAGCTCTGGCCATTGTAGCCATCTGGGGAGTGAAACATCGGACAGAAGACTTCTCCTCTCTCTGCCTCTGCCTCTCTGTAACTCTGCCTTTCAAATAAATTTAAAAATCTTAAAAAAATGTTTTAAAAAAAACTAAGCTGTAAGAAACCAATGTATCCATACTTACATTGTCCCTCAACTCTGACAGAACTGTCTCAACATTTTAAACCCATCAAGATGAACATCTATACTTGACTGATTTCCAGAGAGAATCTACCTTTCTCACCTTCAGCTTGATGGGGTAGCATGCATTCCCTATGCATATGCTGATGCCCAAGGAAGGTGACCCACGAATAGGCTAGCTAACAGAAGGAAGCCAGATAGGGATCAATATCTGACAGCAATCCGGCCAAAAATAATTACAAATTCACTTTAGGGATGGGCATTTCACCTACAAGTTAAGATGCCTGCATCCCGTATCAGAGGATCTGAGTTTGAGTTACTGATTCCAGCTTACTGCTAATGCAGACCTTGGAAAGTAGCAGCAATGGCTCATGCAACTAGGTTTCTGCTCCCACAGCATAGGAAACCTGGATTAAGTTCCTCGCCCTACTCCTGGCCATAGTGGACATTTGGGAAGTGAACCAGTGAATGGCAGCTCTCTTTCTTGATCACTGTCTTTCAAATTAATTGAAAAAATAAGAAGAGGGGCGGGTGCTGTGGCATAGCAGGTGAAGCTGCCGCCTGCAGTGCTGGCATTCCATATGGGCACCAGTTTAAGGTCCCGCTGCTCCACTTCTGATCCAGCTCTCTATTATGGTCTGGGAAAGCAGGAGATGGCCCAAGTCCTTGGGCCCCTGCACCCATGTGGGAAACCCAGAAGTTCCTGGCTCCTGGCTTCGGATTGGCATAGCTCCGGCCGTTGCAGCCATCTGGGGAGTGAAACCAGTGGATGGAAAACCTCTCCCTCCCTCCCTGCCTCTGCCTCTGCCTCTCTGTAACTCTGCCTTTCAAATAATAAATCTTAGGAAAAATAGGAATTATTCAACAACAGCATTATATTCTACCATGTAAAATCCAGGATTCACAGGTCACCTTTTAGGGACTGACAGAGGACAGCATGCTCCCAACACTCAACTGTCTCCTGCCACTCAAGTTTTATAAAACTGGAAGTTCCAGAGCTCCCCCCTCCCAGAGGAAGAGCCCTCTAGTATCAGCTTGATTATTTCCTTGCCATGTGGTCCCAGGCAAGTCACTTAAACTCTGCACCTGGGTTTCCTCAATGTGAAAAGGGAGTAGCAGTAACTATAACATGAGATTAAGGCAAGGCTCAGCGGTCACTAGTATCACTATGCCAAAACCGTATCCTCAGATTTAACAGGGTACATCTATCTATGGTTTAATCTACCTTAGTTACTAACCTACAAAGCTGAAATTACATCGCTTTAATCTTGAGAAGAATTAAGTAACTTTTTACGTTTAGTATGCTTGGCTCCTTATCCTATTCATGTTAGCTTCTGCTAATGAAGGAACAAGGAATCCATACCTTGTTCCAAGTTGGGCACTTGGTCCAACCTCCTTGCTGGGACAGCCCCTTCCTGATTTTTTAACTTACTACTGCCTTTTTAGTTCCAACTACTAACGACAGCTAGCCTTTTCAGCACTTACAGTATGCTGAATGCTGTTTTCAGTCTTCTAAACAAACTTACAATGTGCCTCACAATCTCCACACTATGTGGGTTACTCTTTTAAACAGAGGTTAAGTGGCCTGCAAAGGTTCACAGCGCCTTGAGCTGTAGCGCTTACATGGGAACAAGGCAGTCTCCTTCAACTCTGCACTCTTCCGCCTCCTATACTGTCTCTCTCTCAAGACCACCGAGCTCCTGGAGAGGAGTGTACCATACTCAGACTCGTTCTGGTTAGGAGAATGAACTCCAAGGAGACGGCAGAGCACAAAGGGAGACAGCAGTGAGGGGAGGCTGGTGGGAGACTCTGGGGACAGGTAAGAGCTGAGAGGTGACAGAAGGGCTGGTGAGGAAATGACATTTTGACAGCTTTCTGTGACCTGAAACAACTCGATGACTAATCCTATGTGAGAGAGGAAAGATTCAAGCGTACTGGATATTTTTAACGTGGTAGATGAAGATGAAGACACTCTCCTAACAAAAGTCAAAGAGAAGGCAGGAGGAGGAGCATGTTTCGGGTGGAGGAGTGATAAAGCAATGTAGTAAGTAAAGCCGCCGCCTGCAGTGCAGGCATCCCATAGGGGCGCCGGTTCAAGACCTGGCTGCACCACTTCTGATCCAGCTCTCTGCTATGGCCTGGAAAAGCAGTACAAGATGGCCCAACTCTTTGGGCCCCTATACCCACATGGGAGACCCATTAGAATCTCCTGGCTCCTGATTAGTGCAGCTCCGGCCGTGTGGCCAATTGGGGAGTGAACCAACGGAAGAAAGACCTCTCTCTCTCTCTCTCTCTACCTCTACCTCTACCTCTCCTTCTCTCTCTGTGTAACTCTTTCAAGGAAATAAATCAATCTTAAAAAAAAAAAAAAAGCAATATGAAGCATGTAGGTGTAACGTGATGACACCAGACAACTGTCTGATAGACAACAGGAAGTCACCAAACTGTACCTAGCCCTACTTCCTTAGAAAGGGAACTAAGCACAAAAAAGATTCTAAACAAATCCTGAACAAATAAACTAACTTCAGATGCTTATTAGCCCAAGGAATTATTAAATAACTTGCACGTCTCTTGTTCTGCTGGTAAGTCAGGGAGGTCCTCTGGAATGGGGAAAAGCTTCAGAATCGAGCAGGCTTGGGTGTGCAGCTCAGCTCCTCCATTTCCTAGGTAGCACCCAGGGCCTACCTACTCAAGGGGTGGGGAGCATTGCTGCAAATGCAGAAACCTGGGGTTTGCACTGTGGTGCAGTGGGTTAAGGTGCTGCTCGCGACGCAGGGAATCCCATTTTGAGCACTGGTTCAGGTCCCAACTGCTCCCCTTCTGATACATCTCCCTGCTAATGCGCCTTGGAAGACAGCAGAAGATGGCCCAGGTATTTGAGGGAGACCCATGTGGGAGACCCAGGTGGAGTTCCAGGCTCCTGGCTTCCACCTGGCCCAAACCTGGTTGTTACAGCCATTCGGTGAGTGAACCAGTAGATGGAAGATCTCCCTCTCTGTCATTCTGCCTTTCAAATAAATAAATAAATAAGTCTTTGAAAAACAAAACAAAACAGAAAATCTATCTTTTTTTAAAAAATGCAGAAACCAGGGGCTGGTGTGGTAGCATAGTAAGTTAAGCTGCCACCTACAATGCTGGCATCCCATGAATCCCAGCTGCTCCACTTCCGATCCAGCTCCCTGCTCATGTGCCTGGGAAAGCAGCAGAGGATGGTCCAAGTGCTTTGGCACCTGCACCCATGTGGGAGACCAGGAAGAAGCTCCTGGCTCCTGGCTTTGGCCTGGCCTAGCCCTCTCTGTTGCAGCCATCTGGGGAGTGAACCAGCAGATGGAAGACATGTCTCTCTCTCTCTGTAACTCTATCTTTCAAAAAAATAAAAATCATTTTAAAAAGGCACTGAATCCAAATGTGCATTTTAATTAGTTACCTGCATGAGGAGCACTTGCTTCTCCCCCACCTTATGAAAGTGAGAACTGACCCCGTAGCACAGTTGAGGATTAACAATTGTCAAATATTCGCCAAGCGCCTTCCAACGAACATTAGTGTCTTACAGTGTGGCTTCATTAATCCTCTGACAACCCCATCATGCAAGAATCATTTCCACTAGAAAAATGAAGAAGCTGGGGCGAGTGTTGTGGCACAGTGGGTTAAGCTACCACCTGGGGTACTCACATCCTGTATCAGAATGCCTGGGCTCCAGTCTTGCCTCTGCTTCTGATCCAGCTCCCTGCTAATGCACACTCTGGGAGGCAGCACATGATGGTTCCAGTGCTTGGGTCCCTGCCATCCACGTGGGGCACCTGAACGAAGTTCCAGGCTTCTGGCTTCGGTCTGATCCAACCCTGGCTGTTGTGGGCATTTGGGTAGTGAACAAGGAGATGAAAGATAAATTCTCTTTCTTTCCCTCTCTCTCTCACTTGTTCACTTTCAAATAAATAAAATATAAACTTGGGAAAAAAAGAAGTTGCCGGGTTGCAACAGTGTCCAAAGCCAGACTCTTGGTGAACAGTGGAGCCACTACTCACTGTCTCTATGCTGTATTCCGCTTCCCATCATCCCCAACAATGCAGCTGCAACCTAGTGCAGTAAAGGCACTGAACGGTGTGAGTGCAGGAAAGGAGCGAAGCTTTGTGCTTACAGAGACTATGCAAGAGTTTTAAAACATCAGTCAACAAGTGCAAAAACTCTACTCACACAAGTTTAAACAACTTGTCTGTGCTTTAAGTCGGTTTTCAGATAAGGCTGTGACATCAAAGTAATAGTATTTATCTCATTAGTTGTGCTAAAGTAGTACAACAGAAAACAGAAGCAACAGAAAACAATGATGGCCAATTAAGACTGCATGAAAATTCTCAGTATGACACCAAAATATCTCAATTTGACTACATTCCAGCTCACCAGGGAAAGAAATTCAGGCAAGGCAGAGGGCATCTGCAATTGTAGGATACATTTCACATTAAGACTCAATTCTAGATTTTCTATCATTATTTGTGAATATTAACATTCCAGGAAAAATATACAAAAACATTCAGAATCACAAGTTTTAGGGGACAGGTGTTTCAGGCCACAGTTAAAACACTGCTTGGGCCCATCAGGGTGCCTGGTTCAAATTTCAGCTCCTCTGCTTCCAATCCAGCTTCCTGCTAATGCACACTCCAAGAGGCAGCAGATGATGGCTCTGGCACCTGGATCCCTGTCACCCATGTGGGCGACACAGACTGAGTTCCAGACTCTGGCTTTAGACCTGGCTGTTGTAGGCATTTGGGAAGCGCACCAGCAGGTGAAGATGCGTCTCCGTCAGAAATCACAAGTTCTAACAGTGCCAATGCCAAACACATTTTAACCCTCACGAATTACTACATCAATAGTTGTCTAACTTCACTCCTCCAAGGCCGCAAGGCTGACTCCGCGCCACCTTCCTCCCCTCTGCCTTTCTAGCCCTACAGTCTTCTTTCATTTCCTGAAACCCAAGCACCCAAGCTCTCCTCCCCCTCAGGGCCTTTGCAATGGCCGCTTCTTTTGCCCAGCCCTGACTTCCCTCTTTGTACAAATGGTTTGCTGCTTCTTGCCCTTTCTGCTTTAAATGCCACACTTCCTCAGAGACCTTTCTGATCACCTGAAGTACATACTCCAACAGACCTTCCCCACCCAAATACTTACATTCCAGTATGTTTATTGTAGCAAAATATTTGTAGTCCTTCATTTATATCCTACCTCAATGAACTGTCTGCCTACCTGCACGTCTTACTATGAATACTATACTCCCTCACTTCCAAAAAAATTCAAGTTCCAAGAGGACAAGAATCTTTTCTGATTTTGCTATTTTATTCCTGACATTTAGCTGAGAGTCTGGCCTATTCCAGCTGTGCAAAAAAAACTGGTTAAACAAATACTGAGAATGGGCGCCAGGTAATACTACATGGTCAATCTGGAAACAGCAGAGCGCCTGCCCTGAGGCAGTTCAAAGTTCAAAGGGGAAATAGGCAAGCAAGCATGTACCCAAGAGACCAGAGACCGTGGTAAGTGGTGGTAAGAGGCCTCTGGAGGAGGTGATGCTGGCTAACCCTCAAAGATTAGCATTCCATCCTTCCGTGGAACCTACGGTGACGCTTCCTCTGACACAGGAAGTAACACGGTACAACTCAAGGGCAGCACAGGAGCACTGAGAGAGGAGGGGGTGCGAGCCACCTCAAAGACACAGCTTGAAGTTTCCATGGAGCAAGACTCAAGTAGGACCAGACTGAATGTACTCACAAGCGAAGAAACAATGCATCCCTGACACAAACATCAACTCTGCAAACACTGGAAAAACTAAAAAAACAAAGGCTGGGAGGGGCCCTTGAAGCGACTGAGGAGGGGGGCAAAGGAACTCCTGCTCACACACACGGTCTTCTCGCCAGAACAGCTCCCTCCGCAATGAGACAGCAGCAGCATCAGATGGCGTCAGGCCACTTTACGTTCGATTCATCTCACTGCTCTTGTTCCAAGTCCTTCTCCAATAACCTAGTTATGGTGTAGGTTCCCAGCTACGCCCCCTGTCGGGGGAGAACCCAGTGAAAATTAGATACTGGCTTTCCATTTTCACCTTTGAGATGTAGGAGCTTGGCTAACCAGAGGCCAGGGAAGTGAACCTGCTCTTAGTTCACAAATGAAATACTTGGGAGTGCAGGGAAGTCCCCCTCCCGACAAAGGATAAGGTTAGCCCCAACTCAAAGAGAAAATAAGGATGCGAGAAAATGTTTAGTGGACCTGACAGGCCAAGAATGACCGCAAGGTCTCTGGCCTGAGTTATTTGGGGACGATAAGCACTGTTGAGCAAGTGGGGAATGAGTGGGGGCAGGTCCCATGGAGGACATGCTGACTCTGAGCTCTGAAGAGCAACTAAGTGAAGAGGTGCTGTGTAGGCATTTGGCCATCTAAGACTAGAGATCAAGAGATTTGGAGTTTTAATTCTATTCTGGAAACATGTACTTAGACAAAAACAAATGAAATCATTCAGGAAAGAGATAAGGATCTACATGGGACCCTGAGTGAAATTAGCATTTGAAGGACGAGTGAGGGAGAACCTGCAAGGCAGATTGAGAAACAGGCAGATCTACAATTATTTTAAGTATCTGTTAGGTTATCATTTAGCCATTGATATGTCAGCTATCAACAAGCACTTACCTGTAACAGGAGCTGGCACTGTGGCACACAGAGGGTTAAACCACCACCTGCAACACCAGCATCCCATACGGGTGCCAATCTGAGTCCCAGCCATTCCACTTCTGATCCAGCCCTGGCCACTGCAGACATGTGGAGAGTGAACCAGCAGATGGAAGATTCATCTAACTTTGCCCTTCAAATAAATAAATCTTTATAAAAAAAAAAAAATGTTCTTAACAGCCAGGGCTAGGCCAGGCCAAAAGCCAGGAAGTGGGAACTCAAGGTGGGTATCTCATGTAAGTGTCAAAGCCCCAACTGTCTGAACTACTGTCTGCTGCCTCCCCAGATGTACAAATCAGAAAGGCGGAATCGGGAGGGCAGCCAGGACTCAAACCTAGGCACTCGAATATGGAACGAGGGCATCCAAAGTGTCATCGTAACTACTGCACCAATGGCCTGCCCCTCACATCTGTAATTTTTCACAGAGAAAATGCCAATTTTTTTAAATTAAAAAAAAAAAAAAAAACAAAACAACAACAACAACAACACGATTTGCTTACAGTCTAAGTTACTGAGAAAGAAAAGTTCTTTGAGAATGCCCTAATGTGGTTCCCTGGGACAGGAAGGAAACCAGTGAGATACACCCTCCTGACTTCTCACCAGTTTCTAAAACTGTAGTAACATTGGTTGAAGGGAACAAAGAACTCTCTTTGAGGACAGACTTTAAATTTTAATCCTTGCCAGAAGTCTAAAGTCCATGAGGCTAACCACTTGTGGATGAATTTTCAAGGCACAGATATAACCTCCAATGTGAATTCTAATGATTAACACTTGCTTTGAAAGAAAGCACTTAAGAGATTTTTCAGTCTCGAAGAGGCCTACGGTAGATCATGGTGCTGTTCTCCCCAGCAGTGCCACCGAACTGGTGACTCACTGTGTAGGAACAACTGCTTCAAGGTTTGTTGTCATCAAGAAACACTTATTAATTTTTATTTAGCAAAGCTAAATTGAGTTGTCTAACATTTCTTAACATCACAGTTTACAACTTTGTTGGGGAAAAACCAGACAATTCCATAAAAAATCCGGGATTTCAATGCAAGTTGCAAGAGTTTTGTGCCAAGCAGTGGGCGTTTGGCATGGTGGTTAAGACACCACTTGAGATGCCTGCACCCCGTATCAGTGTGTCTGGGTGCAAGTCCTGGCTCCACTCCTGATTCCAGTTTCCCGTTAATGTGCGCCAAGAGAGAAGCAATGATGACTCAAGGACTTGGGTCCCTGCCACCCTGAAGCTCCTGGCTTCAGTCTGATCCAGCCCCAGATGTTGCCAGCATTTGGGTAGTACATTAGCAGATGGAAAATCTTTCAAATAAATTTTTTAAAAAATTTTAAGTGTGAAATAAGTGGTATGATGGAGTAGTCACTAAAGACTGTCTTGTAGTAAAAAAATGTGGGTTGACCCAGACTTCAGGAAAAGCACCACAGCCAAGACAAGAAGGAATGTGAGGTGATAAGAATATTGTAGGCAGGGTACAGGCATGAACAAAGCCCCCTTGCAGGAACAATGCCTGGAACCAGCTGATCAGTTCTACTAGAATGAGAAGTTCACAAGACCACGCAGGCGTTGTAGATAAGGCCAGAAAAGCAGACCAGAGGTAAGAAGGCAGAGGGCTAGGCCACAGAGCTTTATATTTTTATATATGGACAGTACACAGCTAGTGAAGTTTTTATGACAAGTACATAAGAGATACAAAACAAGTTTTTTAAAAAATTAATCTGGCAACTGTATATAGCAGGGGTCATGGGTTCTCACAATTGTGGGGTAGTGAACCTCTGTCAAAAGTCAATACGTGGCTGGCGCCGCGGCTCACTAGGCTAATCCTCCGCCTTGTGGTGCCGGCACTCCGGGTTCTAGTCCTGGTGGGGGCGCCGGATTCTGTCCCGGTTGTCCCTCTTCCAGGCCAGCTCTCTGCTGTGGCCCAGGAAGGCAGTGGAGGATGACCCAAGTGCTTGGGTCCTGCACCCCATGGGAAACCAGGAGAAGCACCTGGCTCCTGGCTTCGGATTGGCGCAGTGCACCGGCTGCAGTGGCCATTGGAGGGTGAACCAATGACAAAGGAAGACCTTTCTCTCTGTCTCTCTCACTATCCACTCTGCCTGTCCAAAAAAAAACACCTCAATACGTGCACTTAAAACAGCCGAATTTTACTATATAAAAATGGTACTTCAGTATCAACAATTTTTAAAGACTTTTATTTATTTGAGAGGCAGCATTACAGATGGAGAGACAGAGAGAAAGCTCTTCTACCTGCTGGTTCATTCCCCAAATGGTCACAAAGGCTGGAGCTGGGCTGATCTGAAGCCAGGAGCCAGGAGCCAGGAACTTCCTCCAGGTCCCTGACGTGGGTGCAGGGGCCCAAGCACTTGAGCCATCTTCTACTGCTTTCTCAGGCCACAAGCAGAGAGCTGGATCAGAAGAAGAGCAGCCAAGACATGAACCAGTGCCATTGGTGGAGGCTCAGCCTACTATGCCACAGCACGGGCTCCAGTACCATCAATTTTTAAAAATTAATGACAGGAGTCAGTGTTGTGGCATAGTGGGTTAAGTTGTCACCCGTGACACTGGCATTGCATCCCATACAGGCCAGTTCATGTCCTTACTGTTCCACTTCCAATCCAGCTCCCTGATCCTGTGCCTGGGAAAGCAGCAGAGGGTGATCAAGTGCTGAGGTTCCTGCATGTTTGTAGGAGACCTGGAAGAAGCTCCTGGTTCCTGGCTTCAGACTGGCCCCGCCCTGGCTGTTGCAGCCATTTGGGGTGTGAATAGAGTGGTTGGCCCAGTGGATGGAGGATCTGTCTCTCCCTAACTTTGCCTCAATAAATCTTGAAAAATAATTAAAATCTGACAAAGGTTAAAAAAAAAGGAATGTTATTTTAAAATGCAGACTTAAAAAAAAAAAACAGGCTATAAATCCTCAACATTTGATAGCTGAGGTTAATTCAAACCAGCTGACTATAGGCATCTCTTCCCAACTTCAAGTTCAGTGACGCCATATTGGTAGCCTGAAACCAGCCATGGCAGAGTAATTAACTGTACCTCAGAAATCTGCAAACACTACAGATCAGGACATTCTCCTTACAAAGGTGGTCGCTCAATATTCACCAGCACATTACTGTGTCATTTCTATACAGGTCCAGCTTGAACCTGGGACTAAATGAAGGGTCTTCAACATTTTCTAACTCAGAACTGTGATACAGTTCTGAAGAATCATTTCTTAATCTTATCCGTAAATGATTATCAAAGAGAAGTTTAAGACTTAAGAGCCTAAAGTTGTTATTAGTTTCAAGAACTAAAGCATGCCTTTGAATAAGCCAGAAACCTTTGTTTAGTCTCTCAATTAAGGTTTCTACCTTTTATATGGTTTGCCTGGGACTAATAGCAATTGATGATAACGTACAAAAAATTCCAGCATTCATTCCATTATAGTAAAGGCTAATTGGAAGGGCCTATTATTGGAATATGCTTTCCTAGATCAAACTAGCTGCATCTCAATGGAGTAGAGCGTTCTTTTTGAGAAACCCTACTGTGAAAAGATGAACTTTGTCTTAACAACTTTAGTTTCAAAAACTATTCATTTATAGATGCCTGTTTCCCATCTCTGAAGCACACCAGTTCATTTGTTATGCAGATCACTAAGCAGCCACTTAACAATAAAGAATTCACTTCTTTACAGGCTCCAGCTAACGAAGTGCAGAGGCTCCATCTCACACCCTGCAAAGCACACTTCTCAATATGACAGCAAAGAATTATTTTTGTGTTCTTCTGATGTAGCTGCAGAGAAACACAGACAAGTGCCTCCTTCCCTATTTTCCAACTCACTTTCCAGGGGGCCAATCAACTATTTCTCCCAAGAAAGGCTGCTTTTATAGAGCTCCTGGGTTCTATCTGCAATGGTAAGAGACAAGGGTAGCAGGAAGGCGTATAGCAAGAAGTACAGAATGATATTAACGATTCCTTGAGTCCTCAACTAACAGAACTGAATTTTGTTTCAAAAGTTCTGAAGGTCATTACTTAGAATGTAATTCCTCAGGAATAAAAGCCAATTTAACCCACTTGCACTTGTATTACTGTTTCACTTTGCTAACATTAACCCTCATCTATACCAATATTTCTAAAATACACTCAGTTCTAAATTGAGACATTAACATCTTCATCATTTGATGATGGGGAGTGGCCCACATGTTTCAAGGAAGGTTTCTGAGGAAGGAATGAGGCTAAGGGACACTGAAGAACAAACAGGTAGGTATCGTGGTGCAGCAGGTTAGGCTGCTGCTTGGGACCCCAGATACCATAAGGGAATACAAATTCAAGTCCCCTCTACTCTGCTTCCAATGCAGCTCCTTGCTAATGTGCCTGGGAAGCAATGGATGATGGTTCAAGTGGTTGGGTCCCTGCCACCCACATGGAGACCTGGACTGAGTTCCTGGCTCCTGGCTTTAGCCTGGCCCAGCCCTGGCTGTTGAAGCTATTTAGGGAGCGAAGCAGTGGCTAGAAGATCTCTCTTTGTCTGTCACTCGACCTTTCAAATATATACGAAAATCTTCAAAAAACAAAAAGTACAGAAGTTAGCCAGAAGTGAAAGGGACTATATAAAACAGACAGTTAGGAACTGTTCTTTGACAGGTGACTGTATAGAGGTGCGCAGCAGGGAGGAAACCACTGTGTCTTGGGCATACAAGGTAGGAAAGAGTGGCCTTCCTACCAATTCACTTTCATACCAATGCTGACCTCTCTATTAGCCTTTCCATCAAACTGACTTTTAGACCAAGGTTAGGCTTTAGGTTAGGCTTTAAACCTAACCTTGGTACAGAGCAACTGAGGAGTTCTGAGCAGGAAGCAGCCTCATCAGAGGTACTAAAAACAGGATCACTGAGGCAGCAAAATCAAAGGCAGAGTGGAAGGAGGCGGAAGGAGCCCTGAAGTTGAGATGATTTTCAATAGTCCAGGGAAGATTGTGGGGCCTGCAATCAAACATCCTTGGTGGTAGGGACGGAGCAAAGCGGAAAGAAGGATGAAGGCCCAATCCACAGGATGAGGGAGACGTCAAGACACACAGGTTTCCCACGTGTGGTAACACATGACTGAAAATACACACACCAAATGGCAGACTGAGTTTGCAAGTCAGGACCGACATGTAAAGTTTTAGAGACCTGGGGCCAGTGCTGTCGTGCAGCAGGTTAAGCAGCCAGCTGCAGCGCCAGCACCCCATATGGGAGCTGGTTCACGTCCCAGCTGCTCCACTTCCGATCCAGCTCCTTGCTAACATGCCTGGGAAAGCAGTGGAAGATGGCTCAGGCCTTGGGCTCCTGCACCTATGTGGGAAACCCAGAAGTTCCTGGCTTTACCCTGGCTGTTGCTGCCATCTGGAGAGTGAACCAGTGGAAGGAAGATCTGTCTCTCCTCTCTTTCTCCCTGTAACTCTTTCAAATAAATAAATCAATCTTAAAAAAAAAAGTTTTAGGGACCTGCTGGGATATTCTTGGAGAGATGTTTGGGAGGTGGAAGCCACATTAATCTGGGGTTTGGGAAACAACTCACCTGAAGATGCAGGTATGAGAATTATCTTTGCAGCAAATAAGGACTGAAAATGAAGCCCATGGGGAAGCCAACTTTGAGCAAATGGACACCGAGATAGCTAAGACCAAGGTGCTCAGAGTTGAGACTGTTCCTTTAGACCACCTGTGTCCCCACAGAGACTTTCACTGGAATCCGCCCTGCCCCCCACTTACATACAGTCAGTGGCTGTCCCTGTGCTGCAACAGACAAGCTCAACAGCTGCAAGAGGGACCTCTCAGCCCACATACGGTATGTACAACTGGGCCCCTGACAGAGAAAGTCTGCCCTCCCCACCACTCCCACTGTAGTCCAAGTCCCTGGGCAAAGCCTAGTCCCACTTCCTATCTCAGGTTCTCTACCTGTAAGATGAGAGGAAAAGGTACTTTATGTTTAGATTCAACAAGAACTTAAGACTCATGAAAGTTGTTCATTTCAAAGCCATTTATCAAAATTTCTGCTCAACCTTTAAACAATTTTAACACAACCAAGTGTGTTTCCAATTAAAGTCAAAGCTTGAAATTATATAAAAACTTAGAAACTAGAATGAGTATAAACCAGTAGTATTTACATTATAAGGCAATCTACTGACTTACATGTGACCACAAAGTAAAGGGGATCCAAATGTTCCCTCTATCCCCCACCGACTCCAGACCACATTCACCTGCACAGAACTCTCCAGAAACAGAAGCAGCGGAGTCTATCACAGTGGAGTCTATCACCACAATCTCTTCCACCGCTACCATAATTTCCTGGACACCTACAGACACCATTCTGAGCATCTAGCACCCACGTGTCTCATTCAAGCCATCCATCCTACTGATAAGGACACTGTGCCCTAGAACAGTTAAGAGCCTTCCCTCAACACCGTGTAGGGCATGGGTGGGAGAGGCAAGTCTAACCTCAGTGACTCTGTGCTTAGCCACACCAAGGGGGATGAGCTGTCCCTGAAAAGGAACAAGTGACATCTGGAGGTGGCGAGGGACGTACACTGGCTTCTCTTCCTCCCTCGGCACCCAGTGTAGGTCTCAGAAGGCAGGCTGGTGTTACCAGCTTAAAGAGGCAAAGCATAGCAACTGGACCAACAGGCTCTGGCCACAGCCTCAGAACCACCACAGGAGACAATGCCTCGGAGCTGCAAATAACCACTTCACAAATCGACTTTTAAACAGCCACCTCCATCAACAGGGGACAGCCCACACAAGCAATAAAACAGTCTTTGTAAATCAGACACTACAGTAATGTACTCTAAGAAGTCACACGATCCACCGGGTGGAAATACAAGCTTTCACTTCAAACTGACCCAGGGTTGAATTCTGGGTCCAACATGAACCTTCTGACAATAAATCGCTAATCTTCTCTGAGCCCACCCCCGTTCCTTGCCACATAGTCCAGGGTATTATCTGTAAATCGGAGCTTAGCAGGTCACAAAGATCCCCAGTCCCACAGTGCAGTTTATGGCCCAGCTCTGCAACTCACTTGGCATGAGCCTGGGGCCTAAGCCTCAGGTTTCTCATCTGTGAAACAGGACAAATGAAGAGTACCCACCTCTCAGGGTCATTCTGAGGATGGAGGGAGATCACAAAAGCTCCCGTGTCAGCTGTTAGGACTATTTTTTAAAGCATCTGGCACTGGGTAAGCACTCAAAGAAGCTTCTTATCAGTGTAAGGTATAGACCAAGTGACAGTGTAAGTTATAGACCGATCTTTTGGGAAAGTGAGATTTGAGGCTGCAGAAGTAACTTTGAAAGCTTTGAAGGTGTGGCAGAAGCCCATTTCCCAAGACAGGAGCTGCCGGTCTGGCTCTCTTTTGTCAGATGGTGAGAAGATACCTTTATCTGTTACTTCAGACCTTAAAATACACACTAAATACACTACTTGGGGCTTTCAGGCAGGCCACACCCTTAATCTCTAAAAAAGTCAGACTATTTCCCCCACATATGGTTTTCACCAAGAAGAAACCCTGAAACAGAAAGGCATCTGTTCACAGGCAGAACATTAACTCTTCAGAAAACAGCCTGCCTGCACCTGTGGCCAAAGCAGAAGCAAACAGGCTTGGCAAAGCTGCAAGACTAAATCTGTCTTTCAAAGGAACTCCCACCACTCGGCACGGCGGCTACCTTTGCGCTCCACTCACTTCTCAAAAGCCACCAAGATGCTGAGTTGCACAGATCTTTCTTTCAATTAGCTCATGAAATAGAAACAGACCAAAGGTAATGCAAAGACTATCTATAATTAACAACAACAAAACAATTCCTTGACCTTGACCAGCCTCGAACGTCCATCTGGCTAAAATGTGCTTTTCACATCAAGTTCAATTATCAAACACAAGACAGAAGAAATCCATAGACCTCTCTGACCCTCAGAAGGCTTTTTCAGATGCATTTTAAATTTTCAAATGGCTCATATTCCTGCACCTGTTAATTTCTCTTCAAATGACTTCAGCTTTTTTATAGGCAGATAATTACATTCACTTCAGGGCCCTAATATCTTAAACACTAAGTTTTAATGGGCATTATAACTGGCTTAACACAGAAGTTCTCCGCCATGAAACAGATCCAGCTCAAGGGGTGTCTGAGAAAAACAGGCAACTGGTTTCCAGGCACAGCATGAGCGTTTACCCACTGCAGAAATCAACACCCTCAGCTTCCACAGACCTGAACAAATTTGCTTTAAACTTCGCAGCCTTTGAAACACAATATGCATATATGGTTAACGATCTTGTATTTTCTTCTCATGTTTTAAATAGCATGTATTTATTCTCAAATTTCAACAGTTTTTTTTTTTAACTCAGCCAAAAAAATCAAATCTAAGACCACACCATCCTCTTCAGCACTTTTAAAACAGTCTAGTTCAGACTTAGCAGCCTCAACTTGTTTTGAAAGCTAAGGAGAAGGAAAGTGGCTTTTCTGTTTTAGATTTCATTTCTGGAAATGGAAATAGAAGGCTTCAAGGTTATACAGTACACACAGAGAACATCCTGTCCACTTGCCTAAATACGCTCTGAGCATGCTCATAGCTAATGGCCAAACCACCTGCAAAAGTGCCATTTGTTCAGTCTCACATGCTGCCTGCAAACTCAAGATTATGCTGTTTCATTTTGTTTATTTTAGAACAGTCACCTTGTATCCAGTTGATCCAGCCCACTTTTGTTGCCAAGGTGTTAACATGTATTACGATTGCTAAAGGCAGGAAGTAAATAAAAACAGCTCCAGCTCCTACTGAGAGTAAGCTCTCCCACCCCTGTCTTGCCTCCTGTTACACTGTTGTGTGCACAAGTGTGAGTTCGTGCTGGAGTCGGGGTGGCCGACAGGAAACCCTGGGGCTGAATTCCCCAGGGGTTTTTTTGCTTGAATTTTTCTTTTTCTTTTAATAAGGACGGACACAGGCAGGGTTACTGGGCAACACATGCTTCTACATTTTCTTTTCATTCCAAGCATGGTTCTCTCACTGAAAACCTCAAATTCTAAACAAATAAAAAGCTTTTATTTCAGAAGTGAAGGAAGTATATAATTTTTAAATATCAAGCAGCTGGAAAAGACAAAACTTAACTGTAGGGTTTAGAAAAGTTAATGTCCCTGTCCAGGACTCTCGTAAAAACAGAATGTATGCAACGCTCAGGGTTGCCCCAGCTCCTCAACGAGCACACCTTTGAATAATACACTAATACAAGCTGGAGATGTCTTACCAACAATCACCACCAAATATGCCCACACAACACGTGCTCACTTTTCATGCGGTGCCCTGTGTTTACTATTACCACTCCAATTTTGTCTCCTGAAACGGCCTCTGCTAAATCAGGCGCTGGCAGACCTCAAGGACTCAGCCTTACAAGACAAATGCTCTGAATAAAAATGAATGACAGGGCCAGATATTTGGCCTGGCAGTTAAGACTCCCCTGGCCCATATCAGAGAGCCTGGGTTTGATGCTAGTCTCTGGCTTCCGACTCCAGCTTCCTGCCGATGTGCACCCTGGAAGGCAGCAGGTGCTGACTCCAAAGAGATGGGTTCCTGCCACCAGTGTGGGAGATCTGGATTGATGTCCCAGGTCCTGGCCCTGGTCCAGGCTCAGCATCACACTCAGCCCCAGCCATTGCTGGCCATTTTGAGAGTGAACCAGTGGATGGGATGTCTCTTTTTTTTTTCTCAAATACATACATAATACTTATTACCAATCCTATACAAAGCTGTATCTGGCGACAAAAAACATCTACCAGGATGAACGTTATCTTACTTAAACCCAGGAAGCACAGAGGAGACCAAATGTATCAATGTACTAAAGCTAGATCCCATTTTCCTGCTGGGATAGACAGCGAATGAGCAACTCCAGTTCAAAGGTAAAATAATTTCTATTACCTACCTGTTTCAAAAAAAACAAAAATAACAGCCACACAAATGAGTTTGAAATGGGAACTAAACACTTGACTGACCAAGTTTGTTTGTTTTAAATATTAGAATTCACTTCTAGACTTTTAAAAACAAAGCTGAGGTGGGCATCTGGTTGAGTGGTTAGGACAGCGTTTGGGACACCTGCAACCCAGAGCAGGGCCTAGGTTCAAGTCCTGGCTCTAGGCTGGATTCCAGCCTCCCACCACCATACACCTTGGCAGGAAGCAGGTAGTGACTCAAGTACTCGGGTCCTCGCCACATATGTGGGAGAGCAGGACTGAGTTCCAGGTTCCTGGCTTTAGCATGGCCCAACCCATCTACTATCACAGGCATTAGGGCAGTGAATCAGAGGATATTTCTTTCTCTGTCTCTGTCGTTCAAGTGGAAAAGACATTTTTTTAACTTAAAGAAGCAAAAAAAAAAAAAAAAAAAAAGAGTATGAGTATACATAATGCTATTTATTTAAATATGCAGGATACTACTACATGCTATTTATGGATATACATAAGAAAATTAAAAAGTATGACTGTAAAGTTAATTCATGGAGAGAGTGGAAATAGGGAAGAAGTCGCAGGAAGCTTCAACGTAACTTCAGTTCTTAAAAAAAAAAAAAACTTTCTGAAGCAAAAAGGCAAAATGTTAGACTCAGACAAAATTGAGTAATGGAATGGTGCCGGTTCAAGATCTGGCTGCTCCACTTCCAATCCAGCTCTCTGCTGTGGCCTGGGAAAGCAGAAGAAGACGTCCAAGTCCTTAGGCCCCTGCACCCACATGGGAGACCTGGAGGAAGCTCCTGGCTTCAGGTTGGTTCAGTTCTGGCTGTTGCGGCCATTTGGGGAGTGATCAAGGAGATGGAAGATCTCTGCCTCTCTGTAACTATGCCTTTCAAATAAATAAATAAATAAATAGATCTTTAAAAAATAAATTGGGCAACATATGCTCCTTCAATGATCATGATTTTATTCCTCTTTGTTGTGGCACTTAAAATGTTTACTTTACCATGTGAAAAACATTTTAATGAGTAACAGCCAGGACACTGGGGGAAAAAAGCAATCCTGAAAAGGCCCTGGTGTCCACAGTTCCGAATCAGGGCGAACTTCATCTGTGTGGTGACTTTTAGAAGCTGACGTCGCGTGCTTAGATGTCAGCCCCTGTGCTAACCAGCAGAAACACTTTCACTTCCTTAGTATCATGGCCCTTCACGGTAGCAACTCTTATTTTTCTACCTGACTGCATCCCTGTCTCTGATCTTTGATTCTTGAGGGTCTAGCTGTACTCTCACCATTCTACATTTAATATGGGTAGAAAAATGGATCCCTGGATTTCAGGGAAATTTTTAAATGGTCTCAAATCCAAAGGGTTTCCTCAGTGAATCCAAAGCAACTACTTCAAGAATTATATACAACTGTAATTTCACCAAAAAGTATCCTACCTACTGAGCTTGTATAAAATAATCGTACACACAATAAACACCAATCTAGGCCACTTGGCTTTGAAAATGAAGGAATTCTTGGACTGGGTGTGGTACAGCAGGTTCAGGAGCTGTATGGGACTCCTACATCCAGTATCAGAGCACCTGGTTTGAGCCCCAGCTACACTACTTCCAATTCAGCTTCCTGCTAATGCACCAGGGAGGCAGATGCCTGGGTTCCTGCACCCACATGGGGAACCTGGATGCAGTCACTGGGTTGCGGCTCCTGGCCTAGCCTTGGCTGTTCACAGGCATTTGCAGGGGTGAACCAGCAAGACGGAAGATCAATGTCACTGTGCCTTTCAAATAAACAAATACATCGTTTTTAATAAAAGGAATCCTGGGTTAGGCATTTGACCGGCAGTTATGGCAGCAGCATCCCTTATCAGAGTCCCTGCATTCAACTCCCAGCTCTAACTCCTGACCCCAGCTTCCTGCTAATGCAGCGGTGACAGTTCAAGTAATTGGGTTCCCACCACTCACATGTGAAACCTAGACTGAATTCCTGGCTCCTGAATTTAGCCTAGCCTAGCCCTGCCTGTTATAGTTATTTAGATGTGAGCCAGCAGGTAGGAACTTAATCTCTCTACTTCTCAAATAAATAAAAATGAAAAAATTCAATATGGGTCCCCTTTCAAGTACACCCTGCACCAACCACTGAACTTTTAAAAATAGGCAGCTGCAACAGTAAACGTAAAGCCTAATATGAAAGCAGACTTCATAAATTACTAGGATGCATAAAAACTATTTTCTCCACTAGCACAGCACAGGGTTTTTTGTTTTTGTTTTTTAAAGATTTATCTATTTGAAAGGTAAAGTTATACAGAGAAAGAGGGAGACAGTGAGAGAGGCAGAGAGAGAGATCTTCCACTGGCTGGTTCATTCCCCAGTGGCCACAGTGGCTGGGGCGAGGCCAGGTTGAAGCCAGGTGCCTGGGACTCCATCCAGGTCTCCTTCCGCTGCTTTCCCAGGAGCAACAGCAGAGAGTTGGGTGGGAAGTGGAGCAGCCGGGCCCCACGTGCTGGCTTATTCTGCTGCACTGCAATACCCATCCCTTATGCACAAAATTATTTAAAATACTGCATAAAATTATCTTTAGGCAACTGTATAAGGCATGTAAAAAAACAAATTTCACATTTACTCTTGGGACCAGCTCCCAAGATAGCTTATTATATATATGCAAATATTCCAAAATTTAAAAATAAAACAAAATACTTCTAGCTCCAAGCATTTTAGAGAAGGGATACTATACCTGTAACAAGCCAATTTTAGCTTAAAAGATCTATAAAGTTTTTTTGTTTTGTTTTTTGTTTTTTTTGACAGGCAGAGTGGACAGTGTGAGAGAGAGACAGAGAGAAAGGTCTTCCTTTGCCGTTGGTTCACCCTCCAATGGCCGCCGCGGCCGGCGCGCTGCGGCCTGCGCACCGCGCTGATCCGATGACAGGAGCCAGGAGCCAGGTGCTTTTCCTGGTCTCCCATGGGGTGCAGGGCCCAAGCACCTGGGCCATCCTCCACTGCACTCCCTGGCCACAGCAGAGAGCTGGCCTGGAAGAGGGGCAACCAGGACAGAATCCGGCACCCCAACCGGGACTAGAACCCAGTGTGCCGGCGCCGCAAGGCGGAGGATTAGCCTAGTGAGCCGTGGCACCGGCCTAAAGTTTTACTCTTACCTTATTAATTAAAATATCCCAATTACCAATTACAAGATCTAAGGTAATTTATAGAAGTGGTTCTAAAATATGGAAGCTTTCTGAAACCTACTATTCATAACACCAGGGATCAGGGAGTGAAGATGCAGTTCACTTGTCCTAATGACGCAATTATGTGAAAGAATTCAAACCAAGGGCCTTGCTTCATTTGTTCCGCCATACTGTCTCTCTATATGTGTTCTTCATGAAAAACAAAACCAGGGGCCAGTGCTGTGGCACAGCGGGTTAACACCTGGCCTGCAGCACCGGCATCCCATATGGGTGTCAGTTCGAGACCCAGCTGCTCTACTTTCAATCCAGCTCTCTGCTATGGCCTAGGAAAGCAGTAAAAGATGGCCCAAGGGCCTCTGCACGTGCATGGGACACCCTGAAGAAGCTCCTGGCTCCAGACTGGTGCAGCTCCAGCCGTTGGGGCCAATTGGGGAGCGAACCATCGGATGGAAGACCTTTCTTGGGCCAATGCCATAGCTCACTTAGTTAATCCTCCGCTTGCAGCGCAGGAATCCCCTATGGGCGCCGTGTTCTAGTCCTAGTTGCTCCTCTTCCAGTCCAGCTCTCTGCTATGGCCCGGGAGGGCAGTGGAGGATGGCCCAAGTGCTTGGGCCCTGCACCTGCATGGGAGACCAGGAGGAAGCACCTGGCTCCTGGCTTCGGATCGGCGCAGCGCTGGCCATAGCAGCCATTTGGGGAGTGAACCAACAGAGGGAAGACCTTTCTCTGTCTCTGTCTATAACTCTGTCAAAAAAAAAAAAAAAAAAAAGGCAGGCAGGCCTCTCTCTATCTCTGCCTCTCCTCTGTGTAACTCTTTCAAATAAATAAATAAATCTTAAAAAAAGGAAAAGAAAACCAAAACAAGACACAAAAGAACTGCACGTTCCCCTGTCTTAGAACATAAAGTGAAGAGACGCTATCCAGCCCCACAAGATGGAATCAGAAGACATTCCTCCGTTGGCTGGTCCCCATTCCAAGCAAGGATCATCAGCATCTTGCCTCTCTTCCACCACCTGTAATAATGGCAACAACTGACTCATCCACAAAGTTGGTCAGAATGTGACCTACACATGGTAAACAGAGCACTTGAATTCTTAACTAGGCAGGTGATGAGTTAAAACTGGATAGCATTTTAATGAGTACACATCCACAATACGTCAACTAATTCCAGTGATACATTCCTAGACGCAAAAGCGTAATAACCCTTCATTACTGGCCTAAGACAGAGGCTTTTTCTAGTCAAATTCAACATTAACACAGGTTTCTAAATATGAAGAAACATTTTACAACCATATTTTAAAATCACATAAATGAAGATATCAAGGACTTTCTACTTCAGACTTCAAAAGATCCCAGTAAAAAGTCATGCCAAGAAAGTAAAACAAAAATTTATGTTTACTGCCTGTATTTATGTGCAAAGATATTAAGGTCTAAAATTTAAGACTTTAAAAAATTTTTATAAAGGTTTATTTATTTGAAAGGCAGAATGATGGCAGGAGTGGAGGGAGAGACAGAGAAATTCCATCTGCTGGTTCACTGCCCAAATGGCTGCAATGGCTGCGGCTGGACCAGGCCAAAGCCAGGAGCCTGGAACTCCATCCAGGTCTCCCATGTGGATGCAAGGGCCTAAGCACTTGGGCCATCTTCTGCTGTTTTTCCAGGAGCAACAGCAGAGCGCTGGATCGGAAGTGGAGCAGCTGGGACCCAAACCAAAGCGCATGTGGAATGTGGGAATTTGCAGGTGGTAAGATTGTAAGTTTGTGCTTTATAACTCTAAGTTCAAATCTCTATTCCCTGGAAGACAATACTAAGATATTTCAAAAAGTTCATGGAAAATGTATAATGAAAAAATTATTTCTGGATTTAAGTTACCAAAAAAAAAAAAGACACTTAAATTCCATTTTCCACAAACTTTTTGAAGTATCCCCAGATATGACTGTACATTCATATGCACACTTAAAGAGTTATGTGACAGGGTAGGAAGCACTGTGGCATAGCGGGTAAAGCCACCGCCTGCAATGCCGGCATCCCATGTGGTGTCGGTTTGTGTCCCAGCTGTTCTGCTTCTGATCCAGCTCCCTGCTAAGGGCCTGGGAGAAGTAGTGGAAGATGGCCTAAGTGCTTGGGCTCCTGCCACACCTGGAAGAAGCTCCTGGCTTCAGCCTGGTTGTCCCAGCCATGTGAGGAGTTAGGCAGCAGATAGAAGATCTCTCTCTCTCTCTCTCTGTAGCTCTGAGTTTTAAATTAAAAAAACAAAACAAAACAAAACAAAACAAAAAAAAAACACATGGAAAAGGGCTCCAGCAACAGTACTGTGGAACTCTGTGTCCCCAGACTGAATGTAATATGCATGAATCAAATTCTTAAAGAAAATATTATATGCAAAATATGTTCAGATAGTATCAAAATATTCAAGTTGGAAAGACTTAAAACCATCTAAGCCAACTCCTTATTTGATAGATAAGACCACAGACACCCAAGAAAGCATCGAAAGCCCCAGAGTCTTCCTGGCCACTGAGCCCAGAACCTAGGGCCAGAACCCTGGACAGTCTGCCAAGCGCGTGTTCTTTCCCACAACCCACACGCCACATCCCCACTACCGACCTCCGGCAGAGACAAAACTCCCAGACTAGGTCCGCTGGGCTGAAGGGTGAAGACGTCAGCTAAACTACACGCACAGGCAGCTCAACTGCTTTCTTTCTCCCTTATTGCCCAAGAGAAAATAATTTTATTACATAAGTCCAGTTTCCCAGCAAAACAGAAACTAAAAGACATGGGATAATAAATTTCAGGAACAAAACAGGACACTTAATGGGAGGGTAGGCCTACAGGATAATCCCCTTTATCAGATTTTATAAGATACCTCCTTTTTGTCAATATGGAAATAAGAGAATGAATTAAACCTGACATTAATTCATGACACTGCTGGTTATTCAACCTAAAATCTATTTTTAAAGATTTATTTGAAAGGCACAGTTACAAAGAGGGAGGGAGAGACAGATATAGAGATATCTTCTATCCATTGGTTCATTCCCCAGAGGGCCATAATGGCCAGGGCTGGGCCAAGGCAAAGCCAGGGGCCAGGAGCTTTATCCGGGTCTTCCACGTGGGTGGCAGAAGCCCAAGCACTTGAGCCACCTTCCAACTGCTTTTCCCAGGCCATTAGCAGGGAGCTGGATCAGAAGTGGAACCAGTGCCCAAACAGGATGCCGGCATCATAGGCAGTGGCTCTACCTGTTATGCCACACAATGCTGGTTCCTCTCCCCTTCTTTCTTAGTAATAAAATCCTGATTTTATTCAGTGCAATTAAAAAGCCATGTTTTCTAGTCTTATTTGCAGCAAGGGTTGATCACCTGACATTTCTTACCCTGACTTATCAGTGAAATTCATAGGGAGGGCCGCACAGGTTGGGAGTAGGGGGCAGAGTGAGTTAGTTCTTATCCCCTCGCCTTCCTGCTTTCTTAGCCTCTGTACCAAATATTAAGGTGATGGCAGGAGCGAGCCCGTTAGGATGCAAACTCCATAGTAAAGAGAGTTTGGGGCTGGGTACACAACAAGGAGTCTGGTTCCCTCTGACACCAAGCCTGCCTGCATTTATCTACCAGCTAACCTCCCATTATAGTCATACTGTTTAAAAACTGGAACTGGCAGCCAGTTACGATTCCTGAGTTATTTGCTAAACAATTACACACTAAATGCATTCACATACATATTTCATATAACCCTCAAAAACAAATTATAGGTATTTTCTGCACTTTTTGGATGAAGAAATAAAACAAAGGCAGATGCAAATCCAAATTTATGACTAAAGCCTATACGTGTTTTGCTATATTTTACTTCACCAAATGTAGCACATATCTGAAAAAGAATACACATTTCAAAATATTATCTTAATCATTGTCATATAATGTGTCATAAATCCATGCAATCGTCTATCCATTAAAACCGTGCAAACCCATGTTCAGGTTTCAACAACTCTAAAGGTAAATTCTCTACCTAAAATCCTCCTTCGGCTGACTGATGATCGGAGTTTACACCTTCAGAAAATTAACAGGTGTGGCCATATTGGTTCCAAAATATCCCTTACATCATAAAAAGCAAAAAGCTCATTTAGGGAAACCCACATGATCTTCGTTACACGTGTTGCACTCTAGTGTATACACACACACACACACACACACGCCTACCTCCCATGACTAATTCACAACCTCTTATCCTTTAATCAAGCTAAGCCACCCGCCACCTCGCCAACCCCTGGGTGCCCTCTTGCCTCCACGACATTCAACTTCCTCCAAGAAGCCTGACAGATTCAACTCTGTACTTTTCCAAGACCCCATCCCCTTTTGAAACTTACATTTAGGGTGCCTATCTTTGTACAGTATCTTTATAATGCCATGTTAGGCTCCTATTCTTTTTTACACAAAATAAAGAAAAGGTACAAAGTAATAAATAGTAACTTTTAAGCAGTACTATTGAAAGACTAAAAAAAATGATGGAAACCAACAATGTTTGTTTGTTTGTTTGTTTTTGACAGGCAGAGTGGACAGTGAGAGAGAGAGACAGAGAGAAAGGTCTTCCTTTTGCCGTTGGTTCACCCTCCAATGGCCGCTGCGGCCGGCGCACTGCGCTGATCCAAAGGCAGGAGCCAGGTGCTTCTCCTGGTCTCCCATGGGGTGCAGGGCCCAAGCACTTGGGCCATCCTCCACTGCACTCCCCGGCCACAGCAGAGAACTGGCCTGGAAGAGGGGCAACTGGGACAGAATCCGGCGCCCTGACCGGGCCTAGGACCCGGTGTGCCGGTGCCGCAAGGCAGAGGATTAGCCTATTGAGCCACGGCGCCGGCCCCAACAATATGATTTTTAAAAAGCTCTGAATATATAAAAACAAGATTTATAGGTTTTTCATTTTATTTTAAAAGACTAAACTGCAGCACTGAAGTTTAGTTTTCTGGCTTGGAATAGAGATAATTGCTTTATGAATGGAATATTCCAACAATAGGCACACTGTCAACTGCCCAGAGTCAATTCAGTGCCTAATAAAAAATAACATTTAATGCAGCATATCCTGTATCAAGAACTGAACTGTTTCCCCAACATGTTTCCTCCCCTTCTCCACACACAAAGACTACCACATTTCATCAACTCTACAACACGCCATGTAATGATAAACCGAGAAAGCAAACAGCTGCCAATCAGTCTGTGACTCAACACCAATTTTCAGACATCGCAAGATGTTAAGATGTGGAGGGAAAAGCCTTAGCATCTATAAAACCTGATGTAAATCTGACATTGTTTACTAACATAACAACACTTGTCATCTTCACACAACACCCATTTTCCTTCATGGCGAAATGTATTTATATGGTTTTATTGTATACTTCTATTGATTTGATTACTTTATTAAAGAACCTACTAATACACCAGACACCAGGCTAGGTGCAGTTAAAATACTGGATGGTAGTATAACAACTTCTCTTCTGACATACATTCACTGGAGTAGCTTTCAAACTTTCTCATCTCAGCACCCTTTTATACTCTCAAAGACTAAGGACCACAACAACCTTTTGTAATGTGAATTTTATCTAAAAATATTACCATTTCTGAAACTTAAAATATTAGTTCATTTAAATATTATGCATGCTAACACAAATTATTTTTATGAAAAATAACTATAGGGGCCATTGTCAGGTCACAGTGGGTCAAGCCACTACCTGTGACACTGGCATCCTATCTGAGTGCCAGTTCAAGTCCCAGCAGCTCCACTTCCAGTCCAGCTCCCTGTTAATGCGCCTGGGAAAACAGTGAAAGATGGTTCAACAGCCAGATCTGGGCCAGGCTGAAGTGAGGAGCCCGAAATCCATCCTGGTCTCCCACATGGATGGCAGGGTCCCAAGTACTTGGGCATCTTCCACTGCCTTCCCAGGCACATTAACAGGAAGCTGGATCAGAAGTGAGACAGCGGGACTAGAACAGGCACTCCAATTAGGGGATGCTGGAGTCACAAGTGGCAATTTAATCCATGGCTCCACAATGGTGGCCCCAAGAATGGCATTTTTTTTTAAAGTGATTTTATGAATCTTTTTAATGTCTGGCTTAATAAAAGAAACCTAGATTCTCCTATCTGCTCCTGCATCCAACCTAGTCAAATATGTTTTGAATGAAATCAGAGAAGAGTACTGTAACAGACTTTTCAGGTAATTCCGTACATTCCTCAGGGATATTACCCCACAACTTGACAACTGGTAGTTTTCCAACTACAATGTGGAACCTGAAATCATTATCAAGGACTTTTCATACTCCTACATTAAAATCCATGGTCTGCCCTGCATTTTGAATGCATCTTTCACTCAAGCATGGTCTCCTATCATACACTGACCATTCGAAAAATAACTGGTACACTAACTTGACACAGATCTTCCAAAAGCTGGCACATGCCATCATATAACATCAGAACGTCATGGCAGAGACGTAGTATTAGAAAGCTGTCAAACACATGGTAGCAGTTTTTCAAAATTCTGAGTCTTAAGGTTCACATTTTATCGCTGGCAACACATGCTACCAGTTTTTCTTGAAGTGACAGACTCATTTAACTCATTTTTGAAAAAATGTTGACCAAACACCCAAGTCCAAATAACCAGTGTCAGTCATACTTTCCAATACAAATGGTGTTCCACGAAAAAGCAGCTCATTCAACTCACAACTCAAAAATCACACAAATGCGTTTTATAATAAATATATGAATAATATACTCTCAAAATGTTTATTTACTTATTTTTCACCTACTTGAAAGCAACACAGACAAAGAGGGTTGAAGGGGATCTCCCAGCTGCTGGTCTACTCCCCAGATCCCTGAAATAGCCCAGGCAAGGCCAGGCCAAAGCCAGGAGCCCAGAACTCCATCCAGGTCTCACATGTGGGTGGCAGGACCCAAGTATTTAAGCCATCAATGCTGCTTCCTGGGGTGTACACCAATAGGCAGCTGAAATCAGATCAGAGCCAGAACTCAAATTCAGGCCCCCGACACCCATGTGAGAGTCCAGGATGAAGATCCATGATCTGGCTTTCGTCTGGCCAAGCCCTGGCCACTACAGCCATCTGGGAAATGAGCCAGCAGATGGAAGATCTCTGTCTCACCCTCTAACTCTGCCTTTCCGATAAGTAAATCAATCTTTTAAAGAAAGAAAAAAACAAACAAACAAACAAACAAACAAAACAGGGCTGGTGTTGTGACATAGCAGATAATGCCGCCTGCAAAGCCAGCATCCCATACAGGCACCAGTCCACGTCCAGCTGCTCCACTCCAATCCAGCTACCTGCTAACGGCCTGAGAAAAGCAGCAGGAGGTGGCCCAAGTGTCTGGGGCCCTGCCATCATTTGGGAGATACAGATTAAACTCCTGGCTCCTAGTTTCAGCTGGCCCAGTGCTGACTAATGCAAACTAGCAGATGGGTGATCTCTGTTTCTCCTTCTAACTCTGAAATTCAAAGTAAGTAAATCATTTTTAAAAGAAGAAAAAAACCTACTAAGCAGGGCTGGCATGGCACAGTGGGTTAGAACGTCACATATCCCTTCCAGCATCCTATATCAGAGTGCCGGTTCTAGGCCCAGCTTCTCTGCTTCTGATCTAACTCCCGACTAATGCATCTGGAAGAGCAACATATGTTGGTCTAAGTGCTTGGGCCCCTGCACTTAGCTGATGAACCAGCGGATAGAAGCCACCCCCAACCCTGTCTCTCACTCTCTCACTGTAATTTTGACTTTCAAATAAGTAAATAAATCTTAAAAAAAAAAACAACACTGTCATGTTTACTTTTTATTTATGAGTATTATATTCATAAACAGGATTAGCTAGGACATTCTTGGGTTATGCTTTAATTCTTTTTCACACAGATGTGACTACTGACTAGTAAGACTGAGTTTACAACTCACAGATGAAAAGCAGGCTCTTTATTTCAATGTTGGCCTCTATTTTTCTATCAACAATAAAAACAAAGTTTCCAGAGTTTACGGCCCTAATCTGTAGCAGTGCAAGTATCAGTACTTCTTAAACTGTTATTGAAGGTCAAAATGATATTGCCTAGAAAAATGTAAGTATTAACTTTCATTCAAAGAGCCCTCATATTCAGAAAGCAACTGCTGCCTTTTAATACTATTATTTGCAGTCCAGGTTTTCTCTAAGTATAAAAGCATGCTGGCTCAATAGGCTAATCCTCCACCTTGCGGCGCCGGCACACCGGGTTCTAGTCCCGGTTGGGGCGCCGGATTCTGTCCCGGTTGCCCCTCTTCCAGGCCAGCTCTCTGCTATGGCCAGGGAGTGTAGTGGAGGATGGCCCAGGTGCTTGGGCCCTGCACCCCATGGGAGACCAGGAAAAGCACCTGGATCCTGGCTCCTGCCATCAGATCAGCGCGGTGCGCCGGCTGCAGCAGCGGCCATTGGAGGGTGAACCAACGGCAAAGGAAGACCTTTCTCTCTCTGTCTCTCTCTCACTGTCCACTCTGCCTGTCAAAAAAAAAAAAAAAAAAAAAAAAAAAAAGGCATGCTAAAACCTATGTGAGTGTAATATCTACTGAAATTTAACTTTAAATAATAAGATGTCATCAGAGCTTCATCACAGCTGACAAAACACTCTAAGAATGACAGTTAAGAAATAAAACAGCCAGAACTGGCAGACTAAAACCATTATATTTTATCCAGTTCATTCAAATGAGTAATAAGCTCCAATTTAAAAGCACACAAGTCATACAGTAATTCTTGATTTATAAAAAATAGAATTTCTAATTCTATTTCCCATTAAGCAAAGAGAAAGATAAGACATATCTGTCTGTCAAATTAATCCAGTTCAAAGGCTTGAGTACATACACCAGGTAACCAACCCTTCTCCCCAAAAAAGAAAAGAAATGCAGAATAAACACAGGTAGAAAAGCTATCTTAGTGACCATTCTTTCAGTTACAAAATGCAAAGGGGCCAAACTTAATCCTGGGAATAAACTCCCGCGGGGCAGGGGACCACTCCTATTTACCTTGCCTGAATGGGACAGGAGGATGTTGAGTGACACAGATTTCTAGCCATCCTGAGGATTAGAGAAAATACTTCGCAGCTCCTGAATCTCAGTGACAAAACTATCTAGCTCAGAATGGACAATTCTTGAGAAGAATAGGACACACAATTTGGATCCCAAGTTCCATGGTGTCTCACTTAAGTAGGCAAACCGAAGGTGTTGCCTGCTATTTTTACATTCAGGGGATACATACTGTTTAGCCTAAGTTCAAGTTTGATATATAATTGCCAAAAAGCACAAAATAAAAATAAACCAAGTGTACTTTGATTTTCAAATTTCTAGAACAAAAAACATGGCTTTACTACTACTTTTAAATAAGCTTGTATTTTAGATATTATAAAAGATCTGGAAATACCTTCTCTCCAAAGGGGGTAAACGTATATGTGTATGGGGGGGTAATCTAAAGGGATTTTCTAGGACCAGTGCTGTGACACAATGGGTTAAACCACCTGCAGCGCCAGCATCCCATATGGGTACCAGTTCGCGTCCTGGCTACTCTACTTCCAATCCTACTCCCTGCTAAAGTGCCTGGGAAAGCAGAGGAAGATGGCCCAAGGGTTTAGGCCCCTGCAACCACATGGGAGACCTGAAAGAAGCTCCTGGTTTCCGCCTGGCGCAGCAGCAGCCATCTGGGGAGTGAACCAGCAGATGGAAATCTCTGTCCCTCCTCGTCTCCAACTCTGCCTTTCAAGTCAATAATAAATACATACATACATACATACAGGTACTTTCATACCAGTTAGTTTAACTGCCTTGTTTGATTCCTAGAAATCAAAGAGCACTAGCAGAAAATGGACACAGAGACTTGAAAACACACAATATATGAAAATGAAGCCAGAGTCTTTAGGAACCTCCAATACGGCCTTCCTGATAATCATACATCATGGTCAACCCCTTACTAAACTCTTTGCTAAATCTCTAACAGAAATAACCCATTAACTAACTACTCAAGGGCAGAATCTGGTTACTAATGATTCGAATTGAAGAGTCTGTAGAAGGAAAAAACAAAGCAGAGAGTTCACACCAGCATGGCTGACAACACAGGTCTATTCAAATATGTGTCATCTGACCATCAACCACACAACTTAGGAGCTGTCCTTTACTGCCAGGAGAAACGAGCGACAATCCAGATAATCAGACTAACAACATCCTCACAAGCCTGCCTACTCTCCTTCTGACTTAAAAGCTGTCTTGGTTTGTATTCTTAATCTATAGACAGGAAGAGAGGCGAAATACAGGGTTTTCCCTTTTATTCATTATCGAGATGGTGCCTGTGGAAAGTTCATTCAGCACCAAATTACATCATCATCAATACTGTTCTTCCTCTATTCACCCAATAATTTTTTTAAGATTTGTTTTAAAGATTTATTTCATTTATTTGAAAGTCAGAGTTACACAGAGAGAGGAGAGGCAGAGAAGAGAGATAGAGAGAGGTCTTCCATTCGTTGGTTCACTCCCCAGATGGCCGCAACGGCCAGAGCTGCGCCTTTCTGAAGCCAGGAGCCAGGAGCTTCTTCCAGGTCTCCCACATGGGTGCAGGGGCCCAAGGACTTGGGCCATCTTCTACTGCTTTCCCAGGCCACAGCAGAGAACTGGATCTGAAGAGGAGCAGCCAGCACTAGAACCGGCACCCATATGGGATGCCGGCGCTTCAGGACAGGGCTTTAACCCACTGCACCACAGTGCCGGCCCCTTTTTTAAGATTTATTTATTTGAAAGGCAGAGTTACAGCAAGGCAAGGGCAGAAAGAGAGAGACATCTTCCATTCATTGTTTCACTTCCTAAATGGCTGCAACAGCCGGAGCTGGACTAATCTGAAGCCAGGATCCAGGAACTTCCTTCCAGTCTCTCACATGGGTGCAGGAGCCCAAGGACTTGGGCCATTTTCCATTGCTTTCCCAGTCCATAGCAGGGAACTGGATCAGAAGTGGAGCAGCCGGGACTTGAACTGGCACCCATATGGGATGCTGGCACTGCAGGTGGCAGCTTTACCCGCTACGCCACAGCGCTGGCCCCTCACCCAATGATTCTATCAAGCATGTATTACTTTCTATATTTTTGTATACTTAAAAACAACATTAATATTGGCTACCAAGTTAAGGTATTTAAAATGCATTTCCTTCATTAATCCATTTGAATATAAAAATAATCTGTAATAAAAATCCAAACTGTCCAAGATCCACATCATGGGATGATTCCATTATAGATTCTCCTGGTTTGGACTAGTAATCTGACCAAGACTGGTAATGGGGAGGAAAAAAAAAAAAAAAAAAAACACGAAAAACCAACCCAGTTTCTTTTCTTTGAAATAAGGGTTATGTAGTTTTAAGCTTTCTTACTAATTTCTTTAGATTTTTCAAGATTAGCAAAAAGGTACTAAACATCTAGCTCTCAGTGTAAGACCATAAAACAATATATACAACTACATTACACTTCGTCATCTGATGGACACAACTCTAACCCAATCAACTCCTCAGATACAAATGCTGCAAAAGAAATGTTCACCTGAATTTTCAATGAATCAGCCTTTCAGGAACTGCCTATACAATATAAAGTCAACTTATTAACAAGCAAAATCCAGAGCCTCACCTGTACAGCTATCATTTGAACAAACCAACTCGGCCTTTTTACGAGACTGAGTGGCATCCCAATTGCTTCTGAGGTAAAATGAACCAGGCCCACCCTGTATCTAATCTCCTATTTACATCACTTCATCTAAGATTTTATAAACCAAGAAACCTTTACCAGTGTACATGATTTAAAAAAGAGACACACGGGGAAAAATGCTTGCCTAATATCAAAACACAAATATGTAACTTACACCATAAATAACAATTTCATGTGTTAAGGAGTATCTCCTACTCTCATGCATAACGTCTCCCTGAAGAGGGGGTGCAGGGGCAGGTGGAGCTGTGCCCTGGCATGTCCCTGTCCCACATGTGAGTGACTGAGGACAAGCACCACCTCTGCTTCTGATCCAGCCTCCTGCTAGCACACACCCTGGGAGGCAGCAGATGATCAAAGTCCTTTAGTCCCTGCCTCCCCTTGAGAGACCCCCCCCACCCACCCACACACAGAGAATTGTGGGCTCCTGGCTTCAGCCTGACTCAGTTCTAGCTGTTGCAGGCATTTGGAGAGTGAACTAGTAGACAGAAGGTCTAACACTGTTGCTCTGCCTTTCAAATAAACTTCAAAAAAAAAAAAGTTAGGGGCCTGCTCTGGGGCTCAGTGGGTTAAAGCCCCGGCCTGCGGTGCCAGCATTCCATGTGGGTACCAGCTGCCCCACTTCTGATCCAGCTCTTTGCTACGGCCTGGGAAAGCAGGAGAAGATGGCCCAAGTGCTTGGGCCCCTGCACCCATGTGGGAGATCCAGAAGAGGCTCCTGCGTTTGGATCAGCACAGCTCGGCCATTGCGGCCGTCTGGGGAGGGAATCAGCGGATGGGAGATCTTTCTTTCTCTCTCTCTCTCTCTCTCTCTCTCTCTCTCTCTCTCTGCCTCTGCCTCTCTATAACTCTGCCTTTCAAACAAATAAATCTTAAAAAAAAAAAAAAAAAAGGTTAGCCAGGAGGCTGGACAAAAGATATGGATTGCATTCCCAATCAAAGAAGTAATACTCTAACTCAAAATACGGCTCCTCCAATGCTACAGCCCAGGGACAGACCCACCAGCAACGCCAGTTTTCCAGACAATGGCAGAGTGCAGCCAAGCCTCTCACCTTTACAAGGGTGTGTGTGCTACTCCTCCCTGAAGTCTCTGCAGAGCCAGGTCAGATCAGTAGCACCCATTCAAACCGCCTACCTAACGCCCTAGATACCTACACAGCAGGGGGAGGTGAAAAGGATCCTTCACCCTTCATGAGCACACAGCTGCCCTATGGGCTTTCCACCTGGCTCGCGAGGATCTGGGTTCTACTGGGCAGGAGCGGATACTTGTACACCACACACATCCGCCTGCAAACCAAGGACTCTCCTCAAGCGGCTGCTAAGACACATAGAATAAACTACCTGTCCTTAAAAACACAGTAATTCTTCTCAAATCTGATACCCAGCTGAGAACCACTAATGCAACAGCAGCCCCTCAAATGCATGAAATGACTTCTCTGTGTTTTCCAATATTTCCACACTGCACTTAAATTACGCTTAGGAATTAGAAATACACTTTATGTTACATGCTCACTGCACCATCCCTGTACTGACTATGGAGACAAAGTCTACTCACCCAATATACTCCACACTGTGGTCAACTTCAATTAAAACAGGCATAAACCAGATGGTCTTTTTCTTGTTAGCCAAACTAAAAGCTCCAGCTGTCAGTAATTTTTAAGCAACACACATATAAACACCCAAATATAAATTAAAATGTCTAATTTATTAGAAGGTATGACTTTAACAACTATTACAAAGTAATGTCTTTTTTTTAACATTTATTTATTTGAAAGGCAGAATGACACAGAGAAGGGGACGAGAGAGCTTGAATCTGCTGGCTCACTCCCTACATGCCTGCAAAGCCAAAGCCAGAACCAGTAACTCCATCCACATTTCCCATAAGGATGGCAAGAACACAATTATTTGGGCCATCGTCCACTACTTCCAAGGAACATCAGCAAGAAATTGGACCAGAAGCAGAAATGAAGGGGTGGGCACTGTGGCAAAGCAGGTTAAAGACCCAGTCTGCAGCATCTGCTTCCCACATGGGCACTGGTTCAAGTCCCGGCTGTTCTACTTCCGATCCAGCTCCCTGCTAATGTGCCTGGTAAAGCAACAGAGGATAGCCCAAGCCCAAGATCTTGGACTCCTGCACCCACTTAGGAGGAACCAGAAGAAGCTCTGGACTCCTGGCTTCAGATCAGCCAAGTCCCAGCCGCTGCAGCTATAGAGAGTGAACCAGTGGTGGAAGACCTCTCTCTGTCCCTACCTCTCTCTGTAACTCTTTCAAATAAATAAAATAAATGTTTAAAAAAAAAAGCAGAAATGAAACTCAACATCAAGCGCTCTAACATGGGTTGCAGGAGTCCCAAGTGACAGCTAAACCCACTGTGCCACAACATCCACCCCAATGTCCAACATTTTATTATGGCAATGTCTATTAATGTCTATAAATTAACCTATCAGCTCGTACAGAATACCCAAAAAAAAAAAAAAAAAAGCTTAACCTCCATCTCATTAAAAGTTAACCTTGGGGCCAGTGCTGTGGCATAGCGGGTAAAGTCGCCACCTGCAGTGCCAGCATCCCATATGGGCACCAGTTCAAGTCCCAGCTGCTCCACCTCCGATCCAGCTCTCTGCTGTGGCCTGGGATAGCAGTAGAAGATGGCCCAAGGCCAGCGCCGCGGCTCAATAGGCTAATCCTCCGCCTTGCGGCGCCAGCACACCAGGTTCTATTCCTAGTCAGGGAGCTGGATTCTGTCCCGGTTGCCCCTCTTCCAGGCCAGCTCTCTGCTGTGGCCAGGGAGTGCAGTGGAGGATGGCCCAAGTGCTTGGGCCCTGCACCCCATGGGAGACCAGGAGAAGCATCTGGCTCCTGCCTTCGGATCAGCACAGTGCGCTGGCCGCGGCGGCCATTGGAAGGTGAACCAACGGCAAAGGAAGACCTTTCTCTCTCTCTCTCTCACTGTCCACTCTGCCTGTCAAAATAAATTAATTAATTAAATTTTAAAAAAAGTATTTAAAAAAAAAAAAAAGAAGAAGAAGATGGCCCAAGTCCTTGGGCCCCTGCACCTAAGTGGGAGACCTGGAGGAAGCTCCTGGCTCCTGGCCTCGGGTCGGCACAGCTCCGGTCGTTGTGGCCAATTAGGGAGTGAACCACTGGATGGAAGACCTTTCTCATCTCTCTCTCTCTGCCTCTCCTCTCTCTGTGTAACTCTTTCAAATAAATAAATCTTTTTTTAAAAAGTCTTTTAAAAAAAGTTAACTTCAATAATTGAGAAGCATATTGAGGGGTACTCTCAGAATCTGTTTCCAGGGGCTGGCACTGTGGCACAGAGGCACCAGCATCCCATATGAGCACCAGTTCAAGTCCTGTCTGCTCCGCTTCCAGTCCAGCTCAGTGCTAATGTCCCTGGGAAAGCAGCCAAAGATGTTCCAAGTGCTTGGGCCCCTGCCACCCATGTGGGAGATCTGGATGGAGTTATACGCTCCTGGCTTCAGCCTGGCCCAGCCCTGGCTGCTGCAGATATTTGGGGAATGAATCAGCAGATTGGAGATACCTCCCTCTTCCTTTGCCTGTCACTCTTTCAATAAATAAATAAAATCTTAAAAAAAAAAAAAATCAGTTTCCAGTTCTGTCACTGAGCTATTGCTGGTTTCTTTTACCTGAATTTAATCTCTATGAAAATTGAAGACACTGTCTATACAGAGTCCTATGCAACTATTTGTAAACTATCATAAACCTCACAGGAGGTGCTAAGGAAAGGTTAAAAAAAAAATTTATCAATCCTTTACAAAAGGAAAAGGTTACCATCAAAAAGTGTGCCTACCTTTTTTAAAAAAAAAAATTATTTGAAAGGCAGAATTAGAGAGGGCAATCAATTGTGTGATCAATCCTCCATTCCCTGGTTCACTCTCCAAATGGCCCCAACAGCTGGGGCTCAGCCAGATCACTCCATCTGGGTCTCTCACTTGAGTCGCAAGAGCTCAACTTCGGCCATCTTCTACTGCTTTCCTAGGCACATTATCAGGGAGCTGGATTGGAAATGGAGCAGCCAGGGCTCAGACTAGCACTCATACCGGGTACCAGCAGGCGGCTGCTGAACCTGCCGAGCCACAACTCTGGTCCCTGTCCTTACCTTTTTAAAAAGATTATATAGGAATCAACACTGTAGCACAGCTGTTAAGCTGCCACCTGTAATGCCGGAATCCCATATGGATGCCGGTTCAAGTTCCTTGCCAATGTGCCTAGGAAAGCGGTGGAAGTTGGCCCAAGTGCTTGGGCTCCTGCACCCATGTGGGAGACCTGGAATAAGCTCCTGACTCCTCTAACTCCTGGCTTCAGCCCAGCCTAGCCAGAGAGCTACAGCCACCTGGGTAGTGAACCAGCAGATGGAAGATGTCTCTGTCTCTCCTTCTAACTTTGCCTTTCAAACAAAATAAATAACTCTTTTTAAAAAAGTATAATGAGGGGACCGGCGCTGTGGCTCACTTGGTTAATCCTCCGCCTGCGGCGCAGAAATCCCATATGGGCGCCGCGTTTTAGTCCCAGTTGCTCCTCTTCCAGTCCAGCTCTCTGCTGTGGCCCGGGAGGGCAGTGGAGGATGGCCCAAGTGCTTGGGCCCCTGCACCCGCATGGGAGACCAGGAAGAAGCATCTGGCTCCTGGCTTCGGATAGGCGTAGCTCAGCCGTAGCGGCCATTTGGGAGGTGAACCAACGGAAGGAAGACTTTTCTCTCTGTCTCTCTCTCTCACTGTCTAACTCTTAAAAAAATTTTTTTTTTTTTTTGACAAAGTATAATGAAGTCTTGTTAGCAAATGCAAAAACAAATTATTTTTGACTACAATTCCTAAAGTGCTATTTCAAAGGCCACAAAATAAACAATTCACAAGGAAAATTTAATTCACTAATTTCAGATGAAGGAGGAAGAAAAGCAGCTACAAAACCAGCTTCAACAAAGTCAGGCCCTAGGAACATGTTATTTAATGCATCATCACAATTTTTGTGTATGAAATACAAACTCTCATCAGTGAAACTTAAATTCAAACTAATTTTTCAAAATTTAAATATAGGGTGCACATTTGGTTTAGTGGTTAAGACACCACTTAGGGGGATTGGTGCTGTGGCACCGGCATCCCATATGGGTGCTGGTTCGAGTCCCGGCTGCTCCAACTGTGATCTGCTCCCTGCCAATGCACCTAGGAAAGTGGTGGAGGATGGTCCAAGTGCTTGGGCCCCTGCACCCACATGGGAGACCCAGGTGAAGTCCTGGCTCCTGGCTTCAGCCTGGCCCAACACCTGTTGTTGCAGCCATTTGGGAAGTGAACCAAGAAATGGGAGACCTCTACCTCTCTCTGATAATCTGCCCTTCAAGTAAATAAATCTTCAACAACAACAACAACAAAAAAGATACCACTTAGGAGGCCCACAACCCATATCAGAGTCCCAGCTCTGCTTAAAAATTCTCTATTTCTGCTAATGTGCACCCTGGGAGGTCAGAAGCGATCACTCAAATACTTTGGTCCCTGTAACACATGTGGGTCTCCTGGCTTCAGCCTGGCCCAGACACAGTTGTTGTGAGCATTTGGGGAGTAAACCATTGGTTGCAAGAGCTCTCACTCTCTCTCTTTTTCAAATAATAAAAAAATGCTAAACATACACTTACCAGATGTTCCAGCTATTTCTCTTAGCCAAGAGGGGGAAAAAAGCCTATGTCCATACAAATGTTCAGAGCAGCCTCAAAATGGAAATAACCCAAATACCACCAACACCAAGAGGTAAATGCATACAAACAGAGTATAAACATGGAATACCAAACCCCGCCATATAAAGGAACCAACCAGGTGAATCGCAAATTCCAATCAAAGAATCTACACACAAAGAGTACACATTGTACATCTACATGGAATCTTACCAGGCTACTTCAGATACTTTGTGGAAATGGAATTAACAAAAAATTAACCAGAAAGCTCTGAAACTCACTTATAGTTTATTCCAGAGTTTACTCCCATGACCTTTAGGAAGACCCTTTGTACAATGCTAGAAACATAAAATAACATCCCATGGGGGCCAGTATCGTGGCCACTGGCATGCTAAGCCACTGCTGTGACAGCAGCATAGCAGACTGGAGTGCAGGTTCCAACTTCCTGCTAATGCACCTGGGAAAGCAGAAGATGGGCCAAGTACTTGTGCATCAGTCACCCACGCAGGAGATCAGGATGGGAACTCCTGGCTCCTGGCTTCAGCCTGGCCCAGACCTGACTGTTGTGGCCATTTGGGGAGTGGACCAATGGATAGAAAAATCTTTCCCTCAGTCTCTCCCCCTTTGCTTTTCAAATAAATAAGTAAATCAATCTTTCAGAAAAGATGATCTTTAGCAACAGAAATCAGATCAATGGTTGAGGGAGGGAAGAAAAGACTACTAAGAGACCCAACAGTCTACAGCCACACCACCCTGAACGCGCCCACGCCTGAACTCGTCTCATCTCAGAAGCTAAGCAGGGTCAGGCCTGGTTAGTACTTGGATGGGAGACCCCCAATAAACTCTCAGGAAAGATGAGTATGTTCGCTATCATGATTGTAGTGATAAGGCTTCATGATTGATGCGTGACATTAAAACATCAAATGTTATCTTTTTTTTTTTTTTTTTTTTGACAGGCAGAGTGGACAGTGAGAGAGAGAGACAGAGAGAAAGGTCTTCCTTTTGCCGTTGGTTCACCCTCCAATGGCCGCCACGGCCGGCGCACCACGCTGATCCGATGGCAGGAGCCAGGAGCCAGGTGCTTTTCCTGGTCTCCCACGGGGTGCAGGGCCCAAGCACCTGGGCCATCCTCCACTGCACTCCCTGGCCACAGCAGAGGGCTGGCCTGGAAGAGGGGCAACCGGGACAGAATCCGGCGCCCCGACCGGGACTAGAACCCGGTGTGCCGGCGCCGCTAGGCAGAGGATTAGCCTAGTGAGCCGCGGCGCCGGCCAAATGTTATCATTTAAACATGTATAGCTTTCTGTATGCAAGTTATAGCTCGAGAAAAATATCAAAACTAATTCTACAGCCTTTGCAAGTCCAATCTGACCACGAATCCAACTTATTTAACCTATCAACTCACAGAAGGCACTCAGAAGCGCAGAAGCATGCCTAATCTTAGAATCACTATCACAAAAAACAGAGTGTAAACAATGAGAGAACAATCTCGTCTTTAATCACTACACCAGGCTGCCTATTTCAGCACCAAAGGACACCAAGCAAAACACAAGAAAACCAAGAATGAGGGTCCACTAAGTATGTGGCCTCATTTTTATTTCAGTATTTTAATTCAGATGTTTACTTTCTTTGGTCTAGAATCATTCCTAGAGGATAGAAATAACTCAAAGAAAAACCTTAGGTGTAAAGATGCTCATTTCAACTTTATTACATCAAAGAATCACTGGCACAGCTGTGGGACAGCATATTCCATGCACTACTATGTCTGGTTTTAAGATTTCTTCACTTGAAGGCAGAGTGAGAGAGAGAAGAGGGCCAGGGAGAGGGAGAGAGATCTTCCACCTGCTGGTTCACTCTCCAAATGACAACAGCCAGGAGCTTCCTTCCTCACACAGGTGCAGGGGTCCAACGACTTGGGCCACCTTCCACTGCCTTCCCAGGTGTATTAGCGGGAAGCTGGATCAGAAGTGGAACAGCCAGCACTCAAATTGACATTCCAATACGAGATGCTGCTATCACAAGTGGCAGCCTAACCCACTGTGCCACAATACTGGTCCCTGTGCCCGTTGTTTTAATTTTTTAAAAAACTTATTAGAGAAACAGAGACTGACAGGGAGAGCAAGCTATCATCAGCTGGTTCGCTCCAAGTGCCTATAACAACAGGTGTTAGGCCAGGCAGGAACTCAATCCAGGTCTTCTACATGAATGGCAGGGACCCAACTAATAGAGCCACCAGCACTGCCTCCCAGAGTGTGGGCTAATTAGCAGGAAGCTGGAATGGGAAGTGAGGCTGGAACTTGAACTCAAAGGCTCCAAAATGCGATGCGGGCGTCCCAACTGGGATTTTTTTTTTTTTTTTTTTTTTTTTTTTAAGATTTATTTGAAAGGCAGAGTTATAGGAAAGGGGAGAAGGGAAAGAATAAGGGAGAAGGGAGAGGCAGAGCTTCCACCTGCTGGTTCGTTCTCCAAATGGCCACAATAGCCAGGCGCTTCCTCTGGTCTCCCAAGTGGGTGCAGGGGTTCAAACACTTGGGCTTTCCCAGGCCCGTTAGCAGGGAGTTGGATCGGAATTGGAGCAGCCAGGACACAAACTGGCACCCACATGGGAAGCCAGCATTGCAGGTGACAGCTTAATCTGTTATGTCACAAGACCAGACCCCTAACTGGGATCTTACCCACTAGACCAAACGCATGCCCCTATGCCTGTTATTTTTATCTGATAGAAATAATTACAAAAATATTAAACAGGTACATAGATATGATTCAACAGGTTGAAACATATCCTGGGAAGAACAATAGATGGGAAAAACACCAAGAGGTTAGCATTCAACAATAAGGGTTCTTAAACTGTAATACCTGGACCACAGCATCAGTATCACCTGGAAACCTCTTTGAACTACAAATTCTTGGGGCTGGTGCTGTAGTATAGCAGGCAAAGCTGCCACCTGCTGTGCCGGCATTCCATATGGGAGACCTGGCTGCTCCACTTCCGATCCAGTTCCCTGCTTTGGCCTAGGAAAGCAGTAGAAGATGGCCCAAGTGCTTGGGCCCCCCACACTCGAGTGGGAGACCTGGAAGAAGCTCCTGGCTTCAGATAAGTCCAGCTCTGGCAGTTACGGCCACTTGGGGAGTGAACCAGCGTATGGAAGACCTCTCTCTCTGCCTCTGCCTAATAAATAAATCTAAAAAAAGAAAAAGAAATATAAATTCCCAGACTTCACCCTAAACCAACTGAATCGGAAAAGTACATGGTGGGACATTCCTATATGGGATACTGTAACGTGTTCACCAAGCCCTCCAGAAAATGAGTACCACACTGGGGTCTGGGAGGTTTGGAATAGCTCAGGGTTCTGGCTTTCTGGACCCTATAACTAGTTCTGCATCACTGTTTAAAGGTTAAGTTAGGAGGTAACTATTTTCTTTTTCTTTTGTAATGTCTATTTTCCTCAATTATTACTTTTAGAATGCAACAAAAATTTTTTCATTATTTTATTAAATGTACACTCTGTGGAGTCCACAGGCATAAAGCTTTTGTAAGCACTGTAATCTAAGGTCTGAATTGCATGCCTAGAATTCCAGTGACTCTTAAGACCATCCAATCTGCTAAGACTGAACAAGATTCCAAATTTAAAACACACACACACACACACACAGTGCTGGGAAGATAGCAACACTACAAAAACAAAACAATCTAGGCTGTTCCAACACACGCACACCAACAGGGGAAGGAAACTTTTATGGGTTACATCTGCAAAAATTTTTCCCCCTAAAAGATGAATTTTTAGGCTTGTGTATAATTTACTAGAAGTGCACTGAAGAAATCAGATGTTCTAAAGCTGTGAACTCATATAGGTTCTTGCTTAACCAAAGTATCAGCATGCTATATTTGTCACCAAAATCTAGGCAGGGAAGGCAAATTCAGAACACTGGGAGTTGCCAAATCTTTAACTTTCAGCTTGAAGACCACGAAACTGTCCCAACCTCCCTCTCATCAACTCATTAAAACAGAGGCCACAGAAAATAAAAGGCAAATCCTAGGTTCCCAACTGACACTGGAGCAAGTTAAAAGATCCTAGAATCATTTACGCTGTGCACACAAATTAAAGAGTAACAAAGACTACTAGATGAGGGACAGAACAACTACTGATTAACAGCAAAATACCAAAGCTGAAGTCAAAGACTAATGGCCACACATTTTAATGTTTTAAAAATATCATTTAAATACAAGAGTACAGATCCCTCTATACACCTCATCACAGAAATTCACTTTTTAACCTTTCTATTCTTTAAGAAGTCAACTGAAAATACATGTTACTCAAAAAGCAAGGTGACACATTCTGGCGTAGTGCTGACCCGACAGAAACACAGCCTCACTTCTCAGCCTGAAAAACCATTTCTTCTTTCTAACTACCAAAGCCCCATGACCACTCACACTGGACTTCTCACTCCTAAACTGCCACCAGCACGCCTGGCACACAAAATGGGTGACTCAAACACCTGACAGTCTGAACCTGCTATAGAAAGCTCTCCAAAACCCTAAACACTCACTCCTGCTGGTAATGAATGTAGTTGTAAGACAACGACCTTCAAAGCTCTATCACTCTTGAAGCTTTTTAAGGAATCTTAACATTTCTACCCTAATTTTGAATTCCTGCATGAGAACGAGTGAAGGAGACTGACCCTGCTGTGTGAAAATTCTCTGTATTCTGAGTTCCCAACTCTTAACTTCAGTAACAAACATGGTGTATGCCAAGTCACCACTATTATGAGATCCACTCTGCTGAGCTGATTTAATTTTTCTGCACATTTCTTCTACTTGAACAGGTCAGGGTTTCCTCTCCTTTCACCCCCTGAAAATACACTAGGTCCCCTAAGGCCGCGGCCCAGGTCTCCCCAGCCCCCAGCTCTTTTGTATGTAAACACACTCTCTTGTCACACACTCCATCAGCTGTTCCGTAGCTCCACCCCTCCTCCTTTTCCGGGTAGTAACAGAGCGGCCAATGAGCAGTGAGGAGCTCTGCCTGCGGCCTTTTGCCTGCATAGCTTTTCCAAAACAAGCAGCTCTAGCCTTCAGCAGGGGCCACTGGTTCACAGATAAAAGGATCACCAGCTCGGTGCAACAGGGTGAGACGCGTCACCCCCACCAACAAGGAAACCCGTGTAATCTGAGCTGTTTGTTCCTCCACCAGGGAGAACTTAAACCGATATTCCTTTAGGGCAAATCACGCTTTAAGGTCACTAGAGCCCCAGTTCTCAGACAATCTAAATAATCAGCCAGTTGCAGATGGAAACCTCAGAGGCTGCCAAGCTGAGAGCAGCACGGGATCACCCACTACCTGACTTCGCAAACAAATGGCAGCGCTATTCCAGACCATTCCACAAGATTCAGGCTAACTGCAAGTTTTTTAGTTGTTGCTTTTGGTGGTTTTTTTTTTTTTTTTTTTGGGGGGGGGGGATTCCTACAGCACCCAAAAGTCATGAAAATCAGTTTCTAGGCTCCTGGGGAGGTTTGCACAACCCTTAGCAGAGGATCAGGAGAGAAACAATGAATGAGTCAGAGTTTCAGAACATAATCGCCCAGCAGATTAAATGCATTGGTGCAAAACACTCACTCCCTGCATAACTTGGGAGTCAGCTCTCCTCCAACCAACCCATCACAAAAGAAGTATCGTTGACTCCAAACAACCAGAGCCAGTCTCTCCCATGAACCTGGCAAGGTGGTGGGAGGCAGTGGCCAATTAGTTACACAGCCTCTTCGCTCGCTACCCCCACACGGCTTCTTCCCTACTCTGTAGGCTCCCTTGCCAGGCTGTAAATCCTGGTGGTGTAATTGCGCTCAGGAGACACCCAAAAATGGGCTGAAAGAGGAGACTGCAATGAAGCCAGCTATCAGCCTCCACACCAAGGAAACCATCCAGGAGCAATGAGGGGCAGCAGGCATTACACATTCCTGCAAACCTTTTCTTTCTACTTCCTCTCAACCATCTTTCATTTTCAACCCCCGGCCCTTTCACACAATTGCACACGTTTTAGTAGTGGGTTGGGGAATTCTCCTGAACCGAACCGTTTTTGCTAAATATACCTTGTACTCAAAAAAAAAAAAAAAAAAAAAAGAATTATTGGCTCCCTTTGGGCCTACTGAGGCAAATTCAACAGGGAAAAGGAGGCCACAAAATCCCTCACCCCTACCACACACACACACACACACTCGAAAATTTTAACTTCCAAACTATGCGAGATCAGAAAATCACACACACAAAGCTGACCTCCGGCCTCCCCGCTATCTGCCATCTACTGCCATCTACGAGACCCGCGATTTTAAAGCCGCCCCTGCTTTCTTTTGTCAGAAAGGAGGAAGGTGGGGAAAGAACAGAAGGCCAGAGCATCTTTGCCTTTCTTCATCTTCTACTAAAAATAAGCTATGAAATAAGCCACTTAGGGGAAAAGAAAAAAAAAGACACCCTGCTGTTCTTTGTCTGTTTTCTTCTCCCTCTGTCCCCCCTCCCCGCCCCACTCCTAAATGCCGTAATCATTCTAGATGCCACAACTACTCAATGAACAAAAGGCACCGTATGGAAAAGGCATCAGGTCAAGTTAGGCCTCACTCTTTTCCTCAATCTGTTAAAAATTTATGTACGTACATAATCTGACATCGATCACAAACAGCTGGAATTCTCTGCCCCCCATCCCAATCACACATTAAGTAGAAATTTGCATTAGGTGTGACAGTAACTCTCAATTCAAGGTAAAAATAACTCATTTCTACCACCATGTCATTTCCTAGTTTCTAAACAAAAATAAAACCCAAAACTGCTTTGTCTAAAATACACCCACAGTCATAGTTACAACCTTATAAAACTCCAATATTACTGGTATCATTCACATATTGACAAAACAATCCCAGCCATAAACACCTCACAGTTGATTTCACTTGTGCCTAGCCATGTGTTATTTGCACATTATACTCTATCACTTGCTTGTGTCTAATCCCTATGCCCACCCCCCAAAATCTTAAAACTCCAAACCCTAAACTCAGAAGTTCACCTACTGTTCCTAATTCCTAGCCAAGTCTTCCCTGGGTGAGGAGAAAAACATCTTAACAAAAAGATTATTAAAAAAAAAAAAAAAAACAGTAATAATCTCTTGCCCAGGCAACTTCCCTCCCATCCCCCACCTCCAAACCATATGCAAAAACTACTTTTAAAAACTTCTGCAGATCCCATCACTGAGTGTTTGACCATCATCTATCCCTACAAAGAAGTAAAACAGTCGATCGGAAATGGCAACAAATAAAAGCCAGGAAGAATTCACCTGAAGAATCTGGCCCGGCAACCTGAGTTATATAAACAAAACCCTGCAACAGGGGGCAATGGGGGGGATGGGGTGAGGGCCAAAGACAAACAGGAGACACTTTTTTTTCTTAAACAGCCTTTCACACCCTACCCCCTAACCCCCCCCTCCCCAGGGCTTAGTTGTTCCCCACATGAGGGCCCCCCTCAATCTCTAACTTATCCCCTCCAAAGCCAGATTCCTTGATTTGTCACAGGAACTTTCGCGAATTTCTCTAGCTGGTCATGAAATAATCAGCCTGGACTCCAACCAGAACCCTTGCCTGCTGGGGGGGGTGGGGGGCTCCCCCCCACTGCAACCTCCAGGGAGAATAAAGTTGGGGCGGGGGCAGGGCGAGTACTCCCCAGGAACCTTAGCCTCACGCGGGGAGTTCTGCTTGGGTGGGTGGTTCTCGGGGGGCTGTCTCCTAGGGAGGCCTGCTCTCCCTGCCCCCAGCTGTCACAGCCACAACATGGAGGGAGGCTGGCCGCAGGGCCCGGGGGTCCTCACCGCACGCGAGCACGGGTGGGATAGGCTTTGTCAGGAGGGTCCTGCCAGGACCAGCCACCGCACCAGGAGTCCCTCATTTAAAAAACACACCGAGCTCTTTATTAGCAAAGGGGGCCCTGCGCCGACTACTCTCTTCCTAATATAGAAAGGAATTAGGGATAAAGAAGGTCGCTGGAGTTACCCCAGTTCAAGAGGCATTGTGAGAGCAGGGAATGGGGGCATCTACAGGGAGAAAGGCCTCCCTCTCGGGAAATGTCTGCCTGGAGTCCCGAAATACAGAGCGAACAAACAGAAAAGAGAGACCCTGACGGTGGGCCCAGCGGTAGACAGAGTGAGGCGGCTGGTCCTGGGGGAAGAAAAAAAAAAAAAAAAAAAGAGGCCGTATTGGGAGCCCCAAAGAAAAGTCACGGGCGCTGGAGGGGCGGGGGGGGGGGTTGCAGGAAGAGCAGGAGCTACGCATATTGTGGGGTGCTGCAGATAAAGGGGAGCTGAACAGGCCCTCGCTTCCTGGGAGGCGCCGGGAGCCGCCGTGGGCGCCGCGGGAGGAGGGGGCAGTGGCCTGGGGTGCCCCGGGGCCCTCGGCCGAGCCTCAGGGGTCCCCACGCCGGCCCCCCCACCACAGCCACGATCCCCCGCCTCGAAGGATACAGCTTGACCACGTCCGTGTCCATCCGCCTCTTGCCGGGACTGGGGGATGACATGGTGTCGCCGCCGCCTCCCCGTCGCCTGCGCCGCCGCTGCCTCTCTCCGGTCCTCGGCCCCGTCTGTCAAGGGCCCGGCCCCGGCTCTGAGGAGCCCGCGGCCGCGCCGGCTCCTCGGCGGAGGTGGCAACACCCCCGATCCCGTCGGGTCCCGTCGGGTCCCGTCAGCCGCCGCCGCCGCCCCCCGCACGGGGGAACACCGGCCCGGTTCGGCCGAGTGGGGGTGGGGACCCCGCGGCGCCCGGCTCCGCCGCTCTCTCCGGCTGTGGGGCCGCCCCGGCGCCCCGCCGCGCCACGCTCCCTCCGGCCCGCTCTAGCTCGCTCGCCCGATCGCCACTCGCCCGCGCACCCCTCGCCGACTCCTGGCAGCCTGCACGACAGGCGGACGACTCCTGCTCGGTCGGCCTCTCTACCCCAGCCTCGCTCTGGACGCCGTGACGTCACCTCTGTGACGTCATCCGAGGGGCGGGCCCGGACGGCGAGAGGGGTGGGGCGCCGCCGCGCCGTGGGCTTTCCCGGGGACTTATGGGATATGTAGTTCCTCTTTCTCCTGCCCTCTCCGTCCTCTGTCCCCTCCCCCCAACCTTCCCCACACACTTTGTCGCTCAACCGCCAATGTGTTACCGTCGTCCTAGACGTTCATAGTAAATAATGGCAACGTTATGACACCCGCGTGTGTTTTAGGGAATGAACCGCCTTCGCACACAGTCGGCTTTAAAGGCTGTTTATTTGATTTGGGGGAGGCCAAAGTGGCAATTATTCAGACAGACGCCCAGATCTGGAAAGCCCCTGCCCTCCTCAGGTGAAGAGAATTTGCAGGATTGCAGAGGAGAGCAAGGCTTCCCCGCAGTTTGCAAATCAGGGCCATTACCTTTCACGTGTTCAAGGCCACGATTTCAAGGATCAGAGTGGAGGCAGCAAGGTGGTAAGGCCAGAAACAACTTAGAACTAACACCCTTATTCAGAATTTGAGATCACAAGGTGAGCGACCCCTAGAAGCTGGGACGGCTCGAATATGCTAGAGTTCACGGCAAAGATTCTCCCATCCTCCAAACGCCTGCACGCACCTCTTACACTGCCTCGGTATCAATAAATAATAATAATTAAGCCCCTCCTGGGGGCTCTCACTTTGGGGGACACGAGGCTATCGTGAGGAACTAAACAAGGCTAAACGCGCACAGCCCTCCCAGTCTGTGTGAGCTACGGCATGAACGTCACCTGGGAACTTGTTAGAAATGCAGACGTGAGCTTCCCCTCAAACCTATGAAATTAGGAGGTGCAGCTTAACAAGCTCCCCAGGTGATCCCTGTGCACAGTGAAGCTGGAGAGACAAAGAGGGCAGGAGACAGGGTTCCAGGCATCGCCCATATCCATGTCAGCTTTCCTGAAGTTTCCAGCTGTCCCCTTGCTCCTGTGAATCCACTTGTACTTTGTCAGCCCCTGTGCTGGGGGCTGTGTCCGCTTACGTAACTGCCTACACACAACGCGTGCACCTGGGCCAGCAGCCATCGGTGAAGTTGAATATTGTCTGCTCCTACAGTCCCATCCCTCAAAAGGCCTGGCTATTTTTTTTTTTCACTGCTAAATGTATATAACGTAAAATTTAGCATTGCAGTATGTAACTCGGAAGCATTAAATAGATTCACCGTGCTCGAAGCCATCGCTACTCTCCAGTTCCAGGACTTTTTCATCACCCCCAACAGAAACTGTGTACCCATTAAATAATAAGTCTCCATTCCCTCGGCTCTGCAGGGGGTGACCTCTCTTCTGTGTTCTGAGAACCATGGGCTATTTTAACTGCTTCCAACGGGAGTTCATGGCTCTCTCCTATGGCACACAGCACATCTATTAGGAGGAGGACATGTCTGAATGGAGAGTCCCGACCCCCTCTATCTGACCTCGCTCTTAAGGAGAGAGAAAAGCCAGAGCAGAGTTTTGTCCTCCTGATTCGGTGTCAGCTTGGTTCTCTGAGCTCCTACTGCAGCTGCCTCCTCTCCCGAAACACCCCTGCCGCCGTCACCTAATTAACCCGGGCTCCCTGCAATGCCCCTGGTGGCTTTCAAGCTTGGTGTATTTCAAAAATCACCTGCACAGCTGGCACAGCTCATGAGAGTTCAGGCCCCAGCCCCGGGAGATAATTCTGATTGAGAAAGACTGCATGGGACCTGGACATCCGGGTCTTTAACCAGCCCCTCCCCCCCATATGATTCTGATACAGGCCAAAGGTTGAGGATGCCAGGAGGCAACACCTGCCCGACTGCTCCAGGTGGGTTAAGTGCACCTGTGATGTCCTTCAAGTAAGGGAGGGTCTGCGTGCCCTCCGGTTTTCCCCAGCCTGTCAGGGACAGTGGGAACCTTAGAGGAGTCACAGAGCGGAGTACAGAACAGACTTGAAAGAGCAGGTCACGGCAGGGACGCTTGAGGAACAAGGGCACGGAGCAGGAGACGGGGAACCTCCCCGGTGCTCTAATCTCCAACACTGTAGCTGCTGGGATCCAAATACTGGGTCAAACGTAGAGGAATATTTAGTGTTAGAAATGTGCTGGGCACTGGAGGAGGTGGGGCTGAAGCACCCAGAAATGCTATGGGAGATGGAGCCCTCCGGGCAGTCACTGAACAGCAGTCAACGCCAAGAGTGACTGTGTCTTTGGTATCTCAGCTCCGGGTTCCTTGGGACAAACCTGCCCCACCTCGCTCTTAATTATGCCCCGGGTAACTCAGTCTTCTCCTATGTAAAACGTGGCTTCTACGGCACTACTCCCTTGAGTGGTTTGTGGGGCGAATGGGGAGAACTATAAACTAGAAATGAAGGCCAAGTGTTGATTACGAGGTGCGACATGTTATTGGTGGTGGGATTATCGCGCGATTATTGAAGTCAGCCTCCCGTTTGTCCCACTCGCTGGACACTGTGCGGCATCCGCTTTTTTCCCGGTGCTTTTTGGTCTTTCAAAGATGTAGTGGCCTCAGCTCGCTCCTTTTCTCTCTGGGGCTCTCGCCATTTGTTCCTTCATAAATCCACCTCCCCTGTGCTGCCTCCTCCACTGCCTTCCTCCCCTCTCCCTTCCACAGCTGCAGAGGATGCCTGAACTTGCCCTTGACCAGGAAGGCTCAAGAGGTAGCCCCGAGCTAGAGCTACCGGGAGCTGGCACTGTGCCGCAGTGGGTTAAGCTGCCGCTTGGGACCCTGTACTGGAGCTCCAGTTAAAGTGGCGGCTGCTCTGCCTGCTTCTGATCCAGCTCCCTGCTAACGTGCCGGGGGCGGCAGTGGAAGATGCCTCAAGTGCTTGTCCTGGTTCCAGTCTCACTGTTGCAACCATTAGGGGAATGACCCAGCAGATGGACGCACTCTTCTGTCTCTCTGTCTCTCTTTCTCCCCCTCCCCCACCACTGCCTCTCAAACAAATAAAACTTAAAAGCAAAACAAAACATAGAGCCAGCTGACAGCCTTAGTCCCACTTAATTGGGATTCCAACAACCGGGAGCACCGCTGTAGTAGAAGTTTGCTGTCAGCTCTTTTTCCGATGTTTCAATCATTCGGAATGTCACTAATTCACTCCAAGACAACACGGGGCCAGGGAGTGTCTGTTTATATGTGTGCACTCACAAGACGCTGCGCTGGAATGAGTCGTGTTCTTCCTTATCAGGTGCAACCCAGGGTGCCTGTGAGCCCGCAGCTGTGCGAGCCAGCCTGACTCACCAGTGTTGCAATCTGGGAAATGTGTACAGGGGCCTGTTTATCTCTGCCCAGGGCAGGGCCACGCTTGACCCATGGGGCCTCCGATGGCAGAAGCAGCTTCTCCCAGGCAAGGAAATAAGCTTGCAGAGAATGCAACGCTTTGAGCAAACTACCAAGAGGGAGTCGGTGGGGTGGAAGAGCCCATCCCAGAAACTGCTGTGCCTCTGCAGTTCCCCCGCTAACCTTGGTGGCTCTGAAGCCGCAATGAATGTATCGCTGTTTCTCCCCGGTGTGAAAATCCCCCGCTCCCCGCTGCACGCGGCCTCCTGATCCCGTGGCCCGGGGTTTCTCGTGGGGAGGGCATTTCTTTCCAAGCTGTGGTGCTCTCGGTGTGTGGGCCCACAGCCCCAGACCCTCGAGAATCAGGTCAGCAGTTCCTTGGCTCCCTTGGAAATACAGCTTAAAACGCATTTCAAGCCATCGCCATGTAACCTAGTCACAGCAGGTCCCCAGTGAAGCAGCCAGGGAGCTCAGGAATGTGCGCATCGTTTGCAAGCCCAGTCCTGTTGGTGGATGTAGCCTTGGACACGGAACCTTTGTGCCTCTGTTTCTTCATCTGGAAAATGGGATGATAGCGCGTGCACCACTCCTGCCTGGATCGGACAGGAGGCATGGCAACCTCTGAAGTGGTATTATCCTGCCCTTCCCCTGCCCCACCACACACACACACACACACACACACACAGAGTGCCAGACATCAAAGAGGGAGCACAGGAATCGGTCCCTCACATCTGCATCTCCTCGGTCATTGGAGGCCACCTGCTTCTCCTCTCCGTGATGCCCAGTCCCGGGGGAGCCTCTGCTATTCTGTGTGTCCAGGTAACCCCTGGGTGACTTCACCCAGCCTCCCAGCTTCCAGCGCCAGCTACACGGACGCCTTCCTGCACATTCCTGATAGGGGCCCTCGCCCCTGCCCTGCAGGCTCAGACACACACACACATACACACAGCTGCCTGTGGGATATCCCCTCACGTCCAGAAATAAACTCTGGAACCACCCCCTCACATAGCTTTCCCCCATCTCAGTAAGTGGCAGCTGTTAAGCCAAAATACAGGAAATTGCCTTCCAAAGTTCAGAACCATGAAATATTGGCTGCTAGGCCAAAGCCTCGGCTCTGCTCTTTGACCCTTCTTTTTCTAGCCCTGAGATGGGGGCATCAGGAAATCTTGCTGGCTGCACCATCTAAATACATCCAGGCTCTTCCCCACCGCCTCCACCAAGCCATCGCCTCTGACCTGGATTATTGCAGCCTCTTCCCCGGCAGCCCTCCTGTCTTCAACTCTTCTGAGCTCCTTGGAAAGCAGCAGGTGATGGCCCAAGTGCTTTGGCTCCTGAACCCAGGTAGGAGACCTAGAAGAACTCCTGGCTTCCACCTGGCCCAGCCCTGGTCCTTGAGGTCATTCGGGGGATGAACCAGTGGATAGATGATCTCTCTCTCTCTCTCTCTCTCTCTCTATGTAATTCTGCCTTTCAGATAAATAAATATATCTTTAAAAAAGAGAAGAAGAAAGAAGGGGGTGGGGAGAGGGAGGGGAGGGAGAGGGAAGGGACCAGCACTGTGGAGCAGCATGTTAAAGCCCCAGCTACAGTGCCTGCATCCCATATGGGTGCCAGTTTGAGTCTCAGCTGCTTTGCTTCTGATCCAGCTCCCTGTTAGTGCGCCTGAGAAAGCATCGGAGGATGGCCCAAGTGCTTGGGCTCCCACACCCACATGGGAGACCCAGAGGAAGCTCCTGGCTCTTGGCTTTAGATGGGCCCAGCTCTGGCCACTGCAGCCATTTGGGGAGTGAACCAGCATATGGAAAACCTCTTCCTCTCTCTCTCTCTCTCTCTCTCTCTCTTGCTACCTCTCTCTGTAACTTTGTCTTTCAAATAAATAAAACAAATCTTTGAAAAAAAAAAAAAAAACAATAAGATTCAAAGAAGTCACACAGACAGCAAATGGAAGAAACATCAGGATTCAAACTCAGGTCCCCAACTTCAAAGTCCTTGCTGCTTGTGTTCCACTGTGCCACCCTGTTTTGTTAACTCCAATGAAAAGCTTAATTTGTGGCTGAATACTACCTCCTCATGACCATGAGGGCCCCTAAAGGGGATGTGCATTCTGGTCCATTCTAAACTGGGCAGTTGTTCAGACTAAATCCTCCCTGTCTTCCTTGACAGGGAGGCCCCATACCCCAGCCATCAGCAACTCCCAAGAGACCTCCCTTCAACCTGTTTGCCAGACCTCAGTCCTCCTCCTGTGCCTGTCACCTAATTCGACCCCACCCTCTGCTCCCGCCCTTGCCCACCGAGACCCCACAAGTCCATTCTCCGCCCAGCAGCCAGAGCAAAGCATTGTTTTTGAGAGCTTTTTCCAGGTAGAAATGTAGCTCTGTTTAGTATGCAAATGAACCATATTATCTATATGTATATATTTATGTGTTACTGTGCAGATACACAATATACTCACAGTAGTTATACACACGGTTCTGCTGTTAGCTATTTATTTTTATTAAGGTATAGTTGACAAGCAGGTTGTATATACTTAGGTTGTACAACATGATGCTTTGGTGTGTGTGTACATTGTGAAATGGTTGTCAGGCTAATTAACATATCTATCACTTCACCTACAAAGGTACTTCACACTGTGGAAAATGGAATTAAAAGATAAGATTTTCCCCCAAAAGAAACCTTTTATTTAATGAGTACAAATTTCTTAAGTACAACTTTAGGAACATAGTGATTCTTCCCACCATACCTGCCCTCCCATCCCCACTCCTACTCCATTTCCTCCTCCCTCTCCCATTCCCAAACCCATTCTCCATTAAGATAAGTTCTAGCACAAAACATTTTTTGGAATCTGTGCGTAGCTTTTTCATATTGTGTATTTTCCTTTATCTTTTTTGGTGATCTCTTGTATGCATGGATTTCAAAAAAAAATTTTGCAGCACAATAAGTTTATGTAATTTCATCTTTCCATGAACTTTTTCTTTAAATGTTTATTTATTTATTTATTTGAAAGGCAGAGTTACAGAAAGAGAGGGAGCGACACAGAAAGAGAAATCTTCCATCTGCTGATTCACTCCCCAAATGGCTGCAATGGCCTGGGCTAGGCCAGGCTGAAGCCAGGAGCCCCATCCACGTCTCTCATTGGAGTGCAAGCAGGACCCAGGTACTTGGGTCATTCTCTGCTGCTTTCCCAGGTGTGTTAGCAGGGAGCTGGGTTGGAGGTAGAGCAGCTGGGACTCGAACCAGCGCCCATACGGAATGCCGGTGTCACAGGCAGCAGCTTAAACTGCTATGCCACAACGCTGGCCACTCTATGAACTTTTTGTAAAATTACTGTTATCTGGGAGACGGACAGAGTTTCCATCCACTTGCTCACTCTCCAAATGGCCTTGACCAGCCCCAGGCCAGGATGAAGTTGGGAGGCCAGAACTCAATCCGCGTCTCCCACGTGGGCAGCAAGAACCCAACCACCTGAGACAGCACTTCTGCCTCCAGGGGTGTGTATTCACAGGAAGCTGGAAAGAGGGCCTGGAGCCGGGCCAAGCCCAGATACCCCAGTATTGGGTAGGGTGCTTTAATCAATGCCTGCCCCCACATAATATATTTTGATTTTATGGCTCAGTAGTCTAGGGTAATCTAGAGCAGCCCCCCCCCTTTTTTTTTACTTTCTTATGGCATTGATGTTTTGAAGTAGCAACGCCAGTTGTCTTTTTTTTTTTTTTTTCCCAAGATGTATTTATTTACTTGAAAGAGTTACACAGAGAGAGAAGGAGAGGCAGAGAGCCATCTTTCATCCGCTGGTTCACTTCCCAGTTGGCCGCAATGGCTGGAGCTGTGCAGATCTGAAGCCAGGAGCCAGGAGCTTCCTCCAGGTCTCCCATGCTGGTGCAGGGGCCCAAGGACTTGGGCTATCTTCTACTGCTTTCCCAGGCCATAGCAGAGAGCTGGATCGGAAGTGGGGCAGCCAAGACGCGAACTGGCGCCCCTATGGGATGCCGGCACTGCAGATGGCGGCTTTACCCACTACACCACAGTGATGGCCCCATAAAAGCCAGTTGTCTTGAGGAATGTCTTACAGTCTGCCATTAACTAATTATTCATTTGTAATTTTTAAAATTAATTTATTGTTTGAAAGGCAAAGTGACAGAGAGGGAGAAGCAGACAGATCTTCCATCCGCTGGTTCACTCCCCAGCCAGGCCTTGGCCAGGTGGAAGTCAGGAGCCAGGAGCTTCCTCCAGGTCTCTCACCCGAGTGCAGGGGCCCTAGCACTTGAGCCATCTTTCACTGCCTTCCCAAGCACATTAGCAGGGAGTTGGATGGGAAGCATGGCAACCGGAACATGAACTAGCGCTCATATGGGATGCTGACATCACAGGGGGTGGCTTGGGGCCCGTGCTGTGGCACAGCAGATTAAGCTGCCACCTATGGTGCTGGCATCCCATATAGGTACCAGTTCCAGACCGGCTGCTCCACTTCCGATCCAGCTTCCTGCTAACATACCTGGAGGATGGCTCAAGTCCTTGGGTTCCTGCACCCATGTGGGAGACCCAGAAGAAGCTCCTGGCTCCTGGTTCCTGGCTCCTGGCATCAGCCCGGCCCAGACCCAGCCTTTGCCACTATCTGGGGAGTGAATCAGATCTCTTTCTCTCTCTTTCTCCGTCTCTCTCTCCTTCTCTGTAACTCTGCCTTTCAAATAAATAGAATAAATCATATATACAAATATGAAGTTAAGTCTGAGAAGCCTCAATCCAGTTTTGCTTATTCCTCTCAGTGCCAGCCAGGACTCAGCAGTGGATTTTTCGGGAGGAAAAGTGGAGGTGCTGGTGGGACAGTGCGATGGATGAGCTGGCTTAGCTGACCGTAGAAACAGCAGGTGGAAGCGAGAGATCAGAAGTGTTGCCTCCTTTCCCTCCTGCATTTCTTTCATCCTGGTTTTCTCTGCCTCTAGGGCCCATTTGATGTTTTAAAAACAATATTTTATTTATAAAATGAGAGAAATATATTGCAATTTACTTTGTTTTTTTTTAATTTAAGTTATACAAGTTTTATGTATTTCTTTTTTTTAATATTTGTTTATTTATTTAAAGGCAGAGTTACAGAAAAACTGAGGCAGAGAGAGAGCCAGAGAGAGAAGAGAGAGGTCTTCCATCCGCTGGTTCACTCCCCAAAAGGTCGCAATGGTTGGAGCTACTCTGATCCAAAGCCAGGAACCAGGAGATACTTTTAGGTCTCCCACGCGGGTGCAGGGGCCCAAGGACTTGGGCCATCTTCTACTGCTGTTCCAGGCCATAGCAGAGATCTGGATCAGAAGAGGAGCAGCCGGGACTAGAACAAGTGCCCATATGGGATGCTGGCACCGCAGGCAGAGGTTTTTGACAGGCAGAGTGGACAGTGAGAGAGAGAGACAGAGAGAAAGGTCTTCCTCCCATTGGTTCACCCCCCAAGTGGCTGCTATGGCTGGCGCGCTGCGCCAATCTGAAGCCAGGAGCCAGGTGCTTCTCCTGGTCTCCCATGGGGTGCAGGGCCCAAGCACTTGGGCCATCCTCCACTGCACTCCCTGGCCACAGCAGAGAGCTGGCCTGGAAGGGGGGCAACCAGGACAGAATCCGGCGCCCCGACTGGGACTAGAACCCGGTGTGCTGGCGCTGCAGGCGGAGGATTAGCCTAGTGAGCCGCGGCGCCGGCCAGGCGTAGGTTTTACCCAGTATGCCACAGTGCTGGCCCCAAGCAAATGAGTCTTAAAGAAGAAAAAGCCATGCTGCTTGGCAAGGGCATTTGGTGCTTTGTTAAGCTGCTGCTTGGGGGGCCTGGATCCCACATCAGAGCGCCTAGATTCAAGTCCCAGCTCTGCTCCACATTCCAGCTTCTGGCTAACGCATACCTGGGAGCCAAGAGATGACGGCTCAAGTACTTGTATCCCTGCCACCCACATGGGAGACTCAGATTCAGTCCCAGGCTCCTGTCTTCAGCCTAGCTCAGCTCTGGCTGTTGCGGGCATACTGGGGGCGATGAGCCAGAAGATGGAAGATTTCTGTCTCTGTCTCTGTGTCCCTGCCTTTCAAATAAAATGAAACTAAGTAAATAAATACTAATAATCTTTTAAAAATCCTACTGCCCAGTGCCATGCTTTTGGCTGCCTGGTCATGGGGAGCCCGGTGACCCTGGCCCTCTCATACGTGCAGGTCCAGCTCCAACTTGCAAAGCCTCGGGGCCTTGCAGGCAGTTGCATCATTACATCACGAGGAGAGAGCACAAGAAACCAACTAGGTTCTTAATCTTTTTTAAAAAAACAATGGTTGGGGGGCCGGCGCTGTGGCACAGTGTTGGTTAATGCCGTGGCCTGAAGCGCCAGCATCCCATATGGGCGCTGGTTCAAGACCCAGCTGCTCCACTTCGGATCCCGCTCTCTGCTATGGCCTAGGAAAGCAGTAGAAGATGGCCCTAGTCCTTGGGCCTCTGCACATGCCTGGGAGACCTGGAAGATGCTCCTGGCTCCTGGCTTCAGATCGGCACAGCTCTGGCCGTTGCAGCCAACTGGGGAGTGAACCAGAGGATGGAATACCTCTCTCTCTCTGCCTCTCCTCTCTCTGTGTAACTCTGACTTGCAAATAAATAAATAAATCTTAAAAAAAAAAAAAACAAAAAAACAACAATGGTTGGGGCCGGTGCTGTGGCGTAGTGGGTAAAGCCGCCACCTGTAGTGCCAGCATCCCATATGGGTGACGGTTCGAGTCCTGGCTGCCCCACTTCCGATCCAGCTCTCTGCTATGGCCTGGGAAAGCAGTAGAAGATGGCCCAAGTCCTTGGGCCCCTGCACCCGCGTGGGAGACCTGGAGGAAGCTCCTGGTTCCTGGCTTCAGATCAATGCAGGGGCCTGAACAAACTTAGAATCTAGATGGCCATTTTTTCCCAAAAATCAGTGTCTGCTCCACTTCGGATCCAGCTCCCTGTTAATGTGCCTGGGACCGCACCGGAAGATGGCCCAAGTGCTCGGACCCCTGCTACCTTAGACGCCTGCCTGGATGTCTAAGCCCTACTCCTTCCCAAGCCTCGGCCCTGCCTTGGTCTTGCCCTGCATCCCACCCAGAGGTGGTAGCCCTGGCTCGTGGCCTTCAGTGGCTCTGTGGTCATGGCTGTGGTCATAGCATTGCTTCATCTCCTCACCTCCCACAGGGCAGGTGCAGCAGCTCCAAGCACCCAAGTTCAACCCGATCAGACTCAAGGATCTTCCGGGTTCCCAGCGGTTACTCAGAGGGGTCCAGGAACACAGCTGGAACAAGAGGGGGCGTTGACCCCGAGTGGTGGACTGGACTGGGAGGAGCTGGCCATTGTCCGCCTTGCTGTGTTCTCCTTGATTGTCCCAGCCGTAGGCAGCTTCCCAAGGGAGTGAGCAACCACACGGCACACCGGGTCATGATAGCGCGAACCCTTGGGTTGCTTGCCTGCCTCCCTGCCTCACTTCCTTTCCTCCCTTCTCTCTTGCACTGGGCTTGTGGCCTTGCCTCAAGCTCTGCTTTGGAGGAAGCCAGGCTGGGACAGGCAAACTGCATTCATTTGAGGGTAGGGGGTTTATAAGCCCCCAGGGACCAGGGGTGCGATTTTCACCACCTCACCACCCTGCACCCTTGTGCTTGAAATACAAATTTCCATGCTCAGGGAGGGATCAGAACTGGGAAAATTACTGCAGTCCATCTCCCAACCTCCGGTACTCCACAGCCTGAGCCGCCAATCCTCAGCAGGTGTCCAGTGGCTTTGCCTACAACTATGGGGCTAAGTTTAATTCTAGAGCCAAAGACAGGAAGCCCACCTGGAGGAAGTAGGTACCAGCGACATTTTCTCTATCTCAGCTTTGTCAATAGCAAAGCTATATGTTCATATAAAATTTCCCAATTCCTAGACCTTGGTTCAGCCCTGTGGTGGTGCGGAATGCGTTGTTGCTGTTACAACAGCGGTGAGCCTGCATACCCCCTAGGCTGCAGAAGTCTTCAAGGGACCACCAGGCCTCCCATGGCCCCTGAGCAGGCTGCCTCCTGTTGCTGGCTCTCCAGGTGTCGTCCTTGCCTGGCAGACAGAAACAAAACCAGTAAGAGATGCGAGTGTCGTAGTAGAATGACTCTGTCTTGCTTTGGGTATACATTGAAACGAGTTCACGATACTTAAGGCATAATTTTTTTTTTTTTTGACAGGCAGAGTGGACAGTGAGAGAGAGAGACAGAGAGAAAGGTCTTCCCTTTGCCGTTGGTTCACCCTCCAATGGCCACTGCGGCCGGCGCACTGTGCTGATCCGATGGCAGGAGCCAGGTGCTTCTCCTGGTCTCCCATGGGGTGCAGGGCCCAAGTACTTGGGCCATCCTCCACTGCACTCCCTGGCCACAGCAGAGAGCTGGCCTGGAAGAGGGGCAACCGGGACAGAATCCGGGAGCCCCGACTGGGACTAGAACCCGGTGTCCTGGCGCCGCAAGGCGGAGGATTAGCCTAGTGAGCCGTGGCGCCGGCCTTAAGGCATAAAATTTATCTCACTGTGTCACCGACAGGCTTACCATGCATTTGCAACTCCTATGGGCGGCTGGTGTTTTCATTTTCTCCTCTGTCCAGCGTGAGGTCAGGGATCCCCAGTGCTGTGTCACGGTGCAGGTTGCAGGTGCGTGTGGCAGTGATGGAGGAGCAGATGAGCGCACCTGATGCCTGGCAACCGCTTCCAGCTGATCATCCCAGGTGACACACAAATCTCACCACTGGCCGTGCGCCACGATATTAGAAAGTCTGGAAGGCAGTGATAGAGATCTCAATTGCTTTTTAAAGATTTATTCATTAGAAAGGCAGAGTGACAAAGCGGGAGTGGGGAAGCAAGAGAGAGAATCCTCCCTCGGCTGTTTTTTTAAGATTTATTTATTTATTTATTTATTTGAAAGCCAGAGTTACACAGAGAGAGGATAGGCAGAGAGAGAAAGAGGTCTCCTGTCCGACGGTTCACTCTCCAGATGGCTGCAACGGCCAGAGCTGCGCCGATCCAAAACCAGGACCCAGGAGCTTCTTCCAGGTCTCCCACGTGGGTGCAGGGGCCCAAGGACTTGGGCCATCTTCTACTGCTTTCCCAGGCCAGAGCAGAGAGCTGGATTGGAAGAGGAGCAGCCAGGACTAGAACTGGCGCCCATATGGGATGCCAGCGCTTCAGGCCAAGCCGTTAACCCGCTGCGCCACAGTGCCGGCCCCCATCAGCTGTTTAACTCTCTGATATTCACAACAGCTGGGGCTGGACCAGGCCTAAGCCAGGAACAGGAACTCCATCCAGGTCTCCTGTGAGGGTGGCAGGAACTCAAGTCCTAGGCCCATCACCTGCTGCCTCCCTGGCACACTTAGTAGGAAGCTGGGTTGGAAGCGGAGTTGGCACTTGATGCTAGCACTACAATATGGGGTGCAGGTGTCTCTGGCAGTAGGTTAATTCACCACATCACGGTGCCAGCTCCAGATCATACATTTTTTATTTTATTTTTAATTTTTTTGACAGGCAGAGTGGACAGTGAGAGAGAGAGACAGAAAGAAAGGTCTTCCTTTGCCGTTGGTTCACCTCCCAATGGTTGCTCCAGCCAGCGCACGGTGCTGATCCGAAGCCAGGAGCCAGGTGCTTCTCCTGGTCTCCCATGCGGATGCAGGGCTCAAGCACTTGGGCCATCCTCCGCTGCACTCCCGGGCCACAGCAGAGAGCTGGGCTGGAAGAGGGGCAACCGGGACAGAATCCGGCGCCCCGACCGGGACTAGAACCCAGGGTGCTGGCGCCGCAGGCAGAGGATTAGCCTAGTGAGCCGCGGCGCTGGCCAGATCATACTTTTAACAAGAAGTCTTTTGTCCTCTGTGAAGCAGCCCGCTAACTGTCAGCATTTTAGGATTCTTGATGGAAAGAGGAGGGTCCCAGGAATATCTGTTGAATGAATCAGTGAAGACAAGCTGTGTCTCCCTCTAGCACCTTATGGGGGAGCAGGTGGGAAACAAACCTGATGGATCTGAGTAGAGAGCTGGCTGGGAGCAGGACCCTAAGGGAGAAGGAGCAGCTGGAGAAAGACAAGAGAGCATCCCAGGGGTCTTCCCCGAGGGTCCTTGCACTCCAGGGGGCTCAGATGCCTTTGTCCCATTTCATTTGTGTCTGACTTGGGCCCCAGCTCCTGGCTCCAGCTTCCTGCCAGAACAGATCCTGGGGGCAGCAGAGATGGCTCCACACACAGGAGACCATGATGGAGTTCCTGATTCCTGGCTTGGGCCCCAGCCCAGCCTGGTTTTTTGTTTTTGTTTTTTTAAGATTTACTTATTTACTGGCCGGCGCCGCAGCTCTATAGGCTAATCCTCTGCCTGCGGCGCCAGGACACCGGGTTCTAGTCCCGGTTGGGGCGCTGGATTCTGTCCCGGTTGCCCCTCTTCCAGGTCAGCTCTCTGCTGTGGCCCGGGAGTGCAGTGGAGGATGGCCCAAGTGCTTGGGCCCTGCACCCCATGGGAGACCAGGATAAGTACCTGGCTCCTGCCATCAGATCAGCGTGGTGCGCCGGCCACAGCGCGCCAGCCGCAGCGGCCATTGGAGGGTGAACCAACGGCAAAGGAAGACCTTTCTCTCTCTCTCTCTCACTGTCTAACTCTGCCTATCAAAAAAAATTATTTATTTATTTATTTGAGAGGCACAGTTACAGAGAGAGAGAGAAAGAGAAAGAGAATCTTTCATCCACTGGTTCACTACCCAAATGGCCGCAGAGGCCAGAGCTGAGCCAATCCGAAGCCAGGAGCCAGGAGCCCAGGCACTTGGGCCATCTTCTACTGCTTCCCCAGGCCATAAGCAAAGAGCTGAATCAGAAGAGGAGCAGTTGGGACACAGATCCACGGCCATATGGGATGCCAGCCCTGCAGGTGGAGGAGGCTTGACCCACCATGCCACAGCGCCTGGGTTGTTAAGGACATTTGGGTAATAAACCAATGGATGAGAGTCATGTGTAATCTGCCTCTTAATAAACAAACAAACAAGCCTTAAAAAAAAAAAAGATCTTCCTCTCCTTTGTTTGAACCTCTGGCCTCGGGAGTAACACAGAGGCCCTGGCTCTCCTGGAGACAGAGGTTGGCTTTCTGGTCCCCTGAGGCCATCCGCTTCTCCCTGCCACCTGAAGAGTAGGCCTTGTTTTCCCAAAGCAGGCCCCACTTGGGCTACTCTCCAGATGTTGGCTTTGGGCCACACAAAAGCACGGGCCTTTGTTCCAAGTCCTGCTCACCTCTTCTGCTGCTTGAATTTGGAACTCCGAGAAGCAAGCAAAGACAGGGGGCAGTGCCGCAGCGCAAGAGCCCAGCGCAGGCTGCAGCAGCGGAGCCACCTCCCAGTCTAGGATTTCAGACGGGCGCACAAAAGGAGACACTGCCACCATCCTTTCCCCGGGAGCCCCCGAAACACACTCAGGGACTGAGAGCCACTGGATTCTGCGGGCCTGTTCCTAGCAGCGAGACTGGCAGTGATGACCAGTTAGGCCCCGAGCTCCCTGTCCAGCCCACGCCCAGCCAAGTCAGACCTGTCACCCCCGATACTTCCTGTGTTGAACTCTGGGCTTCTAGGTTATTCTAAATTGTCAGTTGTTTCTCCCCCACCTTGAAGGGGAGCAAGGAGGGTTCAGGGATGCAGGTAACGCCTAACTTTGGTGCAGGGTGGGTGTTGCCACTAGTCCCCAGAGGCCCCTGCTGGCTACCCCCCCCACCCCAGGCACTTAGCTCCCCAGCCCCCCTCCCCCACCTCTCCCCAATCTCAGAGCTGTTTGCTTCTTCCTGGGGCCCTGCGGTGTGTGAAGTTCACCTGTGCTTGCCACTCCCTTCCTGGGAGAGCAGCCAAGGCCAGGGGTGGTGACGTGGTTTCAGAGGAAGCAGCTTCAGGGTGGGGAGAGGGCGAAGGGGGCACCAGGATGCTCCTCCAAGCCCACAAAGCCCACTGCTCACCCAGCTTCTTACATACGGAAATAAAGAGAAGAGGCAGCCTGGCAGGAACCCGGAGAAAAAAATTAGAATTCAAAGCAAACCTCTAGCTGCACATGGGGCTGAAGTTACTCTTTTGGATTTTTAAAATAATGTTTCTGATTTTAAAAGTGATGTCTTGGGGCCAGTGCTGTGGCGTAGTGGGTAAAAACCGCTGCCTGCAGTGCCGGCATCCCATATGGGCACTGGTTCTAGTCCTGGCTGCTCCACTTCCGATCCAGCGCTCTGCTATGGCCTGGGAAAGCAGTAGTAGATGACTCAAGTCCTTGGGTCCCTGCACCCACGTGGGGGATCCGGAAGAAGCTCCTGGCTCCTGGCTTGCAATCGGCGCAGCTCTGGCCCTTGCAGCTAATTGGGGTGTGAACCATCAGATGGAAGAGCCCTCTCTCTCTCTCTCTCTCTCTCTCTCTCTCTCTGTGTGTGTGTAACTCTGACTTTCAAATAAATTAATCTTTTTTAAAAAAGTGATATCTTCCTAGTGTGGGAAGTCTAGAACAAGTAAGGAAAATAACAGTCATCTATCCATAATCCCACCTCCCAGAAAAAAGTTCCATAATATTTTTTGTTTATTTTCATTTTCATGGCCACATATTTTTGCATAATTGAAGTAGGTTGTCTGTGTGAATTTGTGTCACCTTTGTTCACTGACTGTACCATCAGCACCTGCCCCATCATTGCTTTGTGTTCCTGCAAACTATTCCTTCCTATGCATGTGCTACTGGGGGAGGGGGGGTAACTGTGGAGCAACTGGTAGACCTGTTGCCTCACTTTTTGGTTGTTACAATTAACAACACATGCTTGTGCATACCACTCATTTTTTTTTAAGCATTGTCCTGGGCTATACTGCAAATAAAGTGGAACTCCTGGGTCGAAGTGGATGGAAGTCAGAGGACAGTCGATTTCCAGAAAGGTTTACAGCCACCAGCAATACCTTACAACGCCAGCTTAAGGACATTTTTTAATTTTAAAACATTTTACTTTTTTCTTCCTTCTTCTTCTTTTTTTTTTTTTTTCCCAATTTGCAAGGCAGAGACAGAGACAGAGAGACAGATGGTTTACTCCCCAAATGCCTGCAACAGGCAGGGCTGAGTCCGTCCAAAGCCAGCAGCCAGGAACTCCATCCTGGTCTCCCCCGTGAGTGGCAGGGACCCAGGTGAAATGGAGCCATCGTCTGCTGCCCCCCAGGCTGTGCATTAGCAGGAGGCTGGAGCGGAAGTGGAGTACCTGAGACTCTAGCCAAGTTCTCGGATACGGGATAAAGACCAAACAAGGACCTAAATGTTGCACCAAAAGCCCATCCCTGTGGACATGTTTAATTGATTACCCAGGAGCAGGCATTTGGCTAGCAGTTAAGACACTGGTTAAGATGTCCCCTCTCTGTAACCCTGCCTTTTAAATTATTAAATAAATATTTTTTAAAAAGTCTGTGTCCCGGCCGGTGCCGCGGCTCACTAGGCTAATCCTCCGCCTTGCGGCGCCGGCACACCGGGTTCTAGTCCCGGTCGGGGCGCCGGATTCTGTCCCAGTTGCCCCTTTTCCAGGCCAGCTCTCTGCTGTGGCCAGGGAGTGCAGTGGAGGATGGCCCAAGTACTTGGGCCCTGCACCCCATGGGAGACCAGGATAAGTACCTGGCTCCTGCCATCGGATCAGCGCAGCGCGCCGGCCGCGGCGGCCATTGGAGGGTGAACCAACAGCAAAAGGAAGACCTTTCTCTCTGTCTCTCTCTCTGTCCACTCTGCCTGTCAAAAAAAAAAAAAAAAAAAAAAGGTCTGTGTCCCGCCCACATCGGGGTGTCTGGGTTCGACGCCTGGCTCAGGCTCCTCATTCCGGTTTCCTGCTAATGTACGCCCTGGGAGGCAGTGGTAATGGCTCAAGTGGTTGGGTTCCTGCAAAAAGGAGTTTGCTCTTTCCTTTGCTGCCTCTTGAAAACAAATACACATGTTTTATAGATACACCTCCCCAAGAGCTTAATTTGATTCATCAATACCAGATTCCTTTCTGGGCTGTGAAGGGAGCAAAGGCTACGTCTCTGGGGCTCCCAGAATGTTGTGCAGAGCTGATTCTGTCCGTCTTTCTGCTGGAGAGCACTGTGGGGGTGGCCCAGGCAGGGCCCTGGCGCTAACGGGAGATGCAGGCACCTTTGGGAAGGGGCGGGCATTGGGCACAGCGGTGGCGATGCCCACATTCTGGATTGGAGTGCCCGAGTTCCAGTCCGGGTGACTGGGTTTCTGATCCAACTTCCTGTAATGGGAAGGCAGCAAATGATGGCTCAAGTCCTTGGGTCCCTGCCACCCACACGGGAGACTCGGATGGAGTTTCTGGCTCCTGCCTTTGGCCTGACCCAGGCCCAACCATCACAGACATTTGGGGAGTGAACCAACAGATGGTAGACCTCTCTCTCTCTCTCTCTCTCTCTCTCTCTCTCTCTCTTTCTCTCTTCTCTGTGTGTGTGTGTCTCTGCCTTTCAGATAAAGTAAATAAATTTAAAAAAAGAACTTTTTAAAGTGTGTAACCTTGAAGCTGGTGTTTTTCTCGTGTGATTCCTGCCCACCTCCGTCGCAGTAACAGGAGCTCCACGAGGGTGAGCCAGGTCTCTGTGACAGTAGCTGCAGGGTCCCTGGTGGACTGAGTGACGCTGTTGCAGACTTGCTAATGAGCGCTGGCCAGGCTCCCCTCACCTCTCCCTGGAGCTCCATCTCTTGTGGCTTTGCTAGGCGCGTGCGGAGGACTTTCCCCCCAGCATCCCTCGCCCACAGAGGTACCCAGCCCATGGGTATTCGTCGCTGTCTGCTCAGTTCTTTCACTGGGGTATTCTCTCTGTGTCCCCTCCGTGGACGGCGTCCCCTTGTGTCACATTGTGGGGCTGGGTTCTGGTCCTCCGCCAGTCATCCTGGTGGGATGCCCCAAGTCCACGGGGCAGCCGTGTCTCGGTGAGACTCCTTCAGCACGGAGCAGGGAGGAGTTCCGGTGACAGGCGGCGGGGGGGGGGGATGCTTCCCACTGCAGCCCGACTACCTACCAGGTTGGCAATTAAGTCAAGGAGGGGGGAAGGTCTATGAATGTGTCTGATGCGACACACACTGTGTGTGCTGGGCATGAGGTTCCTTTCTCTCTGGCCCTGCTGGGTTCTCATTAGCATCCTTGCGCTCTCACACACAGATCACTGGAATTCAGTTTCTCTCACTTCTGCCTGCCCCTGAGGTAACTCAGTGCGTTCCAAGCCCTCCTCTGTTTCCAGGACACAAGAAGATTTTTTTTTTCTTAAGATTTATTTATTTATTTGAAAGGCAGAGTTACAGACAGAGAGAAGTAGAGGCAGATTTTCCACCCACTGGTTCACTCCCCAAATGGCCACTACAGCTAGGGCTAGGCCAAGCCGAATCAAGGAGTCAGGAGCTTCCTCTGATCTCCCAGGTGGGTGCAGGGGCCCAAGAACTTGGGCCATCTTCCACTGCTTTCCCAGGCCATGGCAGGGAGCTGGATTGGAAGTTGAGCAGCTGGGACTTGAACCAGCACCCATGTGGGATGCTGGCACTGCAGGCTGGGGTTTTAACCCATTACGCCACAGCACCAGCCCCAAGTGGGAGATCTTGAGTACAAGAGCTGCACAGTTGTATCAAGGAGCCCTGCCTTGGCTGTGTGCTTTTCTGGAAGGAAACGACCCTCGTGGGCTCCAACCAGCGAGGCTCACTTTGAGAAGTGGGAACCCTTCGTTCCAGGGTACCTGGGTTTCAGGCGCTGATCCACTGCTTGTTATTTGGTCAGTTTTACCAGCACTCTGAATCCAGGGTTTTGATGGAACAAGCACAAAACAGAATAAAGCAAAACCAAAAACAAGCAAATAAGCAAGCAAACAAAACCCTGTCCAACCTCATGCTTTTCTTGGGTAAAAGCATGTTTCAATGAAGTCTGTATTTACCAAGTCATTAACACTCAGGCCAAGGCTGTTCACTGACGGTGGTAGAACTGGTCTCACAAAGGGCAAAGATTCTTTCAACCTTTTGCAAGAAGCAGCTGTTTAAGAGAGAGAGGGGGAGAGAGATTGAAGGAGAGTCCCATCCTCTGCTTCACTCCCCAAATGCCTACAATGGCCAGGCCTGGGCCAAAACCAGTGAGGGCCAGGCTCACCATCCAGGTCTCCCACATGGTGGCAGAGACTTGAGCCATTGCCTGCTGCCTCCCAGGACCTGCAGTAGGGAGCGGGAGCTGCCTATTGAACCCAGGCCCTGCAATGTGCAGTGTGAGCCTCTTCACGGCTAGACCAAACTGCATGCCCCAAATGACACAGATTTGACCGCAAATGACTCGGCTCTCACGCTCTGCAAATCAGTAGCTCTTCGCTGGCAAAAGAGAATGCCAGAAGCCTTGGGATTTAAACCTGGTGGCAAGGCCAGTAATTATATTATTGTATTGAGAACTGTGATTTCCACAGGCAATTCATTCATTCGTCCAACAAGTATTAAGCAACCACATTGAGAATGTGGAGATAATAAGCAGAGGATACGTGTCCTTAAGATATTTCCGAGCCATGAGAGACTGAGGCATCCATAATGACAACCCAAGTAGGCCTTTCTCCGTTTGTGTTGTCTGTTGTGTCTGTGGTCAGGGTGAGATGTGAGTGTCAGTACGTTCCGCGGTGTTATCTGCGGACAGTCGCTGTGTTGGTTTTTTCTGCTGTTGAGGCCACAGAAGGAATGAAAGGCATTTCCCCCTCCCAGCCTAGAGAGCCCGTCTCTCTTCTGATGGTTGGGGAAACTTCACCTCCAGGAGGTGGAGGAAGAGGAGGAGGAGGAGGCGGCGAGGGTCACTTGTGGAATCTGTCATTGAGACTGGACTTTGTGTGTGTGTGTGTGTGTGTGTGTGTGTGTGTAAGACGGGTGGGGGGGTGTTCAGGGGCTTGCGAAGGGGCGAGCAGCCAGATCCTGGAGGGGCTCGGGACTGGGAAGATCTCTGCTCTTGGAGGCCTTGGGCCCTGGGGAGGGATGCAGAGGCCAAGGCACCAGCCTCCATGGAGGAGCTCCTCAGGCTCTGAGCAGGAAGCTGGCTCAGCCCGCGACAGGAGGGCTGCAGGCTTGGTGGACAGCGGTGCGCCCCGCAGTGCCTCTGGCTGACAGGGCCCAAGCAGCACAGTCCAACAGCCTCTTCCTGCTGGCAGACTGGGGGTCTGGAGCACTCCTCCTCGGAGCCCGTGGTTGAGTGGAGATCCAAGCAGGTGCAACCTCTCCCTACAGCCACTGATACTAGATTTCTCTCCATGGCAGGTGGCCAGACCTGAAGTGGTTCTCACAGTAGCCAGGAACATTGTTTGAAAAGTAATGGGGGCTGGGGCTGTGGTGCAGAGGGTTAAGGCCTCCATCTGCAGTGCCGGCATCCCATATGGGTGCCGGTTCTAGTCCCGGCTGCTCCTCTTCTGATCCAGCTCTCTGCTATGGCCTGGGAAAGCAGTGGAAGATGGCCCAAGGCCTTGGGCCCCTGCACCTGTGTGGGAGACCTGGAGGAAGCTCCTGGCTCCTGACTTTAGATTGGCACAGCTCTGACTGTTGGGGGCATCTGAGTAATGAACCAGTGGATAGAAGACCTTTCTCTCTCTCTGCCTCTGCCTCTCTGTAACTCTGCCCTTCAAATAAAAAATGAATCTTAAAAAAAGAAGAAAAGTAATGTAATTTGCCCCCTTGTTATCACTGAATCCTTTACACATACTACAAGTGTGAGTTCCTAGCTCCTGGGCTTGTCCTGATTAAATCATTGCAGCTGTCTGAGGAATGAACCAGCAGACAGAAGATCTCCCTCTTTGTCTCTATAATTGCCTTTCAATTTTTTTTTTATAAAAAAGAGGTGATTTGTTAAATATTTATTTATATATTTATTTAAAAGAGTGACAGAGAGAGCTTTCATCCACTTGTTGGTTTTCTTCGAGACAGAGAGAGGGGGAGAAACAGAGAGACAGGGATATCTTCCATCCCATGGAGGGTTCACCTTAGCATTAACAGGGAGCTGGATAAGAAGTCATGCAGCTTGGGCTCGAAGCCATATGGGATGTTGGCCTCACAGGCAACAGCTTAACCCACTGCACCACAATGGCAGCCCCTACAGCGGGGAGATCTGCACACACACACACAGGGGAGAACACCTGGTGACAGAAGCAGAGGCTGGAATGAACATCTTTAAGTCGAAATAACCCCTGGCAAGGGTGGAGACTTCAGAGAGGCATGGCCCTGCCAACACCTCGACTTCAGACTTCTAGCTTCTAGAACTGTGAGAGAATAAATGTCTCGCTGTAAGCCACTCACGTTGGTGGTAATTTAGTAGAGAGGCCCTTGGGAATCCAAGCGACTCTGCACCTGCTCAAATGTTGTCTAGGTGAGACACGATCGTGCCGGTCAGATCCACTGTACGTTTTTCTGATTGTAGACTTCCGTGGAACAGCAGCCCAGGTGGTGTATCCACTCGCACTCTCCCGACAGCTTTGCCAGGCTCTCTACCATGGTCACAGTACTGCATGACGAATTAACCCAGGACTCAGTGGTTGAAAACCACCAAACAACTTTCCAGTTATATCCCTAACCTCACCTGTTCCCGGGGCTTCAGACTTGTGTACTGAACGACTCTCCTTCCTTCCAACATTTTATTGTGTGCGGACATTCTACAGGTCGAAGTGCAGACAGAGCCGGGTGGGGATGACTTGTCTCTGCTCCACAACGCCAGGGGGTCTGGCTGGACAGACTCAGAGGCAAGGGTGAGTTACCAGCGAAGGGGCTGGAACCACCGCCTCTTGCACGGCTGGGCCTCACCTAGGATGACTCAGAGGTAGGACTGCCCATCCAAGGGCCCCCGCGTGGCTTCCTCATTATTTTAAAAATTATTTATTTGAGATGTACAGAGAGAAACACACACACACACACACACACACAGAGAGAGAGAGAGAGAGAGAGAGAGAGAATCTGCTCTTATTTGCTGATTTCTTGATTGCTGATTTGGGGAGCCCAAATGCTTGCAGTCTAGGGCTGGCCTGTGGCTGAGACATGGGAATTCCATCCAGGCCTCCCACATGGGTGGCAGGGACCCAACCACTTGAGCCATCGCTGCTGCCTTCCCTGGTCTGCACCAGCAGACGCTGGAGTCGGGAGCCAGAGTGGAGGACTGAACCCAGACACTCCAACGTGAGCTGCAGTTGTCTTGATGGATAGGCAAATCGCCCACCCCTAATTCTGCGTGTGTGTGTGTTTTTGTGTGTGTGATTTTTGGTGTTATATTTAAGGCATCTTTTTCTAACTACATGGAATAGTCTTTTTTTTAAAAAAAAGGATTTATATATTTATTTGAAAGGCAGAGTTACAGAGAGGCAGAGGCACAGAGAGAGAGAGAGAGAGGTCTTCCATCTGCTTGTTCACTCCCTAGATGGCCTCAATGTCCAGAGCTGCACCAATCCAAAGCCACGAGCCAGGAGCTTCTTCCAAGTCTCCCATGTGGGTGCAGGAGCCCAAGGACTTGGGCCATCTTCCACTGCTTTCCCAGGCCATAGCAGAGAGCTGGATTGGAAGTGGAGTAGCTGGGACTTGAACCATCTGCCCATATGGGATGCTGGTACTGCAGGCGGTGGCTTTACCCCCTACATCACAGCGCCGGGCCCCATGGTATAGTCTTTTTTTTTTTTTTTTTTTGACAGGCAGAGTGGACAGTGAGAGAGAGAGAGACAGAGAGAAAGGTCTTCCTTTGCCGTTGGTTCACCCTTCAATGGCCGCCGTGGCTGGCGCGCTGCAGCCAGCACACCGTGCCTATCCGAAGGCAGGAGCCAGGTACTTCTCCTGGTCTCCCATGGGGTGCAGGGCCCAAGCACTTGGGCCATCCTCCACTGCACTCCCGGGCCACAGCAGAGAGCTGGCCTGGAAGAGGGGCAACCGGGACAGAATCCGGCGCCCCGACTGGGACTAGAACCTGGTGTGCTGGCGCCGCTAGGCGGAGGATTAGCCTAGTGAGCCGCGGCACCGGCCCATGGTATAGTCTTGAACTCAAATATTTCCTGTTATTGTGACCAAAGCAGAGGCAGTAGCCATCCTGGCAGGTCAGTTCTTTGATTTCCACCTGGTAGCCATTTAAAAATTTAATTAAAAAAATTCATTTGGAAGGTAGAGTGACAGAGAGAGGAGAGATCTTCCATCTGCCAATCCATTCCCAAATGTCTGCAGTGTAGCCAGGGGTTGGCCAGGCCAAAGCCAGGAGTTGAGAACTCAGTCCAACAAGCTTTATTTCACCACCTCCCTTGTCCCCAAAAGATTCTCTCTCTCTCTCTGACACACACACACACACACACACACACACACACCAGCCACCTGGAAGGAGACTTCAGTAGCTTTTAAATCAGGAGGTGGCAGGAACCCAATTACTTGAGCCGTCACTTGCTGCTTTCTAGGGTGAACATTCACAGAGACCCAGACTTGGAAGCAGAAGCGGGACTTGAACCCAGGCCCCGGGCACTCCAATACGGAAAACGAGTGCCCCAAGGGGCATCTCAACACTGCATCAAACACTCGCCCCTCCATTTGGAAATTTGCCACGGAGTTTACGAATCTTCAATTCTCTATACTTGTATTAAATCACATTCCGCCGAAAATGCCACAGTGCATTCTGCCGCCGGCAACTGAGCCCTGTATTTGTTCTCTCTCCTGAATCACGGGGAAAAGGCCTTTGTTCCTAAGGCCAAGCCCTGCACCTCTGTCCTTGACACCATTTGCTCTTCTCCACCAAACATGTTGCTCTTACAGCAAAGCCCTCCATTACATCATCACTCCCCATCCTCAGTTTTTCCATGCCTACTGTATCACTTCCCTTAGCATGAAGACATGTGATTACATCTGTTATCTTAAAAAGGAAGACAACTGGGGCTGAGGTTGTGTTGTGGTGCAGCGGGTTAAGCCGCCACCTGCAGTGCTGGCATCCCATATGGGTGCCAGTTCGAATCCTGGCTGCTCCACTTCCAATCCAGCTGTCTGCTAATGAGCCTGGGAAAGCAGCAAAGGATGGCTCAAGTCCTTGGACCCTTGCAGCCAGGTGGGAGACTGGAAAGAGGCTCTGGCTTTGGTCTGACCCAGTGCTGGCTGTTGCAGCCATCTGGGGAGTGAACCACTAGATGGAAAATCTGACTTTCTGTCTCTCCCTCTCTCTAGGTAACTCTGACTTTCAAATGAATAAATACAACTTTAAAGAAGAACCCTTACCTCCCAATATGGATGCCCCCATGACAACTGTCATATCTCCCATTTGCACAGGACTTTACATACTTTACAGAGGGCTTTTTACAAATGCTCCCAGATTTGGGGCCAGCACTGTGGTGCAGCGGGTTAAAGCCCTGGCCTGAAGTGCCAGCATCCCAAATGGGCACCGATTCTAGTCCTGGCTGCTCCTCTTCCAATCCAGCTCTCTGCTATGGCCTGGGAAAGCAGTAGAAGATGGCCCAAGTCCTTGGGCCCCTGCATCCACGTGGAAGACCTGAAAGAAGCTCCTGGCTCCTGGCTTCGGATCGGCACAGCTCCAGCCGTTGTGGCCATCTGGGGAGTGAGCCAGCGGTCTCTACCTTTCTCTGTAACTCTGTATTTCAAATAAATAAAATAAATCTTTATAAAAAAAAAAAGCTCCTGGATTCAATTTCACAGGAACCCTGTGGAAACGGGCAGTACAGGTGTTATTGGTCCTAATGCTTTAAAATGCGGACAGCAAGAGGAGTGCCCAGCATGCAGTGTGGCTGAGCCGGTGAGTGAACCTCACTCTTCTCCACATAGACTGAGATCCCCACAGAGGGGTGAGTGTGCACCAGGCTCTTGAAAGGCGTTTAATTTAAATACATTACCTATGCTCAAGGGGTTCTCATGGATAAACCAAAGCAGGTCAACACACTGTTTTAGGAACATACGCAGAGGTAACACCCAACTCTGAAATAGGATTTGACAGGGTTCAAACATGCGCTGCAAGCTTCCACAACCTTGTTCTCCCCCTCTGCTCACCCTAAGAGCCTGAGTTTCAGAATCAGTGGTGTAGGGTGGAGCTCCGGGGGCTGGAAGAAGCTTCCAGAAGGTGTGAGGAACAGGAGGCACCGAAGGTGTGAGCAGCAGATGCGTGGAGGTGGGTGAGTGAACCTGCTCGTTTCCATCTCCCAGACTTGCCCAGAGAACCTGATTTAGGAGCTGCTAGAACCTTCTTCCGGGTGCCTGGTGTGTGTGAGCAAGAGCTCCTAGGGGGCAGGGCAGGTGGTGGAAGACAGTGTGTTAGGGTGGGGATTCAGTCCCAGTGCCAGAGACATCTCCACCGTGGACTTGGAGGCCAGCTGATGGAAGAGCACGTCAGAGCCCAGTCCCTCCCCTCCCCTCCCCACCTTCTCCTTCCTCTCCTTTCTCCGGAGCGCTCTTTCCTTGATCAAACCGCACGTTCCTCACCCGGGCCGCCTGAACCTCCCTGGAAGAGAAGGTCATAGAACGGAGAGGTCCTCTGGCCGTTTGGGATGACCCGAGTGCATGACAGGATGGATTTGGGAGCTTTATCACACCCCAGGCGGAGGTCACCGTTCCAGGTCCACACAGCAGCCTTCATAGAGCATCTGGCCGTGCAGTCAGACCCAAGAAGGCATCGAGGACCAGGTGCACCAGGGCAGCCTCCCCGAGGGCGTGGAAAAGAGTGGAGGGAGACCGGTGAAGGAGACTGCTCCTGCCGGAGCTCCAGGTCTCCATTTCCAACCACCGCTTAGAAACAGTTGGCTTAGAACCCCATGCTGCATCGCCTCCCGAGCCTGCTCCTCCGCTGAGTGCCTGTTGGTTACCAGCAGCCTGTGCCCCCACCCACCCCTCTGCCTCACCTCAGTCCACTCAGTTCTCAAGATCATGGATTGCACCTGACAATGGCTCTCAGCCCTCTCTCCTGCTAGCCGGGTCCATGACCCTATTGCTCTCTGGTTCCCAGACAGCAGCCGCCAAGGTGAGCCCTCTTCCAAGCTCCCCCAATCCAAGAGCCTGCGACGCACTTCCCCTTGGCATCTACGTGCATCCCATGTACGACAGGGGGACACACATAGGTCTTTCTGATGGGCTGGGGGAACAGAAGGCCCTTGCAGCCCTGATACAGCCTCAGAGTCCAACCATGGCTTTCTTTTTCTTTCTCTTCTTTTTTGTTGAGAGAAGAGAGAAATCTCTCATCAATAGGTTCATTCCCTAAATGTCCCCAAACAGCCAGGGCTGAATCAAGCCACAGCCAGGAGCTGGAAAGTCAGTCTGGGTCTCCCACACGGATGGTAGGGACCCAACTATTTGAAGCATCATTTGCCACCTTCCAGGGTGCAAGGAAGCTGGACTTGGGAGCAGAACTGGGCCTCAACCCCAGACACTCCCATATGGGATGCAGCCGTCTCTTAAGGGCTGTACCCAGGACTCGGTGGTCTGTGAGCAGCTTCAGATCTTGTTGCCTCCCTGCTTAGCAAACGTAAGCGGGCTCCCTGCTGCCTGAGGGCTGAAATCCCAGCTCCCCAGTTCAGTGTGCAGTCGTCTCATCCTCCAAACCTGCTTTCCCTCCTGGCCCCCCATATGCTCTCGCTCGGGGCTCCCGGAACGGCTCCCTGCTGCTCTGAGCTGGCCATGACCTGCTCCGAGAGCTTGCGTTTGTCCCTACTGTTCCTGCCATGCCCCCTTTAGCTGGTGGATACCTGCCCCTCCTTCAGCTGACTTAGCCTCCTGGGACAACGCCTGCCCTCACAGGCGCTGAAGGGGCCATTAGCCAGATAGGACCCCGTGACTCCTGCCCACAGGTAACTGGGCCAGAGTTGGATACCGAACCAAGTACGACCACACAGCTGGGACGGGGAGCTGCTTCAAAAACAAGCTGGCACAGACTCTGGTCTCGGGGTTTAGATGCCGGTTAACTCGGTCCCCACTGGAGTGCTTGGCTTCCATTTCTGCTTCTGTTTGCTGAGTCCAGTTCCTGCCATGCAGATCCCAGGAGGCGGTGGTGATGGCTTGAATAGTTGGGTCCCCAACACACACCTGGGAGACCTGGATTGGGCTCCTGGCTCCTGCCTTTGGCCTGGCTCAACCTAGATGTTGCCAGCATTTGGGGAGTGAATCAGTGGCTGGCAGCTCTGTCTGAAAATTAAAAAAAGAATTGCTGGGGCTGACATTGTGGTGCACTGGGTTAAGCCAGTACCTGTGACACCGGCATCCCGTATAGGCACTGGTTCGAGTCCTGACTGCTCCACTTCCAATCCAGCTCCCTGCTAATGTGCCTGGGAAAGCAGTGGAGAATGGCCCAAGTGCTTGAACCCTTGTACCCATGTGGGAAACCTGGAAGAAACTCCTGGCATTGGCCTGGCTCTGCACTAGCCATTGTAGTCATTTGGAGGGTGAACCACTGGATGGAAGATCTCTCTCTCTCAGTCTCTACCTCTTTCTCTCTCTCTCTGTAACTCTGACTTTCAAATAGATAAACATAAAAAAAAAAATTCTATTATGGAGAACAGTTGTAAAGTGGACCCCTGAGGTCAAGGGCAAGATGGGACCATGCAGAGGTGAGGAGGTGCCTTTGGGCACAGGGCTGGGAGCAGCGGGGAGGACGGAGCACACGAGATGGCAAAAGGAAGACGGAGCCCTTCGCTCCTGGTCTTCTGGAAGCTCCTGTGCTGATTTCCCTGGGCTCCTGTTTCAGGGTCGCGCCCCACTCCCCTTCCTTGACGGAATCTCTGCCTGAGACACCTGCCTTCCCCAGACCACAAGCAGTCTGGCTGTCTGCGGATTCACTGTGAAACAGCAAGTAGCATCTGTCTCGCCAGGCCATCCCTTGCCTGGGCTTTTGGCAGAGAGCGAGAGCGAGAGAGCAGACGTTTGTCCGACGTTGTCTGTGCCCCTTCGTGTGTCTGGGTTGATGGCTTCCACTGCTCCCACTCTGGAGTGGATGGAGAGATGGGGAGAAAGAAAACCCAGGGAGCGGCCGGTGCCGCGGCTCACTAGGCTAATCCTCCACCTTGTGGCGCTGGCACACCGGGTTCTAGTCCCGGTCGGGGCGCCGGATTCTGTCCCGGTTGCCCCTCTTCCAGGCCAGCTCTCTGCTGTGGCCAGGGAGTGCAGTGGAGGATGGCCCAAGTGCTTGGGCCCTGCACCCCATGGGAGACCAGGAGAAGCACCTGGCTCTTGCCATCGGATCAGCGCGGTGCACCGGCCGCGGCGGCCATTGGAGGGTGAACCAACGGAAAGGAAGACCTTTCTCTCTGTCTCTCTCTCTCACTGTCCACTCTGCCTGTCAAGAAAGAAAGAAAGAAAGAAAGAAAGAAAGAAAACCCAGGGAGCTCACCGCTGTGCCCTTCTCTGGGGCCTGGCAGCTCTAGCTGGCTTCTCTTCTCTCCACCTTTCAAAGTCTGTATTTGTCTGATATGATGTCCAGGACTGCTGCTGCCTTTTTTTTTTTTTTTTTAATATTTATTTATTTAGGGGCCGGCGCTGTGGTGCAGTGGGCTATGCCTCTGCCTGAGGTGCTGGAATCCCATATGGGCCCAGTTTGAGTCTCAGCTGTTCCTCTTCCAATCCAGCTCTCTGCTATGGCCTGGGAAAACAGTGGAAGATGGCCCAAGTCTTTGGGCCCCTATATCTGCATGGGAGACCCAGAGAAAGCTCCTGGCTCCTGGTTTCGATTGGCTCAGCTCCAGCCGTTGTGGCCATCTGGGGAGTGAACCAGTGGGTATCCAGGGCATCTAATTGTACACGGGGACTTCAAAAAGTTCATGGAAGGGGCCAGTGTTGTGGCACAGCAGGTTTAGCCACTGCCTGTGACGCTGGCATCTCATATGAACACCAGTCGGAGTCCCAGTCGCTCTGCTTCTGATCCAGCTCCCTGCTAATGCACCTGGGAAAGCAGCAGAAGATGGTCCAAGCACGTGGGCCCCTGCCACCCATGTGGGAGACCCGGATAGAGTTCCTGGCTCCTGACATGGGCCTGGCACAGCCCTAGGCACTGTGGCCGTTTGGGAAGTGAATCAGCAGATGGTTCTCTGCCTTTCAAATAAATAAAAATAAATCTTAGAAAGAACTTCATGGAAGATGGAACTAAAAAATAAAGCCTCACATTTCTCAACATAAGCTCCATCCGATTCAAGACACTTGTAAGAGAGGCTGCTAGTCATTTAGTCTATCCCTAGAAAACTGAAGTTCCTGGGAGTATAAACGTATCACTGCAGCTGTTTTTACATTATGAACTGAAGAAAATTTGATGACCATTAAAGATTTTTTAAAAAATATTTATTTAATTATTTGAAAGGCAGTTATAGAGGGATAGAGAGTGAGAGGGAGCGAGGTATTCTATCCACTGGCTTACTCCCCAGATGGCTGCAATGGTCAGAGCTGTGCTGATCCGAAGCCAGGAGCCAGGAACCAGGAGCTTCCTCCAAGTCTCCCATGCAGGTGCAGGACCCCAAGGACTTTGCCCATCTTCCACTGCTTTCCCAGGCCATAGCAGAGAGCTGGATCAGAAGTGGAGCAGCCAGGACTCAAACCGGCGCCCATATGGGATGTTGGCATTGCAAGTGTTGGCTTTACCTACTAAGCCACAGTGCAGATCCCAAGATTTTTTTTTTTTAAACAGGCAGAGTGGACAGTGAGAGAGAGACAGAGAAAAAGGTCTTCCTTTTGCCGTCAGTCCACCCTCCAATGGCCGCCGCGGCCGGCGCACCGCGCTGATCCGATGGCAGGAGCCAGGAGCCAGGTGCTTCTCCTGGTCTCCCATGCAGGTGCAGGGCCCAAGCACTTGAGCCATCCTCCACTGCACTCCCTGGCCACAGCAGAGAGCTGGCCTGGAAGAGGGGCAACCGGGACAGAATCTGGCGCCCCGACCAGGGCTAGAACCCGGTGTGCTGGTGCCGCGGGTGGAGGATTAGCCTAGTGAGCCACGGCGCCGGCTCCAAGATATTTTTAAGATTAGGGGAAAAAGTCAGAAAGAGCCAAATCAAGACTATATGGTGGATGCCTAATGATATCCCGTCAAAGTTCTCATATAGTCGTCCCTTTGTTTGTTTTTAAAAAGTTCTATTTTTAAGATTTTGTTTATTATTTTAAGTGAAAGAGTAATGGGGAGACCATGTGTTGGTTCATTCCTCAAATGCCCACAGTACTGAGCGCTGGGCCAGGCTGAAGGCAGGAGCCAGGAACCCAATCTCAGCCTTTCCCACACAGGCGGGTGGCAGGGGCCCGAGTACTTGAGCCATCATCTGCTGCCTTCCAGGAAATGCAGGAACCTGGATCAGAAGCAGAGGTCCACTTCCATATGGGATTAGGGCGCCCTGAGTGATGGCTTAATCCTCTGTGCCCCCAGATAACCCTTGTCTGAAGAGCAGAATGAGCAGGTGCATTGTTGTGATGGTGGTGAACACTCTGGTGGAGGAGTCCTGGACGTGGTTCTGCCTAAGCTTTGGCTAACGTTTTCAAAATGCTGTCCTAACAAGCAGACGTTAGTGTTCTTTGACCCTCCAGAAAGTCAGCAAGCAAAACGCCTTGAGCATGCCAAAACTGTTGCGTGATTGTTGCCCCGCCCCCTTTTTATTGGAAAGGCAGTCCCAGGGAGAGAGGGAGAGACACATAGAGAGACCTTTCATCTGCTGGTTCACTCCCCAGATGGCTGCAGGAACCAGGGCTGGGCAAGACTGAGGCCAGGAGCCCGGAACTCCATCCAGGTCTCTCACGTGGGTGGCAGGGGCCCAAGTGCTTGGATCATCTTTAGCTGCTTTCCCAGGGAGCTAGATCGGAAGTGGAGACTTGGGACTCGAACCCACACCCACATGGGATGCCAGCATTGCAGGAGGCGGCTTAACCCGCTGGGCCCCACACCAGTCCTATGACCTTTCTGCTCTTGACCTTGGCTTTGACTGGGCCACTCCCACCTTTTGGTATCCGTTGCTTCAACTGTGCTTAGTCTTCAGAGCTATTCAGGGAAAGCTACCTTTCATCTCCTATTCCAGTTCTTCTAAGAAACGCCTTGGATCATGATCCCATTTGTTGAACATTTCCATTGACAGCTCTGCTCTTGTCTGCAGTGGATCTGGGTGCAGGAGCTTTGGGGCCCACTGAGCGGAAAGTTTGCTCCACTGTAAGTTTTCATCCAGAATTGCGTAAACTGAACCCACGGAGCTGTCTGGGGCGTTGCTGCTGTTTTTGGTGCAAGCCAGGCAGCCCCTCAATTAGGGCATGAACAAGATTTATCTCTTCGCAAAAAAAAATTTTTTTTAAAAAAGAATTATTTTACTTTTTTTTTTTTTTGACAGGCAGAGTGGACAGTGAGAGAGAGAGACAGAGAGAAAGGTCTTCCTTTTGCTGTTGGTTCACCCTCCAATGGCCGCCACGGCCGGCGCACCGCGCTGATCCGATGGCAGGAGCCAGGAGTCAGGTGCTTTTCCTGGTCTCCCATGGGGTGCAGGGCCCAAGCACCTGGGCCATCCTCCACTGCACTCCCTGGCCACAGCAGAGAGCTGGCCTGGAAGAGGGGCAACCAGGACAGAATCCGGCGCCCCAACCGGGACTAGAACCCGGTGTGCCGGCGCCGCTAGTCGGAGGATTAGCCTAGTGAGCCACGGCGCCGGCCTTATTTTACTTTTTTTAAAATATTTTTTAAAAAAATTATTTATTTGAGGGGCCGGTGCCATGGCTCACTTGGTTAATCCTCTGCCTTGCGGTGCTGGCATCCCATATGGGCACTGGTTCTAGACCCGGTTGCTCCTCTTCCAGTCCAGCTCTCTGCTGTGGTCCAGGAAGGCAGTGGAGGATGGCCCAAGTGCTTGGGCCCCTGTACCCGCATGGGAGACCAGGAGGAAGCACCTGGCTCCTGGCTTTGGATCAGCACAGCGTGCCGGCCGTAGCAGACATTTTGGGGGGTGAACCAACGGAAGGAAGACCTTTCTCTCTGTCTCTCTCTCACTGTCTATAACTCTACCTGTCAAATAAAAAAAAAATTATATATTTGAGAGGCAGAGTTGCAGAGAGAGAGAGAGAGGCAGAGAGAGATCTTCTACCCGCTGGTTTACTCCCCAAATGGCCACAATAGCCGGAGCTGGGCCTATCCAAAGCCAGGAGCCAGGAGCTCCTTCTGGGTCTCCCATGTAGATGCAGGGGCCCAAGGACTTGAACCATTTTCTACTGCTTTCCCAGGCCAGCAGCAGGGAGCTGGATTGGAAGTGGAGCAGCCGGGACTAGAACCGGCGCCCATATGGGATGCTGGTTCCTTGGACAGAGACGCAACATCTGGCGCTAGACGAGGACAAAGTCAGGAGCCAGAGCCCCATCTGGGTCTCCCATATGGATGCGCAAGGACACAAGCTCGTGAGTGCTCACCAGGTACTCCGATATGGGCTGTGGGTGTTCCATGAGGCAGCTTAGCCACTGTGCCAAATGCCTGCCACTGTGCAAACTATTGTTTAAAGAGTAGACATACTTTCCCCTGTGCCTCCTGCTAATACAAGGGGTCTTCAAAAAGTTCATGGAAATTACATATTATGGAAAAACTATGCATGGATTTCAAAAACTTTTGCGTCAAAGTAAGCTCATATTCACTTTTTTTAAAAAAAAGAAATTATTTTATTTATTTGAAAGTCAGAGTTACAGAGAGAGAGAGGGGGAGAAAGAATGATAGAGAGGTCTTGCATCTGCTGGTTCCCTCCCCAAATGGCTGCATCAGTCAGGGCTGGGCCTGGTCTCCCACATGGGTGCAGGGCCCCAAGCACTTGGCCCATCCTCTGCTGCTTTCCCAGGTGCATTAGCAGGGAGCTGGATCAGAAGTGGAGTAGCTGGGACTCGAACCAGCACCCATAAGGGATGACAGTGTCTCAGGTGGCGGCTTTACCTGCCACGCCACAACGCCAGCCCCCATACTCCGTGTTGTAACCTGTCTCAATCCTGGCTCCTCTTCCAGGCCAGCTCTCTGCTGTGGCCCGGGAGGGCAGTGGAGGATGGCCCAAGTGCTTGGGCCTTGCACCCACATGGGAGGCACTAAGGGGTAAGACAGCAGTCTGAAAAGAAGCCTTGTACGAATAACATGAATTCTGATCAAATTGAATCAGAAACGAACATCAAATGTACTGCGAAGCTTGGGTGAAAAAATGGTGCCGTCATCGATGCTTTATGAAATCAGCAGTTTACAAGTGGATAATCCACTTGAAGAAGGGACGAGATGGAACTGGAGTTGTGGTTTCGGGCTGACCCAGCCCTGACTATTGCGGCCATGTGGGGAGTGAATCAGCAGATGGAAGTTCTCTCTCTCCCCCACCCCGCTGTTTCTCTGCCTTTCAAGTAAACAAATCTTAAAAAAAAAAAAAAAAAAAAAAAAAGTCCTCATGTTGAGTTTGCACTCCCAAAGCAACATCACCAGGAGGTGACCTCTAATGGAGGGTGCTTAGGTCATGAGGCTGTGCCACTTTGAAAAGGGTTTGCAGATCTACGGCCTTACCACCCTGAACGCGCCCGATCTCGTCTGAAAAGGGTTTGCAGGAAGGCTTGTTCTCCTGTGCCCTTCTGCATCTGCCACATGCGAGCTATGGCAAGAAGGCCCTCATATTAGACACTGACTGCTGGCGTCTTGATCATGGACGTCCCCAAATCCTTACCTCCGCAACTGCAAGAATAAATTTATATTCTTTATAAATTACCCAATCTGTGGTAGTCTGTTATATGAAGCAATATAGAATAAACTATGGGACCGGTATTTGGCTTAGAACTTAAGACAGGCCGGCGCTGTGGCTCACTAGGCTAATCCTCCACCTGTGGCACCGGCACACCAGGTTCTAGTCCCGGTTGGGGCGCTGGATTCTGTCCCGGTTGCTTCTCTTTCAGTCCAGCTCTCTGCTGTGGCCCAGGAAGGCAGTGGAGGATGGCCCAGGTGCTTGGGCCCTGCACCCACATGGGAGACCAGGAGGAAGCACCTGGCTCCTGGCTTCAGATTGGCGCAGCGCGCCGGCCGTAGCAGCCACTTGGGGGGTGAACCAATAGGAGGAAGACCTTTCTCTCTGTCTCTCTCTCTCTCACTGTCTAACTCTGCCTGTCCAAAAAAAAAAAAAAAAAAAAAAGGAACTTAAGACATTGTTGGACTGGCACTATGGCATTGCAAGTAAAGTCACTGCCTGCAGCACTGGTATCTCATATGGGTGCCGGTTTGAGTCCTGGCTGCTCCACTTCTGATCCAGCTCCCTGCTAACGGGCCTGGGAAAGCGGCAGAAGACAGCTCAAGTGCTTGGGCCCCTGAACCCACGTGGGAGACCTGGAAGAAGTTCCTGGCTCCTGGTTTCAGCCTGGCCCAGCTTTGGCCATTGTGGCCATTTGGGGAGTGAACCAGCAAATGGAAGATTCTCTCTCTCGTTCTCTCTGCCTTGCCCTCTCTGTAACTCTTTCAAATAAATAAATCTTCAAAAAAAAAAAAAAAAAAGACATTCTTTGGGATGCCATATCTGAGAGCCTGGGTGTGAGTCCCTCCTCTGTTTCTGCCTCCAATTTCCTGCTAATGTTCACTCTGGGAATGGCAGTGATGACCCAAGTAGTTGGGTCCCTGCCACCCATGAGGGAGACCCAAATTGAGTTCCTGGCTCTGAACTCTGTCCCGGCTCAGTCCCAGCTGTTGTGGGAATGTGGGGAGGGAACGAGTAGACAGGATTTTTCTCTTTCTTTCTGTGTATGTGTGTGTCTCGTCCATCTCTCTACTTCTCAGATTAAAAAAATAAAAAAAAAAATTAAATAGACTGGAACATCCGTGTACCCCAGGCACCCCTCCTCAGGTCCAGCCGTTGTTCCTCCTTTACTCAGTGGGAATCTCTCCCTTCCATTCTACCTAGTTTCTCACATATGCGTGTATCCCTAAGCAATATTCTACTAATTTTGAACTTCATGCAATTGAGATCATATTATATTTTCTGGCTAGCTTTTTAAAATATTTATGTACTTATTTATTCAAAAGGCAGAGACAGAAATAGAGAGATCAATTTTTCATCTGCTGGTTTACTCCCCAAACAGCCACAATGGCCAGGATGAGGCCAGGCCGAAGCCAAGAGCCAGGAGCTTCATCCGGATCTCCCATGTGGGTGGCAGGGATCCAAGCACTTGAACCATCATCCGCTGCTTTCCCAGGCCATTAACGGGGAGCTGGATCAGAAGCAAAGCAGCTAGGATTTCAGCCAGTGCTCCGATATGGGGATGCAGGCATCCCAGGTGGTGGCTTAGCCTGCTGTGCCACAGTGTCTGCTCCTGGACACTCTTTGCCAATCAAAATGCCCGGGGCTCCGTGGTCCTTGATCACCAGGACCCGTGGACAGGCAGTCATTGGAGTGCCCCCTTTTGGCGAAGGCACTGCCCACCTGATGGTTCCAGGGTTTCCTCCTTGTGGACATCTCCTGGCAGCAGCCAGACTGGGGTCCACCCCTGCTGCTGACTCAGGCACATGGAGGTGACAGGCAATCTTCATAAAGCCCCACTTCTCAGCTAGGAAGGTGGGGGCAGAGCAGGGAGAGGCTGCGAAGGCAGGGCAGGGGAGGGGAGGTCCTGTTAGAGTCAGTGCAGCTCTACTTCCCTTTCTTTTAAAGAAAATATTTATTTATTTTATTTGAAAGTCAGAGTTATGGAGAGGGAAGGAGAGACAGATCTTCTATCCGCTGGTTCACTCCCCAAATGGACACAAGAGCCAGAGCTGAGCCAGGAACTTCTTCTGGGTCTCACGTGTGGGCCCAAGCACTTGGGCTGTCTTCTGCTGCTTTCTCAGGCCTATTAGTAGGGAGCTGGATTGGGAGTGGAGCAGCTGGGTCTCGAACCAGTGCCCATATGGGATGCCGGTGTCGCAGATGGCGGCTTAACTCGCTGCGCCACAGAGCAGGCCCTGCCCTACTTTGTGATGCTGGAATCAGAGCGGCTTGCTCCCACCTCTGGGTTCCGCAATTATTCCTGGGAGCACTCACCCCGGAAGTCCTCACAGTTGGACTAAGCCAGCTACCTCCCCTCCATGGGTGTGTGCTTGGGATTGGTCATGTGACCACACGATGGCCAATGAAACGGGTGGGGACTGGGGGGGGCGGGACCTTCTGGGGAGACACAGGGCAGCGTTTCCTGTTGCTTCGCCTTCAAGCCGTTGTTGTCATGAGGACAAGCAACAGCTGACAGACATGGAAGGTGCTAAGGACCAGGCAGACAGGTGCAAGGGAGCGGGGGTCCTCCGGGACTCGTCAAGCCCAGGGCAGTGGGCTCCGGAGAGCTCGCTGGGTGGGGGTAGCGTGTTGCTGCTGACACAGAGCACGCAGACCGGATGCTGAATCCACAACACCTTCTCACAGTTGGGGTCTGAGCTCCACCTGTTAACTTCTGTGTGGCCCCTCCCCTGGCTTGTAGAGGCTGCCTTCCCTCTGTGTCCTCGTGCCCTGTCCCTGTGCACCTGCCTCGGCCCTAGCCACCTCCTCCTGGAAGGACACCCGTCAGACTGGATTAGGGCCCACCCCTATGACCTCATTTTAACTTAATTACCTCTTCAAAGGCTCTGTTTCCAAATATAGTCAGGGTTAGGATGTGAACACAGGAAGTGTCGGGGAATACCATTCAGGCTCCCAGTGGGGAAGAAGCCATCCTTCTAATTTAGGCCAGTTCAGCTGGGATATTGTTACTTGTTGTTGAGACATGCTGGTTTAACTACCGTCTGCAATCATCTTATTTACTGATTTGTTTATCTATTGACGGCTGCTTCAGCAACATCTTAGCTCCAGGAGGATAGAGGGCCAGCCTGGCTTGTTCGTTGGTGGTTTAGCACACAGGCTCAGAAGACACTTCGAGGAGCCAGGTTTGTGGCACAGCGGGTTGAGCCACAGCCTGCTCAACCAGGAGCACCGGTTTGAGTCCTGGCTGCTCCGCTTCTGATCCAGTTCCCTACTAATGCACCTGAGAAGGCAGTGGAAGACGGCCCAGGTCCTTGGGCCTCTGCCATCTACATGAGATACCTGGATGGTGACTTTGTATCTTTTGGCTTCAGTCTACACAAGCCCTGGCCATTTCAGGAAAAGAAAGAACTTAGGATCAAAGAGAACATGATGACTGATGACCCATTGATGACCTCTGGAAAGTGAACCTGAGGATGGAAGACCTCTCTCTGTCTCTCCTTGACTCTCTGTCACCCTTTCTTTCTTTGTCTTCTTCTTCTTCTTCTTCTTTTTTTTTTTTTTTCTCACTATTTATTTATTTATTAGAGAGAAGGAGAAACTGATTCACTCCCAAATGGCTGAAATGGCCAGCACTGGGCTGGGCCAAAGCCAGAAGCTACATCCAGGTATCCCACGTGGGTGCAGGGGACCAAGCACTTGGGCCAACTTCTGCTGCTTTGCCCAGGCCATTAGCAGGGAGCTGGATCGGAAGTGGAGCAGCCGGGACTTGAACCGGAGCCCATAAGGGTTGCTGGCATTGAGGCAGAGGCTTTACTGGCTACACCACAACATCAGCCCTGGCACTCTGCCTTTCAAAAAAAAATAATAATAATCTTAAAAAAAAAAAGAGAAAGCCACTTTGAGCATAAGTGATATATGCCAAGCCACCTCTTCCGACCCTGTTACTCTTGCCATTACTGCTCACATTTTATGTTTTTAATCTGTATTTATTTGAAAGGCAGACAGACGGAGACACATAGAGGTTTTCCATCCACTAGTTCACTCCCCCAAATGCCTGGAATAGCTGGGAGAAGGCCAGGCTGAAGCCAGGAGCCCCGAACTCAGCTCAGGGTCTCCAGTGCTGGTAGCAGGGACCCAGCTACATGAGCCGTCTGCTGCCTCCTAGAGTGCACGTTAGCAGAAAGTTGGATCAGAGCAGAGGCGGGACTTGAACACAGCACTCTGGTATGGGATGTGGGCCTCCCGGGTGGTGTTCACACCATGCCTCTTGATTTTAGATCAAAAAAGCAGAATCCAACATGCAAGAAATGTCAGTGTCTGGGCAAGTAGGAAGCTAGTCTTTCATTTTGGAGACCTCATGTTTGCAGAATTTCCATAGAAACTTTACTTTAAAAAAAAAAAAGACTTTTTATTTGTTTGTTTGACGTGTAGAGGGCGTTCCAGTGGCGCAATCGGTAGCGCGCGGTACTTATAGGACATGTAGAGTTACAGATAGAGAGACGGAGAGACAGAGAGAAAAGTCTTCCGTCCGCTGGTTCAGTCCCCAAATGGCCGCAATGGCTGGAGTTGTGCCGATCTGAAGCCAGGAGCCAGGAGCCTCCTCCAGGTCTCCCAGGTGGGTGTAGGAGCCCAAGCACTTGGGCCATCTTCCACTGCTTTCCAGGCCATAGCAGAGAGCTGGACCAGAAGAGGAGCAGCCAGGACTAGAACTGGAGCCCATATGGGATGCCGGCGCTGCAGGCAAAGGATTAACCAAGTAAGCCGCAGCGCCGGGTCCCGAGACTCTACTTTCTAGAGGCAGGAATTACATAGGCTCCCCTTTGACTCTCTGGGCTTTCCAGCTTCAATAGGAGAAGGGGCCGGCGCTGTGGTGCCACAGGTTAAGTTGCCACTTGTATCCCTTATCAGGAGGCTGTTTGAGTCCCAGCACCTCCGCTTCTGATCCAGCTCCCTGCTAATGTGCACCCCGGAAGGCACCAGATAGTGGCCCAAATGCTTGGGATAGTGTGATGACTCCCGTCATCCATGGAGTTCTGGGCTCCTGGCTTTGGCCTGGCTCAGCTCTGGCTGTTGTGGGCATTTGGGGAGTGAGCCAGTAGATGGAAGAAATCTCTGTCTCTCCCTTTCTCTCTCTGTCACTCTGCCTTTCAAATAAACAAGTCTTAAGCAACAAAAAGAAAGAACCGAGGATCACAAAGAACACGGTGGGGGATGACTCGCAGCTTGGGGGTGAATCACTAGGAGCCTGATTTTTGAAATTCAATACCTGGCTCTACCCTGTCAACGGGTTTCAAGTGCGGCTGGGCCACGTGCGTTGTTAACAAGCCGCCCAGGGGATCCTGAAGCCATTCGGGAACATGACTAAGGCCTGCTGGGGGAGGGGTGGGCACTGCGGAAGGCAGGGGGAGGGATGGATCCTCTGTGTCCCAGGCTAGAGGGGTCCTCCGGGGTGAAGCCTTGGCCGGACTGCCACTGTCCCTCTGCGGAGGCTGCTGGGCCGTGGACCTCTTGGGACCAGATCAGGCACGAAGAAGCCCATAGCCACTGCCGACAGCTGGGGGCGACCTTCCACCCTCATCTGGGACCCCCCTGTGTTTTGCTTTTCCATCAGTTCTGGGGAGAAGACAGAGGTGGCCTGAGGTGCTGAGAACTCTGCCAGGGGCTTGGGCGTGTGCTCAGGACTGGCGATAACCCAACCCACCACAGGGCCTGAAAATAGAAGCGACCAGCTGCCTAGGGGCACAGAGGCCTCCCACGGAGAGGGCTCCTGCCCTCAGGAACCACAGCCCTCTCCCCAGCCCCCGGCCCTCACAGTTCCTGTAGTGTCAGGTAGCAGCCACTGGGCCCCAGAACAGGTAGGCGGGCAGGTGCATGGCTCAGTCCCGCTGCCTCATTGCCCCAATGCCAGTGGGCCTTGCTCCAGCCATCGGGAGGGCTCTCTCTATTTTAAAACCCGAGAGTACGGTCCCCAGGGAACAGCTGAAGCAAGAGCTTAAAATAGAAGCCCCTCTGTTGCCTGCGTCCACCCCACCGCTTACTCTCCCTGCTTCCCACACCCCCTTGCTGTCTGCCTGCTTGGGAGCACAGAACGGCGCCGGAGACCTCAGACTAGGGGAACCGCGGTGGGAGGGACGATGTCCCAGGGAGAGACCTCAGCAGCGAGGGGCTGCTGTCTGTTTATGCTGATGTGCATGTTGGGACAGAGAGCCCTTGCAGGGGTGGGTGTTTGTGCTTTATTCTGGAATATTTCTTTACTAAAAGATTTATTTATTTGAAAGTCAGAGTTACACGGAGAGAGGAGAGGTAGACACAGAGAGAGAGAGAGAGAGGTCTTCCACCTGATGGTTCACTCCCCAATTGGCCAAACAGCCGGAACTGTGCCCATCCAAAGCCAGCAGCTTCTTCCAGGTCTCCCACATGGGTGCAGGGGCCCAAGCACTTGGGCCATCTTCTACTGCTTTCCCAGGACATAGCAGAGAACTGGATAGGAAGTGGAGCAGCCGGGACTTGAACCGGCGCCCATATGGAATGCCGGTGCTTCAGGCCACAGCGTTAACCCACTGCACCACAGAGCCAGCCCCTTGAATATATCTTTAAAAAAAAAGATTTATTTATTTGAAAAATAGTGACAGAGAGAGGGAGACAGAGAGAGAGGGAATACAGAGAAAGAGATCTTCTATCTGCTGATTCACTCCACAAATGGCTACAATGGCCAGGCCAAAGCCAGGAGCCTAGAACTCCATCCCGGTCTCCCATGTGGGTGGCAGTGGCTAAGCACTTGGGCCATCCTCTGCTGCTTTCCCAGGTGCAGTAGCAGGGAGCTGGGTTGGAAGTGGAGCAGCTGGGACGCGAGCTGGCACTTGGACATGGGATGCTGGCATCGCAGGCGGCAGCTTAACCTAGGACATGACAGCGCCGGCCCCTGGAATACATCTTTACTGAGCAGGTATCGTGCTGACAGCACCATGCCAGGTACAGTGACAAACAAAAGTGCATCTAGGGTCCCTGCTTTTTTTTTTTTTTTTTTTTTTTTTTTTTTTTTTGACAGGCAGAGTGGACAGTGAGAGAGAGAGAGAGACAGAGAGAAAGGTCTTCCTTTGCCGTTGGTTCACCCTCCAGTGGCCACTGCGGCTGGCACGCTGCGGCCGGCGCACCACGCTGATCCGATGGCAGGAGCCAGGTACTTATCCTGGTCTCCCATGGGGTGCAGGGCCCAAGCACTTGGGCCATCCTCCACTGTACTCCCTGGCCACAGCAGAGAGCTGGCCTGGAAGAGGGGCAACCAGGACAGAATCCGGCGCCCCGACTGGGGCTAGAACCCGGTGTGCCGGCGCCACAAGGCGGAGGATTAGCCTAGTGAGCCGCAGCGCCGGCCCAAGGGTCCCTGCTTTTTTAGAACCAAAACTATAGTTGGAAAATTACTCCTTCACTCGCTGGGCCTCACTGTGTGCTGGGCGCTGATCTTGGTGCCTTAAAGAACTTTCACAACTAGCTCACGAAGTGTTTCAAAGTTAGTCACAAATATGTCTCATTTTTGGGTAATAGATTTATTTATTTATTTTTAAAGTCAGAATTACAGGCACTGGCGTTGTGGCGTAGACGGCAAAGCCACCATCTGCAGTGCTGGTATCCCATAGGGGCTCCAGTTCATGCCTCAGCTGCTCCACTTCCGATCCAGCTCTCTGCTATGGCCTGGGAAAGCAGTGGAAGATGGCCCAAGTCCTTGGGTCCCTGCACCTGCGTGGGAGCCCCAGAAGAAGCTCCTGGCTCCTGGCTTCGGATCGGCACAGCTCCTGCCGTGGCGGCCATTTAGGGAGTGAACCACAGATGGAAGACCTCTCTCTCTTTCTCTGTGCCTTTTCTTCTCTGTAACTCTGCCTTTCAAATAAATAAATAAATAGATCTTTTAAAAAGTAAAAATACAAATAAAGCCACAGTTATAGAGAGAGGGGTAGAGACAGATCTTCCTTCCATCCACTGGTTCCCTCCCCAGATAGTCACAATGAATAGGGCTAGGCCAGGTCAAAGACAGGTGCCAGGAGCCTCTTCCAGGTCTCCCACAAGTGGGTGCAGGGGCCCAAGTACTTGGGCCATTCTCCGCTGCTTTCCCAGGAGCATTAGCAGGGAGCTGGATTGGAAGTGGAGCACCCAGGACTCGAACCAGAACCCCTATGGGATGCCAGTGCTGCAGGAGGCAGTGGCTTTACCCACTATGCCACAACACTGGCCCCATAGTAACAGCCTTAGTCCTAGCCCAGTGACAGTCTTATTTCTATTCTGAGGGCACTGAGGCATAGTGAGGCTAAGAAATTCACCTTAGGCCATGGCTTAAGCGGGACAATGACAGGCTGGGCCAATCACCTGGGACCCCACCGTCCTCTGCTGTGGGTGGCACGGACTGGGGCTTGGAGAGATGCTGCCTGAGGCCCCTCCCTCCGCCTGGCAGCCATAACTACACAGGAGCGAGCCTGGGTTTTAGGTGGAAATGGACCCTCAGGCTGAGACTACAGGAGGTCAGAGGCTGTGGCGTGCAGGGACCCTGCCAAGCTCTGCAGCTCCGAGGCCATGTCAGCACCGCAGCGCCGCCCCCTTCCTCTCCGAGGCTGAGCCGGGGTGGGGGTGGGGGTGGGGGTGGGGCTCTTGTGCCTCCCAGCATTCAGCGCTCTCCAGTGCTGGAGTCACTTCCGGGGTCAGGTTCTGTGCCAGACAGAAATTCGTCTCAGTTATATTACCCGGCTTTATCACACGAGTTATTTGCCAGACTTAACTCTGGATGTCTGCTAGCTATTTCTTCAAGTCAGACCTGCCGTTAACCACGCGTGGCTTTGCCCCCACGGAGGTTATTCAAAAGAATGTTCCAGAAGCTCTGGAAATCATCGTATGAGAAAAACTACAAAACAAATAAAGCCCGAGCTGTGGTAGCCTTGTGAGAAGGGGGAGGTGAGGCTCTCATCCTGTCAGGACTCAGGGAGAGAGTTCTTTGGATATCTCAGTTTTGCAGGTTTGGTAGAAAAATTAACCTTGCTGCCTGCGGTCACCTCGTACACTAGGTTGTTCACTCTGGGGCAGATGTCACTTTGCCACTTTTGTATCCCCACCACCTGCCTAACCCACAATAGGCTTCAAGAAATGCTTGGGGGGCCAGCACTGTGGCATGGCAGGTAAAGCTACCACCACAGGGACAGATCCCATATGGGTAATGGTTCGAGTCCCGGATGCTCCACTTCTGATCCAGCTCCCTGCTATGGCCTGGGAAAGCAGCAGAAGATGGCCCAAGTGCTTGGGCTCCTGCACCCATGTGGGAGACCCAGAAGAAGCTCCTGGCTCTCGGATTTGGTTCGGTCCAGCTCCAGCCATTGTGGCCATTTGGGGAGTGAACTAGTGGATGGAAGACACCTCTCTCTCTCTCTCCATCTCTGACTCTGCCTCTCTGTAATTCTGCCTTTCAAATAAATAAATAAATCTTAAAAGAAAGAAAGAAACACTTGGTGAGGGGTAGGCATTGTGGCACTGTGGGTTAAGCCATCACTTGGTTAAGCCACATCCCTAGTTTGAGCAATTTAGATCCAGCTCCTTGCTAATGAGCCTAGGAGGCAGCAGAAGAGGGCCCGAGTGCTTGAATTCCAGCCACGCATGCGGGAGATCTGAATGGAGTTCCTAGCGTCTGGCTTTGCCCTGGCCCAGCCCCGGCTGTTGCAGGATTGAACCACCGAATGGAAGACCAATCTCTCTTTCCCTCTCTGTCACTCTACCTCTCAAATAAATTAATCTTTTTTTACTTTTTTTTTTTTTTTTTTTTTTTTGACAGGCAGAGTGGACAGAGAGAGAGACAGAGAGAAAGGTCTTCCTTTGCCGTTGGTTCACCCTCCAATGGCCGCCGTGGCCGGCGCGCTGCGGCCGGCGCACCGCGCTGATTCGATGGCAGGAGCCAGGAGCCAGGTGCTTCTCCTGGTCTCCCATGGGGTGCAGGGCCCAAGCACTTGGGCCATCCTCCACTGCACTCCCTGGCCACAGCAGAGAGCTGGCCTGGAAGAGGGGCAACCGGGACAGAATCCGGCGCCCCGACCAGGACTAGAACCCGGTGTGCCGGCGCCGCTAGGCGGAGGATTAGCCTAGTGAGCCACGGCGCCGGCCCTCAAATAAATTAATCTTTTTTTAAAAGATTTCATTTATTTATTTGAGAGGTAGAGTTATAGACAGTGAGAGGGAGAGATAGAGAGAAAGGTCTTCCTTCTGCTAATTCACTCCCTGGCTGAGCCGATCCAAAGCCAGGAGCCAGGAGCTTCTTCTGGGTCTCCCACATGGGTGCAAGCACTTGGGCCATCTTCCACTGCTTTCCCAGGCCATGGCAGAGAGCTGGATTGAAAGTCGAGCAGACAGGATTTGAACCGGCACCCATATGGGATGCTGGCACTGCAGGCGGTGGACTTACCCGCTACACCATAGTGCCGGCTCCGGGGACTCCCCTTTGACACAGGATTGTCAGTGTGTTGCTGACGAAGACATGGGACACCCTGGAGGCCACTCAAAAGTGAGCAGTCAGATGTAGAACCAAGAAGGCTTGTGGGTGAGTTAATCGTTTTACCGTTTGACGGGAGGAGGCATTTCCTACCAGACTGTGGGCATGGGGGAGTCCAGCCTCAATTCTGAAAAAAGAACCCGAAGCAAAACCCAGTCAGTCCTACTTGCAGGGGCAGATCCCAAGAGAGGGTGCCCTGAGCACCCTGGGAACTCCAGGCGCGAGAGCCATACCTGCAGAGTGTAGAGAAACCGAAGCTCCCGGGCACCGATGCCGCCAGCGTCAACTCTGCCTGCCGCCGGGGGCCGGCCTTGGGGCACAGGGAGTTGAGCCCCGATCTGCAAGGCCAGCGTTCCACACCACAGCGCCAGCACTAGTCCTGGCTGTTCCGCTTCTGATCCAGCTCCCTGACAACGCTTCTGGGAAAGCAGCAGATGGTGGCCCAAATGCTTGGCTCCATGCCACCCACGTGGAAGACTCAGATGGAGTTCCTAGCTCCTGCCTCTTGGCTTCGGCCTGGCCCAGCCCTGGCCATTGCAGCCATGTGGGGAGTGAACCAGCAGATGGAAGATTTCCCTCTGTCTTTGTCACTCTGCCTTTCAAATAAATAAAATAAATCTTTTTTTTTTAAATAAAAGCTCCCTGACATATGACCCCGATACTAAGAAACTTTAGACAGCTGTTACCTTTTTTTAAAGATTTATTTATTAATTTGAAAAACAGTTACAGAGAGAGATGGAGAAAACAGAGAGAGAAGGAGAGAGAGAAAGAAAGGGAGAGAGGAAGAGAGATTTTCCACCCACTGGCTCACTCTCCAGATGGCCTCAATGGCCGAGGGCTGGGCAGGGCCGAAGCCAGGAGCCCAAAGCTGCTTCCATGTGGGTTGCAGGAACCCAAGCACTTGGGTCATTTCCACTGCCTTCCCAGGCGCATTAGCAGGGAGCTGGATCAGGAGTGGAGCAGCCGGGAGAAGAACTGGCGCCCATATGGGATGCCAGCACCGCAGGCAGGGGCTTTACCCGCTCTGCCACCACACCAGCCCCTACACACTGCTTCTCGATGAGGCTTTCCGGGAATGTGCATTTGCAAGCGGGGCTGGTGAGTGTCTGGGCCGTTCGATGTGTAAGAGGCCGCTCCCCTGCGGCTGGTCAGCTGCAGCTGCACGGGCTGCACAGTCCAGACTGTAAACCGAGGCTTCACAGAGACCGAGATGTGAGAGATGATCAGAGACAGCCGGCAACAGCACCATATGCGTGCTGGGTGCTGTTCTACGCACTTTCTTTTTTCTTTTCTTTCCTTTCCTTTCCTTTCCTTTCCTTTCCTTTCCTTTCTTTTCTTTTCTTTTCTTTTCTTTTTTTGGTGGTGGGAAGGAGAGGGTTAAATAGACTATGGTTTATAAGTTAAATAAAAGTGTTTTATTAATATTAAGTCTCCTGGATTTGATAATTCGACTGTGGCTATGTAAAAGAATACCCCTATACTTAGGGAAAACACATGGTGAAATGCAGGAAGAATTAACGGGTATAAGATTGAGAGTCTACCTGCAAATGTACAGAAAAGATGTGTGTGTGAGTGTGTGTGTGAAAAGAGTGATAAAGCGTGGCAAAATGTTCTAAGTTGGTTACTCTGGGTAAAGGGTGTGGATGTTCTCTTTCCATTCTTACAGCTTTTCTTTAAGTAAAGTCCTGACACGCTACGATACGGTCCCACACAATACGTGGGCACTTGGCCTGGTGGTTAAGTCACGGTGCAGATGCCCAGGTCTCGCTTTGGGGCGCTTCAGACTCCAGCCCCTGACGTCAGCTTCCTGCCAACGCAGGCAGGCCCGAGGGGGCAGTGGTGATGGCTCAAGTAGTTGGGTTCCTGCTGCCCATGGGGGAGACCTGGGTTGAACGCTAGCTTTGGCCTCCCTGGCCACTGTGGGCCCCTGGGGAGTGAACTAACAATTGGGTGTGCTTTCTCTCTCTCACAAATAAATATTAAACAAACAAACAACAACAACAAAAAGGAATTAGAGAATTGGGGTCCCTGACCCTCCATTGTGTAAAAACAAAGACAAAACCAAACCACAAAACTCCATAGAAGGTTAGCTGCCTATATTTTATATTTTTCTGATTTTTTTTATATTTATTTGCATTTTATTTGAAGGCAGACACACAGGGACAGACGGAGAGAGACAGACAGATCTTCCATCTGTTGGTTCACTTCTTAAATGCCCACAACAGCCAGGGGCTGGGCCAGGCTGAAGCCAGGAGCCAGGAACTCAGTCCTATGCGGGTGGCAGAGACCTAATTACTTGAGCCATCATCTGCAGCCCCCCAGGAAGCTGGGATTTACTGTAGAGCCGGCATTTGAACCCAGGCTCTCCGAGGTGGGATGTGGGAGTCCCAAAAGATGTCTTAGCCACGGCACCAGATTCCCACCCTTATTTTAATAATAAAAAAATTTTTTTACCCAAAGATTTGCATGAATTATCTTTTTCTACCTGTACCAGGTTGACAATATGAAATGAGAGGCAGAGGAGCAATATAAGGGTACATTGTGACAAGAATTTCCTCATTTCGGGGTGAGCATAGCTATTAACATGCCCCTTGGGACGCCCACAGCCCTTATTTGGAGAGTGTGTGTGTGTGAGTGTGTGGCCAAGTCCTGGCCCCACCCACTCCTCCCGCTTCCTGCTGATGCACCCTGGGAGGCAGCTGATGGTGGCTCAAGCACTTGGGCCGCTGCCACCCACACAGGAAACCTGGACTGAGTTCCTGGCTCCTGGCTTCAGCCTGGCCCAGCCCCTGGCTGTTGTGGGCATTTAAGGAGGGAACCAACAGATGGAAGATCTGTCTGTCTCTCTGTCTTTCAAATACAAAATAAATAAATAAAAATTTTCCAAAAGGATGAACATGAGTAATTACAAGCCAGTAAAACACCCCCTGGATTATTCTTTTACAATTCTGTTTTCCCAGATGGTATCAAGGTCAGGCTACATACTTGTGGGGTGCAGTCTCCCTTTCTCAGCCAGAATGTGGCCCCTCATTTTCCCTTCCTGGTCCCCCATGAATGTCCCCTGCACTTCCTACTGTGCTCTGCCCTCTGCTCACCCACAGGCTGCCCCACCATGCCTTCCAAACCCCTTGCAAAGTAGGTTCTTTGCAAGAATGGAACCCTTGTCCCCATGCCGGGGCGGTAAGACCAAGTTAGCTCTGCCTCCAAACTCTGCACTCATATGAACCCATTCTTGGCATCTGCTCATTTATGCGACCAGCATTTCCTGAGCGCTTTCTGTGTGCCAGGCATTGTGCTGGGCGCTGGGGACACAGCCACAGGAAAGTGACTTGGAGCAGAGGCCAGGTGAGGCGGCCGTGAACTTGAGAGCACAAAGGTCCTCCCTTGCGTGATTCACATCTTTCAGTGCCCAGTTTGTCTTATTTATTCCTCGCACCCTTACGTAATGTTGTGCTCCACAGAAGCTCAGCCCGAAGACTTTCAATGACTCCAAGAGAACAATCAAAAACAGCTTCTTGGCGGAATCCTGTCCCTGAACAAAGCTTCCGCACACCTTCAGGACGCGCAGTTCCTTTGTTTCAGGAAAAAGCATTGCAATTGATCTTGCAGATAAGCAAACCCGAAGGGACTTCTTTTTCAGAAATGAGTGATGCGACTGCTGGCTCCGAGGAGCTAAGGCGCCCTCCACCCCGACCGTCTGTGGGCCTCTGCTGCTGGCTCGGTGGGCGGTGGCTCAGAGGTGGGCACAGCCCCATAGCTCGCTTGGCAGCCCTGCCCTGCAGCAGTGTCACCAAAGGAAGACCACCAAGCCATCCCCTTTTTATTGTTATTAAAGATTTAGTTATAGCCGGCGCCATGGCTCACTAGGCTGATCCTCCACCTTGCGGCACCGGCACACCGGGTTCTAGTCCCGGTCGGGGCGCCGGATTCTGTCCCGGTTGCCCCTCTTCCAGGCCAGCTCTCTGCTGTGGCCCGGGAGTGCAGTGGAGGATGGCCCAAGTGCTTGGGCCCTGCACCCCATGGGAGACCAGGAGAAGTACCTGGCTCCTGCCATCAGATCAGCATGGTGCGCCGGCCGCAGCGGCCATTGGAGGGTGAACCAATGGCAAAGGAGGACCTTTCTCTCTCTGTCTCTCTCTCTCTCTCTCTCTCTCTCTCTCTCTCTCTCCCTGTCCACTCTGCCTGTCAAAAAAAAAAAAAAAAAAAAAAAAAAAAAAAGCAGAGTGACAGAGAAGAGGGAGTGTTCTCCATCTGCTGGTTCACTTCCCAAATAGTTGCAACAGCCAGGGCTGGGCCAGGCCAAAGTCAGGATGCATCCGGGACTCCAAGCTGCACCCATACAGAATGCTGGCAGGGGCTTTACCCCGTCCGCCACAGCGCCGGCCCCTCGCTGGGCTGTTCTTGCTGTACTCTTGAACTCAGGTGCCAGTCGCTAATCCCACCTGCAGTAGCACTGCCCCAGATCAAGTCCTCTGTAACTTCTCGTAGCTCAGGTTGGGTGTATGGGGGGGGGGGGGGCGAGGGGAGGGCAGGGCTTCCCCCAATCTGCTGACTTGCTGTCAATGTCACTAACTCACTCGTACCAACCACTCCCCAACTCTGGACAGATAAAGAGGCCACATGGAGAAGGACTTGTCCGAGGTCACAAGGCATCGCCTGCAGATACCCGCTGTGTGCTGAGCCCTGGGGACCGGTGGATTGCGTTTTGCAGGTTTTCTAGGACATCTCATGTTTCAGTTGCCACATTGTCTCCATGAACCCAGTCCTAGTTGTCAGAGTCCGTGTCCCAAGTCTCTTCTCAGAATATGCGGTGACAGGGGGCTGGCGCTGTGGTGCAGCAGGTTAAAGCCCTGGCCTGAAGCGTCGGCATTCCATATGGGTGCCGGTTCTAGTCCCGGCTGCTCCACTTCCAATCCAGCTCTCTGCTATGGCCTGGGAAAGCAGTAGAAGATGGCCCAAGTCCTGGGGCCCCTGCACCCACGTGGGAGATCCAGAAGAAGCTCCTGGCTCCTGGCTTCGGATTGGCGCACCTCTGGCCATTGCGGCCAATTAGGGAATGAACCAGTGGATGGAAGACCTCTCTCTCTGTCTCTACCTCTCTCTGTAACTACCTCTCTCTCTGTAACTCTGTCTTTCAAATGCATTAAGTAAATCTTAAAAGAAAAAGAATATGCAGTGACAAAGCTTCCTCCAGCCCCAGGCTCCAGGTTCTGTCCACCCCAGGCGCACTCAGGTCCGGGGGGCCTTGCTGGCTTCCGGGAGGAGGAGGGCTGGGGACAGCCCCTGACCGACCATGGCTGCCCCTGGCTGCGCGGGGCCCCGGGGCCCTGTTTGGGGCCCTTTCCAGGCCGACCCAGGCGGCCCAGTGAGTTGGCAGGTTCACCACAGAGGATGTGAGGTCATGTCTTAGTCAGCAGGGCCTAACACGGCTGTCCTCCACCCGCGCCCCGCCCCTCCCGCCCTCAGGGCACTGTCTGTCCCAGGCTCACCTGTGACCCTTGCAAAGACGCTTGAGGGCCTGCGGGTGCCAGCGCAGGCCTCTGAGGAGTGGGAGGCCCCAGGCAGCCCACTGTCGGGACCCTGGCCTCAGCTGCTCCCTGGGGGCCTACAGCTCTCTCTCTGGGAGCAGCGCGAGCCTCATCCCCACGCCATAGGCTCACTGCTGGCCAACATTGCGCCGGTGGCTTCACAGCGGGCCCCATGCGAGCGCAAGTACACTGGCCAGCCAGTGGGCCTGGGAGGTGGTCCCAGCTCCCAGTCTCCTAGGGGAACAAGCTCTCCCCCCCCCCCCCCGCAGGCCCCCCAAGGCCCCCACATCTCCGCTCTGAAGCAACAGGGGCTTCTCACTTTCGGAAAAACTGTTCTCCGCCCCTCTCGTGACTTCAGGGCACTTTATTGTGAAATACAGCACCTGTCTGCTTCCTCCTTTTACTCTGGAACCCCTCTCCCCCGGGGCTGAGCCCTGCCCCAGCAGACCTGGGGGTGCAGGGAGGGGCTGGTGGGTGGGGGGCAGGGGAGGAGGCAGCTGCTGCCCTGGCTGCTGGCCACCTCTTGCTTTCGTATGGGATGCATAGAAGTCATTATCCGGGCTCTGGGGCTCTTACCCCAGGACGGAATCTGGGCTCCGGGCTGTTTGTCAGGCCCTGGCCAGGCTCTTGCTCCATTTCAGGGCCTGACTGTAGACCTAAAGTGTGTCCACCTCGCTTTCTGAGGGCAGGCCAGGCAGGAGGTGCTGGCACGGGCCTGGCTCGGCGGGCAGACGTTCCAGGCTCCCGGCAGCCTGCTGGACCAGCTCCAGGAGGGTGACTCAGGTAGGCTGTGCTGGACAAACAAGCCCGGATTCTCAGCCCAGCGGGCGAGGCCTGCCGTGAGCTCTCACTGCACCGCCGCCTCCCCGGGGTTTCCTGATGCTGCTGCACTGGCCTTGGGGCTGCACCACCAGCACCCGCGCTGTCTAAGGATGGTGTGAGGACGCCGGGTTGAACGAGCTCTACCTGGAGCAAAGACAGTCCGATGAGGAAATTCACGGCTGCCTCTTTTTCCTGACCCCCTCCCCAGGGGCCGGCGCTGCGGCCTAGCGGGTAAAGCCACTGCCTGCAGTGCCAGCATCCCCATGTGGGCGCCGGTTCAAGTCCTGGCTGCTCCACTTTTGATCCAGCTCTCTGCTATCCCATATAGGATGGGGCAGGTGTCCTGCACAGTGGTTAAGTCACCACGTAGGCCACTCTCATGCCATGGCTGAGTGTATGGTTTGAGTCACTGCTACTCTGCTTCTGTATCAGCTTCCCTGCTACTGTGCACCCTGGGAGGAGGCAGACGATGGCTCAAATGCTTGGCTCACCCCTATGGGAGACCTGGATGGAGTTCCTTGCTTCTGACTTCAGCCTGGCCCATCCCCAACTGTTGTGGGCATCCGGGGAGTGAACTAGAGAATAAAAGTGTGTGCGCTCTCTCTCTCTCTCTGGCTTTAAAATATAATGAAAATAAATAATTAAAATAAAACAAAAATGACTAGCTAACACTGAGCATTCACAATGTATAGGCACTGGTTTAAGATTAAATATATATATATTATATATATGTATTTATTTGAAAGGCAAAGTTACTGAGGGGGGAGAGGTAAAGGCAGAGAGAGGAAATCTTTCATCCGCTGGTTCACTCCTCAAGCAGCCACAATGGCCTGGTTTGGGCCAGGCAGAAGCCAGGAGCCAGGAACTTCATCTGGGTCTCCCCCGTGGGTGCAAGGGACCAAGCACTTGGGCCATCCTCCACTGCTTTCCCAGGCGCATTAGCAGGAAGCTGGATTGGAAGTGAAGCAGTTGGGAATCAAACCGGCGCCCGTCTGGGATGCCAGCATCACACCGCCAGTCCCACGGGCACTGTTCTAAGCGTCTCACACATCCCATTTAATTCTCAAAACAGCCCCACGACTAGTATTGTCCTCACCAGACAGATGCAGGCTCGGAGGAGCTGGCTCAGAAGCACACAGCCAGGGACCAGCGAGTTGAGATCTGAACCCAGACCCTGGATGTGGCCCACCTTGCTGCCTCCACCTGCCAGCTGCTGACCCCGGAGCCGGTGTTCTCAGCCTGCACAGGGGACTGTCTCTCTTGTGCTCCACCATGGGATGACAATGCAGGAAGGAGACCTAGTGGGGCCCCAGGGTTCCAGGCATAGCTCAGCTTCCATCCACCATGATTGTGGCTGTCACCTCCCCCGGTAGCACTGCAGGGGGGCGGTGGACTTATGCCATGTGGCCTTTGGCTGTCCCCGCCATCACCACTGTCCCTCTTCCTCTGGGCCACCCTGTTGTGTGGCCCCGTCTTGGTCCAGGGCAGCCCGCCACACGTGGAGGAGGGCAGTGACCAACTCATGACCGGCTGCCGCTGACTAATGGAGCCAAGCTGCTTCCCCACTCCACGCCTTGGTTTCCCCACTCGATGCAGTGGCGACAGTGACCTCTTTATGCTCGGTGCTACCACGAGTCAGGGTTAATTAGCATGAGTCACAGGCTCTGGAATCCTCACCAGCAAAGGGCCATCTGCCGGCTCTGCCGCGGCTGGGATGACGCACGGCTCTGGCTCGTGGCCCCGTGAACACATCCCCAATCCCCAAGATGCTTCACTGCTTGCTTAGCTTAGTGGGCCGGCCGTGGGGTGAGCCGGCTGCCACTCGGGGCTTTCCGTGTGCACCAGGACAGCTGCTGCCAATGGCTGGGGTGGGCATTGCAGAAAATACCCCTTGCTACTTGTGTCTCTGTTCCTAACCCTGACCTTAAATTCAGGTACATTTATTAATTCTTGCCTCCAGCCCCTCAAGGCGTATCCATGGGCTCCCTAAGGGTCATGTCAGTGCTTCTCATCTCTATTTCTGTCCCTGCCTTAGATTGAGGGGAAGCAGGCGGCTGTAGGTTGGGTTAGGAGAGAAGAAATGTAACAAATAAGGACAAAGAGTGATACTGGCGAGAACAGGCCATTTGAAAGGAAAAGAAAAAAAAAAAGCGCTCCAAAGCCCACCGCGTGGATCCGCCCAGTCTGCTATTAAGGGGATTCATGGAACGCTGGGGACATCTTGTGGCTCTGCTGGGTACTGCAGGCATTGCAGCTCGGCACCGAGAGACCACACTGTCCCTTGCATGTCAAGCAGGCTATCCCAGCTCTTGGAGACCTGGGAGACAGACTCACGATCCTTAAAGAGTGCAGATTTTCTAGTCCCTTACTGTCCGAGAAGTCCCATCTCCCCTGACATCTAGGTATACAGAAGAAAGTCTCACTTCTGCTTTCACATTCATTTCCCCTGCCTGTTAGAGAAGGAGCGACTTAGCTCCAGCAACACCAGGAAGCCCGTAACTGGGCTGGAGGCTTTCCGAGTGGCATTAAGTGCCCCAGAAGGGAGATGAAGGATGTAGGACACTGCCGAGCCTTGAGCAACTCCAGGGTGGGCTTTGTCCCCTCTGTGACAGACTGGTGGCACAAGTGGCCACTTCTTTGTCTCCTTTAACTGTGAACAAGGGGCCGACACGGGGTGCATCAGCTCAAGCCGCCACTTGCGGGACTGGTTCCATGCTGGAGCGCCGCTTCATGTCCTGGGGCTGCTCTGCTCTGGGTCCAGCGCCTTGATCGTGCGCAGGGCAAAGCAGCGGAAGAGGACCCCAAGTAGGGCCCCTGCACCCATGTGGGAGACCTGGGTGAAGTTCCTGGCTCCTGGCGTCAGCCTGGCTCAGTCATTGTGGTCATTTGGGGAGTGAACCAGTGGGTGGAAAATCACTGTCACTCTTTCAAATAAACGAATTTTTTTTTTAAACCCACATGCCAGTCTGTCGCGTGGCTGTTCGGAAGTGCACAGCCGGCTGCGTTAGCTGTGCGCACGTTCACTGCACATCAGCGTCCAGATCGTTTTCATCGCCCCTCCCCCTCCCCCTGCCCCAGCCCCTGGGAACCACATCCTGCTGTTTCTAGGAGTCTGACCACTAGACATTTCACGGAAGAATCAGAGACCTTCCAGGACTGGCTGACATCCTCCAGGTGCACCCCCCGCTGCAGTGTGGGGGCAGGACCCCTTCATTTAAAGATCGAATACTCTGCCACTGTTATGTGCAAACCACACGCTCCTCCATCCGTCCCTGGACACCCAGGCTGCCTCCACATCTTCGCTGTGTGCCGCAAGGAACATGGGCGTGCTGCCGTTTCTTTTTTGACATCTGTGAAGACTCAATGCAGAACGGGTTAACTGGGGGTGGGCACTGTGGCACAGCCGGCCAGGGCACCACGTGAGATCCCCCATCCCGTACCAGAGTGCTGGTCCAAGGTTACTCCACTTCCCAGCAGGCTTCCTGCTAGTGCATCCTGGGAGGCTGCAGATGGCGGCCCAACTCCTCAGGCCCCTGCCACCCACGGGGGAGGGATCAGGCTGGGATTTGGGGCACTTGGCAAACCCTGGCTGTAGCAGCCATGTGGGGAGAGAAAAAGCAGACGAAGATTGCTCTTTCTGCCTTTCAAGTGCATGAAAATAAAATTTTAAAAAATTTACAAAAGCAGAGAATGGCTGGCTGGGTCCCACTCTGGAGCACAGGTGGACGACGGTGACTTGGAAGGAAGGGGCGCAGAGCCCTGATTCTCGTATCGGTTGAGGAACCGGAACTTCCCCGCGTGGTCTGTGAACTGTGGGAAACACTCACCATCCAGCATGAGCTAGCTAGCAACAAAGAACACTGCTCAACTGTGCATAGATAGCGCGTTTCCCAAGAGTAGGCAGTGGGGCTGGTGGTGTGTGTAGCAGGATAAGAGCTGTCTGTGGCCGGCATTCAACATGAGTGAGCGCTGGTTCAAATCCTGGCTGCTCCACTTCTGAATCAGCTCCCTACTCATGTGCCTGGGAAAGCAGCGGAAGGTGACCCAAGGGCTTGGGCCCCTGCACCCATGTGGGAGACCTGGATGGAGTTCCAGGGCTCTTGGCTTTGGCCTGGGCCAGCCCTGGCCACCATTTAGGGAGTGAACCAGCAGATGGAAGATCTTTCTCTCTCTGCCTCTAACTCTGCCTTTCAAATAAATAACAAATCTTTAAACAAACAAACAAAAAACTAGGCAACAGATTATTGGCAACTTGCAAGCTAAAATCTTATGACTCCATCTTAACATCATTATATATTGCTATTAGTTTTTTTCTCGTTTCTCATATACCTTGTATTCAAGGAATAAAAAAATGAGAAATAAGAAAACATACACACTTAGACACTAGAGAAGATGGGAGCATAAAGTTATCACAAATCTTTGCTAGGCCATAAACTGCTGTTTTTAGGATTATAAAGATTAAGGAGACACTTTTAAAAATTCATTGCCCAAACAGCAGTGTGACAGTATAAAGAAACCCAAAGAAAATGATATATCCCAGGCCGGCGCCGCGGCTCACTAGGCTAATCCTCCGCCTTGCGGCGCCGGCACACCGGGTTCTAGTCCCGGTCGGGGCGCTGGATTCTGTCCCAGTTGCCCCTCTTCCAGGTCAGCTCTCTGCTATGGCCCAGGAGTGCAGTGGAGGATGGCCCAAGTGCTTGGGCCCTGCACCCTATGGGAGACCAGGATAAGCACCTGGCTCCTGCCATCAGATCAGCGCGGTGCACCAGCCGCAGCGCACCGGCCATGGCCGCCATTGGAGGGTGAACCAATGGCAAAAGGAAGACCTTTCTCTCTGTCTCTCTCTTTCACTGTCCACTCTGCCTGTCAAAAACAAAAAACAAAAAAAAAAAAAAAAAAAAGCAAAAAAAAGAAAATGATATATCCCATTTTAACATATTACCTTTTCATTTTCTCAAATTTTCATGTTATGGTCATGGTTAAATTTTCATATATAGCACAAATGAGTTTTCACACAGCTACCTAAGGATTACAAGGGTCATCTTCCTTGTTTTGCATTCTACTGGCTTACACTCTGTACTTAATGATTCTTAGATGCTAGTTATCACCACAAGGAGTAGTGTGTTATACCTGGTCACGCACCACACCTTGGTCAGCACAGACAGAATGCTGTTAGGTGCACAGGCTTCGGAGACAGGCATCCAAGTGTGAACCCTGTGACCTTGAGCCAAGCAGCCGGCGTGTGCCTCAGCCCCTCACTTGAGAAACAGGGACAGCGATGGTACCTACCTCACAGGACTGCTATGTTAAATGGAACGAACTATGCGAAGCGCTTGGCAGACAGCCTGTGCACTTGCAACGAGAGCTATTTGTAGTAGCTGTAAAATCAGTTTCAGGGGTTCTGCTCACAACGCTTCCTCCCTGACAGCTCACCCACCGGGAGGAGGAATCCACTACTCTTTTTGCTGTGACATCACTTTAAAAGGGCTCAAAACCTGCTCTGCCACCGGGCCCCCCGTGTGCATCTCCTCTGGCGCTTCTAGCGAGGCTGGACGGGCTGGTGGGAAACGGACACAGCAGATAAAAAGGATTTTCTTGTCTCTGAGATCTTGGTTACCTCGCTGGGGCAGCGGGGCCTAGGAGGTGAACCTGAAGTTCCTTCCTGGACTAACTTTTTTTTTTTTTTTTAAAGATTTATTTATTTATTTGAGAGGCAGAGGTATAGGTACAGAGAGAACCAACTGCTGGTTCCCTCACTCCCTGAATGGCCACAATGGCCAGAGCTGAGCTGATCCAAAGCCAGGAGTCAGGAGCTTCTTCCAGAGCAAGGAATTCCTCGGGGTCTCCCGCGTGGGTGCAGGGGCCAAGCACTTGGGGCATCTTCTACTGCTTTCCCAGGCATAGCAGAGAGCTGGATCAGAAGAGGAGCAGCTGGGACTAGAACCAGCGCCCATATGGGATGCCGGCACTGCGGGCGGGGCCTTTACCTGCTCCTCCACAGCGCCAGACCCCAGGCCTAGCATTTGATGTTCTTACTTCCACCTCTCTGAGAGCTGTTACTATCCCACTGTGAGAAACGGTCTACTTTGTTCCTGATCTGCCTGCTGGGATACTTACAGGGAGCAGGTAGGAGTACCAGACATATACTGCTAGAATGATCTGGATCTAGGGATGCTCTTCGGGCAAACGACCGAACCTCCACAGCCCACGTGGAGGCCTCTGGATGTCCCTCTGCCCTTCTCTTTCTAACTAGCTTTGGCTACACGACGCCCGGTCAGCCAGAGGCACCATGAAGAGCAGTAACCGCCACCAGAGCTGCAGCCCAGAAGCAATGAGAGAAGGCAGCGTGGGCTAAAGATGGAACGAACGGTCTCTAATTAAAGAGCGCGACGCAGCATTCGCTTCTGAGGACATGGGGCAGCTGACCCAGATAGGGCTAAATAAAGCCAAAGACATCCAGAATAGGAGCAGAGCTAGAAATAGAAGGCAAACTGAGGAGGTGGAGGGGGCACTGGTGCTTGTGTTGGTCAAGCCGCACAGGCAGCTGTTTCGTTGCTAAGGTGGGACCGCGTGGATGGGATTCAGAGGCCGGCCAGGAGGCAGCCACCACTGGTCTGTGTGAATGAGGAAATGGGGACGTCCCAACGAGAAGGAAGTCTCTCAGAGCTGCTGACCTTAGAGCCGGGAGAGGCCTCGCTGCTGATTAGCGCCCACGAGTGGCTGCAAGACGATCCTTTCTCCGTGAGGCTCAGAGCTCACCACTGCGCTGGGAAAGGAAAATCAGAAAATCCCAGGGCTTGAAAGACGTTCCCAGCTGTACTGTCACGGAAAGACCAGAGGGCTGGGAGGGGATCTGAATGCAGCTCCACCACATTCCTGCTATCTGACGAAGCTGGCCGGTGTTTTGGCGCAGGGCACCTGCCAGTTTGAGTCCTAGCTGCTCTGCTTCTGATCCAGTTTCCTGCTGATCAGCCTGGGAAAGAAGCACAAGCTGGGCCGAGTGCCTGGGGCCTTTCTATCCACGTGTAACACTAGGATGGAGGTCCTGATCTTGGCTTTGGCCTGGCCAGACCTGGCTGCTGTAGCCGTCTGGGGCTTCAACCAGTGGACAGAAGACTGATCTCTCTCTGCCTTTCAAATAAACAAACATATTTTCAAACACCTTTGAGCTTCAGTCTTTGTGTAGGTAAATCAAAGCCTACCTGGGGACATAAGGAAAATCACCTTATCTTTGGTTTGAGCACTATTTTACCTCTGTGACTGCAGCCAACCGGAGAACCAGAGTCTGACCTTGGTGCCTGTCCCACTGATGCTCTCGCCGGCTCAGCAGCTGTGGGGTAGAATAACTCTCCAGCAGGAAAAATCTTAGCAAACATTTTATTAACACACGCTGTCACGCAGGGCTATGTAAGAGTCCTCAGAACACTGCCGTGCGTGCGCCGCAGACGCCGGAATGGTGCTCACGTCCTTGTCTCCCATCTGGCTTCCAGTCCGCAGTGCTTTCCCTGGTCTGGGCTTGCTGCAGCTCACCCTGTCCACCTCTCCATGCAGAAGATCCAGACGGTGACACTCTGTGCCTCTGCAGTGGCAGGGGCTCCTCATGACGAAACCAGAAGGGAGAAAAACCTAGCGTCGGCTGATCAGAGGGCATTCAGACTCCACTTCTCATTCCAGTCCTCTCCGGGCAGGGGCTGGAATATCTTCAGGATGAACACAAAGATTCCCACTGCCGGAATATTCGGAACACTTTCCTTGATTTCTCGGAGAGACTCTATAGGTAGAAAAACTCATTATTAGGATTAAATTCCTGGATAAAGGATAGGTAATAGCTTTAGGGCTCATCTATAAACCTCTCTCATAATGATCTAGCTAGGTCTAGGACTGAGTAAAAATTCATTTTATATTGTGTTATACCTAAGAATATCTAAGTTAGACTTAAAAGATCAAGAAACCCACCTTCTGTCGGCTGGGGCTCACTCACTCTGAGCCTCTAGGACACGCCCGTGTCCTCCCTCCATGCCCCTGTCCTCCCTCACGCCTGCTCTCCTCCCTCACGCCTGCTCCCCTCCCTCCACGCCCGTGTCCTCGCCCGCACGTGAGGGTGGCACTGGGGGCTTGCCTTCAGCACGCACACATCTTGCACTGGTGCCCCACGCACAGTGCTGAACTCGCTCTGGTTCCTCACTTCCTACAAAGATTCGCATTTCCGAGAGGCCCAGCTGCACGAGCCTGAGTTTCCACTCCGCCCACGGCTGCCTCCGCTTCCCGCTGCAGGTAGCAGGGAGGCTTGGTCACGCCTGTGTAGGGTGCTGGGAGTCCGAGGAACGGTGTCACGGCGCACAGGCACTCGCTGGGAGATGATGACCTCAGTGGCTCAGCGCTCGGCTGCCCCCCACCCCACCCCGGCCGCGAGAGCTGCGCGACACAGCAGACGCCATGCTTAGAAGAGGTCTCGGTGGGAGGACAAAGAACAATCCCCACCGGCCCCAGCTTGTTATCTCCTCTGTGAATGAGTGTGCCAATAAAAATGTCCCAAGAGGGAAAGTGGGAGCTCCTCCTAATGACCACGAGGAATTTAGTTAATGAGAACGTGGGAAGAAATGGAAGTTGAAAAAAATACTATCAATCTTTTGCCACCATCAAGATCTTCTGCCATAGTCTCACTAAGCTTTGGCTGTCCCAGGGGTCACAGCAGCTGTGGGAAGGTTCAGGAGTAGCTACCAAAAAGGATCCAGAACCCAGGGCCAGTTATGAGGCCAACTTTTCCCTCTACAAACAGAAGCAAAAAACCAGACCCAAGCCTGTGGCTTTTTCTCTGTAGTGTGACAGTGACAGCGGAAAGTCTTATAAAAACTGCCAACACCTACGTCCTGAAGTCAGGAAGAGAGGCTCTGTGTGCACTGACAGAGTTCACTCTCCAATCTAAGAGGCGGCTCAACAGTGACCTTCAAGCAGCTTTACATATTCTCAAGAAGTGACACGTTGGAAGGCGGCAGGTGTTTTTGCCTGGGAGAGCCTGGGAAGCCTTCAGCTGCTCCCCTGGGCGTTCTGGGCATGAACGCATCTCCTTGGGCTTCCAGCATCTCCACAGTGCCCACCAGTGCAACCCTGCGACCCCCGAAACGGAGAACCTGGAATGCCACTGGCACCTGTGGCTCTCTGATGGCAAGGATTATTTTACTCTGTCCTCGCACAGGACAGAGGTCAGAAATTGTTTTATTTATACCAAGCCACAAAGCCAATCTGGGAGTGAGCCAGCAAAGGAAACTAGTTTTCCATGACTCCTAATGTCCTCTCTACCACTTCCGGTTCTCACACAGAGCATGCGTGTGACTTGATTTCTTGGGTGCCGCGATGGCTCTGTATCTACCACACTTGAGACCTGCAGCAGTCATGACCGCGATGGCGACTGGAGGCCAGGGCAGTCTGGGCTGTAGAAGAGAGCAAAGGGACGTGCCCAGCGTGACAAATGGAACCATCAGGTGGGTGTCGGGGCACAGTGCTCCCAACAGCTAACTGGCCAGCCTCCCAGTGCCAGTGGCAGCTCCTGATGGGAGACGCCGTGTTCTGCAGTGTGAGGCCACCATCTATTTCTGCTTCTGCCCTCCTTTTCTACTTGGAGCCATTTTAGTTGGAAGAACAAAGAACTCTTCAGAGCTATTGGAATGCCACTGTTACAGTGCAGAAAGATGGAGCCGGTTCCAGGCCTGTTCTCTAGCATGAAACCAGAATGGGTTTAACTTAAGTGATGAAAGCTAAGGACGTGGGGGCTGGCGCTGTGGTGTCGCAGGCTAAGCCACTGCTGGTTCAGTTCCCGGTTGCCCCACTTCCGATCCAGCTCCCTGCTAATGCATCTGGGAAAGCAGCAGAGGACAGCCCAAGTCTTTGGGCCCCTGAACCCCCAGGAGAGACCTTGATAAAGCTCCTGGCTCCTGGCTTCAGCCTGACCCAGCCCCAGCCACTGCGGCCATTTGGGGAGTGAACTGGCAAATGGAAGCGCGCGCGCTCTCTCTCTCTTTCTGTAACTCTGCCTCTCAAGTAAAATAAATAAAACTTAAAAGAAGAAAGCAAGCAAGCAGGCTCAGGGCAGGCAGGTGTGCGGTGGCTCAGCTCACCATGGACTCGGCCTCGGGAGACTGCTTAGACTGCTTGTGGGCCAACAGCAGGGTCAGCACTGCCTTCCAGCCGGGCTGCGGGGGGCTGCCGTCGGGTTTGGCTCCTCCGTTCTCCCGCGTCTCCTTGCCGAGTGTGATATTCACCCAAGGGCACCAGTCTCTGTGCTGAGAGGTGGGATCAAAGAAGCCCCGGGAAGCCGCGTCCTGAGGGAGGAGGAAGAGAAAGCGCGCGGCGGGCAGATGGTAGGCAAATTCAGGAGGCAGCGCTCAGCCATCACGCCCGGCCCCACGACGGCCCCCACGATGGCCCCACGACGGCCCCACGACAGCCCCACGACGGCCCCCACGACGGCCCCCACTGCCGCCCGTACTGCTGGGGTTTATGTTGTCCAGTAAACCCTCTGCACTGGCCCCTCATTTTCTTTCTGCTTTCACTGCTTTTGTGGTGAATAAACTGAGCCCTACCTCACCGCTGTCCCCTTGGCCAAGATACTCATTAGCTCTCCAGAACCCATCCCGAAGGAGCAAGTGCAAAACCCTTCCATTCTTCCCTCCGGCCAACACACCCGCCCCGAGTGTGAACTTACTCACAGGGCCAGGAAAAGGCTCCCGCCCACCCTCCGCGTGCACGGCTCTCTCCTCGCACTCACCGAGCTGCTGGAGGAGCAGAGGCGAGGCCGCTTGGCTTTCCGGACGGGGCTGGAGGGCACTTCCAGGCCAGCGCCGTCTCCAGGCCCCATGCTGCGCGTCACCGGGCGGGTTCTGGTGGTGGGGCTGGCCGCCTCCGACTCCGCTCGCTCAACGGGACTGGAAGAGTCCCAGCTCCGCGTCCGGCAAACGATGGGACCCGGGCTCTTTTCAGGCTGAAGGAGAGGGGAGATGAAGGAAATACACGGGTGATGCTAATGAGTACAGCCGGAAGTGTTTCTAGAAGCATGTGGAAGTGAGTATTTGACAGTTGAAACCATAAGATTATAATTTCTAGACTGTCTACATAACTAAACTCTTCAGAGAAAATTATGTATATATTTTCAAGATTTATTTATTTATATTTATTCAAAAGGCATACTGACACAGAGAGAGAGAGACAGAGAGATCTTCTATCTGCTGGTTCACTTCCCAAAATGTCTGCAATGGCCAGGGCTGGGGCTGGCTAAAGCCAGGAGCCTGGAACTCCATTTGGGTCTCCCACATGGGTGGCAGGGGAGCCACCATCCACTACCTTCCCAGGTGCATTAGCAGGAAGCTGGATCCGAAGCAGAGCAGCTGCGACTTGAACCAGCACTACAACACGGGATGCTGGTGCTAAAGGTGGCAGCTCAGCTCTCTATGCCACAATGCTAGCCCTAAGCCGAACTTCTATAATGAATTTCTGATCAGTGTAGGTAGAATGAAACTCCACAATTTCTAACTTTTTACCAACACGACTTTCGAAAAGAATGCTGTTAAAAATCTGTCCCGGGGCCAGCACTGTTGCATAGTGGGTAAAGCTGCCTCCTGCTGTGCTGGAATCCCATATGGACACTGGTTCAAGTCCCGGCTGCTCCACTTCGGATCCAGCTCTCTGCTATGGCCTGGGAAAGCAGTGGAAGACGGCTCAAGTCCTTGGGCCCCTGCACCCATGTGGGAGACCCGGAGGAAGCTCCTGGCTCTGGATCAGCACAGTTCTGGATTTTGCGGCCACCTGGGAAGTGAACCAGTGGATGAACACCTTTCTCTTTTTGTCTCTTTGTTCGTAACTCTGCCTTTCAAATAAATAAGCAAATCTTTAAAAAAAAAATCTATCCCAACAGGGAGGAGTGTTTGGCACAGCAGCTGAGACACTGCCTGGGATTCTTGCCATCCCTCATCAGGGTGCTTGGGTTCAGGTTCTGGCTCGGTTCTGCTACAGCTTTCTGCTAACATGTACCTTGGGAGGCTGCGAGATGATGGCTCGCATACCTGGGCCCCTGTACCTATGTGGGAGACCCGGATTGGGTTCCAGGCTCCTGGCCTTGGTCTAGCCCAGCCCCAGTTGTTGCAGGCCTTTCGGGAGTGAACTAGCAGATGGAAGATCTTCCTCTCCCTCTCCCCAAACCACCCAAGTCCGTACCTGCTCTGAGCCTGGGGAAAACGTGGCATCCTGGCTGCGGGTCATCATCCTTCGGGGAGATTCCGGCACCGCAGGGACGCGTTCTGGCCGCCCCTCAGGGCCCAGGACGGGCGAGCTGGTCAGGCCGAAGGACGTGTCCAGGTCGGTGGTGGAGGCCTCGATCTGCTGGAAGCCCCACAGCCCCACCTTCCTCATACACTGTGAACATGCTATCAGGGAGAGCTGCACAGGCTCCAGGGAGGAACTAAACAGGGAGGGACGAGACAGAGGGAGGGTTTTTCAAAGGGTAGCAGTTCCAAGAGACTAAGCGTACTGATTTGTCACCACACTTTATCTTGTCAAACGAAACTCTGGAACAGTCGGGCAGACGGGACCACGTCCTCTCAGAGCCCCTGCCCTGGTCTCAGGTCCCCAGGTCATCATCTCTCACATACTTCCTTCAGACAGACACAGCAGTCGTGGTGTGCTCCTCATGGCAAAACTGCTTTCCTGTCCTTTTCACAACTTTTTCTATTTAAACGGAAACCACTTGTTACTCTACCAAAGAGAGCATATTTAAAAGAAACAAGACTGGTTTTTAAGGGCAGGAGCTCCACCTAGTGGCTAAGGAGCTCACAGCCCACATTAGAGAACCTGGGTTCGAGACCCAACTCCAGCTCCTGACTCCAGCTTCCTGCTAATGGAGACCCTGGGAGGCAGCAATGACGGCTCAAGCAGTTGGGTCCCTGTCACTCATGCAGGACACCAGTAATGAGTTCCTGGCTCCTGGCTTAGGTCTGGCCCAGTCTGGGCTGGCTGCTGTGTGCACTGAGGAAGTCAACCAGGAGAGGGAAACACAGCAGGGCACCTAGCGGGCTCCAGCAGCTGTTCTCTTTGGTGTTTTTCTAATCAAACTGATTTTTCTTCCTCTTCAAGGACAGAAAGGAAATTATTTTCTCAAGGAGCCTTTATCGTTTATAGGAACCCAAATTCCTAGTTGGAAAGTGACAGGACAACACAGCTTAGAAGCAAACACCTGGGACTGGTGTTGTGGTGTAGTGGGTGAAGGCACCCCCAGCAATGCTTCCCACATGGGTGCTGGATCGAGTCCCAGCTGTTCCACTTCCAATCCAGCACCCTGCTAATGCACTTGGGAAAACAGTAGATGTCCCAGGTCCTTGGCCCCCGTAGGAGACCATGATGGAGCTCCTGGCTTCTGGCTTCAGACTGGCCCAGCCTCAGCTGCTGCAGCCAGGTGAACCCACAGATGGAAGATCTCTGTGTCCCTCCCTCTCTCTCCCTCTGTAACTCTGCCCTTCAAATTAACAAAACAAGGGGCCAGCACTGTGGCACAGTGGGTTAAAGGCTCGGCTGCAGAGCCAGCGTCCTATATAGGCACCGGTTAAAGTCCCAGCTGCTCTGCTTCCAATCCAGCTTCCTGTTAATGCACCTGGAAAAGCAGTGGAGGATGGCCCAAGTGCTTAGGCCCCTGCACACACATGGGAGATCTGGAAGAAGCTCCTGACTCCTAGCTTCTGATCGGCTCAGCTCTGCCGTTTTGGCCTTTTGGGGAGTGAACCAGAGGATGGAAGACCTCTCTTTCTCTCTCTATCTCTATCTCTCTCTCTCTAACTCTTTCAAATAATTAAAATAAATCTTAAAAATTAAAACAAATTTTTTTTAAAGTAAAGACCAAAATAAAAAATTTCCAAAGTTCTAACGCTAGTTTTGTCACTAGTCTTACTACTGGTACCCCGTTACTACCCTCAAGTTTCTTTTGTCTCTGTCTCACAGGAAGCATCAAGTGCTTTCTAGATACCACCAGTGACTTATGGGTATGAGTCCACACTGCTACCACAGCTCATGCACCCGGACAAAACCTGCTGACTAACCTACATGCCCAGCCACACAGAGAGAGAACACAGGCAGTGACGTGGACTTGGATGTCTGAGCCCAATTTGGTGGTTGTTTTTCTCTCATCCATTTGGTGATCAAGTTCATCTTCAAGCAGGTGTAAGAGAAGACTGATCTTGTCTTCAGTCAAACACTGCAAAGGAACAAAGGAAAAAACAAGTTTCTAGCATTATACATAATGATACATCTAGCTGGTACAAGGCAAAAATCAGGAAATAAAAAACAAACATGAAGACAGTTCCCTTCACAGAGAAGACTTACTACTAGGACAGGGTTAAGGTGTCACACAGAAACTTCCGGAACTTCCCTGGATCTGCTGATTGAGAAAGGGGACAGTTCTCCTGAAACTACTAAGATTTGTTTAGTACTAAATTTTTTCAGTTTACCAACTGGAGATTTTCCTCTTAAGCCTGAAAACTTCACAAAACGTCAACAGATGACTTTTTACATCTTGGCCTGACACTGAATGCACCCTCTGTCAGAACAACAGAACTTGCCAGCCTTTATTTTCTTTCCTAATAGTAGAGGACTATGAAGGGGATAAAAACTGCCATGGCTGAGGGCAGAGTGACATTTATAACAGATATCAGAGGTTAACAGTCTGGTGTGAAAAGCCAACCAGACTCCCAACTCAAAGAAGCAAAATCATCAGCTGCTACTTGCTACAGAAAGCTTGTCTTCACTGAGTACCCACAGGGGATGAAATGGGATGTAAATCGTCACGTTCAAAGCACACATGGGCCAGAGCATTTAACATTTCTATTCACAAGGGGAAGAAAGTTTATAACTTCATTTCTAGCACTTTTTTTTTGAAAATGGGATGCAATAAGCCATATGTGGTCAAACTTCAAGATCTTATGTTATGGGGCTGGCACTGTGGAGCAGTGGGTTAATGCCCTGGCCTGAAGCGCCAGCATCCCATATGGGCGCCGGTTCCAGACCTGGCTGCTCCACTTCCAATCCAGCTCTCTGCTATGGCCTGGGAAAGCAGTAGAAGATGGCCCAACCAGCTCTCTGCTGTGGCCAGGGAGTGCAGTGGAGGATGGCCCAAGTGCTTGGGCCCTGCACCCGCATGGGAGACCAGGAGAAGCACCTGGCTCCTGGCTTCAGATCAGCGCGGTGCACCGGCTGCCGTGGCCATTGGAGGGTGAACCAACGGCAAAAGGAAGACCTTTCTCTCTGTCTCTCTCTCTCACTGTCCACTCTGCCTGTAAAAAAAAAAAAAAAAAAAAAAAAGAGAGATGGCCCAAGTCCTTGGGCCCCTGCACCCATGTGGGAGACCAAGAGGAAGCTCCTGGCTCCTGGCTTCGGATTGGTGCAGCTCTGGCGTTGCAGGCAACTGGGGAGTGAACCATCGGCTGGAAGACCTCTCTCTCTCTATGTAACTCTGACTTTCAAGTAAAATACATAAATCTTAAAAAAAAAAAAAAAAAAGGTCTTAGGGGCTGGCGCTGTGGCGTAACGGGTAAAGTTGCCGCCAAAGACACTGGCATCCCACATGGTACCAGTTCTTGTCCCAGCTGCTCCTCTTCCCCTCCAGCTCTCTGCTATGGACTGGGAAAGCAGCAGAAGATAGCCCAAATTCTTGGGACCCTGCACCCAGTGTGGGAGACCCAGAAGAAGCTTCTAGCTCCTGGCTTCGGATCAGCCCAGCTAGGGCAGCTGCAGCCATTTGAGTAGTGAACCAGTGGATGGAAGACCTCTTTCTGTCTCTCTCTCCTCGCTCTCTCTGCCTCTGTAACTCTACCTTTCAAATAAATAAATAAATCTTAAAAAAAAAAATGCTTAAATGTTTCAGTTGAACTCACTTACTCAAACCGGCAACAGTCACCTTTCAGGTGGAGACTGGAAAGGTCAGCTAAGAGACAAGCAGTTCCCTCTGCAACAGTCTGTATCTCGCTGCTAAAAAACCCGCTTTGTGCACAAATGTGCGTGACAACTGGAGGCCGCCGCAGCTCGCCAGGGAAACCTCACCATAGTTTTCAAGTCCTCAGGCCTCAGGGAAGGCAGCTGGAGGTCCAAGTGACAAAGGCTCTGAAAGCGGTCCGTGAACTCACTCATGAGGACAGCAGGCTCCTCCAACGGCAACATCCCAAATCGGTCTACGGAAAAGCAGCCGGCAGATTATATTGGTGGGGACTGTACAGAATAACAAATACGTGTAGAACAGCTGGGGAAGTTTAAAGTCCATCAACTCTTGGATAATATTAAACACATGGAGGCTTGGCGTTGCGGTGCAGTGAGCTAAGCCACTGCTTGTGGCACCCCGTATGAGTCCCGGCTGCTCTATTTCCAATCCAGCTCCCTGCTAATGCCCCTAGAAAGGCAGGGGGTGGTAGACCAAGTACTTCGGCCCTGCCACCGATGTGGAAGACCCAGATAGAGTTTTGGGCTCCTAGCTTTGGCCTGGCCCAGCCCTGGCTGCTACAGCCATTGAGAAGTGAACCAGCAAACGGAAGATCTCTCCATGTCAGTCTCTCCTTCTCTCCGTCACTCTTTCAAAAAATAAATAAAAACCTTTTAAAAATCACTGATTTTTGTTTTGATGGGACTATAAGATTCTATTTTTGACTGTCTATGGAGTAGTCTGTACCTTTTATATCTTCAAGTATTTACAGATGAAATGGTATGTGTTTGGAGTTGAGTTTCGAAACACAGGAGGCAGGAGGTGTTAGGAATGTAGAAGAAACAAGATCAGCTGGTCATTGCTGAAGTTTGGAGATGGGGGTTTCATGACATTATTCTTTGTACTTTTATTTCTGCATGAAATTGTTGCCTTAAAAACTAAGGAAAAAACACACTAAGTGTAAAGCAGTTTATTGAAGGTGTAGGCATGGACAGATGACAGGGCTTAAAGAACTCGCGTTTTAGGGGCAGGTGTGGTGGTGCAGCAGGTTAAGCTGTAGCTTCAGATGCCTGCATCCCACACTGAGTGCCTGACTCAAATCCCAGCTATTCCATGCTTCTGATCCAGCTTCCTGCTAGCGCACCTGAGAGGAAGCAGGTGCTGACTCACGTACTTGGGTCCCTGCCACCCATGTGGGAGACTCAGATGGAATTCCTGACTCTTGGCTTCAACCTGGTCTAGCCTTGGCTATTGCAAGCATTTGGAGGAGTGAACCAATGGACAGAAGATCTCTGACTAGATCTTAAAAAAAAAAAAAAGACTGTGAATAAACCTATCTTTTAATTCCACTTTTCTATGTACCAAAGCACCCTCATCCTGTTGGCTGTCCACCCAGCAGCTGGCTCCTGGCTCTTGCCTTGCTGTCGGAAGCAAGTTTTGTTCAGAATCTCCCCTTCTCACCAGTGGCTCTGGGTAATTCATGTGTCTCCACCAACCACCACAGCACTCTTAGCAGAGACCCGTTTAGGAAGGGACATTGGACCCAGTTGTGGCCAATGAGATGAGGGGGGAAGCCTGGGAGGGTAGCATTCTGACTACAGGAAGTTCTTCTACCAGGGGCATCCACATGTGACTCTTCAAACTTCTGCCACCAAGCAACCTTGACAAACTAGTTTTAGAACAAGAAGATCTGCTTCTTGGAAGAACTGCGTCCTTGGTGATATCAGTGAGCCAGTAAATTAACCAATACTGGTATGAGTCTACCTTTGGACTTTTGTTAGGAAATAGAATACCTCTTCCTATTGTTTAAGCCGGGGGGGGGGGGGGACCTTTTTCCCCGACAAGGGTCATTTAGATTTTTATAACATCATTAACAGGCCATACAGAATTGTCAGCTGGAAAACCAGCCTGACTCTACAGGATCAGACCAAATGATTCCGCGGGCCTCCTGCTGCCCTTGGGTTGGATGCTCCCCACTCCCGGTTTAAGCTATTTTGCTGTTTACTCTTCTTCCTGCTTTCCTTCCTCGTTCTCTCTCTCCCCTGTCCTCCTCCTCCTCCCCCCGCCCTGCCCCTGCCAAGCTTCCTGACATTCAGCCAGATCTGATCGGGCAGGGAGTTCTCAGGAAATGTTCCTCCGGTTTAAGTTCAGTACAAAAGATCAACAAAAGCGGGGAGAGCAAAGGTCCAGAGGATGGCACATGTGGGGAATGCTAAATAGTTTCACAGGAGTGGACTCACAGTGTGCCTGTCAGAAGAGCAGCAGGAACTAAGGCTAAATTGTAAACAGTGGCCATGATTTTATTAATGTATGTGATGAGAAACTATGGAAAGAGTGCCAGCAATGTGGCCACTTTCCCGCTAACTCTTCCAACTAAATATCTCTCTCTCTCTCTCTCTCTCTCTTTAAAGATTTATTTAGTTAGTTGAAAGGTAGACTTAGAGTGAGAAAGACGGAGAGATCTTCCATCCACTGGTTCACTCCCCAAATGGCCACAATGGCTAAGAGTATGCCAGGAGCCAGGAGCTTCTTCTGGATCTCCCACGTGGGTGTAGGGATCCAGGGCCTTGGGCCATCTTCCACTGCTTTCCCAGGCATATTAGCAGGAATCTGGATAAGGAGTGGAACAGCCAGAATTCGAACGGGCACCCATATGGGATGCTGGCACTGCAGGCCACAGCTCAACTTGCTGTACCACAGCGCTGACCCCAATACATTTTTTTAAAGGGAAAAAGAGGGGCTGATGTGGCATAGCAGGCAAAGCGGCTGCCTGCAGCACCAGCATCCCATATGGGTGCTGTTTTGTGCATCAGCTGTTCTACTTCCAATCCAGCTCCCTGCTAATGGCCTGGGAAACGCCGTGGAAGATGACCAAGTGCTTGGTCCCCTACACCCACGTGGGAGACTCTGAAGAGGCTCAAGGCTCCTGGCTTCAGCCAGGCCCAGCCCTGGCCATTGTGGCCATCTGCACAGTGAAATAGCAGATGGAAAATCTCTCCCTGTCTCTCCCTCTCTCTATAACTGTTTCAAATAAATAAATAAAATCTTTTTAAAGAGAGAAACTACTAAAAGTTTTTTAAAACTCTACACAGCTTTTAAAAAAATGTTTATTTAGTTTCATTTTTCATCCACTTCAAAGGCAGAGTGATAGAGAGGGAGACCTTCCATTTGCTGGTTCATTCCTCAAGTGTCTGCAATAGCAGGGCTGGGCCAGGCTGAAGGCAGAAGTTCCAAACTCCATCTGGATCTCCCACACAGGTGGCAGGGGCCCAAGCACTCGAGCCATCACCTGCTGCCTCCCAGGATGCATTAGCAGGAAGCTGGGTCAGAAGCAGAGGAGCCAGGACTCAAACTGACACTGATATGGGATGTGGGCATCACAACCAGTGATTTAAACTGTTGCACCACAACACTTGCCCCCAAAAGATTTCATTAATTCATGTGAAAGGCAGAGAGAGAGAGAAATTTTTCATCTGCTGGTTCACTTCCAAAATGGCTGCAATGGCCAGGGCTGGGCTGAAGCCAGGAGCCAGAAACTCCATCTGTGTCTACTTGGGGGCAGGGCCCAGGAAGTTGAATCATATTCCACTCTCTTCCCAGACACATTAGCAGTGCTGTGCATTAGTAGGCTAAGCCTCTGCTTGTGGTGATGGCACCAAATATGGGTGCCAGTTCAAGTCCCGGCTGCTCCTCTTCCGATCCAGCTCTCTGCTATGGCCTGGAAAAGCATTGGAAAATGGCCCAAGTGTTTGGGCCCCTGCACCCACGTGGGAGACCTGGAACAAGCTTCTGGCTCCTGGCTCCTGGCTTTGGATCAGAACAGCTCCAGCTGTTGTAGCCATTTGGGGAGTGAACAGCAGATAGAAGACCTTTTTCTTTGTCTCTCTCTCTGTGTCAGTAACTCTACCTCTCAAATAAATAAATAAAATCTCTAAAAGAAAACTTTAAAAATTAAAAAAAAAAGGGGGGGCTGGCGCTGTGGTGTAGCAGGTTGACCTGGCCTGAGGCATCTGGCCTGAGGCGCCGGCATCCCATATGGGCGCTGGTTCCAGACCCGGCTGCTCTACTTCCTGTCCAACTCTCTGCTGTGGCCTGGGAAAGCAGTGGAAGATGGCCCAAGTCCTTGGGCCCCTGAATCTGTGTGGGAGAATCGGAGGAAGCTCCTGGCTCCTGGCTCTGCATCAGCGCAGCTCTGGCTGTTGTGGCCATTTGGGGAGTGAACCATCGAATGGAAGACCTCTTTCTCTCTCTGCCTCTCCTCTCTCTGTGCAATTCTGACTTTCAAGTAAAATAAATAAATCTTAAAAAAAAAAAAAAAAGCAACAGAGTAGCAACAGAGTAGCTGGGACTTGAACCAGCATTCTGATATGGGACACTGGTGTCAGAAGCAGTAGCTTAATTCACTGTACCACAATGCAGCTTCTGAAAGTGTTTTTTTTTTTTTTTTTAAAGATGAAGTGATATTACAGGAAAGATACATTTGTATACAGTAGAGGCTGTTGGGGTCAGTCTGGAGCCAAAGAAATAAATTTAGAAAATACTAACATGAATAAAAATAATAATCCTGTAAGACACTGGTAGCATAAGTATGGAGAGGAGGAGTATCAACATGCAAAACTCTTTGTGGGGCCGGTGCTGTGGTGTAGCAGGTAAAGTCTCTGCCTGTGGTGCCGGCATCCCACATGGGCGCTGGTTCGAGTCCTGGCTGCTCCACTTTCAATCCAGCTCTCTGCTGTGGCCTGGGAAAGTAGTGGAAGATGGCCCAAGTGCTTGGGCCCACGTGGGAGACCCGGAAGAAGCTCCTGCCTCTTGGCTTCAATTGGCGCAACTCCCAGCAGTTGCAGCCATCTGGGGAGTGAATCATTGGATGGAAGACCTCTCTCTCTCTCTCTACCTCTACCTCTGCCTCTGCCTCTCTGTAACTCTGCCTTTCAAATAAATAAATAAATAAATCTTAAAAAAAGAGAGAGATGCCAGAAAGCAATGCCATCTCTCTACCATGTGAAAAAAAAAAAATAAATAAAATCTTTTTAAAAATTAGTCATTTATTTAAAAGGCAGAAAGACGGAGACAGAGATCTCCCATAGTTGGTTTACTCCCCAAATGCCCACAACAGCTGGGGCTGCACCAGGCCAGAGCCAGCCACCTGATAGCAAACCTGTGGGTTGTAAGGACCCAAACACTGCAGTCAGCACCTGCTACTTCCCAGAGTGTGTGTTAGCAGGAAACTAGAACTGGAAACAGCTAGAACTCAATCCAGGCACTCTGATACGGGATGCAGGTGTTCCAAGTGGTGTCTCAAACCACGGGGCCAAATGTCTACACAAATCATTTTATTTCTTAATATAGCTGCCTCTCATAGACACCAACATCCACAAATGCTCAAGTCCATATGCAGGTGGTATACAGTATTTGCCTAGGAATTATGCATAATCTTCTGTATACTCTACTACTATTTTTAATTACTTAATTAATTTTTATTATTTGAGAGACAGAAAGTGAGAAAGAAGCCCTCTATCTGCCGGCTCACTCCCCAAAAGCCCATGATAACTGGGGCGGGGCCAGGCTGAAGCTGGGAGCCAGGAACTCAAACCAGGTCTCCAACATGGGTGGTGGCAGGGACCCACTTACGTGGGCCATCACCTGCTGCCTCCCCGGGTGGGCATTTGCAGTAAAGTGAGCAGAGCTTGAACTCGAACCAGGCACCCCAATAAAGGATGCAGGAGTCCCAAGCAGCATCTTAACCATTAGGCCAGATGCCTGCTTTAATCATTTCTTGATTACTTATAACACACCATACAACGTACATGCTACATAAACGATGTTATGTGTGTTGTTTAGGGAATAATGACAAGGGAAAACAGTCCAAACACGTTTGACACATCTCACTCAAATACTTTTGATCTGCAACTGGTTGAATGCATGGGTGTGGAATTCACAGATATGGGGTTGACCGTAATCCCTTACAGCAACCTACAGTCAATTTCATCTCTTTTCTCCCCTGATGGGCATTCATGAAGGATTCCTAGCTATCAGTGGTGCTGGAATTAGTCTGAGCTGTCCAACTGGTAATGGCACTGAGCCCCAGTCAAGGCATGAAATACACAGATGAAGAGTACTGATTACTCTCTGTCAGCATGGATCTGCACAAGCTTGACCCCAGTCGTGGAGACTTCCCACCAGAGGGCTCTGCTGTTGAATGGTTTACTTAGCAGGAATAGTTCCACCAATCCACAAAATATTTTAAAACTCCCGGTTGAAGCTACATTTTGGGCTCTCTTACACTAATGTGTTCTGTAGACGTATCAGTGGCTTCTGACCCAAAGCAGGGCATGCTACATGGTAGCTACGCAGGAAGAACTAGGAGCTTGGACTCAGCCTCTCAGCCCTCCCTGAGGTGCCTCTGGCTGTGATGACAGTCCTACTTCAGTGCTATTGTTACCGTGTGCGGTTTCATAGCAATACACCACAGATTTGTAATCACTGTCTCTCGGTCTCCTCAGTCTACATTAGCAACTGAACCCCACTTAACCACCATCGCAGTCATAGTGCATCCTCTAATGGAAGGTGAGACAGAACACAGCGCTGCTGGCAACAGTGGAAAAGCACAGGCTATGAAATCAAACACAACCACAGTTACAGATTCTCTCTAGCTGGTCTCTCTCTCTCTCTTTTTTTTTTTTTTTTTTTTTTTTTGACAGGCAGAGTTAGACAGTGAGATAGAGAGACGGAGAGAAAGGTCTTCCTTCTGTTGGTTCACTCCCCCAAATGGCTGCCATGGCCAGCGCGCTGCAATGATCCGAAGCCAGGAGCCAGGTGCTTCCTCCTGGTCTCCCATGCGGGTGCAGGGCCCAAGCACTTGGGCCATCCTCCACTGCCTTCCTGGGCCACAGCAGAGAGCTGGCCTGGAAGAGGAGCAACTGGGACAGAATCCAGCACCCCAACCGGGACTAGAACCCGGGGTGCCAGCGCTGCAGGTGGAGGATTAGCCTGGTGAGCCACGGCACCGGCCCCTCTAGCTAGTCTTTTTTTTTTTTTTCTTTTTTGACAGGCCGAGTTTAGACAGTGAGGGAGGGACACAGAGAAAGGTCTTCCTTTTTCCACTGGTTTACCCCCCAAGTGGCTGCTACGGCTAGTGTGCTGCAGCCGGTGCACTGCGCTGATCCGAAGCCAAGAGCCAGGCACTTCCTCCTGGTCTCCCATGCGGGTGCAGGACCCAAGGACCTGGGCCATCCTCCACTGACTTCCCAGGCCACAGCAGAGACCTGGACTGGAAGAGGAGCAACCAGGACAGAATCCGGCGCCCCAACTGGGACTAGAACCTGGAATACCGGCGCCACAGGGGGAGGATTAGCCAAGTGAGCCGTGGTGCCTGTCCCTCTAGCTGGTCTTTTTTTTTTTTTTTTTTTGGACAGGCAGAGTGGACAGTGAGAGAGAGAGACAGAGAGAAAGGTCTTCCTTTGCCGTTGGTTCACCTTCCGATGGCCGCTGCGGCCGGAGCGCTGTGGCTGTCGCACCGCGCTGATCTGAAGCCAGGAGCTAGGTGCTTCTCCTGGTCTCCCATGCGGGTGCAGGGCCCAAGCACTTGGGCCATCCTCCACTGCACTCCCGGGCCATAGCAGAGAGCTGGACTGGAAGAGAGGCAACCAGGACAGAATCCGGCGCCCCGACCGGGACTAGAACCCGGGGTGTCGGCGCTGCAGGCAGAGGATAAGCCTATTGGGCCACGGTGCCGGCCCTAGCTGGTCTTAAGAGCTCTGATTCTGTGGCTGGCATTGTGGCATAGCAGGTTAAGCTGTCGCTTGCTGGTTTGAGTCCTGGCTGCTCTACTTCCGGTCTAGCTCCCTGATAATACTCCTGGGAAGACAGCACAAGATGGCCCAAGTCCTAGGGGCCTTGCTACCCATGTGGGAGATCCGGATGGATTTCTAGGCTCCTGCTGCCTGCACGGCCCAGCCCTGGCTGTTGCAGGCATTTGGGGAGTGAAGCAGGGAATGGAAAGTCTCTCTATCTTCTTTGGTCATTTTGCCTTTCAAACCAACCAATCAGTCTAAAAAAAATCTGATTGTTAGCTTCCTCACTTAAAAAATTTGGGTTGCTAACCTCCACCTCCTATAACCCCTGTGAGCATTAAATGGAATAATCAGGAGCCAGAATTGTGACAGACACCACCTGCGGGGGCTGGCGCTGTGGCGTAGTGGGTAAAGCCGCCATCTGCAATGCTGGCGTCCCATATGGGCACTGGTGAGTGTTCTGGCGGCTCCACTTCTGATCCAGCTTCCTGCTATGGCCTGGGAAAGCCTGGAAGATGGCCCAAGTCCTTCGGCCCCTGCACCTGCGTGGGAGATCCAGAGGAAGCTCCTGGCTCCAGGCTTCGGATCGGCACACCTCCAGCAGTAGTGGCCATCTGGGGACTGAACCAGCGGATGGAAGACCTCTCTCTCTCTGCCTCCTCTTTGTAACTCTGACTTTCAAATCAATCTATCAATCTTTAAAAAAAAAAAAAAGACATCTGTGACGCGGGCATCCCATAGCGGCACTGGTTCCAGTTGTGGCTGCTGCTCCACTTATGATCCAGTTCCCTGCTAATGGCCTGGGAAAAACAGTGGAAGATGGCCTGAGTAGCTGGGCCCCTTAATCCCTGTGGGAGACTTGGAAGAAGCTCTTGGCTTTCGGTTTCAGCCTGGCACAGCCCTGGCTGTTGTAGCCACCTGGGGAGTGAATCAGCAGATGGAAGATTCTCTGTCTCGGAGGGGCTGCCTCTGTGGCATAGTAGGTTAAGCATCCACCTGTGGTGCCAGCATCCCATATAGGTGCTAGCTCGAGTCCTGGCTGCTCCACTTCCGAGCCAGCCCTCTGCTGTGGCCTGGGAAAGCAGTAGAAGATGGTCCAAGTCCTTGGGGCCCTGTACCCATGTGAGAGACCTGGAAGACGCTCTTGGCTCCTGGCCCAGCACCAGCCACTGCGACCATCTGCAGAGTGAACCAGCTAACAGAAGACTCTTCTCTTTGTCTCTCCCTCTCTCTGTCTATAACTCTACCTCCCAAATAAATATATAAATATTCTCTGTCTCTCCCTCTCTAACTCTGACTTTCAAATAAAAAAAAAATCCTTTAAATAAATAAACAAACAAACAAACAGGTACCTGGCGAGGGGCTGTCTGGCCAGAAACAGAACTTCTCGTGGGCAGTACACAAGGACTTCTTCAGCTCAGCACATCGTTCCTTATCTGAAATCCACACAATGTCTTAAAATCTAAAAACCCAAATGCCTTAAAATCTTAAAAATCCAAAGGCCAGAGCCTACGAGTACAAATACAACTAAAAATCACGGAGATTTTTAAAATATATGAAAATATTAGCAACACTATCATCTTAATACATCCTACAAAACAAGTTCTAAATGAAGATCTTAAGATCATCGAGGGAGACAGGTATCTCATAGGGCAGGGCACTCTTCAGCGTAAGCCTGCACCAAGCCCCTCGTCTCTCTTTGCCTGAAAGTCTAAATTTCAGAGACATAAAGTAAATGTGCTACTGCCAGTTACCCAGGATATTTCAGTAGCTTAAATTTTAGATAAAATAATGATTTCAGGTAACAATTAGGGCGAAGGCAATCACACAGTCACCTTCTTATATACAGCAGTATGTGTTCTTTGATCAAATAGAGGCGAATGGTGGTGTCAGGAAGACCAGTGTTTCTGTTGATGTGTAGGAAAACGTTACTTTGCAGTTTGCACTTACATCTGTCAAAGTCAAAAGCTGGCTGTAAGCTGGCACACAGGAAGGCCTGGCAGCTGGAGCACCTGAGCAGGTCACACTCCACGGTGACCCAGCCATACCTGGCGCAGACCAGTGGGGACAGCTCGGGGGGCTTCCCTGCCCATTTCAGAGAGTAGTCGCGTTAAGGAAAACATCACTGCAAGGATATTACCACAAATACATCATAAATGCAAACTTGAACTCCTTCTAGACATACATAGGAATAAAGACATTAATTTAAGGGGGAAAGCAGCAAGCCTGGTAAATACTGCTCTGATTTTGAAAGCACAGACACACGCTTCATGGAATGCTGAAGGTCACCCGGGGCCAGGCAGGAGGAGACACTGTCACCTTTTTTCTCCAGGAAGCACTGCTCTTTTATCAGATAACAAAGTAATGACCGGCGTCGTGGCTCACTTGGTTAATTCTCCACCTGCGGCGCCGGCATCCCATATGGGCGCCAGCTTCTAGTCCCGGTTGCTCCTCTTCTAGTCCAGCTCTCTGCTGTGGCCCGGGAGGGCAGTGGAGGATGGCCCAAGTGCTTGGGGCCCCTGCACCCACATGGGAGACCAGGAGAAGCACCAGGCTCCTGGCTTCGGATTGGCACAGCACGCTGGCCGTAGCAGCCATTTGGGGGGTGAACCAACAGAAGGAAGACCTTTCTCTCTCTCTCTCTAACTCTGTCAAAAAAAAGAAAAAAAAAAGGAGTGCCCTGCTGTGGACTCCCTAAAAAAAAAAAGTCTCAGCCAGGATGATGAGAGTCAGCTCAGGTCAAAATGTCAGGGGCCGGCACTGTGGCATAGTGGGTAAAGCCACCGCCTGCAGTGCTGGCATCCCATTTAGGCACCTGTTCGAGACCCTGCTGCTCCACTTCCAATCCAGCTCTCTGCTGTGGCCTGGGAAAGCAGTGGAAGATGGCCCAAGTCCTTGAGCCCCTGTACCAGCATGGGAGACCCGGAGGAAGCTCCTGGCTCCGGACTGGCACAGCTCCATCCATTGAGGCCATCTGGGGAGCGAACCAGCAGATGGAAGATCTCTCTCTGTCTTTCTTGCTCTCTCTGCTTCTCTCTCTCTGTGTAACTGTCACTTTCCAATAAATAAATAAATCCTTTAAAAAGAAATCTTTCTTAAGAAGGAAAATGTTAACATACATTTCATCGGGGACATTTGTCACAGCAGTTATGATGCAGGTTTCACTCCCAGCTCTACTCTGTTTATTTTTTAAGGATTTGTTTGAAAGGCAGAATGAGAGAGATTGATCTTCCATCCCCTGGTCCACTCCCCAAGTGGTTATAATGGCCAGGCCTGCTGGGGGCCTAGAACTCCATGAGGGTCTCTCATGTAGGCAGAAGGGGCCCGAGTACTTGGGCCATCATCCACTACTTTGCTAGGTGCATGAGCAGGGAGCCGGGTTGGAAACAGAGCATCTGAGACTCAAACTGGTACTCAGATACAGGGTGCCAGTGTTGCAAGGTGTGGCTTACTCCACGGAGCCAGAAAGCTGATTCCTGTTTTCTCTAATGCACACCCTGCAAGGGTGATGGCTCACGTAGTTGGGTCCCTGCCACCCATGTGGTAGACCCATAAAGAGTTCCCGGCTCCTGGTTTGGCCTGGCCCAGCTGTGGATGTTGTGGGCAGTTTGGGGTGAACCAGTAGATGCAAGATCTCCACTTGTCTGTTTCTTTCTTTTTTCTTTTTTTTTTTTTTTTTAAGATTCATTTATTTTATTTGAAAGGTAGAGAAACAGAGAGACAGAGGCAGAGGGGGGGTGTCTTCCATCCGCTGGTTCATGCCCAAAATGACTGCAATGGCCAGAGCTGAGCTGATCTGAAGCCAGGAGCCAGGAGCTTCTTCTAGGTCTCCCACATGGGTGCAGGGGCCAAGGACTTGGGCCATCTTCTGCTGCTTTTCCAGGCCATAGCAGAGAGCTGGATCAGAAGAGGAGCAGACGGAACTCAAACCGGCACTCATATGGGATGCTGGCACTGCCGGCGGCGGCTTTACCCACTATGCTACAACACCGGTCCATATTTGTCTGTTTCTAAGTCTCTCTGTGTCTGTCAAATAAAATGAAAATAAAAAATTTTCAACAATTGTGTGCCAAACATGTACAGATTATTCTTTTTTATTTTATTTATTTTTTGACAGGCAGAGTGGACAGTGAGAGAGAGACAGAGAGAAAGGTCTTCCTTTGCCGTTGGTTCACCCTCCAATGGCCGCCGTGGCCGGCGCACTGTGCTGATCTGAAGCCAGGAGCCAGGTGCTTCTCCTGGTCTCCCATGGGGTGCAGGGCCCAAGCACTTGGGCCATCCTCCACTGCCTTTCTGGGCCACAGCAGAGAGCTGGCCTGGAAGAGGAGCAACCGTGACAGAATCCGGCACCCCAACCGGGACTAGAACCCGGGGTGCCGGCGCCGCAGGCAGAGGATTAGCCTATTGAGCTGCAGTGCCGGCCCTACAGATTATTCTTATCATTATGCTCTAATCAATCAACAACTATTTACATAGCTTTTACATTGTACGAGGCATTACAAGTAATTCAGAGATTACTCAAAGCATATGTGAGGATATGTGGTTATTAATAAGTACTATGTCTTTTTTTAAATTGATGGATCTAGTTTTCCTTCTTAAAATGTTTTATCGGCCGGCGCCCGGCTCACTAGGAATAAGATATTTACATAATTCACTTTTTATATGACAAAGTAGAAGTGTTGTTCTACAATGAAGAAGCCTGACAGACGCTCCCTTAGTCTAGTGACCTAGGTGATCATCATTGCAAAGAGCCACATCTCAGCCATGTGCCTCGGGAGGTAGCATCACTTCCTAACACTCCTGGGTAACCAGAAAACCTCAGACAGATGTGAGTAACAGTATACTCCACCAGATAACAGGTCTCTGATATTCAAACGTGTAAGATTACAAATTCAAGGAAAAACTGAGGAAATGTTCCAGATTAAAGGCAACTAGAGCAACATGACGACAGGCAACGTGACTCTCAACTGGAACCTTTTGCTACTGAGGACACTGTAAGTGCACAGTTAAATGGCAATAATCGATCAGCATCAATTTCCTGATTTTGATGGTTGCATTCTGGTTATACAGGAGAAAAGTCCTTGTTTGTAGGAAATATTTGGAAGTAATGAGGCATCACTTTGGTAACTCACTTTCAAATAGCTCAGAAAGCCTTCCTTATCCCTGGGTTCCACATCCACAGATTCAACCAGGAATTAAAATATTAAGGGAGTGGGCGTTGTGGGTTTAGAGTGCTGGTTCAACTCCTAACTCCCCTGCTTCTGATCCAGCTTCCTGTCAGTGTGCCTCTGCCACCCCTGTGGAAGACCTGGATGGAGTTTCTGGCTGCTGGTTTTGGCCTGGCCCAGCTCTGTGCAGGCATCTGGGGAGTGAACCAGCAGATGGGAAATCTTTGTCTTTTCTTCTCTCTCTGTTACTTTGCCTTTCAAATAAATCTTTAAATTTATTTTAAATGCAGCTATACTAAAAATCTAGACTCTGTTCCTAGTCATTATTCCATAAAAAATATCATACAGTAACTATTTACAGAGCTTTTATACTGTATTAGGAATTCTAAGTAATCTAGAGATGATCTGAAGTATGGGGAAGGACTACATAGGTTATATGCAAATACTATGCCACTTTTTTATAAGATTTCACAGCATCTGCAGATTTTTATATTGGGGGTCCTGAGACCAATTTTCCATAGAGTGAAGGATGACTGTAATTCTTTTAACAACCTTTTTTAAAGAGGCAAGAATCTGGTCTAGTGGTTGCGTCCCATGTCTGAGTGCCTGGGTCTGATACCTAGCCCAGGCTCTGGACCCTGGCTTCCTATTACTGCAGACTCCTGGGAGGCAGCAGTGATAGCTCAAATGGTTACGTTCCTGCCTTCCAAGCAGAAGACATGGATTGAGGTTCCTGGCTCCCAGTTCAGGCTCTCTGGCCATTTGGGGAGTGAACCAGCAGATAAGAGCTCTCTGACTCTTTGCCTATCAATAAATAATTTAAAAAAAAAAATTACTAGGGGCCGGCTCTGTGGTGTAGCACTGCCGCCTGCAGTATCGGCATCCCATATGGGCTCCAATTCAAGTCCTGGCTGCTCCACTTCCGATCCAGCTCTCTGCTATGGCCTGGAAAAGCAGCAAAAGATGGCCCAAGTGCTTGGGCCCCTGCACCCATGTGGGAGACCCGGAGGAAGCTCCTGGCTCCTGGCTTCAGATCTGCCCAGCTCCAGCTGTTGCAGCCATCTAGGAGTGAATCAGCAAAGGAAGACCTCTCTCTCTGCCTCTATCACTCTCTAACTCTTCCTTTCAAATAAAAAAAAAAAAAAAGTGTCGGGCTGGGGCCGGTGCTGTGGCAGAGCAGGTTAAAGCCCCAGCCTGTAGCGCTGGCATCTCATATGGGCGCTTGTTCGAGTCCTGGCTGCTCTTCTTCCCATCCAGCTCTCTGCTATGGCCTAGGTAAGCAGCAAAAGATGGCCCAAGTCCTTGGGCCCAAGCTCCCAGCTCCTGGCTTTGGATCAGCTCAGCTCTGGCCGTTGAAGTCATTTGGGGAGTGAACCAGCAGAATGGAAGACCTTTCTCTCTCTCTCTCTCCCTCTTCTTCTCTCTCTGTAACTCTTTCAAATAAATAAAAATAATTAAAAAAAAAAAGTGACGGGCTATCACCTCTGAAATTAGGCTACAAAGTGAGTCTGGCTTCCTTCTTGTACTCTTGCTTGCTCACTCTGATGGAAGCCAAGCTTAAACTTCTCCCACAGAGAAGCCCATGTAGCAAGGAACCCAGGGGGCCTCCAGCCAATGGCTAGTACAGAACTGAGGCCCTCAGACCAACAGCTACGAGGAAATGAGACCTGGTGACAACTGCGTGAACCAACAATTGCATGAATGAGCTAGGATGTTTCCTTTCCTAGTCTGAGCCTTGAGAGGACTGCAACACTGACTGAGCTTGATTGTAGCCTGGAAGAGACCCTGAGCCAGAGAGTTCAACTAGGCCATGCCTGGATTCTTTTTTTTTTTTTTTTTTTTTTTTCCAATTTGACAGGTAGTTTTAGACAGCGAGAGAGAGAGAGAGAGACAGAGAGAAAGGTCTTCCTTCCGTTGGTTCACTCCCCAAATGGTTCCCATGGCCGGAGCTATGCCGATCTGAAGCCCGGAGCCAGGTGCTTCCTCCTGGTCTCCCATGCAGGTGCAGGGCCCAAGCACTTGGGCCATCCTCCACTGCCCTCCCCGAGCCACAGCAGAGAGCTGGACTGGAAGAGCAGCAACCAGGTCTAGAACCCAGCGCTCATATGGGATGTCTGCACTGCAGGTGGAGGATTAACCAAGTAAGGCACGTATGCCTGGATTCTTGATCCATAGAAAGTGTGAGATAATAAATGTCAGTTGTTTTAAGATGTTAAGTTTTAGGGAAATTTGTTATGCATATAACAATAAGTAACTAAAAATACTCAGACAGAAACAATACGGCAGCATGCCATTCGCTAGCAGGCCGACCTTGGCAAACCAATTAACACACCTGAAACTGTTTATTCTTCTGTATAGTCACCTATCTTCAGAGGTTTAAGGTGAATATCAAATGTGATAAGGATTAGTCATTATTCCTTCTCTTTTCAGGCTATTAGTATTTTCTTCTGTAAAAAAAAAGGTTGGATAATTTCAAATGTTCCTTTGAGGAATAATTTATGATGCCAATTGTTTTATAACATTTCTTACCAAGACTGATTCTTCAGTGCACATGCAGTAACACATCTGAGGCAAACAATACTAGCAGCAGGCAGAACACGCATTCACGTGACCTTAAAAGGATATAGAAAATGTCTCCACTCTGCTGAAGAAGGCTTCTTTGCTGGTAGACTCCAACGGAGGCTGCTCTGCTTGGGGTGACCCATTAACTGACTGGAATGTGGCAGACGCGTCCTTCCTGAAATAAAGCAGCAGAACTGTTGGGAATCCCTTCACCGTACAACTCCGCTCAAACTCTCCGTATCTAGCTTTATGGTACATCTGACCATCAGTTACACCAATAACTGATTTTAACCTTCCTAAAAATCATTTTAGTCATGTCATCCCTCTGCCTATTAAATTCAGTGGTTCCCTAATGTTATTAAATAGAATCCAAATTCCTAGTCTGGCGGGCAAAACTCTTTACAGTTGAGCCATAACTAAGCTTCAATTTCTGCCTCTACTGTGCTCCATTGTTACCGAATTCTATTCTCCTAGTTCACTCACTGTTCTCAAATAGTATCTTGTACAGCTTTAGTAAATACAAAACAAGGGTCATGGCTCTGGGTGTGGGTTAGGGAATTTGAAACACTTCAGATAAGCTCTTTTAACAGAAAAAAAAAAAATTGGGGATTTTCTGCCTGGATTGAGCCTTCTTACCTACCTACATCCACACTTCCTCAAAAAAAAAAAAAAAAAAGAGAGAGAGAGAGAGAGAGAGAAACAATCACAAAATTCAAACTAAAGTAAAATAAAGCTCTTTAGATTTCATGAAAACAAACTACATAAAGCTATTCTTAGTTTCAGTAAAAGGCATTTCAACAGCTCCTGCAGGTGATGGTGATGGACTGGAACTGCTGAAGGGCATTTTATTAAGAATATAAGGGTGCTTCAAAAATCATGGAAATGGGAATTAAAATATAAGCTTAATTTAGTGCAAAATATTTTCTGAAATCTGTGTATTTTTTTCATAATATACATTTTCCATGAACTTTTTGAAGACTTCCACATAACTTAACAGGCTATCACAACTTGAAAAAATGTATCTATTCTAGGAATCTTTCTCAGACATTCATGAAAGCCACGGCAAGACGTGGTTCTTGGGAAAAATTCACAGGATCCAGAAACTGGGGGAGGGCACCTCTAACCTCTCAATGAGATACAGCATTTTCTTCAACTATGAATTACGTAAGTTTTCTTAAAAACAACAACAACAACAAAAAAACCCACAGTACAAGTTAGCAGTAGCAGTGAATCTGTCACCAAAGGGGGTAATTTTCTCACATCAGGATTGTTCCACGTGTTTTGAAATATCGTTTACGGCCACCACTATTTCAAAATTACGGTTGAAACCAGACATAACTACTCCCAGATACTCATTTTCAACTACAGGCTACTGCATGACTTTTTTTATTATCCTGTAACTACATCCCAACGTGTTCGTAATTGGTTTTCTTTATAATTCTACGTATTTACTTTATGCGTTTAAAAATATAATTCTGAAAGGGGATCCACTCTTCCCCAGGCTGCCGGAAAGGGTTCAAAGCCACAAAAAAAGGTTAAGTCAGGTGCAATTAGCGGGTCTTTTTTTTTTTTCCTTTCAAAAATAACCAATGGCAAATTTCCGCCCGTGGTGCAGAATCGGGGGAGAATGCGGCGGATTAGGTGTTGTAACCCCATTATCTTTCAAATGCCAAAAAGCAGCCATCCCCGCCGCCGGAGCCACCACCCTCGCGGCGGGCCTGCGTTCCCCCAGCCCTCGCCGATCTTGCAGCGCCAGACCCGGCGTTAACTCGCTCACTCACGCGTCGGCGCCTCCCTCCTCCGGGGCAATCCCCTCATCTATCAGCTGCCGGACTTTCTGAGGGGTCTCTTCTGGGGAGCGAACCCCTGCACCCCGATTCTTTTCTCCCCCCGCACCAAACGCTGCCCCCTCACTGGGCGCCGCCATCTTGGTCCGTTGCCGAGTTCCTTCCCCGCGGGTTCGAAGGCTCCGAAACTTCTGTTCTGGGCGGTTAGGATCCGCGTGTGGAGGCAGCTGCCCGGCGGCGGCGAGAATCTAGCCTCCCCTGTGGGCGTCTAGGAAAGAGAGTTTCTTTAAGAAGAGGGGGAGCGTTCAGCACTCAACCTAAATTAATCGTTTCCTTAATGAATTTGCGTATTTTGGTTGACAAGGGATTTTTAGCGCGGTGTCTGCTAACTCAGCAGGAATGAGCTGCCTCATACAGTCCTTCTAAACTGTATCTTTTCGCAAGTAAGGAAATGGCGACCGTCACAGGAAAGCAAATAATTTAGAATCCTCAGACCCCGTGTTCCAGGTGGATGAAGAGGTCTGTGGCGTTTGACAGTATGGAGCACTCGCTCCCTCCTTTGTCCAATAAATATTTGTTGAATTTGTCTTAGTACTTGGCAATGACTACAGGGAACACAGGAAATATAGGTAGTATTTGGCAGAGTTAGACATCAAACACACGTTTTTCTATAGTTAAAAAAATCATTTTTATTCAAAAGGCAGAGAGAGAGAGAGAGAGAGAGTGAAATCTTCCACTTCCTAGTTCACTCCCCAAATGTCTGAGAAGCCAGAGCTAGGTCAAGCTGAGGTCAGGAGTCCAGACTTCAGTCTGGGTCTCCCATATGGGACCCAAGTTCTTGAGCCACCACCTGCCATCTCCCAGGGTGTACCTTAACAGGAGGCTGGAATTGGAAGTAGGGCTGGGACTTGATACGGGATGTGGGTGTCCCAAGCAGCATCTTAACTACTATGTCAAATGTTTGCCCCTATACTTTCAATATTCTGTTTATATAGTGCCCTAAGAAGACCCACCAAGGGTGTTACTGGAGGACTTAAGTTGGCTTGCAAATTTTCCTTAGAGAATCAGCTTCTCAGTGGAGATGAATGATATTGTAGGGAAGAACTCCGCACAGAGTATTCCAGCACACTAGGCTGGAAGACTGGTGTGACTGAACAGTGGGCAGAGGAAAGTGCTATGGCCCCTAGCCTTCAAGCTCACTGCTTATGGGCTCTTGATGTCAACAATGTTACCATATACTAGGAGCAACCTGTTGATCTAACCACCTAGCGACTGCTCCTAACTCTTCCACCACCCTGGTTTCTTCTCTGCTTAGCCAGCTTAAGTGTATGGTTAATCATTATCATCATTCTTTTGCAAAATTTGAACACGGTTTTTGGTGCCATGCTTCTTGGTAGCTGTCAGTTCCTGCTGGATCTTCTCCAGGAACTCTTGCTTTTTGCTTAGCATCTCCTCCGTTTCCATTTCCGGCAGCAGTGGTGGTGGTGGTGGTGGGACGTGTGTGTGGGTAGGGAGGTATTTGCCAGACTTACCCCCTCCAGCCCTGAGCAGTTTCCCAAACACCCATATTGTTGCTGCTTCTCCCTGCCTTCCCTCTCAGCTCAGGCTGGGCCCAGCTGCCCTGCCCATTCCAGTCCCCACGACTCCTGCCACAGGCCTCTTCTCCGCCTCCACCCCCACTAACCTTTTCTTTTTATTCCATTTTTCTATGGATTTTTTGAAGCCCCCTTGTACAGGATTTGCTTTGAGATTCTCCAGGGGGAAAACACAAGTGGAGGAATAGATAAAAGATTGCAAAATATTTTTTAAATTATTGGCTTTAACTGTTTTCTTTTTTTAAGATTTACTTTATTTGAAAGAGTTACAGAGAGAGGTAGAGACAGAGACAGAGACAGAGACAGAGACAGAGAGAGAGAGAGAGAGAGAGGCCTTCCATTTGCTGGTTCACTCCCCAAATGGCTCCTACAGCTGGAACTGAGCCGAAGCCAATAGCCAGGAGCTTCTTCCCGGTCCCCAACTTGGGTCATCTTCCGCTGCTTTCCCAGGCCATTAGCAGGGAGCTGGATGGGAAGGGGAGCAGCCAGGATTTTTGAATCGGCGCCCATATGGGATGCTGGCGCTGCAGGCTGGAACTTTTTTTGTTTGTTTGTTTGTTTTTAATTTGAGAGGTAGAGTTACACACAGTGAGAGGGAGTGATAGAGAGGTCTTTTATCTGCTGGTTCACTCCCCAAATGGCTGCAATGGCAGGAGCTGAGCAGATCTGAAGCCAGGAGCCAGGAGCCTCCTCAGGATCCCCCATGCAGGTGCAGGGGCTCAAGCTCTTGGGGCATCTACTGCTTTCCCAGGCCACAGCAGAGGAGCAGCTGGATTGGAAGAAGAGCAGCTGGGACTAGAACCAGCACCCATATGGGGTGCAGGCGCCGCAGGGACTAAGCCGCAGCGCTGCCTCCTCCCCCCCTCAGCTGGGGCTTTCACCTGCTATGCCATAGCTCTGGCCCCTTAACTGCTAATTTTTAACTGTTGGGAGACAGATGCAGGGGGTTCATTATGTTATTCTTTCTACTATTGAGTGTGTTTGACAGTGTAATAATAAATGGAAAACAAATAAGCTAAAAAATATATTTTGGAGCCTGTGCTGTGCCATAGCAGATAAAAGCCGTTCAATCATAGGGGCCTGCGCTGTGGCGTAGTGGGTAAAGCCACCACCTGCAGTGCCAGCATCCCATATGGGAGTCCCAGCTGCTCCACTTCTGATTCAGCTCTCTGCAATGGCCTGGTAAAGCAGTAGAAGATGGCCCAAGTCCTTGGGCCCCTGCACACGTGTGGGAGACTCAGAAGAAGCTCCTGGCTCCTGGCTTTGGATTGGCGCAGCTCTGGCTGTTGCAGCCAATTGGGGAGTGAATCATCGGATGGAAGACCTCTGTCTCTTTCTGCCTGTTCTCTCTCTCTGTGTAACTCTGACTTTCAAGTAAATAAATCAGCACCCATAAAGCTCAATCCATGGAAAACAAAAGAAAAACCCAAAACCATCATGCTGACTCATCTGTCCAAGCAAGACCTTAACTCCTTTTATTTTTAAAAAAATTTTTTTTTTAAATTAGGCAGAGTTAGACATAGTGAGAGAGAGAGAAAGGTCTTCCTTCCGTTGGTTCACTGCCCCCCCCCCCAATGGCCGCTACAACTGGCGCGCTGCGCCAATCTGAAGCCAGGAGCTAGGTGCCTCCTCCTGGTCTCTCGTGCAGGTGCAGGGCCCAAGCACTTGGGCCACCCTCCACTGTCTTCCCGGGCCACAGCAGAGAGCTGGACTGGAAGAGGAGCAACCGGGACTAGAACCCAGGGTGCCAGTGCCGCAGGCAGAGAATTAACCAAATGAGCCACAGCGCCAGCCCCAACACCTTAATTCTATCAAATGATGTCTCGACCAGCGCCGAGGCTCAATAGGCTAATCCTCCACCTACCAGCACCGGCACACTGGGTTCTAGTCCCGGTTGGGGCGCCGGATTCTGTCCCGGTTGCCCCTCTTCCAGGCCAGCTCTCTGCTGTGGCCTGGGAAGGTAGTGGAGGATGGCCCAAGTGCTTGGGCCCTGCACCCCATGGGAGACCAGGAGAAGCACCTGGCTCCTGGCTTTGGATCAGCGCGTTGTGCCAGACGCAGCACGCCAGCCGTGGCGGCCATTGGAGGGTGAACCAACGGAAAAAGGAAGCCCTTTCTCTCTGTCTCTCTCTCTCTCACTATCCACTCTGTCAAAAAAAAAAAAAAAAAAAAAAGGATGTCTCTAGTCCACTTCCTCTCCTGCTTTGACAGACAACTAGTGAACACCTGTCACTGCAACACCTCACCTCCCAACTTGCCTTTTCTGCTGATGACCTTTCTTACTATTTCATTTAAAAAATTAAAATGAGGAGCACTGTGGTGTAGAGGACTAAGCCTACACCTGTGGCACTGGCATCCAATATGGGCATCAGTTCGTGTCCTGGCTGCTCCTCTCCAGCTCTCTGCTATGGCCTGGGAAAGCAGTAGAAGATGGCCCAAGTGCTTGGACCCCTGCACCCATGTGGGAGACCTGGAAGAAGCTCCTGGCTGCTGGCTTCAGACCAGCCCAGTTCCAGCCGTTGAGGCCGTTTGGGGAGTGAAACAGTGGATGGAAGACTTTCCTCTCAGTCTCTCCCTCTGTCAGTAGCTCTACCTCTCAAACAAACAAATCTTCTTTAAATGATTAAATCAATCAGAAGAAAACTTCCACCATCATATCTATCCACTAGTATAAAAGTACTGACAATTTTTTTTAATTCTGACACTTCTAGGGAAAGATTGATATCCCTGTTAGCCATGGTAACAACTTGCAGTCAGTCAGTTGATCAATGATAACTCATTCCAGGAAACATGTTTTTGTAAGCTCAATCAATGACAACCCCTCCATTCAGCTGATCACAAAAGAGACTCATTTCAATCAGTCCATCTCTGAGCACCCACCAATCAACCACATCATTGCTTCCACACTTGATGCCAGTACAGTTCCTCAAAATCCAACGTAGGAGTAGCAGTCTGGTCTGCTCAAAGACTGGGCCTCAGCTGCATGGCTCCCACTGTCTCTAGGAAGTGTCCAACTCAGTAGTAGCAGAGAGGAATTCTCCAAAGATAATGAGTTTATTCAGAAAGAAACAGAGTATTTGCATATGGGAATAACATGCTATAGTGAATTGATCAACTGCAAATGCTCTGCTTATTTAGCTTTTTCTTGTCTTCTTATTTATTTGAAATAAAAGAGAGAGGAAGACACACACACACACACAGATCTTCCACCCACTGATTCACTCCCCAGATGGCCTCAATGGCCGGAGCTGTGCTGATCCGAAGCCAGTATCCAGGAGCTTCTTCCAGGTCTTCCATATGGGTGCAGGGGCCCAAGGACTTGGGCCATCTTCCACCTCTTTCCCAGGCCATGGCAGAGAGCTGGATCGGAAGTGGAGCAGCTGGAGCTCAAATTGGCGCTAATACGGGATGCCAGCACTGCAGGTGGAGGCCCCACCCACTAAGTCATGGCTTTTTCTTTTTGCTTCATGTATTAAGTGATGTTCTCTTTATCCTCAAATAGTCCTCTCCTCTGTCTCCCACGTGGATGGCAGAAACCCAATTTTTATTGACTCCCCTCCCAGAGTTTGCATTAGCAGGACACTGGAGTCAGCAGCTGGAGCTGGGTATTCAACCCGGGTGCTCGAATGTGGGATGTGGGCATATTAACCACATTAAACACCTGCCCCTATCGAAACTTCATATATCTTATTTCATCTTCCCTAGATAAATAATTAAAAAGCATTTCTTCGGCATCTACCTTGTGTTGTAAATGTCTCACATTTGTATTGTACTTTCTGGTTTGCTATTTCTCACCACTCTAGAGGTAGTGTATTAATCACAATTTTATTGCACTCAGGTTACAATTTAATTAAGCAACAAGGATAACATGGCAAAATAGCATTCCTTTTTTTAAAGTTAATGTTTTTAAAAGATTAATTTATTTGAAAGCTGTAGTTACAGAGAAGGAGAGGCAGAGGCAGAGAGAAGTCTTCTACCCACTAGTTCACTCTCTAAATGGCTGCAACAGCCAGGATGGGATTCCAAGAACTTGGGCCATCTTCCACTGCTTTCCCAGGCACCTTTGCAGGGAGCTGGATTGGAAGTGGAGCAGCTGGAACTTGAACCAGTGCCCATATGAGTTGCTGGTGCCCATTCATTGTGCCAAGTGTCGGCCCCAGAATAGCATTTCTTAAAATTCAGTATGGAGGCTGACACTGTGGCATATCAGGTTGAGCCACCACCTGCATTGCTGGCATCACATATGGGCACCAGTTGTAGTCCTGGTTGTTCCTCTTCTGGTCCAGCTCTCTGCTATGGCCTGGGAAAGCAGTAGAAGGTGGCCCAAGTCCTTGGGCCCCTGCACCCACATGGGAGACCTGGAAGAAGCTTCTGGCTCCTGGCTTTGGATCAGCCCAGCTCCGGCCATTTCCCCCATTTGGGGAGTGAACCAGTGGATAGAAGACCTCTCTCTCTCTGCCTCTGCCTCTCTGTAACTCTGCCTTTCAAATAATTAAATAAATAAATCTTTAAAATAAAATTCAGTAATGTTTATTCCATCTTTTAATTTTGTTAACTTTGTTTTAAAAGAAAACAAAGTCCCTTCCTCACTGTCAAAAATGTATTTATATTACAATGTTACACGCATAAATTATTTATAAGATCCTTATGCTTATAGTGCTTATATAAACATGGAATCCAAGTAAATTTATAAATTAAATAACCACAAACCCATAACAATTTACATTAATGACATTAACTTACTGTAATGAATGCTGTTGCTTTGCTGAAAGATAATCATCCATTTTGGAAAAAGTAGCAAAATGTCCCAGTTTAGGTCCTCTGTTTAATCTGCTTGTGTAATTTACTTTCAATTAACATTAACATATGCAGAGAGTACTTGTTTACATAACCCTGTCACAGCAAAAATACAAAATGGTATTCCTAATTTTGAGGCTTTATTTATTCAAGATAATCAGACTTAATAGCTTGCAAAAACTTTGCCAGACAGCATTCCTCTAATGTCATTTTAATGAGATGTGACTTGGTAACTTCATAAAAATGTCTTGTTCTCGTGCAGTTAAGTCAGTGTTACTTAGATCTGCATTAAATGAGTATCTAAAGCAATTATTGTTGGAATTGGGAACGGAAAATAGTATCTGGACTTTGGGTTCAGTTAATGCAGAATGGTTGAAAAAAAAAATGCCTAATTGTAGTCCAGAACTTTCCATTAGATCGTTGAAGAGAATGAGTAAACACTCAAATGTCTCATTCACATCATTTTTAAAATGATTGACCATTAATCAGTGTTCTTTTCAAACATCCAGTTTTGTCAGACATTAGGGCTGCTGTGAAATTTGCTTTTGAATTGTCTGCTGTGAGATCATGAAGGCTTCATTTGGCATAAGCGCATTTATGTTGTTTTTTTTTTTTTTTTTTTTGAGAGGGAGGGAGGAAGGAAACGACAGAAGAGAAATACAGAGAGAGAGAGAGAGAGAGAGAGCTTTCCTATTTGCTGATTCACTCCCCAAATACCTGCAACAGCCAGGGCTGGGCCATGCTGAAGCTAGGATCTCAATACAGGTCTCCCACATGGGTGACAGGGGCCCACCCACTTGAGTTAGCATCTGTTGCCTCCCAGGGTGTACATTAGCAGGAAGCTGGAGTCAGGAGCTAGAGCCAGGAATCAAACCCAGGTACTCCAGTATGGGACAGGTATCTTGAAAATATACATATTTATTTATTTGAAAGAGTTACAGAGGAAGAGGAAGAGACACAGAGGAGAGGGAGATCTTTCATCTGATTCACTCCCCAGATGGTGGCAATGGCCAGGCCGAAGCCAGGAGCCTGGAGCTTTATCTGCGTCTCCCACATGGGTGGCAGAGGACATCTTCCACTGCTTTTTCCCAGTTCATTAGCAGGGACCTGACATGGAACTGAAGCAGCCGAGAAATGAACTGTCGCCCATATGGGATGCTGGCTTCACAGGTGGTGGTTTTACCTGCTATGCCACAACATGGGTGGATAACCAGGTATCTTAAATGCTAGGCCAAACACCTGTCTTTATTTACATGTTATATGGCATCATTTATCCCATTTTCATTAGCCTGAGCCAACTAGAGTAATATATTCCTGCATCACATTGTGTCATTTTCACGAAGCCAATCGAACACTGAACTTTTTTTTTTTAAAAAAGATTTACTTATTTATTTGAAAGGCAGAGTTACAGAGAAGCAAAGGCAGAGGCAGAAAGAGAGGTCTTCCATCTGCTGGCTCACTCCCCAAAGAATCTCAATAGCCAGAGCTGGGCCAATCCAAAGCCAGGAGCCAGGAGCCAGGAGCCAGGAGCCAGGAGCATCTTCTGGGTCTCCCACATGGGTGCAGGGACCCAAGGACTTGGACTATCCTCTGCTGCTTTCCCAGATGCATTAGCAGGGTGCTGGATCAGAAGTGGAGCAGCTAGGACTCGAACTAGTGCCCATATGGGATGCTGGCACTACAGGTGGCAGCTTTACTCTCTATGTCACAGCACTGGCCCCAAAACACTGAACTTATTAAATAAATTGAAAAACTGAATTCTATTTCTGTCTTTGAATTATAAAACACTGCTCCAAGAGCTTTGTCTTTGTAAATGAAGGTTATAAAGCTTTGTGATTAGAGCCAGCATCAGGGTGCAGCAAGTTAAGCTACCATCTGTGATACCAGCAACCCATATGGGTGCTGGTTCAAGCCCCAGGTGCTCCATTTCTGATCCAGTTCCCTGCTAATACTCCTGGGAAAGCAGGGGAAGATGGCTCAAGTACTTGGGCCCCTACCCCACACACAGCAGACCTGGATGGAGTACTAGGCTCCTGGCTTTAGCCTAGCCCATGGCTGTTGTGACCATTCTAGCAAGTGAACTAGTAGATAGAAGATCTGTCTCTCTGTCTGTCTCTCCCTCACTCTCTGTAACTCTGCCTTTTAAATAAATAAATATTTTTTTAAAATGGCATGATTTAGTGCTAGAACAGCACTGCATTTAAACCAGAATCTGGCCAGCGATTCCAATCTTTGATTATCTTGCTTTCAAGATTATTTATTTATTTATTTTAATTTTTTGACAGGCAGAGTGGACAGTGAGAGAGAGAGAGACAGAGAGAAAGGTCTTCATTTTGCCGTTGGTTCACCCTCCAATGGCCGCTGTGGCCAGCGCTGATCCAAAGGCAGGAGCCAGGTGCTTTTCCTGGTCTCCCATGCGGGTGCAGGGCCCAAGCACTTGGGCCATCCTCCACTGCCCTCCCGGGCCACAGCAGAGAGCTGGCCTGGAAGAGGGGCAACCGGGACTAGAACCCGGCACCCCGACCGGGACTAGAACCCAGTGTGCCAGCGCCGCAAGGTGGAGGATTAGCCTCATGAGCTGCAGCGCCGGCCTCAAGCGTATTTATTGTGACAGGATAGCTGGTTAGCGTGAGAGGTAGAATAGTTTTGGGAACAGAGCTCTCTTCCCTGAGGATGCTGCCTGCAGGCACCTTCAGCATGGGGTGGACAGCCTTCCCTATAAATCCTCAATCCAATTCACCGTAGCTGGCATGATCTTTGATCATAAATCTGATCATGTCACCTCCCTGTTCTGAGCCTTCAACGGCTGCTTGCTCCACTGGGATTCAATCTAAGCTTCTGAGGCTCACCTCTCCAAGGTCATCTTGTGCAGGATTCTTTAACTCCTTCTCCAAGAGTGACATCTTAGCTCTACCAAGTCCAAGGGCCTTCTCCCCAGCCTAAAAGGCAAATTCAGGCCTTTACGCCCAGAGCTACACAAAGAAACATGCAAACTTTCATGTTAGTTAATATATTATTATTATTTAAGTTTTTAAAAATTTCTTCATTTTCATTTTATTTGAAAGGCAGAGAGAGCGAGAGTGAGATAGAGTGAGAGCAAGACAGTGATATCGTCTGTCTTCTGGTTCATTCCCCAAATGCCTGTCTGTAACAACTGAGGCTGGGCCAGGCCAGAGTCAGCACCGAATCTCAATCTGGGTCTCCCATGAGAGTGGCAGGGACCCACGTCCTTGAGTCACCACCTGGGTGCTCATGAGCAGGAAACTGGAATTCCTGGAGCCAAGTGTCCAGGATTTTTTTTTTTTTTTTTTTTTGACAGGCAGAGTGGACAGTGAGAGAGAGAGACAGAGAGAAAGGTCTTCCTTTTGCCGTTGGTTCACCCGCCAATGGCCGCTGCGGCCGGTGCATCACGCTGATCCGTAGCCAGGAGCCAGGTTTTTCTCCTTGTCTCCCTTGCGGGTGCAGGGCCCAAGCACTTGGGCCATCTTCCACTGCACTCCTGGGCCACGGCAGAGAGCTGGACTGGAAGAGGGGCAGCCGGGATAGTATCCTGATGCCCCAACTGGGACTAGAACCCAGTGTGCCGGCGCCGCAGGCGGAGGATTAGCCTATTGAGCCGCGGCGCCGGCCAAGTCTCCAGGATTTGAACAGGCTCTCTGATACGGGATGTGGGTGTCCCAAGTGGTATCTTAACCACTGCCCCAAGCACTTGCCCAGAAATTATTTTATTTTTAAAGTGGGAGTGGGGAAAGGGCAACACATTGCCTTCAAAAATTCCAGATCCAGGGGCTGGCGCTGTGGCACAGCAGGTTAAAGCCCTGGCCTGAAGAGCCGGCATCCCATATGGGCGCCGGTTCTAGTCCCTGCTGCTCCTCTTCCGATCCAGCTCTCTGCCATGGCCTGGGGAAGCAGTACAAGATGGCCTGGCTCAGCTCTTACTGTTGTAGCCATTTGGGGAGTGAGCCAGTGGATGGAAGAGCACTCTCACTCACTCTCTCTCTCTCTCAGCAACCCTCCACTCCTTTTGCTCTCTCCCTTTCAAATAAATAAATATTTAAAAATTATATTTAAAAATGTATAAGAGGGAAAAATTCAACTATTTACGAGAGAGAATAGTACAATGAAGTGCAAGTACCACATTAAGCATCAACGCAGGATGTCCTTGTTTAATCACATTCTCACCTTGTCTCCCATGCTCTCCTGCCTCGATTATTTTGAAGCAAATATTATGCGTTATAGTGTTTTACCCATAAATAGTTCAGTGTGTGTCTCTCAAAAAATAATTCTTTTTAAAATAAAACATATCCATATTACCTACAACAATTAAACTAGTTCCTAATATTGTTCAATTTCCAATCAAATTTCCTCATTAAAGAAAACAGTTGTCTGGTTCTAATCAAGAGGCAAACCAGGGGCCTGCGCTGTGACACAGTAAGCTAAGCCTCCTCCAGCAGTGCCAGAATCCCATATGGGCGCGGGTTTGAGTCCTGGCCGTTTCTCTTCTGATCTAGTTCTCTGCTATGGCCTGGGAAAGCAGCAGAAGCTGGCCCACGTCCTTGGCCCCCTGCACCCATGTGGGAGACCCAGAGGAAGTTCCTGGCTCCTGCCTTTGGATTGGCCCAGCTCCAGCCGTTGTAGCCATCTAGGGAGTGAACCAGTAGATAAAAGACCTTTCTGTCCATCTCTCCCTCTCTGCCTGTAACATACATACATACATACATCTTAAAAAAAAGAGGCAAACAAGGCCCAAAGATTGCACTTGATTGCTTTGTCTTCTATTATTCTGTAGCTTCTCCCTTTTCTTTCCTTTCCTTGCAATATACTGTTAAGGAATGCAAATTATTCTACCAAGTTTTCTACATTATGGGTCTTATGGAACACATCCCAAGACATCTTTTTTTTTTTTTTTTTTGACAGGCAGAGTGGACAGTGAGAGAGAGAGACAGAGAGAAAGGTCTTCCTTTGCCGTTGGTTCACCCTCCAATGGCCGCCGCGGCCGGCGCGCTGCGGCCGGCGCACCGCGCTGATCCGATGGCAGGAGCCAGGATCCAGGTGCTTTTCCTGGTCTCCCATGGGGTGCAGGGCCCAAGCACCTGGGCCATCCTCCACTGCACTCCCTGGCCACAGCAGAGGGCTGGCCTGGAAGAGGGGCAACCGGGACAGAAGCCGGCGCCCCGACCGGGACTAGAACCCGGTGTGCCGGCGCCGCTAGACGGAGGATTAGCCTAGTGAGCCGCGGCGCCGGCCCCCAAGACATCTTTTTAACATACTTAAAAAACGTTTTATTTGAAAAGTGGAATGAGAGAAAGAAAAAGATCTTCCATCTGCTGGTTCCTCCCCAAATTTTGCTGGCAATGATTTTGCTGGGCAAAGCTGAATTTTTTTTTCTTAACATTTATTTATTTATTTGAAAAGCAGAATGACAGGCGAAGGGGGGTGAGGGGAAGAGAGAGAGAGAGAGAGAGAGAGAGAGAGAGAGAGAGAGAGAGAGAGAATCTGCTGGTTCTCTCTGGTTCTCTCCCAAAGTGGCTGCAATGGCCAGGGCTGAACCCAGGAGCCAGTAACTCCGTCTAGATCCCCCACCTGGGTGGCTGGGGCGTCATGTGTTGCCTTCCCAAGTGCATTAGCAGGAAGCTGGATTTGAAGCAGCTGGGACTCAAACCAGTGCCCTGATATGGGATGCTGGCGTCATATGTGTTTAGCCTGCTGCCACCACAACACTGACCCCAAGTACCTGAACCGTTACCTGCTGCCCCCAGGGTGCCCATTAGAAGGAACCTGGATCTGAATGGAGCAGGTGGGACTCCCACCAGGCACTCTGATATGGGATGCAGGTGGCCCAGGTGGTGGTGTAACCTGCTGTGCCACAGGCTCACCTCTTTTAACATGCTCTACGTCCCCTTTATTTACTGTAAGATGAGGAAGATTTGATTTTATTGAGATTCATGTTTTGGCTAGGAATACTTCATAGATGACTCGGTGTACTTCTGTCAGAGGAAAATAGTATCTGGTTGTTTCTTCTTGTTACCCAGAAGCCTTCGATTCTCATTGCTCAGATCTACTATTAAAGGTTACTCCATTCTTGGTTTATTTCATTTTGATTTTCTTCACACTGAGTTGCCGATGAGCTGAGGCTAGATATTTTGGAAGACAGCCCCCTCGATCCAGCCATTGTTCCACACATCATTTGACTTGTTCTTTCACCACCTGAACTTCCTATACATTGAATGTTAGAGCTTAAATGGTTTTTAAGAAGGTTCTAGAAATTATTTGTCTATTTGTAAGGTAGAGTGATGGAGACAGATCTGCCATTCTCTGATTCTCCTCAAATGGCTGCCACAGCCAAGGCTGGGCCAGGCCGAAGCTGGCAACCAGGAACTCCGTCCAGGTCTCCCATGTGAGTGGCGGGAACTCAAGCATTGGGACCATCCTGTTGCTTCTCAGGGACATTGGCAGGGAGCTTGATCAGATGTAGAGTAGCCAGGTCTTGAACTTGCTTTCTGGTACGTGCTGCAGGCCTTGCAAGTGGGGGTTTGACCCACTGCACAACACCTGTCCATCAGATTATTTGTTGAAGAAATTTGTCCTATGGAACTTTCATAGTCTGGATGTTGCTGTTTGCATCTCTGTGGTATCTTTCAGTGTGTTCCTCCATATTTCCTGTAAGTTTGTGGTTGAATATAGATATTTGCTGAGATTCATGTTCGATTCTTTTCTAAAGACTACTCCATAGTCCTGTTTATGTTTTGGAGACACATGCCATCTCACCTCTCATCCAGTGACACTAGCAGTGATTGATGGTCACTCGGTGGATTGCGGAACTCATTTGGGTTGCAAAATGGTGTATTCTCTCATTCTTGGAACACTCTCAAAACGACAACGTTTCCCTCACTTAGTGTTTTATGACTCAGTGCTAGTCTCAGGAAAATTTTACGCCTATTGACTTTGGTTTTCATATTTTACAGACATAGATTTTTTCTTTCAGGTCTTAAATGTTTTCCTAAGCAGTGTGTTATAGTGTCCAGTTGTTAACACATCTCTCCAGGACCGTGGGGCAGCCGGTTAAGCTGCTGCCTCCAATGCTGGCATCCCATATGGGTACCAGTCCAAGAACTGGCTGTTCTTCTTCTTTTTTTTTCTTCATTCTTTTTTTTTTTTTTTTGACAGGCACAGTGGACAGTGAGAGAGAGAGACAGAGAAAAAGGTCTTCCTTTGCTGTTGGTTCACCCTCCAATGGCCGCCGCGGCCGGCGCACCGCACTGATTTGAAGGCAGGAGCCAGGTGCTTCTCCTGGTCTCCCATGGGGTGCAGGGCCCAAGCACTTGGGCCATCCCCATCCTCCACTGCACTCCCGGGCCACAGCAGAGAGCCGGACCAGAAGAGGAGCAATCGGGACAGAATCCGGCACCCTGACCGGGACTAGAACCCAGTGTGCCGGCGCTGCAAGGCGGAGGATTAGCCTAGTGAGACGCGGCGTCGGCCCTGCTTCTTCTTTTTAAAGATTTATTGTATTTATTTTAAAGATGGACTCACAGAGATAGGTAGAGACACAGAGAGAGAGGGAGGTCTTTCATCCTCAAATGGCTGCCAAACGGCTGGAGCTGAGCCAATCCGAAGCCAGGAGCCAGAAGATTCCTCTGGGTCTCCCAGGAGGGTGCAGGGGCCCAAAGACCTGGGCCATTTTCCATTGCCTTCCCAGGCCATAGCAGAGAGCTAGATCAGAAGTGGAGGAGCCAGGACTCAAACCAGCAGCCATATGGGATGCCAGCATTGCAAGCGTCAGCCCCTGGCTGCTCTACTTGTGATTCAGCTCCTTGCGAATGGACCTGGGAAAGCAGTGGAAGATGGCCCAAATACTTGGGCACCTGCCAGTCACGTGGGAGTTCCAGGTTCCAGGTTCCCGGCTTCTCCCTGGCCCAGACACTGGTTGCTGAGACCATTTGGTGGAGTGAACCAGCGCAGGGAAGATCTCCCTCTCTCTTCCCACTCTGTAGAACTCCCTCCCCCGTGAAGCTCAAAGCCAAATTTGCTGTTTAATTTCTGAGCGGTAGGAATTCCTCCTCTGCACGTCCACCTTGTCTTTGACCTTGGTCTTGCGTGCCTGTCCTGTGATTTATTTTACGCGTCCCCGGATGCTGCGATTGTAAGCCGGTCAGGGCCGTGAGTGCACAAGCCCAGTCACCCAGCCATCAGTTACCTGTGACCGACCTAGGCACCCTGCTCCCTGCGCGAAAGGAGCCAGAGACGGTTTCTCACTGGGGGTTTCTTTTGTGTTTTTAAGATGGCATTTATCCCATGTCTGTGTTAACCAGCCTTCAAACTGCCTGCTGGCCCCTAGACGGCTCACCCTGGGACCTCGACCGAAACACAAAACAAAAACCCATAAAACCCAGGAATTCGCGCTTCTCACCCCACAGCTTCGGCTCCGCCCCCCAACGCCGCGGGCGAGCCCCGTCGTGTGACAACCGTCCGGAAACCCGATCTCAGTGTGCAAAACCGACGTTAGACTGTGTGGTCCCTCACATATGTACGACGTGCAGACCCTGCTGCTGACCGCAACGTTTAGGACAAACCTGGCGCCTGGCCGCTCGCTTTGCCGCAGGCGTGGCCTCACTCACTCGGCCTTCGACTGGCCTGCCTGAACTCGCGGGAACGCGGGCGCGCTCAGCGCGGTCGATGCGAGCAGCGAGTAGCTGCTTCTGCCTGTCTCTCCCCCCCACTTTTTTTTTTAGCCATAGCTATGGTTACCACGTCTCTCCCCGCCTCCCTCCACCTACCAAGAAGACGACTGACCATTGGCTTTCTGTCAGCAAGCTCTTCAGTCATTGGTCGCCGGTGAGACCGGGCTCTCCCCCCTTCTCCTGTCTCCCGGGTCTCTAGAGGAGCCCAGGAAGGAGGCTCCGCTGGTGCCGCCGGGTCAGGGTCTGCCGGGACCGGGCTGCGGCCGTCATTAGCGGGTCATGTCGGCCGCCCAGGGCTGGGACAGGAACCGCCGGAGGGGAGGAGGCGCGGCCGGCGGTGGCGGCGGAGGTAGCGGGGTCGGCGGGGGCAGCGGGGGCAGCGGGGGTCGGGGGACTGGCCAGCTCAACCGCTTCGTGCAACTCTCCGGGCGGCCGCACCTGCCAGGTGAGTCGTGGGGGCCGGGTCGTGCCAGCCTGGGGCGCGCGGGGGAGGGGATGCTGCCTTGTTTTTTCCTGCCTGTCTTTCCCGGGGGAGAAGGAAAGGCAGGCCCCGCGCGTAGCCGAGGGCGCGAGGGTGAGGTCAGCCCACCCGGGACGCGGTGTCCGTGTCCCGTGGAAGGCGCTGAGCCGGGAGTTGTGTTTTCAGGGGGAGAAGAGGCCGCCGTCCGGCTGACGTCCCCAGGCGCCCGGCTTCCCCGGCTCCCGGCCGCTGTCCCCTTCGGCGCCCGGCTGTGGGAAGTTATTCCCGAAAGGGCGCTCAGCGCAGGGGCCCCCCCAGGAAACGGCGTGGCAGAAGCCACCCCGAGCGTGAGAGGAAGAAAGGGGTGCGGGGCGTTGATGGTTGCGGGAGAGGGGACCCCCGGGCGCAGGGAGGTCGGCTGGGATCATCAGTATCGTGAAATGTCCAGAGACAGAGTGGATCGTAGCGTCCAGATTTCGAGGGGGCAAAACGAAGATCAAGTCCATACTTAGTAGGAAAAAAAAAAAAAAATCCTGGTGTCTACACTATAGAAACAACTGGTTGAGAACTGGGGAAAGGTGCCCAACCCAATGCAGTTATTTTACATTTTGGTCTGCGGTGCTGTATCCCGCAGTTCGGATGCCTTAAAAAGCAAATCGAGACTGGACGTGTGTGCACACAGTTGCAAAGAGGACATGGGTGAGCGAGGATTCAGGACAGCAGGGGAAGGCAGGGCGTTCCACAGTGCACAGAACGGCACCTAACATTGGTGAGCTTGGTTTTACCAGGAGGAGAACTGTCAGGGTTGATGGGTTCATCATTCACCATGTTTTTCTGTGAATGACGTTGAAGGCGATTCTGTCGGCCGTCTCTTTGTGTAGCTGATGAGTTTTGAGACCATGGCGGGCTGGGATTGTGTTTCGTACTGTGCCTTGTATTTTTTAAGTAGTCAGAGGTTATTTATCCGAAGACAACAAAGGGAATGTTGCCTGCGTTTGTGATAAGGCTATTGATGTGAGGAACGCGTTTGTCTGTGCCATGGAAATTAAATGGAGGCATTTGGAGGTAGTCAAATGTGAGATTAACAGAGTTGGGTTTTAGATGATAGTATTAGACCGGACAGCCTAGAATTGCTAACTATGTGATCTTTAACATTAAGAGGAAAAAAGGAGAAATCTTTTTTATTATCTGAAATTCGTAACAGGAACTTGGATTTTTGTGTACCGGCAGCTTAGAAGACAGATCTGTCGGCCGGCACTGTTGCCACCTCGCCCTCTCCTCCTGCAGTCTTTAGGTCTTTGGTCATGGATTAATTATTACACCACGAGCGCCATGGAGGCATTCTCAGGCTGTCAGGACCCGGTTGGTGCACTTCCTCACTCCCACCACCGGATGGCAGTGGAAGCCGTGCTTTCTGACCGGGGGCTTAGGTGTGGTGCTATTTCTGCATTCCCTTAGCACACAAGGCCAGCGACAGCCATCTGTCCAAAATCCGCCTGAACTGTGGAAATTCTTCAAGTGGGGTCAGCAGCCCCTTCTTTCTGCCTCTTGCACTCGATTGTCATTTCATTCCTCTTCCCCCCCGTGTGGGTATCTTGGTCTTTTGTGCACCCTCAAAATGGGGAAACGTGTTAGCGCAATAGCTACCCTGAAATCCGTTCGTATGAATTGTTCATTCTCCCAGGCATTGTATTTGAAAATCCTCCCCCTTCTATTTTGAGAGGTTGAAAACGATTTTCAGTGCCAGGGAGGAATGGGAACGCCAGGTCTGTTTATGGCTGACTCTGGAGGGCCAGCCTTGATTTTAAAGATGTACCCTAGCTAGCGTTCTCCTTCGACCTCTGACCCCACTTCCTAGTCTACTTCCCTCTCTACCACGAATTCCAGATTCCGAGCGCCCAGGGCCCCTTTTCCTTCATTTCTCCCCGGCACCCAGCCCTGTTTCCCCAGAGTGCTCTCTTCAGTGACAGCCTCTTCACCCGCCCAGCGATGCAGACCTGCAACTTGGGCATCCTTGTCAAGGTCGACCTCTCGCTCGCACTTCAAGCGTAATCAGCCACCAGGTCCTATGTGTTTCACTTCTGCCGTCACCCCAGTCTGTGCTGCCGTCACCGTCCCTTAGATCATCCGCAGAGCTTTTCCGAGCCTTCCAACCCGTGCAGACGCCAATCTTTGACAAGCACAAAGCTGTACTCCTTCCTGCATATCACCTTGCATAGGCTTTTTTGTTGTTGTTGCTCTTAGGATAAGGCGAAAATCCTTAGCATCGCCTGGAAGGCACCAGGTGGTCTGGCCCGTCCGCAGCCCCTCAGTTAATCCTGTGTTAGGTTTTCCTGCTCCGTGATTGGGCTCCACCTCCTTGGTGTGGCATGCTCCTGCTGCTGGCTGTTCCATCATCCCAGAATCCGCCTTCTCCTCATTCCGCTCTCACGTTTAGCTTCTCTGACCTTGGCCCTCTCTCAGCCACGCTCTTTTCCAGGGAAGAGTCCCCTAACTTCTCTGACCTGGTCATTTCTCCCTGTCCAGGCCCCTAGTGTGGTTCTCTGCTTAGCGTCTGTAGGGGATTCCTTGATAGGCACGGTTCGGTTTTCTTGAGCTGTGTATAAAGTATACATGTATATTCACACAAATACGTACACTGTACACTTAACATGTTTACATTCTAGGTACGTTGGCATTACTTCCGTGACATTGGATTGGTGTGGTGCAGTCCCCTATGGGTAGAGTCCAGTTCTAGACTCACAAGTGAGGTTTCTGTGAGCAGCTGCTTGCCTTTGTCGTAATTATGTGTTTGCTGCATAACCTAAACATTAACAACCTCTTGGGCCTGGAGTTTTCCCGACTCGTAATATCCGTGATAGGCAGCAGTGTTTTTTATAGGCTAAATATGCAGAGAGACCTTAGGAGCCAGGCAGTCAGGAGTACATGAAGTCAAGTAGTGTCATGACTTAACTGGAGTCGGTTTCACTAAACGCAAGGTAGTTGCGGGAAAACAGTTAAATGTGGTTGCTAACATCGAGACTGGGATACTGGCAACAAGGAGGAAAAACCCACCAACTGGTAAAGCTGGTTAAAAATAATGCTGAAGTCTTACGATCTAAAACAAGCAATATGTGTAGAAATCTAAGTGGTACAAAAGAGTGCAGAAAACTTTCCTCCTACCTTTGACTCCAGCTAAGTGACTGTTTCCCTAGAAGCAACCCATGATAAATTTCTTGTGTATGTTCCGGGAAGGGGCTCAGTGGATCTGTGTGGAGGGGGGAGGGCGGGGGCATGGTAGCATTCCTTTGTTTGCATAGGTGTTGAAAGTTTGCAGTCAGAGGTTGGGGTTTGTCCTGACCCCAGCTTCCTGCTAATGCAGACCCTGGTGGGGCAGCAGGTGACAGGTGATGGCTCAAGTCTAGGGCTCTGCTACCCACATGGGAACATGTGAGCTGTGTTCCTGCCTCTGGGCCCAGCCCCAGCATTTGGGAAGTAAACTAGCGGATGGGAGCTGTCTTTCCCTCTCTGCCTGGCAAATACATACATACAAACTTAATAAAATGTCTACAGTCTTGCTGACACAAATAGTGATACGATCAGTACCCCTGTACACGTCGCACTGTTGCACATAAGAGTGATTCTGCCTTGAGGATGGAATGGCTGGGTGGAAGGCTGTTTACTGCTTGCATCTGATAGATACCGTCAGGTTGCCCTCTGTGGAGGCTGCGCCAGTTGGTGTTCTACTGTGATCGTCGGTGTGCTGGCGACTTCCGTGTTCCTTTGGTAACATCGTGGGTTATTAAGCTTTTCAAGATTGTCAATTTAGTGAGAATATTTTTCTTATGTATCTTGTCAATTGGTATGAGCCATATTTGTTTCCTTTGTTTATATATCTTTATATTTTTGTCCATTTTTCTTGTGGGATGTTTCATATTGTTTATGGGGACCCTCTTTTAAGGAAATTCATTTTTAGTCTGTGGCATATGTTGCAGATATTTTCCATATGTCTTTTGACCTGGTATATTTTCTCAGCAGAAATGGAAAAATATTTTGTCATTAAATTTATCAATCTTCTTCAGATTCTAGGTTTTGTGTCATAAGAGAGGCTTTCTCTGTTTTGATATTGTTTCTAATTAAAATTGAAGTGAATGTTGTGTTTTCCCAATACTTTTATAATTTTATCTTTGTGTTAGGTGTACTTCTCACAATATATGCTGAGTTAAGTATAGAGGTAGGAGTCCAAGAACCCAAGTTTATTCCTCCCCAGGTAGCAGTTCAGCCACCACAGTATTAAGTGGTCAGTTTTTCTATACGAGTTGGTCCACAGTTGTTCTTAGTTCTTACGTATAACTTGGATTTGTTATTGGACTTTATCTGGTTGATCAGTTTGCCTATTTATGCCTAAAGAGCCCATTCTTGGTGTATTGTCCTCCCTCATTCTCTTCCTGTGTTTCTCCTGGTTTGTTTTTCCATAAAACTTAGAATGAACTAATCAAGCCCCCTCTTCCATCCTGTTGATATTTTTATTGGTACTGTGTTATACTTATAGGTTGACTTAGAGATGATTGATATTTTTTTGAGGTTCAAGGACACGGCATATATCCATGTCTTGTTGTTCAAATTTTCTTTTGCATCCCTCAATAACATATGTAAGTTTAGTTTCATATAGACGTTTCAGATTTCATCTTTATTCTTTGGTATTTCGCCTCTTTTGTTGGTGTTGAGATGGGGTTTCTATTTCTATTCTGTCTTTTATCTGGTTGCTTGAATATGGGAATGCCATTGATTTCTGAATATTAATTTTGTATCTAGCCACCCTTAGAATTCTAATATTGTCTGTAAGAATGAGTGTTTTTTTTTTCTAGAGAAAAGCAGTTGCAGTTAGTCATGTTTTACCAAATAATCATAATTTTATCTTCTCCTTTCCAATTTTTATCTCTGTTTTGTAAAACTGATTTGGCTAGTATGTTAAAAAATATTAAACAATAAGCTAATGGTGGATCCCTCTGTTATTCCTGACTTGGGTAGTATGCTTACAGTGCTTTCTTAAGATTTGATCGGGCTTTAGATCGAAGTGTGTGCCTTTTATCACGTTAAAGTATTTGGCTGTTACCATTGTAAAACAATGTTTTAATAAATGGAAGTGAATTTTGCCAGTGCCTCTCCAGCGTCTGTGGGGGTGAGTAAGTGATTGTCTCCCCTGACCTACAGCTGTAGTCGTGCTGATAGTGGTAGTTACTGAGCCCTGCTTGCATTCCTGATCAGCCCGCTTTGTCATGGGGTATTGCTGTTATAAACGTGCTGCTGGGTTTTGTTTGCTTAACTTAGAGATTTTCGTCACTCACATAAACTAAATTGATTTTTAGTTTCCTCTGTGTTATTTTTGTGGGATTATTTTACTTTCATAACAATTATTTTAAATACTTACTTCCTTCTCTATGCATTTTTCCTTCCCTTTGATTAAATGGCATTGCAGATAAAGGTTTGCCTGAATTTTCCATGAAATAATTTTGGGAAGAGACTAGCTCCTGGATAATTATGCCTACTTCTATGATAGTATAGCTGCTTACGATTTATATCTTTCGGGGAGATCAAAAGTCATTCACTTCATTCAGATTTTCAGAATTATTTGTGTGCAGTTGAGCAAGGTATTCTTTTACACTTTTATTTGTTTGCTTTGCAACTTAGCACATACTTTATTTACTGGATGGACAGCTCCCTTGTCAGCCGTAAGCATCGTGTGTGGTCATCTCCACTCTGTTCACGCTGACTGCAGGGAGTTGTGTTTCGGCTTTGCATCTAGCTTGCTCAGCTGCTGCATCTGCTGGTTGGTTTTCCTTCAGCACCAAGCTGGTTGCTTTCATACGAAATCTTATCTTTGATTGCTTGTATGGCCGTTCTTCCTGGATTCTTTACTTTGCGTCTTTATACCTGCAGTGGAGCCAGCACCGGAAGCCACCAAGGTGCATCCTCCAGCTGTGGCATCACTGGGCCTCCGATTTCACCTTCCTCGTCCCAAGCTTGCAGGGCTCTGGCCTGGCACACTCAGCTGCTGCAGGGCTGCTATTCCCCCGCTGCTGCCGAGGGCTGCTGGAGCAGAGACCTGCTAGGATTCTGAAGAGGTTTCCTGTGTCTGTTATTACTCATTTAGGAGTCCCTGTGTTCTTGTTTAGAACTAACTCTTAGATCTTTAGTTTTACTCTTTTCTCTATCTTAACTTTCTTCCATTGTTTTAAATCCTTTCCTTAACTTCCCATAGCTTTATTTTATGTTTTTTTTTTTTTTTTTTTTTACATTTTTAAAAAGATTTATTTATTTATTTATTTAAGAGGTAGAGTTACAGACAATGAGAGGGAGAGACAGAGAGAGAGAGGTCTTCCATCTGCTGGTTCACTCCGCAAATGGCCACAACGGCTGGAGCTGGACAGATCTAAAGCCAGAGGCCAGGAGCTTCTTCCAGGTCTCCCACGGGGGTGCAGGGGCCCAAGGACTTGGGTCATCTTCCACTGCTTTCCCAGTCCATAGCAGAGAGCTGGATTGGAAGAGGAGCAGCCAGGACTCAAACCAGCGCCCATATGGAATGCCAGTACCCTGCAGGCAGAGGATTAACATACTGCGCCACAGCGCCAGTCCCTATTTTTCTGCATTTTTATATTGGATATTTAATTTTTTTCCATGTGTTTAAGTTGCAAGATTTTTTTCTGAGTACAGTTTCAGTTGTTCCCTTTAGGTTGTAAACGTCTCAGTGTATTTACTGTGAAAGTATTTTGCCATTCTATTGTTGATTTATTTTAATACAGAATAATCATACTTAATTTTTCCTTAAATTTTCCCTGTATATGTTTTTTAACAGCGTTATTGAGATATAATTCATACACTGTACAGTTGACCATTTAAAGTGTACAGTTCACGGTTTTTAACTCACGGATATGCACAGCCATAACTGTTGTTAATTCTGGAACATTTCATCACTTCAGAAAGAAACTTCTGTGTCCTTTAGTTGTCATCCTGTCATCTTCCTTCTCCCTTGCCCCACCTCCTCACCCTAGCCCTAAGCAACCACTAATCTCTGTCTCTATAGCTTTCCCAATTATGAACTTGCTCATATGAATGAGTCATGTAGTTTGTGGTCTTTTGTGCCTGGCTTCTTTGATGTTTCCTAAGATTGTCCAGGTTTACCCATGTTGAAGCAGCTATCAGTACTTCATTCTGTTTTATTTGAATTGTGTACTGCTGTACTGGGTCCACCACATTCTGTTTGTTCATTCGTCTGTTGGTGCACATTTGGTTGTCTAGACTTTCTGGCCATTGTGAATTCTGCTGCTATAGACATTCTTGTACAAGTTTCTTTGAACAGGTTTCCATTCTCTTAGGAATATACTTAGGAATAGCATTGTTCTATGATAACTCTGTGTTATGTTTAATCGTTTGAGGAACTTCCAAATTGTTTACAAAGTAGCAAGAATTTTGTCTTCCCACCAGCACTGTTGAGGGTTCCAGTCTTTCCATAGTCTCGCCAACACCTGTTTCTCAAATTTTGTTCCAACCATCTTAATGAGTGTGAAGTAGCATCTCATTGAGGTTTTTGATTTGTACTTCTCTGATGACTAATGATGTCAAGCATCTTTTTATGTGTTAGGTGGCCATTTACTTTATGTGTTGGTCATCTCTTCTTTGGAGAGATATCTAGGTCCTTTGCCCAATTTTTATTGGGTTACTTGTCTTTTTATTATTTTAATAATTCTTTATATAGTCTTGATGCAAACCCCTTGTCAAACATGATTTGCATGTATTTTCTTCCATACTGTGGTTATCTTTTCACTTTCTTACCTGCGTCCTTGGAAGCACAAAATTTTAAATTTTAATGAAGTCTAATTACCCATTTTTTCATTTTGTGGATCATGCTTTTGGAGTCATATGTAAGAATCTTTTGTTGAATTAAGGCCATGAAGACATAACCTGTTTTTCTCTAAGAGTTTTATAGTTTTGCTCTTACATTTATGCCTGCCATCCGTCTTGAGTTAGCTTTTGTGTCTGGTGTCAGGTGTAAGCGTTATCTCAGCTACCTACCCAGTTGTCCCAGCACTGTTTGTTGAAAAGACTGTTCTTTCCCCATTGGATCATCTTGGCACCTATGTCAAAAATGAGTTGATAATGCAAGCATGGGTTTATTTCTAGACTGTTGGTTCTGTTCCAGTGATCTCTATGTTTGCTCATGTGCCAATGCCACATTGCCTTAATTATTGTGTCTTTGTAGTTAAATTTTGAAATTAAGAAGTGAGTCCTTCTACTTCATTTTTGCTTAGTATTGTTTTGGCTTTTCTGGGTCCCTCACGATTCTATACAATTTTGAGAATCAACCTGTTGGCTGGCAATACCAGAGAGCTGGATCAGAAATGGAGCAGCCAGGACTTGAACCGGCACCCATATGGGGTGCAGGCATTGCTGGTGGTGGTAGCTTTATGCACTAGGCTAATCCTCTGCCTGCGGTGCTGGCACCCCCGGGAAGGCAGTGGAGGATGGCCCAAGTGCTTGGGCCCTGCACCCGCATGGGAGACCAGGAGGAAGCACCTGGCTCCTGGCTTCGGATTGGTGCAGCGCCAGCCGTAGTAGCCATTTGGGGAGTGAACCAACGGAAAAGGAAAACCTTTCTCTGTCTCTCTCTGTCTAACTCTGCCTGTCAAAAAAAAAAAAAAAAAAAAGAGAGAGAGAGAGAGAGAGAATCGACTTGCCGGTTTATACAAATAAGCCAGTGGGTATTTTTATAGGGATTGCCTTGAATCTCTGGATCAGTCTGGGGAGTGGTGTGCTCTTGTTGTTTTTAAATTTGAGAAAAACGGAAAGGGTTAGAGACCTCCCATCCACTGGTTCACACCCCAGATGCCCGCAACCTGGAGCCAAGAGACAGACAGAAACTCAATCCAAGTCTTCTACATGGAAGGCAGGAACCCAGTTACTTGAACTACTTTCCAGGGTCTGCATTGGCAGGAAGCTGGAGCCAGGAATCACAGTGAGACACTTCAGTTTGGGGTGCAGGCGTCCTCACTGGCCAGATGCCCGGTCCGTGTTGCTGTATTGATAATGTTAAGTATATCAGTCCATGAATATGTGATTTTTCTTTAATGTCTTTTCTTTAATGTCTTTCAAGAGTATTTTGGGGTTTTTCAGAGTTCATTTCTATCTTATTTGTGTTTCTCAATCCTTTCATTCATGTTTCTTACTATGCTTTCAGTAGTGTCTGTACCTTCTGTAATGGCTGAAGCTGGGCTGATCGGAAGCCAGGAGCCAGGAGCTTCTTCTGGGTCTCCCATATGCATGCTGGGGCCCAAGCACTTGGCCCATCTTCTACTGCTTTCCCAGGCCGCAGCAAAGAGCTGGATTGGAAGAGGAGCAGCCAGGACTTGAACCGGTGCTCATATGGGATGGTGGCGCCGCAGGTGGTGGCTTCATCCACTGTGCCACAGCGCCAGCCCCAGTGTATCTGTTTTCTTGTGAAGATTTAATTTCTGTGTTGGCTTTGTTTTTTTTTTTTTCCCCATTCTTTCCTTCTGTTTTCTCTGCATATTTATAAGAGTGTTTTATTTGTTTATCTTTTTTAAAAAAGTTTCATTTATTTATTTGAAATGCAGAGTTACAAGAAGAGAGGGGGAAAGAGGGAGAGAGAGAAGAGAGACAGAAAGAGTAAGAGAGATCTTCTGTTTGCTGGTTCACTCCCCCAAAATGGCTGCAATGGCCTGTGCTAGACCAGGCTGCAGCCAGGACCCCCGAACACCATCTGGATTTCCCATGTGGGTGCAAGGGCCAAGTACTCGGATCATTTTCTGCTACTTTCCCAAGCACATTAGCAGGGAGCTGGAAGTGGAGCAGCTAGGGTTTGAACCTGCACCTGTTTGGAATGCCACCGTCACAGGGGCAGCTTAACCTGCTATACCAGTGTGCCAGCTCCTTTTATTTACTCGCTTGAATTGAAATCTCTTTAAGTCTTTTCTGCATGTGGGTATTATTTATTTTGGTATAGCTTGCTTTCTACTCCCTGTTACTACCACCATAAAAGGAATACAAGCTCCTTATTAAAATTGGGTTATATGGGAATATTGAAACAAGGAGAAAATCATCTATCGTAATTCCACTTAAAGACAATTATATCAATATTTTACTATCCTTTTAGTTCTGAGTGAATTATGAATTCTGTTTTATTTAATACTATATAAATTGCTTATCACAGTAGAAACTGGAGATTCTCTCGCTTTAAAAAAGACTTATTTATGTATTTGAAAGGCAGAGTTACAGAGAGGCAGAGGCAGAGAGAGAGAAGAGGCCTTCCATCCACTGGTTCACTTGCCAAATGGCCACAACGGCTGGAGCTGGGCTGATCCAAATCCAGGAGCCAGGAACTTCTGGGTCTCCCACGTGGGTGCAGGGGCCTAAGCTCTTGGGCCATCTTCCACTGCTTTTCCAGGCAATACCAGAGAGCTGGATCAGAAATGGAGCAGCCAGGACTTGAACCGGCGCCCATATGGGGTGCAGGCATTGCTGGTGGCGGTGGCTTTATGCACTTCGCCGCAGTGCCAGCCCCTGGAGAGTCCCTTAAAACTGTTCTACATAGGCCGGCGCCATGGCTCAATAGGCTAATCCTCTGCCTTCGGCGCTAGCACACCGGGTTCTAGTCCCGGTCAGGACGCCAGATTCTGTCCCGGTTGCCCCTCTTCCAGGCCAGCTCTCTGCTGTGGCCAGGGAGTGCAGTGGAGGATGGCCCAAGTGCTTGGGCCCTGCACCCCATGGGAGACCAGGAGAAGCACCTGGCTCCTGCCATCGGATCAGCGCGGTGCGCCGGCCGCAGCGCACTGGCCACAGCAGCCATTGGAGAGTGAACCAACGGCAAAGGAATACATTTCTCTCTGTCTCTCTCTCACTGTCCACTCTGCCTGTCAAAAAAAGAAAAAAAAAAACCAAAAAACTGTTCTATATAAAGGTTTAACTCACAAGACTTGTTTATGTTCTCAGTATTTTATTGGTGGACTCTTTTTCTCCTCAGCTTCTGGGGAGTGGGTTCCAGCTTATTCCTTTTCTTCACAGCCAAACTTTGATAAAGAATAAACACTTGTTACTTAAATTTTCTCTTCCTTTCATTCTGTTATGGTCTCACTCTCTCTTGTTCTATTTGAGTACTCTCGCTAAGGTAATACTTTCCTGCTTGTTAAATCCAGTAGATTTCTCTTAGTCCTCATCCTATCCGATTTCTCTAGAGTTCTATATTTTATTGTAACTATCTCTTCTTGTGCTAGACTCTGGGGATCCATAATAACTGGACAGAGTCCCTGTTGCTGCAGAGCTCCTGGTTGTCCTTTTGTCTCTTGAACTTTCTTATTTTATTTCACCTGCTCCTTTATATTGGAACCCAAGAGTGTATCTTTTATGTTTGTTTTCCCTTCTTGTATTTCCTGTTAATGCCATTACTATCCTAGTAATACCCAAATCTGTCTCCAACCTCGACCCCTTTTCCCGCCTGGTTTGCTAGTAGCTACTGGAGATTGCCACCGAGTGGCTGATAGGTACCTTTTATTTTTTTTTCTTTTTTTTTTTAAACTTTTATTTAATGCATATAAATTTCCAAAGTACGACTTATGGATTACAATGGCTTCCCCCCCATACCGTCCCTCCCACCCACAACCCTCCCCTTTCCCACTCCCTCTCCCCTTCCATTCACATCAAGATTCATTTTTGATTATCTTAATACACAGAAGATCAGCTTAGTATACATCAAGTATGGATTTCAACAGTTTGCTTCCACACAGAAACATAAAGTGAAAAATAATAGATGATTTTTTTTAAATGATGATGAAATCAGAGCAGACCTATTGTCATGTTTAATCCCAGTGAGAGTCAAGTTGGGAATTGATAATTTCTTTTCTTTTCTTTTTTTTTTTTTTTACAGAGGATCAGTTTAGTATGCATTAAGTAAGGATTTCAACAGTTTGCACCCCCATAGAAACACAAAGTGAAATATATTGTTTGAGTACTCGTTATAGCATTAAATCTCAATGTACAGCACATTAAGGATAGAGATCCTACATGAGGAGTAAGTGCACAGTGACTCCTGTTGTTGACTTTACCAATTGACACTCCTGTCTATGGCATCAGTAATCTCCCTATGCTCCAGTCATGAGTTTCCAAGGCTATGGAAGCCCTCTGAGTTCTCCGACTCTTATCTTGTTTAGACAAGGTCATAGTCAAAGTGGAGGTTCTCTCCTCCCTTCAGAGAAAGGTACCTCCTTCTTTGATGACCTGTTCTTTCCACTGGGATCTCACTCGCAGAGATCTTTTGCCAGAGTGTCTTGGCTTTCCATGCCTGAAATACTCTCATGAGCTTTTCAGCCAGCTCCGAATGCCTTTAGGGCTGATTCTGAGGCCAGAGTGCTATTTAGGACATCTGCCATTCTATGAGTCTGCTGAGTATCTCACTTCCCATGTTGGATCACTCTCCCCTTTATTTACTCCATCGGTTAGCGTTAGCAGGTACTAGACTTGTCTATGTGCTCCCTTTGACTCCCAGTCCCTCCACCATGACCAACTGTGAACTGAAGCTGATCACCTGGAACAGTGAGATGGCATTGGTACATGCCACCTCGATGGGATTTAATTGGAATCCCCTGGTATGCTTCCAACTCCACCACTTGGGGCAAGTCAGCCTGAGCATGTCCCAAATTATACATCTCTTCCCTCTCCCATTCCCACCACCATGTTCAACAGGGATCACATTTCAGTTAATTTTCAACACTTAAGAATAACTGTGCATCAATTACAGATCTAAACCAGTCATATTAAGTAGAACAGATAAAAAAACTACTAAGAGGGATAATGTATTAAGTTGTTCATTAACAGTCAGGGCTATGCTGATCAAGCCACCGTTTCCCATAGTGTCCACCTCACTCCAACAGGTTTCCCTCTTGGTGTTCAGTCAGTCGTCACCGATCAGGGAGAACATATGGTATTTGTCCAATATATATATAGTATATTTTTTTAAAGATTTATTTATTTGAAAGTCAGAGTTACACTGAGAGAGGAGAGGCAGAGAGAGAGAGAGAGATATCTTCCATCCGCTAGTTCACTCCCCAATTGGCCGCAACGGCTGGAGCTGTACCGATCTGAAGCCAGGAGCTTCTTCTAGGTCTCCCATGTGGGTGCAGGGGCCCAAGGACTTGGGCCATCTTCTACTGCTTTCCCAGGCCATAGCAGAGAGCTGGATCGGAAGTGGAGCAGCCAGGTATCGTCAAGGCCAAGGCATTAACCTGCTACGCCACAACGCCGGCCCCCTGATAGGTACCTTCAATTCAATATGCCCAGAAAATAATTTGATTAGTTTTTCTACCAAACCTCATCTTCCTTAGGCTCCTAATCCTGCCTGATACCACACTGGCTGCTTAGTTTAGTGAGGCAGGCCAGGAACCTGGGGATCACACTGGATTCCTCCCTTGTGCTCACTCCTTACCCAGTTGGTCACAGAGTCTTGTCAGTTTTTCCCCATGACCTTGTCCCCTTTTTCTCTTTGTACCTCTTCAGTGTCTTGATTTTATACTCGTGTTTCAGGTATGTAGGAATATTTGTAGTTAGTTGCCTTTAAGTTCTTCCTGGAACAAGGTACTTTGGGAAAGAGCAATTTAAAAGAAACATGACCATCTCCTGTAATGCACGCTGTCTCCTGATTTTGTGTTTCCCATTTCTTCTTCCTTGTCTCCTGAGGCCCACTCAAGTGTACTTATCTCTGCGGGGCTCTTTGTGTTCACTGTTCTAATGAGCTAGCTTGCACTTACTGGGGAGTTAGCTTTGTGTGTCTGGCTCCCTTTGAAGGGATCTGCCAAGCATTAATTTACACAGTCCCTGTCACCCTGAGAGGTAAGTCACTTCTCCATCCTCTTTGAGAGAAGACTTGGAGAAGCTACACAACTCGCTGACAGTTTACACAACTAACGAATGTCACTTAGGGGTCAGGCACGCTCTGCTGAGCCTTACGGCCCATGCCATTCTTCCTGTTCCTTGGGCTGCCACCTTTGGTGTGTCAGAGGTTCACTCTGCTTACCCAGAATTGCAGTATTGTCTGCTTACTAGCCCTGGGCTTCTTAAAGGCATAAATAGCACCGTGTCCTCGTATTTTCTGTAGAGTCTAGAATACTGCCTGGCTCATAGTGGGCTTTTAGTAAATGTTTATTGAATGAGTCACTAATGGTCAATGTCCATAGCTGTTCTTGCAAGAGTTGAATTTAGGTTATTCTACATAACCCAAATTTATTTAAGTAAAGACTTACTTTATTTATTTGAAAGACACCATGACAGAGAGGAAGAGACAGAGAGAGAAAGAGATCTTCAATCCGCTGGCTCCCTCCCCAGATTACTGCACCTCCTGGGGCTGGGCCAGGCTGAAGCAAGGGTTTCTTATTTGGATGGCAGGGGCCCACGCACCTGGGACATCGTCCACTGCTTTCCCAGGCCTATTGGCAGGGAGCTGGATTGGAAGTGGAGCAACGGGGACTTGACCCACCACACTGGCCCCATGACTGTAGCTCTTGAAAGTGAGAGGAAAGGAAAAGCAGGCAAGGTAGAGCTTTAAGACAGGAGGAAGCTGGGACTGCTTGTTGTCGCAGTGTGTCAGAAGGAAGGGAGAGTGTCAGTAAGATAAGGTTCTAAAGTGGTGAACTCTACTGCCCTCAGGACACTATCATAGGCTTTTGTGAGCTGCCTTAGGGACTGTTAACTGTTTCTAATGTGAGAGAACCAGGTTACCACTGACATTGTAACTTAGAGTTTACCATTTTTAATAGCCTTTTTTTAAAAGAAAACTTTAATAAATATAAATTTCGAAAGTACAGCTTTTGGATTATAGCATTTTTTTCCCCTATAACCACCCTCCCATCCACAAACCATCCCATCTTCTACTCCCTCTCCCATCTCATTCTTCATTAAGATTCATTTTTAATTATATACAGAGGATCAACTCAGTATATACTAAGTAAAGATTTCAGCAGATTACACCCACACAGACACACAAAGTATAAAGTACTGTTTGAGTACTAGTTTTACTGTTAATTCACACAGTACAATGCATTAAGGACAGAGATCCTACATGGGAAGTAAATGTACAGTGACTCCTGTTGTTTTAACAAGTGACACTCTTATTTATGACGCCAGTAATCACCCGAGGCCCTTGTCATGAGCTGCCAAGGCTATGGAAGCCTCTTGAGTTCACAAACTCCAACCTCACTAGACAAGGCCGGAAGGCTCACTTTGTTGATTTGTCTCAAGCATTTTTCTAAGCTCTCCTTAGTATCTTTAGATTTCTACCATTATCTAAACTGGGCAGGCTTGTAGAACATGTCAAGGTTGTTAAATATGTAAATATGATTTCCTATCATTGAGTTCATCCTGCTTTCCCTCCGGGATTTTTTTTTTTAGTTAATTTTTGAAACAGAAGCATTATGTAAGCATGATCAAATTGTAGAGTGTACAAGGGGAGGAGGTCTTCTTCTGCCTGAGCCCTCTCCTTTCCAGTCCCTCTGCAGATACTCTGCTTCTGTTGGAGCTTCTAATGCATCTTTTTTTTTTAATTATTATTATTATTTTTTTTTTGACAGGCCGAGTGGACAGTGAGAGGGAGACAGAGAGGAAGGTCTTCCTTTTCTGTTGGTTCACCCCCCAATGGCCGCTGCGGCCAGCGCACCGCGCTGATCCACAGCAAGGAGCCAGGTGCTTCCCCTGGTCTCCCTTGCAGGTGCAGAGCCCAGGGACTTGGGCCATCCTCCACTGTACTCCTGGGCCAGAGTCTAATGCATCTTGCCAGAAATAGAATTTGCATAACACACAGATACTCATATCTGGTATCTTAACAAAGTGTTTTATTTTTCATTTGAGAGGCAGAGAGAAAAAGAACGACCTCCTATCCACTGATTGACTCTCCAGCTGCCTGCAGCATCTGTGTGGGGAGGGCAGAAGCTAGGAGCCTGAATTCAGCCCAGGTCTCCCGTGTGGGTGGCAGCAACACAGCCCCTTCAGCCATCTCCCCTGCTTCCCAGGGCCCATATTACAGGAAGCCGGAAATGAGAGCCAGAGCCGAGGATCCAATCCAGGCGCTCCAGTACGGGGTGTGGGGGTCCTTACCAGAGTCAACTTCTAGGCAAATGGCCACCCCATCGAAATTTTTTAAAAGATTTATTTATTATTTATTTGAAAGAGTTACACACACACACACAGGTCTTTCATCCCCCACCTAAATTTTTAAACAAAATCACAAAGCATTTTTTCTGCATCTGTCTTTTTGTAAACTTAGAAATGTATTTGGAGGATTGTTCTGTGATAGCACATCTTAGATTGATCTCATTCTTCATGGCTGAAAGAGTTGTTTTATAAAAGTGCTGTGCTGTACCAGCCGCCTGGTTGGTGGATATATAGTTTCTGCTGCTAGAAAAAAATTTCTGCAATGTATAGTGATAAATATTGCCAACTTGGTCTTTAATATCTGTGTCTTTAAAGTTTTCTTTGAGTTATGGAACTTAGAAACTCAGACATATAAAATTTATTCCTTTGTTTTACCCAACTTTCCCATCCAGGTAGTCTTTTAAGTTGTTATGTTTTATCCCCATAATGATATTAGTTAGGCAACATTATTAGTTTCTAAAATGGGACCAGTGTTGTGGTGTAGGAAGTTAAGCCACTGGCACTGCTTTCGATGCCCGCATCCCCTGTCAGAGCACCAGTTCGAGTCCTGGCTGCTCCACTTCTGATCCAGCTTCATTTTTTAAAAATAAATAAATTTATTTATTTGAAAAACAGAGAGAAAGAGAGAGAGATCTTCCATCTGCTGGTTCACTCCTCAGATGGCTGCAACAGTCAGAGCTGGGCCGATCTGAAGCCAGGAGCCTGGAGCTTCTTCCGGGTCTCCCACGTGGGTGCAGGGACCCAGTAGAAGATGTGGGCCATCTTCTATTGCTTTCCCAGGTCATAGCAGGGAGCTGGATCGGAAATGGAGCAGCTGAGACTGCAGGTGGCAACTTTACCCACTACGCCACAGTGCCGGCCCCCAGCTTCATTTTAATGTGCCTGGGAAGGCAGAGGAAAATGATATAAGTACTTGGGCTCCTGCCAACCACATGGGAGACTCAGATGGAATTTCTGGCTTCTGACTTCATCTTGGCCCAAACCTGGCTGTTGCAGCCATTTGGAGAGTGAACCAGTGGATAAAAGATCTCTCCTTATCTCTGTCGTTCTGCCTTTCAAATAAATAAATAAGTAAATCTTTTTTAAAAAAAAATTAGCACATAGTAATTGTACATTGAAGTAGATACTTGGGCCGGCACTGTGGCGCAGTGGGTTAACGCCCTGGCCTGAAGCACCCGCATCCCATATGGGCACCGGTTTGAGTCCCAACTGCTCCACTTCCGATCCAGCTCTCTGCTATGGCCTGGGAAAGCAGTAGAAGATGGCCCAAGTCCTTGGGTCCTTGCACCCACATGGGAGACCCAGAAGATGCTCCTGGCTCCTGGCTTCAGATCGGCGCAGCTCCAGCCATTGCAGCCAGTTGGGGAGTGAACCATCGGATGGAAAGCCTCTCTCTCTCTCTCTCTCTCTCTGCCTCTCCTCTCTGTGTAACTGACTTTCAAATAAATAAATAAATCTTTAAAAAAAATAAAGTAGATACTTCTATGAACGTGTACTTATAGCCCAGTGGGTAGGTACTGCTGTTCCCTTTCTTATAGCTATAAGCTGAAGCCCATGGGTAAGACTTTGTCCAAGGACGTGTGGTTATTAAGGGACCAAAGGCGGGATTTGGACCCAGCCGCAGCTTGACCCACTGTGGTCTGTGCCCTCGTGTCCTTCCCAGCTCTTTCCGTTCCTACCATTATTTGGCTGCCTTCAGCTGGTCTATGCTAATAAAGTTTCCCTGCCACTCGTAATCTTCGTCTCCTAATCCATCTTGTATACTGAAACGAGATTAATCTTCCTAAAGTATAGCAAAATCCTTCCGTGGCTTTCTGCTGCATTTAGATTCCGGCTGGGTCTCGGGCCACTCCCCTCTCTAGTCAAGGGAGCTCAGTGGATCTGCTCCCAGCTCCATCGAGATGCCACCATCGGTTTGTCTGTAGGACAGAAGAGTGAAACGAGAAGTACAATGACTAGCAAGAAAACGAGGTCATAAATAATCCGTGGAGTAGAACGATACTTTGTCTTTGAGCTATTTCTCTTTTTTACTCACAGTAGCTCCTGCCATATGGTTTCAACAACAAGCTGCCAACTCAATTAATTTGAGTCAGATGTGTAATTGATCAAATGTTAACCACAAATATCTTGGTGTCACATAAAACAAATTCCTTAAAATACACATCACACAAGTCTGATACAGGAATATAAATTTGCCAGTGTGCATTCCGAACTTAATCGTTAAGAAATAAATAAAACATATTTAGGTTTAAATACACGCACACATGCAAAACAAAACATTGAAAACCATTCAGGGAGATAAATAATTTTTTAAAGCCTAAAACTTGCCTGTGCATTTAAAGAAAAATACTTTAATGCAGAAGTTCTTGTGAAATGTTATTTTTTGAAATTTGTATTTTGGTAAATCTGCTTCATGTAGATGCCTTATTAGAAATTATGTGTCCTAATCTGTGAAAAACTAATTACAAATTAAAATAAAAAAACATAAAAAAGGAAATGTTCTCCTTTGGCAGTATTCATAGCTGACCTTTTTTAGTTTTGCTTTTAAGCTATTTTTCTGCTTTTTGTACAACAGGATTCTTGTCAGTTATTCAGAATAACTGGTTTTAAATGTACTTTTATAATCAGTTTTACAATGTCAGGTATTAAAGATTGGTTATCTGGTGTCCTGTTTCTTTTTGGCAGACAGTCCAGTCCAGGCTTTTACTGCCTTTGGTTTGGTCAAGTCCCGGTATTTTCTTGGGAGGCCTTGCGTTTGCCAACAGAAAACAGCGACATGAGAGAAGGGACAGTGCGATCATGAGAACAGTTGTGTCTTTTTTTTTTTTTTTTAAGATTGTTTATTTATTTATTTGAAAGGCAGAGTTACAGAGAAGCAGAGGCAGAGCAAGAGAGAGGTCTTCCATCCACTGGTCCACTCCCCAAATGGCTGCAGTGGCTAGAGCCAGACTGATCTGAAGCCAGGAGCCAGGAGCTTCTTCTGGGTCTCCCACATGAGTGCAGGGGCCCAAGGACTTGGGCCATCTTCTGCTGCTATCCCAGGCCATAGCAGAGAGCTGGATCGGAAGTGGAGCAGCCGGGTCTTGAAGCAGCACCCATAAGGGATGCCAGCACTGCAGGAGGCGGCTTTACCTGCTAGTCCACAGCGCTGGCCCCATGTCTTCACTTCATAATCAATTACTTTTCTAGTTTTAATCAAGGAACAGACTGAATAGTGAAGCTATAAACGGCCTGAGTCCAGTCATTTATGTGTTGGAGATTGCATATTTGTGCTCAGGTCCTTAGTTTCACTTGCAGAGTAGGGAGGGCTCCCTGACCGGGAGGAGCTGCACACGCTGGGTCCTTCAGAGAGGCTGGCTGCACAATTTTGGTTCAGAACCCATTTTCAGAGTATACTAATTTAACAAAAATATATTGGGAATCTTTTTATATTTAGTCTCTTACATCTACACCTAACCTAGCATATAATCTTTTTCTTTCTTTTCTTTTCTTTTTTTTTTTTTTTTTGACAGGCAGAGTTAGTGGGAGAGAGAGAGACAGAGAGAAAGGTCTTCCTTCCATTGGTTCACCCCCCAGATGGCTGCTATGGCCGGCATGTTGCACCGATCCAAAGCCAGGAGCCAGGTGCTTCCTCCTGGTCTTCCATGCAGGTGCAGGGTCCAAGCACTTGGGCCATCCTCCACTGCCTTCCCGGGCCACAGCAGAGAGCTGGACTGGAAGAGGAGCAACTGGTACAGAATCCGGCGCCCCAACCCAGACTAGAACCCAGGGTGCCGGCACCGCAGGCCGTGGCGCTGGCCAGCATATAATCTTTTTCAAAGATGTTTTTGGGAGAAGACTAATTTCTGGATGCTCAAATTAGGTGCAAGGAATCTAGAAACAAGAAAAGACCAAGTATATATTCTGGCTCTTAAGTAGGCTATTGCTATAAAGTTTTTTCAGTATAATTAATACTCAAATATTTAGTTACTAGGAAAGGAACTGGGTTATAGTCCAGTACTGCAGGTTGTAACTTGTACTATTTTTTTTCTTAAAGAAGTTTTACTGGAGATAAAAAGGAAGGAGATGAGTACTGAATTACAAACAAGCTTTGCTGACTACAGATTGTATTTCAAGGCGGCACGTTTACACAGATACATGCAGAGTACCAACGCAGGCAGACCTTTTCCTTAATCTTACAAATACAGAAAACAGCTTACAAACCGAAAAAAAAAAAGGCTTTAAAGTGGACTTTTATCTTCTTCATCTTTCATCTTTCCTAAGGCTTCTTAGAACCATGAAATGTTAAGATTAAAAAGACCTTAGAAGTCATCTTGCCTGTCATCTATCTAATGTAGCAGGCCTCTCTTTTGAATCTTTTTTTTTTTTTTTAAGATTTATTTATTTGAAAGAGTTACAGAGAGAGGTAGAGACAGAGAGAGAAGTCTTCATCCTCTGGCTCACTCTCCAAATGGCTGATAGATTTTTAACTTTTATCTTAGGCTAGTGTACTTATTTCAGCCTCTGAGAGGAACTTACTTGGAGCATTGGGCTGCCTATTACTTCATGGACAGAGCTGCCAGGTCTTTGTAGGCACTAATTATTACAAAGGGTACCCTGACATTCCGCCGCAGCTTCTAGACTTTTCTCCTAGTTGTATCTTCTAGAAGCATATAGAACAAATTGGGACGGTGCTGTGGCAGAGTAGGCTAAGCTTCTGCCTGCGGTGCTGGCATTCCACTTGGGCACCAGTTCATGTCCCAGCTGCTCCTCTTCTGATCCAGTTCCCTGCTGTGGCCTGGAAAAGCAGTGGAAGATGACCCAAGTGCGTGGGTCCCTGCACCCGCGTGGGAGACCTGGAAGAAGCTCCTGGCTCCTGGTCCAGCTCCAGCCGTTGTAGGCATCTGGAGAGTGGACCAACAGTTGGCAGACCTTTCTGTCTGTCTCCACCTCTCCCTCTGACTCTACCTCTGAAATAAGTAAAATCTTTAAAAAGAAAAAAAATTTTTTAAAATATAGAACAGGCCGGCGCCGCGGCTCACTAGGCTAATCCTCCGCCTAGCGGCGCCGGCACACCGGGTTCTAGTCCCGGTCGGGGCGCCGGATTCTGTCCCGGTTGCCCCTCTTCCAGGCCAGCTCTCTGCTGTGGCCAGGGAGTGCAGTGGAGGATGGCCCAGGTGCTTGGGCCCTGCACCCCATGGGAGACCAGGAAAAGCACCTGGCTCCTGGCTCCTGCCATCGGATCAGCGCGGTGCGCCGGCCGCAGCGCGCCGGCCGCAGCGCGCCAGCCGCGGCGGCCATTGGAGAGTGAACCAACGGCAAAGGAAGACCTTTCTCTCTGTCTCTCTCTCTCACTGTCCACTCTGCCTGTCAAAAAAAATAAAAATAAAAAAAAATAAAAAAAAAATATAGAACAAATCTACTCCTCCTTCCATTGAACTGGTGCTTTGAAAACAGTTGTAACATTGTGACTCGAAATTCTGGAGCCGGTGCCTCCGCTCACTAGGCTAATCCTCCGCCTTGCGGTGCCGGCACACCGGGTTCTAGTCCCAGTCGAGGCGCCAGATTCTGTCCCAGTTGCCCCTCTTCCAGGCCAGCTCTCTGCTGTGGCCCGGGAGTGCAGTGGCGGATGGCCCAGGTGCTTGGGCCCTGCACCCCATGGGAGACCAGGATAAGTACCTGGCTCCTGCGCGGTGCACTGGCCGCGGCAGCCATTGGAGGGTGAAACAACGGTAAAGGAAGACCTTTCTCTCTGTCTCTCTCTCCCACTGTCCATTCTGCCTGTCCAAAAAAAAAAAAAAAAAAAAAAAAATCTCATTTTTGACCTGGGTCCATCAATTTATGAGTCTGTAGACAGTCTTCAAGAGATTATTATATATGTAAAAAATTGTGAGTATATGTCCGTATTTCTGAGAACAGAGCCAATAATTCTTTTTAGTATCAATGGAAACTAATCCTTCCTCTCCTGGCCCCCAGATAATATACTGGTTCTACTGAGCTAAGCCTAGTAATTGCCTTTTTATTTTTTCAAAAATTTATTTATTTGAAAGGCAGAGTTACTGAGGGGAGGAAAGGTGGAAGAGGGACACTGAGACAGACAGAAATCTTTCATCTGCTGGTTCACTCTCCAAATGGCTACAATGGCTGGGGCTGGGCCAGGCCCAACCCAGGAGCCTGGAACTCCTTCTGGGTCTCCCCTGTGGGTACAGGGACCCAAGCACTTGGTCCCTCTTCTGCTGCATTCCTAGGCACATTAGCAAGGAGCTGGATAGGAAGTGGAGCAGCCGGGACTTGAATTGGTGCTCATATGGGATGCTGTTGTAGTAGGCGGTGGTTTAACTGGCTGTGCTATAATGCTGAACCATTGTTTTTGTTTTCGTTTTTATGATTAAAAGTAAACTTGCAACAAGCCAGCTAGAATCATTGTAGTACATATTCTAAGTCTTGGGGGAGTTCTAGTTCCATTGAGAATTGTAGAATTTTTAGAGCTTTAGAGATCGTCTACTAAACATATGGTTTATGAAGTATTTAAAGTTAATTCTTCCCCAGCGATAGATGTTGCTGTGCGGTGAATTAAGCCATCGCCTGTGATGCCTGCGTCCCAGTTTGGATTGCTGATTGGAGTCTTGGCTACTCTGCTTCTGATCCAGCTTTCTGCTAATGCAGCCTCGGAGGCAGCGGATGGTAGCTCGAGTGCTTGGATTGCTGCCCCCCATGGGGGAGTGCCCATGGAGCTCCTGGCTCCTGGCTTTGGCCTGCCTCAGCCCTGGCTGTTTTGGGCTTTTGGGGGGTGAACCAGCGAAAGGATAATCTCTGCCTTTAGAATAGATGGAAGCAAATAGACGTTTTAAAAAGTTAATTCTTCAGGGCTGCGCCACGGCTCAATAGGCTAATCCTCTGCCTGTGGCGCCAGCACACTGGGTTCTAGTCCCGGTTAGGGCGCTGGATTCTGTCCTGGTTCCCCCTCTTCCAGGCCAGCTCTCTGCTGTGGCCCGGGAGTGCAGTGGAGGATGGCCCAAGTGCTTGGGCCCTGCACCCGCATGGGAGACCAGGAAGAAGCACCTGGCTCTTGGCTTTGGATCGGCCCAGATCCAGCCATTGAAGCTATTTGGGGAGTAAACCAGTGGGTGGAAGATCTATTTCTCTCTCTCTGCCTTTGTGTCTTTACCTTTCAAATAAATAAACAAATATTAAAAAAAAATAAATCTTTAAAAACAAAAATGAAAGCCAATTGTGAACCCTTGAAAGCAAAAGCAAAAATCAAACAGAAAAAAAGTTAACCTGAGCCAAAAGGATGGAGTTTTTGTTCTAAAATTTTTTTAAATATCTTTACAACCATTCATAAACATTAAGAATATGATGATACAATTTTATTAAACATTTATTTATGTATTTGAAAGGCAAAGTTGAAGATGGGGGAAGGGGAGAGAGGAGAGAGGGAATTGTCCATCTGCTGGTTCACTCCCCAGATGCCCGCAATGGTTGGGGCTGGACCAGGCAGAAGCCAGGAGCCTGGAACTCTATCCAGGTCTCCCATGTGGGTGGCAGGGCCCAGGTACTTGAGGCACCACCTGCTGCCTCCCAGGGTGTGCATCAGGAGGAGGCTGGGCGGGAAGTAGAGCGGGGACTAGGAGCCAGGCGCTTTGAAATGGAATGCAGGTATCCCAAATGGTTTCTTACCTGCTGTGCCAAGCTCCTATGTCCCATTTATTTCTCTCTTGGTGCCAAAAATATTTGGAGTGACATACAAACAAACATATGTGAAACTAGAATGTTTAAAATAAATTGATATATTGGGGCCGGTGCTGTGGCACAGCGGGTTAAAGCCCTGGCCTGAAACACCGGTATCCCATATGGGTGCCAATTCTAGTCCTGGCTGCTCCTCTTCCGATCCAGCTCTCTGCTATGGCCTGGGATAGCAGTAGAAAGTGGCCCCTACATCTGTGTGGGAGACCCGGAAGAAGTTCCTGGCTTTGGATCGGCGCAGCTCCAGCTGTTGTGGCCATCTTGGAAGTGAACCAGCAGATAAAAGACCTCTCTCTCTGCCTCTACTGCTCTCTGTAACTCTGCCTTTTAAATAAATAAGATAAATCTTTAAAAAATAAAATAAATTGATATATATATGATGCTGTTAAAGTCCGAAGATAAATGTGTCATGAGTGGGGGCAAATAGGTGCCCTGGCCCCAGTAGTGCAGCTCCCTGAAGGTGTATTTCCAGTGTGTGTGTCAGGGAAGTGCAGTGCAATGAACTGTCAGCAGCTCATCCTAGTAAAGGCATCAGAGTACATACATAGGCTGCAGCACAATTGTTCACAAACTTTTTTTTTTCCAATTGTGAAAATCTGAGGACTTTTACTAGGAAATATTAGTTATTCTGAAACTTACAATGACTTATTATGATTTAGATTTTCTTTTTTTTTAACTTTTATTTAATGAATATAAATTTCCAAAGTACAGCTTATGGATTATAATGGCTTCCCCCCCATAACGTCCCTCCCACCCGCAACCCTCCCCTTTCCCACTCCCTCTCCCCTTCCATTCACATTAAGATTCATTTTCGTTTCTCTTTATATACAGAAGCTCAGTTTAGCATACATTAAGTAAAGATTTCAACAGTTTGCTCCCACACAGAAACATAATGTGAAAAATACTGTTTGAGTACTAGTTATAGCATTAAATGATTTAGATTTTCAATGAGATAGTGTAATGGGTATATACCAGAACTTTGGGAGGAGAGCAACTTTTTTTTTTTTTTTTAAGATTTATTTATTTATTTATTTGAAAGGCAGACTCACGAGAGGCAGAAGTAGAGAGAGAGGTCTTCCTTCCGCTGGCTGGCTTCTCAAATGGCCTCAATGGCTGGAGCTGAGCCTTTCCGAAGCCAGGAGCCAAGAGCTTCTTCTTGGTCTCCTTTGTTAGTGCAGGAGCCCAAGGACTTGGGCCACATTCCTCTGCTTTCCCAGGAGCATTAACAGGGAGCTGGATTGGAAGTGGAGCAGCCAGGACTCAACCGGCGCCCATTTGGGGTGCTGGCACTGCAGGTGGTGGCTTTACCTACTATGCTGCAGTGCCAGCTCACTGCAGGTGGGGGCTTTACCCACTATACCACAGCACTAGCTCCCTCTCTCTGGTTTTTTAAGAAATCAGAACTGACTGAAGTCTTACTTGAGTGGGGCACAGCTCGTCACCTGCTGCCTTCCAGGTGTGTGTATTAGCAGGAAGCTGGAATAGAGGGCAGAGCTGGGACACTCGATATATGGGACACAAACGTCCCAAGTGGTGGCTTATGTGCTATGCCAGATGTCCACGCCTGATATTGCAGTGTTGAGTGTCAGTAAGATTTTGGGTTTTCTATTCTCCCCCAGTCAGTGTTTATTTAAATTTAAAGGTTTTCCTTGTTTCTTTGTTCTTTTCTTGTGTATTGTTTGTTTTTGGATTTTTTTTTAAATTCTGGATATATATCTTTGAGTAATTCTTTTACCAGAAACTGAAGGAAACAAATTTTTTGTGTCCTTGAACATCCAAAAATGTCTGTATTTCACTCTCCTATATGAACAAGAATTTGGGTAGATGTAGAGTTCTAGGTTTAAAGTACATTCAGTTGTCCATGACCCTTTGTTGAAAAGGCAGTTCATTCACCAGTGCGTAGTCTACATTCTGGACTACAAATGTTTGGGTTTACTTCTTGTCTCTCACTTCTCTCCCATTGATCTTGATGTCCATCCTTTGGCCAGGAACACAGTGATTTGACTACTGTATCTTTGTTGCAAGTTTTGGAATCACTAAGTGTGTGTCTTCCACCTTAGTTCTCTTTCATGATTTGTTTTGTTATTCAGGGTTCCTTGTGTTTCCATATGAAGTTTTCCGATTAGCTTGTACATTTCTGCAAAGAAAAAGAGAAGTTGGAATTTTAATAGAAGTTGCTAAATTTTTAATATACTGTCTCCTTTTCGTATTTCGGTCTTGTCTTTCTGCTCATTCATCTTTGAGAGTCCTAACTTGTTAGCCCTCCTGTGAGTGCTGTATTGACTTTACGTTGCCGCAGGTCCCCGCTGACTGGGTAGGTGTGGAATGTGTGTGATTTGTAACCATTGCCAGCCTACTTCAGTGACTGTCCCCTCTTCTGCTGGGTCTGATATCCACACAGGCCTTGTCCTGTCAGCTCCAACTGTTCATACTCAGTGTTCCCACCTAGTGAGTAACACCTTTGCTGTTAGTTGCCACTGTGACATCTGGGAGCAAAATCCTCTATTCTGTAGCACTTGACTCAGAGGTGGGTGGGTGGAGATGGTTCCTGCTCTTTCACTTCCTGCTACCTCCTAACCTGCCATGCTGAATGTTTTGTAAATTGTTTCAGTTCTTCCGTGGTCTTCTGTCTCTAACCTTCTTTTCACCGCGTGGCCGCCTCTGCACTGATCTGTAGGACTGTGGTTTACTTGTGTAGCCTGATTCTATCAGCTTTCTATCTTTCAAAATCCTTCATAGCTTTAGTCCAGTCAGGGCATCTCTTGGTTTCTTTTGATTATGGGTTTTTGAAGAAATGTCTGTTATTTGGGAGACTTCAAGGGAAGACGAGCTGACTTACCATCTCAATTGAGTAAATGACTATTTAATAAAGAAGAGAAAAACTTTTAACAGCTAGCCAGAAAATAAACTGTTGATGAAATTATTGAATAAATTACATTTTTTGTTTAGAAGGTTGCTTTTTTTTTTTTTTAAAGATTTATTTATTTATTTGAAAGCGTTAGAGAGAGAGAGAGAGAGAGAGAGAAAGAGAGGGACAGAGAAAAAGGTCTTCCATCCGCTGGTCCATTCCCCAGTTGGCTGCAACGAAAGGCTGGAGCTGTGCTAATCCAAAGCCAGAAGCCAGGAGCTTCTTCTGGGTCTCCCACGTCGGTGCAGGGGCCCAAGGATTTGGGCCATCTCCCACTGCTTTCCCAGGCCATAGCAGAGAGCTGGATCGGAAGTGGAGCAGCCAGGACTTGAACTGGCGTCCATGTGCAATGCCGGCACTGCAGGTGGCAGCTTTACATGCTACACCACGCCAGCGCCTGGAAGATTGCTTTTTAAGCAGTTGCTAAAAAGATAGGCAGTTTGAGTATATAAAAATGAAAACACTGAACAAAAGTTCAGACCAGGAATATATTTAAATAAAATTGAAAAGGATTGCTCTCTCTCTCTCTCTCTCTCTCACTATAACTCTACCTGTCAAATAAATAAATTAAAAAAAATTGAAAAGGATTATTTATTTTATAATAAGAACAAACAGGTTTCTCTTTGTTTCGTTCTTTGGGTGAAGAAGAAGCCATGAAGGATGAAGTCAGTGCCTCTGTTGCCTCAGTCGTCTCCAGAGTCAGCATCAGCCTGTGCCTGTGGTGCAGTCACGCTGGTCGCTGAGAGCGGTGTGCCAGAGGTGTTTGACAGGTGCCCCGAGAAAGCAGGAGAAAGTGTATCTGATTCAACTTTGGTTCAGTAATGCTCAGTGTTACTGGCTGTTAGTGTAATTTTAAGGTAGTTTTACATTTTTTCCATTATAAAATAATTTGTCATAAAATTTTTGGATAACATTGAAGGGGTAATAACTCCAATCATAACACTGTTAACACTTTGATATGTTTCTTTCTGGCATTTAAAAGTTATATGTGTATATATGTATATATACATATACACACACATACACATATGTTTTTCTAAATTAAAGTGATTTGGTATTATTGTTCTTCCAGTTTAAAAGTTATGCCTGCTTATTAAGAGAGCTGGGAAAATAAAGACCAGCACAAAGGGAAAAAAACAAAAATCATTCATAATAAACAACCAAAGATAACCACAATTAAAATTTGATGTATATCCTTCTTGTATTTCTCATTAATATATGCAAACACTCTTCTCTACTAAAATAATGCCATAGTTAAAACTATTTGATGCCTTGTATTTTTCATTTGCAATATATTATCAGTGTCTTATCATGTTAATAAATAGTCTTATCTATACTTTTTCAGTGTTATATAGAATATGAACATATCTAAGTATGTTTATTTAGCATACCTACTTAACCATCTCCCTGTCACTGGACGTTGAAAGTGTTTCTGATTTTTTACCATTATAGGTAATCCCATAGTTAATATCTTTGTCCATACATCTTTCCATGCCATCTATGATTATTTCCTTAGGAATAGATTCCTAGAAGTGGAATAGCTGGGTCCAAGGGTATGTACATCTTAATGCTTTTGATAAATAAAGGTGTCAAATTTTAAGCTAATCACTTGTATATTCTGTCTTGTATTGCTGTCTAATTGTTTATTGTGTCTGTCTGTTTCCCTAATTAGAACATAAGCTTCTCGAGAGTGAGGGATGTTTCTTAACACATCTCATGTATCCTTTGGCTGTGTGGACTCAGGAGCCATCAACACGTAGCTTCTTGATTTAAAGTAGTGGTTCTCTGGACTTTTGGACATCACAAACATCTAAGTTAAAAATATATATATATACACACACTTTTTTTTTTTTTTTTTTTTGACAGGCAGAATGGACAGTGAGAGAGAGAGAGACAGAGAGAAAGGTCTTCCTTTGCCGTTGGTTCACCCTCCAATGGCCACCACGGAGCCAGGTGCTTATCCTGGTTTCCAAGAGGCAGGGCCCAAGGACTTGGGCCATCCTCCACTGCACTCCTGGGCCACAGCAGAGAGTTGGCCTGGAAGAGGGGCAACCAGGACAGAATCTGGTGCCCCTACCGGGATTAGAACCCGGTGTGCCGGCGCCGCAGGGCGGAGGATTAGCCTATTGAGCCACGGCGCCGGCCAATATATACACACTTTTTAAAGGGTAGACACAGGCTTGCAAATTTTCTTTTTTTCATGAAAGGATATTTAGAAACACAGCCAACTACCATTTCCTATTTCACCATCTCATAAAATAAAGAATATGTGACAATAAAAGATTCTAATCTTATTTTAAAAAAAAGAGTAGTAGGCCTTTGAATAGAATGTTTTTGTTTTTTGAAAAACTTTCTACCTTGTCTGTATTTTTCTCATTTTATGTTGGACTGCTGCATCTCCACCTTAGCCTGGCATCATTTGGGAACCACTGATTTAAAAGACATAGAGAATTTAAAGATAAATTTTCTTGCAAGATGAATAATTTTCACCTTGCCCATGAATCTGTTTTGTCCATGCATTAAGGACACATGTGGAAGTAATGTCATCGCGTTACATAGAATTTGTGTATGTGTACACATTCTATAGTATGTGAACCGGACCATGGTGATGAACATCTGAATGTATTTCCAGTTGCCAAAAATGGAAACTGTTCTCTTTCTGGGCATTGGAGACAGGGTAAGTGGGCAGGATCTAGACTCTGAAGACCTGGGCTTGAATCCTGGCTGTGGCATCAAGTCAGTTTTCCCTTAGTTTCCTTACTTCTAAAATTATGATGATAATATCTTCTTCAAAGTGTTTTTATAGCCCCTGTTACAGTTACTTGACTGTGATGTAATTGGTTGCTTTCACATCTGCCTTCCTCACAAAGCCATGAGCTCTCTTAGGGAAGAAGTCATTGTTCTTTTGCAACCTTAGATCCTAGCCTAGGGCCCAGGCATAGCAGGTGATTAATCAAATGACTTGTTGAATCAATAGAGGGTTGTTGGGAGAATCATAAGGTTATATATGTGGAAGTCCTGTGTAAGCTTTAAACTTAGCTCTGCAAATGTTAATTGCTTTTATTTTATTCCAAGAGCCATCTCTGAGAGCCATCCAAACTTTGTGAAGACAGAAAATTATCTCATTTAAAAGTTTGTTAAATGCATTGCATTTTTCATCTGTTTTATAAGAAAGCAAATTTTTTAATTGGGGTTAATGTGGAGCCAGTTTGCTAACTGGGAAGGCTGATGAACGCTCTCTGCATGGAAGTGCCAAAATAGTAAATGTTTGTTTTATTTGGCTGTTGGCATATAATTTTAAGAATAGGAAGTTCAGCTTATTTCCTGTTTAAAGAGTGGTACCCACTGGCTTATCCTCTTAGTCATATAACTGATAAAGGAAGGATGATCCCACTGGCTTACCTCTTAGTCATATAACTGATAAAGGAAGGATGTTAAACCCTGAAGGGAACAGGCGTCTGTGATTTGCCCAGTTGGTTCTGGTCCGAGCTCCTTGTTTTTGGCTCTCACTGACTTAGAAAATGTCGTCATTTTTAATGTGTTTGTAAAGCTCTTGATGAATTTTAGCCACAAGATGGCATTGGTGATTGTTGAGTGCCCATAGTATTGAATCAGAATTAAAAAAAAAAAAAAAAAAAAAAAAAAGGGCACACAATTGTTTGTATTCTTTTGGGTTAAAAAGTTGAAAAGCTTCATCACTGTTTATGTATAAATTTTAATTTTTGCTTCCAAAACAGAGTTAAATGCTACTTTATGTCATTTCTTTCTGTATTCAAGTATTGTTTTGTTTCCTGTTTTTCTGTCTTTATAACTACAGTAACTTTGTATTATTTGCCATGTGTTGTATGTGTCTGACTTACTGCTGATAATTGTGGTAACAGGTAAGAAGAAAATACGATGGGACCCAGTTAGGAGGCGCTTCATTCAGTCCTGTCCCATCATAAGGATCCCTAACAGGTTTTTGAGAGGTGGGTGACAACTAGCAAGAGATCTGTGCTTCATGTGGGTTACAGAGAACTTTGAATGAATTTTCTAAACATGAAACTCTACTTTCTTAAAACTGTGTAGGCAGCTAAAATTGGAATAATGAAAGTCTAGAACTTAATTTTAAATCTCTGTTTCATCTTGACCATTACTGGAATTATAATTACAAGTTTTGGGGAGTTAGACTCATGTAATGTGTGTCAGATGGTAGAGGCAAATCATCTCACGGTCGTCAGTGGTATTCCACCCTAACTTTAGTCAAAAGGCCTTTGAGGAAATAATTTGTAAACTATGGGTATGGAAAGAATTTTCTAAATGTGATTCTAACGGAGAAATAAAAGATTAATTTATGTGATAGTATAAAATAAAAAGCCTCTTATGTCAAGTACCACAAATAAAAAGATAAATAAAAAAGTAAAATACTTATAACAAATGTTTAATGTCATGAATATATAAAGAGCTCTTATAAGTCACTAGTTTAAAACCAGATGCCTCCTAGAAGAACAGGTAGAAGGATATGAATGATCAATTTGTAAAACAATATAAATAAATAAATACGAACAAATACTTATTTTTACTGTTGTTATATACATGGCAATTAAAGAATGAAGATATTTTCACACATTAAATTGGCAGAGGCTCAGCTTAAGAATGGCCATTGTTGGTGGGAAGAAGAAACGTGTGCATTGGAAGGAAGCGTACGTTATTTTACACAAGTTTTCTGGGTTCAGTGTCAAAAACCCTAAAAATGTTCATACCCTTTGACCTAGCAATTACTACTTTCAGAAATGTTGCATTCCTGTTACTTGTGATTTCGTACATCAAACATACTGTATACTAAAAACAGAAAATGTGAGAAGAGTGTTGAAAACTCTGCTCCACATTGTTTTTGTAGATAGAACATTGTCAGGAAAACATTCTTAATGTTGCAGTTTAGACTGTACTCAATTATTTATAATCCAGTATATTGATTTTAATGGAAGAATTTTTTAAAAAACCTAGCTTGATAATCCTATAGCTGATACAGATTTTTCCATGTCTAGGGCATAACCTATTTTTAGCCACCACTTTGGAGCACACAAAGCATAAAATCAAGCCTCAGTCGGTCAACATAAGATAAGTAGGGTCATGTGCCATCTTTTAACATAAATAAGTAATTTTATTGACAAAAATTGAGAGTTTTATGTAACAACAACAACAAAAAACCATTGTACATGTGTGACCAAGCAGGCATTTCTAATTCTGTAATATTTTTTTCATTTATAAATTAGAATGATAATTTATTGATTTACAGTGAGAAACCTAACATGGGCTGAGTAAAGCATAAATTAAGGTTTATTCTATAATGTCTACTAAACAAGCATAATTAAGAAATTATTTAATCAGGATTTATAATTATATAAAAACATAAACAAATGGAGTAGTGAAATAATTGGTTGTATCTAGATGGTGGCATTGTACAGTCTGTTTTTTGGTTTTAATTGTGGGAAAAAAAGGATTGCACAGGTAAGTCACGTTCCATTGGTTTTTGTAGGCCCTCATCGGCTCAAACAGTGGCTGAGAGAGGTGCGGTCCGCGGTGAGAAGGGCAAGGTGGGAGTGCACTGCCCACCAGCAGGGTCAAGGTCACCGCGGCCTCCAGTAGCGCATTGTCCTTCTCTTGGCTCTCACCTTCTTTGAGCTGTGTGTGGTATCTGATGCGGATGACCCCTGTACCTTCTTGGACTTCTCTCCTCTTCTGGGTTGTTCTAATGTACAGTCTTGGATGTCTCCTTCCTGCCTCTGCTCATTCCGTGCCCTTCCCCACTCGAGACAGGTGCTGCTGCCTTGCTGTCCCCCTTCCCATGGTCTCCTTTATGTGTCGTCCACTCCCACGGCTGAACTATCTTCGTTTGTTCGTTTGTTCATGCTTCCATTCCTTTAGTATTTCTTGATTGCGTCCTACATGCCAGGCACTGTGCTAGCTTGATGGTCTAGACAATAGAACATGAGGCGAGCAGACAGTTACAGCATAACTTGACTGTAAGTCCTCGTGATGAGGGTCCTGACGGGGTGGTGTGACATGGGGCGCACGGGGAGGAGGGTGAGAAAGGAGTGGCGTGAGGATGGCTTTTCAGAAAGGGAGGGAGGGTGGGGACAGACAGCTTGAGTAAAGTATTTAGGCCAAACAAGGACGCGTTGCTGTCAGAGATCCATGGGGTGGGATGAAGACGGACAGTAGAAGCCAGAGAGGGCTCTGGCCAAGTGGGGCACCCCTCAAGGGGAGTTTCAGGATCAGATCTGGTTCTCTAGCTGGTGAAGAGATTTAACTGAAAAACTGTTAGGAGATTATTATAATTAGCAAGCTGAGAAGTGTTAGAGACTTGAAGCTAAGTTATTTTCAGGGAAATCTTCTCCTATAATGCTCAGTTGTTTTCAGGGAGACTTGCTTGGCAAGCCCGTCCCTCTTGCTTCTGATGGCACCCTCTTTCCTGCCTGGATCACAGCACTCACTGGTAGTTTGTGTGCTTGCCCTTTCGTCCCGTTAGACTGTGAGCTGTGTCAGGACTGGGACAGTGGGGTGGGTAGTGCCTTCATTTCTTCTATCCCCAGTGCCCATGCAGATACATCAGATGTATTTGAGTTGAATTGAATTATTGAAAAGGCCACTGGCAAGGAATAGGATGGGATTAAAAAGTTTAGTGTGCTCTCAGTTTCTCTCTGGTGGTAGTGGGAGTGAACTCAAATGATTGAGTATGGTGTAGTGAAAACGATACTGTAGCAGTGAATAAAATTTCACTCATAAAATGGTGGTCTGAGCACACCCATCACCTTCCTCTGTTCCTCAGATATTGAAAATGCCAAAGTAGACGAAAGACAGGTAACAAGTCAGTATTTTTAAGAAACAGAATAGGGAGGCTTGGAACCAGCTTACCCGCAGCTGAATTCAAGCTCTGCTCTTTACCACGTGTGTGGCCTTGGGCAGTTGCTGGGTTTTTTGTTTGTTGGTTTGTTTTGCTTCAGTTTCCTAATCTGTAAAATTAGGATGATGGTGCCTAACCCCTAGAATTACTGTGAAGACCAAGACCAAGAGAGATAATATATGTAACACACTTAGGAGAGTTTTTCACGTTTAACCAATGTTGAATGGATGTTAGCTGCTATCATTTTTGTTGTTATAATGCCAGAAATTTTGAGGACTTCCAGGTTATCAAAACCAATTGGAATTGTTTTGATTGAGAAACCAGTACAGAATTCAGGGCAGTTCAAAACGGGTACAGCTGCCGCATGACGGAAGTCCGAGGATGTCTTCATAGGGCTGAAACTTTTAGCGGAAGTCTGCAAGTTTAGGAAGATGGGGGCAGGTCTGGGGGGAAGTGGAGTGTCCGGGCAAGTCATTGAAGAACCGCCTTCCAAACAGTTACTTCTACCAGTCTCTCCCTCCCTCCATACCCAGAGCTCTCGCAAGGGCATTAGATCTCAGAGTGACGCCAGGAGAACAGCTCGGCAAGCAAAGTAGAGGATTTGGTTTGGGGAGTTTGGGCAGGCATGGTGAGCGTGGACTGGGGTTGGAGAAAGAGCCCACAGAACAGGGCCTTGGGCGCTGGGCCTCACAGTAGGTTGGAGGAGGAGAGTGAAATGGGGGCAGAAAGAAAGGGTGTTCCATCGAGGAGTGGTGCCCAGAAAAGGGCTATGCCTGCCATCTGTCTTCGTCCTGAGGCCGGGTCGTGTATGGAGAATAGAGGTTTGTTTAGCTCACAGTTCTGAAGTTACAGAGCATGCATCGGCATCTGTGTGGCTTCTGCTGAGGGCCCCGTGCTGTGTCGTGCGTGCCGTGGTGGGGAAACAGAGAGGGGAACTGGGCATGTGCAGAAGACCCTGTGTGCAGGAAAGGAGGCCGAGAAGCTTTGGTACCTCCCCCCACGGTGACTCCCCCCCCCCCCCCTCCAGACCAAGCCACTCTGGAGAAGAACTGACCCAGTCCCTCAGAAGGACCTGGATCCACAATGAGGGCAGTGCCTGATCACCCCCCGCTGACCTCTCTCAGTTCCTGCCGCCTCTCAGCACGTTACACTGGGACCAAGCTTCCAGCAGACGAGCCATATCCGAATTGTAGCAGGTCATGGTACCATAGTAACTGCCTTACTTGGCAGTAATACAGTCAATGTGCTCCCCCACACTTTCAAAGGGAAACCTGTGTGTCAGTGTACCGCTGACCTGCAGAGCCACGGGCCAGTCGGCCTCCCACTGGGAGGTTTTGGAGACAGATTGGTCCCACTGGTGAGGAATTACGCGCAGATGCAGCCCTTTGCTTACTGATGCGATTAGTGATCAGGGCTCCCAGGACATCTGAGGAAAGCCAGGCCTGGAAGAGTGTCACTGAGATGAGTAGCAGCCAGCACCCCGGCTGCCCGTGCTGGAGACGGAGGTAATGAGGAGGTGGAGAGGAACTCCAGGAAGTTCAAAACACCAGACGGAGCTGACAGTGAACTGCATCCATGGATTTGAAACCAGCTGCCTGGAGAAAAAGCAATAGTTGATGAATTAGTTAGGCTTTTTTATTATTATTATTATTATTATTGAAGTATGGATTCCTGAAATAAAAAACTCAGTTGTAGGGTTAAACAATAGACTTAAGACAAGTTATCTTTCATGAAAATAGAGGAAAATATGTAGACCATAAAGTGAGTAAAACAACGGATAGAAGGGAGTTTATACTTTGACAGCTCTAAGTGATCCAGTATTCATTTCATAAGAGCTCCAGAGGGAGCGGTCAGACGATGGAAGAGAGAAAAAGGAAGTAAAGGATATTTCTCTTACTGAAGACTGAGTTTTCAGGTATAAAAGGGCATCAAGAGCCAAGCAGAAAAAAATGTAAAAACAAAACAACAAAAGGCCTCTTTCCAGCACGTTACTGAGACACTTTCTGATTGCAGTAGACAGCGAGTTCCATGGAGAGACGCTTGTGTTGGGCAGCTCACCTGCACTGATGCTGCTGGAAGATAAATGCCTTCAGTGTTCTCAGAGAAATTATTTTGAAGGTGATTTCTGTATCCAGCCTCACTGATGTTTAAGCAGGGCATAAAAATAAATAAAAACTGAAAGTTTATGACCTACACCCATTTTGAGAAGATCAGAGGAAGAGAGACTCCGAATAAAATGAAGAAGAGGAAGCTTTGGATGTAAGAAGGAGTAGTGTGCACAGAAACCAGTAATTCTTAGGCATTCTAGAAATTTGGGAGTAGTACTAAAAGGCTTACAGTTTTTCTTAAAGATTTATTTATTTGAAAAGCGGAGGTACAGAGAGAAAGAGAGAGAGAGAATCTTTGATTTGCTGGTTCATGCTCCAAATAGCCACAACAGCCAGAGCTGAGCTGATACAAAACCAGGAGCCAGGAGTTTGTTCTGGGTCTCCCATGTGAATGCAGGGCCCAAGTTCTTGGGCCATCTTCCACTGCTTTCCCTGGTGCATTAGCAGGGAGCTGGATCAGAAGTGAGCAGTCGGGATGTGCACCAGTGTGCATATGGGATGCCATCGTTGCACACGGCAGCTTAACCTGCTACACCACAGTGCTAGCCCCAGTCTTAACAATTTTTTTGTGTAATTTACAAGTATAAGATTTACTTATTAAAATGGGAATTCAGATGATACGGAAATACAAAGGATGAAAAGTGAAGGTTACTTTTATAAGCATACATAGAAAATTTGTATAGAACATTTTTTACAAAAGACATCTCAATAGAAGAATATACAATTATAAGAAATTTCAGCAGGCATTTCCCAAAAGGAAAAGATCCAAATGGCCAATAAACATAAAAAGCTGTTTAACCTCATTAGCAAAGAGAGAAATGCATGTAAGAACTATGAGCTAGGTCTATAAATTCACAGGAAGCACTGAATTAAAGACTGGCAGTGACAATACCAGACATCGCACAGATGTGCAGCAGCAGGGACTCCACGTGCTGCTTGGATGTGTGAACTGGTGCCACCGTTTTGAAAGCACACTGGCCTTACCCAGCGAAGGTAGAGATTTCTATTCGCTAAGACTCAAAAATGCCGTTTTTAGACTTAGAACCAACTGAAATGTGGGCCCCTGCACACTTGAAAGGATGTACAGGAATGTGTGTAGCAACATTTTGAGTCAAATTTGAAACAATCCAAATGTCCATTCACACAATTTAGAGTGAAGCTGTGGTTTGTGTTCGTGCAAAGAAAAGGTATTTCGGAGTGGAAGGGAACAGACCACCTCCACCTCAGCAACTGGACTGTCTTAGACGTCTTTGTAAAAGGGCCCCAGGGGAATTCATAGTGCATCGGGCCACCTTGAATGAGACCAGTAGACAGTATTGTTGGAGATGCATACCTGGGTATAGTAAGAGTATCAAAAGCTAGCAGGCTCTGTGATCATCATAGAAATCAGTGGTTGTAACTGGAAGTGAGGAGTGGCCTGGTGGTGGACAGCGGCTACATGTTGCCTTGTTAGTAAGTTGCTAGATGCTACAGGAACGTGATGTTTGTTTTTGGACTTGGATGATAACTGCATGTTCCCATATAATAAGTTCTTTTATGTACATTCCTGGCTTATATTTCACAATAAAAGGAATTAAATAAAAAAGCAAAAGTCTTTTTTTCATCTTCACTCAACGTATTGCTCTTTCCAGAGATAACCACCATGAATAGGCAAGTTGTTGTTTTCCAGGCACTGCTTATTCTTAATGTCAATGGAAAAGTAAAAGTTTGTGTTTTACAGAAAGTTTGGGGGTATAGGATGGGGGAGGGGAAGTTTGATTTTTTTAGTGAAATCTGAAAAGTGGAAAAATGAAACAAGACAGAATGGTAAATAATACATATATATATGTATCATGATAGGGATAAATCTAAATTAAAAGAAATCAAGATCAGATGGGGTTTATCTGTGCAGTGTATTTAGTTTGTTACTTTAATAGGTTAAAGGAAGAAGTATGATTTTCCTGATATGAAAAAACATTTAATAAAATTTGATAGCATGTTCATTTTATTAAAATGCATCAAATTGTGTACTTATATGCTTTTTTTGTATGATACATTTCAATGCAAATTTTACTTTTTTAAAAATAAAATCAAACCCATTCCTAGTAAGAAAAAAATTCATAGGCATCTAGAGATAAAAGAAAATTTATAGTACTGATAGAATTATCTACAAAAATTGCAAACGTCATACACACTCACACACAATGAGACCCTACCAATATGATCTCCACTCTTCAAACTCGTTCTGGAGGTTTTAGCCGATACACTGGAATACCAAGAAGAGATAAGAAGCACGTATGTTGGAAGAGCTGAAAGTTGTCATTGGTAGCAGATGGTCTGCTAATAATTCAGATAAAATAATAAAATTCAAAACCGTTAATATTAGAGTCACAGTTGTATGGAAATGTATAAAGTGCTTAGAAATAAGAAGAAAATAAACTATAGTGATAGATTTTTTTTTAAAGATTTATTTATTTGAAAGGCAGAGTTACAGAGAGAGAAGGGGAGGCAGAGAGAGAGAGAAAGGTCTTCCATCTGATGGTTCACTCCCCAATTGGCCTCAATGGCTGGAGCTGCGCCAGTCTGAAGCCAGGAGCCAGGAGCTTCCCCTGGGTCTTCCCACGTGCATGTAGGGGCCCAAGGACTTGGGTCATCTTCTGCTGTTTTCCAGGCCATAGTAGAGAGCTGGATCGGAACTGGAGCAGCCAGGACTTGAACTGGCGCCCATATGGGATGCTGACACCACAGGCGGCAGCTTTACTGGCTATGCCACAGCACTGGTCCCGTGCTAGGTTTTCTTCTTTTTTTGTTTTTAATGAATGGCTTCAGATTCTGTCTCTTCAAGAGATGTCTCAAACAAAAATTCCCAAGGGGCTTTTTTTTTGGACAGGCAGAGTTAGAGAGAGACAGAGAGAAAGGTCTTCCTTCCGTTGGTTCAACCCCCAAATGGCCGCCAAGGCCGGCGTGCTGCACCGGTCCAAAGCCAGGAGCCAGGTGCTTCTCCTGGTCTCCCATGCGAGTACAGGACCCAAGGACCTGGGCTATCCTCCACTGCCTTCCTGGGCCACAGCAGAGAGCTGGACTGGAAGAGGGGCAACCAGGACAGAATCCGGCGCCCAACCAGGACTAGAACCCGGAGTGCTGGCACCGCAGGCGGAGGATCAGCCTAGTCCCTCCGTGGCACCGGCTGGAGGGACTTTTTGTAGATTTAAACAAGGTGAATCTAAAATTCATTGCAGGCTGGCACTGTGGCGCAGCGGGTTAGAGCCCTGGACTGAAGCGCCGGCATTCCATATGGGTGCCGGTTCTAGTCCCGGCTGCTCCACTTCCAATCCAGCTCTCTGCTATGGTCTGGGAAAGCAGTAGAAGATGGCCCAAGTCCTTGGGCCCCTGCACCCACGTGGGAAACCCGGAAGAAGCTCCTGGCTTCAGATCGGCACAGCTCTGGCCGTTGCAGCCATGTGGGGAGTGAACCAGCGGATGGAAGACCTCTCTCTCTGCCTCTCCTCTCTCTGTAGCTCTATCTTTCAAATAAAATAAATCTTTAAAAAAAAAAGTTCATGGAAAATGTATATAATGAAAACTTCAAAATCATTACAGAAAAATAATATTATCTTTCGAAAAAATAAAATAAAATTCATTGCGTCTCATCTCTCTGTAACTCCGACTTTCAAATAAACAAATCTTTAAAAAAGGGGGGGGGGGGCAGTGTTGTGGCACAGCAGGTTAACACCCTGGCCTGAATCGCCAGAATCCCACATGGGTGCCGGTTCGAGTCCTGGCTGCTCCACTTCCGATCCAGCTCTCTGCTGTGGCCTGGGAAAGCAGTAGAAGATGGCCCAAGTCCTTGGGCCCCTGTACCCACGTGGGAGACCCGGAAGAAGCTCTTGGCTCCTGGCTTCGGATCGGTGCAGCTTGTGCTGGAGCCGCCATCTGGGGAGTGAACCATTGGACGGAAGACCTCTCTTGTCTCTTTGCCTCTCCTCTCTCCGTAACTCTGACTTTAAAATAAATAAATAAATCTTTCAAAAAATTTCATTTTAAAAGTCAATGAAGAAAAATGCCTAAAAAGGTTTTTTTAAAGATTTATTTATTTGAAAGAAAGTTACAGAGAGAAGTAGTGACAGAGAGAGAGAGGTCTTAGCAGAGAACTGGATCAGAAGTGGAGCTGCTGGGACTAGAACTGGCGCCCATATGGGATGCTGGCGTTTTAGGCCAGGGCTTTAACCTGCTGCACCACAGTGCCAGTCCCTTTTTAAAAGATTTTATCCATTTATTTGGGAGGCAGAGTTATAGTCAGAGGGAGGGAGAGACATAGAGAAAGGACTTCCATCCACTGTTCACTCCCCAAATGGATGCAAAAGCTGGGACTGTGTTGATCTGAAGCCAGGAGCCTCTTCTGGGTCTCCCATGTGGGTGCAGGGTCCTAAGCACTTGGGCCTCTTCCACTACTTTCCTAGGCCATAGCCGAGAGCTGGATCAGAACAGGAGCACCGAACAGGAACCTACGCCCATATGGGATGCTGGCGCCACAGGTAGAGATTTAGCCTACTATGCCACAGCACAGGCCTCCTGGAAATTTTTTTTTTTTAAGATTTGTTTTGGGCCTGGCGCTGTGGCATAGCAGGCAAAGCCGCTGCCTGCAGCACCAACATCCCATATGGGTGCCAGTTTGAGTCCCGGCTGTTCTGCTTCCTATCTAGCTCTCTGTTATGGCCTGGGAAAGCAGTAGAAGATGGCCCAAGTCCCGTACCCACTTGGGAGACCTGGAGGAAGTTCCTGGCTCCTGGCTTTGGATTGGCACAGCTCCGGCCGTTGCAGCCAATTGGGGAGTGAACCAGCAGATGGAGGACCTCTCTCTCTCTCTCTGTAACTTGTCTTTCGAATAAAATAAATCTTTTTTTAAAAATTATTTTTACATATTTCAAAGGCAGAGTTATAGAGAGTGATGGAGAGACAGAGAGCTTCCATCTGCTGATTCATTACAGCCAGGGCCAGGCCTGTCCGAAACCAGGAGCCAGGAGCTTCTTCTGGGTCTCCCACATGAGTGCAGGGGCACAAGCACTTGGGCCATTTTCCACTGGTTTCCCAGGCACGCTAAGCAGGGTGCTCAGTGGGAAGTGGAGCAGCCGGGAAAAACCAGCACCCATATGGGATGCCGGTGCTGCAGGCAGTGGCTTAACCTATACCACAGTGCCAGCCACAGGAATTTTTGATAAAGAACAACAAAGGATAATTTGTCTTACTACGTACCAGAAGATAACTTCAAAACTACAATGATTAGACAGGGTGGTAGTGCTGTAGGGATAGACAGTGGAACTAAGTAAGGGCAGAACCCATGCATGCTTCCAGTATTTTCTTTTTAAATTTTTATTTATTTGAAAGGTAAAGAGAGGGGCAAAGAGGGGTCTTCCATCTGCTAGTTCACTCCCCATATCCCTGCAACAACAAAGGCTGGGCCAGGCCGAAGCAAGGAGCCCAGAACTCAATCCAGGTTTCCCATGTGCATGACAGGGATCCAAGTATTTGAGTCATCACCCGCTGCTTCCCAGGGTGTACATTGACAGGAAGCTGGATCGGAAGTGAAGGTGGGACTCAAACCCTGGCATTCCAGATGGGAAGCAGGCATCCCAAGTGGCATCTTAACCACTGTGCCAGACGCCCACCCACACGTGGAGTGTTTTCAGAAGGAGGCATCTCTAGGGTGGTGGCAGCTGTCTCAAGTATGCTTTACTCAGCACTTGAAATTAACTCATGATAGGCCGGCGCCATGGCTCACTAGGCTAATCCTCTGCCTGTGGCGCTGGCACCCAGGGTTCTAGTCCCGGTCGGGGCGCTGGTCCTGTCGTGGTTGCCCCTCTTCCAGGCCAGCTCTCTGCTGTGGCCCGGGAAGGCAGTGGAGGATGGCCCAAGTGCTTGGGCCCTGCACCCGCATGGGAGACCAGGAGAAGGACCTGGCTCCTGGCTTCAGATTGGCGCAGCGGCAATTTGAGGGTTGAACCAACGGAAGGAAGACCTTTCTCTCTGTCTCTCTCTCTCTCACTAACTCTGCCTGTCAAAAAAATTAAATCATGCCGGCCGCAGCAGCCATTGGAGGGTGAACCAACGGCAAAGGAATACCTTTCTCTCTGTCTCTCTCTCTCTCACTGTCCACTCTGCCTGTCCAAAAAAAAAAAAAAAAAAAATTAAATCATGATAATCCTATAGTCTGTCACAGCAAGTTTCTTTCATTGATGCTACCTTGACACTAAGATGACCGTGCCTAGAGAAGCCAGCAAATCCTTACGTACCCACTCATACAGTGTATGGAGTCCCTATGGAAACCAACAAGTGTGAATGGATTGCTTTGGTCTGAGCACCTGGGGGTTCTGTCTGCCTGCTGGTAGGGGCAGAAGCCAGCTGGACTGGCCTTTTTGACTGTCCTGACCAGGCTAACAGGTATACAACAGAAGACCTGTCTTCTCAGGTCAGGGTAGTGCTGTCCTGTGTATTTTAAAAGAAGCAATCAGTTAAGTAGATGTATCCTTTAGGTTGTTTGATACAAGTAGTTAGCCCTTTTAGAGATAAAAGTGTGTGGGTTTTTTGTTTGTTTAAGGAGAGGCAGAGACAGACAGGGGTCCTCCATCCACTGGTTCACTCACCAGTGGGCCACAATGGCCGTAATTGTACCGATCCAAAGCCAGGAGCCTTTTCTGGGTCTCCCACATGGGTCATCTTCTATTGCTTTCCCAGGCCAGCAGAGAGCTGGGTCGGAAGTGGAGCAGCTGGGACTTGCACCAGCACCCCATATATGGGATGCCGGCGCTGCAGACTGGGGCTTTAACTGGCTGTGCCACAGCACTGGCCCCAGTGTGGGGTTTTTTTCTACCAAAAATGTTCAGTAGCTTGTCTGGAGGTGGGTGCTTTTATAAATAATACTTATTGGCCGGCGCCACGGCTCACTAGGCTAATCCTCTGCCTTGCGGTGCCGGCACACCGGGTTCTAGTCCCGGTCGGGGCACTGGATTCTCTCCTGGTTGCCCCTCTTCCAGGCCAGCTCTCTGCTATGGCCAGGGAGTGCAGTGGAGGATGGCCCAAGTGCTTGGGCCCTGCACCCCATGGGAGACCAGGAGAAGCACCTGGCTCCTGCCTTCGGATCAGCGTGGTGCGCCGGCTGCGGCGGCCATTGGAGGGTGAACCAACGGCAAAGGAAGACCTTTCTCTCTGTCTCTTTCTCTCACTGTCCACTCTGCCTGTCAAAAAAAAAAAAAATATGTAAAAAAAATAAATAATACTTATTAAGCAATTGGTAAATATTGGGAGCTACTTTATGTAAGCTGTTGCAGTTAAGAGTCTAGGATGTTGCTTTGTATCTATATATAATTTATGTATCTTCTTTTAAAGATTTATTCATTTTATTTGAAAGGCAGAGTTACAGAGAAAGAGAGGGAGAGACAGGATCTTCCATCTGCTGGTTCACTGCCCAAATGGCTGGAACGACCATTGCTGGGCCAGACCAAAGCCAGGAGCCTGAAACTTCTTCCCAGTCTCCCATGTGGATGCGGAGGCCCAAGCACTTGGTCCATTTTCCTATGCTTTCCCAAGTGCATTAGCAGGGAGCTGGATCAAATGTTGAGCAGCCGGGACTCGAACCAGTGCCCATATGAGATGCCGTCACTGTTAAGTGACGGCTTAACCTGCTACACTACAGCACTGACCCCATAATTTATAGATCTTAAAGAGCCATCGATTCTATATACAAGCTGGCGACTTGAATATTGGGATTGTCCTAATTCTACTTTAGGCATGTTGATTTAGGATATGGTAAAGGTAGCATTTCAAATGGGTGTAGCAGGGATAACGTTCCATTAGTGGTTTGGGAACAGCAGCCTGTCTGTTTTGTGTGTGAGGAATTAGAGCCCTGCCTTATACCATGCACTAAAGCATTCTGGATGTATTTTAATAATGAATATAAAAATGGGAAATTACTAGAAACAAGTGAGTGTATTTTATTAATTTTATAATGACGCAAGGATAAATGAGATGTAAGGGATCTTGAAGAGAAAAAATTAAGTGATTCAGTTACACAAACTCTGTGTGTGTTGAAAAATACCATAAACAAATTAAATGGCGGGAAACGAGCTGAAATAAATATAATAATTTCTTAAAATCTGTGAAATAATAGAGAAAATGATATGCTCAAGCAGTTCCGAAATGCAAATAGATCCATAAACACGTGAGGCAGTTAGATCAGGAAATGCAGATTTATCGACACCAGTTCTGCCAATCAGATTGGCACAAATGAAGAGGTTAAAGGATGTGAATAGATACCTCCATACATATCGCTGGCATTATAGATTGTTCCAGTCTTTTTGGAGAGGAATATTGTGTCTGTAACAGTTTTAATAAAGAAGTTACTTATTTATTTGAGGGGCAGAGAGACACAAAGAGAGATCTCCCATCTGGCTGGTGGTTCACTCCCCAAATGCCCACAGGACTGGGCCAGGCAGAAGCCAGGAGCTGAGAACTCAGTTCAGGCCTCTCATCTGGGTACCAGGAGCCCAAGTACTGAGTCATCACCCACTACCTTGCAGGGTACACATCAGCACAAAGCTGGAATCAAAAGCAGAGCTGGGGGGCCAGTGCCTGCAGTGCTGGCATCCCATATGGACGCCGGTTCAAGTCCTGGCTGCTCCATTTCCGATCCAGGTCCCTGATAATGCACCTGGGAAAGTAGCAGAGGATGATCCAAGTCCTGTACCCACGTGGGAGACCCAGAAGATGCTCCTGGCTCCTGGCTTCAGATCAGCCCACGTCTGGCAATAGGGGCCATTTGGGGAGTGGACCAGCGAATGGAAGATTCTCCTTCCTTCCCTTCCCCTCTCTTTCCCTCCTTCCCTCTCTCTCTCTCTCTTTCTGGCTCTCTGGCTCTGGCTCTGGCTCTCTCTAACTCTACCTTCCAAATAAATAAATAAATATAAAAAAAAAAAAAAAAAAAAAAAAAAGCAGCGCTGGGTATGGGATTCAGGGTCCCAGGCAGTGTTTTAGCTGCTGTGGCTAACACTGTCCCCACCCCTGTAACAACTTTGAATGTGCACACCTTTGACCCAGAAATTGTATTTCCAGAAGCACTCATACATTTACAGACAAATAGATACATGGGGGAAGCAGTACTATCATATTATCTATAATAGTGTAAACGCTGGGAACAACCAAGCATCTGACAGCTAGCTTTCTCCTGCTTTGGGACTAGAAACTAAATCCTGTTTCTCTGGTTACCGTAAGCTGTTGCTTATGAGACCCAGGGTAGAGGACAAGTGCCTGTGACATGGAGGAGAAGATGGTTCACACCTCCTAGGCTAGGTACACATCCCAGAACTGCATATTCCCTTCTGGGAATTAAGTTTACCTCTGCACCCAGGTTGAGTTTGTACTTTTTTACTTCTGCATTTTCTAACATGAGTCCCTGAGCCAGGTAACCCACATCTGTGGGGAATTTTATTAGCAGCAAGTAATTTTTAAGAAAGAGATTTGTATGTGGCGAATCTAGAGGCTGCAGAGAGCTACTTTAGATTCTGACACACACTTTCATCCTTGTCAAGGCTGAGGAGCCTGTGTCGTACTCCACATAATGAAAATCATAGCTTAGTCTCCATGACCGTAGACCTGACAAATTCCTGTGATTTCCAAAAATGGAATGGCTTCCTAATACGTTAGTCACTCTAGGGCTGTAAATACAAGACAGAAATCTGCAGTCACTGACAAGAAATAGGAGGTCCCTCTGTACACCCAGCTGTACGACTCCTTGACGGGATGTTTAATATTTATCAGACATTGATTAGAATCTCTTTACCCAGGAGTTTAATTTGCATTAGGCATGATGTTACTGCCAGAAGCCAGCAGTTGGGCTACACTCATGCTGCTTGACAGAAATAAGTGGGCCACAAAACCTCAAAGTGTCAAGTAGCCGCAGTGAGTAAAAACAACAGGTGACATGAATTTTAGTACTTTTTTTTAGCCTAATATATTAAAACTGTCAACCAACATATAATCGATAGTTAAAAGTTTACACTCCTGTTGGGGTACTGAATGCTTTGAGGTGTAGTGGGTATTTTGCATTCAGAGCTTCTCCACAGTCAGCCCAGGATGCACTGCCCTGTGTGGCTAGTGGCTGCTGCACTGGCCAGTGTGGGCGAGGCTGTGGCTCCAGGGTACCAAGAGAGTGATTATCTTACCATTGCACTGCCAGCGCTTAGCACCGAGCATGGTAAGTGCTATTTTTAATTCAGTGAATTAGTGGATAAATATAAAACCATCTTTTTCCTAACCCTTCAAGGTGTCATCCATGTGAGTTCCATTTGTTACCAAAATAGTTGGCAGTACACTTTGAACACCATTCATGCCGTGCAACCAGTTAGAAAAAAAATCTTAGAATATACCATGTTGCCTAATAGCCACTTTAAAATTATCTGTTGGCTCCAAATAACACAGCAAATGACCTGATATTCCTTTTTTGATAAAACATTGCAAGACATGAAATACTTTCATAGGTAAGGTGTTCTTATTAATTTTTTTAGATTTTGTTTATTTATTTGAGAGGTAGAATTACGGACAGAGAGAGACAGAAAGGTCTTCCATCTGCCGGTTCACTGCCCAAATGGCCACAATGGCTGGAACTAGGCTGATCCGAAGCCAAGAGCCCGGAACTTCTGGGCCTCCCACGCAGGTGCAGGGGCCCAAACACTGGGCCATCTTCTACTGCTCTTCCAGGCCTTAGCAGCGAGCTGGATCAGAAGAGGAGCATCTGGAGCTAGAACCAGTGCCCATATGGGATGCTGGCACTGCAGGTAGAGACTTAGCTTACTACACCACAGTGCTGGCCCCTTGATAGAGATTCTGAAGACTTGTTTGTTGAACATAGCAACTCTCTCTCTCTTTTTTTTTTTTTTTTCCTTTAATTTTGTCTTGCTCGGGGGTGGCGCTGTGGCTTAATGGGTTAAAGCCATGATCCGCAGCACCAGCATCCCATATGGGCACTGGTTCGAGTCCTGGCTGCTCCACTTCTGATCCAGCTCCTTGCTGATGCGCTTGGGAAAGCAGTGAAGGATAGCCCAAGTGCTTGGGCCTGCACCCATGTGGGAGACAGGGAGGAAGCGCCTGGCTCCTGGGTTTGCCCTGGCCCAGTCCTGGCTGTTATGACCATTTGAGGAGTGAGCCAGCAGATGGAAGATCTCTTTCTCTGTCTCTCCTTCTCTCTCTCTCTCTAACTCTGCCTTTCAAATAAATAATCTTTAAAAATTTTTTTTTGACTTACTCATTCTTAAAAAGAAGCATTTGTGTCTTGGAAAGGTCATTGGGTATTCTAACACCTGTCCCCTAAAGCTTGTCCCTCGAGCATAGTAGTATCAAAAGCACACTCAGAGTTGGACACTGTTTTGATCAGCCCTGTTACCATTTACTTTGGCCTGAAGTTCAAGTCAACAAAGCTTTCAGTACCTGTTAGACAGCCCCAGCTCTTTCAAGTGTTGTGATTGACACAGGGTAATTGTTACACATGCCCTTTGCCCTTTGAGGAGTTTATAATCTATTTGGAGAAGAAAAGCAAAGTGACGAAATGCATGGAGAAAAGCTAAATGCCAGATTGTTCAGTGTTTCCTGTATACCCTTGGCTTGACTACAGAAAGTTTAACACGAATACATTCCTCTTCCTCAAATAGCTCCCAGCCTGCTGGAAAGACACATGTAAACCAGAAAGCATGTTGGAACCTAACAGATGTGTAAAGAGGTACGGTAGTATCCCTAAGTACACTGAGACTCAGGTCAGCAACTTGTCCAGAGTCAGAGAGAACTTGGGTTCAGACCTGGATATTTAAAGAGCCCTTGCTCTTTCCTCCATGCCACACTTTGTGTTTCAGGAAAGAGAAATTGATGTCTCCACTTAGGGTAGATCACAGCTCACTAGTATATTTGCCAACTGATTATAGTTTGACTCGTATACTACTGTGTTTACATAGTTGTGATGTAATCATGTTGTTAATTACGTGTGTACCCTAGTAATTGAATAGTATGGTTCTGAAGTAGAGGAGCCCTAGGGGTTTTGTTTGTTTTGTTTTGATGAGACAGAGCTGCACAAGGTAGACTTGGAAGCACTCCCACAAGTAAGGATTGATGGGCACGGAGACTAGGCCAAGGTGTAAGGGAAGGACTGTGGGCTTTGCAAGGAAAGACCCACTGAAGCAGGCAGTAGTGAGTGTGAGAGGGGGTCCAGCAAGGCCAGCAGGGGAAAGGCTGGGCGGCGCCGGGCAGCAGATGTGGTCCTTGAGCAATCGGCAAACAGGAGATGGAGGACTGAGTGACTCTTGATTCTCTGTTGTTTTGTCTTTTCAGTTGTTGTTTGAAAGGGTAGTGTAGAAAGTGGGAATTTGATTTGAAAAGTAAACATATGAGGCCTTTTATTAGGTGGCCTGTAAATACTTATGTACATGTATAACATATTTATTAGGTATCTAGCATTGTCCCGAATATTCATGACCATTACACTGATATCTTGTTACTAACATACAAAAACAGATATATTTTTAGGGTTAACAAACAACCACAGTAACTTCTTATTTTATCCAGTATATATTTAAGTATCTTTGGATCTGTAGCTACACAAAAGTTTGCCTGGACTGGCATAAAAAAAAATTGGAAGCATAACAGAGATAACGTAAAGGTTGTTTTGTTACTCTAAAAAAGCCTTGAAGTAATTGTTAGCGAGCAGTTGGTGTAATTTAAACTTTAGAAGGCTTTCAGATACAAGTTGTAGAAAAGCTTTTCCTAGTCAAGTTCTTAGTAGGCTGAAAGCTATTCTTTGAGATGAGTGTAAGGATTTTCTTCGTCAGCCGCCATAATGTCTGGAATGGTGTTTAGATTCTGAATTTTGCTGGAAGTCCTTCACAGACAGTTTTTTTAAAATATGTAATTATATATTGTGGGGAAATCCTAGGTTTTATATGTGTATTTTTATTTATACATGACTCATTCACATTTGTGATTATATTTATGTAGTTCTCTAATATTCACAGTTTAATTTAGTTGACCTGTGTGTGTGTGTGTTTCCTTTAAAGAAATAAGAAAATTTGTCATGCTAGCTTTTTGATTATCAAACAACTCCTTCTCCTCCTCCTCCTCCTCCTCCACTTCCTTCTCCTTTTCTTAAAAATTCCAAGTTGTCAGCCGTTTTCTTGAGTTTATCACGCTGTTTTGCCTCCCTTGGGAAGAATCCTTTTACAGTTAACAAAAAGCTGAAAGTAATTACACGACATAGAAATGGAGACTAGCTCCTTAAAAAAAACCTTAAGTAGTATGTGTGAGTGCATGAAAAAAAAAAAGCAGATTAAAAAGTACACCCATGTTATAAAGCTTCCCTGGCCCCCGTTTGTAGCTAAAATGGTCGTTGCCTAATTTTTGTGTGCTTTTAGTCTGTGGGCCATGGTGAGACCCTGTCTTCTTCTCTCCTAGGCCACAGACCTCCACCAGCACGAAGTGGACATCGTTGTGTGGCAGATAACACCAATCTCTATGTGTTTGGAGGTTATAACCCAGATTATGATGAGTCAGGAGGGCCAGATAATGAGGACTACCCTCTCTTCAGGGAGCTTTGGAGATATCATTTTGCTACAGGAGTATGGCACCAGATGGGCACCGACGGCTACATGCCCCGGGAACTGGCGTCCATGTCACGTGAGTGCATGCAGTTCTGAACTTCTGAATTTACGAAGCGTCTGGGAGGACCACTTCAGTATCATGTGTTCCATGTCAAGAATTTATAATACTGCAATATGACTTCACTTTAGTGGATAGACTTGTTTACAGTGGTAGTAATATATAGTATGATGGTTCAGAATGAGCTGGGGCATGAGTTCGAATCCAGCTGTGCACTGTATGTTTGCCAGATTTATTTTAGCTTTAATGTCCTTACCTGGAAAATGGGATGAATAGCATCTCAGAGGGTTCAGTACATGCTGTCTCAGATAGGCTGGTAGATCAGCAAACGAGGTTCCTAACGATGATGATGGGTAGCCACTGAGCGGAGTACTCCTCACCCATGGTCGCTCATCCTCACGGCAGCCCTGTGATGCAGGCACTGGAGCGACTGCCGTTTCACAGGTGAGGGAATGGGGGTCGCAGAGAGGCCCTGCAGGGTCCCAGCTAAGCGTGGAGGCTCTGGAGCCAGACCACCCAGGACGGAATCCAAAGCACTGTCCACCTCTGTTTCAGTGTCTACAAAAATGGAGAAGGTGAGGACAGTCCCTACCTCGTAGGAGTGTAGTAAAGATGAATGTAGGGAGGTTAGGTAACTTGTGAGGTCACACTGGAATTTAAGCCCGGATCCCTGTTTCCAGAGCCTATGCTGTTGCCCACGACATTGTATCAGAGAATTAAACATTTTTTTAAAAAGCTACCAAAGCAATATAGTGGCCCTGTTTTGTAAAGAAGATAGTGTGTGTGTGTGTTTGGTGATGAGTGGTTCGTGTGTGTGTGTGTGTGTGTGTGTGTACGTGGAGGGGGGCAGGAACAGAAGAGATACAGAGAGGAAGAGCAGCACTGTCACTTGCAGGATGTTGGTATATTGCTTTTTATCTGGGAGAGGATTAAAATGGCAGAAACCATAATTTACAATGCAGAGATCATCCCCTGGCAAACCAGAATGAGCCTGTAATCCCTTCATCCAAGTCCCACCTGGTCTTGCCAAGGCAGACGTGACGCTTCCTGTCCTTTGTTTTGCTGCGCACCGGAACCGCCTGGAGCAGCCCTGGCACGCTATAGCTCATGTGGCCCAGTGTTCTGCGCCGTGCACGGCACCCCGGGTACTGCGCGCATGTCGCACAGCTGCCGGTGGACTGAGAGATGCTCCGGTTCCTGTGAACAGGCCCTTTTTCCTTTGTAGTACTTAGATGTCAGTGGTTTGAGCGCATGGCAGGAGACTTCTTGGCATCGCTCGGGTATTCGGAGTGGATGTGGGAGCTGCAGGCAGCCAGTGTGTGAGTGGAATCCATGCTTCTCCCTCCCCAGTTGTTCTGCACGGAAACAACCTGCTCGTGTTCGGAGGCACGGGCATCCCGTTCGGCGAGAGCAACGGCAATGACGTCCACGTGTGTAACGTGAAGTACAAGCGATGGGCTCTGCTTAGCTGCCGCGGGAAGAAGCCCAGCCGCATATACGGACAGGTACCAGTCTGCGGCCAGCTGCGGTCGACGTGTTTATTCGTATCTTTTTACTCTGGGGGCGGTATCAGAATATTTATATTACTACCCATATTTTTAGTGAAAAATAAATTCAGTGTGGTTAGTGTTTACTTAGTCCTGATGTGAACTATAATTTTTAAATCTTGTTGCTTGCCATTTCCTTCCCTTTCTTGCCCTCACTCCTTGTGTCTGATCCAATTTGGGGTCTTGACCTAGGCCTAAAAGCAAGTTTCTTTCAGGTTCAGAACCCTGCCCCCATCCCCACCCCCAGTGAGAAATTGGGCTCCAGTCGGGTGTAGATCCTCCCCTTCTTCGAGTGGTAGGGTTCTTTGGGGAGCTTTCTGACCTAATGAGGAGAGTGAATGTCCCTGAACTTGGTTAAGAGATTTATGTGTGGATCTGAGCTAACACAGATTATGCTGGGATTAATGTGGTTCCAGCGCTTCAGACCTTAGGTTTGCAAAGTTATATCCAGGAAGACGGGGAGCACCATACACCAGAGACTGGGTGAGAGTGAGAGTGATGGGCTAAGCTTAAAATGACCACGCACTCAAGCTCTAAGAAGTGACCATAACATAGCTGAAGTCACATTGAAGAAGAATCAGCGGAGGCTGTTAAGTGCCTTGGGCTGCTACCAGATTTTAGTGGCTAAAGTTCATATTTGCTTCCTCCTCTTCTTTTTTTTTTTTTTTTTAAATATTTATTTACTTGAAAGGTGGAGTTGCAGAGAGGCAGAGGGAGAAAGAGAGAAAGTCTTCCATCTGCTGGTTCACTTCCCAGATGGCTGCAATGGCCAGAGCTGGGCCAGCCTGAGCCAGGAGCTTCTTCTGGGTCTCCTGCACGGGTGCAGGGGTCGAAGGACTTGGGCCATCGTCCACTGCTTTCCCAGACCAAAGCAGAGAGCTGGATCGAAGTGGAGCAGCTTTGAAGCGGATGCCGGCACTGCAGATGGAGTCTTTACCTGCTACCCCACAGCACTGGCCCCCAGAGCAATTTTCTTTCGATTGCTTAGAAAGGGAGAGGGTTTTCAGTGGAAGTGCTCATGTCAATATCTATAACTTCTTGGGACCTTCCTAAGGATCATCTAACTCCTCTCCTGTGTAGGTAGAACTTGTTTTCAGTTGAGTTCAGACGACCTTCCTAAAGGTCGTCTCCAGGTTCTAAAAATACTCTGCAAGTTCTTCAAAATCTTTAGTCCTTTAAAAAGGGAGTCTGATGTTTTAAAAGGTTAAAAAGTACAAAGAATTTCATAGACCCTGACTTAATCTAATATCAGATAATAAAGAATTGATATTCTTTAATCAATGCTAATGAGTAAGTGCTGTTCACGTCTCCTTGTTATGCAGGCTATGGCCATCATCAATGGCTCCCTTTATGTCTTTGGAGGAACAACCGGCTACATATACAGCACAGACCTGCACAAATTAGATCTCAACACCAGAGAGTGGACACAGCTGAAGCCCAACAACCTGTCCTGTGACCTACCAGAAGAGAGGTGAGGTTCCAGGTTACAGCACACTGATTACTTCTTGGAAGATACGACCTCTTTCAGAATGTGGGTAACATGAAAGAGACCCTTTGGCCTTAGTTAAAATAGCTAACTGGCTCTTAGGTCCTGGGTCAGCCCTAAGAAAAAGGTCTTCTGGTGAAAATAGTGCTACATTAGCTGAACTATAGAATTTTTTCATGTTATTTCCTCTTATCCTTTAGTCTTTATATGTTAGGAAGGTATTAACACTTTGGAGAAAAAATCAAATTGCATTTAACAAGTGGAAACAGTTACTTTCCAGTTGCTTTTTTATTTCCCTTATTAACTTGTATATTAGGACTCTTTGGCCTATTTACTTGCACTTGTGTCTGCAGAACTGGGCACAGTGCTATACCCATGGTGGTGCTCGGTGACGTTGGTTGGATGGGAGAAAGGATATATGGGAAGATGGATGGGTGGATTGGTGATGGATGGGTGTATTGGTGATGGATGGGTGGGTGGGTGGGAGGGTAATGGGTGGACGAATGGGTAGATGCATGGTTGGATGGATGGGTGATGTATGGATGGGTCAGTGATAGGTGGGTGGATGGACAGGTGGGTGAGGAGTGGGTTTGGGTGCTCTGTTAGACATTCAGACGAGGAATGGTTCTGTTCTGTTGCCTTCTATTCGGAGTCCTAGCTCTTTGACTCTTCTGTCAAATAGCAGTAGCCTCTTTAACATTAAACTCACTGAAAAACTTGAAGATTTTTCCCCCTCCATGTTAAAAGCAAAGCCAATAAGCAAATAGTTATTCACTCTACGTAGACTAATCCAGTGTTTCTGTGTTACTTTAGACAAAACGGCATCTGAGTGCTAAGGAAGACTTTGCCTTCATTGTAGGATGTCAGTGGGCTGATTATCGCAGAACCACCAGGAGAGGGTCTGGGAGCTAGCTTGTACTGGAACGGGTTTTTGATGTAATTAATTTTATCAGCAGAAGGGCCTTTAGGGAAAGGAGGAAACTGATTGAGTGTTCAAAGCACTTTGAGATGGTTGTCTTCTTTAAATCATTTTGTCGACATTTTATGAATTGTTTTAGCTTACAGCTAGACTTCATGTATAAAAGTTCCCATAGTCTTTCATATTGTACCCACAGTCCTCTGTACCATAATTTTCCCCATAATTTATGGGGGTACTTCAAAAAGTTTGTGGAAAAGTGAAATTAAAAGAAAAATTTATTTGGGTCAAAAATTTGGCATCTATGCAAGCTTTTTCATTATATGCCTTCTCTGTTAACTTTTTTAAGTCCCTGCAAAGATATTTTAATTTGAAATTCCAGAGTCTAGGGCCTCTAATTATATATAGTCAGGTCATTTTTTAGAACTGTGACCATTCCCCACCTTATTCAAAATTGTCATCAAAAGATGATAGAAAATCTAGAAAATACAAATAAGCAAAATGAAGAAAATGACAAAATCGAAACTCAGAGATTAACCAGGGATAACATTTTGGATTATATCCTTATAATCATTTCCCGTGCATGTTTGTGTATATGCAAGTTAATAAGACTATAGCCTGTTGGCCTATATAACTTTTTTTCAGTTCCTGAGGTAGGGGAAAGGAGAGAAGAGCAGCTCTCAATATATTAACCATCCTTTATGTCTACATCCTTACTCGATGCATGATAACCCATTTTATGTATTTATTCTGTAATTTAGTCAGTTCTGTTAAGTGCTTATACTATTTCGAGTGACTTATTATTACAAATAATGTTGGTATAACAATCTTGCAGGAGTGGACATTAAGCCTAGTGGTTAAGACTCCTGCATTCCATGTTGGAGTAATTGGGTTCCATAGCTGCCCTGGCACCCCCATACCCACATGGGTGACGTGGATTGAGTTCTTGGTTCCTGGCTTCAGCCCAGCCCTATTCTGGCCATTGCAGGCATTTGAGGAGTGAACCAGTGAATGGGAGTGCTCTCTGTCTGCCTCTGAAATAACTAAATAAATTCTTAAAAAGATTTATTTATTTATTTGAAAGGCAGAGTTAGAGAGAGAGATCTTCCATTTGCTGGTTCACTCTCCAGTTGGCCGAAACAGCTGGAGCTGGGCCAATGCAAAGCCAGGAGCCAGGAGCTTCTTCTAAATCTCCCACGTGGGTTCAGGGGCCGAAGCACCTGGGCCATCCTCTCCTGCTTTCCCAGGCCATAGCAGAGAGCTGGATTGGAAGTGGAGCATCTGGGACTCGAACTGGTGCCCACATGGGATGCTGGCACTGCAGGTGGTGGCTTTACCTACTAAACCACAGCACTGGCCCCTAAATAAATTTTTTTTTAATTAAAAAAAGGGTTACGCCACTACTTGCAACTCCAGCATCCTGTATCAGAGAGGTGGTTCAAGTTCCTGCTGCTCTGCTTCCAATCCAGCTTCCTGCTAATGATCTTGGGAAGGCAGTGGAAGATGGCCCAAGTGCTTGGGTCCCTGCACCCACATGGGAAGCTGAGATGGAGGCCCTCTGGTTTTGGCCTGACTCAGCCCTGGTTGGGGCCTTTGGAAGATTTTTCTGTCTGTCTCTCCCTCTCTGTTGCTCTGCCTTCCAAATAAAATAAATCTTTGGGGAAAGAAATCTTACAGCTGGATCTCAGGTAGATCATTTGTCGCTTAGTCATAAACATTTTATTGTGTATTTTCAGATACAGACATGAAATTGCACATGATGGGCAGAGGATTTATATCTTGGGAGGTGGTACTTCCTGGACAGCTTACTCCTTGAACAAGGTATGCTCTTTTAAAAAAGAAGGGCCGTGTTTGATTTAGCAGTTAAGTCAGTGCTTGGGAAACTCGCATCCCGTATGGGAGTGCCAGGTTCAAGTCCCAGCTCCTCTGTTTCCGAACCAGCTGCCTGCGGCTCACACCCTGGGAGGCAGCAGGTGATGGCTTAGGTGCTTTTGTTCCTGCCACCCCCTTGGAGACCCGGATTAAGTTCTGGGCTCCTGGCTTTGTCCTGACCCCGCCCTGGCTATTGTGGGCTTTCTACCTTTCAAATAAAAGGAAAATAAAGCAATAAAAATCGTGATGGTGATGCGGCACAGCAGGTTAAGCCACTGCGTGGAGTACCCATATCCCATCTTGGAGTCCTGGCTGCTCCACTTCTGCTCCATGGGTCCCTGCCACCCATGTGGCATTGTGGCACAGCAGGGTAAGCCTCTGCCTGCAACACCAGCATCCCATGTCAGAATTCCAGGCTTCTGGCTTTGGCCTGGTTCAGCCCTGGCTGTTGTGAGCGTTTCAGGTTGAACCAGCAGATAGAAGGGTAATAGCTTGCTCGCTCTCTGACTCTGTGTCTCTCTCTGTCTCTGTCTCTATCATTCTGGCTTTCAAGAAGATAAGAAACATAAAAAACATTTTTGAGAAAAAAGAAAACAGAGAGGGATAAGGCTAGAAAGAGGTCCACACCACACCAAGCAGGCGGCTCTGTCACGTCAGGTGTTCTGATTTCTGAGCAGCTTCCTGAACACCTGTTTTGTGTTAGATGCTCTTTATATTGTAAGGTCATATTCTGGGTCCCTGATAGCTTTCCAGTGGACAGCATTCACCACACTCTGAAAATACTTTATGGAAAGTAGGCCCATAACACTAGATGAGAAAAGTGGTGAAAAGGCAAGCTGCACCGCTTGAATGGGACAGCTAATGAGAGCTGGAACCAGGACTCTGGAGAGTGTCACGTCCTCCCCGTCGTCAGTCCTGTGGATCTCAGAAGCACAGGTGCGGTCAGGGCTGCGTGTGTGAGCTTGGGAAGCTGAATCCTGGAGGACTTCCCTGACCCCTGCGCGTGGCATTTCTGAAATGTCACGACGGTAACGTATCCCGGTGAGAATCGTGACCAGGCTGCAGAGTCCTTGGTCTTCTGCAGAACCTTTCTCGAGTCTTGTCAGAGCTGCATTCCCACATTTCCTTACTGGCACTTGCTGCTTCTCCATTATGAAGACGAGTGTGAGTGTTGGAGCCTGGTGTCCTCTGACACTGGCATCCCATATGGGAGCCGGTTGGTGTCCCAGTTGTTCCACTTCCGATCCATCTCCTTGCTAATGGCCTAGGAAAGCAGTAGAAAATGGCCCAAGCAATTGGGCCCCTGTCACCCTTGTGGGAGACCTGGATGAAGCTCCTGGCTCCTGGCTTTGTCCTGGCCCAGCCCTCCCCATTGTGGCGATTTGGGAGTGACCCAGCGGGTGGAAGATCTCTCTCTCTCTCTCTCTCTCTCTCTCTCTCTCTGCCTCTCTGCCTCTCTGTAACTCTTTCAAATAAATAAACTCTTCCAAATAAATAAATAAATCTTTAAAAAAAAAAAGAGAGAGAGATCATCTATCTATTTCCTGAATGCCCAAAACAAGCAGGGAGCCCAGAGCTCAGTCCAGATCTCCTACGTGGGTGGCAGGGACCAAGCACTTGAGCCATCATCTGCTGCCTCCCAGGGGGCTCGTCGGTGGGAAGCTGAAGCAGGGCCAGGCAGGCACTGCAGTGTGGGGTGCAGCCATCCCAAGCAGCCTCACCGCTGTGCTAATGTCTGCTCCAAGATGTTTTAAAATCCATTTCCAGACCACGTCAAAGCATAGTGACTTATTTCTTTGTTTCTTTCCCCAAGATCCACGCATACAACCTTGAAACGAATGCGTGGGAGGAAATCGCAACAAAACCCCATGAAAAAATAGGTAAGTGTGAATTATTGGTGCGTTTATCTCCAACAAGCGTATTTTATACTTTTCCTTGTCTGGGAAGGGAAGAAGTAATTGTTTGGAGTTGGCAAGTCTAGGATCTGTTGAACTGGTGTTGGGGATTATTTACACTCCTTGAGCCAATTACCATTTTGCTTAGCAGCAGAGCAGAGACTTTTACTGGGGGATTGTTGCGTTCTGTGCAAGTGTGGGGATACGCATGGAGTAGGAAACGGGAGCTTAAGTCAAGCTCTGCCTGTCTGCGCGGGAGGTGCTGGGAGAGCCACGAGTGACCCCCGTCTCCGGCACCTTGGCATCGTGTTGCTGTGATGGATTCTGAAATGAGGACCAGGCCGTGTTTGCCTGGTGCCTGAGTTATGCGCATGTCTTTCATTATGTCCTATCGGTGTTACTCCCAGTGTGGCTGTGAATAATGGAATTCCTTTGTCTGTGTTTGGCAGGGTTTCCTGCAGCCCGGAGGTGTCACAGTTGTGTTCAAATAAAAAATGGTAAGGACTTTCAAGAACACTTTTATTCCATTTCTGCACTTGTGTCTGCTGGGACTCTTGTTTCCTAATGGTAGCTGCTCTGAAGAGGCGGGTGGCTCTGGGATAGGCCTGCTTCTGGTAGCTTAAACCTAAAGGGAAATGCAGAGGTAGGCATCTCAGCAGTTTCCGAACGATAAACTGGTCTGGATTGGGCTTTATTGTGTCACTGGAACTAGTTATCCGCCCCTCAGCAGGTATCTGTGGTTATGGCAGAATGCTATAATCTAGGCTGCCTCTGTAGCAGAGAGCTCAGGGACACTGTATTAAAATGGTGAAAACTCCTTCAGCGTGTGGCTTCCCAAAGTTTATTCTGTCCTCTGTCTGAGGCCAAGTAGAACTCTCAGCTCATTCTTTGGCCACGTTAAAACAGCGGCATTGGCTGGCTTCAGGAAACAGCTGCAGCCACTTTCTCTATGTGTTAGAAATGATTCTTTTCATTTGTAGCTGACTGGATAGCCTGGTGTGCTGACTGGAGGAGGGCGTGCATAAATGAGTGTGATAGCCTGTATCCTTTCAGGAGCTTGGTTCCGGCTTAGCTAGGATTACTCTGCCATTTCTAGTACCGAGAGACTTTAATTTGCTTCTGCTTTATGGATAAGATTTATAGATAGCATTGTTTACCTTTGCAGCTCTGAGAGTGGAGCTGTACAGTAAAGTTTTCCTTAATCCAAAGCAGAGAAGTTTTTGGTGCGTTTTCTAGTTTCATTAAGTTTTGTCTTAAACTTCATCTAGACCTCAAGGAAGGCGTGTATTCATTTGACCCTGAGGTCAAGCACCAGCCAAAGGGAATTCAGCCGTAGTGCTGGACGTTCAGCCTGAAGATTCACATAGCCTTGGTTAGACGTTGCCTGATTAGTTACAACTAACTGACTTTACAACGAACAAACCGACAGCTTTCACTTTGGGAAGATTTTGTTCCTGACCCAGAGCCGTGCAGATCACACGGAGCTGCAGATTGTCCTTTGGCCAGAAAGGCTGGAAGAACCTCTTTTGTGCTCCCAAGCCGAGCACTGCGGTGCGCGCTCCTACTCGGGGTAAATGTCTCCTTAGAGGGCATTTATCTCCATGAGCAGATAAATGTGTGTTCTTTCTAGGACATTAGTTAAAAGAGCAGTTTGAAAGCTGATGACCTGTAGATCTGTTTTGTTTTAACTCGTATGTGTGTTAAACTTTTTTTACATTAGTGGCTAACACTCAAAAAATCAAAATGTTTCTTAAAACAAAAATCTAGATTTTTCCAGCTTCTCTTAAACAATGGGAAGTTCCGGCCACTGCAAACCTTAAATCCGTTGTGGGATGAGTCAGCCTGAGCGCACAGGCGTTGCCTCTTTGGAAGCTGGGGTGCTTCTGTTCATCTGCCCCAGACCCCATGCTCATGGGCTTCCTGTGCCGGGGACCTGCGGGTGCCTGAATTTGAGAACCGTGACAGGAAGCCTCCGTAGAGGCGTGCACCCTTAGTCCCAGTCAAGACCCTGACATAGTGTCCCGGTTCAGCTGGGGGACATGCCAGTGGCACGAGACCACACAGCTGAGGTCCTCTGTCGCGGGGCAGCTCACCTCCCTGGCCGACTGTCACCAGCTGTGTGATGTTCCCGGCGCTTTTCCTTTGTGTGATCCTGGCTTGCTTTCCCCGGTAGACGTTTTCATCTGTGGCGGCTATAATGGAGAAGTGATCCTGGGAGATATCTGGAAGCTGAATCTGCAGACGTTTCAGTGGGTGAAGCTCCCAGCTACGATGCCAGAGCCAGTTTATTTTCACTGTGCAGCTGTCACACCGGTAAGTTTGTGTTTTCACATCTTCCTTGCGTTTTTACAGATGAGAGGGAAATCTTTTTAGGGAGATTAGCAAGGAAAAATGATCTGATATTGGCAAACTTGGGGTCACAATGTTTCTAAAACTTCCTCCCAAAGCTAGTTCTTCCTCTGAAAAAAGAGGAGGAAAAACCCCATCATATGCCCATTTTAAAAAATAACGCAAATGAGGCCAGCGCCGCAGCTCACTAGGCCAATCCTCCACCTTGCGGCGCCGGCACACCAGGTTCTAGTCCCGGTCGGGGCACCAGATTCTGTCCCGGTTGCCCCTCTTCCAGGCCAGCTCTCTGCTGTGGCCAGGGAGTGCAGTGGAGGATGGCCCAAGTACTTGGGCCCTGCACCCCATGGAAGACCAGGAGAAGCACCTGGCTCCTGCCAATGGATCAGTGCGGTGCGCCGGCCACAGCGCGCTGGCCGCAGCGGCCATTGAAAGGTGAACCAATGGTAAAGGAAGACCTTTCTCTCTGTCTCTCTCTCTCACTGTCCACTCTGCCTGTCAAAAAAATAAATAAATAACACAAACGTAAAAGAAGCGTGTGGCACTCGGGCCCTGCGGTGACGTCAGAGGTCAGCCTAGGAGGGCAGAGCGGTTTTACGCCCATGATACCATAATGTTGGAGATGCCGCTAAAAAGACCTTTATTTTCATCATTGTATTCCCAGTATTTGGCACTTGAATACTTATTATAGTTTCAGTTTTATATTAGTTAATAGCAAGTAAAGTTGTTTTTGAAGTAGGTAGAAAAAGCTACAGTGTTTCCCATCGTAACTCATTCATTGTTTAAAGCCCTGTGGATCTCTGCACCGTGAGGAATCCTTGTTATCGTGTCTCATCTGAATTCAGCCTGCTCTGCATTTTCTGGCTGAATCTGCAGCGCCGGTGTCCGTTCCTCTCCCATTTCACTTTGTCCTCCCCCGACTGCTGTTTGTTCGTAGGCTGGTTGCATGTACATTCATGGAGGAGTCGTGAACATCCATGAAAACAAACGGACTGGCTCGTTGTTTAAGATCTGGCTGGTGGTACCTAGCCTGCTGGAACTGGCATGGGAGAAGCTGCTGGCCGCCTTCCCGAACCTAGCAAACCTTTCCCGCACACAGCTTCTGCACCTGGGACTCACACAGGGACTCATCGAGCGCTTGAAATGAGGATGTATGAACTGTTCATTGATACTGGAAATGTTAATTTAAAGAGACTCCTTTATTTATGGGCAGTGTAGAATGTGCTACAAAGAGGATTGGTTACCCTGATCAAGGCCTTATTCAGAAAATACATCAGATGCCTTTCTGTACATTGGTTTTTTAGTTTATGGACATCACCTTCCCATGTGCTTTCTTCTTTGCTTCTCTCTCCCGCCCCAGGGTGCACACACACTCACATACTCCTTCCCTCTTGGTGGAGTTGCGGGCGAGTCTGAAGGCACCTTGATAATGTTGTGAATCAAGATGAGATAAAGAAATTTTTTTTAAAAGGAATGTTGAACATATGACCATGTCAGCCAGCGCGCTACAAATTAAAACAGCAGCAGCAGCAGCAAAAATAATTTTAAAATCCAGCAACAGCTACAAGAAGTAGTCTGGAGGACAGAGCGAGACAGCTCAGCTCCAGATCCTGCCCGTTGTACGTGCACCAAGATGCTGACCGAGGGGCGTCTGCCCGAGGGGCTACCGTGAAAGCAGGGCTGACGCGGCTGCACAGATGGAGCCCCAGGACTGTCCTGGGCTCTGGAGCAATTCTCGGCGAGTTGTCTTTTCCTTACCTTGGTGGCACCAGCAGTGGTGCAAGCTGGCCTGTCAAGAGACAGTTTTCGAGTGGAGAAACCGACGGCGGCCAGGGTTGGAGTTTCTGGGCAGTTCTGAACGTCTCCTCTACCTGTTGCTGGTTGTGGAAGTCTCTCTGATTTCTTCATGGAGAACTGTAGGCCCTAAGTAAACAGGATCAGTTCCGTGGGAGGTTAGGCCAGAGGCGCGCGGGCCAGAGAACCTGCCCCTCCTGGGCGTGTTAGCTGGGCCTCTGCTTGGACTGTCACGGGCCGTTTGCTGCTTCTGCAGTTTCTGGACCGTGTGCTAGCCATTCTCTAGCAGTCGGTCCTTGATGTCCCCCTTACTTGTTGCCGCCTTCTGTCGCTGCTTCAGTGTGCGTGGTGCTGGGAGTCAGTGGCCGGCGGTTGGGTCAAAGGCCTTAGGGGAGGAGCCACAGATCCCCCTTCCCCTGGAACCAGTATCGTTTCCAGGAGGACAGTGAGTGCCATTTGGTTTTTGTGGTGCGAAACTTCACTTCTGATTCCTTTCATGTACTTCTAACAAGAAAGCTGACTTCATTGTCAGTCGCTTTGCCGCCTGCTGGTTCCCACGCAGGGCCTCACGGCGGGACCCAGCGGGGGGTGAGAACCCAGCTCTCCTTGAAGTGCCAGCTTTTAAAGTCACCCTTCTTTTTCCTTCATCCCAGAAGGGATCTCTTCAGTTCATGTGTGGATTTAAAATCACCTGGGAGTCATGGCCAGAAAGCTACCCTCGAGTGTTCAGTTCTAGGGAAGAGAGTGCCACGGCCTCTGGCTCCTGCCTCCTAGGCCTTCTCACAGCCTGACTGTGCTGAGTGCACCCACGGGAGCCTGTGCTCTGTGCTGACCACACGGCCTGAGTTTGGGTCCTTTCTGGGGAGTGAGGAGGCTGGAGGAGAGGCGGGGAAAGCCCTTGGCGGCCTGTGCACCTCTCCCGCCCACCGCTGAGGCGCTGTCTCCAGAGCAGGTCAAAGCGAGCGGCTCCCTTGGTCCAAGACAGAGCTTCGCTGCGTGGCTGCAGCCCGTTCTGTGGCTCTTTGGTGGGGCAGTGTCCCAGGTGGAGCAAGTCAGGCTGTCGAGGGTGGGGAAGGGACTTCTGTCCTCCATTTATAGAGAGAGGGACCAAAGACGGAGGGCTCAGCCTCTGTGCTTAGACGTCTGTGGGCCTTGGGATGCGCTCAGGTCTCCAGCTCTGCTCCGCTAGAAAGCTGGAGAGGCAGGGATCTGGCTCAGTCCCTGCCAGCTCGTGTGCTTCTGAGGCCTGACCTGAGGACCTGGTGACGGTGTCGGGATGTCTAAGGAGTCTCGTCACCTGACACTGGGACAGTGACGTAGTGTGACAGCGCTGACTGCTGTCGAGCCGCACGCGTGCACGTGTTCCGGATGCCAGATGACGCTCTGTGCAGTGGAGCGGAATGCAGTACAGGGGTCGCCAGGCACTCAGTCCGTCCGTACCCAGCACACGGGATTCCGCACACTGCTGCTTGATTTGGGAGAGTTTGCGCCTGCCGCTTCTCTGTCTCTTCGAGAAACTCCCAGCCGCCTTCTGCGGTCCTGTAAATGTAAGTGCAATATGTAGAAACGCATTTGAATAGATACAGATTATATATATAGGGTATGACTATAACGCAGGTCGATTACTTTTTTGCCTCTGTCTTGGGGAAACCAGTTCATTACCGGAGAGTTGAACTATGCCAAGAATTTCTGGTATGACTGGCTGGCTAGCGTAAGCCGACTCCAGGGGAAGCTGGGTTTTCTTACTCTAGGTCTTAGAGACTTAGTGTTCCTTGGCTTTGTCAGAGTTGAGGGTTTTTTCCCCCCACTCATCTTTGTACCACCTCATGTTTGCCTGTCTTGCCCTGGAACAAGGAAGTCCACCTGCAAGGAGTTCCCTACGTGGAGAACTGAAATCTAATAGATAATACTCTCAGTTCTCCTGTGTGTATACTAACTTCCCTGCGAATGTCAGTACTTTGTTAGATGAAGAGAATGGCGATGTCTTCATTTAATAAGGTATTTTCCACATCCTACGAAAGTTATAAAACTCAAACAGAATAGATTGAAATGTTAACTGTCCTTCAGGGGCCAAAGAAAACCCTTTGCACTGGCAGAATCTTCATTTTTCAGGCCTGAATGACATGATCTAAGAATTTAAGCCATTCATGTCCATTATTACATAGCGAGATTTAAAAGTATAACAATAAGCATAGTCATATTTCTAAGTAAAAGGTATGATAGCAGGGACCGTCGGTTACCCAGAGTAGCACGATTAAAGCACAGATCATTGAAACCCATAGATAATCAGTGTTTCAACTTTCCTATCAAACAATTGATTGATTTCTGTTTCCTCCCTACTCCTTTCTCACAAGCACGTCTCCTTCAATGGGACGGGGCGAACCGGTAGTTAGAAAAGGAGAAAGAAGACCCACGGAGGGGCTAGAAACCAGGAAACTGACAGCAGTCAGCTGTGCTTGGTCAGTCGACAGCCGTTGGGCTCTGGAAGTTAGGGACCGCGGCGGTGATCCCGAGCGCAGCTGTGACTGCTCGGCCTGACCCCTGCCCTGACCTCCAGGCTGTCTGTCCTGGAAGCACCAAGCCCCCGTGGGCAGAGCAGCTGTGGACGTGCAGGGGCAGTCCCCCGCCTGAGCACACTGCGTGGATGCTGACCAGCACTTGCTGTCCTTCTCGTCCTGTGGGAGGCCTCTCTCCTCTAGCACCTGGGAAAGGTCCGATTCTCCTCGGATATGATGTTGGTCTCCTGCGGTAAAGCCAGCGCTCTCACGGATGTGTACAGAGTGGCACAGGGGGTCGCGGGGGCTACCTGCCAGCATTCTGATGTAGCACAAAAAGCCATTCTCCTTTTTTTTTTTTTTTTTGGTCTATTTTTCCGGCGTTGAGCTTGGGGGTGGATGAGGGTTTATGGTTCCATGCTCACGAGCCCCCAAACTAGTCACTGGCCAGGGCCAGGGCGCCGGCAGGGCGGAGGGAGGCTTGGCAGGTGTTGGCCATGGCGACCCCCTTCTGCAGGTGCGCGGTTCGGCGGTGAGCGACCTCTCCCCTAGTCTGGTGTTAAAAGCTGAAGTCCTGACTTGTGCTTCAAAAGTGGTACCCATCTTTTGAGTGTCATATTTCGTGTTTTTAATTTTGTAAAAACTTTGAAGAAGTCTTGGAAAGGCCCTGCAGAGCCAGGGTACAGGGTGCGTCACAGGCAGTTTCCAGAGAAGACAAAGCGGTCCCACCCGAGCGGTCCCTGCTCTCTCACTGGTTCCGCACTTGGAACACCAGGAGGCGTCAGAAAACGTTTGTTTTCTCCGAAGCCACTTCCTGTACACAGAGCGTTTGCGGGGGGGGCACGGCCTCCCCCGGTGAAGGCGCCCGCGAGCGAGTGACAAATGTGCCGGAAGGGCCTAGGCAAGGAGGGAAGCCTGTGTCTGAACCGCACTCTGAGGGGGGAGCCGAGGGCGGCTCGGGCTGCACGGGCGCGTGAGGTGGCGTGGAAGTCCTTTTGCAGTCTGGTGTGCATGCCGTGTGATCAGGACAGCTTCTCCACTCTCCTCGGTTTCCTGCAGGCAAGTAGGAAACACAGTGAATTTACCCGAATACGTCCTATCTGTATTTATGTACCTTGTCAGTGTTTTGCTGTTGGTTTTCTAAAACAATCTGATCAATAAATCTTACCCAAATCTATCCGGTTCAAGGCTGCTTTGATTGTCTGCTAGGAACCTGCGAACATGTGTGAGCTCGCATAAAATAAGTGACACAGCGTCAGTGCTCCCCAGCCCCTCACCTGGCCAGGGGCAGTTTCCTGTGTGACACCTCGCACTCCCCAACCCTGCCCTGCCAGCCTTGGGCTCCTGTGTCTGCCCACCACCTGGAGCGCCGGGCCCGCAGCAGTGCCTGCAGTAGGACACGGCTCCCTCTACCAGGACGACAGCGAGGGAGCAGCTCAGGGGGCAGGCCACGCTCCCGCCTGGTGCCCATCCCACAGACAAGTTAGTATGGGGGCGTCGGGGCTCCAGGGAGCCGGAAGGGAAATTGTGACCTTGCACTTTACGGAGCCCGAGGAACTCTCTTCATGACCCGCGGGGGAAGCCCCAGAGGGGCCCCTGAGCTCTGTGCAGGTGCTGTGGGGAGAAACCACAGCCTCTGTATTCCAGATGCTTCCCTCTGGTGCGTTTCCCTGTGTCTCATGTCCAGACGAGGCAAGGCCACCTTCAAGGTCTCCCTTCCAGAATCACACGTGTGTGTCTGATTGTTAGGGTTTCTGTTGGCTGTGCCTCAAACAGAATTTTAGCTACTGCAACGTAAATCTTTAAGGAAGAAGAGAGACAATTCCTACCCATTCACCCACCCGACGGTTAACACATCAGTGCCTCAGAGCAGTCTTCTTCCCTTTGACATTTTTCTCCTGTTTCTTTTAAAGCGCACTGCCCTCACACCTACCAGGCATGAGCAGTGTGCCCTCTACCCTGTAGAGTTTACATCAGCCAGCGCTGTGAAATGACCCTCTTCCCATCTGATTTGGTTCTTGGAAAAGGCAGCCAGCCCCATCTTGGCCTGGAGGGCCGGGGCTTTTTCTTCTCCTGACAGGTAGAAAATTCTAGCTTGTTAGAACGCCAGTCCTGAGCTATTCCAACTGAACCACACAACCACATTGTCCTGCAGTCCATCTTCTGCGGTAATTGCTTGAGGGGGGTGCGTGGACATCACTGAAACCCCCGGACTACCTTCACATGGAAGGTCCAGATTCCAGCCCAGCACTAGGGTTCTAGAGCTTTCTCTGCACTAACGGACATGTTCGGTCTGTGCTGTCCACTGCAGTGCCAGCCTCTGGTCAAGGTGTGGCTATTCAGCACCTCAGCTGCGGCTAGTGTGGCCGAGGAACCGAACTTTGAATTTAATTTTAACTCACTTAAATATAAATAGGCACAGATGGCTGGCGGCCACGTATTCGTGTAATTCTAGAAAGAGATGACCGGAGTTGGGAGGCAGGGCTGTTCTGCTCTGTATGCCACACTAGTCCCAAAGGTTTGGCTTTATGTATGCTGTTTTCACACACGCTGCAGTCAGTTCCAGCCAGCTGGCTTAAGAGATTTGGGGTTCTTTTTTTTTTTTTTATTAATACTTATTTATTTTTTAATTTGAGTTACAGAGAGAGATAACTTCCATTAACTGGTTCACTCCTCAGATGGCCACAACAGCCAAGAGTTGGGCCAGACTACAGCCAGGAGCTTCTCCTGGGTCTCCCACGTGGGTACAGAGGCCCAACCACTTGGACCATCTTCCACTGCCCTCCCAGGTGCATTAGCAGGGAGCTGGATCTGAAGTGGAGCAGGGGCCAGCGCTGGCACGATGGGTTGACACCCTGGCCTGAAGCGCCGGCATCCCATGTGGCCTGGCTGCTCCACTTCTGATACAGCTCTCTGCTGTGGCCTGGGAGAGCAATGGAGGATGGCCCAAGTCCTTGGGCCCCTGCCCCCGCATGGGAGACCTGGAGGAAGCTCCTGGCTCCTGGTTTCAGATCGGTGCAGTTCCGATCATTGCGGCCAACTGGGGAGTGAACCAGTGGATGGAAGACCTCTCTCTCTCTCTCTCTCTCTCTCTGTGTGTGTGTGTGTGTGTTGCTCTGACGTTCAAATAAATAAATCTTAAAAAAAAAAAAAAAAAAAAAAAAAAAAACACAAGGAAGTGGAGCAACTGGGACTTGAACCAGTGCCCATATGGGATGCCAGTGCAGCATATGGCATCTTAACCCACTGTACCACAGAGTGACCCTAGATAAGTTTGTTTTTTTTGTTTGTTTGTTTGTTTGTTTTTTTTTTAAGACTCTCTAATGTCATAGTACAATAGCCCTACTTTCCTTTTCCTTCAGGTGGGTCGGGTAATAGTCACCCGTCTCTTGCTACCATTGATTGTGTGCTTAGAAGCTGTCTGGCAGGAATAGACTGTAGATTGTTACAAAGTGTTCGCTCAGCAGTGCAAAAGTAGCCCCTGAAGGAACTGAGCCTGAGAGGGTGGGGGAGGTGCACGGGCTGACCCCTGCTGGCTGGCAGGAAGCAGTGCCAGGGTCTTGGCATTCACGGGAAATGTGTATGATGAGAGCACGAGGATGGACTTCCAGTGTTTATTTTTTTGCACCAAAATGGACTTACCTTCTAATTGCATTTTCCTCGAACTTTTTGAATGTCTCATCTATAAAATACTTCAAATTGAAATAGCCGGGTAAGCATATTAATTAGAGACGTGAAGGGAACCATCCCCTCTCCCCCCAAAATAAAACAGCTAAAAAGAGTATTTTAAAGAGGCATTGTTGGCCGGCGCCATGGCTCAATAGGCTAATCCTCCGCCTTGCGGCGCCGGCACACCGGATTCTAGTCCCGGTCGGGGCACCGGATTCTGTCCTGGTTGCTCCTCTTCCAGTCCAGCTCTCTGCTGTGGCCAGGGAGTGCAGTGGAGGATGGCCCAAGTGCTTGGGCCCTGCACCCCATGGGAGACCAAGAGAAGCACCTGGCTCCTGCCTTCGGATCAGCGCGGTGCGCCGGCCGCAGCGGCCATTGGGGGGTGAACCAACGGTAAAGGAAGACCTTTCTCTCTGTCTCTCTCTCTCACTGTCCACTCTGCCTGTCAAAAAAAAAAAAAAAAGGCATTGTTGCTATTATGGGATTTTTTTCCTGGAGAGGCAGTGAGATTGTGCATGTCCCCATCCTCTGCTGGTTCATTCTTCAAATGCCTGCAGAGGCAGAAGCCAGAAACTCAATCCAGGTCTCCCATGGGGGTGACCAGGACCCAGCTACCTTAGCAACCACCTGCTGCCTCCCAGCTTGGACCCTCCAGTGTGGGATGCAGGCTTCGTTCGCAGCCGGAGTCGGCCACTGCTCCAAACAGCTGCGCTCAGCCAGAAGACAATTAGGACTGGGTGGGAAGTGAGAGGACAGCACGAACCGCTGCTTTCAAGTGTGTTCCTGTTACACTGCTTCTCCTGTCTGAAGCAGAATCTTTACTGCTTAGTTCTTCTTCTTAGATTAAACCAGGCTGTGCCGGTTTGCTGGAGAACTAATATTTTAAGTTCCTCACTGCTTCAGATGCAGGCTGACGTGTTGGGGAGCCTTTGGTTTAAAAGCCGGGCCAGCGCCGCGGCTCACTAGGCTAATCCTCCGCCTGTGGCGCCAGCACACCGGGTTCTAGTCCCAGTTCGGGCGCCAGATTCTGTCCTGGTTGCCCCTCTTCCAGGCCAGCTCTCTGCTGTGGCCAGGGAGTGCAGTGGAGGATGGCCCAAGTACTTGGGCCCTGCACCCCATGGGAGACCAGGAGGAAGCACCTGGCTTCTGGCTTCGGACCGGTGCAGCGCACTGGCCATAGTGACCACTTGGGGGGTGAACCAACGGAAAAAGGAAGACCTTTCTCTCTGTCTCTCTCTCTCACTGTCTAACTCTGCCTGTAAAAAAAAAAAAAAAAAAAAAAAGCCAGTCGTGGGGGCGGGTGTTGGCGCAGTAGCTAACCCGCCACTTGGGATGCACCGCATCACGGTTCCCTGGGTTTGAGTCTGGACTTCACGGGTTCCAGCTCCCTGCTGATGCACACCCTGGGTAGCAGCAAGTGCTGGCTCTAGTACTTGGGTCCCTGCCACCCACATGGGAGACCCAGACGGAGTTCTAGCCTCCCGGCTTTGGCCTGGCCCAGCCTCAGCTGTTGTAGTATTCAGAGAGTGAACCAGCAGATGGGGAAATTTTTCTCTCTGCCTCTCTAATTAATTAATTAAAAAATAAAACCCAGCCCTGGATGCTGGTGGGAGGAGAGCCTTTTGAAGAGTTTTTAAAAATAAAACCCAGTCTGTCAAGTTTTAAGTGTGGTTTTCATCCTGTTGCCCAAAGCCTGTTCCTCACCAACCTGTCCATTCATAAAATCAAGCAAGGACATTACTGCAGGGCAAAGGCGTCTGACATATTTCACAGACGGCTGGGAGGGTGGGAGTGGGGTGGGGTTCCTGAGTGAATCTACAGCAGACCCAAGAAACCTGGGCACAGGCCTAGCATCTGGCCCCGCAGTCCCCAGTGCAGAAAGGAGCCCCAGTCCTCAGGTGCCCCGGCAGCCGGCTCAGCAGCAGGGCCTTGGAGCCCAGGTCGGAAGGAGACAGCCACTCGGGGCTAGGAGGAGACAGGGCACCTGCAGCTGGGACCCCACACCAGCGCCCAGGGGCTTCAGAGCAGTATGGCAGGCGGCATCTGTGAGAAGAGAAGGCAGCTGTCCGTCCCTGTCACCCCAGTGGGGAGGCTGTCACTGTGAGTGCTGTACAGTGTGCTCTAACTCTGCCCCACCTCATGGGAGGCAGCAGGTTTCTTTAGTCTCCCACACCCAGACACATAACACCCCGGCCCACAGGCACCTGCTGCTCCCCGGTGCTTAGCTGCTGAACCTCAGCAGGAGCAGGCCAAGGTCGGGTCATGGTGCACATCAGCGTCCACTCCTTGGGAACCCTGCGCTGTCCTCACACGCGACCAGGAGCATGAGGGACGCCAAAGCTGCCAGGGCACTCCGCAAAGCCACAGCTTTGCGCCTGATCTAAGCCACCTCCCCTGAGAGCCCGCCTCTGCCCAGCGGGTGCCCGGCTCCCTTGATGGGCCAGCCCTGTCCTGGAACAGAAGCCGAGCCGTCTTCCGCCCATGTCACAGAACGGTGGGTGAAGGCAAGCTCAGGTAAGTGGCTAGACAAGCAAGTTACCCAGACCCTCGAAGCCGGGAAGAGGGTGCCGATGCCGGCAAGGCTGCGGGGGGCCTCCCTGAGGACGTTCGGGCTCCCGGCCTTCTGCCCAGAGCCGCCCAGGCGGCCTCTCTGCCTCCCCCTGGCGGGGAGCGCGCCGCCGTGGCCGGAGCGCAAGGGGCGCAGGCGAGGCGCCCGACCCCGGCCGGCCGTCGTTCCCGCCCTGGGCGCCCAGCGTGGCGGGGGTGCGCCTGCCTTCAGGGAGCTTCCATCGGGGGCGGCCGAGGAGCTGAGGGAGAGGAGCCAGGGGCAGGGGACACAGGAGTTGGGGGTCGGCCTCGCCAGGGGCCTGCCAGTGCGCGCGGGGGCTGGGGTTGTGTCCGTGTCCAGGCCAGAACTCGGCTGCTGGGGTCTTCGGGAAGGGCAGGAGCCCGGGAGGCGAGGCCGCGGGAGTGGTCGTCCCAGCGTCCCGGGTTCAGAGCAACGCCAGGGGGCTCCTGTGGCTGCAGCAGGGCGCGCGCCCAGGCCCCGCCGAGTGAGACCCAGGGCAGGCTCCCCTCCACCCGCGCACCGTCCACGTGCGGGACCCAGGGCAGAGGCCACGGGGCGGCGGGGAGGGGGCGCCGGCCAGGGCAGCCTCAGACCCCGCTCAGTCGGCCCCCGGGGCGCACAGCCTCCGCCTGCAGGCCCCACGCCCTCTAGGAGAGGGGAGCCGCTCTGAACCGGAATGATCTGGTTCCGAGCCGACTGGCTCCCCGCCCCGCGCTCCCTCTCGCTCTGCGACAGGCGGGCTTTTGCCGCAGTCCCCGACCAAGGTAAACAGAGCGAGGAGGGGGCGAGAGGGAGCGCTGTTTTCATGGCAACCCCCAGGGTGGTCGAGGTGGCCGTGGGGATGGGGGAGAGAAAGCCCACCCTCCCAGAAAAGCAACAGGGAGGGGGCACCCTGGCCCACGCACACGGTGCGCCTCGGGGTGGGGGTGGGGGTGGGGGTGTGGTCGATGACCAGGGGCCAGGGGACACGGGGGCCGCCGTCCACCCCGGGAGCTCGCACAGCCTCTCCGAGCCCAGGCCTGGCGGGCAGCCACAGAGGGGACCCAGGCCAGAGAGGACCCAGCTGGGAGACCGCCCTGTGTCTGCGCAGGTCTGCGTGCCAGTAGACATGGGGCGCCCGGAGGGTGTGCCTGGGCTCCTGGCAGCGCCCTACTGCAGCCAGGGGCAGAGGGGGCCGGGAACCTGCTACTAAGATTAGAGTAGAGCCTCAGAAACGCGGGCCACCCACCCATCAGCTGGCCGCTCTTGGGCAGGGGGTGGTCTTCTGTCCCCTGTGTACCCAGGACTGGGCGGTGTGGTGAGCTTGCAGGAAGCAGGACGGAGATGCCCTCCAGCCTCAGTTTCCCCACGTGGAATGGTGGGTCCTCTAGACCCCAGCTTCACTTCTTTTTTATTCTTTTAAAGATTTATTTATTTATTTGAAAGGCAGCGGCAAAGAGAGAGAAGTCAGTCTTCCATCTGCTGGTTCACTCCCCAGTTAACCTCAAGGGCCGGAGCTGAGCCGATCAGAAGCCAGGAGCCAGGAGCTTCTTCTGGGTCTCCCATGCAGGTGCAGGGCCCAAAGACTTGGGCCATGCTCCACTGCTTTCCCAGGCCATAGTAGAGAGCTGGGACTGGAACCAGTGCCCATATGGGATGCTGGCACCACAGGGGGTGGGTTTACCTGCTGGGTCTCCCATGCGTCGCTCCCCCTCTTCATGGAGGAACGACACTAAACCCCGCCTAGGCTTCATATCCAAGTCACGGCACCATTATGTCGCTCCCCCTCTTCGTGGAGGAACGATACAGGACCCTGCGCTGTTCTTTTGTCTGCTCGGCCCTCCCCGGGTTTGCTGCTGGTTCTTCCCGGGTTGGCTACCGTCCCTTCCACCTCCGTGGAAGGGCGGTTCCCCCTAGCCACTTTCCCCACTTCCGCGGGGGAGTGGCATACCGCCGGCCGGCTCTCTCGGGGGCTGCACAGGTGTTCCTTCAGGTAGATGTTCCCCTTAGATGTTCCTGGTGCATGTTGTCTCTCTCCTCCTTTATAGTCCTCTTCCACCAATCCCAACTCTGCTACCCACACGCCAAGTACGCTGCTCTCCTCCAATCAGGAGCAGGTCCTACAGTTTATTGGTTGAACTGGAGGCAGCTGTGTAGAAGCTGTTTCCTCCTCTCCCAGCGCCATATTGTGGGAGAGCAGATGCATAGAATAAGTCTTAATTCCAGTAACTTAGTCTAGTCCGAGTTGCTCCCCACACCATGCAGGTGCAGGGCCCAAAGACTTGGGCCATGCTCCACTGCTTTCCCAGGCCATAGTAGAGAGCTGGGACTGGAACCAGCGCCCATATGGGATGCTGGCACCACAGGGGGTGGGTTTACCTGCTACACAACGGCACCAGCCCTCAGCTTTGCCTCTTTTTTTTTTTTTTTCCTTTTGACAGGCAGAGTGGACAGTGAGAGAGAGACAGACAGAGAGAAAGGTCTTCCTTTGCCGTTGGTTCACCCTCCAATGGCTGCCACGGCCGGCGCGTTGCGCTGATCCTATGGCAGGAGCCAGGTACTTCTCCTGGTCTCCCATGGGGTGCAGGGCCCAAGCACTTGGGCCATCCTCCACTGTACTTCGCTGGCCACAGCAGAGAGCTGGCCTGGAAGAGGGGCAACCAGGACAGAATCCGGCGCCCCGACCGGGACTTGAACCCGGTGTGCTGGCGCCGAAAGGCGGAGGATTAGCCTAGTGAGCCGCGGCGCCGGCCAGCTTTGCCTCTTAATGTGGGCCTGGGAGCCACGTCCAGGACAGAACCACGTGTTGGCAGAGAAGCCGGAAGAGGACAGGAGCAAGGCGGACCACCTTTCCCTGTTTCCCTGGGCCTCACCGGGAAGCGCCCCGTTTTCTCTGCCCCCTGTGCTCGCTCTGCTCCCTCTCCCTCGAGCTCTTACCTCCATCAGCACCTCTCTCGACCTCTGGATTGCCGGCTGCACACCTCCCTCTCTGGCGCTCCCTCCTCTTCCCGCCACCCGACTTGGGATCCACGTGTTTGCTGTCTGATTCCGAGAATGGCGGTGCCAGTGCCGGGAGGACAGGGCTGTCTCCGCCTGATCTTGTCCTGTCCATCCTGAGCTCGGCACGTGACAGGTGCTCAGTGGCTTATGGTCCTCACCTGTGCTCCCCCGAACAAGGGAGAAGGGGGCTGCTGCCTTGGCAGAGATCACCAAGTAATGCCACACACGGGGACGTCAGGGGTCACTGTGCAAAACTAGCTTTGAACAAAGAACCAAGGTGGAGGAGGCTGCTGCTGCTAACACCAAGCCTGGTAGCACCAGCCCAGCTTTGAGTCCTTCCATGGCACAATGGGAAACCCGGGTCCTGGCCCACTAGGTACAGCAGGGTGGAGGGCAATGACTATGGCCTCCCTGCCCCTACCCAATGCCGAGGGCTCAGGGGGATTGTGCAGGGTGGGTGGGGGCGGGGCAGCTCTCTGTGCTCTGAGCCCTTGGTGCTGGGAGCCTGGTGGTATCAACAGGGGATACAGGAGTGGGGAGAGGGGAGAAGGGCCCACCGTTGGCTCTGCTCTTGGCAGGGGGGCCTTGCCCGTCCGCAGCCAGGTCGCCGGCGCGCCCGCTGTGTGAGGCTGCCACTGTTCCCTGCTGGGTGTAGCCGTGGGCAGCAGGTTCTCACAGCAGAAACCCCTGTTTGTGGAGTGAGTCACCTTCAATTTCCTGCCTGCCTGATGGACCTGATAAATCCAGGACACCTTTTATTGCTTTTGGCGAAAAGAAAAGGGGAAAAAAAAAATACCTGCGGTTAAGATTTACGGAGCCAAAACTGGTACAATGCAATCTTCAGAGTAATTTACACACTGAGTTTCCAAAGATGAGAAGTGAGCATTTCAGAGGTAATTTCATAAAAAGGGTCATCAGGCTCATCACGATGCCACTTTAATAGTAGTGTCTGAAATCGTTAATTAGCTTTCTTGGAGTCAGCAATGCAAAAAGGGACTGGAAAAGGACTACACATGGCAAGGTCAGACAGTGAGTGTACGTGTGGGGCAACAGATCTTGAGAGAAGCCTTGCCGGAAACAGCCGGGTGGGATGTCTGGCCTGGGCTCATTGGCAGACAAAATCAGAGCGGCTGGAGACCGGCGGTGGCTTGTCTGGCTTGTCCGTGCCGAGCCGAGGCTGGCCTGCCACCTGTTGGATTGTCCTGCAGCACCTGGGAAATGCATCCCGCCGAGCGGTGCACGGGTGTTGACAGGTGGCTGTGATGGGACCTGCAGGTGTGAGTTGCGGCCCGCGTGGGAAATGGCCTGGGAGTGCTCCAGCTCGGACTATGAGCAAAGCCACCTGGGCTAGTTACAAACACAGTCTTCACAGCTCCGCACAACACGGTGCCGCGCCGGCTGCCTGGCGGGGCAAGGTTGACGTGAGTGGGCCTGGTGGGCGGAGTGGGTCCCTCTCAGAAACGGTATCTCGCAGTTCTGACCTGCGGCCCCCCGGGATGTGACTGTTTGGAAGCTGGGTGTCTACAGAGGTCATCTAGTTTAACTGACGTCATTGGGATGGACCCCAAAGCAACACGACTGGTGTCCTTATTAAAAAGGGGGACGGGGCTGGGGCTGTTGCATCACCGGTTAACCTGTGGCATACGGTTCGAGTCCCGGCTGCTCCACTTCCCATCCAGCTCCCTGCTATGGCCTGGGAAAGCAGAAGATGACCCAGGTGCTTGGGCCCCTGCACCCACGTGGGAGACCTGGAGGAAGCTCCTGGCTTCAGAACGGTCCAGCTCTGGCCATTGCTGCCGTTTGGGGAGTGAGCCAGTAGATGGAGGATCTCTCTTTCACTTCCTCTTTCTAACTCTGTCTCTCAAATAAATAAATGTTTTTAAAAGGGGGGGTGCTTTTGGAAGGAGTCAGTGTTCTGGTGTGGCGGATAGAGCCACCACCTGCCATGCCAGCATGTCTTATGGGTGCCAGTTCATGTACTGGCTGCTCCACTTCCGGTCCAGCTCCCTCCTAATGCACCTGGGAAAGCAGCAGAAGGTGGCACAACTGCTTGGGCCCCTGCACCCATGTGAGGGGACCTGGATGAAGCTCCTGGCTCCCAGCTCTAACCATGGCAGCCACCTGGGGAGTGAACCAGCAGATGGAAGACTCTCTCTCTCCTTCTGCCTCTCCTTCTCTGTAACTTTTGAATAAATAGATACATTTTTTTTTTGACAGGCAGAGTTAGAGAGAGAGAGAGAAAGGTCTTCCTTTTTCCGTTGGTTCACCCCCCCAAGTGGCCGCTACGGCCGGCGTTTTGCGGTCAGTGCGCTGCGCCGATCCAAACCCAGGAACCAGGTGCTTCCTCCTGGTCTCCCATGTGGGTACAGGGCCCAAGGACTTGGGCCACCCTCCACTGCACTCCCGGACCACAGCAGAGAGCTGGCCTGGAAGAGGGGCAACGGGACAGAATCCGGCGCCCCGACCAGGACTAGAACCCGGTGTGCCAGCGCCGCAGGTGGAGGATTAGCCTAGTGAGCTGCAGCGCCGGCCTAAATAGATAAATCTTTAAAAAATAAATAAATGAAAGGGGAACTTTGGGCACGCACCATGCTCAGGTGCAGTCAGAGCCTGGGGGTGGGTCTGTAAGCCAAGAGCGGCACAGATGGCCCAGTCACCAGAACCTGGGGTGGGGGTGGGGCTGGGACATGTTTCTCTTCCGTCTCAGATGGCACCAACCCTGCTCACACCTGGGTCTCGGACTACAGCCTCCAGATCCGGGAAAGAATGAATTTCTGTTGTTTACGTTGTCTTTAGCTGTGCTGTTTCGTTATGGTAGCCTTGGGTTTCATCATTCTTAGTGTTCCTGGATGTCTTTTTATTTTCTTTTAAAATGCAGGCATTTGGCACAGCCAGAGGTCCTGCCACCACTGCTATTTCCGGCTTCCTGCTAATGACACTGACAGGCAGCAGGTGACGGCCCAAGTACTTGAGTCCCTGCCACCGTTCGGGGAGTGAACCAGCAGGTGAAAGATCTGTCTCTCCCTCTCTCCCTCTCTCCCTCTCTCCCCTTCTCCCTCTCTGTGTCACTCTGCCATTCAAATGTTTTTTAAAAAATGAAATGAAATGAAAAATCTGCTCTCAAAATATTGTTTCAAGAACCAGGATAGGCCGGCGCCGCGGCTCACTAGGCTAATCCTCCACCTAGCGGCGCCGGCACACCGGGTTCTAGTCCCAGTCGGGGCGCCAGATTCTGTCCCGGTTGCCCCTCTTCCAGGCCAGCTCTCTGCTGTGGCCAGGGAGTGCAGTGGAGGATGGCCCAGGTGCTTGGGCCCTGCACCCCATGGGAGACCAGGAGAAGCACCTGGCTCCTGGCTTTGGATCAGTGCGGTGCGCCGGCCATAGCGCGCCAGCTGTGGCGGCCATTGGAGGGTGAACCAACGGCAAAGGAAGACCTTTCTCTCTGTCTCTCTCTCTTACTGTCCACTCTGCCTGGGGGGCGGAGAGGGGGGAAGAACCAGGATAAAAATGAGGAGATGGCGGTGTGGCCCAGTGAGTTAAGCTGTTGCTTGAGACCCAATAGTGGAGTGCTAGTTCGAGTCCCAGCTGCTCCACTTTTTTTTTTTTAATTTTTTTTTTTTTTGACAGGCAGAGTGGACAGTGAGAGAGACAGAGAGAAAGGTCTTCCTTTTTCTGTTGGTTCGCCCCCAAAGGCCACTGCAGCCGGCGCGCTGTGACCGGCGCACCTCTCTGATCCGAAGCCAGGAGCCAGGTGCTTCTCCTGGTCTCCCATGCGGGTGCAGGGCCCAAGGACTTGGGCCACAGCAGAGAGCTGGCCTGGAAGAGGGGCAACCAGGACAGAATCCAGCACACCGACTGGGACTAGAACCCGGGGTGCCGGTCCGCAGGGATTAGCCTAGTGAGCTGTGGTGCCGGTCACTTTTTTTTTTTTAAGATTTATTTATTTATTTGAAAATCAGAGTTACACAGAGAGAGGAGAGTCAGAGAGAGAGAGAGAGAGGGAGAGGTCTTCCATCTGCTGGTTCACTCCCCAATGGACCGCAATGGCCCAGAGCTCCACCTGGGTCTCCCCCATGGGTAGCAGGGACCCAAGTGCCCGGGCCATCTTCCATGGCCGTCCTAGGTGCATTAGCAGGGAGCAGGGTTGAAAGCAGAGCCGCCAGGACTGGAACCCGCGCTCTTGACACGGGATGCTGGCCTCACAGCGGCATAGCCGCCGCGCCACAGTGCCGGCCCCTGGAGTTCAAATCCTTGCTTTAGTTCAAGGCGACAGGATCATGTTCGAGCCAGGATGGACTTCTTGACCCCAAACAGCGGACAGAAGGCGGCTTGTTTGGGTGGGGCCGCGGGATGCAGGAAGCCCGTGGCAAGCTCGGGAGCACAGCTTCTCTTTCTTTAGGGAGTGACTTTTGGTAAATTTGGATCCTAAAATGGTGACCCTGCTCACTGTTCCCGGGGAGCGAAGTCATTCCCGTTGGCGTGCGATGCATTTCCCACCCTCCCAGGCATGGTCAGCGTAAGGGCGAGCTGGTGGCCTCCTTGTGGCCAGGAAGTCCCTTCTTGCAGCCGGATGGGGGCCAGTGCCATGGCCCTTTTTGTGTGCTTTGAATGGTCGGGCCTGGGAGCGAGCGCGACAGGATGGGGGTGGCGAGGCCGTCTGCCGGGGACCCTGGGACTCACTACCCACAGCCCGGCGAGCCGCGAATTATGTTCATCTTCCTCCCTGCAGGGAGTGCTGTCAGTCTCTGTCTTCCAGAAGATTCTTGTAATGACTTCTCTAAGAGTTTGGGCTCCACGCGCTTCAGCTAAAATTGGACTCAGCTTGGGAGTGAAGAGGCTGAGGCCTGTCCAGACACTGGACCCAGAAGACCCCCAGAGCCCCCTGCCCCACCCAGGGGCTGCTTGGCACACGAGCGGGGAGAGCAGCACCGAAGGCGTGCCGTCTGCTCCCCCAGATCCTGCTGCCCGGGGTCTCACCAGGAGGCGCAGTGCCAGGGCCCCTCCCTAAAGAAGGGCACCCCCACTTCTCCTGGGCTGGAAGGGCCGGGCACAGAGACTGGGGCAGGGCCCACGCTTGTTCTCGTCAGCCACCTGCCTGCCTGTCCCCAGCCTCAGCTGCACCCACGTCTGCTCTAGGGGAAGCGGGGAGGGTGGGGGCCAGGCCAGGCAGGTGCAGCAAGTGAGCCATCACAGAGGGAGGCCTCCCCCGCCCACCACCGCTGCCCCAGCAAGGCCCACAGGGCCATGAAAGTGTCCCCAGGGCCTCCTGACGTTGTCGCCATTTGATGTTAGCAAACAGCTTCGCTGGGCTGTGTATGGAACCCCACACTGGGCTCTGGGGAGCATAAAGGACATGAAAAGGAGCAGGGACTGGGGCTGCTGTCAGGGGTGTTACAAAATCGTTAGAAAACACGCATGTGCCTGATGGCCTGTGAGCGGAACAAAGCCCTTGGCTGTGAGTATTTGTGCCTTGCAAACCATGGCCTTCCAAAGGGTGCAGGACAGTGGCGACCAGTCCAGGCCCCGGGAAGCTCACGAACACTAGCGTGCGAGCACGGCCGACCCAGGGAGGAGTTTGCCTCCAAGGCAAAAGTGCTGTCTCCCCGGAAGTGCACACCAGCAAGTGCACCTCATCTGGGGCATCTCTGTTGTCCCTCGCTTTGTAACTCTGCCTTTCAAACAAATTCATAACTTAAAAAAATATTCCTTGCTTGAGAGAGAGAGAGAGAGATTTTTCATCTGCTGGTTCACCCCCACATGCCTGGAACAATCAGGGCTGGGCCAGGCCAAGTCCAGGAGCCAGGAACTCCTTCCCACATGGGCGCAGTCCCAAGGATTTCGGCCATCTTCCACTGCTTTCCCAGGTGCATTAGCAGGGAACTGGATCAGAAGCTGAGTAGCAGGTCTTCTTTTAAATTTTATTTTAATAGATTTATTTATGGGGCTCAGCGGGTTAAAACTGCTGCCTGCCTCACTGGCATCCCATATGGGCACCGGTTCGAGTGCCAGCTGCTCCACTCCCATCCAGCTCTCTGCAATGGCCTGGGAAAGCAGCAGAGGAAGGCCCAAGTGCTTGCGCTCCCCCCCCCCCCCGCCCCCAGCACACACACACATGGGGGACCTGGATGAAGCTCCTGGCTTCAGCCTGGCCCAGTCCAGGCTGGGAAGTGGATGGAAGTCCTCTATCTCTCTTTTAAAAAAAATTTAAATTTATTTGAAGGCCTGAGTTACACACAGAGAGATCTTCCATCCTCTGGGCCATCTTCTACTACTTTCCCACGCAGGGAGCTGGACTGGAGGTGGCGCAGCCGGGACTTGAACCGACGCTCATAGGGGATGCTCGCGTGGCCGCCGGCCCCCACAGCTGCGCCTTTAAAACAGTCCGCAGCTGGTTTGCTGTAAGAGGGGCTGCAAACCACTGAGAATCATTCAGCCCTAAGGAGCGCTCCTCCAGCAGCCCCAGGCAGGGGAAGGAACGGATTCCCCAGTGCGGAGGCGCTAGCAGAGAGGACCGGGCGCCGCAGGGCAGCACAGCCAAGGCCCCAGTGCTGTTCCTTTCCCGGCTCCGCTGTGAGCCTCTTGCCTCAGTGGCGCCAAGATTTACTGACCTCACTTCCGGGGACAGAAAATGGATACAGGAAGGTGCGGGCAGCCAGGGCCGTGGTCAGGAGATCCAGGTGACGCGCGTGGCTGGGAAGGCACGTGGGGGTGTTGGTGGCCACTCTCCTCTGGACAGCCGCTGGCTGAGGCTGGGGCCCTGGCTCTTCCCCCCTCGGGGGTGGCCTCCAGCTTCCCCAACGCCCGCAGGTGCCCCCAGTCCCCAGCCAGGGCGGAGGAGCCTCTGGCGGCAGCACCCAGGATGTGAACAAGTCCTCTGGGGCCACGCTCAGCGTGTGGCTCTGGAGAGGCCGCCTGCAGCCAGAGAGGGCTCGGAAAAGTCCCAAGGCCTGGGCAGAAGCCATCTTGACCTCCTCTCTCTCGGCCCATGGCCAGGCGCAGGGCGGGAACAGCCCGCTGGCCACCGCAGGGAAGACTGGCAGCTGCTCACTATGACCCCCTCTCCCCACTGCTGCCCCCTCCCGGCCCATGGCCACCCTGTCCCCACACTGCCCCTCTCAGGGCCTCTGGGCTGAGTTGAGAGAAGATGGAGAGGTTCCTTGTCATTGTGAGGAAGGGTGGCGGGCGGTCAATTCCCAAAAGCTTATTCTAGAAACACGGGCCAGTGACAGCCTGTTCAGCGTGGCTTTGAGGGGCCCACGGAGAACCAGAGGTCACCAGGCAGGCGGGAATGGCCATGTGGGGACGGCCAGGCTGCCCCAGGACCTCCCTGAGGGGCCACAGGGAGTCCCCTGCAGGCCCAAGGCTGTCCTAGCGCCAGAAGGGACGCTATGGAGCGTGAGCACTCGGGAGCAGGGCCACTTCTGCCCTCTCCCCCCGGCCTGGAGCTGTCTGGGAAGCAGAAAGAACTGCAGCGTGTGGCAGGCCTGCTCAGAGGCCAGCAGAGGGGCAGGCCAGGCCGGGGGCTCTGAGCCAAGCCTGAGCAGGTGGCCCTGCCCCCTGAGGTCCCGCAAGAGCCCTGGCGCCTCTCCCGGTGCCAGCTGTGTAGCCTGGCACGGAGTCTGCACCCAGGAGCGCTTGTAGCGCAGGCGGCTGCCCAGGGCACGAGGGGCGCCTGCTGATCACTCGGCTCTCCTCCACCTCGCTCCTCGCAGAGCCCTGGGGTAGAACGTGCCCACCTGACACCTCGCCCAGCCTTGCGGCCTCTGCTCCATGCAACCCCTGTGCCTTCCAGCTGCTGTGCCTGCGCCCTGCTCCACCAGGACGCCTGTCCGGCACGCCCGGCCCGTCAGGGGTGAGCGAGCCCTTAGCACCTGGTGGGCACACAGTACACCCTCTCTACCCACCTAACACCCCGGGCATGGGCCCCTGCCCGGAGGCTCTGTGGGGTGGGGGCTGTCCCTTCCCGGCTACCACATCCCCCCCCCCCCCCCCCGCAAAGGAAGCAAGTCCAGAGTGGCCTCTCATCTCCACTTTGACCAGAAGGCCTGGGGAGAATCAGGGGAGGCTGGGGCCGGACAGGGGCCAGAGGAGAGGGGGCATCGACCACTCCCCAGCCTGGAGGCTGCACTTCTCCCAAGGCCCCAGCACCAAGCAGGCCTGGGGGGCTCCGGGGTCTTCTGTAAGACCAGACAGCACCATTTCCGAGCCGTGACAAAGGGGGAAAAACTCTGCCCTCTGCCGGTCCACTATGCCTGCCTTTGGGCGACTGAGCACGGGGTGGCCACTTGCCCACCCACTGGCCGCTGCCCCCGGAAGAGCTGTTGAAGGCCATGGCCTTGAGAGCCTCCGACAAGGCGGCCTGTGTTTCCCTTTTGTTCTGGGTCCCGCGGGCTGTGCCGCAGTGTGGGCTTGAAACACAGAGAATGCTGGTCAGGATGCAGCTCCGCCATCGCAGCGGCTGTGGTTTGTTGGTTTGTTAGTTTTAAAGATTTATTGTATGTATTTGAAAGGCAGAGTTACACAGAGAGGTCTTCCATCCACTGGTTCACTCCCCAAGTGGTTGCATTGGCCGGGCTGTGCTGATCTGAAGCCAGGAGATTCTTCCGGTTCTCCCACGTGGGCACAGGGGCCCAAGGACTTGGGCCATCTTCCACTGCTTTCCCAGGCCACAGCAGAGAGCTGAATCGGAAGTGGAGCAGCCGGGACTTGAACCGGCACCCATATGGGATGCCAGCACTGCAGGCGGTGGCTTTACCTGCTACGCCACAGCGCCGGCCCCTGCCGTGTTTCTTGCTCTAAAGGATTCCCGCATCTGGAACATTTCATTCCCTGTCCCTTGGGAAGGGCAAGAGGCTGGGCCCATTAAGTGCATGTTTTCAACGTGGCTGCTGCATGCGCCACCCCCAGTACAGCAGCCAGGCTGTGGGGGTGCGCTGAGTCCCCTCCCGCAGCGTGGACTGTGGCTGCCCGGTCACCTCCTCCCCCCCTTCCCTAGGGCTGGGGTTATTACCTAGAGCAAAATGGCTTCTCCCCCGTGTCCCCACAGCAGGGCGTGTCCACGTGATGAAGTGCTGAGGAATCTTCCCTTAGAAACAAACGGGGTGGCCTGCGCCGTGGCTCACTAGGCTAATCCTCTGGCTGCGGCACCGGCACACCGGGTTCTAGTCCCGGTCGGGGCGCCGGATTCTGTCCCAGTTGCCCCTCTTCCAGGCCAGCTCTCTGCTGTGGCCCGGGAGGGCAGTGGAGGATGGCCCAAGTGCTTGGGCCCTGCACCCCATGGGAGACCAGGAGAAGCACCTGGCTCCTGGCTTTGGATCAGCGCAGTGCGCCAGCCGCAGCACTGGGGGGTGAACTAATGGTAAAGGAAGACCTTTCTCTCTGTCTCTCTCTCTGTCCACTCTGCCTGTCAAAAATAAATAAATAAATAAATAAATAAATAAATAAATAAATAAATAAATAAAAAAGAAAAAAGAAAAGAAAGCAATCTGACGTGGGAAAGTGCTTCCAGAAAGATGGAGAACAGAAAAACAATACCCACGGGCCCACTTGAACAAGCGAGCTCCCATTAGGGTGTTCTCATCTGGCCCTGGGCGATACACAGGCATACGTCTACATCATTGTAATCACATAGACATCACATCTGATTTCTCTTTCCTTCTACCCAACATTTCCCCCACCGACCTATTCACAGTCTTTTCAAAGTGGGAGGAGTTTTTAAAAGAAGTTGAAATCAAAGTCTGGTAGCATCTCATCGTAGCATCCCCAGGTGTTATCTCCCTGAGTTGATGTACTATACTTTATTAAACCATTTTATTACTGGGCAGTTATGATTAGGATGTGTTTGTTATGGTTTGAATTCCATGAACATTCTTTTTTTTTTTTTTTTTAAATCAAGTTTATTTATTCATTATTTGAAATGCAGAGCGACAGGGAGAATGGTTTATCCAGTGGTTCACTTTCCAAATGCCACAACAGCCGTCATGCTAGTGTTACAGACCAGAAACTGTTTGAAGGAAAGAAAGCTGTCTTAGGTGTTTCCTGCACTCCTAGCACCTGGCGAAGTTCTGCAGTCAATAATTCTTGGATGGGGGATGGGAGGATAACTGAACAAATGCGTACCAGGAACAACTTTACTCAAAGCTGCTTTCTGTTGAATATTTTTCCCTAAGATGAGTTTTCCTGAATCAATGAGCCAAGGGGTGTTAGTAGTTCCTGGCACTGCATGTGGCAGATTGTATTTTCCACCAATGAACATCCCAGTATGCGTCCTGTCCCGCCCCTGTGCTGCTGTGTGGGCCTCCCTCCACTGAGCGATGGGATCAGTGTTCCCTCCCCTTGAAACAGGATGCTTCTTTGTAGCTGCCTTGATTGATGGCGTGCAGGGAAAGAAACGGGTTCAAGGCTGGGATCTTAATAAAAGGCACACTTGCCCTGGGAACTCGGAGATAAGGAAGCCGAGGTGCAGCTGTTCTACTGGTATCCCCAGCTAGGCCCCAAGGCAGCGTCATCAGCTGCCAGACCCGTGTGTGCACAGGCTTTTGGATGCGTCAGCCTTCCAGGCCCAGCCGCTGTGGAGCAGAGGAGCCATCCCCGCTGCACCTGTCCCAGCTCCTGGCCCGGGCTCATCACGCAGGGGGCTCATCACCGCAGTCGGCCCCAGCGGAGTAGGCACTGCCACAGCACCACCGCTCACGAGGGCAGGCGTTTGTGGGACTGGCCTGCCTGGTTGGACAGGATCAGACTGAGGCTATCTTGGTTCCCTTACCCGAGAAGGCAAATGCAGCGAAGCTCCGAAAACACGTCCTCAGGTCGTGAGTCTGGTGCAGTGGTTAGGAGAAGGAGCGCCTGGGTTCACGTCTTGGCTCTGCTTCTCATGCAGCTTCCTGCTGATGTGCACTCTGGGAGGCAGCTAGTGATGGCTCAGATATTTGGGCCCCTGCCACCCATGTGTGAGGCCTGGATTGAGTTCCGGGCACCTTGCTGTGGCATGGCCCAGCCCTGGCTGTGTAGCCATTTGGGAAGTAAACCAGCAGATGGAAAATCTCTGTTTCTCTTTCAAATACTTTTTTTTTTTTTTTTTTTTTTTTTGCATAGGCAGAGTGGACAGTGAGAGAGAGAGAGAGAAAGGTCTTCCTTTTCCTTTGGTTCACTCCCCAATGGCCGCTATGGCCGGCGCACCGCACTGATCCGAAGCCAGGAGCCAGGTGCTTCTCCTGGTCTCCCATGGGGTGCAGGGCCCAAGGACTTGGGCCATCCTCCACTGCACTCCCTGGCCACAGCAGAGAGCTGGACTGGAAGGGGGCAACAGGGACAGAACCCGGTGCCCTGACCAGGACTAGAACCCGGTGTGCCGGCGCCGCAGGTGGAGGATTAGCCTAGTGAGCTGCGGCGCCGGCCTCAAATACATTTTTAAAAGAGATCTATTTATTTATTTGAAAGGCAGAATTACAGAGGGAGGGAGAGAGAGCGAGCTTCCATCTGCTGGCTCATTCCCCAAATGACTGCAATAGCTGAGGCGTAGTGAGTCCAAAGTCTGGAAGCTGGGAGCCTCATCCGGGTCTTCCACATGGGTGGCAGCAGCCCAAGCACTTGGGTCATCTTCTGCTGATTCCCAGGCACATTAACAAGGAGCTAGATTGGAAATGGAGCAGCTGGGAATGGAATCAGTTTTTTTTTTTTAAAGATTATTTGAGGGACCAGCACTGTGGCATAGTGGGTTAAGCTGCCGCCTGCAATGCCGGCATCCTATATGGGTGCCTGTTCGAGACCCTGCTGCTCCACTTCTGATCCAGCTCTCTGCTATGGCCTGGGAAAGCAGTGGAAGATGACCCAAGTGCTTGGGTCCCTGCACTCATGTGGGAGACCCAGAAGAAGCTCCTGGCTCCTGGCTTTGGATCAGCGCAGCTCCAGCTGTTGCGGCCAATTGGGGAGTGAACCAGCAAACGGAAGACCTCTCTCTCACTCTCCCTATGCCTTTCCTTTTCTCTGTGTGTAACTCTTTCCAATAAATAAATCTTAAAAACAACAACAACAACAACAAGAGGTTATTTGAGAGGCAGTTACAGACAGAAGGAGACAGAGAGAGGTCCTCCATCCACCGGGTCATACCTCACATGGCCACAACGACTGGAGGAGGCTTGATCCAAAGCCAGGAGCCAGGAGCTTCTTCCAGGTCTCCCATGTGGGCGCAGGGGCCCAAGCACTTGGGCCATCTTCCACTGCTTTCCTAGGCCATTAGCAGGGAGCAGGATTGGAGGTAGAACAGCCAGGACTTGAACCAGCGCCCATATGGAATGCTCACACCACAGGCGGAGGCGTAACCTACTGTGCCACAGCACCGGCCACTGGACCAGTGTTCTGATATAGAAGGCGGGTGTTGCAGGCGGTACTGCTTACCCCACCGTGCCACAATGCCGGCCCCTCCTTGGTCTTTTCCTTCTCTGCCACACTCCCACTCACCAGCCAGAGAGCTCTCTCAGCATGAGAGGCAAACTCTGAAAATTCCAGTCCAGAGGAGGAAATGATTGCCTCCTTGACCCTGTTGCTAATGCAACAAATGTTTACTGAGCACTCATACACACCTGCCCTCGAAGACCCCGGGGACCTGCCGCCCAACAGAAGCCTGTCGCTTGCAGGAGCTCCATCCACCCAGGGACCTGCAGCTTTCCATGGGTATTTGTTTTAGTAGAGCCGCACCACTGCACCTGCCAAGGCACGGCAGGAAGGGCAAGGCCACAGCAGCTGTACCTCCCTCGCCAACAGACATGCTGGGAGTGGGTGAGTGCGAGGGGTACACGTGGACAAACACGAGGGCACTTCCAGAAGTCTGTGGAGGGACAGGCCCTGCGCAGTGGGCTGAGCCGCCCCTTGGGACACCTGCACCCCATATCAGAGGGCCTGGGGCGCAGTCCCACCTCTGCTTCCAAACCAGCTTCCTGCTAACGCGCACGCCGGGAGGCAGCAGGTGACGGCTCAAGTACAGAGACTTGGATGGAGTCCTGGGTTCGGCTTGGTCCAGGCCCGGCTTTTGCAGGCATTTGGGAGAGAGAACCAATGAAGATTCTTTCTCTGCCTCTCTCTCTCTCTCTGTACCTCTCTGTTGCTCTGCCTTTCAAATAAATAAAAATGAATAAACTTAAAGAAAAAAGTTTTAATGGAAAATAAATTAAAAGGTATGTTTACTTTGTGACAACATTTTTTGAAATCCATGCGTAACTTTTTCTAATATGCATTTTTCATAAACTTAGAGACAGAGATCTCTCGCCCACTGGTTCACTCACCAAATGTCTGCAACAGCCAGGGCTGGGCCAGGCCAAAGCCAGGGGTTTGGAACTGAAACTAGGTCTCCCACATGGGTGGCAAGGCCTCAGGTCCTTGCGCCGTCACTTGCTGCCTCCCAGTGTGTGCGTTAGCAGGAAGCTGGATCAGAAGCAGAGGAGCCAGGACTCACACCAGGCACTCCACTCCGGGATTTTGGTGTCTCCAGCAGTGTTTTAACTGCTGTTAGAAGCCTGTCCCTTTCAGTGACTTTTTGAGGAACTCCTGTAGGCATATGGGAAAAAGTAGCAGCTTGCTCAGAAAGATGCAACAGTTAAATGAAAGACAAGCTCTCTGTTTTTTTTTTTTTTTTTTTTTTTTTTTTTTTTTTTTTTGACAGAGTTACAGACAGTGGGAGGGAGAGACAGAGAGAAAGGTCTTCCATCCAATGGTTCACTCCCCAAATGGCAGCGACAGCTGGAGCTGAGCCAATCCAAAGCCAGGAACCAGGAGCTGCTTCCGGGTCTCCCACACAGGTGCAGGAGCCCAAGGACTTGGGCCATCCTCCACTGCCTTCCGGGGCCACAGCAGAGAGCTGGGTCGGAAGAGGAGCAGCTGGGACTAGAACTGGCGCCCTTATGGGATGCTGGCACTGCAGGCGGAGGATTAACCAAGTGAGCCATGGCGCCGGACCCCTGGCGTCTTCTTTAAGAGACGTTTTATTGTAGGATGTGGTTCTGCTTCCCAGTTTGGTTGTAGTACTTGGCCTAAGTGGAAGTTAACCACCACTTTAAGGCAGCTTACTCCAGGAATTTCCAAGACAGCATTAAAAAAAAAAAAAGTTTAAGAACTTGTGCGGAGTATTTAACTGAAGGCAGAGCATTGTACCAAGTTTCTTTTTAAGGGTGGTTAAGTAACTCGGGTTGGAACCCACGTAGCACCTTCGCGAACCACCGGGGCCGGGGCTGGGCTCAGTTCAGACTTGCGTCTACCACGTCTTTCCCGAGTGAGCTGGGCTCCCGACCCCTGCGCTGTCCAGTGGGTGAGCCCTCTCCTCCCCAGGAACACAAGGGGCCTTTCTCCGGATCTCAGCTCAGTACGCTGGTGCCTGTGTTCTGCGCCAGAAGTATCAGAGCGCTGCCTGGTCCCGGTCTCCGCGCCGTGTGCGTCTGAGCAGGAATCCAGCCCGGCTGGGCCCCTGCGAAAACAAGCTTCGCCCCCAGCAGAGCGGATCGGCCCCCTCCGCCTTCCCCCTGCGGGGTGCAGCTCCTGAAAGCAGGGCCTGATTCAGGGCTGTTATTTTTTCCTTCTGGTTTGGGAATGGGAAGGGAAGGAGACAGTACTTTCTCAGTATACCAGAAAGCGCAGCCTTCGGGACACAAGGCCGGCACTGTGTCTGACTGGGGGAAGGCCAGGTCTGGGGGGTGTGGGAGCGGAGTGGCACTGTGTCTGACTGGGGGAAGGCCAGGTCTGGGGGGTGTGGGAGCGGAGAGGGGGCTCCAGGGGGCGAGGCAGCTGGGCCCCGCCGGTTGGCGCAGGTGGGTGGGAGTTAAGGCTGCTACGGTCTCCATCTCAGTACAGGCCCAGGATGAGATAGTTGACATCAAATGCCAGAGAGGCCATTTTCAAATTTTACACTATTTGTTATTCTGAAAGACTTAAAAACATTTAAAAAATGTATTTATTGGGGCCGGTGCTGTGGCATAGCAGGTAAAGCTGCCGCCTCCAGTTCCAGCATCCCATATGGGCACTGGTTCGAGTCCTGGCTGCTCCTCTTCTGATCCCGCTCTCTGCTATGGCCTGGGAAAACAGTGGAAGATGGCCCAAGTGCTTGGACCCCTGCACCTGCATGGGAGACCCGGAAGCAGCTCCTGGCATCCTGGCTTCGGATTGGCTCAGCTCCAGCCGTTGTAGCCATCTGAGGAGTGGACCAGTGCGTGGAAGACCTCTCTCTCTCTCTGCCTCTGACTTTCAAGTAAATAATTTTTAGACAGGAGAGAAAGAAAAAAACATTTTCTAAAAATGTCTTTATCTGATAGGTAGAGAGACAGGGAGAGAAAGAGACAGAGAAACACCCACCTGCTGGTTTACTCCCCAAAAGCCTACAATGGCTGCGACTGAGCCAGGGCAAAGCTGGGAGCCGGAACTCAGTCCAGGTCTCCCACATGGGTGGCAAGGACCCAGCCACTTAGGCCATCACTGCTGCCTCCCAGGGTGCACCCCAGCAGGTCGCTGTGGCAAGGAGCTGGAGCAGGACTTGAACTTGGGCACTCTGATATGGGACTCAGGCGCCCTCACCTCCAGGGGGAATGCCCATCATGAAAGACTTCGTAGGGACATTTCCTCTTCACTTCCAATCACCGCCAGTCATCATGTTCACTTTTAGCTTCTCAACTGCTGCTGAGGTGCAAAGAGGCCCTGTGGCTTGGAAGCAGAGCTCACCTGTGAAAGATGAATTACCCCGCACCAAGTCCCAGTGCTCTCCTGGCCAGAACGGCTTCGCAACATTCACTTTGGCTTTGGGGCAGGAAATTTGAATTTTTTTTAATGATTTATTTTATTTGGCCGGCGCTGCGGCTCACTAGGCTAATCCTCCGTCTAGCGGCGCCGGCACACCAGGTTCTAGTCCTGGTTGGGGCGCTGGATTCTGTCCCAGTTGCCCCTCTTCCAGGCCAGCTCTCTGCTGTGGCCAGGGAGTGCAGTGGAGGATGGCCAAGGTGCTTGGGCCCTGCACCCCATGGGAGACCAGGAAAAGCACCTGGCTCCTGGCTCCTGCCATTGGATCAGCGCGGTGCGCCGGCCGCAGCGCGCCGGCCGCGGCGGCCATTGGAGGGCGAACCAACGGCAAAGGAAGACCTTTCTCTCTGTCTCTCTCTCTCACTGTCCACTCTGCCTGTCAAAAAAAAAAAAAAAAAAGAGATTTATTTTATTTATTTGAAAGAGTTACAGAGAGAGGTAGAGAGAGAGAGGTCTTCCATCCGTTGGTTCACTCCCCAGATGGCCGCAACGGCCGGAGCTGGGCCAATCCGAAGCCAGGAGCCAGGAGCTTCCTCTGGGTCTCCCATGCGGGTGCAGGGGCCCAAGGATTTGGGCCATCTTCTACTGCTTTCCCAGGCCATGGCAGAGAGCTGGATTGGAAGAGGAGCAGCCAGGACTAGAACTGGCGCCCATATGGGATGCCGGCGCTTCAGGCCAGGGCTTTAACCTGCTGCGCCACAGCGCCGGCCCCTGACTTTGATCTTAAAGCTTTACCTACAGTCGTGCCGGGGACCGTTTGCTGAGAAGTCTCCTGGGGTCACTGCCATCCTTGATGGTGTACCAGGGCCACATGGACCTGATGTGCTGGGACTCTTCCTTAATCCCTGGTTGAGGTCCCACTCATGCTGATGATGGTTCAAGGGAACAATAAGAGACGTGGCTCACGGACAATGCCTAACGATCTCGCAGATCCAGCAGAGAGCCCGGAACAGGCCAAGCATACGGCCTGGTGGTGCAATCCCCCACACCAGACGGACAGAGCAGGTGCCACACCAGTCCTCCCCAGAAGCCTTCTGCGAGGGGCTGCTTATCCTCAAAGGCTTCTGCCCCTACCCATAGTCCAGGGGCAGCTGCGACGGAGGGCACCCTGACCCTGGGGGTGAGTGGGGGCCTGCCAGGCGGCTCCTGCTCCTCACCACAGCCCCCGTGTCCTTGGGGACAACGTGTGACTGCGGCGTGGTGGCTCCCAAGAACACATGAAATTAGCTGTGTCGTCCTCCTATTCCAGTTCCTTTTTAAGCAGTCTCCTGCCCCAGGCCCAGCCACAAAAGGAAATTCAGGGTGTGCATCTGGCTTAAAAGGTCTTTCAGAGGGGAGAATGCAAGTCACTCCCAAGAGGTGGCTTCTGCCAATGACCAGTGTTCCTGAGTAGCAGCCCTGCTCAGGCCAGTATAAAACTGAATCCTTGCATGAGGACGAGACAAGCTGTGACGACCCAGTTGGAGAGGCTGAGAGTCACTTCTGACTCCTTCCTATGGTTCCTGATTGCTAAAGAGGGGCCCAGATTAATCACCGCAGGGGCGCCTGGGCTGCCAGCTGGGGTGGTCAGGCCCAGCTCCAAATAGCAGCTTTCATTACACCGAGTCCCAGGTGGGAGGGGGTGCAGTGGCCTGGGAAGGGCGTCCCCAGGGTGTGATCAGGGGGAGCAGGAGTGAGCAGCCTGCATTAGCTGGAGCCGGGGATCTGGGTGCACAGGGCCAGGTTGAGGCCAGATTGTGGAGGGCTTTAAATGTCAGGCTAAGGAATTTATCAGGGGAATGAACTGATCAAACAGGTGTTTCAGGAAGATAAATTGGGACAGAATGTGCAGGATGAATTGGAAAATCTGGAAGTGTGGCAGTCAGGAGGCTGTGAGACTCATTAGACTGCTGCAGTCCTGGGTGAGTCAGGGAGGGTGGAAATGAGCACCGTGGTGGCAGCTATGGAAGGGGACAGCTGTGAGACTTTGTTAGGAAAGAACGGATGAGGTTTGCTGCCTGATTGGACTGGGGACCAGGGAGCTAAAGGAATCCGAGATGACAGCAGCTTCGGGCAGGGCTGGCTGCATGCAGTGCAGGGAACGGAGGCCTGGAGAGCAGGGAGCTGGTCTGAGATGTGACCTCAGCCCCGGGCGCGGAGCATGCGGGACACCGCTGGGCGTGGCCGCTGGGTTTCACTGTGTTTAGACTTCTTTCGGTTTGAGAAATCAAGCAACGTAGCCTTCTTGTGTGTCATGGAAACCAATCCGGCTTAAGCAAAGGCCGAGAGTGACCGAGGAGAAAAGGTGAACCTAACGGAGATTAGTGGACTCCATGAAGACAATCAAGCGCTGGAAAGAAACACGTGTGACGCGCAGCCGGGCACTGACATCTGATTGGCCGTTTACTCAGCCTCTCACAAGGGCTCCCTCCCCACCCTCTCTGTTCTGTTTGCAGTGCATTGTCTTCCTGAAGGGTGAATTCGAACGCATTCACCAAAGTACTGTTTCTGAAAATGATAATGTAGGGGCAGCATTGCGGTGCAGGGGGTTAAGCTGCGCCCTGAAATGACGGCATCCCACATGGGTGCCGGTTCAAGTCCTGGCTGCTCCACTGCTAATGTCCTGGGAAAGCAGAGGGAGACGGCCCAAATGCCTGGGCTGCTTCACCTACGTGGGAGGCCTGGATGGAGTTCTAGGCTTCCGGCTTTGGCCTGGCCCAGCCCTGGCCATTGTGGCCATTTGGGGAGTGAACCAGCAGATGGAAGATCTCTGTCTTTCTCTAACTCTGCCTTTCAAATAAATCTTTACAAAGAAAAACCCAAAAGGTTTTCTTCTATTAAGAAAATGATTATTTAAGTACAGACTGGCTCAAACATCTGTAAAGAAAAGTTAACAAGCAAAAAAGCTACCCCGGGTGCAGGAACCCACACTTCACTTCGTATGTAAACGAAAACTTTTCCTTTTTAGTGTGTATCCCAAGTCCTTTCGTACTTTCAGATAGTCAGCTAAAACATTACAGCTTTGCATTTTTGAGCTAAAAGCTACCTTCAGTCCCTTAAAGAAAAAAAGACCTTTTTCACTTGTGTATTTTCTTCTTAATGCTTAATAAAGTACACACAGCATACAGCTTAACAGCGTCGCAGCTGTACTGCATGCCATCTTCCTTAACTCCTGAAATTACAGACTGCGATTTTAACATGTTCTCACACATAACATGTTTAATTAAATGTTTTTAAACAAATATCAAAAGCAGTTAAAATACGGGAAGTTACTTTTATTTGGAGATCCTCTTTCAAAATATGGGAGTAACTTATGAAAAAGACTTGACAAATTACACAAAACGGTATGCGTAGCAATCCTGACGCATGGTCATTCACAAAGGCCTGGTGTTAGCTGCTTTCAAGTTTCTATGAAACAGCGGAAGCCGTCAATGTCGATCAAGAACACGCAACTTCTGCCTATGCAAGTATTTACAGAAAACCCAGACAGAGGCAACCTGACAGGCCTGGTAACCTCTCCTCTCCAGTCTGAGCACTCTCCCTAGTAAAGTTACACAGCAGGGGCCTCAGTGTGATCTCACAGAAGGCCGTTCTAGAATAACGTCTCACAGAAGGCCGTTCTAGAATAACGCAACGTTACAGAACAACAGAACTGGGCTTCTAAAACCAAATGGGGGGTTTTCCTGACGTCTCAAACTTTTCACTAAAACCCAAGTAGTTTAATTCTACCAGTGACATTTTATCCAAGAGGTGATTTTTAAAAACACAGTACGTCAAACCTCTTTTACCCGCATTTAAAAAATATCCATGGGCTAATACATTACTTCTAAGTCAATCTCCTTTCTTTGAAGACGGGACTTGGGGGCTGACTTACAAAAAATGAGAGACACAGAGATTCAAAAAGCTGAATTCATACTTTTCTTTCGAACACTTACCCTAACAAACTTTTTGCGGTGTCCTGAAGAGTCAAGTGGATGATTTCATGTGTGGGTGATAATGAAAAAGGGCTCTATTTAGTTAAAGGGGAACTGTATTATATATTTAGCATCAACAAAAATCCAAAGGGTTGTAGTTTTATAGTCGACTAAACTTCTGCAATGTAACAGAAAGGCAAAGGCAGGGTGTCCGGCTACGGGCTGGACGACACATGGGAGCTGCACAGTGGCGGCAAGTCCGCGACGTGTGCGTGGTATCTTATTTCAGGACACAACACATACAGGCTTATTCTGCTTCAGTGAAATGAAAGTCCAAATGTTTGGAATTAAACGACTCGCTACTCTCCAAAGATCCACAAAATATTCACACCGGATAGGCCGAGATTAACTCTCCTATAAAGAGAAAGAAAAAGTTTTAGCAGAATTGCTTGCCAAGCACTTAAGGCCTTTTTCTAATAATGAAAACAAGTGTTTATAAGGAGAACATGTTTAATTGATGACATTTAATGTGATTCTGCAATGAATTATGTTACATATGGTTTATCAGGTGAATTCTAGTAACAGTAATTGTGTTCTGAACTGTGCTTAAAACCCAACTTTAGAATAGATTTATGGAGTGTTGGAAATTAATTTTTCAGTGGACTTCAAGAACTATTACCCCAGATAATAGAAAGTGCTAACAGAATGATTTCAGAAGTGAGGTGAAAGTAAAGTGTCAACTTTAGAAAATGGAGCACACGGGCCTCATGATTACCTATTTGACCTGAATGATGAATTCACTAATCAGGGTTGCTAGAGTGAGTCTGTATCTGTATTTTATTAACGTATCTTAACTAAACCATACTGCATATAATAAAAAGACAAACCACTCCAGAGGGTGGTATAACCATTCAAAGTACGAAGGGAGTACGAAGGGAGAAGAGGGATAAATTCTCATCTAGAGAAACAAGAAGTTAACAGACAATATCCAAACCAGACGACAGAGCTGCACACCTGTATTGCTGGAACCATGAGAGTGATCCCAGGAGAAAAAGCTCACGTTTAAGGGACTGCCTTAGCCCTGTCACTTCTTACACTATGAGAACACAGTAATTCTGATAAAAATTTAAAACATGGCAATGCTGCCAAAAAGTCCTTTCAAAACTGGAAACTTCTGCTAACAATGTTTTCTCATTTTGTCCAACACTCGCCTCAACACCGGGAAGGATTATTCCCGATGGAGACGCTGTGTCTGAGCTTTGGCTCGCCCACAGCCAGTGTTTTACTAGACCTGCAGGACGCTTTTCCGTGAAAAGGTCTTCGTGTCTTTCTCATTTGTCTGTATTTTCTTTTCTAGTTGATGCCATTATGTGTTCTTCATAGATGACAAATACTAACCTGGGTTTGCTGTATGTATTATAGTATGTTTGGGCTCAGTCTATCAGTCGGCAGTAAAGTTTATTTGATGCCTTTTGCTGAATAAAACATTTGAATTACTGTGGAGTCTAGATTTTTTTTTCTTTTGGAAGTAAGACATTCATCTAAACTCAGTGACTACAAACATCTGGCACTAAACTGATAATAATCTACAGCTTTATGGTTACGATTCCCAATGGACTATATCTGAGCCACTCAATGCTTTTGTTACAGGACAGGGGTTTTTAACAAAACATTTGTTTTAGAATATGTTAATCAGTCATATTAAGAGGTTAATATTTTCTAAGTTTTTCCCCTGGTTAAAAAAACACAAATAAGTAAAACATTAATTTCAGTCTAAAATGTTTCATTTTCCAAGCTAGTCACTCATTAAGAGAGGAGGAGGGGCAGGCCTTTTGGCCTGCTCGTTAACATGCCCACAGAGGACACTGGAGTGCCCGGGTTCCAGTCCCGGCTCTGCTTCTGGTTCCAGTTTCCTGCTAACACGCGCTCAGGGAGACAGCAGATGATGATGGCTCAAGTGGCTGGGCCTCTGCCACCCAAGGGGAAGATCTAGACTAAGCTCCTGTTTGGTCTGTCTCTGTCTCAAATAAATAAAAATTAAATTAAGTGAGAGAGAGAGAGGGAGAGAGAGAGAATTCCAAAATTTATAAATTCCTTTTGGCCTCTGAGTAAATTACCGCCCCACTAACCACTTTCCAAGTTTTCATTTCAATGTAAATTACAAATTATATATGGCACTCAACACCAACTTCTATCATGACCAATCATTTCTGCACCAAAACATCAATTTGGACCTATAAATAAAATATAAATTTTCAAATAAAACTATAAGTTATTTATTTAAAATGTTTCTAAGTTAATACTTCACTTCAAAATAGCTGAACACTATAAACAATAATTACAAACATAATTCCAACATATTCTACCTAATAAATATATATACACATATTCATAATCCTCAAAAGTTTTAGAAAAAGAATTTCTTTTTGACATAGGAAAATGTCCAACATATGAAACATTTGGCATAGCAGGTTAACCCACTGCCTGCAATGCTGGCATCCAATATTAGTGCTGGTTCAAGTTCCAGCGGTTCCACTTCCGATCCAGCTCTCTGCTAATGCACCTGGGAAAGTAGTGAAGAGAACCCAAGCTTGGGCCCCGGCCTCACATGTGGTAGATGTGGATAGAGTTCAGGGCTCCTGGCTTTGGCCTGGCCCAGCCCCAGCAGTATGGCTGTTTGACAAGTGAACTAGTACTAGTAGATGGAAGATCACTTTCTCTCCCTGTCACTCTGCCGTTCATGTAAATAAAATCTTTTTAAAAATATTTATTTGAAAGGCAGAGTGACGGGGGGGGGGAGGGGGTAAAGAGGGGGGGGGAGAGAGGGAGGGAGGGAGGGAGGGAGGGGTCTTCCATCTATTGGTTCCCTCCCCAAATGGTCACAACAACCAGGGCTGGGCCAGGCCGAAGCCAGGAGCCGTTTCCAAGTCTCTCACTTGGGTTCAGGGGCCCAAGCACTTGCGTCATTTCTGCTGCTTTCCCAGGCACATTACTAGGGAGCTGGATTGGAAGTGGAGCAGCCAGGATTTGAACTGGTGCCCAAATAGGATGCCAGTGCTGCAGGCAATGGCTTAACCTGCTATACCATATTGCCATCCCCAAATTATCTTAAAAAAAAAAAAAAAAGAAAAGAAAAGAAAAGAAAAAAGATTAAAAATCGGGTCACAGGGGTGGACACTGTGGTGCGTCGGGTTAAGCCACCACTTGAAATGCCCACACCCATATCAGAGCACTTGGGATTAAGTCCTGCCTCTGCTTCCAATCGTTTCCTGCTAATGCTATGGGAAAGAAGAGATGCTGGCCCAAGTACTTAGGTTCCTGCCATCCACATGGAATACCCACAGGCAGTTCTGGTTCCTGGCTTTGGCCTGGCCCAGCCCTGGCTGTTGTAGCTATTTGGAAAGTGAACCAATTGATGGAAGACCTCTCTCTCTTTCACTCTTTCAAATAAATGAATCTTTAAAAAAAATAAGAGGTCATGGGCCGGTGCCGCGGCTCACTAGGCTAATCCTCCACCTTGCGGCGCCGGCACACTGGGTTCTAGTCCCGGTCGGGGCGCCGGATTCTGTCCCGGTTGCCCCTCTTCCAGGCCAGCTCTCTGCTGTGGCCAGGGAGTGCAGTGGAGGATGGCCCAAGTGCTTGGGCCCTGCACCCCATGGGAGACCAGGAGAAGTACCTGCCATCAGATCAGCGCGGTGCGCCGGCCGCGGCCATTGGAGGGTGAACCAACGGTAAAGGAAGACCTTTCTCTCTGTCTCTCTCTCTCACTATCCATTCTGCCTGTCAAAAAATAAAAAAATAAAAAATAAGAGGTCAGAAGTAATCAGTAAAGCAAAGTGAAAATCAAAAATAAGAAGAAAGCATCCTGGAGACACGAGCCTGAAACTGCTGACATCAGGTGCTATGGGGGGACTGGGACTTAGGCCGATGAAAACAGTTTCCATTGTACAGCTGATACACTGCTGTACTATTCAAACATTTTTCTACTAAGCATGCCTTACTTTTGTAATTAAAAAATAAAAGAGCTATATTAGTTTAAATGGCTTACAAAACTGAGTTTCCTATTTAAAATTTCTTTACATCAAAAAATATGCAATTAAAGACGCTGGTAAATGCTTGTGATTGTTTATACACTTCTGTTCATGTCTCTTTTAACCTTTACATCCAATAAAGGACAGGAGCTTTGCTTTCTCCAGAGCAGTGCTAGACAGAAGATCATATGAGCTGCCGATGTGAGCCACATAAATCATTTCCAATTTCCTGGGGTGGGTACTGGCCTAGCAGGTAGGATGTTAATACACTGGTTACCCATATTGGAGTGCCTGGGTTTGATGCCCACCTCCAGACCAACTCTGGCTTCCTTCTAATGCAGACGCAAGGAAGCAGCAATGGTGGCCTAAGTCACTGCATTCCTGACCCCTGTACGGGAAACCCCGATTGAGTCCTGGGCTCCCTGGTCTGGCCCAACCCTGGAAGTTGGGGCATCTGGGGAGTTGCCAGATGGGAGCACTCTGTTTGCATCTCAAAAAAAAAAAAAAAAAAAAAAAAAAAAAAAAAAAAGAAAGAAGAAAGAAAAAAAAGGGGAAAACTCCTTGTAGATTCCTTAAAAAGTAAAAATAAATGGGTAAAACTAATTTTAACAATATATTTAACCCACGGTAACCACTCAGTCAAATGTATAAAATTATTAAGGAGACACTCTATTTCTTCTGTACTTACTCCTGATCATTCCATGAGTGTTTTCAGTTATAGGATGCTGCCTTCTGCAGAATCTTAACACTGGAAGAGAAAGAGTTAACAAACCGAGAACTTCCGTTGTTACACAGCACAAACACCTACCCAAGCATTCCTGACTCTCTGGTCTTTATGATGTAGAGGAACATTAACAACGTGTGGAACATATTATTTCTGCCCTGGAACAAAGACAAGAAAGAACACAATACTCAACCAGACCAGAAAGCTTCAGGCTAGTAGGTGATTACAGGTCTTACCAAACCACATCCTACTAACTCAGAATTCCTCCTAATTCAGAATTTCATTAACCAAAGGGCCTCAACCCTGTGTAGAAGTGGGAACACTGGTGAATGACAAAGGATCCACGTAATAAGCGAGCTCAGAGCTGGTAGGAAAGGCAGGCAGTACACCAGGGATTGCAATAGCCTGTGACGAACCTTCTGCGAGGTGTAGGACGCCACGGGAACACATAAAGCCATCTGGTTTTTAAAAAAATATTTATTTGAGAGAGAGAGAGAGGGAGAGAGAGTCTGAGATTGAGATCTTCCATCTGCTGGTTCACTCCCCAAATGACCGTAATAGTGGGGGCTGGGCCTGTCCTAAACCAGGAGCCTCTGGGTCTCCCATAGGGCGGCAGGGACCCAGGTACTTGGGCCATCTTCCACTGCTTTCCCAGGCTCACTGTCAAGGAGCCTGATCAGACACGCAGCAGCAGGGACCTGAATGGCACTCCAGCTGGGATGCTGTTGTCACACAGGGTATTTTAGCTCGCTCTGCCATGATCCTTAAAGCCAACTAATTGTTGTTCTGCCAAAGCAGCTAATTCATATTTTCAATTTGCTGATGAACGTCTACTTGCTTACTCTGAATAATGCTATTTCCTTTATTCCAGAAGCAAAGAAAGAGAGCTGCGATTCACTGGTTCACTTCCTATATGCCCCCAACAGCCAGGGCTGGATCAGGACAAAGTAGCAGTTGGGAACTCAACCCAGGTCTCTAAGTGGGTGGCAGGGACAAAATTACACAAACCATTATCACCTGCTGCCCCCCAGGGTACACATCAGCAGGATGATAGAATCAGGAGTGGATCACTTCTCGGCCTTTCAGCTAAGATCAAGAATAAGAGTGGAGGCAGGACTCAAAACCCAGGCACTTTGATATGGGACATAGGCATCCTAACCTCTAGGCCAAATGTCTGCCCCTTGATTTATGGTGTTTTTACTCAAGAGTCTAAGGGTTCGTGTGATTTTTACAAGATAGTATTATTATTTATTTTATTTATTTGGAAGACAGAGTTACAGAGAAAGGTAGAGACAGACAGAGTGAGGGCTTCCGTCCACTGGTTTACTCCCCAAATGGCCACAAAGGGTAAAGCTAAGCCCATCGGAAGCCAGGAGCCTCTTCCAGGTCTCCCATGTGGGTGCAGAGGCCCAAGGACTTGGGCCATCGTCCACTGCTTTCCCAGGCGCATTGCTAGGAAGCTGAATTGGAAGTGGAGTAGCCAGGACTTGAACTGGCGCCCATATTGGATGCCAGCACTACTGGCCAGGGCTTTAACCTATTGCACCATAGCGCCGGCCCTGATAGTGTTACTTTAAAAAAAAGAAAAAAGGAAGAGTCCCAGCTGGTCCACTTCTGATCCAGCTGTGGTCCTTGGGTCCCTGCATCTTCTTGATAGACCCAGAAGAAGCTCCTGGCTCTTAGCTTCGAATTGGCCCAGCTCCAGCCACTGTGGCCATTTGGGGATTGAACCAGTGGATGGAAGACTTCTCTCTTTGCTTCTGCCTCTCTGTAACTCTGCCTTTCAAATAAATAAATCTTTAAACAAAGTACAAGGGGGTGGGCATTATGGTGCCACCACATCAGAGTCCCAGTTCAAGTCCCAGCTACTCCATTTTGGATCTAGATCCCTGCTAAAGTACCCGAGGAGCAGTGGATGATAGCTCAAGTACCTGAGTCTCTGCCATCCATGTGGGAGACCCAGATGGGAGTTCCTGGCTCCAGGCTTTAGCCTGGGCTGGGCCATTGGGGGCAGTGAACCAACCAACGAAATCTGTCTCTGTCTTTGTTTCTCCCACGTGGGAGCTTCTTCCAGGTCTCCCATGTTAGTGCAGGGGCCCAGGGACTGGCTTTCCTAGGTGCATCAGCAGGGAGCTGGATTGGAAGTGGAACAGTTGTTGAGTCGAATGAGCACACATATAGGAAGCCAGCACTGCAGGCTGTGGCTTAACCTGCTGTGCCACAGCACTGGCTCCACAGTAAAAATAATATATAGGGGGCTATGCCTCTGCTTATGGTGCCACTTCCCATATGGGCAGCTGGTTCGTGTCCCAGCTGCTCCTCTTCCCATCCATCTCTCTGTGTATGGCCTGGGAAGACAATGGAAGATGGCCCAAGTGCTTGGGCCCCTGCAACTACATGGGACACCTGGAAGAAGCTCCCAGATCCTGGCTTTGGATAGGCTGGGCTCTGGCCGTTGTGGCCATTTAGGGAATCAACCAGTGGATGGAAGACCTTTCTGTCTCTCCCTTTCTTTGTCTGTAACTCTACCTTTCAAATAAATAAATAAAATAATAAAAAAATATAGGAAACATTTCTCCCAACTTTAAAAAAAAGATTTTTTTTATTCGATAGGCAGAATTACAGAGGGATTGAGAGAGAGCAAGCTTTGCTGGCTGACTCCCTAAATGGCCACAACAGCCAGGGCTGGAGCAGGTTAAAGCCAGGAGCATCCCCTGGGTCCCCAACACGTGGGCCATCCTCTGCTGCTTTTCCAGGCACATTAGCAAGAAGCTGCAGCAGTCAGGACTTGAACCGGAGCCCTTTTGGGATGCCAGGGCTGCAGGCAGTGGATTTATCCACTGTGTCAACACGCCACCACCCCCTCCCCCCCACTCTTAAAAATGATTCATTTATTTGAAAGGCAGATCTAACAGAATGAGAGAGGGAGTTAGAAAGATAGCTTCCATCTGTTCACTCCCCAAATGCCTACAATAGCCAGGGCTGGGCCAGACCAAAGACAGGAGCCAGGGTCTCCCATGTGTGGCAGAACAGCAGATATGTGGATACTGCTGCCTCCCAGGGACAGAAGCAGGAAGCTGGATTGGAAGCAGATGTGGGACTCAATCCCTGGCACTCCAGTACGGGATGCAGGTGTACAAAGTGGTGGCTTTACCTGCCGTATCAACACTCGTCCTAATTTCCCCTAACTTTAAAAAAAGTTTACTACCTACTCTACACACAAGAGAGATTCTGATTTTTTTTTCTTCTAACCTGTGAAGCAGAGAGACATACAAAGAGAGCTGAAAGAGAGCAAGCGAGCGCCCATCCTCTGGTTTACTACCTAAATTCCTGTAAGAGTCAGGGTTGGGGCTGGCCTTGCGTTGGAGCTGGGAGTCAGAAACACAATCCAGGCCCCCCACAAGGCTGCCAGGAACCATTATCTGAGCCATCCCCACTGCCTCCATGGTCTGCTCTGGCAGGGAACTGGAGCCAGGAGCTGCGGCTGGACATCAAACCCAGGCATTCTGATGTGAGATGCGGGCGTCTCGGCTAAATGCAGGCTCTAAAATCTTTACGAAGGAAAGACATCTGTGACGTTCCCCAAGAGCAACCTGTATACACAGAAATACCTTTGGAAGATTGTAGACATGGCGCTGGTAGATGAGCTCGTAATGGGGAGGGTTGATAGTACTCTGATAAATGCAAAAGACATTCTCATTTGTAACATCTGTAAAGGAAACATGTCACATTAAAAACTGGGCCACTAGAGCTGTTTCATGTGAAAACCTCACCCCATTCCTGTAGGAGAGCCCTCATACCTGGCTTGTTTGGGGTCTGAACCAAGTGCTGAGAGGTGAACGTTTTCCCGTCAGGGTACTTAGGATGCGGAGGCAACCTGGAGTCGAGGTAGGTGCAGAAGACATGCATGATGATCTGAAGACAAGAAACAGCCGCTCACAGTCAGCACGAAAACCCAGCTCAGTCTTTTCACAGAAGTCTGTACTGAAATTATTCTAATGAAAAAACTTTCCCTAAAAAAGAGAATTAGCAAATATGCTTTCAAGTGGTCTATTTATAAAATGAAATCTACAGGCCGGCGCCGCGGCTCACTAGGCTAATCCTCCGCCTAGCGGCGCCGGCACACCGGGTTCTAGTCCCGGTTGGGGCGCCGGAGTCTGTCCCGGTTGCCCCTCTTCCAGGCCAGCTCTCTGCTGTGGCCAGGGAGTGCAGTGGAGGATGGCCCAAGTCCTTGGGCCCTGCACCCCTGGGAGACCAGGAGAAGCACCTGGCTCCTGGCTTTGGATCAGCGCGGTGCGCCGGCCGCAGCGTGCTGGCTGCGGCGGCCATTGGAGGGTGAACCAACGGCAAAAGGAAGACCTTTCTCTCTGTCTCTCTCTCTCACTGTCCACTCTGCCTGTTAAAAAAAAAAAAAAAAAAAAAAAAAAAATCTACAAAATAAAAAAGATAAAACATAATTCAGACAACATACCGATTTTAATCAAAAATGTTATATTAACAAATGGAATTCAATAGTAGAATCTCTTTTATCATAAAGGAATTCAGTATGTTTAAGAGGTGAAGCCAGGCTTAATTCAGAGAATCCACTGAAAAGTATAATAGAATACATTCACTATCAAATCAGTCTGTATTTTGATGAGGTTTTCTTTTCAAATTGAAAAAGTTTAAATATTCCAGCTTACAGAGTTGCCACTACCTGTGTGTGTGTGTGTGTGTGTGCGTGTGTGGCAGGTTAGTTTAAATGCCAGGCTTCTATTCTATAAATATTTATCCTTCATTTTTTGTTTCTCATAGCAACCCTAGAAAAACTGTTCATCTGTTAAGTGGGTCATTCATACTCATAGAATTAACAGCAAAACCAAGAATACATAAGCATTTAATTCTCAATTTGAATATCAATATTTAAAACTTTATTTTCACACAATAGTTACTACAAAAAATAAAGAGTATGATTTTATAAATAAACTTTTTAGGCCCAATATAGGAAAATGGTTAAATGACAGTGTATGATAACAATAAAAAACCACTTAAATATTGAAAAGTTGAAGAAAAAGTTGGATACATAATTTTACATGGAAGATAATTACAACTATGATTAAAAAAAAAAACACTGAAAATGACACCACCTAAATAAAGGAGACAAAAGAAAGTACACAAAAATATTAACAGTGTTTGGGTTAAGTGCTGGTATTATAAACTATCTGTCTTAATTTCTAAATTCTTTTGGTAGTTATTTTTATAACAGAAAAATAAGAAAATATAAATCAGTAACAAAGCTTGAAAAAAACCGAACACAGACTCACAGCAGAGTCAGTGGGCAGGTCTGTGTCCCACTTGCGTCCTTTGAAGTCTCCACCTCTGTTCCATCGAAACGAGCTCATACAGCCTCCCTGAGAAAGTTCTTGACAGCAAAGGTGGAACAGAAACAGCTGCGATTACGCCAGGGGCAGGGAGAGCAGGGGCAGCACGTCATCGCAACACCAGACCCAAGCACCCAACACAAAGAACCGTGTGATGCCGAAGCGCACGTTAGACATCACAATGAAGAACCAGACAAATCCAAAACGTGGGACAAGACCACAACTACGGATTCTTCAGAGTGATCAGACAAGAGGAAAACTTGAATATGGACCGTATACTGGATGGCATCACCGACCTGCCGTCAGGGTTTAAGGTGCGGACAGTCTGCTAGTGCTTCTGCGGGAGAATGCGCTCATTTTCTGCAAATGCATGTGAGAAGCATGTGCCTGCCATGTGGCAGAACCTTCAAACGGTCCAGCAAAACCAAAATGTGTGTTTGTGAATACAGGTAGCGAGAAACTCAAATTTGGCAACATAATGCTAATTCTTCAATCTTTAATAGTATAGTGTTCACTGTATTCTTTTACACATTTTGGAATATTTGATACATAGTCTATACATCTGACATACATACTTTTTCTGGTTGTACAAATATCCTGCTATCTACGAGGAAATCTTGCCAAAAAAACTGAACTTGACTTTAGAGAAAATACCAAGTTGAGTGAAACGACACCATGGGGAAGTGCAGAGTGAAATCCAGACTCTGGGGACTCTACAGGACAAACAAGTTGTTCAACAAATAAACCGCAAAGAAAAAAATGATGTGAGGAAATCTGTAGTTTAAAAGAAACTTAAATATTGCAAGCAATCACAACAAATGATATTTGAATCCTAATTCAAACAAACAAAAATATTTATAAATTTTATGAGACAAGTTGACATTTGAACACTGGGAATTTTCACAATATAAAGAAAATGCTAAAATTACTAGATATGACTAGATACAGTTCTATCAGTTTCATGAAATGCCTTATGTCTTAGAGATACACAGGGAAATATTTATGGATGAACTGATACTGATCCGTATACAGGATATGCTTTAAATAAATCAGAAGGGATTAAGCAGGTGGGGGTACAGACAGGGCAGGCGCTGCCCAGGGAGTGAGGGACGTCAGGGCTGGGTGACGTGCAGTATCTTGCCTGGTTATGTGTGTTTGAAAGGTTTTACAAAGTCATGAAAAATGCTTATTCCTGAACCCCAATCCAAGCCTAGGGTCAGGAGGAGGCAGCACCATAGCACTTGCAAATGAAGATCACATTTCCTCCCGAATATTAAGAACCCAACAAGCAGAAGGAAGGCACATACGCAACAAGAATTTTAAAAGTTAGAAGGAATAAGGATTATGAAAGCATGCTGAATTATAAAGAATGTCAAAGCGGTACCATCTTTGGTGTTCTAAGAGGAGAAAAAGAGTGAAGTACTCACACGAGCCTGTTTAGCTCAAATTTAGGATTCCTATACAGAATATTATTATTAACCTATTCAAGGATAACTGTTATCTTAACATTTCTTAGCACGTAAAATCTAAAAGTTGTTCAAGTATAAGCTTTAGTGAAGCCATAATTAAATATGTATTTATAAAATATAAGATCACAGTTTAATTTTAAAACAAGGTTTGTTCTTTGTTGTCCTGTATTTATAAATCCCAGTACAATGAAAAGGCTCCCAGATTTTCCTCTTCAAATCAATAGTTACCTTTGATCCTTTCAAATAAGTACTCCTGGTTTGGTGTAAGGTCTAGATACTGCACAATCGTGTTCAAAGTAGGCATGAGAGGGGCTTTGACCAGGGCAGCTTGCTTCAAGCTGGTAATACTAGCCTCTGTTAAAAACAGACACACAGAGAACACGTGTCAGTCCTCGGGAGGGTTTCTAAGAAATCATGCAATGCTCTTCCTCACTGGTCCAACAGCTGTTCTCTTGGGCCTTCGGTCTTCTCACAGGTCAAGGCGGCCTTCCCTGGCCACTCTACCGCAAATGTCAACCCTGCTCCCCGAACACTGAAAACACCACCCTCCCGCGGCTTCCTCTCTCCTTAGCACTAACCCTCTCAAGGTACTTTGTCTTGTTTCTTGACTGTCTCATCTACTAGGAAAAAAACCAGGGCAGGCACTTCGGTCGTTTTGTTCACTGCTGTTTTCAAAATACCTAGAACATTACTTGGCACAGAGTACTCACTAGATATTAAAGGAATAAATGAAAACAATAATAATTTATGTTAATTTACATTATCTGTTTTACCTACAATTTATCATTTCAGGTACAGTAGCCAGATTTTTTTTTTAAGATTTATTTGAAAGGCAAAGTGACAGCAAGGGAGGGACACAGAGAGGTCTTCCATCCGCTGGCTCACTCTCCAAATGGCCACAATGGACAGGGCTCTGCCGGGTCAAAGCCAGGAACCAGGAACTCCATCCGGGTTATCCACGTGGGTGGCGAGGCCCAAGCAGTTGGGCCATCTTCTGATGCCTTCATAGGCACATCAGCAGGGAGATGGGCTGGAAGGAGAGCAGCCGGGACTTGGGCCGGCCTGCACCGTGGCACAACGCCAGTACCACAGAGTGACTAGATTTACACTTGCATATATTCACATCTAAAGAACCAGAAAAATGAACTGGAAAAAAAAAAGTTAAGCCCAGGTTCAAGTAACATCACAAAGACTTAGAAAGTGCCCAATGTGGCCTCGGAGCCACAGCTCTGCCATCAACTCACTGCACTGGGCAGACTACTTAACCTCGCTAAGTCTCAGTACCTTTATCCATAAAATGGGGCTTTAACAGCTAGCTTCCAAAGTTAATGTGTTTACCCTAATTACATATGAGACATCTGAATACTCAATAAATAGGTACTCTAGGGATGCACGTATTTATTCTGTCTGCTGCCCATCCACCCACCCACCCACCCATCCATCCAGGAGAGAGAGAGAGAGAGATGCAATCATGCATGAGCTTCCATCCACTGGCTCACTCCCTAAATTTCCATGATGGCTGAGACAGGCCAGGCTGAAGACGGAAGCTGGGAACTCAACGTAGGTCTCCCATGTGGGTGGCAAAAACCCAACCACCAGGGCTATCATCACTGCTTCCCAGGGTTCACGTTAGCAGGAGGTTGGGAGTCAGGAGCCAGAGCTGGGAATTGAACCCAGGCACTCCAATGTGAGACATGGACATCTTACCCAGTGACTTAACCTCTACATCAAACATCCATCCCCACATTCTATTCTTCATCCATAGAATAAAGGTTAATTAAAAGATACCCAAGGTAGAGGCTGGCGTTGTGGCACAGCAGGTTCAGCCACTGCCTGCAATGCCAGCATTCCATACGAGTGCCAGTTTGAATCCTGGCTGTTCCACTTCTCATCCTGTTCCTTGCTAATGCACTTGGGAAAGCAGTGGAATATGACCCAAGTGCTTGGGTCCCCACCATCCCCAGGGGATATCCAGATGGAGTTCCCGGCTCCTGGCTTTGGCCTGGCAGAGCCTCGTCTGTTGTAGCCATTTGGGGAGTGAACCAGCAGATGGAGAATCTGTCTCCTGCTCTCTGCAACTCTTTCAAATAAACAAACAAAACTTAAAGGAACAGGAAAAAATATACCCAAGATAAATGTAAAGTGCTGATGTGCAATCTAAAGCACTTAATGTATCTGAAGGAGAGACTTACCATCTAGGAGGAGCCAGTTGACTAAAATATTCCTTTTTTATTTTGAAATCTAATTACTTGACACTAAATAAGTTCTGGCATATCTATTTTAGGCAGTTTATAGGGTCCCTCAGGAGTTTTAATTTTTAGCAGATAAGAGAGCTGAAAATAGGTCAATTTGGGGCCAGCGTTGCGGTACAATGGGTTAAGCTGCCAACTGCAATGCTGGCATCCCATATGGGCACCAGTTTGATTCCTGGCTGCTCCACTTCCGATCCAGCTCCCTGTTAATGTGCCTGGGAAAGTAGCAGAAGATGGCCAAACATTTGGGCCCCTTACCCACATGGGAGACCTGGATGATGGTTTTGACCTGGCCCAGCCCTGGCCGTTGCGGCCACTGGGGGGAGTGAACCAGCAGATGGAAGATCTTTCTCTGCCTCTCCCTTTCTCTCTGTAACTCTGCCTTTCAAATAAATAAGTTTTTTAAAAAATAGGTGAATTAAATTCACTATTGTTACAAAATCTTTATGCTTCATACAAGCTTGTAATTAATATCTGATAAGAGTCTTGTTTATAGAATATATAAAAAACACCTACAACTCAACAATAAAGACAATCCAATTTAGAAATCATAAAGGATCTGAAAACATTTATCCTAAGATATACAAGTGGCCAATAAACATATGAAAAGATGTTCACCATCAAGAAAACGTAAGTTTAAACAACACCAGTGAGCCGCCATTTCATACCCACTACTAGGAATACTCGAAGGCGCGCGGTAACGGGTGTTGGTGAGGATGTGCAGAAGCTAGAACCTTTGTTTACTAGAATGTAAAATGGCACGACTGCCTTAGGAAACCATCTGGCAGCTCCTCAAAAGGCTAAACACAGGGTTACCGTGTCATGTAGCAATTCTGCCCTCCCCTGGAGAAATTAAAGCAAATGTCCACAAACACTTGTTCATGACTGTTCACGGCAGCATCACAGACAGTAGGGACCAAATGCGAATCAACTGATGAACCGGATAAACAACATATGGCAGATTAATTTTGAATATTATTCAGCAATAACAATAAATGAAGCACTGATAAACGCTACAACATGGATGGAATTTGAAAACATTATGTTAAGTAAAAGAAGTCAGTCACAAAGGAACACATATCAGATTATTCTATTTATAAGAAATATTTAGAATAGGCCCATCTAAAGAGGCAGAAAATAGACTGGTGTTTGTACAGGGCTGCCGTGGGCGTTGGATGGAAGTGACTGTTAAGGGTCTGGGGTTTCTTTTTTTGGGTGACAGATTGTTTTAAAATCGATTGTGGTGACATCTGTACAACCCAACCATTGGACTGAACACTTAGAATGGGAGGACTGTTCGGTACATGAATTCTATCTCAATACAGATGTTACGGTAAAAAAAGATTGTAAGCATTTAGGTTTTCCCTTCACCTCAAGACAACGAGAGCTCAGTTTCTCTGTGGTAGATTTATTATGGATAGTAAATGATAGTAAATCAAAAACACTGGACTCTATTTTCACATACCTCCTATTTGTAGCTCTGGACAACCCATTCTTCTCATCTGAGTGCTGACAGACTCAATCTCTTGTACAAGTGGCACTAATATGGTTTCATTGATCCACTAGAAAGAAACGAGGTATAGATTTTGCACACATAATTCCAAAATACTGATCAAATCACTATTTTCATTTTTTTACAAGCAACTCTAAGAGCTTTTTTATGGTCTTATTCTTGAATATTAGCAGAATCATACAGTATAGTGAAAGAACAGAAGTCACACCTATCTGAAGTCTAGAAAGAGCTAAGTAAATATGCTTGAGTATAATTAAATTATATTCTTTTTTCTTAAAACTTATTTATTTATTTGAGACAGAAAAAACCACCGGTCTACCCACCCAAAAGCCCATAACGGTCAGGGCTGGGTCAGAGTAAGGGAGCTGAGAATCTGACCCAGGCCAGGGACACAACTACTCGAGCTCTCACTGCTGCCCACCACTGTGCACACCAGCCAGACTCAGAAATGGGAACAGAGCTGGGGCTCAAGCCCAGATCCTTCAGTGTGGGCTGTGGGCGTCCCGATGGGTGGCTTAACCACTAGGTCAAATGCCTGCTCTCAAGCACCATTTTTCATGGTTAAAAACCATGGGAAAAAACCATCCAAGAAGCTCCCCATCTGTCTGTGTGTTGTTTTATGAGCAACCTCAACCATCACTTGTTTCCATGCGTTTATTTTACCATAAAATAAAAGATTAAAAACTGTTTCAAATGAAGTAAGTCCACAATTCCTTATAAATAATTTGAACTCAAAAGCCTCTGAAAACCGAAAAGTGTTTTTATAATCCATGCTGCAAGCAAAAATTTGATAGATTTGCAAGAGCTGAAATGAATTCACATGACACTACTGACACAGCCTTTCTCACCCAGGTTGGCTATTCACACGCTTTGCTGCAGAAATATTCATGTGGCTCATTACTGGATGCTGGCCAGACTGCCAGTGGTTTTACCAAACACACAGTACACACATATTGCTTCTAAAACAGTCTATGAGACTCTTAGCTTCAGGACACTGTGGCCTAAGGAGTTCAAATGAGGAACTGTAGTATTTCACATTTTTGTCTAGCTTGTAACAGGAAATATAACAGAGTCAAATTCCAGGACATCATTTCACTCACTCATTCTTCCACCATGTATTATATGCAACCTACTTGCCAGTCTCTGGCTGCAACAAAATTATCTAAGTGTTCAGAAAAGAGATCTAGGCCTCACCCCCAGAAATTGTAAATCCAGCAGTTCGGGAATTTTATTTTTAGAATGCTGTCCAAGTTTCTGGTTCAAGTAAGTAGGCTACCATTTTCTATCCCTTCCTCTTGATACTCTATTTAAATTATAGTGAAAGGATAAAAAATGAGTCCAAGTGATTTCAATATGGTTCTAGAAGGTGCACAGTGAAGGAGGAGTGTTGAAGGATGAAACAGCAAGAGTAGCTTCTACAGCACCAACGTGGAGCCACCTGTAGGGAAGAGGGACCCAACCTGCCCGACAGAAGCCGCGACACAGGTGCACAGGGAGTGGGAGAAGAAGGGGGTTGAACACAAGGGATCTGAATCTGAGTCTGGAGGAACTGACCTCCAGGTCAAAGACTAGAGGGTTCTCCCCTAGCAAAGCTGAAGAAACTGTATTTCCTCTTAAGTAGCATCAAGCATAGTCTACCTTCTCTCTCTTTTTAGAGTGCAAGAACTCCATTGTTGTTTCCCTCACAATTCTAGACTCTGATAGAGAAGTTCCTATCTTCAAAATACATTGGTTTACAAAATGAGGGGGAACAAAATCCAATGGAAACAAAAATCTCAAGGTAAATGTCACATTTATCATTAGATATGTACCATTCACATTATACTTTTAATAACAGCTAATTCTAATATTCTCATTAATAACAACTCTGATACTCTAATAACATACTCTGCATATTAACAGGAACTAACATTGTCCACTGAATGATATTAGAACTTACATTTCTAAACTTGGCTGTCCAAGAATCCATATGATCAAGAAGTTGTCTATTCATTGTCACTCTTGCCCAAACCTATTAAAAATATGTTTAAAATGAAGTCAGAAAGAAAAAATTTCATCAGAGATCATTTTTCCCACCCATAAAATATATGAAAAAAATTCAAACATTAATATTCATCTCATTTTGTTATTACCCATTTATGGTTGCTGTTCAAGCAGAGATATATCTTTAAAGTTCTTACACTGGTATGCTTGAAGAATTTCTTGTTTTTAAAATAAAATCAAAATCCCATATTTGGCATTACACTGATCAAACTACAGCCTGACATTTGTATTTTAAAAGCAAGAGTTCTGTATATTGAAAACATTTTTATAATGAATGCAGAAAAATGTTTTAGGCAGAGCACTAATTTCAACTATATGTCATAAAGAGTAAAATGTATAATATAATTCAGTTTTAGGTACACAGAGAAGACAAGAGAATTTCCACTGTTTAATGCATGCCAGATTTGTATTAGTATCCACTGAAACTGGAGATTACAGAAAGAAGAGAAAGAAAGGAAGAAAAAAGCTCCAGAAGGAGAAGGGAATTCTTTTTTGAAATCTGTAAGTCATAGATATTAAGCAGTTTTTATTTTCCACTTACCTCTTCTGCAGCTTGTTTAGAACTGAGATCAGCTTCATCTTTGTTAGCACTAGGGGCCTGAGACCTACAGGCAAGCTGGTACTGAAACTTCTTTAAAGTCTGTGCATAATCCCCCACAGAACGACTGTAGTTCCAGAACGTAGGACTGGAGGAAGGAGAGGTGGAATCTGGGCTCCCTACAATCATTAAACAGTTTCAGTTTGTGGTAGTAACTTTACATCTAGAGTTCACACAGGAATACTGGGCATCTACATACACAGGCAACAGAAGTCCAGAAATCGGAAGACAACCTTCAAAGAGCTTTTCTTCATCTACCTCCTCAACATTTTCCTCGCTTTAGGGAACTTGGACTACTTGTGCTAAAAATTTAAAAAATGGGCCGGTGCTGTGGCAAGTGGGTTAAAGCCCTGGCCTGCAATGCTGGCATCCCATATGGGCGCCGGTTAGAGTCCCAGCTGCTCCACTTCTGATCTAGCTCCCTGCTAATGCACTGGAAAAGTAGTGGAGGATGGCCCAAGTCCTTGGGCCCCTGGCTTCAGATTGGCTCAGCTCTGGCCATTGAGACCATTTTGGGGAGTGAACCAGCAGATGGAAGACCTCTTTCTCTGTAACTCTTTCAAATAAATAAAATAAATCTTAAAAAAAATAAAAAAGAACATTTTCTGGGCCGGCACTGTGGCATAGCAGGCAAAACCACCACCTACAGTTCCAGAATCCCATATGGGCGCTGGTTTGAGTCCTGGCTGCTCCACTTCCAGTCCAGCTCTCTGCTATGGCCTGGGAGAGCTGTAGAAGGTGGCCCAAGTCCTTGGGCCCCTGCACCCATGTGGGAGACCCAGAAGAAGTTCTTGGCTTCAGACTGGACCAGCTCCAGCTGTTGCAGCCATTTGGGGAATGAACCAGTGGATGGAAGATCTCTCTGCAACTCTGCCTTTCAAACCAACAAATATATAAATAAATGTTTTAAAACATTTTCTGAGTATTTTAAACTTCAGAGCCATAGGACTCTAAAAGGTAAAAATGTATTTTTGTAGTAAAATTAAGCTTGTTAAAATGATTTAGTTAGAAACAAACAAAACACAAATTTCCTCAGGAAATAAATGGGTGGAGCAAGTTCCTTGCTTGAGTTTTCAGAAACTCATCCTGAGAGGGATAACCACAGTCCCCTACTAACAGACCACCTCTGGGCGACAGGTAAATTTACCTATCCTCTCACCACACTGTGCTTTGTTTCAGTTTATAGTAATCCTCGTGTTACATGAAGACTATCTTCTGATTATATTACTAAATCTATAAATTCACAGTTAGGAAACGTCTAAAAGTTACATTTAGAAATCTATTCCCACAGAGGCCTCTACAGAGAACTAACCACACTTCAGGATTACAGTTTGCTTTCTTACATAGAATTTGCACTCCTTGGGGGCATAGAGTATTTTTTCCCCTAGTATTTTAATTAATAAGCAAATGTTCAATGACAATTATAAGATGTTTATGAAGGACTTTTTTTTCAGGCTTAAGCAATTTAAAAAATAAAAATTGGACCTATCATATAATCCAGCCATCCCACTCCTGGGAATTTATCCAAACCAAAAGAAATCAGCAAATGAAAGAGTTATCTGTATCCCCATGTTTATTGCAGCACAATTCACAATAGCTGAGACATGGAATCAACCCAGATGTCCATCAACTGAAGAGTGGATAAAGAAATTATGGTATATACACACTATGGAGTACTACTCATCTATAAAAAAGAAATGAAATCCTGTCTTTTGCAACAAAATGGATGCAACTTGAAACTACTACACTCAGTGAAATAAGCCAGACCCCAAAAGACAGATATCGTGTGTTTTCCCTGATCAGGGTAACTATAGAGTACCTAAAATGTAATGTACTGAATGTACTGGAGTGAAACAGACATTTTGAGATTCGTTGACTATTTACAGCTCCTGTCTCTTTCGTTAAGGAACAGTGTTATTTTTTGTTTTGTTTTTTAGTTCATACTATTTGTTGAACCTTTTCACTTAGTGTAAGGTTAACCTTACGATCATTAAGTAAACCGAAAGTAAAACTCTGTAAAAATTAACAGTAGGAATGGGAAAAGGAGGAAGAAGGGTTGGAGCGTGGGTGGGAAGTATCACTATGTTCCTAAATCTGTAAATATGAAATACATGAAACCTGTATAACTTAAATAAAATAAATAATTGGTCTTTTATGCTCACACGCAAAAATCACTAATAGAAATCAGTTATTTTCTTTTTTTTTTAAATCGTAGCAGAATTTCTAAAAGGAGTGACTATCAAATACTAAAATTTGCTCTCTTTTGATGTTCACAGGCACAAAGGATGAAAAACCATAAAATGGGTATGTGGCAACATCTCCGTTCACCAAAATCTTTAAAGTCTGTGCTAGTTGTTCTGGTGAATGCAGTATGTTTTTCACGTTGGCACAAAAACAAATTGTTACATGCAGTAAAGAAATACCAGGCTTAAGTGTGAAGTTAAATTTCCAAGCAGCACTTCTGACAAAATTGAGTTCTAAGAATGAATTAATATCAAGAAAAAACTTATAAGCCAACACAAATGATTTAATAAATAGGGACCAGAACAGGAATATGTGAAACATGCTCACGGTAGAGCAAAAAATTAGCCTATTTTGATTAATCATTTTGGTTACTAGCTTGAAGAAAGATCATCAAGCTTTCTATGAAAAATTTGAACTTGAGAAACATTCCAATGCAGATTGGTTTTAGATAAATGAATAGAAACGGGATGTTTTAACACCTGTGCTACATTAGCCAAAATAAGTAAAGAACTAGATAGACGGACAGACAGACAGACAGGCGGGCAGGCATTTGACCTGCTGGTGAAGACGCCAGATTAAGATTCCATATCAGAGCGCCTGGCCTCAAGTCAAAGTTCTGTTCCCAATTCCAGCTTCCTGCTAAGGTGCACCCCAGAAGGCAGCAGGTGATGGCTCAACCAGCTGGGTTCCTGCCACTCAAGCAGAAGACCTGGATTGAGTTTTTGGCTCCCAGCTTTGCTGTGGGCATTTGGGAGAGTATAGGACCTCTGTTTCTCTCTGTCTCTAATAAGTAAAAATATATGTATAGCAAGCAGTAATAAAATAGAAATTCTCCATAACAGGCACTACTACTACTGACAATAAAACACTGCAAGACCTATAGCTGGACAACCTCAAAGACCTCAGAAATTTAGAAATCTAGCCACAGAGCAAACTACATAACCTAAAATATCTCCCACTACAATTATCAAAAAGCATTTACTGGGGACGGAGTTGTGGCACAGTGGCTTAAGCTGCTGCTTATGACAGAAGCATCCCATATCTAGGTGCCATGGTCCCTACTTCTCGGCTTCTGATGCAGCTCCCTGCTACCCACATGGGAGACCTGGACGAAGTTCCTCACTCGTGGCTTCTGCCTGGCCATTGTGGGTATTTGGGGATGGAAGATGGAATCTCTCTGTCTCTCTAATTCTCACTGCCTCTGAAGTTCTGCCTTTCAAATAAATGAACAAAAATAAATAAACTTACTAAGTAAAACATCATTTAAATGAATAGAGCTTTCAAAAAAGGGTATGAACAGTCAGTGGCTAAAAATGAAGAGGGAAGTCAAATCTAGGGAGTCTGTGAGGCGATGCCTCAGCTGCTGGGAGAGAATTTGGAAGGTTCTGAGACACCAGCAGCTTAGATTTCAGTGCTGGAGTGAGAACTGGAGATAGGGATTTGGACGCAGGGAAGGCAGAAATTTGGATTGAGACCTTTCTTCTATCCCGATTCCTGGCGCCCAGCCTAGGGCCGGGAATTTCAAAGGACATTCTCTCAGTGGGTAAGAAAAAAGAAAAATGGACAAGGGCACCAGGAGGTAAAGGTAGCTTGTCCGTACTAGCTTGTAGGGAGACTGAATGAAATGTCTTTAAGATTTTAAAATTACAGACTCACTCTCACATGGGGTATCGTACTCATTTATAGCACCTGTAAGGTCCAGGAATCTGCAAGTCTAGAAATTAGTTACATCAGCTTAAAGTCAATTATATTTTGTGGGTACCTCACAGAGGCAAACACAAAACAACTGTAAAGAGAAAAGTTGTCTTTTCCAGCCTGTTCCCAGATGGACAAAGCACTTCTATAGCTCAGCTTACCAAAACCAAAAATGACACAAATTAGAAACAAGTCTCCAAAGCATAAAAGCCAATGTGACAAAAATGTCAGTTATTTAATTCCCAAGAATTTTAGATTATTGAACTTCTGGATGAAGACTTTTTTTAAATGTTTATTTATTTATTTGACAGGTAGAGTTACAGTGAGAGAGACAGAGAAAGGTCTTCCTTCCATTGGTTCACTCCCCAAATGGCTGCTATGGCAGGAGCTACGCTGATCTGAGGCCAGGAGCCAGGTGCTTCCTCCTGGTCTCCCATGCGGGTGCAGGGACCCAAGCACTTGGGCCATGCTCCCCTGCCCTTCCAGGCCACAGCAGAGAGCTGGACTGGAAGGGGAGCAGCCAGGACTAGAACCCAGCGCCCATATGGGATGCCAGCTCCGCAGGCGGAGGAAGGCAGTGGAGGATGGCACAAGTGCTTGGGTCCCTGCACCCACGTGGGAGACCAGGAAGAGGCACCTGGCTCCTGGCTTTGGATCAGCCAGCGCCAGCCATAGCGGCCATTTGGGGAGTGAACCAACAGAAGGAAGACCTTTCTCTCTGTCTCTCTCTCTCTCTCACTGTTTATAACTCTACCTGTCAAATAAATAAAAAAAAAAAGAAAAAGAAATAATGACCGAAATATGAAAACTTGATTAGTTAGCTAAACAACAGTTTATAAATAATGCTAAAGAAAGGGCTGCCCACGAGTCCAAAGTGACTAAAGCAAAAAAGTGGGAGGAGGGGAAAAAGATAATGTTGCATTACCAAGAACAGGACAAAACAGTAAGTATCATGTAGCTCCTGATGTCACACTGAAAGGAACACCCGGCACCTAACTTCTATTCTTGGCAGGAAAAAACATTTAATCTGAACCTAATAATGAGAAAACGATCAGACAAATCTGAATTTGCAAAGTAGCAGCCTGACCTCTTTGAAATATAAATGTCATAAAGGCCCAAAAGACAAAAACACCAACATTTTAAAGATAAAAGCAGCATGACCACTAAATGCAATACATCCGGATCCTGCAGCATAAGATAAGCAGAGCTACAAAGGTCATTGTTAGGTTAACTGGGGGAATGAGAATATGAACAGCAGTACCTCAAGTATGACACAATTATAAAGGAAGCGCTCTTGGTCTTGGGAGATGCATATGAAATGGCCAGGGATGAAATGGCTTTATGTCTACAACCCACCTTTAAAGGGTTCAGCAAAAAAAAGCACGTGTATGTGTGTGCATGCATGCGTGAGAGACAAAGCCAGAGAGAAAGGGAGTATGAACGCCTGGCTTCTCAGCACGGAGAAAGGAGTTAAGTTACGGAAAGGGGAAGGCTAGCATAAACACCAGGCAGCCGGATTGCAACTGGAGGTGTGAACATGAACGATTCCCTGTGTGCGTTCAGAGGCTCTACAGCGACGATGCCTCAGTAAAATGGCACAGCCAGTACCCAGATGTGAATTTCTAAGTATCCTTCTCCACTAAAAGGAATCAGAGCTTACAGAGTGACTCCAGAACCAGCCAGGGAAGTGCAAGTGAGACTGCGATTGGTTTTTTTTCAAGATCTATGTATTTATTTTTGACAGAGAGTTACAGAGAGAGAGGAAAGGCAGAGAGAGAGAAGAGAGGTCTTCCATCCACTGGTTCACTCCCCAAATGGCTGCAAGAGCTGGAGCTGCACCAATCCAAAGCCAGGAGCCAGGAGCTTCCTCCTGGTCTCCCGTGCAGGTGCAGGAGCCCAACGACTTGGCCATCCTCCACTGCCTTCTCAAGTCACAGCAGGGAGCTGGATTGGAAGCAGAGCAGCCGGGACTTGAACCAGCGCCCATATGGGATGCCAGCACTGCAGGCCGCGGCTTCACCCGCCATGCCACAGTGCTGGCCCCAAGCCTGGGATATTTTGTGATATTAGGGTAGGGGGGAAAAAAAACCGCTCAGAGAGTGATGATGTCATGTGAAAAGAGCACAGAAGCGGGCTGAAAGAGGTCCCAGTAGCCAAATCTGGGATAATTTAAGCATCAAAGTAAATGACAGACTGGGGAGAAGAGAAAGCTTTATCTTAAAATCGTATACCAACAAATCAATGTGAAATGTTGCTGCACTCACTGAATGTATTATCACTGAATTATAGACCTAAAAACCATGAAAATGGTAAATTTTACTACAGTAAAAAAAGGGGGGGGGGTAAATATCGAAGGAATAATAAAATAAAATCCCCCTAACAGCAAACATTGCAATAATGTTCTGAGAATCTTAGCTGGGGGAGGCTGTGACAAAATAGGTTAAACTGCCACTTGGAATACCCACATCCCATTTGACATTTCCTGGGATCAATTCCCAACTCTGCTCCCAATCCAGCTTTCTGTTAATATGCACCCTGGGAGGCAGCAGATGACGGCTAAGGACTTGGGTCCCTGCCACCCATGTGGGAGACACGGATGGAGATCCTTGTTCCTGGCTTCGGCCTAGCCCAGCCCTGGTTGTTGCGTGCCATCTCTCTCTCTGTCCCTCTGCCTTAAAAAAATAAAGCAAAGATATATTTTTATTTGAAAGGCAGAGGGATAAAGAGAGAGGGAAAGACAGAGAAAGTGAGATCTTCCATTTGCTGGTTCACTCCCCAAATGGCCCTAACAGCTGGAGCTGGGCGGATCTGAAACTAAGCGCCAGGAGCTTCATCTGGGTCTCCCACCTGAGTGCAGGGGCCCAAGCACTTGGGCTTTCTGCTGCTGCTTTCCCAGGCACATTAGCAGGGAGCTGGATTGGAAGTGGAGCAGCCGGGACTTGAACAAGTGCCCATATGGGATGCCAACACTGCAGAGGCTTAACCCATTGCGTCAGAGCACCAGCTCTGAAAAGAATCTTAAAAGGATGTTAAAACTAGTAAGGCAATTTTAAAAAATTAATTTATTTATTTGAAAGTCAGAGTTACACAGAGAGAGAAGGAGAGACAGAGAAAGAGAGGTCTTCCATCTGCTGGTGCACTCCCCAAATGGCTGCAACTGCTGGAGCTGTGCCTATCTGAAGCCAGGAGCCAGGAGCTTCTTCCAGGTCTCCCACATGGGTGCAGGGGCCCAAGGACTTGGGCCATCTTCCACTGCTTTCCCAGGCCATAGTAAAGAGCTGGATTGGAAGTGGAGCAGCCAGAATTCGAATGGGCACCCATATGGGATGTCGGCACTGCAGGCAGCAGCTTTACCCACTACGCCACAGTGCCAGCCCCAAGGCAATATTTTATAAGCAATAGGATATTTATATTGTCTGAGATAGCTCCCTACAAAATACTTACTACTTATGAATTAGATACTTAATCACTTTTTTTTTTTTTGACAGGCAGAGTGGACAGTGAGAGAGAGAGAGAGAGAGAAAGGTCTTCCATTTGTCGTTGGTTCACCCTCCAATGGCCACCGCGGCCGGCGCCCTGTGGCCTGCGCACCACGCTGATCCGAAGCCAGGAACCAGGTGCTTCTCCTGGTCTCCCAAGGGGTGCAGGGCCCAAGGACTTGGGCCATCCTCCACTGCACTCCCTGGCCACAGCAGAGAGCTGGCCTGGAAGAGGGGCAACCGGGACAGAATCTGGAGCCCCGTCCGGGACTAGAACCCGGTGTGCCGGCGCCGCAAGGTGGAGGATTAGCCTAGTGAGCCGTGGCGCCGGCCTAATCACTTAATAAAACCTAAGGGCATTGACAAGTTCAAAGTATAGCACTAGACATAGATGTACCAGGCCATCCTAACCAAAAGGAAATTAGCATAGCTGTGAAAATGTCAGACGAAATAAGGAAAATGCAAGAGATAAAGGGCATGATTTACCAGAATGAAGTAAACAATTCTGAGCTTACATACATTGATTATAATCTCATATATGTGTAGCAAATGTGAGAGAATCATGAATAACACGGAATGGGAGACAGTCATGGGAGCTCCAGATGCACTGTCTTAATAACTGGTAGGTCAAACAGATACAGAGAACGACTGAGGAGCACCCTCAAGAATCCTGCTCAATAAACATGCAGTCCCCAATTTAGGGGTACACATTCTTGCCAATACATTTTGGGTAAAAACTGTTAAAAAAAAAAAAAAAACCTGAACATATACACAGCCTGAAAGCAAGTGTCAAAAAAACAAAAGAGGGCTGACGCTGTGGTGCCCGAGTTCCAGCTGCTCCTCTTCCGACCCAGCTCTCTGCTGCGGCCTGGGAAGGCAGCGGAAGATGGCCTGAGTCCTTGGGCCCCCGCACCCGAGTGGGAGACCCTGGGAAGGCTCCTGGCTCCTGGCTCCGGACTGGCTTAGCTCTGGCCATTCAACCACCTGGGGAGTGAACCAGCGGATCGAGGACCTTCTGTCTCTCCCTTTCTCTGTGACTCTGCCTCTCAGATACATAAATATTTAAAAAGCAAAGCAAAACAAAACAAAAAACCCTCCAAATTTCCAAGTACAGATCAGAATCTCTAATCAGTGTAATTTGGGGAGAAAAAAAGCTATCTAGCCTCTTCAGGCTTGGAAATTAAAACCAACACCAATTAACACTTCCAAACAACAATACTTTCAAGTAACTCTTACAGGTCAAAGCAATAAAAAATGAAGTCAGAAAATATCTGGAAATCACAAAGATGTGTAGAGAGTATACACACTGCTCTTCGTATTATGCTCTAAATAATTTTCAGCACACTTAAAATATTTCAAAAAAGAAATACATGTTTGAAAACCAACAAGAGAACACTGATCTGTCTCTGACATTTGTGGGGCACTGCATCCCTGGGGAGGTTTCAAGGACACAGAGCCGTGGTCCAGCTAGTGGCTTCCTCCCTCCGGCCACGCTTTAGCACCTACTGTGCTTCCCGTCAAAGCTCCTGAGGGCGAAAATCATTATTCAGCTCAATAACCTAACTTGGTTTCAAATAACTGACTTGGTAACAACCAAATTCACCCCAAACAGATTACGATTTGTTAACATTTTTCCTGAAGGTAAACTACAGGTTTTAAGTAAATGCTAAAGGGCAAACGAAAGTGCTCTGAAGACAGCGGCACCTCTAGAGCAGACATGCTTTCTCATCCCGCCTCTCTACACTGCCTTCCCAAGGACAACCTGAAAAGAGGCAATTACCATCGGAATACACTTCGCAAGGTACTGCTTCCCAAACATTATTTTATAGATTCAACTTCAAACAGAAACTGTAACTTACATTATATGTAAAGGCTTTCAATCTTATTGTAGATGAACGGTTCACGATTTCTCAGTTCAGCTACATTTTACTTCTTAAATTGGGTGAATTCTAACTGCGTAAAATTGTATTACAGATAAAGAGGAACAGAATGTGTTTCTCTTCTAAGCTACACAGATGTATTAGTAAAGGAGACATAAAAACTTACATTCAGGTATCAAAGCAATAGTACACTGAGGACTATGTAATGTGACAGAGAATGAGTATATTAAATATAAACAAAAATACGTGTACCCAGCTTAACTCTATGCTGTTTCTCTTCTTCGCTTCTAAGGAAAGTGTCCAAAGTCCGCAGGTCTGTCATGTAGTCCTCCTTGTCAGCGGGCGAGTTATAGACGGTGGGTGAAGAACGGTAGCGAGACCTCAGCCCGCTGCTCTCCACTGGCCCAACAGTGGTAGGGTACGGGGAAGAAGGAGAGGGGCTGAAACTCGCCAACTGTACAAAATAAAAAAACCCTTGCTTTATTTTTAATTGACGATAATAAATGCTGGAGAGGTTGTGGTACAGAATCTCTGTCATTGCTGGTGGGATGCAAAATGGGACAGCCACTTCAGAAGCCAGTCGGGCAGCTTCTCCCACAGCGAGACATGCTCTTACCATAAGGACTTAGCAGTCAACGGAGCTGGAAGCTGAGGTCTGCACAAAAACCCACAAGTGCATGCTTATAACAGCTTCATTCATAGCTGCCGGAAGTCGAGAGCAACCAAGATGTCCTTCAGTAGGTGAATGGGTAAATAAATGCTACGTTTTATTTTGTTGTTCACATTTTATTTATTTTTAAATCTTTAAAATATACATAGCTATGCCACTATATTTTTGTTTTTATAAAACTGAAACAATACTGGTTGACTTTATATCTTCTTTCTTTTTTAAGTTAACTAAGCTTTTTCTACTAAAATCCTTTATAAATATTTTCATACTGGCTGTATGTTTCAAAAATGCAAACATATCATAATTTATTTTTACATTTTCTTCTTCTGGACATTCTGATTGTAATTTTTGGCTATTGTAAATAATGTCATGATAAACACAGCTGCACTTAAATCTTTGCTTGAATTTCTGATGATAGATTCCTAAAACTGAAATTATGTGGTCAAACCATATAAATATTTTTAAATACCTATTCCTATCCCTTAAATGAAATGTTACATGAAGTTATACTCCTAGAAAACGCGGATAGGAGCACTTAATTTGGTATACATTCACCAACATTACAACTTTAAAATATTTATGTGTTATACAAGAATTTTTGAAAGCACATTTAATTTGCATTTCCTTTAATTTATGAAGTATTTAAAAAAAAAAAACAACTGCTGATTTTTAAAAAAGGATTTATTTATTTGAAAGGCAGAGTGAGGGAGAGGGAGGGAAAGACCAGAAAGACCTTTCATTCACTGGTTCATTCCTCTAATGGCCATAAGGGCCAGGCCAAAGGCAGGAGCCAGGAACTCCCTCATGGTCCCCACCTGGGCCATCTTCTGCTGCCTTCCCAGGTACATTAGCAGGGAGCTGGATCTGAAAAGGAACGCTGGGACTCAAACCAGTGTCCAATATGGAACCCCAGCTTCTCATGTGGCAGTTTAACCCACTGCATCTCAATGCCAACCCTTAATCTTTTAATTTTTTAAAAGATTTTATTTATTTACTTGAGAGGTAGAGTTACAGACAATGAGAGGGAGAGACAGAAAGGTCTTCCACCCACTGGTTTACTCCCCCAGGTTGGCTGCAACGGCTGGAGCTGCACCAACCTGAAGCCAGGATGCAGTATCTTCTTCCAGTCTCCTATGTGTGTGCAGGGGATCCCGTATGGGATGCTGGCGCTGCAGGCAGATGATTAACCCACTGCACCACAGCGCTGGCTTAACTATTTTTTTTTATTATTTAATATTTTAATATTATTATTATTTTAATTATTTATTTTATTTAATATTTTAATTATTAACATCTAAGTTTTACTCAAGATTTTCTTGGCTCTTTTCATCAGTATTAACGTTAAAGAAATCAATGAATACTTCATAAACCTACCAAAAAACTGGCTTGTTAGGATTGAAGAAATTGTGTGAGCCTTAGACATTAACGTGGGAAGAAAAGCTTAGCTTTTTTTAAAAAAAATTTATTCGTTTGAAAGGCAGAGTTAGAGTGCGAGGAAAAAAAGAGAGACAGAAAGAGAATTTCCATCTGCGGGTTCACTCCCACATGGCCTCAACAGCCAAGGCTGGGCCAGGACAAAACCAGGAGCCTGGAACTCCATCCAGGTCTCCACGTGGGTTCAGGGGCCCAAGCACTTGGGCCATCTTCTGCAGCTTTCCCAGGTGCATTAGGCAGGGAGCTGGATCAGAAGTGGAGCAGCCAGGACTTGAACTGGTACAAATATGGGATGCCAGCATTTGTGCTACAACATGGACCTCAGGAAGAAAATCTCTGTAACAGTATCTTTATCCAAGTAAATGTTTTTTCTTCGTAGAAATTTCTTGCTAATATTTATATATTTTTTTCATATACTACCTATTTCTAAAGCTTAATTTTGGAGCCTTGTGTTTTTTAATCAATTATGAAAGAACTTTTGAACTCCTCATTAGATTTAAATGAATACTACTAATATATGACTATAAGCTATTGATTCAGAGTGTCTCTCTTGTATGAGTCACATAAGCAAAGCTTTTACTATTAAAATGGGTTAAAGAAATAGCATTTTATAAATTTAGCTTTTAATGAACTTTTGAATAAATATATTATTGTAGCACTGGGATAAACATTACTTGGTCATCAATTAACATTTAAAAGTAACTTTGGGGGCCGGCGCTATGGTGTAGTGGATTAGCCCACTGCCTGAAGTGCCAGCATCCCATATGGATGCCGGTTCGAGACCAGGCTGCTCTACTTCCAATCCAGCTCTCTGCTATGGCCTGGGAAAGCAGAAGATGATGGCTCAAGTCCTTGAGCTCCTGTACCCGTGTGCGAGGCCTGGAAGAGGCTCCTGGCTCCTGGCTTCGGACTGGCTCAGCTCCAGTTGTTGCGGCCATTTGGAGAGTGAACCAGTGGATGGAAGACCTCTCTCTCCGCCTCTCAAATAAAAAAGAAATAAATCTTTTTTTTTAAAGTTACTTTGGGGGTGGCTGTTACAGCACAGTGGGATAAACTGACCACTAAAACCCCTACATCTGGTGCCAGCACTGTGGCATAGGTTAAGCCTGTGCTTGCAGTGCTGGTATCCCATAAGGGCACTGGTTGAGAGTCCGGCTGCTCCACTTCCGATCCAGCTCCTTGCTAATGCTCCTGGGAGAGAAGCGGAAGATGGCCAAGTGCTTGTTCCCCTTTACCCAAGCGGGAGACCTAGAAGAGGCTCCTGGCTGCTGGCTTCGGTGTGGTCTAGTCCCAGTTGCTGCAGTAATTTGGAGAGTAAACCCTGCCTTTCAAATGGATATTTAACGAAAAATAAAAGTTATCTGGGGGGTGGCAGACATTCGGTGAAGCAGTTAAGATACTACTCATACTACTCGGGATGCCTGCATTCGTTATCAGGGTGCCCGAGTCTGAGTACTCGTTCCAATTCAAGCTCCTTGCTAACGTGCACAAGGTGAGGCAGCATGCAATGGGTCATGTAGTTGTGTTTCCGGCACTTGGGAGATCTTGAGATCCAGGCTCTGGCTTCGGCCTAGTCCTGCCCTGACTGTTGTGGGTATCTGAGTCAATCAGTGGACGGACAGTATTTCTCCCTAGTTCTCTGCACTTCCAGAAAAAAAAAGGCAGTAAGATTTACTTATGAAGTAAGTAAATGTCATATTGGAAAAAATTAGTGATAAAAATTTCTGTGAATTCAAACGATTATTTAACTTACAACTTTCCTAAGACTGTCTTTAAAGAATGTTTACTCATTTGAAATGCAGACACACACACACACAGAGCAAAATGACCAACATCCTATCTACTAGCCTGCTCCCCAGAAGCTCGTAAAGGCTGGCACTGTCCTAGGCCAAAGCCAGGAGCCAGGAACTCAATGCAGGTCCCCCCCATGGGTGAGTGTCAAGAACTCAAAGTTTCTGAGACATCACTTTGTATCCAAGGTCTGCATTAGCATGAAGCTGGAGTGTACATGGAGAGGGGTATTGAATCCAGGCAGATGTGGGCATCTTAATCACGAGGTCCATTATCTGTCCCTTTTGTGTTTTCTTAATTTTTTTTTTTTTTTAATTTTTTGACAGGTAGAGTTATAGACAGTGAGAGACAGAGACAGAGAGGAAGGTCTTCCTTCCGTTGGTTCACTCCACAAATGGCTGCTACGGCTGGCGCTGGCTGATCTGAAGCCAGAAGCCAGGTGCTTCCTCCTGGTCTCCTATGCAGGTGCAGGGACCCAAACACTTGGGCCATCCTCCACTGCCTTTCTGGGCCACAGCAGAGAGCTGGACTGGAAGAGGAGCAACCGAGACTAGAACTCAGCGCCCATATGGGATGCCGGTGCTGCAGGTGGAGGATTAACCAAGTGAGCCACGGTGCCAGCCCCAGCTTTTTTTTATTAAGATTTATTTTATTTATTTGAAAGACAGAGTTAGAGAGAGAGGTAGACCCAGAGAGAGGTCTTCCATTTTGCTGTTCACTCCCCAAATGAATGCAACAGCCCGAGTTGAGCTGATCCAGAACCAGGAGCCAGGAGCTTCCTCCGTGTCTCCCACATGGGTGCAGGGGCCAAAGCACTTGGCCCATCTTCTACTGCTTTCCCAGGCCATAGCAGAGAGTTGGATTGGAAAAGGAGCAACCGGGATTTGAACCGGTGCTCATATGGGATGTCGGCACTGCAGGCTGGGGCTTTAACCTGCTGCGTCACATCACTGGCCCCCCTTTTTTAAAAAAAGATTTATTTATTTATCTGGAAGTCAGAGTAACAGAGGCAGAGAGGTCTTTCATCTGCTGGTCCACTCCCCAAATGGCTGCAATGGCTGAAGGCGGGCCAATCTAAAGCCAGGACCAAGGAGCTTCTCCCGAGTCTCACGTGGGTGCATGAGCCCAAGGACTTGGGGCATCTTCCATTGTTTTCCCAGGCACATCAGCAGGGAGCTGGATCAGAAGTGGAGCAGCTAGGGCTTGAACCGGCGCTGATATGAGATGCGGGCACTGTAGGCAGTGGCTTCACTTGCTACGCCATAGTGTCGGCCCCACTTGAGCTTTTATTACTCCAAAAAGTGAACTGAGAAGTGGTAGAACCATCTTTACCATTTTTGGTCATAATTTATAACATTACTATGGATTTATCTACCAACACTATGCTAATCGTGCTACAGTTTATCCTCTCATAACAGATAAATACTATTGTATTTATTTTCTGAGTTTAGGCAACTGGCAGAAACAAGATTTCCACCCAATTTTTTAACTCTAGAATTTATTTAATTAGCATGTTGTTTATTAGATCATAATTAGCTGTTCATGCATTAGCAAATTGCTAGCTATGATATGTAACAGATATGCTGGAGTTCGTTATGCTAGTCTCTTCACTTCTGTGGGTAAAAAAAATTTCCAAAATAAAGTTTATAAAGTAACTTCCTTGAAAATTTCAGAGAACTCAATGGCAAAACCTCAGGGCCCTAAAGGTCTTCTGTAGATTATTTGATGGTATTTGATAAATAATCCTTAAATTTTCTTTCTTGATTTACTTAGACTTCATAGCTCTTAATTTTGGAATTTTTTCTAGAAAAAAATATTCATTTCATTACTTTGGCTCAATAAACATGTATGCAGCACTGCATTCCATACAGAGTGGTAAGGAAATAAACATCGTAATTCTGTGCTGAAGGGGGTTACAGTCTAGTAGGAAAAGACATCTAAGCCATGTAATGAACTGGAGGCTTGTGTCCCCCTAAAACTGGACTTGCTGAAGCCTTAACTCCCAGTGTGGCTGTATTTGACATAACCAAGTAATGAAGTTAAGTGAAGCCTCGGTCCAGAGGATTAGTGTAGTTCTAAGATACCCCACACAAAGGTCACGTGTGGACACAGTGGCTGGCTGTAAGCCAAGAGAGCCCTCACCACAAAATAAACAGGCTTTGATCTTAGATTTCCCTAACCTTCAGAACTTGAGAGAGAAAATAAAATTTCAGTTGTTTCAGTCATCCAGCCTGTGGTATTCTGTTATGCGAGTACAAGCAGATTAATATAATTATTTTAAAAGATCATGCTAAAATGGGAGGACAAAATGGTACACTGCCTACACAACACAATATGGTGTTTCCCTACAAAGTTAAACAGAGGCAGGCACTGAGGCCCAGCAGGTTGTGCTACCACTTGCCACGCCTGCATCCTGTATCGGAGTGCCAGTCTGAGTCCCCACTCCTCTGCTTCCAATCCGGCTTCCTCTAATGCATCCCGGGAGGCAGCAGTTGATACCTCAAATGCCTGGAGTCTCAGCGCTCTTGTGGATGATCCAGATGGATTTCTGGACTCCTGGCTTCAGCCTGGCCCAGCTCTGGCTATTGTCAACATTTTGGAAGCGGACAGTGTGGAAGAACTCTCTGTCCCTCTTTCATCAAGTAGATGAAAATGAACATTTTCCTTGTAGATTATTTTGAAATTTTATTTTATAATTGATCTTGTGATATGTTTTAAAAAAATACAAATATCTCCAATAATGAGTTTTCCAGATTTCTTTTCTTGTAGCCTAGACAGTGTTAACTTATTTTCTAATCCAGTAAACTTTTATTGGATCTTCCTACAGGTTAGGATGCTGCCCTAATAGGCTTGAAAAGTATTGAATTTTCAGTGTCTAGAAAAATTACTCTCAGAAACCAACAAGCAAATATATCTTAATTCTTATGTACAAAGTAGCTAAAAATAATTGGGGATTCTGAGATAACTTTATCTCTTATCAGAGATTTCAATATATATAAGGAGAAAGAAATACAAAAGCTGTATCCATAAACTAAAAAGAAAAAATTGAAAGAGGAATGTGGAAACAAAGTAATAACAGTAGAAAGATGTCCTTTTCTTGCCTCTAATATTCACTGGTGATTGTTCAAACATCTTTGTAAACCAGGTATAGATTTTAAAGTCAGATTGGAGAAAAACATATGGAAAAATTTTCTTTTTTTTGAAAATTCTTTCACTATAACTAATTTTACCTTACTCTGGAACCCTAGTCCTGCTCAGCAGGACAAAAGGTAGGCCAATTCAATAATTATTTCCAGCTAAGTTCAAAATCTTTTAATTGCATTCCTGTTTTAAGAAACATTTTCAGGCTTCGTCCCCAGCCTTTCTCTGGGTTTTTCAGTGATGATGTCTATTCAGCCAAGGGGGAAAAACACATCTGCATATTTTCTAGATGCCTCTGCTGGCACCCTGGGATTTGGTCTTTCAGCACAGACAGCGGCTGAAAATGACTCTACCGTCTGGCATGAGTGTTTCCCATAGATGCCTCTCACTTCCTGTGTGGCTTCCCAATATCCACTGTCCTACCGAGATTTCCCCTATGCTAGGGATTGATCAAACATGGCTGATTGGGGCCGGCACCGTGGCTCACTTGGTTAATCCTCCACCTGAGACACTGGCATCCCATATGGGCGCCGGGTTCTAGTCCCGGTTGGTCCTCTTCCAGGCCAGCTCTCTGCTGTGGCCCAGGAGGGCAGTGGAGGATGGCCCAGGTGCTTGGGCCCTGACCCACATGGGAGACCAGGAAGAAGCTCCTGGCTTCAGATCGGCTAGCGCCATCCGTGGTAGCCATCTGGGGAGTGAACCAACGGAAGGAAGACCTTTCTCTCTGTCTCTCTCTCCCTCTCTGTCTGTAACTCTGTCAAAAAAAAAAATGCAAACAAAAAACAAAAAACAAAAACAAAAACAAAAACAAAAAAACATGGCTGATAGCCTGAGAAAATAAAAATCTTTTTTTTTAAATAATCGTGTGATGAAATGAGCACTCTTATCTCTGTGACAATGTAGATTGGTACAATTCTTTTGGATAGCCACCCCAAACTTTCCAAGAGCTTTTGCAAACAGAGCTATTCAGTGCAATTAAGAATAGTTTTTGTAAAATGAAAACAATTTGAATATTTATCAATAAACTATGGTGTGCCCACTAGAGGAGTGTTAAATAACCATTAAACAGATTATTTGCTAGCAATAGGACTATGAGAAATTTTCCTTCTATTTTATTTGTCTGATTTTCTGTAATGATCATAGTTCTTGTAGGAACAACTTATTTTACATTTTATTTTATTTATTTGAAAGAGAGACAGAGAGGTCTCCCCTTCACTGGCTCACTCCCCAAATGTCCACAACAGCTGGGATGGGGCCAGGCCAAAGCCTAGAGCTGCGAACTCATTCCAAGGTTCCATGTGGGCAGCAGGGACCCATGTCATTTTGTTAGCACCTGCTGCCTCCCATGACTACAATGAGCAGGAAGCTAGAATCGGGAGCAGAACCAGGACTCAAAACCAGGTGCTCCAATAGGGAATGCAGGTGTCACAAGCGGCATTGTAACTGCTAAGCCAAATGTCTACCCCCAAAATGGTTTTTTAAAGTCATATTTATGTATAGGTCATGAATTATCATCATATACCCACTTTTTGATGATACCTAGTTTGCAAACAATTTTCTAAATTCTATTACCTGCCCACACTAATACTGGGTTATCAACAGTATGGAGTTTTATTACCCAGAAATACTACACAAAAGGCTAAGGGCAGTGCATTGGTTTCTCCAGATGTTCCTCTTGCAACCAGCAGCTGTAAAACTTTGGCCAACACAACAGTGAGGGCGTCTGAAACACCCCGCCTTCACACTTAGGATTCAGGGAAGAGTCACAATCTCAGTCTGACAACTTTGTTCCTGATAAGCCTAAACCTCAGGGCAAAAGCCCACATTAGTGTGGGAGCGGGAATGCGGGTTCTGTTCATCACACGGAAATGGAGATGCTGCACACTCAGTCACACCACACACAGTCTCAGTCTTCAGCTAGGATTCTCCAGCATGATAAAGAGCGTAACATTTAGAAGGACATATGGAGGCTTTACACAGAGAAGTAGAGAAAGGGAAAACAAAAGGGAGGAAACCGACCTAAAAAATTATCCTAGTTTCAACTTGTTTTGTAAAGACTATGAAAAATCCTAGATGGTGAACCTCATACCTCCTCACCTTTGCAAATGCCTTTTCTCTTTAAGATGATGTGTAAAAAATTCTAACTAGGTGTCAAGAAACCTGGGTTCTATTCTTGGCTCTTAAATGAGTGATTTGGGCAAGTCAATTACCCACTGGTCTTCACTTTCCTGACTTTTTAAAGATGATTTTCAATGTACCCCCCAATTTTAAACTAATGTGCGTGGCCAAGAGAAAAGAGTCATTACCTTGCTGTAACCGCTGACAGGCGAGTAGGTCACTCCGGGGCTGTAAGAGCCACTGCCACCAGAGGACAGACCTTGCAGTTGAGGGCTGTATCCGGTCATACAGCTGGTGAACTTGGGGCTCGTGCTGGGTGACCGAGATGGGCTATAACTCAATACACTCTGACCCTGAATTGAAGGAGAAGACGGAGAAGGAGGGATTGGTGTTGCTGTCAGATCATGTGGAGGAGTAGTCTGTACAACTAGAAGGGGGGAAAAAAACATACATATGTGTGTGTAAGCATGAAATCAGGTTAAAGAAACTAACGCTTCAGTAAAACAGAAAGTAACATAAAATACTATTTCCAAAGGACACACATTAGTTGTTTGCCATTTCCATTGAGTTCAAAATAAGAAACTGATTTAGTGCACCAAGTTAGTCATTTAATTTTAATTAACAAAGGAACAAACTTCAGTGAGGTTGCTGAATGCTGGGTCCATTCAATTTGCACAAATAGAAATGATAATTTATTATAGACCTGCTTAATGCAGTCGAACCAGATGGCCTTAGAAGTCCCTTCTAGCTCTGAGTCTATGAAAAGGGAAAATTAAATTGAGAAAGATTTACTGCCAACCTTTGCCCTCACCTTGGCAAGGGATATGAAATACTTACCAGCTGTTTTCAGCCCTAAAAGTGTTTGCTGTCCAGGACTAACAACCAGACTTGTTGGTGCCACAGTATATTTGAAATATCTCCAAAAATCAAATAAGGCATTAAGGCTGAAGAGAGATGCGAGGGCAAGTTCTGGAAGAGAATGACAATTAATTTTTTAAAGAGGGGGACACTTATTGGGGGGAAAAAAGCCTCCCATACGTTAGGAAATTCACAACAAAATTGAAAACTATTCTCTGACTCCTCATGATGGCTGCCACTCATGAATGTCTATTACATGCAGGACTTCACACACAAGGACTACGAAAGAGTAGGCAGAGAAGAGCAAAGAATGGAGAGAATGAGGAAGGCATCAGTGGAGTAGACACGCTGGCTGGCTTGAGGGTGAAAACAGAGATGTCGAGAGCTGAAATTTCAGGTGACTGAAAACATACAAATCTCACCTCTGACAAATCTCACTGCTTTTCTTTATGGCACTCATTTACCCCGATTTGCACTGTTTATTAATTTGGAGGTTTCCTCCACCAGAAGCTTCCTTCCAAAGGGGTTTTACCCTGTTGCTTTTCACTGGAAGTAAATCTAAATTACAGCGAAAAATCACTTACCAATATACCAAAGGGGCCAGTATGTCACATTATAATATGAACTAATCAATTTTCCAGTCCTGAAAAAATTAGGAAGAATTTTCAATAACTTAAAAAAAAAAGGGTGGGGGAGACTAAAAATCAAAACAATGAGCCACCGGCTCCTCAGTTTCCACCTGGTGGGGCCGATTAACTTACATTTCAGTATATATCATCCCGGCCACAGACACATTCAGCAGTCCCCAGGCTAAAACCACCTTCCTAGCTTCCGCTTCTTTCCTCATCTTGATGGTTCTGTCAATGAGAGAAGCGCTGGGGTTCGGATCCCCCTGCATCTACTCAGAAACAAAAGACAGAGGACATGAACCAGAAGCACTAAGAAGCCACCCTGCTGTGTCCTTCCTAAAGCGGCACGCTCGCTCGTTTCATCTTTAAAATCTTAAGCACAGGAAAAGGGAACTTTTCATAGGAAAAGCGAACTCCAAGCCTTCCCTGTACCGCGGTACAGGGAGCTGGCTACTGATTGCAGAGGTCAATTTAGGGCCGCCCGGGAGTACCGTGTCCCAGTTCCTAATCGAAGGGCTGGTGATTGCGTGTGCTAGCACTCTGCACTCCGTGGCACGCGGGGCAGCCCCGCGTGGGGTCGCCGGATACCCGGGTGGGAAGGGAGCACGGGGGCCGGCGGGGAACGCGCGTCTTCCGCTCGGGCCCACGCTGGGACCTGTGTGTGTCTTTTGCTTTGTTAGACTCATCCCTCGCAGACACGCGGGGCACTCCTAACAGGGATCGTGGCCCGGACGGGAGAGCTGTACCCTTCCCGCCACCATTTCTCCCCAAGCCGGAGGGCTTCCCGCCCTGGCTCCCTCGGCACCAAGTTTAGCAGCTTCTATTGCTTCTTTCTTCCTCTCCACTCTGAGTGACAGGAGGCCTGGCCACCTCCTCCCACGGCTGAACCCCGAGTAGTTTAGCTGGCGTGGGACTCCCACAGCCCGCGCGGATGCTACATCCAGGAAGCACGAAAACCACCCCAAAAACGCACCATGCTCTTCGGCCGGAAGCCGCTGGCTCGCGCCTCTCTCTATTGCACATGCGCGAAACCCGGCTCGAAGGCGGAGGAGGCCGGCTGGCGGAACTACAGTTACCGGAAACACGGGGCCGTCTCTTCTCGCGAGAACGAAGGGAGGCGGAGCGCGCGCGAGGCGCCCTAGCTGCGTTACCAGGGAAACAGCGCTCCGGTTTGGGGCTCTGCTCTGCTGCCGGGACGGATGTGAGGAGTAAAACCGAGACCAGATTCTGAACGCGCGCGAATAGTAATGACTCTAACAAGACGGATTTTGTACATATTAATATAATTTTCCTTTCCTTAGGGCCTTTAGCGACCCACATTTTTAAGCAGACTTTTGTAATTGTAGGATACGGAGGGCGTGCTATTGTGTACGTACGCAGTCAGCAGTGACAAAGCATTCTTTTCCCTGCATTAAAATAGGTCTATTTCAGGTATTCTGACCGGGTGTACACCCTACATATCCGTGTGGAAGGGCTGTAGCATTCACAGGAAAAATTCGTTTCATCGAAGTGGCTAGTGCATTTCGGGTTAAGACACTTTAATTTCTCCGCATATTGTTTGGAAGAACTTTTGAGTCCTGAGGAGAAGGTTGGGGTTCATCGGAGACTGGAGTTGGGTTTTCTTTAAGAAACAAGATGCCTACTGTGAGCCCCGGAGCCGGGTGCGGATGTGGGAAGGAAGAGATCCTGGTTCCGGCCCCGGGGACGGGGCCGTGTCAGGCCAGCAGGTGCAGGTGCAAGAGCAGGGCGTGTGAGGCGCCCAGAGTGCACCCGAGGAGGCAGGTCCAGCCCAGCCCCAGCTCTGGGGAGCTTCTTGGAGGTGGTGACATGGGCTGAGGCTGATGCCACAGCTGGACACTCAGGGCCTCTGGGGACTCTGTGTGTGGAAAAGTGGGCCCCGTAATAAAAAATCAAGCTGTCTCAGAATAAGCTAATGAATAATTACGTCATGTATGCCCAATGACCAAAAAATTCCCGAAATAATCCTATTAGAAGCAAATGAACTTTCCTTATGGCGTTGCTCACAGATTAATGAAAATCTAAAGATATGCTAGCCTCTTTATCTCACTTTTAAAATATTTTATTTTTTTATTTTTTTTTTAAAGATTTATTTATTTGAAAGGCAGAGTTAGAGAGAGGCAGAGAGAGAGAGAGAGGTCTTCCATCCGCTGCTTCACTCCCCAAATGGCTGCAACGGCTGAGTCTGAGCTAGTCTGAAGCCAGGAGCCAGGAGCCAGGAGGTTCTTCTTGGTCTCTCACGTGGGTGCAGGGGCCCAAGTGCTTGCGGCATTTTCCACTGCTTTCCCAGGCCATAGCAGAGAGCTGGATTGGAAGTGGAGCAGCCAGGACTTGAACTGGTGCCCATAGGGGATGCGGGCACTGCAGGTGGTAGCTTTACCTGCTGCACCATAGCACCAGCCCCAAGATTTTATCATTTTTAGATTGCCTTAGCAACAATGTTGTTTTGCTCTAGTTTTTGATTTAGAGTTGTGCTAACTTGAAAAATGTTTAACATTGATGTCATTTTAAGAAAAGTATTCATTGCAACATTTGGGAGAGATATTGGCATATAACTGCAGTTATGGGTACATTTTAGCATTTTATCCAATTACAGGTTATAACCATTGTGTTATGTGTACTGGATATATAATTGAAGAGTTTTTAATAATTCTTTAAGACATTCTAGTAACTTAATCTTTCTGTCCTGTTGAGGGTAACTGGAGTTTGTATCATTTTATGGTATCAGCGAGTTAAAACAGACATCTTGGGAGAAATTTGGCAGTGTGACATCAAAGGAGAGTATTAGAACAGGGTGTAACTGAGCGCTAGAAGTTGGATTCCAATGGATATAGTCTTTTCCAGCAGTTAGTACTCTTTTCTAAATCCGTATAGCTGCTTATCACAATTCTGAGACCTGTGAACTGACATGGAGAAATTGTAAAAATGGGACTCCTGAAAGAATGTGAAATAAGAGCATAATTGAGGGGCATTTAAGTGATTCACAGCCTCCCTCTTATCATCTATTTAAGCTGAAGAGGCGGACTGATCTCTCCTTCCTGGTACTTCCCAAGTAGTTAAGAATAAATAAGTTCCAAAGGAATCTGCAGCCAGGCTCTTGCTACCAACTCTGCGTGGCTGGCTGAGTCGCTTGCCGTGCCCTTAGCTGTGCTCTCTGCTACCTTATTAACTCACCGCAGGCTCTGGAGGGGTTTTGCTTCAGATTTGGTGAATTTCTCCTCCGGATGCATGCCATATATTCTCAATAGAGTGTATTCCCAGCAATCAGTAAATGGACACACATCCTCTTCCCCTTCCCCCCACAAAAAAAAAGGGAAAAAAGAAAAATCCTCAAAGTAAAAGGGTCAGGTCAATGTACAGTCAAAATTATACCAGTGGCCCACCTCTCCCATGGCTGATTCTTCCTGAAAAGAAATTGTATACATTTACTATAATCCTTTGCAAGTACATCTGTACTTTCTCCTCGTACTGTAAACAAGACATTTTTGTGCATTTATTTGAGGCTTAAAAAAGAGCACTACTGACCAAATTTGGTAGACAGTTGGCATTATATATTAGGGCTGCCGCAAGGAAGTTATCACAGGGTGGTGTAAACAGCAGAAATTTATTTTTTCAAGTTTGGAGGTTGGAAATTCAAGATGAAGGTGTCAGCAGAACCGGTTTCTCTCGAGGCTTGTCTCCTCGCGCACTGGCTTCCTGCTCTTGGGTCCTTACCTGGCCTTTTCCATTCTGTGCTCAGAAACTCTGGTGTCTCTCCCCCTTCTTTTTATATTTTTAAGATGCAATATTATTAGGCAGAGTGACAGAGAATGAGAGATATCTTCCATCTGCCAGTTCACTCCCCAAATGTCTACAATAGCCAGGGCTATAGACCAGGCCAAAGCCAGGAGCCAAGAACTCCATCCTGGTCTCCCACATGGGTGGCAGGGGCTCAAGTACTTGGGTCATTTTCTGCTGCATTCCCAGGTGCTTTAGCAGGGAGCTGGATTGGAAGTGGAGCAGTCAGGACTCAAACTAGCTCTCGTATGGCATGCTAGGGTTTCAAGCAACAGCATATCCACTCTACCACAACCCTGGCCTCTCTTCTTCTTTAAAGGACTCCACAATTCCACCCTTATAACTTTATTTAACTTTAGTTATCTTTTTAAAAGATGCTATCTCCAAATAAAAGCAAATTGGGGGTGAGGTTATCAACATACGAATTTTGGGGATTATAGCTCTGTCCATAATACATTAGAATTGAAGACTGAAAAAAATGAGAGATAACTAACGCACTTAAAGACTTTGAAAATGTATTTATTTGTTTTGAAAGGTAGAGAGATCAGCTGGTTTACTTCTCAAATGGCTTCTACAGCTGAGACTGTGACAGGAGCCAGGAATTCAATCCAGGTCTCCACCTGGGTAGCAAGGACCAACTATGTGAGCCATGCCTGCTGCCACCCAGGGTGCTCATTGGTAGGAAGCTGGAATCAGGGAGCGGAGCCAGGCATTGAGCCCAGGCACTCTGACATGAGTCATGGGCATCTTAAGTGGCTTCTTAACTGCTGTATACAAGTCCTTACACCACATATTTAAGATAAAGATAAAAAAAAAAAAAAAAAACCACCTACAGTCTGCTCTCTGTATCTGTGGATTCAACCAACCACAGATCAAAACTCCTTTAGAAAAAATTGTGTCTGTACTGAACGTGTGCACTTTTTTCCTTGTCATTATTCTCCAAATAATACAATATAAAAATATGTACATAGCACTTAGATTGTTTTAGGTATCATAAATCATCCAGAGATTTAACGGATGTGGGAGAATGTGGATAGGCTGTACGCCAGTACGACTGCCATTTTATTGACAACGCTGGAGCATCTGTGGATTTTGGTGTCTGCAGAGATCCTGGAGCCATTCCCCTCAGACACCGAGGCACGATGTATATAGTTTTTATAGGAAAAAAAAAAAGTATAATAGATCACACCCTATTGAGATATGGAGGAAATCACCGTAAACCTCCATAGAAATAATTGGGATCAATCTCCCAAAGCCTTAGAAGTTCAAGAAGTGTTTGTCAGTTCCTGTAGTGGTTGCTTAAGTAGATGTCACAATAGGTCGCCAAGGAAGTAGTTGTGTGGCATGGAATGAGCCAGTTCCCAGTCATCTTCATCCCCTTGAGCATGTTTTATTTGCTAAGCAAGGAGCCATCATGGGAGACCTCTTTTCCTTATTTTGGGAGGTAGATCCTCCCCCCATACCTTTAAGTCTTACCATTCCAAACCAGGATGCTGAGTGCCGGAAGGATGACTCTTGTGGGACGATAGGGAGCTTCCTGCTTTGGTATTTTGTCGTTATCTTGGTCCTGATGCTCTGCTCTCGGGCTTCTATCTGGGTAGGATATCCTTTTTCTTTTTAAATAGTATCTTTACCAGATGATTTTTCATAAATTGACTTTACTTTGATGAAACTACTTTTTAAAAATCTGTGGTTTTTAGTTTGAAAAATAATGTAGGCTCATTCTAGAGATTCCAAGAATATAGAAAAGGAAGAAGCGGAAAATTTAAAACTACTGTAATCCTATTTCCCAGAGATAATCGCTGTTACCATTTTGGAGTATGTATTTTTAGGGTTGTTTGTTTTGTTTTGTTGTATTGGTTCTTTTTCTCTATCCCAGTATCTCTCCATCTCTCTTTGCTCTTACAGGGTTGGCATTGTATTGTGCATATTTTCATATCCTGCTTTAAAAAGATTTTTTTTTCTATTTGAGAGGTAGAATCACGGAGACAGAGAGAATGTCACGTAGAGATACATACATATGGAGAGAGACCTGTTCATGTCCCAGATGCTCATGATGGCCAGGAGCCATCTCAGTCCAGGCCTCCCTGGCATGGTGGCAGGGGCCCTGTGACTTGGGCCATCACTGCTCCCTCCCAAGATCTGCATTAGTAGGAGGCTGGAATCCTAGCTGGATATTGAACGGGCTATGTTGTGGTGGGATGTGGGCATCTTAACTAGCAAATTTTTTTAAAAAAATATTATTTATTTGAAAAGCAGAGTCACAGAGAGAGAGGGGAAGAGATGGATCTTCCATCCACTGGTTCACTTTCAAAATGCCTGCAGCAGTCAGGGCTGGACCAGGCACATATCAGGAAGACTCATAAGCAGGAAGCTGGTTTGGATGCCCAAAGTAGCAGGAGTTCTAATATGGGATGTGGGTGTCCCAAGCAGTGGCTTAACCTGCCCACCCCTCCAGCAGGCTACTAGCCTAAAAGCCACCCTATATCTAGCTCTTTAAAAACTTAATAATGTATTGTAAATACTTTCCCAAATTACTTGCACTCACCATTACTTTTAATGATTGCATAATTTTCTGCCTGTGGTTGTACTATAAAAATCTGCAGTGTTACGTAGGTTGTTTGCAATTTGTCCATATCCATAAGCTGTATACTGTAAACTTCCCTACTGGTTTATGACTCCCAAATTCCTTTTGTAGTCATGTAATTATTTCTTTCTTTATTTATTTGAAAGGCAGAGTGACAGGGGGTGGGGTGAGGGAGAGAGAGAGAGAGATTGATTTTGTATCCCCAAATGGCTGCAATAGCTGGTTCTCTGGGAGGCTGAAGCTAGGATCCAGGCACTCTGTCCTGGTTTCCTATGTGGACCATCTTCCACTGCTTTCCCAGGTGTATTAGCAGGAAGCTGAATCAGAAGCTGAGCAGCTGGGACTCAAACCGGTGCTTCAATATGGGATGCTGTTGTCACAGTGACACAACCCACTGTGCCACAATGCTGGCCCACATAGTAGTGTAATTCTAACCCAAGATACAAAAGTTGTTATATTGATAGGAGATGTGTAAATAAAGCAGTGTACTTTTCATCTAGGGTAAGACGAAGAATTAAAGTCACTTCTTCTTACTACCTAATAGCAAAAGAAAAAGCATCCCCTTAGGAGGAAAACAGCCCACGTTAACAGGACTGTGATGCCTCAACATATTATGAATAACCAAGTTTTTAAGAACTGCTGATGTGGAATCCTTGCTGGCCTTCCCAGGCTGATGGTTAATCAAACCACCATCATTTAGCATTACAGCCTGAGCTCTGCACTGGCAACAGCCAGCTAGACTGAGTGCTCTCTCAGCTCTGTGTAGAGAAAAGAAAGTTGGTTATGTGCGTGCCAGCTGGATTCCATTATAATAATCAAAGACTCTTCCCACCACCTCCCAGCCAAGAAGTTTCATCTAAAGTCTAAATGCTTCTTAAAGTAAATACTTTGCCAAAAAGAAGATTTAGAATAATGATCGCTCAGATGTGTCTTAGACTCCCTAGTTAAGTATATTGAATTTGTCTGGCTGGCAAGAAAAGCTACTTTAGAAAATTAACAAAAAATTGAAATTGATCATGGCAGTTTCATCACTAAGATGGCTGAAGAGGTCTGAGCTGTTCCTCTGCCCCTTTGCTTGCATCAGCTCTTTGGAGTCACAGAAGCCTGAGCTTCTAGGACCTCAAGCAGGCCTGTGGTCCAAGTCAAGTAGGGCCTCCTTCCCCACTCTCCTCCTATTACGGATAAAGCGCAAGGAAATTAAGTGACGTGTCTAGTGTCACACAAGTGGTCAGTGACAGAGGGGGAGCAGCCATGGATTTCCTGCTGCGGTATTTGTTTGCTTCAGAGCATAGTTTGTAGTGTCGAATTAAACCTTTTCAGGACTGATTAAAACCTTAATTATCTTCGAGGTTTCGTCTTTCGCTTTGCAGCCGTGTGGCAGCTCCAATCGGCTAGACCGCTTCTTCTGAAGGGTCCCAGATTTGAAATCTGAGAACCATATGAGAGCTAGTAAGGAGGTTGGGATTTTCCCTTCACTTTGAACTTCTTCATTTTCTCTGCTGAACTATGAGCCTATTTGCAAACCTCGAGGTAATGGGAAAAGCATGATGGAAATGTGGTGATTACCTCCAGTATGAAGCACTCCGATCTCTGGATTTGCCACTTTTTTTCGATGCAGTTAAACTCTTGATTTCAGAGACCATTAATACTATAATTCGCTGATGTATTTGTTTAGTGTGTATTCAAATCGCTAGTGCTGGTGTTCTCTGGACTGTACTAGGCCAAACTCCCGATTCTGCCTGTAGAGACTGAGCTTGAAAGGAGTTGGTAGGCAGCTTGATGAGCTCACAGAATCGTTGAGTGGCAGAGAGACAGCACAGCCCAGATTTTCTCCCCTGCCCCTCAGGGATCTGCTGCCACGCTCGCTCGCTCGCTCAGTCACACGCGAAGACAGCTCGTAGGGTGCTTTCTGTCACTAAGCATAGTTCATGTGATTCCACTTAACTTCATGTAATTCTTTCTTTTTATTTTGTGCTTATGTGTTGATTTGACATCGAATGTGGAATCTTTCTTTGGAAGTGATATAAATCTAGTGAGTGTTTTAAACACCTTCCTCTCTCGTTATAAATGTATAAATTATAGAAAATGTGGAAATGTTATAGATAAAATACAAATTATTCAGATTATATAGAAATAACCAATTGCTATTAACTTTTAGTCTTATAAACTTCTAATCTTTTAATTATCTTTTGTATATATAGTATATTTAAAATGCTTAAGGCTCTCCCCAAAGCATTTTTTTAAAAAGAGATACATTAAAAGAGAACTCTGTTCTCAAGGTTTCCAGAGAATAGTTTGTGTAACACAAAAAGCAAAGAGGTAGGTCACTGGAAATACTTGCCTGCCATTAATAGAGATCAGATATTACAGAAGGAATAGGACAAGGATCTTACATTGTAGTTATAAATACCCAAGTATGGCACTGTTGAAATCAAAGAATGTCTGATTTTCTACATAAATTCATTTTTTTCTAACTGTAGACAGTTTTTAAAAATCAAAGGAAAAAATCTGTTTCACCACTTAAACTTTAAAAAGTTTAAATTTTATTTTCTTCAAAAGAGATAGACAGAGGGACACAGAGATCTTTTATCTGCTGGTCACTCCCCAAAATGCCCACAACGGTTGAGCCTGGCCAGGCTGAAGCCAGGAGCCAGGAACTCAATGTAGGTCACCCACGTGGGTGGGAGGGACCCAAGCTGTTGAGTATCACCTGCTGCTTCCTAAGGTATGCATTGGCAGGAAGCTAAAGTCAGGCAGAGCTGAGACTTGAGTGTAGGCACTTCTGTATGGGATGTGGGCAATACAAATGGAGTCAAACCCATGCCCTAAGGGATAGAACTAGTTTCACTTGGAACTATTCAATGAAATTCATTTCTCTGGTTGCCATATTCACAGATAATAAGTATATTGTGGTTGCATTTTGGATAACACTTTCTGAAGGATTAAAGAGATATTGAATCCAGGTAAAGGACTTTGTGAATATAGATGTCTTGATCAGACATTGTAATTTAAAAAAAAATCATTTATTTTTGCTTTATTTGAAAGGTAGAAAGAGAGAGAGAGAGAGAGAGAGAGAGAGAGAGAGAGATTTCTATCCACTGGTCCACTCCCCAAGTGCCCCAAGCAGCCAGGACTGGGACAGGTTGAAGCCAGGAGCCTCAAACTCAATCCAGGGCTCCTGTGTGTGTGACAGAGCCATTATCTCTTGCCTCCAAGGAAATGTATTGTTTGGAAGCTGGATTGGAACGCAGGGAGCTGGGACTTGAACCAGGTCTTCTGATACAGGATATGGAAAATTCCAAGCAGCATCCTAACTGCTGCACCAAACACCAGTCCCTAGAATTTTTTTTTTTTTTTTGATAGGCAGAATTAGACAGTGAGAGAGAGAGACAGAGAGAAAGGTCTTCCTTTTCTGTTGGTTCACCCCCAAAATGGCCACGACGGCCGGTGTGCTGCGCCGATCCAAAACCAGGAGCCAGGCGCTTCCTCCTGGTCTCCCATGTGGGTGCAGGGCCCAAGGACGTGGGCCATCCTCCACTGCCTTTCCGGGCCTCAGCAGAGAGCTGGCCTGGAAGAGGTGCAACCGGGACTAGAACCTGGGGTGCCAGCGCTGCAGGTGGAGGATTAGCCAAGTGAGCCGCGGCGCTGGCCCTAGACATCTTTTTAAAGAACTATCAGTAAAAATCAAGTCTCCTTTGAGAAACTAATTTAAGCTAATCTGAGTACTGTCAAATCTGTTTTTAAGTAATATTTTTCTGCAATGTAAATGGGCACAGGGAAACTTTATATCAGTATTATTGTCTCTCCTGTCTGCCATTTTGCATGATTCAAAGCATTTTGGCAGATTCTGTTATCAAAGCATGGTTTTTTTTTTTTGTAAAGGAAAGAGTTTATTGGGGGAAACACGGCAGACTGGAGGAAAGGGGCGAAGAGGAGAGTGTGAGAGAGAGAGAGAGAGAGGAAGAGAGAGAGGCACGTGTTCAGCAACAGTCTGTTTGTTTTTTTGTTTCTTTTTTTTAAAATTTATTTGTCAGGTAGAGTTATAGACAGTGAGAAAGAGAGAGACAGAGAGAAAGGTCTTCCTTCCGTTGGTTCACTCCCCAAAGGGCCGCTACGGCTGGTGCTGGCTGATCCGAAGCTAGGAGCCAGGTGCTTCTCCTGGTCTCCCATGTGGGTACAGGGGCCCAAGCACCTGGGCCATCCTCCACTGCCCTCCCAGGCCACAGCAGAGAGCTGGACTGGAAAAAGAGCAACTGGGACTAGAACCCAGCACCCATATGGGATGTTGGCGCCACAGGCGGAGGATTAACCAAGTGAGCCATGGCGCTGGCCTCAGGAACAGGTCTTTTTAAAACCTGTGGGCAGGGGAGTAGGAGCAGCAAATCCCATTTAGGATGGGGGTGGGGCTGACACCGGTGGTTGGGCCATGTGGCCATCTGGCTTCCAACAGTGGTGGCGGGGGCTAGAACCTAGGATGGTGTCAGGGTATAGATCGCGCCATAGATAAGACTGTGCCATTTTAATAACATTCCCCCCTTTTGTTTTTTATAAAGCAGGAGTTGTATGGGGTTACATTAGTCCCAAAAGTCCAGGACGGGTAGAGGGATGATGATCTGTCTTTAGAGCTACTTCCTGCTGATGTGGGGCGATGAGGCACTCTTCGCTGGCACGGGGCAAAACGCATGGTCTTCTTTATGGGCAGGGGAAGTGGAATCTGTAAGTGGGACCCAGTCAGTACTTGTTTAACTGCATTGGATGTTTAAAATTAGACTTTGTCAAGTCATTGGACAGTAGCATTTCTTAAGTAAATATTAGTGAAAAACAACGAACTGAGATCACTCTTACCAATTTATATTTCTGAAACAGATGTCTGAGTATAAAAAGGATGAAGACAGTGGGACAAGTGCTTCAGTAAGTAAAGGTGAGAGCCAGTGCGTGTTTGGTGTTAGCAGTGACGAGAGAGCTGTGTGCTGAATGTAGAAAGCAAACAGTAGATGGGAGTGGCCAAGGGTGTTAGAAGGCCTCTCTGTACCAGCAGAGGCCCATTGGCTTCTTTCTAGTGCAGAAGGACAGCTTGGCTGCTTTGGCAGAGCCACAGAGCTATGGACGACTGGTACGTAGGGCTCAAGCTGTCTTTTTCCTCAGCATTCTCCCTTCATTTGTCTTGGCCTTTGCATACTTTCATTGTTAGTGCTGTCACAGGACGGTAAGCTGGATGTGACATCTTTTTCAGTGACCTCTATGCAGTAGTTCACTGGTAAATGTTTGACAACTGAATCTCCAAAAATGTGTGTGTATACATGTTTATTAGAAATTTTATTGATTTAAAGGATATATATCACAAATTCACATATGATGAAATACATGGTACTCTTTCTGTTAAATTCCATACAGAGAATGGATTTACACAAAATACTCTTTGATTTTGCTGGATTCTAGCATCTTTAACCAAACCATGCCTGTAATTGATGAACAAGTACAATTCTAGTATGAATGTTATTTTCCCTTTAAGTTAAGGAGTAAAATGAAAGTGAACTAGAAGATGTATGTTGGAACTTAACTTGGTAGTTAGTGATGCAAGTGACTTCTTTGGTGAAACAGATAATAGTTTTAGAATACTAGAAGAATATTTCATTTTTGGTCCTATTCCCAGTGGGATGGCAATAGTCATGACACTGAAATATAATCTATACTGGTAACAGGTTCTCCATCACTTTCTTAAGTGTAGACAATCAAGAAAACCAATAATCAAGCCCTGATCTTTAAAGTTGGTTGATTTTCTTGATATAAAAACTCTCCCATGGCTGGCGCCGCGGCTCAATAGGCTAATCCTCCGCCTAGCGGCGCAGGCACACCGGGTTCTAGTCCCAGTCGGGGCGCCGGATTCTGTCCTGGTTGCCCCTCTTCCAGGCCAGCTCTCTGCTGTGGCCCGGGAGTGCAGTGGAGGATGGCCCAGGTGCTTGGGCCCTGCACCCCATGGGAGACCAGGAGAAGCACCTGGCTCCTGCCATCGGATCAGCGTGGTGCGCCGGCCGCAGCGCGCCGGCCCTGGCGGCCATTGGAGGGTGAACCAACGGCAAAAGGAAGACCTTTTTCTCTGTCTCTCTCTCCCACTGTCCACTCTGCCTGTCAAAAACAAAACAAAACAAAAAAAACCTCTCCCCAAAGTGATTTCAGGCTTGCCAACATGATCTCACTGAACATTAACTTGGGAAGAAATGCACAGTAGTACACTCTTACACATTATTCCTTCCCTTCCCTTCCCTTCCCTTCCCTTCCCTTCCCTTCCCTTCCCTTCCCTTCCCTTCCCTTCCCTTCCCTTCCCTTCCCTTCCCTTCCCTTCCCTTCCCTTCCCTTCTCTTCCCTTCCCTTCCCTTCCCGACAGGCAGAGTTAGACAGTGAGAGAGAGACAGAGAGAAAGGTCTTCCTTCCATTGTTTCACCCCACAAATGGCTGCTACGGCCGGCGTGTTGCGCTGATCCGAAGCCAGGAGCCAGGTGCTTCCTCCTAGTCTCCCATGCAGGTGCAGGGCCCAAGGATTTGGGCCATTCTCCACTGCACTCCCGGGCCGCAGCAGAGAGCTGGACTGGAAGAGGAGCAATCAGGACAGAACCGGCACCCCAACTGGGACTAGAACCCCGGGGTGCCGGTGCTGCAGGCGGAGGATTAACCTAGGGAGCCACGGCGCCAGCCTCTTACACATTATTTCTAACATTCAGATACAACAGATATAAATAACTGCAAGAGCACACAGAATACTAAAATGTAGTAAGATAATTAGGAAGTAATGGATTTCAAATATTCAGTAATATTTTTTCGCAAATTGATTTAATTGTAAGTCTGCATAATTTAATTTTTAGTAATGGTCGTGTTTAATAATCTCATAAAATTCCTGAAAGTTTATCACCTCGTGTGAGCTGGTGCATCAACTCTAGCACACTGCCATACAAAGGAAAAGTTCTTCTTAGTTCCTGCTACCCAAATCACGGTCATATTTACGCTTGAATTTTTAAATCTTCAAGGTAAATCCGGAAAACTCTGGAGACCTTTTCCCTCCATCTTAGATTTGGGGTCCACACAACTGTAGTCATCTCTCTGACCCCCCTGCTCCGTTGGAGAGAATGTATCACACTGGAAGATCAGTCAGCTGCCAACACTTGCAAATGACCACAGGAAGGTGGTAGCTTAACAACTGGCCAGTAAGAGTGAGCCCACACATACCATAGCCTGCCTTAGGGGATGTGAAGCTATGGTAACCAATGATGTGCCTAACTTGTTGCTTTGTTCTGTTGATTGTTAGCAAGCAAAGATCCTTACTATAAGCGGCAAAACAAAGATGGTCCCTGGGACTCTTCAGAAACGATGAAGAAACCAAAGCACAGCCAGTTCACCCCTGTAACTGACTCAGAAGTGGCTTTGATCAATGCCTATCTTGAACAAAAGCGAGCCAAGCTCCATTTTCAGTTCAACCAAGTGAATCAGAACCATCGTGATAGCGACACCAGTGAGTGCGACACTGAAGAGTCTAACTCGGGAGCCTCCTCATGGAAGGAGAGTGAAAGTGAACACCAGCCATCACCAGCCAGTGTTATGAGGAGAAAAATAGCACAGAGGCAAAGGAGTCTGGTTAGTTACCAAATTCGGGAGAGGCCCTGCCTCCACTGCAAGGCCATGAGGACCAATGAATGGCTGACACGCCATTTCCTACAAAACACTTCGATAGCAACCCCCATGAAGGGAGATACTCAAGAGGATACGTCTACCCCTGAAATTAACACAAAATTCAGTAAATTTTGAATTCTATCAGATCCTTATCTTACTGGAAGCCAAATGAAAGAGATGAATAAAACATGAAAAATCACCACAGTCATAGGTGGGGAGACTTGCAATAAAGTCTCTCTGCTAACAACAAAAGCATACTTGAAACCTAAGAGGTAAAATCTTAGACAATTCCTTGTTCCAAAAAAGGCCAACAAATTTGTTCATGGCACCATTGGAACATCAAAAATCTGCTTCCACTATGATATATTTTTATTTAAAAGAGCCCAAGAGAGATATTTATGCCTTGAGTATTGTATGTATTTTATTAATGTCTATGGTACAAATATGGAAGCTCCTTGAAAATACATTGATGTTGAGAAACTATTTACATTTATTCATGGTTTGAGCATCTGGCTGAGTGCATGAATTAGGTGAAGTTGGTTGGAATAGAATTGGCCCCATTGTCTAGGTTTATATCCCCGGGTGACTCTACCATGTCCTACAAAAATCAGCTAGGGGCTGGTAGGCAAGAGGTGATTAAGAGCCTGGAATAAACTCTGATTCCTGGAATAGTCCAGGGAGGTGAGGGAGTATGACCCAGAAGGGCAGTTGGGCTGGGGGCTGTCCATAGTTGTTGGCCAAAAGGTATAGCAAATGCTAAAAATTAGTCTGATAATTGCTAAAATGACACAGAAGACTTTATTTAAGACTATTGCAATAGAGGGCATAGGGGATCTAAATGGAGCTTGGCTTCAAAAACAGCATGGGCAGGTTGGGATTTACAGCTGCAGGGAAGAACAGGGACAAGTGTTTGGCCTACATAGCAGTTATGGTACCTCTTGGGACACTAAAACCCATATCAGAGTGCCTGATTGGAGTTCCAACATACTCCCTATTCCAGTTTCCTGCTAATGTGCACCTTGGGAGGCAGCAGGTGATGACTCAAGTCCTTGAGTCCTGGCCACCCATGTGGGAGACCCAGATTGAGTTCCAGGTCCTTGGCTTCAGCCTGACTGAGCCTTGGCTATTGTGGGCATTTTGGGAGTGAACCAGCAGATGGGAGATCTTTCTTCCTTTCAAATAAATAAGATAAATGCATGAAATACATAAAAAGAGAGAATGCTGGGGTCAGTGGATTAAAAATCACTACAAGGAGACATCAAGGATACAGGGGATTCCTGCTGAACTGGCCAAACAATTCTAAAGCAAGTCAAGGACTTAAACATCAAAGGTGGAGGATGAGGAACTTGGTCAGACGTTAAGGGTGATCATATATGAAGGACTTTTGCTTAACTTACTCAGCAGGATTCTTGCTAAAACTGGTTGTAAGTGGGGTATGCGTGTGGGTTTTTGTTGAAGTGGTTTAAATGCCACTTGGGATGCCCACGTCCCATGTCGGATTGCCTGGGTTAGAGTCGCAGCCCTGCTCCTGATTCCAGCTTTCTGCTAATGCACATCCGGGGAGGCAGCATGAGATGTGCAGATACTTGGATCTCTGCCACCTATGTGGGAGACCCAGACTGAGTCCTGGCTTCAACCTGGCGCTGCCCCAGCTGTTCTGGGCATTTGGACAATGAGCCAATAGATGAAGGGTTCTCATATTCTCTCTCTCTCTCTCTGTCTTTTTGCCTTTAAAATAAATAAAATAAATTTTAGGAAACTGGTCTGGGCAGTCCAAAGTCAGGACGGAGCCAAGGTCAAGGATTAGTTGAGAAGAGGGTTCAGAGAAGCCTGACTAAAGTGTTTTAAGTGAGCATCTTTGGTGTGGAAAATCTCTCTCTTCTCTGTCTTCTCCTCTCTGTCACTTTGCCTTTCACATAAATAAATCCTTTGTAAAAAATACATCTGTTAAAAAAAAAAAAAGCAAGATTCTTTTGCCAAACCATCCAGGCATGGTTGGAACTAAGTTTTCCAGTTAAGTGGGGCCCCTGGCTGCGGGGAACTTAAGCAAGCGTTAGCAGATGGCTGGCCATCTTCAGTCGATGGCAGAACCCCAGCTGGGGTACAACCAGGCCCACATTCCAGAGGAGAGTGCTGGCTAGTGCAAGATAAGGCAGCAGGGGACTCCACGGGGCCAGAATTCAAAGAAGGGCTTAAGTCTTGGGGAAGCATGTGAATATCACCTGTGGTTAAGATGTAGCCTAAGGCTGAGGACTTTTCATGGAGGTCAGGGAGGGGGCAGCAACCAGAAAGCTGAGATTTTAGGACTGGGAGTCTTTCCCTGATGAGAGCAGATTCCTTCACTGATTGTACCAGATACTTGGGAGGCAGTGTGGGATCCCCAACCCCTGGATTAGGCTACTAGAATCCAGAACATGGGTGACAGTTCTGAGCCTGTTTATGGAGACTTGTTCTGATTACCTCAGGATTGAAACAGACCTGAGGACAAAGGTGAGAAGCAGAACAACTTTGAGATTCAGCTCAAGCACCTACCTTGTCCACAAAGACTTTCCTTACTGCTTGGCACCCTCCTTCGCCTTGCTGCATCAGGCAGAACTCGCTGTGCCCCCCACCCCCGATGCCCTGGTATGCCCGGGGGAGGCTCTCTATCTCAGCTTCTTTAACGTTTTGATGAATGTACTCCTACATGCAAGTCTCTGTCCCCTGTATAAATTCATCCACCCTTAAAGATAGAGTCCATGTTTCTTTGTATCTCCGTGGCCTGGCACAGAGCCAGCAACGTGTGTGAATCCATGTACAAAAGGATTCATGAATGCAAGGGAAGTAGCTGGGCATCCAGGGGCTGCAGCCACAATTTAGTGACTAATTCTGAAATTTCCAGCCTGATGGGAACAAGAAGGCTAAATTATCCTGCTTATCGAAGTAGTAGCCCCAGCAAAAAACCAAATCCAAAATCCAGCTGTAAGTGTGGAAGAGGGGTTTAGATCTATTATCTGGCTTTGGAATTTGGGCTCTTAATTACTATGAGCTTAATTGCTATTCTCCAGAGACGGGAGATCCTGATTTCAAGGTAAGTTAACCATCGCTTCCCACACAATCATGAATGATGCCCAAACGGATACAGTCTCACCAGGGCCTACTATAAAAAGGCAGTGGATAGGTATTTATTTTCCAGATGAAAGACTGAGGGCTCTTGCTTGCACAGTTAGGATATTAGACCAATCACATATTAACTGGAGTCTTGTTAGTGTCAAATACTGCTACTCTTGCTGATTTCATCCATGGGGCTGGAAGAGACCACAGAGTGTAGGAGATGGCTTCATATAAGTAGGAATCAGGGTTGAGTGGGGGTGGGGTTTAACTAGGATAATCTCTAAGAGCATTAAATCCAAAACAGGCTAAACATTGCTGGGAGGGTATCCAAAGCCAAGGAGCGAACAGGACTGAATCAGAGGGATAAGGTAGTGAGGACAAGGTGCGGTGAGAAGCAAAAGCATGGGAGTGGACTGATGAGTGTGGTGCAGAAGTGGTGAAGTCAGAGATGGCTTCTGAAACCAGGGCTGTGGGCACACTGGTGGCTGGAAGGTGCCTTTGTGCAGAGTGCGGCTTGGGCTCTGAGGGGGAGAGCCCTGGGCTGCTTGGCAGTCCCTCTTTCTCCTCTGCCTGCTGGCAGGGGCAGTCTGGGCCTTCTTTAGTTTCCATGTCTAAAAGCTGTCGCTTCTCTGGGTGGGCTGCCTTGGGGGAAAGCATGGCATTCACAGAGGAAAGGTGTGGCCCATCCACGCAGATGAACATCAGAACTTTGCTCTGTAGCAACATCTACTTACATCAAGTACCGGAATTCTGATGAAGAACTGGGACGCAGCTCTATGGGATGCAGGGAAGAGTCCAGCTGAGATTGATGCAGCGAAGAATGAGAATATAGTTGACCTTCCATTTCCACTGGTTCCTCATCCAAGGATCAGTCAACCGCGTGTTTTTTGATCATGGTCAGAGTTAGGCACACAGAGATGGCATCACTGCTGTGAACAAGTAGAGTGATTTTTTTCTTGTCACTTCCTAAACAACATATCAGCTATTTAAATAGCCTTTACATCACATATTAATTCGAGTACTCTAGAGATAATTTAAAGAATATGGAAAGATATGTGTAGGCTATATGCAAACCCTAAGTAAGCCATTTTATGTAAGGGACTTGAGCATCCACAGGGTTTGGTATCTGTGGGAGGGTGTCTTGGAACCAATCCCCCAGGGTACCAAGGGAGGACTGCACATATACACATGTAAGAAGGGTTTGGAGAGAAATTGGGGAATGAGGAGCTGGTAACCATGGGCTACAGGGTTGGGCAGTCTCAAGCTTTGGACTAATGTTTGCCCTCCATGACTGAGGAGGGTGCGGTTTTGGTGGGAGAGGAGAAGAGCCAATAGATTAGATCTAAACCCATAACAGCAACAATGATAATGGCATTGATAATAGGATACATTTAGTGGGTGTTGATCGTATACCTTGCAGAGGGCAAGCATTTTATAAAGATTACTTATACTGAGGCTGGTGTTATGGTATAGTGGGTTAAGCCACTACCTGAAATTCTGGCATCCTAGATGAGTGTGGTTTTGAGTCCTGGCTACTCCACTTCCTGTTCAGCTCCCTGCTAATGCACCTGGGAAAGCAACAAAAGATGACCCAAGTACTTGGGCCCCTGCCACCCATATGGGAGACCCAGAGGAAGCTCCTGGTTCCTGGCTTCAGCCTAGCTCAGACCAGGCCATTGCAGTCATTTGGGGGAGTGAACCAACAGATAGAAGATCTCTCTCTCCTCTCTATATCTCTGCTTTTCAAAAATAAATAAATCCTTTTAAAAAATCATTATCTTTCATAAGCGTGCAAGAAAGGTATTATCCCAATTGGACAGATGATGACACTGAGGCCTGGGGAAATGAAGTAGAATACCCAAGGTCACACGGCTGGTAAACGTGGGGGAGCTGGGTTTTGAATCTTTTCTGACCGTAAAGATGTATTTTCCCCTCATGATCCATACTGTTAATGCAGAGCAATTAAATTAAAAAGTTGGGACACCAAAGCAAGCCAAGACCACAGAGACCAGAGAAGAACCATTAATGGAAAACCGAGCCAAGAGCCAGACGCCAGCCAAGATGGGAGCAGTGCAAGTGAGCTGGAGAGGGTTGGCCCTGCTTGGTGGAGAAGCTTTACTGCATCAGCTTGGTAGGGAAGTTCTGTCCCTGTCCCTGGTGCCAATCAACATAAGGAGGACAAGGTTATGGGGCAAAGGAAGGAGAACACTTAATCTGTTGAGAGATGGCAGTATAGCAGACTTCCAGGTCTTAATGTCTACCGCCCTGCTACCTAACAGTGTTTTGGGGTTACAAGGAAGGAGTCCTGTTAAGGGGAAATTGCAAAGAGCTGCAGGTCTGTGGTGTCAGGTGCTGCGACTTGTCACTAGATGGATGACAGCGCATTCCTTCTGTGTTTCATCATGGTGGTCCGTAAGTTGCATGGGCGGTAAGATTAGATCTGGTCTGATCTGGTTCCCCAGCTCTGGAGAGGAAGCTGAGGTAAGGAATAAGGCAATGTGTGCCTTAGCACACGGCGGGTGAGAAGCCAGCAGTCCAGGCGTGAAGCCTCAGCTTATGGGCTTTACATTTAAGTGGTGAAGAATTGTCTGCTTGTGTTACTTTGTACTGGGTTACAAGTTCACCTCAACCGCAGCTTGGACAGCCTCTAAGCAAAAAGAGGAGGATGGAGCCTTAGCTGGTGGAAATGAACTTTGCCTTGAGTGTGGAGAAATAAGAGACAGTAGGGGCGGGAGCAGTGAGACTGATGGTCAAGGCTTTGAGAGAGGAGAATGGGGAGAGGATCCAGTTTCAGAGTGGGTTACCCTGCTCCATCCACTGCACCAAGCTGGACACCAGGGAGAAAACCAGGTAGCAGTACACTTCTTCCCCACCACTGCCCTTTCTCTCATGAGAGAGCCCTAGCTGCTGACATGTTCTGGAGTCGTAGTTTCAAGCTGGCGACCCAGTACAGCATTGTCCTCTTGTTCGTGGTGTAGCTTTCCATTGTTTCCAGTTACCTGTGGTTAACCTCAAATACCACATCCTATATGTACATTGCAATAGAGAGAGATCACGGTCACATAACTTGTATTATGTTGTTATGATTATTCTATTTGAGTATGAGCTTTTATTAATACCTTACTGGTATTATAAATTCAACTTCATCACAGGCATGTATATATAAGGGAAGAACGGATGTAAAGGATTCTGTACTGTCCACAGTGTCAGGCATCTAGCAAGGATAATGGGACTACCGTAATAGTGAAATCAACTCACTGAACTGTGACTAGCATTTATTAAAAATACATAGGGGTGGATGTTTGGTGCCCACTGAAGGCATTGCTTGAGGCACCCATGTTCCTTACAGTAGTGCCTGGCTCAAGTGTCAGGCTACGCTGCTTCCCATCCAGTCTTCTGTTAATGAGCACCCTGGGAGGCAGCAGATGATGGATCAAGTTTGCGTCCCTACCACCCATGTGGGAGACCAGGATTGAGTCCTGGGCTGCTGGCTTCCAGCTGGCTCAGCCCTGGCTATCACTGCAGGCATTTGGAGAGTGAACGAATGGGCGGAAAATTTCTCTCTGACTCCCTCCCTCCTTCCCTCCCTCTTCTTTCTGTTTCTCTGTGTGTCTCTCTGTCTTCCTGTCACATAACATGAATATAGATAAGACTTTTATACTAAAAAATAGACCCCACCAGAACATCACACATGAGGGTGGGTGGTGTTTTTGTTTCAGTGTGTGTCTAACAAGTTGTAATGCGGAATGTGGTTCTTACTATGGTAAAATAAACTGCTCTAGAGTAGTTCTCTTTGCAGCTTTTCCCCGTTACTCAACTAAACCACCAATTTAGTGAAGGCAGTAGTCGCTGCACACATTTCCAGTTGTTTTATGCTAGTAATCCGTCAGCCCTCAGCCCACGCTTCAGGAGGGAACAACCGCCCAGACGGGTGAAAAGTCTGAATGGAATCATATTACTTTAAAAGGACTTCAGGTTTATTATTTTCAAATACAGTACATGGGAGCAAGCAAACCAACTGTTGCCTGGTACAGGGAGATGGGGTTTGCCTTGGTGAATAGACCAAAGTCATTTGTAATTGACATTTCAAAGAAGCCTTAGAAACAGGCCAGCCTTTGTTTAATTCATAATTACCCTGTTTGTATGTAAAAGGATACTTCTAAAGCATTTCAAAACAACTGGTTCTTTTAAGTAGATAATTATTCCCCTTGCAATCTTGTTTACACTACTCAGAACTTTAGTGAAGTCTATTTTTTCATAGATAGTATAAAGGTTAACTTCAGCCAGCCCTTCCTCAAATTATCACAAATTCCCAATTAGTGAATTCTAAACAGGGTTTTCCCTCTAACAGTATGCCACAGACTTCTATGATGTGTTCTTTATTGCTTTGAATAACATCTGACAGGTTTCCAAGTACCCGGCCACCTGGATATTCTCATTCTGTCAGGAGCATGTGCTTCAAGGGGTGGATGGGAGGGAAAGGGGGAGATGCCAATCAGGTGCAACCTCAGGGGTGGTGAAGGAAGGCAGAAGGGAGACAGCGCTCTTGTTGTTGCTTGAAGTATCTATTACTTTCCAACGGATTAGTAAATCATACACTACTTGATAGAAAGAAGAGCTGCGCTGAGTGTCTAAATTTAATAAAGCTGCACGTGAAAATAGAAAGCTGAGCTTCTCTGTATGTAGACTGGAACGTTCTTGGAGAGGCCTGGGGGTGTTGGCAGCAGAGAGACACAAATGGAATTATACTTGTCCTTTTTTGAATAACTTATTTCTCACTGTAAACTTCCACTCAGTGCACAAAAGGAAATGCATGCAATACTTTTTTAAAAGCAGACACTGTACACGCCAGGGCGTTTCTTGTATTTTTATCTTGTATTTTCTGAGCTTGGCCCCCTTCAGAGGCTGTTCCTCAGACTGCCTTGTGCTCTATAATTGTCTTTGTTTACTGGGGTGCTCTGTCGCCATGAAGTTTCATGGGTTCAAAATCTTGATTTAGCAGCGAGAAGGCCATGCAGGGAGCTGACTCTGTTACTAATTAGTATAAATCAAGAAGGGGAAGTGGGCAGATAAAAACCAGGTTCTACTGGAGAGGTCTATAGCTAGGGTTCACAAGACTGGCCAGCAGGCCAGAGGTCTGAATAAGATAGCTAAGGGCTTGGAGAAATGCCACTTAAAGCCAGAACATTTATTTTTATTTTTATTTTTTTAAAAGCAACGGCCATAGCTGAGCCAATCCGAAGCCAGGAGCCAGGAGCTTCTTCCTGGTCTCCCGTGCAGGTGCAGGGGCCCAAGGACCTGGGCCATCTTCCACTGCTGTCCCAGGCCATAGCAGAGAGCTGGATCAGAACAGGAACAGCTGGGACTTGAATCAGAGTCCATATATGATGCTGGCAGTGCAGGCTGGGGGTCTAATCCACTGCACCACAGCACCAGGCCCAAATCAGAGTATTTTTGTCTCTTTTGTCTGATTGCACTGTTTCACACTCAGAAAGGGTATGTAGTAGCCTCCACTAATGGTTTCCTTTCTTTCATTCTAGTATTTCCCAATTTTGTTCCATTGTTCCCCTCTTCCATGGCTTAGAGTTGAGTTTTCTTTGGCCGAAGCTGGTCACGCTCAATGAAAGCTCTAACGTGGGCATCTCATTCTGGGTCTCAGAGGAAGTTAGCATTCTGAGAAAAGTTTCTTCAGTCTTAAAAACCAGCAGAGAGGGGCCAGTGCTGTGGCACAGTGTGTTAAAGCCATGGCCTGCAGCACCAGCATCCCATATGGGCACTGGTTCAAATCATGGCTGCTCCACTTCCCATCCAGCTCCTTGCTAATGTGTCTGGGAAAGCAGTGGAGGATGAACCAAGTCCTTGAGCCCCTGTACCCATGTGGGAGACCCGGAAGAAGCTTCTGGCTCCTGGCTTCAGCCTGACCCAGCCCTGGTCATTGTGGCCATTTGGGGAGTGAACCAGCAGGTGGAAGATTCTCTCTCTCATCTCTAACTCTCTAACTCTGCCTTTCAAATAAATAAATAAATAAATAAATCTTAAAACAAAAAAGCAGCAAAGAGGAGAAACAGTCCCTTTCTTGTTCGTGATGACTGGAACTGTGATAGCTGGCTCATCTCCATGAAGGCATTAGTCTGAATATGATAAAGGAGAAACATGGGACAGACTGGTTCCTGAGCTGCTGAATTAACAAATTTGGGAAATGTCCTATTGTTGGACTTCTGGCTGGATAAGACTGATGTGGGCAGTTGTTGCTCCCCCGTTCGCGGAGGAACGACACAGGACCCTGCACTGTTCTTTTGTCTGCTCGGCCCTTCGCGGGTTTGCTGCTGGTCCTTCCCGGGTTGGCTTCCAATCCCTCCACCTCCGTGGAGGGGCGGCTCCCCCTGCCACTTTCCCCACTTCCGCAGGGGAGCGGCACACCGCTGGCCGGCTCTCTCGGGGGCTGCACAGGTGTTCCTTCAGATAGATGTTCCCCTTAGATGTTCCTGGTGGATGTTGTCTCTCTCCTCCTTTATAGTCCTCTTCCACCAATCCCAACTCTGCTACCCACACGCCGAGTACGCTGCTCTCCTCCAATCAGGAGCAAGATCAGCTCCTGCAGCTCATCAGTCAAATTGGCGAGAGGCAGCTGTGTAGAAGTTGTTTACTCCTCTCCCAGCACCATATTGTGGGAGAGCAGATGCATAGAATAAGTCTTAATTCCAGTAACTTAGTCTAGTCCGAGTTGCTCCCCACAGGCGGTGAATATATTAATTTTTGATCTAGGTTCTTGTCTCCCATGGAGATGGAGGTACTAACTGGAGACTGGTGTTGTGTGCAGATAGGAGCAGAGTTTATCTGGCAGTGGAGGAATCATCACATTCACATGTGAACGTGGGCCTCCCTGCACAGAGGAGTACCCAACGTGAGTGGGTCAAAGAATTGCCCATAAACTGGAGAGAAAAGGAAAACCAAAATCGGTACCTATAACTGGGAAGGTCCCTCTGAGATGGATTGGTGTGGGAGAGGGAAAAGTGCGGCCCAGCTCTGTGGTGGAGAGGGGCATGTCCGAGTGCTCACCTGTGGAGAGGGATCTTAGTATGGGCCTTGGTCCTGGAGGTGACAGGTGCATCCTGGGAAGGTGGGTGCAGCAAATTGACAGTTAAAGAGACAGCATCATTTTGCAGGGATTGCGTTCCAGCTCCTCACAGCTAGCTAGCTTCCTGCCTGTTTATCCACATCAGGATGATTCTCCTGACTGTTCAAGCATTGTAAGCTAGTTTTCCTGCCACTTGCAGCTGATACAGGTCTTAATCATCTTACCCCCTGTAATTCCAGAGTGGCTCCTTTTACCTAGAAAGCATCCCATAATGCCCAAGTTACTGGAGAAATAGGCACATGTACAGTTACCTTTGGTCTCCACAACACATAGGTTCCAGGACCCTCAAGGATCCCAAAGTCCATGGATACTTGAGTCCTTTATTTTAAATGGTGAGTATTTGCACAGAACCTATACATGTTCATATAGATGTATATATATTTATACACATATGTATATTTGAGAGATAGAGACAGTATCATACCTTGGCACTTTAACATGTGATGCGAGTAAACCAGCTGCTAGGCTCCACATCTGCCTCCTCCCTCACACACTTCAAATCCTCTTTAGATTACTTACAATACCTTAGTTGTTAACGCTGCCTTTTTAGGGAACAATGAAAAAGTCTATGCATGTGCAGTACAGATACAGTTTTTTGGGAGGAATATTGTCTGGTCTGGTTGGGTCCTTGGATGTGGAACTTGCAGATAGAGAGGGTCCACTGCGCTCCAGGTGGGGCCTGGAGCCCTGCCGTAGTGACAATGATGGGGAGAGCTATCAATAGCTGAGAAAGGTTTTTATGGATGTCTTGATCCTCTTGTGTCGATTGCTGTCGCTCCCCCTCTTCGTGGAGGAACGACACTGAACCCTGCCTAGGCTTCATATCCGAGTCACGGCACCATTATGTCGCTCCCCGTCTTCGTGGAGGAAAGACACTAAACCCTGCCTAGGCTTCATATCCGAGTCACGGCACCATTATGTCGCTCCCCCTCTTCGTGGAGGAACGACACAGGACCCTGCACTGTTCTTTCCTCTGCTCGGCCCTCCCCGGGTTTGCTGCTGGTTCTTCCCGGGTTGGCTACCGTCCCTTCCACCTCTGTGGAAGGGCGGTTCCCCCTGCCACTTTCCCCACTTCCGTGGGGGAGCGGCACACCGCTGGCCGGCTCTCTCGGGGGCTGCACAGGTGTTCCCTCAGATGTTCCCCTTAGATGTTCCTGGTGCATGTTGTCTCTCTCCTCCTTTATAGTCCTCTTCCACCAATCCCAACTCTGCTACCCACACGCCGAGTACGCTGCTCTCCTCCAACCAGGAGCAGGTCCTGCTGCTTATTGGTTGAACTGGAGGCAGCTGAGTAGAAGCTGTTTCCTCCTCTCCCAGCGCCATATTGTGGGAGAGCAGATGCATAGAATAAGTCTTAATTCCAGTAACTTAGTCTAGTCCGAGTTGCTCCCCACAGATTGCCCCATCTCTTTTCTTTCCACCGAGCCTCTTCTTTCTCCAGTTCTCGTGAATATTGGTACGAGGTGACCCCACCCACTCCCACTCAGCTTCACCTTGACCAGACACTGATGGCAGTAGAATTTTCTTCCAGTCTGACTCCCTTCCTGAGAATTTGGAGTTGGAGCCAGAACAAAAAGCCCAGTCTTTCCCTGGGTGAGTGGACCTAGAGCAGGGGCCACATGTCCCTCCCTGCAGATTGGAAATGAGTGGAGGCAGACTGTAACTGAAAGGAGACAATGAAACAGAGGGGAAGAGAGACATGAAATGGGAAGTCCTGATGGTTTTCAAATCCCTGCTCCCAGGTCCTTCCTAAGGCCCATCTGCTCACCTTCTCCTAGGCACGCTGAGTGTCACCAGCAGATTCTTATAATCAATCCCCTCTTTTGCTATGCTAGCTCAAATGGGGATCTATGAGTGTTCCAGGAAACCAAAGAATCCTTACAGCAGCGATGGTGTTTAACAACTGGTACGAGTTTAACAAGTGGCTCTGATTTCGTAGCACTTGCTGAATCCCATGATGTGGATACCCCTATTGCTTATCCTAAGCTAGAGTGGCATCACTGAACATGGGCTGGGAAGACACGGGTGTGTTGGCTCTGGGGAGCTGGTCTGGATAGCTGCAGCCTGCCCTTGCCTAAGGATCATGGCACCCAACCCACTTCTCAGTTACACAGGAGGTTCAGGGACATCCATGTGTGGCTGCCTAGTTAGGAATTCCAGTACAACATCTTTTAATTAGTTTCAAATGTGCAGAGTCTTGCGGCTCAGCCAGTAGAGGAAGTAGGATTAAGCTTTTAAATCATATTGAACTTTTTTGTCCAAGAATGCACTTGTATGTGTTAGGAGGTGGATGAGTGGGTAAAGAATTTGGACAGGAGAAGGGAAAGAACTGGGCTATGTGGAAGAAGGTGACCCCTGGGAAGACGGGCCCCAGGCCTCCACAGAGTGGAGAGGACCATGTTTCCCAGGTGGGCAGGGGCATTTGGCCACCTGGGACCCCAGGCCACCACACCAACAAAGGACTACATCAGAGTCCTGTGGCTGACAGGAGAGCCCTGAGGAGGAGAGGGGATGGGGAAAGACGGGGTCTGGGCTTTAGGGAGCCCATTCCAGTCACCTCCACACCCAGGCTCCTCTGATGGAAGAGCAGATCTTCATACGAATGCCTCAAAAGTGGAAGCCAACCTCAGGTTTGAGACTAGCCTGAAAGGTCTTCCCTCTGTGACATTTCTGCCCCGCAGCTCAGGCCCCTGTTGTAGCTGACCACATATTCTTGTAATGGGTACTGGCCCCTCCTCTCGTGTGTTTGATGTTCAAGTAACCAGAGTAATGTACATTACACAGCAACAGAGTGAAACTCACAGAGTTAGGATATCTGTACATGAGCTCATGGACAAACATTTCAAGTAACTGCATTGTTTAATTTCAACAGCAATATCTGTGCACACTGGTGTTTGTATATCTGTTTGAATATTTGGGCCTTGGCATTTATACATGGAAAAATGAATGTGCTGTGTTACTGATAAGAGTAAATCTTATAAACTTAGTTCAGTTGAGACAAAGCTGGAAATCATTAGACTTGCTGGCCGGGGTGCATTTTAACACCAATCTCATATTTAGACTTAAGCCTGTTGATTCTGTTCATTTGTGAAAAAAGAAACTGTCAAAATTAAAGAATACACATAAAATGCTTGAAAAATATATTCTAGGAGAATATATCTATCTGAAAGTTGGTGTGGACTTATCCCTTACATAAAAATTAATTCCAGATGGAACAAAATTGAGAAATAAAGCAAGGAAATCATAAATGTACTAGAAAAAATATAGTAAAAAATTTCCTAATCTCACACAAAAGTAGGCAAGTCTTTTCCAAGCATAATATAAATAAAATCCAGAAGCCTTAACAAAAGGGTTGATACTTGGACTGGATAAAAATATTTAAATCTCTGTAGATAGAGAAAAAACACTTAGTAAGCAAAATAAAAAGAGGAACTGGGGAAAATTTTGGAGCACAAAATTAGGGCAAGCCTTAATTTCTCTGATATATAAAAAGCTTTAGCAGTAAGTTAAAGCCAAATAAATTAGTAGAAAAGTAGTCATAACTTAGGAACACAAAGTTCACAGAGGAGAAATCCCCAATGACTAACAAATACATTATAAAGATACTTGACTTCATAAAGAAATGTGAAGTAAAACAGCAAAGTATATTTCTGGTTTTAGATACATGTAGATTCAATTATTGATGATATTAATATGGGAAAAATATGGAAAGAAGCCCTTTCAAAAGCAATTTTGGTGGGAAAGAAAACTATTTTAGTTTCCTTGGAGGGTAATCTGGAAATATTAAAAAGAAAAATGCTCACGTAGTGTAACCCAACAATGTCATTGTTAATAATTTATCTAACAGAAATATCCTATCAGATGCACAAAAAAATAGACACAGACCTAAGAATATTCACTTCAATATTGTCTATGTTTAGATTTCCAGGATCCTGGAATCTGCTTCTTTTTTTTTTGACAAGCAGAGTGGACAGTGAGAGAGAGAGAGACAGAGAGAAAGGTCTTCCTTTTGCCGTTGGTTCACCCTCCAATGGCCGCCGCTGCAGCCGGCGCACTGCGCTGATCCGATGGCAGGAGCCAGGTACTTCTCCTGGTCTCCCATGGGGTGCAGGGCCCAAGCACTTGGGCCATCCTCCACTGCACTCCTGGGGCACAGCAGAGAGCTGGCCTGGAAGAGGGGCAACCGGGACAGAATCCAGCGCCCCGACCGGGACTAGAACCCGGTGTGCCGGTGCTGCAAGGCGGAGGATTAGCCTAGTGAGCCGCGGTGCCGGCTGGAATCTGCTTCTTAAAAATGACATTTTTTAAAGATTTATTTATTTGAAAGAGTTACACAGAGAGAGAAGGAGAGGCAGAGACAGAGAGAGAGAGAGAGAGAGAGAGAGAGAGAGAGACATCTTCCATCTGCTGGTTCATTCCCCAAATGGCTACAATGGCTGGAGCTGTGCCGATCTAAAGCCAGGAGCTAGGAGCTTCTTCCAGGTCTCCCGCGTGGGTGCAGGGGCCCAAGGACTTGGGCCATCTTCTACTGCTATTCCAGGCCATGGCAGAGAGCTGGATGGGAAGTGGAGCAGCCAGGACTTGAACCAGTGCCCATATGGGATGCCGGCACTGCAGGCAGCAGCTTAACCTGCTATATCACAGCGCCGGGCCCAAAAATGTCATTTTTAATGTGCTGTTTTTTGATTAGAAATATCCATCCACATTGTGTAAGAAATTAAAATAACATCATTACGTTAACATAAAAAGAAAAATTTATCCCAAAGGTGATTACTACTAATAGTCACATGTATATCATCTCTAGACCATTTTTGTATGATAATCTACTTTCCAAATTTAGGAGCCAAAAGGATTCACATAAATATTTTGAGAAATATTTTTCTTTGTCCAAATTCTTCATATTTGGCATTCAAAAGTTAGAAGGAGGGGCCGGCACTGTGGCCTAGCCGGCTAAGCCTCCGCCTGCAGCACCAGCAGCCCATATAGGAGCTGATTTGTGTCCCAGCTGCTCCTCTTCTGATCCAGCTCTCTGCTATGGCCTGGGAAAGCAACAGAAGATGGCCCAGGTGCTTGGACCCCCCTATACACGCATGGGAGATCTGGAAGAAGCTCCTGGTTCTTGTTTTCCGATTGGCCCATTGCAGCCATTTAGGGAGTGAACCAGCAGATGGCAAATTTCTCTTTCTTCCGGTCTGTAACGCTACCTCTCAAATAAATAAATGCATTTTTTAAAAAAGCTAAAGTTAGAAGGAAACTCTCTGAATTCCCTACCTAAAGCTTAACTCTTGCTGTCTCAGTTTAGAAATATATTTGGGGGAACAGGCAGTGAAGGCTAGCAGTTAAGATGTCCGTGTCCCACGTTGGAGTGTCAAGGTTTGTTTCCTGGTTTCCTGCCGGTGCAGCCCTGGGAGTCAGTGGTGATGGCTCAAGTCGTTGAGTTCCTGCCACCCATGTGGGAGACCTGGACTGAATTTCCGTCTCTCAGCTTTGGTCCCAGTTGGGAGCTGCTGCAGGCATTTGGGGACCAGTGGATGGGAGCGCTCTCTGTCCCTCCCTGCCCCATTTGTCTCTCTTTCTCTCTGCTTCTAATATACATAAATGATTTTTTAAAGAAATAAATTGGGATAGCCAGGAATAATTCTACAAATATTTTCTTACCACAATTAAACTGTAACATACACTATTCAAAAACTTGCCTTTTAAAGCATATACATATAGTTTAGAACCCTTCCTTGCCAGTTGATAAAAATATTTCTCAGGCAGAATTCCCATCTACTGGTTTTCTCTTCAGATTTCTGCAACAGCCAGGGAGAATGGCCAAAGCAAAGGACCAGGAGCTCAAGCCGGGTGTCTCCCATGGATGGCAGGTGCTCCAACACTGGAACCATCACGTGCTGCCTCTCAGCGTCTGCACGGACAGGAACCTGGACTTGGGAGCAGAGTTGGCACTTAGGGATGGAAGGAAGGCATCCCAAATGGTGTCTGAACTGCCAGGCCAAACATACACCCTATCTCATTTATTTTTTCTTTTAATTTTTTGAAGATTTATTCATTTCTTATTTGGAGAGAGAGACAGAGATTTTCCATCTGCTGCTTTACTCTCCAAATGCTCTTCAACAGCCAGGGTTGGACAAGGCCAAAGTCCGGAGCCAGGAACTCCATCCTGGTCACCCACGTGGGTGGCAGGAACCAGAGTACTTGGGCCGTCATGTGTTGCCTCCCAGGTGCATTGGCAGGAAGTGTGATCAGAAACAGGGTATCCAGGACTCAGACTGGTACTCTGATACGGAATGTGGGCATCTTAAGCAGTGGCTTAACCCTGTACCACAATGCCCTCTCCTCATTTTCTTTTAGTATTTTTTTAGAGATTTATTTATTTGAAAGGCAGAGCGACACACACACACACACATACACACACACAGATCTTCCATTTGCTGCTTCACTTCCCAAATGGCTGCAACAGCCATGGCTGGGCCAGCTGAAACCAAAAGCCAGGAACTCCATCCTGGTCTCCCGCATGTGTGGTAGGAGCAGGTATTTTGGGCCATCCTGCACTGCCTTCCCAGGCAAATTAGCAAGGAGCTGGATTGGAAGTGGAGCAGTCAGGTCTTGAACAAGCATTCCTATTTGGGATGCCAGTGTTGCAAGAGGTGGCTTAACCCACAGCCACAATGCCAGCTCCCTAGCCATTTTTTATGCTATATTTTTTAGCAATTTTGTTCATGTTTTCAGTATGAGAATATTATTTAGAAGGTATTGTCAAAGAACAAAATTTCTTTCTTTCTTTCCTTTTTTTTTTTTTCGACAGGCAGAGTGGACAGTGAGAGAGACAGACAGAGAGAAAGGTCTTCCTTTGCCGTTGGTTCACCCTCCAGTGGCAGCCGTGGCTGGCGCGCCATGGCCGGTGCATCGCGTTGATCCGAAGGCAGGAGCCAGGTGCTTCTCCTGGTCTCACATGGGGTGCAGGGCCCAAGGACTTGGGCCATCCTCCACTGCACTCCCTGGCCACAGCAGAGAGCTGGCCTGGAAGAGGGGCAACCGGGACAGAATCCGGTGCCCCAACTGGGACTAGAACCGGGTGTGCGGGCGCCGCAGGCGGAGGATTAGCCTATTGAGCCGTAAAGAACAAAATTTCAACAAATTGACTCTAAAAATATAATTTTATTAACAATCCATGCATTGGGCAGCATCCCATCTACAAAACAGTTGTTTCATTGAGCTAAGCGGATGGGCTGGCATTGTGGCGTAGTTGGTGAAGGACACTGGCATCCCATATGGGCATCAGTTCAAGTCCTGGCTGCTCCGCTTCCGATCCAGCTCCCTGCTGATATGCCTGCTAATAAGATGGCCCAAGTGTTTGGGCCCCTGCACTCAAGCGGGAGACCCAGAGGAAGCTCCTAGTTTTGGTCTGGCCCAGTCCTGGCTGTTGTGGCCATTTGGGGAGTGAATCAGTGAATGGAAGGTTTCTTTCTCTGTCCCCCTGTCCCCGACCCTGCCTTTCAAATAAATTTTTTTAAACATTTTAAAAAATGAGCTGAGCAGAGTGAGTGGGTGTGTTTTATAGGCAGAAAAAGGCCTAAGAAAGCAGAGGTAAGGAGCACAATGCAAATTGGTCACCTCAAAGCTGCTTTCCTCACAGGGCTAAAGCAGAGGGGGCTACCTTGTCAGGCTACTGGGATTGACTGTGCCTCTTTCTATTAGCTGCTGTGGATTGCATGTTTTTTGGAAAATGGATGTATTTCTGAATTCAGTTAGATGACATGGCCTCTGAAATGAGGGATTCCATCTGATCTGTTGAACCTTGGCATTTAGTCTAAGACAATAGCCTCCAGACATAAGTTTTATTTAGCAGTGTGTGCCTGAATGCTCTTTGTCAAAGACTGAAATAGTGAGGGGTCGGTGTGGTGGTGTAGCAGGTTGGTCAGCTGCCTGCAACTCCAGCATCCTGTGCGGGCACTGGTTCAAGTCCTGGCTACTCCATTTCCAGTCCAGCTCCCTGCTCATGGCCTGGGAAAGCAGTGGCGAATGGCCCGAGTACCTGGATCCCTGCCACCCACGTGGGAGACCTGATAGAAGCTCCTGACTCCTGGCTTTGGCCTGGCCCAGCCTCAGCCATTGTAGTCATCTGGGGATTGGAACAGTAGATGGAAGATCTTGCTCTCCCTCTGTCTCTCTTGCTCTCTCTGTAACTCTGACTTTCAAATAAATGGATGGATCTTTAAAAAAAAAATAGTGAAAATTTTGAGGCCATAAAGAAGGATTGGTTTTATACTCCATTATGGTTATACTCCAGTACAGTATAATCCTCACTTAGAAAAATAATACATAGGGGCCAGTGCTGTGGCCTAGAAGGTTAAACTGCTGCCTGCAGTGCTGGAATCCATATGGGCCCGGTTCCAGTCCCGGCTGCTCCACTCCAGATCCAGCTCCCTGCTAATGTGCCTGGGAAAGCAGTGGAGGATGGCCCAAATGCTTGGGCCCCTGTACTAACCTGGGACAACCAGAGGAAGCTTCTGGCTCCTGGCTTAGGCCTGGCCCAGCCCTGGCCATTACAGCATTTGGGGAAGGAAGCCAGCAGATGGAAGATTCTGTATGTGTGTGTGTTTGTGTGTGTTCTTCTCTCTTTATATTTCTCTTTCAAATAAGTAAATAAGCCTTAATAAAAAGAAAATAATATATGAAATAGTCTATATATGATACATATTTTTAAGATTTATTTGAAAAACAGAGTTACAGAGAGACAGAGGCAGTGAGAGAGAGAGAGAGAGAGAGATCTTCCATCCATTGGTTCACTCCCCAAATGGCCGCAATGGCCGAAGCTATACCGATCCAAAGCCAGGAGCCAGGAGCTTCTTCTGGGTCTCCCACGTGGGTGCAGGGGCCCAAGGACTTAGACCATCTTCCACTGCTTTCCCAGGCCATAGCAGAGAGCTGGATCGGAAGTGGAGCAGCTGGGTCTTGAACTGGTGCCCAAATGGGATGCCGGCACTGCAGGTGGTAGCTTTACCCGCTATGCCACAGTGCTGGCCCCTATATGTTTTTGCAAAGATCATGCTGTTCATTGTCTCTAGGAGTGCTTTACCTTTCTATTTTTGTGATGTTTTAATTCTTTTTAAGCTGCATGAATTGCCTTTAAAATTGGGGGAAAAAAGGTTATTATTTGATATAGGTTGAAATTGAGGATTTTACCATAATTTTTAGCTCTTCAGAATTTCATCACCTGTTATATCAGGTAAGTCTTTTGTTTAATTTTTAGGCATTAACTTTTTCTGCACATTTCTATTATTATGTTTGACAATAGAATACTGTTTGTTTAGACATCATCTTTTCCTCTCTAGACCATTGCTGTCCAGTTGAAATTTACTGCTAGCCACATAATGTAATTTAGACTTTTCTGGTGACTACTTAAAAAAAGACAAACAGGTGTGATTGGTTATCATCCATTTAATTAACCAATGTATCCGAAATGTTATCATTTCTACATGTAATGTATGTAAAAATTATTTTTAAAAAAGATGTATTTATTTGAAAGGCAGAGTGACAGGGAGAGAGGGAGAGAAAGAGAGAGACAGATCACCTTCCATCTGCTGGCTCACTCCCCAAGTGACTGTAATAGCCAGGTTAGGAGCTCCGTCTGAGCCTCCCACATGGGTGGCAGGGCCCAAGCACTTGGGCCGTCCTCCACTACCTTCCTTTGCACATTAACAGGGAGCCAGACTGGAAGTGGAGCAGCCGGGACTCACACTGGCACTCCCATATGGGATTCTGGTATCACAAGCTTAACCTGCTGCATTACTGCACTGGCCACTGGATGTAAAAATTATTGATGAGATATTTTATACTCTAATTTTCTTACTAAATCTCTGTAATCTAGTAGTGTGTATTTTATACTTACAGCATATTTGAATCTGAATGGTAATTTTCAACAGTTAAAATGTTGTCCTTACCAAACAGGAAAGTTTAAAATATTTAAAGGAAAAACATTCTACAATATTTCCATTTTAAATTTGTTAAAATAAATTGAAATTAAGAATATTTTAAGTCAGTTCCCCAGTCATACACGTAGCTGGTGACTGCAGCTTGCTCCGTGCGACTACACCAGTTCCCTGGCAGTGCTGGTCTGGACCCTGAGCTCTTACCACATGAAATCTGTCTTAGTCATCTTTTTTTTTTGAGTTTAGATTTATTTATTTATTTGAAATGTAGAGTTACACAGAGAGAGAGAGAGAGAGACAGAGAGAGAGGGCTTCCATCCGCTGGTTCACTCCCCAAATGGCCTCAACGGCTGGAACTGGGCTGAGCCAAAGCCAAGAGCCAGGAGGTTCTTGCGGGTGTGCCATGTGGGTGCAGGGGCCCAGGGACTTGGGCCATCTCCTAGTGCTTTCCCAGGCCACAGCAGAGAGCTGGATTGGAAGTGCAGCAGCAGGGACTTGAACCGGCACCTGTATGGGGTGCTGGCACTGCAGGCAGTGGTTTTAGCTACTGCGCCACAGTGCTGGCCCCTGTTTTAGACATCTGTGGACTCTACAGTCATGCAGAAGGAACTCCAATCATGGTCCTGACCTGGGGTCATCTGGGTGGGAAACTGATGAAGCAGGAGAAGGGGACGCACAGGTCTTCACGCACAGTGCCGGGCAGCTCTACGTGCGTCCCCCTGAGGCAGGACAAGGAGTGCTTGTACTTGAGCTCTTTTTTTTTGCTTGGGGCTGCAAACAACGAATGATTTCAGAGTCTATTTGCTAACTTTTTTTTTTTTTTAATACATAAGAGAATGTGTGTCATGGACTTTCAGACCCAACCAACTACAAGGGCTGCTGTGGGCCAAGGCGGGAGCCCAGTGCAGGCTGGGATGCGCTGGGTCGGTGGTGGTTGTCTGCTGGGGGCAGGAGGGGGCAGCAGAGAGCTGCCAGGGTGGTAAGCTCTGGGGAACCCCAAAGGACTGGCAAATGGGAATACAGCGTGTGAGGGCAAACCCAAACCATGAACTCACAGATCAGAAGGACAACCAGATTGGAAAGTATGGAATGGGGGGTGGGGGGAACAAAACCAAGATGGGGGCCAAGGTGTAGGAAGGATGCTGAGAGCCAACAGCTCTCCACACTACTGCCATGGGGACCTGGGTTTTGTTTTTGTTTTTGTGTTTTGGTTGGTTGGTTGGTTGGTTGGTTGGTTGGTTTGCTTAAATTGCAAGCAAAATGAAGACAGTTAAAATTGTTGCTCACTGCGTAGAAGTTTTGATAAACTTATGTGACTGTATCTCTGAGTTAACTATCTGTTGTATTTCCTTCCAATATAATCATTGTTTTGAAGGCATGTTTTATTTTGTAAACTGTGTTTTATTCTTTAAAAAAGATTTTTTTTATTTGAAAGAGAGTAACACGGAGAGAGCGATAGACACACACACACACACACACACACACACACACAGAACTTTCATCCACTTGTTCACTTCCCAAATGCCCACAATAGCCTGGGATGGTTCAGGCTGAAGCCAGGAGCCTGAAACTCCATCCAGGTGTCCCGTGTGGGTAGCAGGGACACAAGCACGTGGGTTATCCTCCACTGCTTTCCCAGTGCATTAACAGGAAGCTGGATCTGAAGTAGAGTAGCCAAGATTCCAGCTAGCACTCTGATCCAGGATATAGTGTCCAATGGCGGCTTAACCCAGTGTGCCACAAAGCCCTCCCTGTAAGCTGCTTTAAAAAAACACAAAAACAAAACCTTAATGCTTTGTGAATATCGTTTCATGTCTCTAAATTTCTTAGTATTCTTAGCCACATCATTTTTTAATGGTCACCTCATCTTTAATTGATGTGGGTTTGCTCTGCCTGACTTAAAACCAACTGCCAATTGGAAGATAATCGGTTGTTTCTAATTTATTACCATTAAAATTTTTGAATTTATTTTTTCATTTTATTTGAAAGACAAGACAGAGATAAAGCAGGCAGACAGACAGAGCTCTTCCATCCTCTGGTTCACTCCCTAAATACCTACAAGAGTTGGTCCTGGGCCAGCTGAGCCGGGAGACAGGAAAGCAGGTCTCCCACATAGGTGCAGGAACCCAAGTACTTAAGCCATCATCTGCTGCCTCCCAGGGCACACACTAGCTGGAAACTGAACCCGGATGTGGAGGAGCCAGGCAGGACTAAAACCAGGCACCCCAATATAGAACGTGGACATCTCAAGGGCCAACTTAACCCTGTGTCAAACATCTGCCCCCATCGCCATTTTATTTTATTTTTATTTTATTTTATTTATTTATTTATTTTTGACAGGCAGAGTAGACAGGGAGAGAGAGAGACAGAGAGAAAGGTCTTCCTTTGCCGTTGGTTCACCCTCCAATGGCTGCCACGGCCGACGCACTGCGCTGATCCAATGGCAGGAGCCAGGTGCTTCTCCTGGTCTCCCATGGGGTGCAGGGCCCAAGCACTTGGGCCATCCTCCACTGCACTCCCTGGCCACAGCAGAGAGCTGGCCTGGAAGAGGGGCAACCGGGACAGAATCTGGCGCCCCGACCGGGACTAGAACCCGGTGTGCCGGCGCCGCATGGCGGAGGATTAGCCTAGTGAGCCACGGCACCGGCCGTCCCATCGCCATTTTAAACTCTATAAATTCTTGGTGAATTGTTGTGTGAACCCCTAATGATACCCTTAGGATAAACTCCTATAAGTAGAATGGAAGGCACAAAAATCTGTGTGTTTCTGGATTCAAATTTCTAAATCCTCCTCTTGGAAGGGCCATCACAGTTCATATCCTTCCCTTGGTGCTCACTTTCCCAAACCCTCACCAACTCTGCATAATATACACATAGTTTTAAAAAATGAACATAGCACAGTGAAAATCCCATGACCAATTAGGGAAAATAAATGGCGTCTTCTTTTTAAAAGCAGGATTTCTTTGGGATGGGTCTTTGGCACAGCAGCGGGGACACCTGCATTTCATATTGGAGTGCCTGCGTTTGAGTCTCACCCCTGCATGCAGGCCCTCAAAGGCAGCAGGTGATGGATGGCCCAAGCGTTCAAGTCCTTGCTAGCCACTTGGGAGACCTGGATTAAGTTCCTGGCTCCCAGTTTCTAAGTGGCCCAACCCTGGCCATTGTAGGCATTTGGGAAGTCAAACAGCAGTTGGAAGATCTCTGTCTCTCTGCTTTTCAAATAACTAAAAATTTAAAAAATAACATTTCTTTGACAGTACAGTTGTTGAACTTTAAAAAAAATTTGAGAGGCAGAGAAACAGACATTGACAAACAGACAGACGGACACACACACACACACACATCTCTTATTTGCTGATTTACTCCCCAAATGCCCACAATGGTTGTGGCTGGACAAGGCCAAAGCCAGGAGGTGGGAACTCAGTCTGGTAGGGGCCCAAGTCCTTGTGCTGTTTCTGCTGCCTCCCAGGGTGCACATAAGTAGGAAGCTGGAAATAAGGAGCCAGAGTAGGTAATCAAACCCAGGCTGTAGGATGCAGGCATCCAAACGGCTATGCCAAACATTTACCTCAACTTTTTGTTTTTTTTTTAATGGTTTTATCCCTGTATGTGTGTGTGTGGGCCGGGGGGGGGGGGGGGGGCGGGGGGAGAACATGCACTGCCTATTTTCTCCATTTTCTACAAAATATTTTCCTTTTTTAAAATGTGTTTTTTGAAAGGCAGAGTGACAGAAAGAGAAGGATAGATGGATGGAAAGATCTTCCAGACCGTGGTTCACTCCCCTAATACCCATTAACAACTGGGGGTAGGTCAGGCTGAAGCCAGGATCCAGGAACTCCGTCTGGATCAATCAGCTGGGTGTCAGGAACCCAAGCACTTGGGCCATCATCACCTGCTGCTTCTTGGGCCACTAGCAGGAAACTGGACTGGAAGTGGAGGAGGGACTCACTCCCTTCCAGGCACTCCCAGACGGGATGCGGGCATGAAGTGCTCTGTCACAGCTCCCACCCCTACAAGATCATTTTCTCTAAGTTTTCTAAGTGCTGTCTGCATAGAAGGATATTAACCCTTTGTAACAGGTATCACAGCTATTTTCTCTTGCACGTTGTTTGCCTTTGCATTATTTTTACATGTGTTTCCCAGAAGGTTTTATGTTTTAAATAAACTTGCTATTTTGGAATGATGTTTTTGGGAATTGTTTTAGATGTACAGAAAAGTTGCCAACATAGTACCTTGGCCCAACTTCGCCTAATGTTAACACCATACTTAATCGTGGTACATTTGTTGAAACAAAGAAATCCCTTCAGCTTTTACAGCTGCCCTGGTGTCGAGTGGCAGACGCAGGCTCCTCTGATGTCCCCCGTGCCTGTAGTGGGGAGTTCTGTCTAAAGTTTGCATGATGGAAATTGGGAGCATATTCTCCCCTACCCCCCAAATCATGATTTTGTGAATTTCCCCGTCAGAGCACTGAAGACAAATCAATCAATAACATCCAAACACATCATGAATTGGTTAATAGCACTGTAGAGCTCATCATACCAAGTCACCACGTCTGTACCCGCAAAGGCCTAACGAGCTTTGGTTTTGAAGCACTCCGGGGTCTCGGACATCCACTGCGAGACTGAAGTGGTGCTGCTTTCTCCGGGGGTCCCAGGGAGAGTCCTGGGCACCCTAGTGTTAGGCAGGCTCACCTCCTGGAGTTCAAGGGTAAGAGCGGGCAATGTGCCTTAGTCATCCTTAGAGGGAGTAACCATTAGAGCTGTTTTCCAGACAGCGGTCATCTTTCTCTGGGTGAATCCCAGGCTCCCCAGGGATAGGCTGATAAGGAAGCCTTGGGTCCCAAATGGCCTTTTCCTAGAGCCGGGTAGATTTCCCACGGATAACTGGGCGGTGCCCGGGGCTGAGGCCAGCTCCTGGTGCCTGCTCTACCCCCGAGGAGGAGCCTGCTGCTTTCTGTGACCTCTTTGCGACTGTGGATTTTCTCAGCGATTCTGGGGATGACGGACATGTGAAGTGTGATATTCGCTGTGCTGATGGTTTCATCCTGGGTACATATCTATGTCAAAATGTATCACATTACAGGTTGTAAACAAATGCAAAATTGCATATTTTAAATATATGCAGCTTATCAACTCTAAAACAAAGGTTCAGAAGAGGTTTTACTCGGCTTCTAGAATGAGGAGGAGGCAAGGACATGCCCTGTTGAGCCATGGGTCAGTTTGTATCATCAGAAGCACAGACAAGAAGACTACAATGTCCTATGCTATATGCTGTGCCTTCTCCTCCTTCCAACTTCTATTTATTTATTTATTATTTTTTTTTTGACAGGCAGAGTGGACAGTGAGAGAGAGAGAGACAGAGAGAAAGGTCTTCCTTTACCGTTGGTTCACCCTCCAATGGCCGCTGCGGCAGGCGCACCGCGCTGATCCGATGGCAGGAGCCAGGTGCTTCTCCTGGTCTCCCATGGGGTGCAGGGTCCAAGCACTTGGGCCATCCTCCACTGCACTCCCGGGCCACAGCAGAGAGCTGGCCTGGAAGAGGGGCAACCAGGACAGAATCCGGCGCCCCGACCGGGACTAGAACCCGGTGTGCCAGGGCCACAGGAGGAGGATTAGTCTAGTGAGCCGTGGCGCCGGCCCTATTTATTTATTTTTTTAAATTACTCTCAGGGCCAGTGCTGTGGCATAGCAGGTAAAGCCTCCTCCTGTGATGCCAGCATCCCATATGAGTGGTGGTTTGAGTCCTGGCTGTTCCACTTCCAATCCAGCTCCCTGCTATTACACTTGGGAAAGCAGCACAGGGTGGGTCCCTTGCACCGACTCGGGAGACTCGGAAGAAGCTCTGACTCTTGGCTTCTGATTGGCCCAGCTCCGGCCATTGCAGCCATTTGGGGAGTGAACCAGCACATGGAAGATATTCTCTCTCTCTTGCGCGCACGCTCTCTCTCTCTCCCCCTGTTTCTTGTAACTCTTTCAAATAAATAAATAAACCTTAAAAAAATAGTGTCCTCATCCATTCCAGGGAATGCTCGTTTTCCTCACTCAGGCATCATCTTTGAGTCTTTTCTCCCTTTGGCCTTGACACAGGATAGAAGCAGGCCCCTCCTAATCTGACACGGATCCATCTCCAGCTCTAAACCAGTCAGGAGCAAGGGGCATGCGGAACCTCACTGCAGCTGACTTCCCTGGGGCTGACGTCAGTAAGCAACATGGACAATCTGAGCGTGTCGTGTGCCAAAACCCCAACAGCACCTGTGCAGAACACGGAGCAGGGTGCACACTGAAAAGTGTCGTATGCCAAGGGGGAGGAGCCAGGTTGTATGCCAGGGATGCAAATCAAAGAGTCATGTGCCGAGGGGAATCTCCAGGGCTCCCCAGTCCCATAAAAGCAGCTGTCCAGCTCCCAGGGGAGAGCGAGGCAGTAGAACCTCCTCCCACCATGCTGTCCCGCCTTGTTCTTGAGCATAAGCCCCAATAAACCTTGTCTGGTTTGTTCATTGACCTCTTGACAATTTGCGTTTGCAGATGAGTCACAGAACCGGGGGTTGGTAACAGACTCAGGAGTGAGGGGGGCCGAGGCCTCCTTTGGACCCCCACTCTCTCTCTTGCCATTCCCACTATGCCTTCTGGGAAGAAAGGAGAGCACTCTGTCCGTCCACTAACAGTGGTCTCAATTCATTGGCTAGTACTTCCCAGGAAAAGTTCTTTGGGAGTGTACCCATAGAGGAGTTCATCAAGACAAACTCTTGTGGTGGGCATTTAACCTAGCAGTAACACGTCTGTGTCCCACATCAGAGCACTGGGGTTTGCGTCCCAGCTCTGACTCCTGACTTCATCTTCCTGCTAATGCAGACCCTTGGAGGCAGCAGGTGATGGCTCAAGTAGTTGGGTCCCTGCCATCATTCACATAGGGGACCTGGGCTTAGTTTGTAGCTCCTGGCTTTAGTCCCAGCCCAGTTCCTACTATTGCAGGCCTTTGGGGGCAGGGAGTGAATCAGCGGATGTGGGCTCTTCCTCTGTCTCTGACTCTCAAATAGATTTACAAGATGGAAAAACCCAGCAAGTCCTGTGGAACCTGGGTGTGGAGGCTCTCCACCGTCTAGCCTAAGCTTCTCGTTGCTGTGCCTTCCCCATAACTCCCAGGTCAAGTCTTTCCTTCAGTGGGGCAAGTTTCCCCCTTAACCCAGTTGTATGCTGTATGCTTGGCCTGTTCTCCACCTCGCTCGTGTTCCTCTGCCACAAGAAATGTAGGTTCTCCTCACGTTAGGGCAAATACCACTGGCCCTAAGACAGCTCAAGCTCCATCTTTGCTCCAAAGCTTTTTGGGCAGCTGGAGTCAGGAACTTTATCCATGTCTCCCACAGAGGGTGCAGGGACCCAATTACTTGGCCATCACCTGCTGCCTGCAGGAATCTAGAATGAGAAACTAGAGGCTGGATTAAACCCAGGTACTTTGATGTGGGATGCACGCATCCTAAACAGTTTTACTATACAAGACTGCTTATATATAGTCTTACTATACAAGGTGAGCTAAATGCCTGCTCCTCCTGGAGGACTTGATGAATTCTCCATCACATTCATTACAATTTATTGGACAACTGTTTATCTGATAGTTGCTGGGGACGCGAAGATGCATCATTAACCTCTGCCTTTTGGTTTTGGTCTTCTCTCTAAATCCCAAGAGAATGATAAACCAAGATAATCCTGTGATTTCTTAAGCCAGAAACATCATATGTATACTTTTTCTTTTAACCAGGGACTTGAGAATTTTAAGCCTGGGATTTAAAGTGAGTGTGGATGAAGGATTGGACACACAGAGGATGGGTGAAAACATTTTTTTGTAGCTGTTTGTGGTTGGTTCTTGTCGGGCTTAATATAATGTGTATGGGTGACCAAATATTATTAAGTATGATTCCTAAAAATACAGGTTCTTTTTTTAAATAAAAGAGATTTATTTATTTAGTTGAAGGGCAGAGAGAGAGAGAGAGAGATCTCCCATTCCCTGGTTCACTCCCAAAATGCCCACAATAGCCAGAATTGAACCTGGCTGAAGCCAGGAGCCAGGACTTCTGTTCTATGCAGGTCTCTCACATGGGTCAGGGACCCAAGCACTTGATCCATCATCTGTGGCCTGTAGGTGCATTAGCCGGAAGTTAGATCAAAATGAGAAGCAGGACCGAATCCCAGGCACTCCAGTATGGGATGTGGGCTTCCCAAATGGCAGTTTGACCAGCGGGACTGCAACACCTGCCCCACATGTGTTTTCTTGTGTAGTAAACAGCAGTGGCTGATTAATGTGGATCTAGGAAAGATTACTTTAAAAAAAAAAAAACAACTCTTTGCTTAAAAAGCAATATGTGTGAAAAAATACTCTGGGGCAGGCATTTGGCACAGAGGTTCAGATGCTGCTTGGGATGCCGTGTCCCATACTGGAGTGCCTGGGTTCAAGTTCCAGCATGCCCCTGACTCCAGCTTCCTGCTGATCTACACCTTAGGAGGCAGCAGGGGACGCCTCAAGTACGTGGGTCCTCATCATCCGAGTAGGAGACTTGAACTGAGTTCCGGATCCCTGGCTTCAGCCTGGACCAGTCCCAGCTGTTGTAGGCATTTGGGGAGTGAACGAGTGGATGAAAGATCTCTGTCTCTCCATGTCTCTGCCTTTCAAAGAAATAATAATAATAAATAAAGTCATGGCTTCTTTGAAAAAAATACTGTGAAATATAGAAAGACATTTGGAAAGGCATCCTCCGATTGGTGATGACACAAAACACTTCTTTTTCATCCAAATTTTCTATAGCAAGGACCGTTATTGTTACACCCAGAGAGACATTTTCATTTTTGGGAAAAACACAGGGATATCAATTAGGTGCAAATGCAGATGGATCACGTTAAGAGACAGAGCAAAATTGACTATTCAAAGGGCTGCTGTCTGGTTTACTATAGAGTGGGGGCTGGAATGGGCCATATCTACAGGGACCTTCAGCAGATGTGGCCTCAGTGATTGTGGTGTTTCAGGGTAAACATTAGAAAAATAAACAAACGAGCGAACTAATGGAATGTGATAGACAGGGTGCCTGACTAATTGCCATAAGTGCTCTGCGCCCCCTCCACCATTTTTCCCCCCCATCAGAGGCCCAGAAAGGACTTTCACCTCCAGGTCTGTTACTCTGCCTTCTCTCACTGCGCAAAGCCGGTGTTCTGAATCATGAATATGATTTGCCCTTGGCGTACTCTGGCAGCGCTGTTTTCTTTCCGACCAACTTTGTTATCGCACTCAAGCAATGGCAAACGGACAGCTGGGTGATATCAAGCAGGTGGATTTCTGCAGCCTTGAGACTTTCCCATGCAGGTGGGAATTTGACCATTTGGGAGTTTGCTTGAGTTCTCAGCGGGCCAACAGATCAGCCTCAGCTGTGTACCCTATAAATAAAGTTCAGGAAGGACTGAATCCTGGACTCTGGGAAAGCCTTGACCATGAGGTTCATCCTGTTTTTTGGTGCACTGTTTGGGCACATCTACTGTCGAGAAACATTTGTGGGGTAAGTTAACTGTTTCTGGTGCTTGTTTGAATTTTACTTAACTGATGCACAGGACTCTCCCTGTTTGTAACCTAATAAGGGCTGAGTGTGTTCAGAATTTTCAGAGGTGTTCCCTTAGATTGAAGGGGAGGGTAGTGGGGAAGGTAGGAGCAAGTGATCAAAAAAGAGATGCATGACATTTAAAGGGGAAAAAAGGTGAAAACCATCAACGTCAAATACAGAGACAAATCCCCAGTGGAGGAACTTTGATTTGGAAATAAAAGACCAGGATTGCAATCCAGGACATACATGCACAAGCCAGGCGGGCTCTGGGATGTCCTGAGAACAAAGGAAAAGTGAGGGGTTTGGTTAGGTCAGAGAAATCTATAAGTTATTCTGAATGACAACTCATTGCCACTTTCAGGGCTGGCCCATGCTGGCCAGCTCCGATTGGCAAGCCGTTGCAATTATTACGTGAGGTTAGACGTAGGGCATAGCTGCAGTTTCTGTTGGCCGTTGCTAAGGGAAAGGAGCCCTGAAGAGAGGGCTGGCTGCTTTGCTGGTCTGTGAGGGGTCTCTGTGTTTGAGTCCTTTCTTCCCCATGGCCCCTCGACTCCAGGTCAGTGGGTGTGACGGGACTGACTCCATTTTGTATCCCGCATCTTCATGAGACAACACACACACAGCCCTATTTCTCTCCGGGCTTCTGCATTCTTCCCTCTGATCAGAATGCCATGATGAGAGACACCAGGGAAAGTCAAGCTGGCCCCTGGCCTCTGGGGGTCACCAGGCTACTGTCCCACTGCCTCTGCAGGCCCCTGGGCTGTGTCCTCCAGGTTGGCCCTGGGCCTTCCCTGTCTTCATAGCCAGCGGCTGCACGGTGGGACCTTGGCAGTGGGAAGGCCAGGGTTGTTAGCAGACCAGCTCTTCTCTTCCTGGCTTTGAGGGCACATCCTTGTGAAGTCCTGTGGTCCCGCAAGCTGTGAAGGACCTTAGGCAGCATTTCTTTCTTCATAATTGAAATACAAACTCCATTTTATTTATTTATTTGAGATAGATAGAGAATCTCCCATCTACTGGTTTCATTGTCCAAATGCTCGCAACAACAGGGGCTGGGCTGAAGCAAGGGAGCTGGGCACTCGGTCCAGGTCTCCCATGTGCGTGCCAAGAGCCCAGCGACTTGAGCCATCACTGCTGCCCCCAGAGTCCACATTAGCAGGAAGCTACTAGAATCAGGAGCCAGAGTCAGGAACTGAACCCAGGCACTCCGATAGAGGAAGCAGGTGTTTTAATGAGGGTCTTAACCGCTAGGCTAAACACCCAACCCTCAGCAGCATTTTTTTTTATAAAGCATATTTGTAAGGAACTAAAGAAACTGAAGAAAAAAAAAAACTGTCTTAAAAAACTGAGTAGTCAAATTTGGGAGCAGAGGGACATAAATATTGTAGACTTTCTAGGAACTTGGACTAGATTAGGGTGCTTCTGTAAGAGGTGCGCTAGGTCACAGCATGGACCCCAGGTTTTTTTTTTTTTTTTTTTTTTTTAATCATGAAACTCCTATCTCTTTTTATCTTTTTGCTGAGCAACTTAAAGGACTACTTACCGAGCTTCAGAGCACACACCTGGAACATTAGCCTAATGTACTGCTTTTCCCAGGGCTTTCCCTTTTTAAAAGAGGACTCCAGGGAGCCCATGCATTAACCAAAAGTAATAAGACTCCAGTGGAAGACTTTGCGGAGTATTTACAGCAGATGGATGCGTGCAGGCAGGAGAGCCTGGAAGAGCGCATGCTCTCTCCTGTGTCTTCTGCTGTGCACTGGAATCACACGGGGCTTGCTTTCAGAAGACCAGGACTCTGGTTCCTGTGTAAGGCTTATTACACTGATTCATTCCCCCACTGCACACATGGATGCGGCAGGGACTTGGGAAGCTAGCGGCTTAGAGAAAGGGATGGAGGAAACTGGTGCCAAGAAAAGTCTGTGGGATGCACCCGGTTGCCTCTCTAGGATATGTCTGCTTGTTTTGAGAGGTCTTTTCCTGCCCAGGTGTCCTTAATATCCTTTATTCCGTGTGTGTGTGTGTTTGGGCCATGTGAATGTGGGTTTGGATACAGAGCCCTCCTACATTGTCAGTCGACAAAAACAAAAGCAATAAAAATAAAAGATCTACCTAAGTATGAATTGATTTACGAGCACTAAATTGATGATTCCACTCTCCCTTGGTATTATTTCTGAAAAATGGAGATAAGTTTTAAAAGCCATTGCTTTATAAACAGCAGGCGTTGTTTGACAAATACTCTTTAGCTAAAGGAGAGGCAAGGAGCAGGTGTACCTCTTACTGGTTATTTTCCTAACCCTGTCTTGGAGGAAAGAGAGCCATGGCGTGACCTCCTCAGGTCTGGGGATCTGGGTGAGTATGCTCATGAGTTTTTGGACCATCAAAGAGCTGATGGACTATTGCATTCACCTCTTCCAAGCAGACACTGACCGGAGCAGGAAGCTACTGAACACAGTGTTCAAGCTCCGTTCTGAAGTCATATTTGTGTTCGCTGTGTTTTAGAGACCAGGTTCTTGAGATCATACCAAGCAATGAAGACCAAATGAAGAGTCTGGTGCAGCTGGAGGCTGAAGAGCATCTCCAGGTATCCGTCCTCGCGGGGCTCTCTGCCTCCCGCAGCGAAAACTGCGGGCAGACACGACGGTTGGGATCGCTTCTGCATTGCATGCTGACCTCTCTGACATGGCGTGGAATACGAACTTGTGAAATGGGATTCTGAAAACCTGGGCTCCAGTCCCCGCTGCCTGCCAGTTAGAAGTCCCCTACTGGCTTGAGTTTCATTTTGCCATTCAGAAACACGGGCATAAATATACCATTCACCTGTCGCTCAGATTTATTGTAAGAATGAAAAGAGTTCAAATGTGAAGGTTACCTCAAAACACTACTGGGCACTTCGAGCACATTATTTCCTTCCTAAAACATTTCATAGTGTTCACATCTTATGATGAAATGAGGCAGCTTTTTAAAAAAGTGCCCTCATTTTAAATCTTTTCCTTCAGTCCATTTTAATATCTAGCTGTAGGGGAAAACAACACAACACCTTTGCTAATGCTTGATTATTGAAAAACCCTTGCCCTGTTATAGCAAAAACAGATACAAAAGGATTTCTTGAAACCTTTCCATGCTGAGCCGTCCATGTCCCCAGAATAACCCACTCATTGCCTTGGCTTGGCCTTTTATCCTTTTCAGCTGGACTTTTGGAAACCAGCGACCATACCAGGGGCAAGAGCCCACGTCCGCGTCCCCTTCGGCAGCGTGCAGGCCGTCAAAGCTTTCCTGGAGTCCCAAGGAATTGCTTATTCCATCATGATTGAAGATGTTCAGGTAATTACAGCACAGATCAGCCTCCCCGAGCTAGCTGTTCTCCGTGAACTGGCGGTCCAGCCTGGGGGCCCTGCGGGTGTCACCAGGGCCTCCCAGCAGCCTGGGTTACAGCTGCAGGGGGGCAGAGGGAGATGCCACCTCCTTTGCGTTTGGCACAACTGGAATATGGTGACAAAGAATGTAAGGGAAAGGACAAAAATCAAGCTACAGTATGCAATAGGAGTGCATACCGAGGGTATTAGTCAAAATAGGAAAAAGCAAACTGCTATTCATTTCTTTCTTTGAGAGTCAGAACGAGAGAGTGCTTCTACCTGCTGGTTCACTCCCCAGATTCCTGCGACAGCTGGGGCTGGGGCAGGCCAGGCTGAAGCTGGGAGCCAGGAAATCAGTCCAGCTGTCCCACATCGGTAGCATAGACCCAACTACTTGAGCCACTACCTGCTGCCTCTCAGGGTCTGCGTTAGCATGAAGACGGAGTGAGGAGGTGGAGTATGAATTGAACCCAGGGACTCCTGTCTGGAACATGGGTGTCTTGTTGGCTGCTGTTTAGTTTTTAATCAGAAGTCAACTTGGGCCAAGAGTTCCCAGAAAGGCAGGATGAGCCATAGGAGTGTGCCATCTGCCACGGGACTGCGCGTCTGTGTCTGCAGCATCCGACTAGCTGGAAGTCCAGTTAGTACCATGTTCCCTTTCAGAGGGCTGCCAGAATAAGGACAAGATATGACCCTAAGGCCAGCAGGACAGGAAGGGGAAGGCTTGGTACGGGGACCTAGGAGTCACTTCTTTCAAAACTATAGACTGAAATGCATGGCTATACAATGACTATCCCTAGAATTGGTTTATCTTAGGTTCTGTTGGACAAAGAGGATGAAGAAATACTACAGAATCGGCGAAGAGAACGCAGCGGGAACTTCAACTTTGGGGCCTACCATACCTTGGAAGAGGTAGGTGTTTCAAAATGGGTATTTCAACATGAACACCAGAGAAATGGGCCACTCTCTCCTCTGCTGATAAGGACTATGTGGGAAGTGATTTGATGACTTAGAAAGTAGTCTCCAATTACTTCCCGAACCTCTCCAAGTTTCCCTAGGATTTCACAGCCAGTGTCACGGTCACTGACTTAAGGCAGGACCTAAAGTCTCCCTGCCCATCCGGCAGCCACCCAGGGTTGTGGATGGTCTTACGTGAGTTCATAGGCAGCTGCTGTTCACCAAGCCAATGGAGAGCTGTGCCTTAGCACTGCCACCGAGGATGGAATCCGGGGTCACCACGACACCTCTGACTTCCAGCCAAGGTTGGGGTCTCCCAGCCAGCCCAAGCCTCATGGTAGCAAAGTCTTACTTGAGTGCCATGAACCATGCCCCCTACCTCCATGTGGGTCACCTGGTGCTGCCTGGGTTCCTGGGTGGTGCTGCATTTAACTGTGACACAGAGCACTTCTTGGGGGCCACTGGGGTCCACCTGCACTTGGGAATCGGGTGGGTGAGGGAATGGTCATGGGGGGTTAAGAAGTGGGAGGGTGGGGGTGGGGTAGCAGCTGTAAAGAAGGCACAAGTTTCCAAACCAGTAATTTAAACATTTGCAAGTGTTCTGAAAAAAATTGTTTGTGGCACAGCACAGTGTGATCTAGACTCATTTGGGGGACAAAATCTGATCTGACTGACTTGCTAACTTGTTTCACCACCGGAAATACTCAGGTGCCCGAGTATGGAGCAAGGTCATGTGTGTGCGCCATACAGTATACTTCCAATTACTCATATAGAACTCCCTCTTCAAACACAAAAGTCTGAATCTGAAACACATACGGCCCCAGAGGTTTCAACCCGGGACTGCCTGAGGAAGGCAAGGAGCGGAAGGGTGCAGCCTGGGCTGCTGGTACAGCCGGACCTGCCATTTCCCAAACGCGTGCTGCAGGTGCCTGCACGGGCTGGCTCCCAGCGTGGGCGCAGGCGGGCAGCGTCTCCCCGGACAGGAGCGAGGTCACCCATGGCTTTGGGGTCTCCGGGCAGACTCGTGTCCCAGGCCCGAACTAGCCCGGCTGCGTTCTACAGCATCTGCCTTTGTGGGTGCCGCTGCCATTTGTGTCCCTCTGCGGGCAAAGGCGAGCAGCTTTAAGGCCGGGGCAGCGCTGCCCGGAGAGGGGCCGAGGAAAACCCCAGGCAAACCACATCTGGCCGTGTTAGCTTTGCACCCAACTGCCAAGAGCCGGCTCTGCTGCGGCAAGATGGCCTCTCCCTCCCAGCCCTGTAGGCGCCGCCTGGCTCGGCCTCCGGCAGCGGGGGGCCCCAAGTCTTAGCCCACCCGGCCCTTGCCATGGGGTCCCCGGGGTCAGGGATGGGGAGAGGGAGAAGTCATTAATGTTAGGATTAGCTCATTCATTTGCAAATACCTTTTTTTTTTTTTTAACATTGCAGATTTCCCAAGAAATGGACAACATCGTGGCCCAGCACCCTGGGCTAGTGAGCAAAGTGCGCGTTGGGGCTTCCTTTGAAAACCGGACCTTGACCGCACTCAAGGTAACGGCCGCGCGGAGCGGCTCTCGCTCTGGATGCTTCTAGAACCCAGCTCCTCCCAGCTCAGCCGGCTAGCTAGCTGGTCTTTTTTTTTTCCTTCCTTCCTTCCTAACCGGTCCTTGCTGGTTTTGAGCACCCCTCCCCCCACCCCAACCTGCAAACCCTCTTTCTCTTTTTCTCTTGCGCAGGCTGACGCAGGCGGCAGCAGGGAATTAATGCGCACGTACTGATGATGGTTGCGCTCCCAGGGACCAGGGCAAGGGGGCTCACCCACGGAGCCGGGGCGGGGGCGGGGGCGGGCCCCGGGGAGCCAGGAGGGGCGGGGTACATTGTGCAATAATTAAGGTGGGCGTCCTTTGCCTCTCTCTCTCTCTCTCTTTTTCTGTATCTTTGCCTTTCTTTTCTAACAGAAAAAACACACACACACACACACACACACACACAAAATGACAACACCGAGAAATTGCCCAAGCTGCATTAAAATAAAAGACTCAGCGTGCGGGATGAGCGCCAGCTACACCACGAGGGCAAATAGATGCCTTGCACCGCAGGCAGGCGGGTCTTAGGTGATCGCCTGGAAGGAGGTCAGGGTTTTACTCCAACTTGTAACCTCTAACCGCCGCTAAGTGCTGATCACTTCACATTTTTGCACTTTGCCCTGAAAAAGAGTGAAAATTATTTCCCCAGATTTCCTAGAAAGAGTTTGTTAAAAAAAAAAAAAAAAGGGAGCGAGAGGGAATGTCACAACTGGGCTAAATTTGGAAGCGTGTGGCTGGGAACCAACTGAGTAACTGGGGCAGATGGATTTCTCCCGTGTTTTTCCTCCAGCAGGCCTGGCAGGAGTGTTTTGCCTGCTTTATGGAGCCGGGGTACGGTTGTTCACGTTTACTCCTCTCTCTCTATCTCCTCTTCTCTGCTCCTTCCAGCCACGCGGGGCCAGGATTCTCTGCTGTGGATTTTCCTGGGCCTGCCCTCTTCCAGGTGTTCTGGTGGTTGGGGATGTCGCATGGTTTTGGAAGTTCTCTACTTTTTACGTTTGAGCTTTTTTTGGAGGAAGAGGCATAGAACACTTTGAACCAAAACTCTCCAAACCCGTGAAATGTAATTTTTTAGCAAGGATTTGCATTTCTCATTTACCTTATCTGCTATGTTTAGAATGCTGCGCCGCGATAGAAGTTGATGGTGCAAAAATAATCTTTTCCTCCCCATTTACTGATCCAATTGGCCCAGCCACTGTTCCAGATAAAACCAAGTCACTTAGATCATAAAATTTCAACTCTGGAAAGCACTCCAGAGCCTGATGTCCTGCTTTTGGTGAAGGACTCGAAAGGTTATCACAGGCGTTTTTCTAACAAAAATTCACAAGATCATTACACAAATTTGGAACAGAGAGAAAAAAAAAAAAAAACAAAAAATTGAGAAAAGGAAAAAAAAATCCCCATCATTTTAATTCTTTTACAGGATGATAGCTGGGACTATTTTGTTGTCTCTTTTTCTGCTTCTGTCTCTTTTCTTTTTCCTTTTCTCTTTCCGTCTCCCTCTCCCTCCGTTTGTATGGATGTATACATATGTGAGCATTTACGTGAAGTAATATTTTTAAAAATGAGGATATCCTGTTCTGTAACCTGGCTTGTTCCAATTTACTGCTTGTGAATGTATTTTCATATCATTACACTCTCTGCAAGAATTTTTCTTTTTTTAACAGACGTCAAAGGAGAAAAAGCCTGTGCCCTCTTGTTAGCCTGTATTTAAACTCATTTTAAAAGGGGGACAGAAAACACTCAACTTTGGGGAGAAGACACTGACAGTGTCAGCTGCCTGTGTCTCTTCCTTCTCCCTTCTCCATCGCATCGGGAACAGAAGGTGGGGGGAGGGCAGAGGAGGAGACAGAGGTGGAAAGGCTGGGGGGCACGAGGTCGGTCACATTCTTGCACCTGTCTTTCAGTTCAGCACTGGAGGTGACAAGCCAGCCATCTGGCTGGACGCGGGGATCCATGCGCGAGAGTGGGTTACCCAAGCTACCGCACTCTGGACAGCAAATAAGGTTATCTTGTCCCACATTTCTAACTTATTCTGTCTGTCTGGGGTCAGGCCCACTAAGTGTGCAGTAGTCCCTACGGTCCCAACAGCCGGCGCTCTCAGCCAAGCCTCCTCTTACCACACGGGCAGGAAATAAACCCATCCAACCCCTTTTGGTATTGCCCCATCTGGTGCCCTGGCGCACTGACCCTGGCCCGGCCACTGTGAGCTCTGTTGAAAGACACAGGGAGCTAGACAAGATCAAGATCGAAAAGGTGGCGGAGAAGGGCCCCGGAGGGTCAGAGATTTCAGCATTAGATTCCAGAGAGGTCGCTTTGCTGCCTGACTCAGAGGGCTGAGGCTTCATGTACCAGGAACCTATAAAATGGCAAAAGGGGCTCGGAGGGGAAATAGAAACAGGTGCGAAAGCAGCTTACTTGGACCTACAGGTCCAAAGTGAAATCAGTTAAGGGTGTTTGGGTTGCTCTGAAAATTTCCCAAATCTGATTTTGAAGTCAGGATGTAGCAATCGCTCCCTTCCACATGTTCCTTGGCATTGGAGTCAGGACATGGGACTGGGTGGGACCTAGTCTGGCATTTCTTAAGTAATTCCGAAATGACATGCTATAAATCAGAATGTTAATTCATGAGCGAAGGAAATCAATCCACATCAGATTATTCAAGCATGTACAACCACGTGCATACCGAGTGACACATTTTTCCCTTCAATTAAAATGCGGTTACCTTTAGGGTATTATGAAATGGATATTTAACAGTTGAATAATAATGCCTTAGGATGGCTGAGCACAGGAAATGAATAAATTTTAATCCAGCAGAAACTCCAACTCTACCGCAATTGATGGCTAGTGAAAAAAAAAATCTAATTCCCTGAATGGAATTTAAGCAGTTGTCTATATCTTTAGCAAAGTCTATACGTATTTCAGTAAATCTGATATTGGTCATGAGCTCTTTTGGAAAACCTCTATGTGGGGGAATTAAGGAATATTAAAGAATATTCCACAATATATATAAAAAATTTCTCTTCGGCTCATAGATCTATATGAGTGACCATTGCCCATCACTGCAAAATGCCTCAGTAGAGTTCGTAGGCAGACGGGAGAAGAACGGATGTGAGAGCTCTGAGTTTTACTTCATACAAGTGAATTATGCTGACCGAAGATAAAACAGGCCCAGGCCTGTTAAACTCGTTAATGTTACAGGAGACTGGATGGCTGTGTATCCAGAAAGTTCTCGTTGATCGGTAGTGGTTCCTAGCTCACATTTGGAAAAATCGCATTGCCTTAACATTTTGCCCTATGTCCCCCCCCCCCCCCCCCCCCGGCGAACGGGGAGGGGGAGGGTGATGTATGTGTTGTCACTGTTCAGATCGCCTCCGACTATGGAAGGGATCCATCCATCACTTCCATCCTGGACGCCGTCGATGTCTTCCTGCTGCCGGTTACAAACCCCGATGGATATGTGTTCTCGCAAACCCACGTAAGCCTGGACTTTTCCTCTTCTGGCCCCGGGACCTAAGATATGTAGGAACTTGAAAAACCAAATAAAAGTAGTCTTCCTGCCCTGGATTTACTCCAAACAGAATGCCTAATCTCACAGTGGTGGCCCCGAAATGAGGCCTGGAGGAGTGTTCTAATCACTTCTTAGTGCAGCCCGCGGTGTCGGTCCACGCTGCCTCAGTTGGAGCCCACTTCAGCTGTTCCTGGGCTGGCAGAGCCCAGCGTCGGCTGTGAGTCACCTGGGAGATTTGTTCCAGTTATCTTCATGTTCCTTGTGTTGGGATGGGTAGGAGAGCGGAGGTGGACGTTACCTGCCGACAGTTAGATGGCAGTAGGACCTAGGTAGGCAGGACAATGCAGCTAGCATTTAACTTCCTGTTTGTGGTAGAAGTCCTCTGTAATGTCACTAAAAAGGAGCTATGCAATGCCCCCCCCCACCTTCAAAATCTCATTACAAAGTGCCATTGTGGCAACCGTGACCCTGCGTATATTGAAAATGAATCAGAGCTTCCAGCTTTGTATCTGGAGAGAGCTGACGACGGCGGCGGTGCTTTCAAAGAAACTCAGTAATAACCAGTGCTGGGGAGGGGGAGCTGCCGCCCCCCCGCATCAGGATTCCACAGTCAGGAGTAGGAACCACCGCCCCCTGTATCCCTTTCCCAGAGGTTCATCAGAAGCGTGACCGTACCGACAACCCTTGCGGGTTCTGAAGTAGATTTACCAACTCAGCCCCGTAGTTCCCCCAGTAGTGCCCTCTTGCAGAAACCCCCCCCCCCCCCCCCCCGCCCCGGTCTTCCCTCTTGCGCTTTGTCCCCGTTGAGAGCACTTAACAGAATGGAGCTCTTTGGAACCTGGTGGGGCAGGCACATAGTTGAGGCGATGGGGGAAACCCCTACTTCTCGCCCAGGTGAGAGGCGCAGAGAAGCCCAGGCAGAACCCTGCAGGTGGGACGGGGGGAGCCCTCTGCGAACAAGGGGAGTGGGTGCAGTTCCGCAGGGGCCTTGGGACAAGGGAATGGACAGAATTCCAAAGGGCCCCTCCCATCAGGCCGAATGACCAGCATTCTCTCCCCACCCTCCACCCCCATATTCCTTTTGGGATGGATGTTAAAGAATCGCATGTGGCGCAAGACGCGGTCCAAGGTGTCTGGAAGCCTTTGTGTCGGAGTGGATCCTAACCGGAACTGGGACGCAGGATTCGGAGGTGAGCAGGGGCCCGGCCCCCAGGGACAGTCAGACCTTTGTCTGGCCAGATAGCCGGTCTGCAAGGCGCCGTAGTGCGTCAGCCCGCTGAGCCCATTCAGGATCCAAGGCATTTAAAAAGCTATTTGAAAAACACTTAACTAAATTCTCTTCACAGGAGTGCAGTGCTGTCACAGAGCTCTGAGCAGCGTTTAATAGGTTTGGTCTCACGTCTTGGTTTTCCCACAAGCTGCAGCCCGGGTTCCCCAGCAAGACTGCAATGGCGGGAGCCTCAGGAAGATCTTAACCAGCCACTAGAGGGGGTTAGGACCTATTCGGAGGAGAAGAATTACATCATCCGTGGATGCTTCGAGAAAGAAAACTGAAACGAAGTACAAATAGGATTAAGAACTGATTTTCAAAATAGTTCCAAAAGATAAACTATTAGCTTGCTTCCCTGGCTTTGTTGTCTGGGTGCTCCTAAGTGTAGGAGTTTGGTGGTAGGTGAGGTGGGAGGGCCCACTTGTTCTCAGGACCAGTTAAAACCCGATATGTTACAGTGGTTGCAGAGTGGAAATTCGTCTGGGTTTTCCTTACTGGGCCACTGTGCCAACGAGGTCAGGAGCTGTGTCTTTGTCACTGTCCTATTCCTGACGCCTGGTGCAGCATCCACAATGTAGAAGGCAGTCGCTAAGTATTTGTAAAGCAAATGAATTACTGAGAGTTAGGGAGACAGGACACACTGGGGAATTGTGACAGGATGTGGATGAGTGGCAGCTTCCTTCATTACTGTTACAATTTTTTTTTAAGGATAAGGGGAAAAAAAAAATCAAAGCTCCAGACTCAAAATACTGAACAAAGCCTACCAATTTAATGACGCTTTTTGTCCTGAAATGTTACCCTATTAAATAATTTTAACATAAGGCAACAGAGGTAGTATTTACACTTGCTGTCACTGAAATTTGGGGACTCCCGGCCCTCACCCTGCTCTCAGGGGTTCCGCAGCCCCAGAGCCCCACCAGGCCTATGGCGGCCCCACTGCAGAGTCTTGGAGCAACTACAGGGGCCCTTGTCACATGCATCCCTCATGCAGAGGATGGCGGAGGCTCCTTGCGTTTGTGGCTTTGTGACTTGGAAGTACAGATGCACACGATCTTCTACTCTTGGACTCTATGACTTGGAAGAGGTCCCAGAAAATGAACTTACTAAACTCCCACCCAGTGCAGGAATTCCATCTATAAAATTAAACCTAGCTGTTCTTCCAACAACTCTCAGAGAGAGGAGATGATCTAATTTGATAGCCCTCCTGTCATATGGAGGTACTATAATTGTTTATTAATTTTTCATTTTATTGGAAAGGCGGAGAGATAGATGGAGAGGTTTCCCATTTGCTGGTTCACTCCCCAAATTCCCCTAACAGCCAGGGTTGGGATAGATTGAAGCCTGGATCACTTCTCGGCCTTTTGGCTAAGATCAAGCATGTAGATTGAAGCCTGGAGCCCAGAACTCGGTGCAGGTCTTCCATGTAGGTGGCAGAGACCCAAATACGTGAGCCACCACCTGCTGCAGCCCGGGATATGCTTCAGGAGGAAGCTGGAACGAAGAGGAGTAGCTGGGACTTGAACTAGGCACTCTGATTTACGGTGCTGGCATCCCAAGCAGCAGCTTAGCCACAGTCCCACATACCCAGGACAATTTTTTTAAGGAAAAGAGATTTGTCTAGGTTCACTTCAGTTAAGCTTCCCGACTACGCCCTTAGGAAGACGCAGGATCCAGCACCATGACCGTCTCGCTCTGGTTTCCAGAGGGGGAGCTCAGTGGTGTGCATAACCTCCTCCCTGTAGTGTCTCCTTGAAAGCTCCTGGTCCTCACTGGGCTCTTCTGCATCCCATCAGGCCCTGGAGCCAGTGCCAGCCCTTGCTCTGATTCGTACCGCGGATCCAGGGCCAACTCCGAAGTCGAAGTGAAATCCATAGTGGACTTCATCCAGAGTCATGGGAAGGTCAAGGCCTTCATCACCCTTCACAGCTACTCCCAGCTGTTGATGTTCCCCTACGGGTACAAGTGTACCAAACCAGAGCACTTTGAGGAGCTGGTGAGTCCCCGAAATTTAACTTCAGCTCAGCCACGAACATCCGCTGGCTGTGTGGACGAGTAAGTTTCAGTCAGTAGGTGGGCCCTGGGGAGGGGGCAGGAGAGGTGGACCAGCACAAGTCACACAAACGAGTGACACGGTGGTGAAGCCCCAGTCCACGCCGCCGAGATCATGTGGCTCTCTGCTGAGTGGCGGCTTCCAGCAATTAGCCCAGGGGTACCTGGGGCCTTTGGCTGTGGGACCTCTCCCCACCACGCGCTGGTCTATGACTTGAGGGCGAAGCCCTCTCCTCGCTAACTGGGACCCTTCCATCCTCTTCCTGCTGGTGACAGCCTTGGGTCAGCTGATGACACAAGCGAGGAGCTGTCCACAGCTGAGGAGATGTGCAGCTATATCTAATTTGGCTTGAAGGCCTGGCTTCTGAATCCTGTCATTAGGGATAAGCCCTTAATTAGGACCTTTGGATCAGTTTACCTTCAAGTAGATGATCTTCAGCAGCCCCAGGCAGAAGTGGTGGTGCTGATTCCGATTAGATGTCTCTTTGGCCTCATCAGTTGAATTTCGGTCCCGTAGGACAGCTTTTGGAGTTCTGATGGTGAGTGTTACCGTGTCGGGGCCGGAAGCTACCTGAAGTGTTCTTCCAGCAGACCTAGCTGACCTCACATTATGCAAACCTGGTGCTCAGATCTGGCTGCATCCCGGCCTTCTGGGGAGCCCATTCCTTGCGGGCAAGTTTCTGTGTTAGGGCTTCTTCTAGCCAGCCAGTGAGGAGTCCTGCTTAAGGTTTTCCCAGCCAGCCCGGGTTTATCATCCGGTTTTACTGAGCAAGTTTATTTTCCTGTGAGAGGTGAAGCTAACAGTTACTTGAAGGCAGTAACCTGCCTTCTCCTAGGTCTTTCTCTGTTCCTCCCAAATCACCCCAGTTCCTTTAAGTATTCACAGCGTGGACCCCCGCTCGCTCACCATCCTGGCCCTTGCTTTCTGCACATGCTTTGCTTTGTGTTTTTCTAGGGTGGCTCGCACAGGGCCGAGCGTGACCACTGCTGCCCTTGTCCACGCCAGGCATTTGTGATAGCCCTTGAGGGTCACATTAGTTCTTTGGCAGTAGCAGAGCAGCGCCGTTGACTCACGTTGGGCTCACTGACAACTGAAACCCCCAGGCTCTCCCAGGCTTCTGCAGAGCCAGGTTTCCCCCATCTGGTGATTGTACATTTGTTTCCCTGGACCCAAGTTCATGACCTCCCATTTATCCCTAGCAAGGACGGTAAAGCCTCAGTCAGTCAACATTGGAACCCTCAAGTAACAGAAAATATTTTGCTGAGCTCCACTTCTTGGAAAAAGACAATCACAGGGAAATGGGCCAATGTAGGGATATAACAAAAAAAAAAAAAAAAAAAAAAAGTCAACTTCCTAGACACCTCCTGGAGTCAGCACACATTCTCTTAGATGGTCCCATTATAGCCAGCTTCTTTCCATCCGCACTCCTGAGCTGGGAGAGCCCATGGCAGAACAATGGACCCTAGAGTATTGCACACACCTGGGTGATCAAGTAGACAATGGGGACTCCATGCTGTGTTTGCAAATGTGCTCATTTCTCAGTGAAGTCCTTGAGACAAAATAGGGCATGCCCCTCCACCTGGAGTAACCAGAGTCTAGCTAGCCAGGACTTTTCAGTCCAGGTTCTGTTATTGGGCAGCCCATCTCCTGGGAGACAAGTGTTAACCCTTCACCTTGCTTTGGTTTCCCCACTCTAGAATGAAGTAGCCCAAAAGGCTGCCCAGTCGCTCGCGAGCCTGCACGGCACCAAGTATGAAATAGGACCCATCTGCTCGGCCATTTGTAAGTACCTGATGTGCAGGAAGTTTTTACAAAGGATCCACTAAGATGGTAAGATGGCAGGCACCCTGGGAGTCCAATGAAAGCTTTTTTTTTTTTTTTTTTAAGATTTATTTATTTGAAATGCAGAGTACAGAGAGAGAGGGAGAGACAGAGAGAAAGGTCTTCCATCTGCAGGTTCACTCCCCAAATGACCACAACAGCCACAGTTGGGCCGGTCTGAAGCCAGGGGCTGGGAGCTTCTTCTAGGTCTCCCACGTGGGTACGGGGGCCCAAGGACTTGGGCCATCTTCCTCAGCTTTCCCAGGTACATCAGCAGGGAGCTGGATCAGAAGTGGAGTAGCCAGGACTTGAACCCGTGCCCATATGGGATGCTGGCACTGCAGGTGGCTATGTCACAGAGCCAGCCTCCACATCAAAGCTTTCAAATGCCTTGGTCTGAAAGAGATAGGCCTTCATGCCTGGAATCCAAGCTTACTGAGTTTCCCTCAGTAACTCTAGACTCCTCCATGAGATACTTACTATGGATGTCTAGAACGAAGAACTTCTTCGGTAGATGAGTTTGAGAGCTTTCTTAGGCTTGTCCAGACCCTTACAACTAACTCTCACCATGTGAAATTTCTTTACTTAAAAAATGAGTTCTTTATCAAGACCTGCTTCTAAGCCATGCTCTCTTACTAATTTTTTTCTTTCCTGGCCAAGAAGATCTCGTGTCCTGAACAATCCAATGGACTGTGCTAGGGGACACAAAGGGTGTGCCTCTTCAGGAGGACCGGATGGCTCTGTGGGTGCACTGTGACAGCCATTTGTCCATGCCGTGTGTGGGGAAACAAGGAGAGGGCAAATCAGGGGTCCTGAGTGCGGGGAGGCTGCCGTCAGATGGCAAGATGTCCTCCTCCCCGGTGGGCGGGAATAAAAACAGGAAGTGTTGTAGTGTGGGAAATCCCAGTGCACACTTGTGCGGATTCTGAATCCCACAGAGGCACAGTCCCTTTCTGGTGGACAAAGCCGGAAACTGAGGCCCACACAGTCGAATGAACAGGAGTTCCCTAGTGCTGCCATGTTCAAGGATCCTTCAGAAACCAGTGTCTCTAACAGGCATTTGTTCTGCTCAACACACTATCATGCCAAATACTAAGAGAGATACAGAATGATCCCACAAAGAAGTCACTTTTTAGTTGAGGTGCACAGAGAGAAGACTTTTATATGAGCTGTGCAATGGTAGGCTATACGTTTTACAGAAGTATTAGAAAGTTAAGGGGATTTGATGTGGCTGGGTCAGGAAAGGGTTCAAATAGGAAGAAGGCTGAGGCTTAGGGTTGATCACCTTGTAGCTGGGGGAAAGGGGTGGGCATTCTGGCTACTCAACAGCACGGGCGAAGGCCCAGTGTAGGAAACTGCGCATGAGCTCTGGAACTGCCGGTCGGTTTGGAATTGCTGGAAGGAAAGAGGGAAGAGGGGAGAGTTGGGGGAGTTCAGGCTTTTGTGTGCCGTGGGAAAGAGTTTAGATTTGACCCAAAGGATTCTGGAAGCCACCGCCAGTTTCAGCAGGGCAGGGAGTGAGTTGAGGCACGGTGTGGAGATACACACGCTACCTGCATGGAGGATGGAGTGAAGCTGGCCAGGAAGTAGGGACGTCTCCTAGGAGAGTAGGAGAAACTGAGCGGAAGAAGATGGGCTGAGCTAGAGTGTGGCCAGTGAGGGTGCAAGGGGCTGAGGAGGTAATGCCAAACGGCCTTTGGCATTTACTGGATGTGGACATTTTCTCACTAGAGGCCGTGAAGATGAGCCACTAATGGAGAGAATCCAGGACAGTGGCAGAGGGGTGGAGTTGGAAAGATCACAAATCAATTGTAGACCTACTGAGGTTGAAATCCATATTAGGTGAAAGTGGACATGAGCTACATGGCCTGAGATTCTGCAGAGACAGATGTAGGAAGAATGGACCGAGAGAGTGTGGTTAGAATGGAAGAGCAAGGAGATACTGGGAGTGGGGCAGCAGTGGGGAGCAAGGTGTCAGACAGCAGAAGGGGTTAAGAGCAGACAGTGAAGCTGAGAACCTTGGATTTCAGTAAGCGGAGAAGTTGCAATTGTTAAAAAGGAGGCTGTGGTTAATAGTGATGAAGGCCATGAAAAGGACAACTAAGGCAAAGATCAAATGTGTTCCATTGGATTTTCACCACTAGTTTATTGGTGCCTGTAACAGAGCAGTTTCAGGAAAGTGGATTAGAAGTCAAATGGGAAAGAAAGAAACGGAAGGCTTTGCTGTTCTTTCTTTCTCTCCTTTCTTTCGAGATAAGAGATGTATTTGTTGACTGTGGGAAAAGAACCAACAGAGAAGGAGAGGTGGGAGAAGCAGGAGAGAGAAATGATCAATGAAGCTTGATTCCCCAGCAGGGGAAAGACGGGGTCACCCACAGGTGCGGAGAAGCGCGATCAGGCTTGATCAGAGCACGGTGTCTTTGGACACGCTGTGGGCCTGGACATAGCTAGAGCCACAGGAGGGGTGGTGGGAGTGGCGGGTGGAGGGCGCAGTGGTGACATGCATACCTCTTAGTCATGGTTTCCTTATCAGGGGTCTTAGAGAGAGAGGAGAAACATTTCACTCACGAGATCCAGAATGTCTCATAGAAATGCAAAAATTACTCATCTAATAACCTACATGTCACAAAGGTTTCTCTATTCCCAGGATATAATTGTTGTTTTTGTTTACATTCTATTTATGATGCATTTTAAAAACTGTGGGAAAAAGTATCCAGGGATCATCATGTTTTACTTTAATTTGCAATCACATTGGTGATTTTTGTCAAGGAACCCACCTTATCTAGAGGCATTTACAAATCAAGCAGACCTTGGAAGGCTGGGATTGAGTGTTTTCCTTGGTGAGGTCAGAGATATTGCAGCTATTTCCAATAAGCAAATATCACACAAGTATAGGGTTTGCTATCTGATCTTTTGGAAACTGCCCATCAATCGCCAAGCAGGTTCTGGCTACCTCTCTGTCCAGAACTGATCTTGTTATCCTGCCTCATTGCAGCCCGGACAAGCAGTGCCCTAAGTACCTTGTGCCTCTTGCCCCAGGCCGGTGTGCTGCTCTGCAGGTAGCACCTGTGCCTCTCCACCCGGGAGGTGGCTCATCTGTCGGGGGTGAGACATTTCCGGGAGAGCTTCCCACACAGAGAGCTTGGCCCAAGAGGAGTTGTTCCTGGAGTTCATTCTCAGGGAAGTGTAATGGAAAAAACCTAGACCTTGAGGCTAGAGGCTCGGCTTTGGAACTGAGTCACCTTGGGCAGCTCACTTCTCCTCCCTTGATTTCTTCATCTGTGAAATGGGTTGTCAAGAATTTTAAAAGATAGTATATGGACTAAAAGTGTTTGCTAATGCTCATGCACTTAGAAACATTGTTAGTTTCCTGGTGAACTGCTCTGCTCTCGATAGCGCTGATCTGTAATGTGATCCAACTTTTTGGATAGGATCCTAGTCATTTATTGATAATGATATTTATAATCATAACTGATGCTTATTGAATGCCTACTGAACATCATGTTATCCCAGCTCCTTTACTTAATCTCTCTGAATCCCAACTGACTCATTTTTTAAATATTTATTTATTTACTTGAAAGTCAGAGTTACACAGAGAAAGAGAGGCAGAGAGAGAGAGAGAGAGAGACAGACAGACAGACAGACATCTTCCATCCGCTGGTTCATTCCCCAGAAGGCTGCAATGGCTGGAGCTGTGCTGATCCGAAGCTAGGAGCCAGGAGCTTCTTCCGGGTCTCCCATGTGGGTGCAGGGGCCCAAGGACTTGGCCATCCTCTACTGCTTTCCCAGGCCACAGCAGAGAGCTGGATGGGAAGTGGAGCAGCCGGGACTCAAACTGGTGCCCATGGGGGATGCTGGCACTGCAGGCTACGGCTGTATCTGTTACGCCACAGCGCCAGCCCCCCAACTTCCTCATTTGTAAAATGGGAATACCACGAGGAGACTTCAAAAACTTTATGGGAAATGTAAATAAAAGATAAGCTTATTTTGGTGCAAAAAAAGTTTGAAACCCATGAATAGCTTTGTCATAGTACACATTTGCTTTGAATTTGTTGAAGACGCTCCCTTAGCCCCCATGCGTGTTAGCAGTTGATCATGCCTGTTTGCCGTATGATGCATCTGGAACTCAGAGCAATAAATGACTCGCTGTGGGTCACCCAGCTGACCCATGCAGGGCCAGGATTTAATCTGGAGCCTGTATTATGTCCTTTGGGGAGGGAACCTCATAGTGGGACTGGCTGTGGCAGAGGAATTGGCTCTAGCCAAAGTTAGTAATTCTGGTACCCAGGGAAGATTCAGTCCAGGGGTGCAGCCATTTAGTCTTTGTTATTCACCAGGTGCTACCATAGCCATCGTGAGTGAAGGCAAGGTCTTGGGGTTCCTCAGCATTACAGATTGAGAACCCCTAACCCCCAAATCCAAAATGCTCCAAACCCTGAAACCGTGGGTGCCAGTGTGACTCCATGAATGGAAAACTCCATGCCTGGTCACGTTGCATGCAGGTGCCTGGAAAGTATTATATAAAATTACCTTCAGCCTCGGGGTGAAAGTTATCTGAACCATAAATGAATCTTGTGCTCGGACTTGGGTCCCATCGCTGGACGTCTTGCTAAGTAAATGAAAGGACTCCAAAATCTGGAAAAATTCGTAATTCAAAACACTTCTGGTCCCAGGCATTTCTGTTTAGGGGTGCTCATCCCATAACTCACAATATGTTTTTTTTTTTTAGTCTATTTTTTAGACACTGAGAGAGAGAGACAGAGAGAAAGGTCTTGCTTCCGTTGGTTCACCCCTGAAATGGCTGCTCTGGCTGGCGCACTGCGCTGATCCAAAGGCAGGAGCCAGGTGCTTCTCCTGGTCTCCCACGGGGTGCAGGGCCCAAGCACTTGGGCCATCCTCCACTGCACTCCCGGGCCACAGCAGAGAGCTGGACTGGAAGAGGAGCAGCCGGTACAGAATCTGGCGTCCCAACCGGGACTAGAACCTGGGGTGCCGGCGCCGCAGGTGGAGGATTAGCCTAGTGAGCCGCGGCGCTGGCCCATAACTCACACTATTGACCTCAAGGCCTACTCTCCTCTGGCCTAGTCTCCTTGCCCGCCCAGCCCTGTTCCTAAGAGCCAGGTGGCTCCCTCCAACTTTGCCCTTGCCAGGTCCTCCATGTGACCTCCACCTGCCCTCCCTGGGAGGGGCCTCAGGGCAGACTTCTGAGTCACACCTGCCATCATCCTTCATCACTGTCATGTCAGCAGCCACACGTGTCTCAGGTGCGCATTACTGTGTAGGTCTAAGCCACCTGCAGAGGTGTCAGGCGCGCTACTTGTGTCAGAGCAGAGTCTGCTCCACCCTCCGGCTGAGGGTCCTCTGAGGGCAGGGACTTAACCTGTGCTCCATTTGCAAGCCCCCCTCTCCCACTACACATCCCCCTGAGCTGGAGGAGACGCGAGTCAGGAGCGCAGGCAGAGTTCCGGGCGGGCGGGTGGAGCAGAGACCACCAGAGGAAGAGGAAGTGTAGTGGCCACGTGCAGACACCTTTTGCTTTTCAAATTATCTTCAAGTTTCTCACGAGCATGACTTTCTCCTAAACTCTGTTGTCTGAGTCCACGCATGTAGGGGCCTGCCTTATGTTTGATGATAGAGAACTTGACATGGGGGCCACATGGCTGTGAGCGGCCGTGGGAAAACATAACCGGACTTTACTCCCGTGTGCCCTTCAGACCAAGCCAGCGGCGGAAGCATCGACTGGTCCTATGATTCTGGCATCAAATACTCCTTTGCCTTCGAGCTGAGAGACACAGGCCGCTACGGCTTCCTCCTGCCGGCCTCGCAGATCCTGCCCACGGCCGAAGAGACCTGGCTTGGCCTGGAGACCATCATGGGGCATGTCCGCGACCATCTTTATTAGGGCTCTGGGGACGCGCGAACACCATTAAAGTCTTGTTGGTTTGAAGCAGAGCTGGGTTGTGCTGGTTTCTGTTTTGAATCCTCATCTGGGGGCAAGCCCCTGCCCCGTCCCCCTTCATTTTCCAAAACCAAAAAGATTCATCCTAAGCAAAATGTTCCCAATTTCCTTTAACATTTTTTTATTGTGATAAATTATACATAATATAAACTTGATCATTTTGATCACTTCGCATGGGCTGGCATTGTGGCATACAGGGTGAAACCCCTTCCTGCAATGCCAGGATCCCTTATGGGCACAGAATCAGGTCTTGGCCGCTCCACTTCAATCCAGCTTCCTGCTAATGGCCTGGGAAAGCAGTGTAAGATGGTCCAAGTGCGTGGGCCTCCACACCCACGTGGGAGACCTGGAGGAAGCTCCTGGCTCCTGGCTTTGACTGGACCCAGGCCTGACTGTTGTGGCCATCTGGGGAGTGAACTAGTGGATGGAAGACTTCTCTCTAGAACTATTTCAAATAAAATAAATGTAATTTTTTAAAGAGCATTTGCAATGTCACACCACTGTTCATCTCTAGAACGTTATTGTCATCCCAAACTGAAACTCTTTCCCCATTAAACAGTAACTCCCCTTGCCCTCTCCCTCCTGCCTGCGGTTAGGACGGCTGCGCTTTCTGCCTGTCTCTGAATTTGCCTATTCTTGGTGCCTCTTAGAAGTGGGATCATACAGTTTGTCCTTTTGTGTCTGGTTTATGTCTCTAGGCATAATGATTTCACGGTTTCAGCCTGGTGGTATGCAACATAGGTCAGCTCCTTCATCCTAAAGTTGATGAGCAGCGTTTTAGAGCAAGCAATGCACTTTTGAGTTCACTTATTGGATAAACACTAATGAATCCAGCACAGGTACCAGGCATTACATTCTGTGCCGCCTCCTCTGGGTCCATCGTTGCCACTGGCTTTTCCATTTCTGGAATGCTGCATTGTGAAAACTGGTAGGAACCCAGACCTACAATCTTCCTGTCTTTATTTTTTAAAAAGATTTATTTTATTGATTTGAATGACAGAATTACAGAGAGAGAGGGAGAGACAGAGAGAGAGGTTTTCCATCTGCTTGTTCACTCCCCAAATAGCCGTAATGGCTGGGGCTGGGCCAGGTCGAAGCCAGGAGCTTGGAACTCCATCTGAGTCTATCACATGGGTGGCAGGGGCCCAAGTACTTGGACCATCTTCTTTGCCTTCCCAGGTGCATTAGCAAGGAGGTGGATTGGAAGTGGAACAGCCAGGACTTGAACTTGCACTGTGATACAGATGTTGGTGTCACAGGTGGCAGCTTAACTCTCTGTGCCACAATGTCAGCATTATTTATGATGGTGATTTTAAACACGACTCAAGAGGCTTCTTGTCAGAGAGTCAATTTTTTAATGTTTATTTGTTTCATTATTTATGAGAGAGAAAGAGAGTTTGTATATGCTGGTTCATTCATTCCCCAAATGCTCACAACAGCTGGGGTTGGGCTGAGCCAAAGCCAGGCCTAGGAGCCGGGAACTCAATCCTGGTCTCCCACAGGGGTGGTAGGGACCCAACTACTTGAGCCATCACTGTTGTCTCTCAGGAGCTTGGGCATCTTAGCTGCTAGGCCAAATGTCCACTCCGCTTACCATTCTAACAAATGTCAGAACAATTATTCGTTAATGCTTCCAACAGTGGCCCTCAGTTTTACCCACTCCCCTTAGGTAACTATGGAAAGAACGGAACAGCGAGAGGGGGAGTTCTCGTGGAACTCCCAGGACAGACTCAAAGGCCCCAGATCCGCCTGAAGAAATCATGGAGATCAAGGATTTCTCCCATGTACTCTGCTGTGGCTCGGCAAGGACACCAGACTCACAGTCTAGCAAACCTAAGAAAATCTTATCAGTGATTCTATTAAGCCATAGCCGTACTTTTGACCCCAAGGAAAACTGATGGTTTATTCAGAGTAACAGGACCTTCCTATCATGTTTATCTCATATTTCTGTTTTCTTAGAGGAATCATTAGAATTGGGCCTGAGATCCACAAATGCTCCCCATCACGACCCACACTGGTGGGCTTCTCTGACGAGGCTTGGCAGGTGTGCGGTCTGGCACTCGCTCTGCTGGTCACCCCAGAGGTACCTCCATCCTGGGTCGGCACGGGGCCTCTCCCATCGGTGCAGATCCCACCCAGCTCTCTGGGACTGTCTTACTTATGGAAGCCACATGACTGAGAGGCCAAGAGATGGCCCCCTGAAGCAGCAGACGTTCCCAGCTCGTGGAACAAGTTCCTGACCTTGTAGATCAGGACGCCCAGCCTTGATCACTGGAAAGGAATGGGAGAGGCTTAGCTAGGGGCCCGCCTCCTGTGCCCTCAGAGTCGCAAGGGTGCTTGGGAATCACGTTAGCATTGCTGAGGACGTGAGTCTGCCTCACGCTCCCTATAAATACAGCTTGACTCAGCCGCCGGGTGACCGACACCTTGGGACATGAGGTGGCTCCTGCTCGTCGCGACCCTCATCGGGTCCAGCATCTGTGGCCGAGAGAAATTTTTGGGGTAAGTTCCTTTGGACTTATTAATTGGTTGTTTCAGAAATGTGGGAGCCAGTGGAAATGAGGGCAGATGATGCCTCGGGTAGTAGGGCCTAGGGAGAAGAAGCCTTGGGTTTTCGACCTGGCTTTGCCTCCGTGTCGTCCTGGACAAGTCGCTTCCACTCTGAGCCCTGCTTTCATCTGTGAGATCTGGACAAGGTGGTCCCCCTTGCCTCCTCCCCATCTCCCTGATCTCCTGTCAGTTCTTCTTCCTGATTCTTATTTGTCAGTGTCGGGTATCTCTGACGCCCTTAGTCCTGTATTTGTTATTGTTGCTGCTCTTTGCCATGTTCAAGGGGAAGACCTGGGTGATGGGCTTCCTGGCTTCACTTGGTTTTCTGGGACGTGAAGATTTAGTAGGTCCTGCCCAACTACAGTCACAAGAACTGACATGAGGGGACGCAAGCCGGGCCACCTGTGCACACGGAATGCTCCGAGGTTTGCAAGGGAGACAGTGCGCAGGTCGCGGAGACGAACGCATGGCATGGCAGGGTGTGCTGCGGGCAGACTGAATGCTGACTGCTCAGCACTGCCTAACGCGGTGCCATTTGCAAGGTGCTTCAACTTGTGGTTCACGCAACAACTCTGCCTGGCAGGGCTGTTCTTTTCCTCCGCGTAAACATGAAAAAACTCAGCCTTAAAAAGGCTAAGGAACCCGCCCAAGGCCACTTAGCTGGTAAGCAGGGGACCAGGAACTCTGAATGCAAACCCTGTTCTCCTGCTGCAACCCAAGTTCACCTCCACATAGAAGCCTCTATCTCCCGGGTCTGTGCCTGTCTGTTAGCCTCGTATACCACCTGGCTAAAGGGACTTGGGGTTGTTTATTGAGGTAATTACTTAGATGAGATTGAGTAATTTTCATGGGGACGACTTCTGTTCACACCTGTCTCTCTCCTGCTAAACAGCTCGGAGGGGTGAGGCGTAGCCCGTGGCCAGGGAGGGACAATTTTTCGCTGGCAGCTCAGCAGTAGGTGCGTCATAACTACACCTGCCGCTGCGTGGGCCGGAGCACGGAGCTGTCAGCTCCCGCCGCAGCTTCTCACGCAGCTCCACAACCTCTGTTTCTCAGGATTCCCGCCCGTCGTACGAGGTTGCGGCCACCTGGGCTGGGCCTTCGAGTTGACCGCAGAGGTTTTGAACAGAAAGAGCTGAGGGCCTGAGTGGATGATTTCACCCAGTGGCGTCATCCTCATCCCGCATCTCTTCTTACTCCACAGTCGTGGACCCAGCAAACGTGGTGGCATCCTCCCTGGGGCCCAGGGACGTTTCAGTGAGCAGTCGGGGCGAGGGGAAGCGCCCGCTGAGCACTCAGGTGGGCGGGCGGCCAGGACGCAGGATGACCGAGCGCAGGAGGATGTGCCCTCTCGCCTGTCTCCCTTCATCCCCTCTATCTCACGGACCTCCCCAGTCCTTCTTGCTCTGCTGGTGTCTTTTGGCCTGACCTTTAGGCTTTTTAAGGATGGGACGGTGGCCAGGATGTCTGGAGATGCTGGGCAGGCAGAGAACAGGAAGTAGTGGCAGAACCGGCTGTGGCATCTGCAGCAGCTGGCAGGTGTCGGAGCGCCCTGGGCAACCGCCTCTTCCTTAAGCGTCGCTGCTCGTAGTGGCTGCCGAGCCTGGCTGGAGATGCAGAGGAGGAGACACAGAGGAGGGGTCCCCAGTCACCTGCCTGCGTGGGAAAGGCAAAGGACAGAAGCTCAGTCCAGGGGCAGCTGTTGCTTGTCCAGAACTTGGCACAAGGCAAGGACGATTTCCAAACAGAGACACAGGCTGCCCTGCCCTTCGTACACCAGCCCCTCGCAACCGCTCTGCTTTCAGATCTCGGCGTGCTTCACGCCTAAGAACGTCAGACCCTGCCGTCCCTGCCTAGAGACTGTGTCCAGGCTTTGCTTGCTCTGGTTGGGGAAAGCCTCACGGCGGACGGGAGTGGGTCCTGAGAGAGACCGCCAGGCATATCAGGGAGGGGACTGGGGCTGCAGGCGCAGGGATCGGCCCGTGGGAAGTCAAACAGGAGTGAACGTGCATGGTGAACTTGGGGCTTCAGGGGCACTGGAGCCAGGCGGAGGTGGGAGTGAGAGGAGGGGAGACAGAGACGGACAGGCAACGTTCCGCAGCAGCCCTTCCGTCCGGCCCCCTGCACTCTAGGGGTGTTGCCTTAAGCCTGGAGCTTGGCGAGGAGAGCGTGAGTGAGTTGTGGATTTACTCTTCTTCAGGGCCTCTGAGAGGCACTGTGTCCCTGCCGTGGCCTTGCCCAGGAGTAGGCAAGTTCTGCTTCTGCAAAACCAGAGTGCGTGTGCTGGATGAATGTGTGACGTGGTCTCCACGCTTGTCCTTACGTCCCCCGTTGTTTCCCCTGCTCCTCCCCCCACCCCTCTGTAATTGCTTATGCCTAATGTTGCCGCTGGAGGCGTCCACACACAGGATCTTTCTAGATTGCCCACTTCACTTTTTTTTCTTTTTTTTTAATTATCTGCTTATTTGATGGTGAGGCAGGGAGATGGAGAAAGAGAGAGATAGCAAGATACAGAGTTCCCATCCATTGGTTTACTCCCCCAGGGCCTTCAACCATCAAAGCTGGGCTGGCCCAAATCTGAGAACCGGGAATTCTACCCATGTGGGTGGATGGAAGGGATCCAAGTGCTTCAGCCACCACCTGCTGCCTCCCAGGAAATGTATTCGCAAGAAGCTACAACTGGGAGCAGGGCCAGGACTCAGGCCCAGGCATTCTGGTGTGGGATGTTGTGGGTATCTTAACAGCTACCCCAAACACCTACTCCACAGGATGCCCATATGGAAAATATATTTACTTAATTTATTTGAGGGGGGGGGCAAAAAAGATTTCCAATATGTTGGTTCATGCCCTCAAATGCCTGCGATTCCCAGGGCTGGGCCAAGCCAAAGCCAGGAGCCTGGAACTCAAGCTAGGTCTGTGTGGGTGGCAGGAACACAAGTACTTGAGCCAATATCCGCTACCCACAAGGGTGCACATTAGCAGGCAGCTGGGATTGGAAGTGGAGCTGGGAGTCCAACCCAGGCACTTTAACCACTGCGCCAAATGCCTGCCCCAGAAAGCCTGTTTAAAGCACCCCTTTGGGGCCAGTGCTGTGGCGTAGAAGGTTAAGCCTCTGCCTGCAATGCTGGCATCCCATGTGGACGCTGGTTCACGCTCTGGGTGCTCCACTTCCAATCCAGCTCCCTGCTAATGCTCCTGGGAAAGCAGTGGAGATGGCTCAATTGTGTGGGCCCCTGCGCTCATTTGGGAGACCCAGAAGAAGCTCCTGGCTCCTGGCTTTGGCCTGGCCCAGCCCCAGCGGATGGAAGCTTGCGCTCTCCCTTCTCTCTGTATCTGCCTTTCAAATAAATAAGCCTTAAACAAAAATAAATACAGCAGCTCTTTCTCTGGTATCTCGGAAGCAGGTTGTGACAGAACATGGGTTTGGCAGGCTGGTCCTTGTTCTCAATCAGGAATAAGGCTTTCCCTTCTGTGTTTTTTTTTTTTTTTTTTTTTTTTTTTTTTTTTTTTTTTTTTTTAGATTTATTTATTTATTTGAAAGGCAGAGTTAGAGAGAGGAAAAGGCACAGAGAGAGAGAGTCTTCCATCTGCTGGTTCACACCCCCCATGGCTACAACTGGTTCACTCCAGACGGCTGGAGCTGCACTGATCTGAAGCCAGGATCCAGGAGCTTCTTTGGGGTCTCCCACGTGGGTGCAGGGGCCCAAGGACTTAGACCATCTTCTACTGCCTTCCCAGGCCGTAGCAGAGAGCTGGATTGGAACCAGCGCCCATGTGGGATGCCGGTGCTGCAGACCAGGGCTTTAACCTGCTGCGCCACAGAGCCGGCCCCGCCCCTTCTGTTTCAAATCCTCCCTTTGGCAAGGCTGCTTGCCCATGCCTGGGGAAAGTGGTTTGACTCCCACCTGCCCAGGGCTGCAATCCCACTTTTTTTTTTTTTTTTTTAAAGATTTATTTATGTATTTGAAAGTCAGACAGCGGGAGAGGCACAGAAAGAGAGAGAGAGGTGTCTTCCATCTGCTGGTTCACTCCCCAGATGGCTGCAATGGCCAGGGATGGACGAGGCTGCCCTGTCTCTTGGGCATCTCATGAGGGCTCCCTTGGCCACACATCAACACGGCAATGGCACCGCGGTGGGAGTGTGTGCAAGAGGGAGCGGTCACAGTTTGACGAGAAGCCGGATGGTGAGAAGGACTCAGACTTGTTCTTTTATGAGCACCTGCTCCTGTGGGAACTAACTCGGGCCCCCTGAAAACTGTGTTCATCCCCGCCAAGAACCCAAGGGCCTGCGTGCTTGAATGCTCCACCACTGCCCAACACTGCCCTCCAGGGACTCAGCTTCCAACTCAGGGACCCTTGGGGAGCCCTCTCAGGCCCTATCCCAACCCCCAGCCAGCCAGGCGTGTTCACCTGGGCTTTCAGCCACTCTGCTGGAGGCAGTTAGCTGCCCACCCCTCAGCCCTGGTGGGGGCTGGGCTGGTAGGCGAGGGCAAGCCTGGCAGGGGAACAACTCTAAAGTGGATCTTGCCTTCTTAGGGGCTGGCCTAGGCCCTCCTGGAGAGTCCCCAGAACCTTCCCGAAGCAAGTGAAGTCCTGAGGGTCTGTCTGGATGGAACTGGTTTCTTTCTAATGAGGCGCTGCCCCGTGAGCCCACAGCCCCCCTGCAGCAGCGCGCCCCGCATTCACTCGTGTCAAAAGATGACGCATGTGACAGTGTCGAGTGCGGATGCAGTTGGGCCGTCACTTAGCAACGGGCTAATGGCTCCCCTGGCTGCCCGAGCGGGCTAGGAGCACAAAGGCAGCTTTTCAGGCCCGGCCTTCTCCCACCCACACACGGGACTCGGGGGGCCTCTCCCCCTGCCGCTGCTGCGGAAGTGAAATAAAGTATATGAGACAAGGGCAGGACAAGCAACAGAGGAGGCCGCCCCGGCGGGCAGGGTGCCTTCTCAGGGCCCTGTGTGGAGGAGCCATGCCCAGGGTCGGCCCCTAGCACCCGGGGCCACTCGCTGTTGCTGGCTGCAGTGTGCACTGGTGTAGGATTCTGGGGCTGGCAGCCAGGCAGCGAGCCCCCGGCCTCTCCCGAAATAGGAGGAAGGCAGCCAACCTTCCCCGGGACGGAGCCTCTGCCAGGGTTTCAGGCCTCACCCTTGACAGTGAAGAAGTGCTTCTTTATGTCTCCAGTTAGCTTTGCGTGTAACTCAGGAACATTCCTTTCTGTAAAATATATATGTTTTTCATTATAAAGTAATATGACTACATTACAAAAAACAGATACAAGGAAAAAAAATCAGTCATCCATAATCCCACGACCCGAACTTGAGCGCTGTCAGCATTCCCTATATTTCCGTTGTCTGTTTCTCTTCCAATGCATCTGCTTTTTCCATACTTGTGATCATGGCATGCATACAATTTTGGGTCCTGCTCTTTCACTTACTATTTTCCTTAAAGTTATACCATAAGCACTTTTTCATATTTGCCACGTAGTCTTATTTTTAATGGCTATACATTATAACCAAAGACGCGACCATTTCCTCTCGTTCGGCCTCGTTCTGTCTGGAATTGTAGGCTTGGAGTTTTATATGCCAGCTGAAAGCTCACCATTATCTTGTGTGTGTGTGTGTGTGTGTGTGTGCATTTTTTTTTTCTTCTCCAGGGACCAAGTTTTTAGGATTAATGTCAGAAATGGAGACGAGATCAGCAAATTGAGTTGGCTGGTGAATTCGGACAACTTTAAGGTACGTGGTGTTTCGTGGTTGTCCCACGTATCTTCTGCCATTGGTGGGAGAAGACCCTCGCACTAAAGGGATTTTTATTTTTTATTCGAAAGCTCTTTTATGTCCAAAGGTTCTTCAAAGAGCTCACGAAAAAAGGAACATTATGAAAAACCACACATGAGTTGAAAAAGTTTTTTTTTGCACCAACATAAGCTTATCTTTTTATCTATTTATTTTTTTCTCAAAGATTTATCTTGTTTGAAAGGCAGAGCGATATAGAGAGGGAGAGAGAGAGAGAGAGGTCTTCCATCTGCTCGTTCACTTTCCAAATGGCTGCAGTGGCTGGGGCTGGGCCATGCCGGAGCCAAGAGCTCCAAACAGATCTCCCACATGGGTGGTAGGGCCAAGGGCTTGGGCCACTTTCTGCTGCCTTCCCGGGAGTATTAGCAGGAGGCTACATGGGAAGTGGAGCAGCCGGCACTTGAACTGGTGTTCTGTTACGGGATGATGACGTCGCAAGTGGCAGCCCCTAAACTTGTCCTTTCAAGTCCCCTCGGATGATCCTGTACTAGTCAACGTGCCATGGACACAGCTGAGAATGGACAGGACTGATGGGCAGAAGAGGCACTGTTGTTGACAGCAGTGCCGTCCTGGGAGGCGCGGCCTGAGCAGCTGGCTCTGTCCTTCCAGCTGCTACTGGACTGTCTCTTCTTGGCTGCTGCTTGCCGGACAGGCCTGGCCAGATGCAATTGTGAAATGGACAAAGTTTGTCCTTGGGTGGAACCTGGCCCCTCAGGTATCACCCTGGCTTTTGGCGGTAGTTCTCGAAGAATGAGTTCATTGTGCCTTTTACCTGAACTGCCCTTTAACCTGGTTTTATTTCTGTTGCCTTCAGCTCAATGTCTGGAAATCTCCCTCCACCTTTGGTCGGCCGGTAGATGTCCTGGTCCCATCTGTCAGCGTGCAGTCAGTCAAGTCCTTCCTGGCATCCCAGGGCTTGGAGTACTCAGTGACAATTGAAGACCTACAGGTGGGTAGCCCATGGCTCCTCACTGGTCTTGCGTAGGCCCAGGCTGCCGGTTGAGAATGGACCTATTTCACAGATGAAAAGACTGAGGCAAACAGAAGAAGAGTAGGAACAATGTGTTGTGGAAGAAAGGGCACCCCTAGTTTAGGGAGCTTCACAGATCCGATCCAAACCCCCGACTCAGCTAACTCCTAGCACTGTGTCTTCAGATAAGCTGTTACCGTCTTGAGTCCCCATTTCGCCAGCAGTGACATGGTGAGAACTAAGAGTCCTCCTTCGTGGGATTTATGGAGAAGACGCAGTGATTAAACGCATACAGGATGTCTAACAGTGCCTGGTACATCCTAGATGTGCCATTAAGGGAAAACTGCCTCTCGCTTGCTTTTTTTGGAAGCCAGGAGGCAAGAGCAGAGTGGGGGTGGGCTTTGGAGAGCCGTCTACGAAGCCCCCTTTGAGGAAGGGAGGAGGAGTGTGGCCAGCAGCCCCCGGCCGGGGGGACTTCCCCGTGCAGTAGGGACTGCCCTCTCCTCCACCGAGGTGGGTTGTGGACTAATTGGTGATTTGGCCCGGGCGTCTCCTGATGGCGTGAGCAGCTGTGAGCGTATTAATCATCCTCCCGTGTCACAGACATCTGCCAGGAACCTTCAAAGTATGAGTGGTTATGAGGATTTCTTTGTTTCAGAATGGTTTCCCGAGCTGTGTGTTTCAGGGGCCCTGCGTACCAGATGCAGGCGGATTCTGCAGGGCTCCTACCGTAGAATAACCAAATAGCACGTATGTTGGGTTTTAAATGGAGGGATGTAAATCGGGCATCCAGGAGTAAAATTTTACAGATACACGAAGGAAACCTGACCCCCTTGTAAACCTTGGCATTTGTGCCACTTGACATGCTGAGGGCACGGCCATTTTGGCCGGACCACGTACCAAGCTGTAGCAGGAGGCCCGGGAGCCTACATCTGCAGTGGGTCACTGGACGACACTGCTGTGTGTGTGTTTTTAGGCCCTGTTAGACAACGAAGATGAAGAGATGCAACAGAACGAAGGGCAGGAACGGAGCGGCAGTGACTTCAACTATGGCGCGTATCATTCTCTGGAAGCCGTAAGTGTCCAAGGGCAGGTTCAGCATCTCGCTGATCTGCGCCCTGACCGTGCGGCCCCTCTCCTTACTCGCAGGGGGTATTGGTCTCCAGCGTGGGATCGCTCCACTGAGGGACTAACATGTGCAAGTGTCAGTTCCTTTCTCATTCTTGCATTAACTGCCACCAGCACCTAAGAGTGCAGTAAAACCCGAACTAGCCATTTTCTCCCACACGCCTCCTTTTCTTAGGCAAAGCCCTTCAGGAAAACCGTGAAATAATCGTAACCATTTCCAGTCCTTGTAATTCAACCTTCTCCCACCCCACCACGATCCCTCACCCAGAATAAAATGTACTTATTCCAGGCAAGTAGACAAGTGGTTATTTCCAAGGTTAACCAAATATTTCCACTCATTGATCATGACTACTTATAATGTATATTTGTTCCCTAATGCATTTTGGTGCTGTGTTCAGTTAGAAACCACTTTATAGAGATGACTGACTTTCAAGGGAAGCCAAACCTATAAATGAAAAAGTTGGAGCAGAAATAATTACACACGATGCTGGAACCTGAGAAATCCCGGGGGACTGCACGGAGCCCGGTGCGTTTCTCTTACGCCCTCCGGGATCCTCTGCGTTCGTCTGCAAACTCGCCACTGGTTCACGAATAAAGGACCAGGCTCCGTCGGTATGCTCCCTCCGACACCTGAGGACAAGCTGTTCTGGGCGTGCAGACACCGTGTTCCTGGCATGCTTTTCCCAGGACATAGACTTTGAGCTGCTTTCTTCTGCATGAGGGATTATTTCAAAGGCTGACCGGCTCTTTCCACTGCTTTCCCATGCTTGTCAGTAGCTTTGTTTATTGTGTACACTTCCAACCACGCTGCCCCCTGATCCCGCTTGAGACCAGGGACATACATCTGCAAAACAGCTGGATAAAGTTAGGAGTTCAGGCTCAGGCCATGGACGAAAGCAGAGCTCGGGGCCCACACAGGGATCAAAACCGTGACGCTAGCCTCATTAACGTGGGGCCCTCCCCAGCTGATCTAAGCGGTTGCAAATGTCACCCGTGACTCCAGAGGGGCCCGGCTCTGCCTTGCTGGCTGCTGCAGCTTCGCCTTCTCACCCACTCACCTTGGTTTCCCTGGGGCTGGGTGTCCTCCGGGATCCGGTTCACGGCTCTCTCTTGCTCGCAGGAGGCCTCTGGCTGGGCACCGGCGTGCCATCTCCCTCTTAGGTCTCTAGTGGGAATTTCATGCATGTCCCTGCCAAGGTTTCTGGTTCTAGATTCTTTGTGCGTGTCCCTCTTGATTTCTCTAGATCCGTTGTGGTTGGCAGCGTGCGTCTGGGCGCCGCATCGGGACACAGCTTGGTGTTCTGACTTTTCCTGGACGACTTTTTCCTCTCATGGCTCAGGACAGCCACCCTGCTGCTCCTTCACCCTCCAGGGCCAGCGGGTAGAATTGCCAAGCCCTTTATGAGGCCAGAACTGCCAATTCCCAGCTCCTCGCCTTGCACTGGTCCTGTGCCTTGTACTCTTCTCTCGGGTTTGCTTCCGCCCTGAAAGGCCCAGTGCAGCTCCATGGCTTGGTTTCCTGCACTCCACCTGCTGCTAGCTCCCTCTTCGCTCTGCCACCTACACTTAGCCCTCCTTTAGCAGTTAGGCTTGGCTGGGAACCATTTGTGTCGTGTGCTATTTGCTTGCCTGTGTGTTTTGGGGTGAGGTTTCCTGTTTCTGCTCAGTGTGGAGTATCCACTGCAAGTCTGATAAACTCTTTAAGCTTGACTTTATTCTCTACCAATTTCACATTTTCCTCTTCTGTATAATACCTTCTTCCCATCTTAAGGACAGAATTTTGAAATCTGAGCAACAAATATGGGTAAACTCTATTTAAATAATTTTTTTTCTTGTCTTCCCTTTTTCTCCCCCAAAAGCAAATGGGTGTATTTTTAGCCATTTTTCTAGTTCTTTGCTTATTTTCACAAGCCTTTAAAGAAATCATTTCCAAAGTCGTGTGCCTATACCCCAGGGTGTAAGCAAGATGGCCCACCAGGATGGAAGAAACTACTATGCCTTCTATTTATTTCTCTGTATTTATATTTATTACTAATGCAACCATTTTCATAATATACATAATACATTTGTGTGGTAGCATATTAGTATGCATCTGAGGGTATCTCAAAATGTTTGTGGAAAAAAATGGAATTAAAAGTTAAACTTATTTTGGCATACAGATTTTGAAATCCATGCAAAGAAAAGTGTTTTCAAAAAGGTCATTGGTAATGCAGACTATTTAAAAGCTGTACATAGATTTTTTTTTTTTATTTGACAAATAGAGTTAGTGAGAGAGAGAGAGACAGAGAGAAAGGTCTTCCTTCTGTTGGTTCACCCCCCAAATGTGATCCGAAGCCAGGAGCCAGGCGCTTCCTCCTGGTCTCCCATGCAGGTGCAGGGCCCAAGCACTTGGGCCATCCTCCACTGCACTCCCGGGCCACAGCAGAGAGCTGGACTGGAAGAGGAGCAACTGGGACTAGAACCTGGCGCCCATATGGGATGCTGGCACCGCAGGCGGAGGATTAACCAAGTGAGCCATGGTGCTGGCCCTGTACATAGATTTTAAAATTTCAAAAGCAATTTACTAAATTAAAAATAAACTTTATAAAATTAAAAAGGTAAATCTCTTTAACTCCATTTTCCATGAACTTTTTGAAGCTCTTCTATTTATGGTCCATGCTATAATTATGATCTTATTTTTTTGGTCTGGTGTAGAAAGTAGTCACAACATTTTGAAAAGTCTTGCCACAGACAGCCTGGGCAGGTGGGCACGTGGCACTGCAGTTGGGACGCCTGGGGCCCACGTCAGAGTGCCTGGGTTCAAGCCCAGCTTCCTGCTGATGCAGACCCCGAGAGGCAGCAGGTGCCACTCAAGTGCTTGGGCCCCTGCCTCTCTCACTGGAGACCTGGACTGAGTCCCCAGCTCCCAGCTTCAGCCTGGTCCAGCTCTGGCTGTTGGGGGCATCTGGGGAGTGAGCAAGTGAATGGAGCTCTCTGTTTCTTTATCTACCTTTTACATAAATAAACCAACTTAAGATAAAAAAAGAGCCTTGGATAAGCGGAGATGTTGCAAAGGCCCACACGGTTAACACAGTATCTTGTTAAGACAGGGTCTGTGCAAGTCTCCCCACTACAGTTTCGTGAAGTATAATTTGGTGGACACATGAAATATGTCATACCCTAGCACACTTAGGAAAGGACTGTCCAGGCAGTTCCTTGTGATAAGCACTCCAGGCTGATAACACATGGTCAACCCTAAGGTTGAGAGCCTGGAAGAAATCTTTGAGACCAACAAAATAAACAGACATCCATCCAGACCTGGACACATTTTCCAAAGGTCCCTGGGTTCCCTTTTGCATGCTTCAGATTTACCACGAGATGGACAGCATTGCCACGGATTTTCCTGACCTGGCAAGCAGGGTGAAGATTGGATGTTCGTTTGAGAAGCGGCCCATGTACGTCCTGAAGGTGAGGCCCCCGTGCTTGTCAGGGTCCTGATGAGACACGCGCCGCAGGGTGCTTGCGCCCAGGATTCCACCCTTAGAACGCTGGAGGGGTAGCGGTTTAGACCCCTTACACTCCAGGAGGCTCCCCTGGGGTAGAGTTGGTCTGGCAGAATCCCTTCCTTTCGTCTAACATGAGGGGAGTTGGAAGGAGCACATCCCATTCAAGTTTTGACTGAGAGACAGGGTCAGAGGGCAGGCAGGCAGTACCCCAGAAAGTTCTTAGAGGAGCCAGAGTCCTGCCTTCTTCCAACTTCTGCAAACAGCAGGTCGGCCAGTGACAGGTGTCTACGTTCCATTCTGCTTTTAGGAGTGCTCACTGGAGAAGCAACCAAAGGAGCTGACGTTAGGACTGATGTAGTCCTGAGCCCAGCCTCAGATCACTGGCTCCTCAAAGCCCAATTTTTGGATATTTCAAACAGATTCAGATCTCTATTGGCCAAAGAGGTAGAAAACTATGACAGTGACAGAGATAAGTCAGCTGATGAACAAAAAGGAATTTAGCCATGGAATAACGATGGTGCTAAAAATTTGTCAAACCCTTAGCTTCACATAAGCCCCAAAGAACCTAGGTTTATAGGGGTGGGCAAATGCCCAGCAGGAGGGGGGGCTGGCAGTGAGCTGCTTGCTTGGAAATAATTCTATTTAGTCTATTTGCCCATATGATGGAGACTCTGGCTTCATTAGCACCAAGCCCGGACCCAAGGGGCCCCAAAGGCAGGAGCCGGAATTCATTACTGCCACTTACAAAGAGTTATAGTGGACCCCCCTCCCCCGCCATTTAAAACCAGGTTCACTTATTGCAGCAGCTAGAACAGCCTGGCCTGCGTACCCCTGCATCTCTCTCTCTCTCTGTTGGGATACCACTTGAGGTCTTTCAAGAGACATAATATTCTCTCTAATCACACGGGCATTCTAATCCACAATCACAATTATTTCTCCTTCCCATTTCCTCTGAACGCCGGAGAGGCTGAGGCCCGGCAGCTGAACCCGCAGCCAACCAATTAAGCTCCCTGGTCACGGATAAGCCTGAGAAATAGATGGGGCCCTCAGGAACATTTGGTCTCTGCATTATCTTAAATGAATTAAATGAATGGGAGCGAGCTGGGGAGAGGGGAGGTGAGGCAGAGCAGGCCGGCGGGTCACTTTCTGGCCTCTCTCTGCTTCTGCAGTTCAGCGCTGGAAGAGGAGGCCAGCGGCGGCCCGCCGTGTGGCTGAATGCAGGCATCCATTCCCGCGAGTGGGTCTCCCAGGCCACGGCCATCTGGACGGCGAGGAAGGTCATGTCACCTGGTATTAGCCAAGGATTCGGGTGGGCCCGGGGGCCCTCGGCAGGTCCCATGTGGCTGAGACCCCAGGGGGAGGCGGGAAGGGGCTCTGCACAGGCTGGGCCTTTTCAGACTGCAGAAGCAAAAGGCCAAAGCCCCTTGATTGGCCTGCTGAGGCTAAGTGACAAGGTGTGTTCATGGCGGGGAGCAAGGTCCTGAGGCAGAGGTGGGCCTGACTTGCAATCTGCAGCTAACTCCCATGAGCCTTGCCCGTGGCTCTTGCCACACCTCACAGGCCTTTGGGGACTTCCTGCTGGCTCAGATCCTTCTAGAAAGTCTGTCTGAAGCCAGCACTAGGAGAGGAAGGGTGGTGCATGTGAAAGATACACCTTCCCTACCCCTTTGTTGGGGGCTCCCATTCCTACTGTCTGTGATGTGGCTCCGCCCTCCTGGGAGGAACGAATGAGGTGGGTACCCCAGGGTTCCCTGAGGCTGCTACTATCGTGCAACTGTGCTCCCCAGGGTTGGATGAGTGAGCTGAGCCTCGTGGGCCCCAGGGTGGTGTCGCAGGGTGGGTGCTATTCTTCAGACATCCACTCTAGCCAGATGCCTGCGTGTCAGGAAGACGCGGCTTAGAGGGAGCCACCCAGCTTGCACGGCCTGCCTGACAAGCCCCTGTCTCTGCTTAGATTGCCTCCGACTACCAGAAGGATCCAGCCCTCACCTCCATCTTGGAGAAAATGGATATTTTCTTGTTGCCTGTGGCCAATCCCGATGGATATGTGTACACACAGACTCATGTGAGTAACCCAGTAGGCTGGGCTTGAGCTAAGACTTCCTTGGACTTCCTTGCCTTGCACTAGCTGTCTGACCTTTAAGAGAATTTCTACCCCACCATGTGTTATGAAATCCCCTGGGAGCGTGCTTTCTAGTCATTCTCAGCACTGGGACTCACCGGGGAGTATCTGTTCTTAGAGAGGCTTGCGTAAGGAACTCCCTGTTAGGATCTTGAACAACCACCAACACCTTACCAATCTCCTTTTCATCTTTCTCCCTCCCACACATTTTTTCCTGACATAATGTTAAAGCAAATCCCAGATATCATGTTATTTTATCCAGAGCTACCTTGGTATGCATCTCTAGATGATAGTTTAAAAAAAAAGAACCCAAAAAATGCACTATACCACTGTTCCTTTAAAGGATTACTAGAAGTTCTTTAACCTCATCAGACACCCCCAGTTGTCTTAAAAATGTCTCTTAAGAGTCAGTTTGTTCAAGTTATGATCCGACTAGGCCCACATACTGCACACTCGCCTGATTGCTCTTCTGTTGAACACCACCACTCCCTCTGCACCTTTTTGCAATATCATTCTTTTGTTGGAGGAACCAAGTAATTTCCTGTACAAGGGTTGCACATTCTGAACTTGGCTGATGATTTCTTTGTTGCACCATTGAATTTGTGCCCTTTTCCCCGTATTTCCTATTCACTGGTGGTCAGAGCCAGGGCTTGATTGCATTCAGGTGATTTTTTAGGCAAGACTAAAATACCCGGAGATGCTATGCACTTGGGTTGCACCAGTGAGGCACCTGGCGTCCATCTGTCCTACCTCCCCCAAAGCCAGCCATGCCCCAGTGGGTCCAGGTGCTGTCAGCCTGGTCCTCACATATGAAGTTCTCATCCGGGTGTCTGCGGGGGTCCCTCCCTGAGAGCCAGAGGGGCTCACCCTCCGCTCTGGGGAGACTGCTCTGCTGGTGAGGACAGAGCTCCACCCACTGTGCTCTCCACCACGTTAGCCTCCCAGAGCAACCCCTCAGCCCTCTGTGGCCTGACCTGCTATGTCTTTTACAGAACCGGATGTGGAGGAAGACACGGTCCTTCAATCCCGGAAGCCCCTGCGTTGGCACTGATCCAAACAGGAACTGGAATGCAAGCTTTGCGGGTAGGCGGCGGAGACGGTTTTCAGATCCTGCTGCTACTGATGAGTGCGGCCCACCTGTGTCCTGAGCTGGCGCTCAGGGAGCCAGCTGCACCCCGGTTCTATTGCTGGACCACTGAGGGAGGGGGCCGTCCCGCAGGACTCCATGCCTCGGGGCTTTGTGTTTCAGTTCTGTTGTGATAACTACAGTTTTATTTATTTTCACTTTATTTGAAAGGCAGACACACGAGTTGAGGGACAGATAGATGACAGATAGATTAATCTTCCACCTGCTGGTTCACTCCCCAAATGCCCACAACAGTCAGGGCTATGCCAGGCTGAAGCCAGGAGCCTGGAACTCCTCCTGGGGTCTGCCACATGTGTGGTAGGGACCCAAATGCTGGAGCCATCACCTGCTGCTTCCCAGTACACCCGTTAGCAGGAAGCCAGAATGAAAAGTGGAGGAGCCAGGTATTTGAGCAGTCTGATATGGGATGCAGATTCTTAACTGCTGTGCCCAATGTCTGTCTCTGTTGCAGTCTTGAAAGGGAATATGCTTCAGGAATTCCTGTCCTCCTGGGAGCCATGGGACACAGCATCTTTCCACTGTGGTTACAATCTACACGAGTGTTTTTAAAACCAGATGTGGTCACCTTGTCCTTGTCCTTGTCCTCGTCGTAGTGTTACCTGGACATGTTGTGGACAGATAGGAGGGTCACTAGTGGCAGCTCAAAAGAGGGCCATCAGCTCTGCTCACCTAATAGGCATGATGGTGTGGTGAACAGTATGCCTTGAGATGTGTCAGTGTGGACCTTGGCAGCCCACTGTCATGGACAGAGAATGGGTTCTGGGTTCCAGCTATTTGAATGTCAACCCCTATAGATGTGTCAGTTGTGTGCAAGGATTTCCCCGTATATATTTTTATTCTTAGCCAGTGAATGAACTTCATCATCTGAGATGAGGCAGCTGATGGTCAATGTCAAGAGTCTGTGACAGCCGGCGCCACGGCTTACTAGGCTAATCCTCCGCCTTGTGGCGCCGGCACACCGGGTTCTAGTCCCAGTCGGGGTGTCAGGTTCTGTCCCGGTTGACCCTCTTCCAGGCCAGCTCTTTGCTGTGGCCAGGGAGTGCAGTGGAGGATGGCCCAATTGCTTGGGCCCTGTACCCCATGGGAGACCAGGAGAAGCACCTGGCTCCTGGCTTCAGATCAGCACAGTGCGCTAGCTGCAGCGCGCCAGCCATGGCGGCCATTGGAGGGTGAACCAACGGCAAAGGAAGACCTTTCTCTCTGTCTGTCTCTCTCACTGTCCACTCTGCCTGTCAAAAAAAAAAAAAAAAAAAAAAAAAAAAGAGTCTGTGACTGATTAGACTTAGGGCCCCAACTCACCTTCCAATCCCAAATCCAGGCTCTCGTCCTACGCTGCAGCAGTATCAATGTCTTGTTTTGAGCGTACAGCCTTCACTTACATAGAGATACCACAAAAAATGAATGACTGTGGGAAAGGAGCTGATAGAAATGTGGGAACCGAGGCCATCAAAGTCAAGGCAGAAATTCCCACAGCTTAGGTGGTTTCTCTCACACACCCCACCCTGAAACCTCGGGGAGATATCTTGCGAAGTAACTCAGAAAGTAGTATTTCTAAATACCTGTCAAATAACCAAGAGATTTTAGCCACAACAATATATTATTTTTGGCAGCAGCTGGCCATTAAAATCTGAACCTAGAGAATAAGTTGACATCAGAATAAATGGAGTCGTTTTCATTATTTATTGGTATTCATATTAATTACCTAGAACACTTATTAATTACAACTCATTCTTAAGTATGATATTAATTATTTATGACAACTTCTGTTGGTATAATATGAGGTCAACTCCATCCATTTTTTTTTTTTAACTCTATCCATTTCAAGAATACCTCACAAGTCTCCTCCATGCTGGTGGCAAATCCAGCTCCTGATCACCAGTCCCCTTTGTCCCTTCCTGCAGTCCCCACACAGAGCCTGGACCAGGTCTCAGGGGCATCCAGCAGTGGCCTGCCTGTGGCCAGTGCCTCCAGTTCCTCCTATGGGGTGTGTGTCCTGCATTTCTGTTTTCTTGGCTTATGGGTTAATGCTTCTCCATGCACTGTCTCCCCCAGGACAGGGAACCAGTGCCAACCCTTGCTCCGAAGTGTATCATGGCCCCCATGCCAATTCAGAAGTGGAGGTGAAATCGGTGGTAGATTTCATTCAAAATCACGGGAATTTCAAATGCTTCATCGACCTGCATAGCTACTCTCAGCTGCTAATGTATCCATATGGGTATACTGTCAAGAAGGCCCGGGATGCAGACGAGCTGGTGAGTGATGGTGCCTCTATCCATCCCTAGGCTGCTGCCCAGGGCTTGTTCTGCAGCATTAGAGCGACAGCTGGGGAGCCCGGGCGTGCTTCCTTGGGGGTTCACTCTTCTCTCCTTGCCCCTTGGGATGCACCATCAGCCCCACCAGGGACAGGAAGAAGACCGTGCCCTTATTTCTGCCTTTGCTTTCTCCTGGTTTTCCTGATTGAAGCACATTACAGACCGGCTGCTTGCACCTGGCGCTGGGGTGGGCAGGAGTAGGTGCTCCTCAGGCCGGTCAAGGCAGACTGGAAAGAGGGTGGAGGCCACAGTGTAGGGGTGCTGTGTGATGTCCAGAGACTCACCCCAGCAGGTGCATCTGGGGTGACTGCTGCCTGAGAGGGCCCATTATCTCCCCCCCGCCGCCCCGAGGCCCTGTCTGTACCTCTACGCCAGCAGACAGCTCTTCCAGGGCCTTCTCTTGGACATCCTTGGCCTTCCCTCCCTCAGGGCAGACAAAGGTGCCTTTGCTGCATTCCTAAGGGGCCAGTGAGCTGCCCACAGACCACTGGAGAACTTGACTCCCTCTCCTGCAACTTGAGGACATAACGCGTGCACTTGCAGAATGCTTGTCCGTCTTCTTCCTCTTCTCGCTTTCCATCCTTCCCCAAACTGGGGATGCGGCAGGAAGCAGACCTGGGTGACACACGCCGTGTGCCTCAGGTCGGAGTCAGGCTTCAGCTCTGCTTAGGTGGGAATGGAGACACCGGAAGGGAGACTCGGGGGATGGACCAAGAATCTTTGGAATCATCACAGTGCAGGACCAGTGGGGAATGTCTGGCTTCAAGACCCATTCTTTTTCTCTCCACCAACTCCTTTCGCAGGACGAGGTGGCACAGCGTGCGGCCAAGGCTCTGGCTTCCGTGTCGGGCACTGAATACCAAGTGGGTCCCACCTGCACCACTGTCTGTGAGTACTCTCTGTGTGTATTCGTCACTCGGTGCTTTGAGAGGAACCTTGAGATGCAGAGCAGCAGGGAAGACTTCCTACGTTGCAGTCTGCTTGTTTCTGTGACTGGCAATGGGATGACTTCACGTGCAGCCCACGTGATAAGAGCTGTCGCGGGCAGCTGTGTCCACCAGCGTCATTAGCACTCTCGTGCTAGTCATCCTGTGTGCATGACGGGTTAAGTCCCAACAGCGGCTGCACTCTGCATTCTCTCTTACGCTGTAGATTTAGACATAGTGTATTAGAGATTCATCTGGCTCGTTCTCCTGGTTTCAAAGGAGACTCACTATGGGACCGGCAGACGGAGGTGGTCGTGGTGGGGGGTGAGGAGGGCCCGTCACTTTCCAGGAGACTGAGCAAGTGCTGGAGTGTGGCCACTGGGAGCTGGTTCAGGGTTCCCAATAATACGGGGGCTGGGGCCAAAGGAAACACAATCAAGTCCCCAGAACTAAACCTGGTCTGGAGGTTCACGACCCACCACCTCGTTTTGAGGGAGAAACCTGTGTGTGTTTCCCAGTGATCTGTTACATCTGCACAATCCCTCCATTCCTGCTGCGATCCTCCATTCCTTTATGCTGTGAGCCTTTGCTTCTGTTGGGGAAAAAGTGTCCCATTTCCAGGCCACTGGCTGCAGGTGGGAAATGGAGGTAAAAACACGGAGGGCAGAGCTGTGGTCGCGTAGAAGGCAGGGCTGTCCTTGTCCCCCTCGTGCTTCCCCGGTCAGCAGTGTCGTGCAGGGTCCCCGCTCAGAGCCCCTGCACTCTCACTGATCAACCTCTTTCCTCTGCAGTCCTGCGTCTCACCTCCATCCTAGCTCACTCCTTAATCACTCAGGAAGATGCTCCAGACCAGGCTCCAGCCTCCTCTGAGCTCAGCCGCAGACAGCAGTTAGGGGACTTTGCATTTGTGTTGCTAATTGCAGCGGCCAGTCATTAACTATTCCTGGTTTATTGTTATTAGTGTTGTTAAATGGGGACTCCTCCGGGAGCACAACAGGAGATTTAGCCCTCCTCTGTGTAATTAGCCAGAACTGAGTCAGGGCCCAAGGAGAATGAAAGGAGCCTTCTGAGGAGGTCCTCTCCCTCTCGGAAGATCTTGGCGGGTCACCAGGGTGCCGGCTTACAGGAAAACACCAGTGTTAGTAGTGGTCTCGTCCTGTGACATCACACACATGGTGTCCACACCGTGCTACTCATCAGATTTGCCCAGCGGATTCTGGACAGCCTTCCCGAGGGTCATCCAAGAGATGTGAAATTGCTTACCTCTTTCCAGAGCCCATCTTCTGTGTCCTTTCTAGGCCTGTCTGCTCACCCCAAGAGCCATCGATTCTTGTCTGACGGCATCCTATCTAAACTCTCGGATTATGGCAAGCGCTACGTAAAGAGCTGACGTTGGTTCCCTCAAGTGTTGGACTTCTCCTTAGCTTAACTCTTTTAGATGAAAATCACTCTAAAATTGATTTCACACTTTCCTGCTGTCTTAATCAGAGCGTATGGAAAGAATCTAAGCCCCTTCCGTTGTGACCTCACGGTTTTCCGACATCCTGATGGTCTGCTGTGCCGTACCGGACTGTCCCTCTGCTCAGCAGCCCAGCCTGTTTGGGTTAATCCTCCTGTCCCCTTTGCAGTGCCTTTACCCCCTCCCTCCTGTCAGAGGTGGCTTGTAACTGCCTATAGCCCAGCTGCCTCTAGCAACCTTCTCACCTCCTCCTCAATGATCCTGCTGTACGAAGGGTTTGCAAACTAAGACTTTGCAAAAGGTCTTTGAGTGCATCTGACTCATCAATCATGAGTACGAAGGGTGTTCACGACAGCATTATTTACAGTCATAAAAGACTGGTAAGCACTGAAATGTCTACCAGGACGGCGCTGGATAAATACACGTAGTGCCTTCATGCAGTGAAACACGATGCAGCCCTTAAATGAATGCACTGGATTTATTTGTGCTAATAATCTTCGCTTTTAAAAAGGAAGCTGGAGTTAGGAGTAGGAGCTGGAGCTGGGACCTGAACCCACAAACTGCAAAGCAGGATGCAGGCTTCCTAACCAACCACCGGGTCAAACTTCACCCCCAGCTCCGCCATTTTCCATGTGACTTTGCTCAGTTAAATTAGCCATTCTGAGCCTGGATGTCCTCATCCGTCAAACACGGACAATAATCCCTACCTTATTGAGTTTTTAAAGATTATGAGATCATAAATGCAACATTTCTAGTGTAGTTACTGGCTCATGGCAGATGCTGAAGGAATAGCTGCCATTGATAGCATTCCTATATCATTCAGTATCATCCATACTTTGCACGCTCAGCCGTATCTACCCTAGTGGAGCTGGATCTGGAAGTAACAGAAAACAGGTCTCTTGTCTTTCTGAAGCCTTTTGGCAAAGGGAGGCCCCAAGGATTGTGTTTCCTTTTCTCTGTGTATCTGTTATCGCTTGCTATGTTAAAAGAAATTCCAAAACTTAGCAGCTTAAAACAATAAACATTAATTTTCTTGCGCTGTTCCTTAGTTCAGGAACCCGAGAGTGGCTTGGCTGCTGGCTCTGGCTCAGGAGCTTGTGTGAGGGCCCAGTCAGATGTCCTTCAGGGCCCATTCACTAAAGGCTCCACTGGACTGGAGGGTCTGCTCCCAGGCCATGTCACTCGGGGCCTGGCTAGTCAGAGCTGACCATTGATGGGATGTCTCGGGTCTTCACCCTTGCGCCTCTGGAGAGGGCTGTTTGAGTGCCCATGGCTTCCATCCAGAGCGAGTGCCCCAAGAGAGAGAAGGCAGAAATGACAGTGTCTCCTGTGACTTAGCTCTGAGGGTCATATGGTTTAGTTTCTGCACTATCCTGTTAGTAACAGAGGTGGGGCCAGCCCTGTTCCACACAGGACAGGACTCGACAAGGAGGCAGCCTCTGGAACACCAGGGTCACTGGGGCGATCTTGGAGGCTGCCTCTCACACTCTGTCCCTGTAAGAACTGACTAGAGGCCGGCGCCGCGGCTCACTAGGCTAATCCTCCACCTTGCGGCGCCGGCACACCGGGTTCTAGTCCCGGTCGGGGCACGCGCTGGCCGCGGCGGCCATTGGAGGGTGAACCAACGGTACAGGAAGACCTTTCTCTCTGTCTCTCTCTCTCACTGTCCACTCTGCCTGTCAAAAACAAACAAACAAACAAACAAACAAACAAAAATTCTGCCTTTCAAAAAAAAAAAAAAACTGACTAGAGTCACCTGCAGGAAGGAGGACACAGTGAGTGAGGGCCAAGGGGAGGGTGAGGATTTCACATCTCTTGGTAGCCCTGACCCTCCAGGTGCAGGATGGCCTGAGGCCTGTGGGTCAGGCCAGTGTTGATGTGTCATAGGCCTGATGATTCGCACAAAGAACCCAGGATCCCTAAGAAACTTCAGGCAGGCAGCACTGTTGCCCCCCCACCCAACCCCCAATCCTATGGGAACTGGGCTTCAAGGGGGTTTTCTCTCTGATTTACAGACCCAGCTAGTGGGAGCAGCATCGACTGGGCATATGATAATGGCATCAAGTACGCATTCACATTTGAGCTGAGAGACACCGGGCACTATGGCTTCCTCCTGCCGGCCAACCAGATCATCCCCACTGCTGAGGAGACCTGGCTGGGGCTAAAGACCATCATGGAGCATGTCCGGGACCATCTCTACTAAACGGGGCGCCCCTCCCTGTCTACATCTCTCTGTGCACACACGGGGGCCACTGTTAAAGAGCTCATTGCTTCGCACGAGTCAGAGCCCTCTGGGTATGTGGAGACCTCGGGCCAGCCCTCTCCAGCCTGACTCCTTGGAGCTGGTGGGTCCTGGTGGTGTACCTGCGTGGAGGTCTCTGCCAGCCAGCTCTATCCTGGTCCTGCTGTTTCTCTGAGCCTTGGACACCTACCTTTTCCATATGGCTGGTCGGGCAAGCTCTGGTCAGAATCAGCCCCTGCTGGGTGACTTATCTCTACCTCATCTTTAGAAAAAAGAACATCTCAGATGGTTCCCCGGCCCCTGCACTTCTTGCCAATCCAGGGATCTTGCTCTGGTGGGAGCCATTCGGGGACAATGAGTATCTTTCAATCAGTCTCTTTCATCTTTCTCATTCCTTCTCGAACAGATTTTTCTTTGAGCAACCAATCTTGTTGGGTCATCAGTATGGGTTTCCCTCTTCCCACTTTTTTTTTTTTTTTTTTTTTGTGTGTGTGTGTGTGTTTGGCTCACATGCCTTCATTAAGTTAAGGATCTACAGATACTACTGTTCGTATCAACTTGTTCTTTTGTTATTTGGCATAACAGATCCCAGCAGCCAAGCTGTGTCCCTGCAGGTGCTGTTTGTCCAAGGGTGTGGGGTAGAGCCATGATGCCATGCGGCATTGCTGACCTCCCAGTCTGTTCTGAGGGGCTCACCTCCACTTCACCTTTTGAACTCACTTCAAAGACCTTGCCCTCATCCTACACGTCCTAAATCACTCTCCAGGTCTGGATAATCTTACTGCCCCGGCACATTCCTGTTGGCTCTGCTATGCCCTGTGTTTCTTTCTCCTGTCTTTGTTTTGTTATTGTTTAATTTAGGTTTTATTGATTATTTTTCGGTCTCTGAGGTCACCTTCTTCTGTTTTGCATCCTGGACCACGAATCCTCAAGTGTGGCAAGAATTCACAGTCAGACACCCCTCATTCCATTTCTCCTCAGTGGGAACCATCTGTCCTTTTTTTGTTCTTTTGTTTTTGTTTTTTGCTCTTCTCAAACATGTCTGTAAATCTTAACCTTCTGCCTAGGATTTGTGCAGCATCTGGTGTGTGCTCAAAGGCCAATAAATATTCAATATGAGTCTCATGATCAAGCCCTATTCTTCGTCTTCACCTGAATGGAAGCAAACCATGGTTTTGAATATGCAACTCTTTATAATGGCAGAAGTCAACTTGAATCCCGGTCCGTATCGCGTGACACGTAGGAAGGCCTTCTCCATCAGGCTGAGGGCCTCTTGGGCAATGTTACCTTGGTGATTCATTCTGGTCCTGGGTTTAGTTCTTCGTTTCTCAGCTCAGGAGTTTGATATTCTCCATGTCTCTGTTGATGAGACTGGGGGATGCTGACTCACGCCTACCAAGCTTGGATGAGGCAGATGATAAAATCAGAATACGAATTTATTAATTTACATCATGGCATGTAACTGTTTAATGGATTGGATCCTCACGTCAGCCTGCACAGTACATTCTCTCCCCGCAGGCAAGACACATGGGAAGCCAAATTATAATCAGAAGGTTGCTTAGCGAGCGGGCGTCGGAGCAAGGAAAAGTTAATTACAGTCTATGATTAGAATTTTTAATGGTTGCAGCTCTGCTAGCATGATGTATCTAGTTCTGTACCAGAACACACCTGCCAGCCAGCCAGCTGGTCACTTGTGCTGGCTGCTCAGGGCTGTCTCAGATGGGACAGTGCTTTGGTAGTCATGACAGTGTTGGCTCCCTTTGTGACTGCCCCGTCTCAGAGTGAACCTGTCCTTCCAGTTCCTTAAAGGAAGACTTCCTTATGAAAGAAAAAGATGGATAGCTGTGACTGTAATAAAGTCAAGCACTTTTGTTCATTGAAAGATACCATGGGGGAGGGCACCTGGTTTGGTGGTTAAGCTGCTGGTTGGGACACCGGCATCCCACACTGACGTGCTTGGGTGTGTTCTCAGCCCTCCTCCCGATCCCAGGTTCCTACTAATGTGCACCCTGGGAGACAGCAGGTGAAGGTTCGAGTAACTGAGTTTCTACTGGATTGGGTTTCTGGCTCCTAGCTTTGGCCAGGCCCATCCCTAGCCACCGTGGGCATTTGGGGGATTGAACCAGCAGAAGCTTGTTCTGTCTGTTTTAATGTTTGTCTCTTGAATCAATGAAAAATAAGGAAAGAAAAAAGAGGCACCATAAAGTGAGAAAACAAGTTATATGCTAAAAGAAGATATGCACAATATTGATAATATACACAAAAGGCAAAGAATATACAAATAACTTCTACAAATCAATAGAAAAGCACAATAACTTATAGAAAAATGGGCAAAAGATATGAGCAAGCAGTGCACTCCGGAGGAAGCAGGTGTATCTGATGAACACATGAAGGGATGATCAGTGACTAAGGACGTGTGAATTGAGACTGCAATGCAATGCTATCATATCCTCGCACAGTTCACAACGATCAGGTTGGAGAGGAGGCGGACAGCAGGGTCGCAGACGTTAGTGCTGAGCAAGTAAGTGAATGAAAGCACTCTGGAAAACGGTCTGACATTGTTTTTTCAAGCTCACACCTTACGCTGCAGACATTCCACCCCAGCCGTACACTAAGAAATTCTTGCAATTCTACACCAGGGAACATACATGAGCAGCACTGTTTGTCACAGCAAAGACCTAAAGCCAGATCAAAAGACCACCAGTGGGGGAGTGGGAATAGAGCATGAATTAGTATACAGCAGTCGGAACAAAACCTCACTGGTTGCTTTCCTAAAAAGTTCCAAACATCTGTATGCTTCTTGTATTTATTTTTTAAGATTTACTCATTTATTTGGAAGGCAGAGTTACAGAGAGGCAGAGGCAGAGGCAGAGAGAGAGAGAGAGAGAGAGAGAGAGAGAGAGAAGCCAACTGCATGCTTTTATAGAAGACATACAAATCTTGATAAAACTGTATGAAGGGGGAAACAGGACCTGGAGGACATACCCGGACCCCCCTTCCTCGTCACGTGCACAGATCCCCAGCTTCCAATAGTTCAAGGCTTTCTCCCTTTCTAGAGAATTCTCCCTGCCCCAATGGGGGCTGGCTCACCCAGGAGGCTGTGCCCGTGTTTTCCTTCTTACCTCCCAGAATGACTAACTGCCTGAGGGCATGAACAGCTAGTTCCTTGCCTCACGTTGGGGGCGACCCCTGCAGCTCCCCTGGGGGTCAGGGTGAGGCCCAGTCATCCTCGCAGGAGCATTTCCCCTCTCCCCAACCCCCTCTCCCTTCTCCAGAAAACTCTCCCTCGGCAGGTCATTTGTACAACAACCCTCACCTCAGGTCCTGCTTATAGGGAGGTGGTTTGGGACAAGAAATGAAAACCCTGAGATTCCAAATGACAGGGAAAGGCGTGGGAATGAGCTGGGAGGCAGGGCCTTTGGTCAGATGAAGGACCTTAGCTTTGTTTCAGGTTCTGTTTTGTCATGTATTTATGATATGATTTTTTAAAAGACCTATTTAAATAGCCAAATGAATAAAAGAGGGCTGTGCATGGATCAGTGATGAGTGTGCCATTAACCAACAATTATGATTTATCTTTTCTATGAACCTAAAATCTAACTTAAAATATTTATAGAGGTGTGTTTTAATAGAAATATTTAAAAATATTCATAAAGATATGTCTTGATGCAAATATTTTAATCATTCAAAATGCACTTATTTTCCATGTACCAGAGATGTGTTTGAAGGCAACACTGCAATGTCAATCAGGAAGACAAAATCCCTTCTTGCAAGGTGTCGCTCCCCCTCTTTGCGGAGGAACGACACAGGACCCTGCGCTGTTCTTTCGTCTGCTCGGCCCTCCCCGGGTTTGCTGCTGGTTCTTCCCGGGTTGGCTACCGTCCCTTCCACCTCCGTGGAAGGGCGGTTCCCCCTGCCACTTTCCCCACTTCCGCGGGGGAGCGGCACACCGCCGGCCGGCTCTCTCGGGGGCTGCACAGGTGTTCCTTCAGATAGATGTTCCTGGTGCATGTTGTCTCTCTCCTCCTTTATAGTCCTCTTCCACCAATCCCAACTCTGCTACCCACATGCCGAGCACGCTGCTCTCCTCCAATCAGGAACAGGTCCTGCTGTTTATTGGTTGAACTGGAGGCAGCTGTGTAGAAGCTGTTACTCCCTTCTCAGCGCCATATTGTGGGAGAGCAGATGCATAGAATAAGTCTTAATTCCAGTAACTTAGTCTAGTCCAAGTTGCTCCCAGTTGCTCTCCACAGCAAGGAATTTCATTGTTGTTGGAGAGGCGGGCAGTACTTCAGGAAACAACTTAACTAAAAAGTTAATTTGGGAAATGAGAGCTGCTATAAATAAAAGACAACCGGCTGGTCTAAGAGAGTGAAGGGTGGTAGTAGGCCTCTCTAGACTGGGAAAACCAGAGAAGACAGTACTTGGGCACATATTTTAAATTACTCCTAACTTAATTTTTGGTATTCTCGGTGTACATTCCCTAAACCATGTGAAACAGGTGGGCTCGATTTTATTATTCAAATTTCATGGATGGAAAAATCTCAAGAGCAGTATTTCTTGCCCAAGATGAATAATTAATGTGTTCTCGTCTCTAAGCGAAGGCCCCATGGACAAAGAGAAAACTGGAGCCATAAACATTTGTGGGTGTTACCTACATTTCTGAAACACTTTAGGTTTGAAAGCTTTTCATGCCTTATCCTTTGATGAGTTATGGAAGCAACTGTAAGGAATTTCCTACCAATGAGAACACCACGGAGGTTGGAAAAAGGAGAATCCAGCAATGATGGGAACAGTGTGTTTTGAATTCTTTCTGCAGTCCTGGGAGGGGTTTCTCTGAGTCATCCCCACCTCTCCTTCTGGGTATCAAAGTAAGAATCTGGGGCTGGCATTGTGGTACAGTGGGTTAAGCTACTGCCTGTGATGCCAGTATCCCTTATGAGCTCTGGTTCAAATCCCAGCTGCTCCACTTCCCATACAAACCCCTGCTAATGTGCCTGGAAACGCAGCAGAGGACAGCCCTTGTACTTGGGCACCCCTGCCACCACACGGGAGACCAGGATGGAGTTCCAAGCTCCTGGCTTGAGTGTGGTTCAGCCCTGGCTGTTGTGGCCGTTTGAGAGAGTGAACTAGTGGATGGTAGGTCTCTCTCTCTTATCTCTCTGTAATGTTGCCTTCCAAATATATACATCTTTTAAAAAAAAAAAAAAAGACCTTCATGAAATGGCTAGTAGGCTAAGGAGCAGAGGCTGGGCTGTGGGTGGGCTTCCCTGTCATCCTGTGCTGCCCCCTGAAAGCACAGCCACTCACTGAGAAGGCACCGGTGAGCGGGGCACGCCCGCGTCTGTCCTCAGGGGCACAGGCGGAGTGGAGCAGCACAGAGGCCCTTGCCCTGCGGTGTGAACTCTGTGAGCCTCAGTTTCCCAGCTTTAGAATGAGAATAATGACAGCATCTGTGATGATCTGTCGGGAATTAAGTAAGCTGAGAACGGGCGGGCGCAGTGCTTTAGCTGGCCGGGAAAGCCCTCGGTGTGGGTGAGGGCTCACCAAGCGGTAGACCTTTATTTATGAATCAGGTTGTGGAAATAACCCGAAGTGTAAGATGTGCATGCTTTACATTTTCCACAAAACTTAATAGCAAAACCTCAACTGTTCACAGAAAGCCACCATCACTAACTGCATGTGGTGATTCTTAGTATTATTTGGGTTTTGAAATTCTGAGCTTCTTTTGCTGGGCACTTTCCCGGGTTGTTTTGATCGTGATGCCCCTTTAACCAGATGCAGACAAAGGACCACTGCAGACACTTTTGCAGGCCCAGCTTCCAGGCACAACCGCGTCAGGCTTCTGGGCTCACCTGGGAGTTTTACAGGCCCTGAAAAGGCCCTGCCGTAACTATTCTGGGTGAAGCTGAGGCTACGATCCAACATGGGAACGTCCTGTGTAGATTGCACTTCTTTTATGCTAGTATATAAAGACCAACTATGCAGAATCATTTTTATCACTCTCATCATCATCCTTATCTTTTTGTTTGATGAGGTCTGGAATTTTGCCAAGCCAGGCAGCTTGTAAAATAAATTCTCCCTGCTGTTTGTACTGAGCCTTAAATCATGAGCACCAGCTGTTCCTTGTATGTGCAGGAAAAGCTCCAGGTGCACGGGGGCATCCAGGGAGCACAGGCAGTGAGCTCCTCCGCTGGGAAAATGGGTTCTCTGGGGTGGCTGGGCACTTGGCTCCTTTAATGCAGAAAGTGGGGCTTAGGCTTTTTTTGTATCGCCTACAAGGCTGAGCTCAGCAGCTTGTAAATATTTGTTGATTTGATTTGCTGCAGGGCAGCCAGTTAACAATCCCATAAGCTGCTGTACTCACAACAAGTTAGGGCAGCAGGAAAAGAGGACTTTTCCCAACAAATATCATCAGTGGAATCCTGGAAAACACATTGGAATGTATGTCCCTAAGTTCTAACAGAGACAGAGCATAAATTAAACGTTCAGAGATAAGGAAGACTCGATACTGATTAAACTGCTTGCAGTTTTGCAATGATTTATAGTTTGTAAATGCCTTATAGATAATGGATAATTAAATTATCACAACCACCTGGTGATAATGCATACTGAGCATTATTGTCCTTTTTTTTTAATCTAAGAAGGAACCGGAGTCTTAAAGGGCCCAGGAGGTGATGTGCCAGAACTTACATGGATGGAAATGGTGAAGCGGAGAGCCAGGACCAGCTCCAGAACTGCTGAGAAAGCAAAGAGGCAGGCAGTGTGGTGTTGACTTTGGTTTTGAATGAGAATTTCTTTAGAATACATAGACGTGGGGAAGGGGTATGCAAAAAGCTCATGGAAAATGAAATTAAAAGATAATGTACTTTTATAAAAAAGATTTATGTATTTATTTGAAAGGCAGAGTTACAGAGAGGTAGAGGCAAAGAGAGAGAGAGAGAATGAGAGAGAGAGAGTCTTCCATTGCTGGTTCATTCCCCAAGTGGCTGCAACAGCCGGAGCTGAGCCAATCAGAAGCCAGGAGCCAGGAGCCAGGAGATTCTTCCAGGTCTCCCATGAGGGTGCAGGGGCCCAAGGACTTGGGCCATCTTCTACTGCTTTCCCAGGCCATAGCAGAGAGCTGGATTGGAAGTGGAGCAGCCAGGGCTTGGACCGGTACCCACGTGGAATGCTGGCACCACAGGCAGCGGCTTGACCCACTATGCCACAGCACTGGCCCCAGATAATGCACCTTTCCTTAGGAACTTCTGGACCCCTTGTACTTCCTGCTGCCTCTGTGGTCCCACACCTCTGTGTTATCTTCCTGCCTCCTGCAACCCTGGAGTTCTCAGTTTTGCAGTCCTAAGAGGGGGTGTCGTGAGGAAAACAGGAGCCAGGTCTGTCTTCCTCAACAGCTGCCAGTGCAGGCTGAAGACATTCCATGGACCGAGGGTGCTCCGCGGCTCTCCTGGGTCTGCACCCCGGGGGCCTGTGCGCAGGCTCGCCTTCCAGGGAGAGTTATGAGAAAGGTTCTAATATGAACCCTCTGGCATGGGGCAGCTCATAGAACCCCCTTTCCCCCATGGGTAGCTTTTAGCCTCTCACACCCTTGGAGGAAAAAATGTCCACTTCTCTGAATAAGCCAATGCCTGTATTCTGTCTGAGCATGTACACCATTTGTCCTAGCCTTAGAAAACCATTACCTCAGGTTTAGGTTTGTAAACCCTTCACGGGCAGAGCCAGGCTGTTATTTATTTTGGATGCCCAGCGCCTAAGCACATCACAGTGTATCACAAAGACGTACAGGACACCTGCCTCCCTCGCAACTCCACATCCAGGGCAAAAGGAGCCAAGTGCCTGCTCTCTGCTGAGCCAACTGGTGGCCACAGTCTTCCTCCTTTAGCTCTGAGGGCCTTGCAGGGCCTTGTTCTTGTCTGATGGGCGTGAGAAGTACAGAGGTCAGGGAAAGTGAAGACCTTTTGTTCCAGGTTCAGCAACAACGCGGAGAAACCAGGTCTCCTGGGAAGGGGTGACACGTTTCCTCATTGCCAAGTGGTATTTCTAAAACGCTCCCAGAGGCAGCAGGTGGCTGGACAGGTATGAACTTGTTCAAAGAGGCATGTCAGAAAAGCAGGCATCTGATCGTCCTCCTTCCCAGCTGCCCAGGGCCATCGGTGGGATCAAGATTTAGCGGGCGTGCCTCTCTCTATCCTCGGGGCTCCCTGGCACCAGCCTCCTGTTTGCTCTCCTGTAGCCAGAGAGATGTTTGTTCATGCTGGGAAGTGGACAGACCGTCAGGCTGGAGGGGCCTGTTCGGGAGTCGTCCTGGCCCAGGGAGAGGAATCGTCCTCCACGCCTGCCGAAGCAGCACCGGTGTAAGGGTCCTGGAGCCGGTGCTGAGAGGAGGCTACCCTGACCTTGGGAAGTGGAATCGGAAGCTTGGGAGGTGGTTCAGAGTTCCCTTACTTGCAATAGGAGGAGAGATAGAAAAAAGTAGAACCATGTTTTCTTGAAAAGTTCATGCCAAAGGGACTTTTGACTCCAGCAGAACCAGGATTCTCCTGTTGATTTCCCTGACATTTGGGCTTAAGCTTGCAGACCCTCCTCCAGCTGCTGCCACCCGTGTTTTGCCAATGTAAGGTTTGTAGTAAAGCTGTTGCTTAGCCTGAAATGACCCTGTGTTCTAAATCTCTATTTTTCAACATCCTAAAGTGTCTTTCAAACGTATCACGATCGCTACACCCAGGGTATTCCTGTGGTCCCAGGAAAGGACAGGCTGCATTCTTTTTTTTTTTTTTTTTTAAAGATTTATTTTATTTATTTGAAAGAGTTACAGAGAGAGGCAGAGACAGAGAGAGAGGTCTTCCATCCCCCGGTTCACTCCTCAGATGGCCGCAATGGCCAGAGCTGCACTGATCCGAAGCCAGAAGCCAGGAGCTTCTTCCGGGTCTCCCATGCAGGTGCAGGGGCCCAAGGACTTGGGCCATCCTCCACTGCTGTCCCAGGCCATAGCAGAGAGCTGGATCAGAAGTGGAGCAGCCAAGACTTGAACCGGCACCACATGGGATACTGGTGCTTCAGGCCAGGGCTTTAACCTTCTGCACCACAGCGCCGGCCCCAAGGACAGGCTCCATTCTTACTGCAAGAACCAGGTTCCACAGTCAGGCTACCGCCTCTTTTCAGAGAAAATAAATTCCTGAGCCAGTATTCAAAATTTGAAGCATGAAAGTCTAGTGGTAGACATGGGTACTAGGGAGAAGTCCTTCCCCAGTGAGCCAAGGTCTTGCTGCTCAAAGTGGAATGACAACACCAGGCCACACCTGGGCGCTTGTCAGAAACAGAATTTGCCCTACTTTAGACCCACAGAGTCAGAATCTGCACTGAACATGACTCCTAGATATTTCACATGGACAGCAATGTGTGGGAAGCGCTGAGATGAAAAATATATTGCTAATGATACCTCACCTCATCATCTTTTAGCCAGGTGGCCTCCACCCTGGCTGTGTGTCAGAATTACACAGGAGCTTTTTTTTTTTTTTTTTTTTTTTTTTGACAGGCAGAGTGGACAGTGAGAAAGAGAGACAGAGAGAAAGGTCTTCCTTTGCCGTTGGTTCACCCTCCAATGGCTGCTGCGGCTGGCGCGCTGCGGCCGGTGCACCACGCTGATCCGATGGCAGGAGCCAGGTACTTATCCTGGTCTCCCATGGGGTGCAGGGCCCAAGGACTTGGGCCATCCTCCACTGCACTCCCTGGCCACAGCAGAGAGCTGGCCTGGAAGAGGGGCAACCGGGACAGAATCCGGCACCCCAACCGGGACTAGAACCCAGTGTGCTGATGCCACAAGGCGGAGGATTAGCCTACTGAGCCGCGGTGCCGGCCCACACAGGAGCTTTTATAAACATCTAATTCTTGGGCTCTACTCAAAACCAATGAAAACAGAATCTCTGGACTTTGGTTTTGTAAAAACCTTCCAAGTGATGCTGATGGACAGCCGGGGGTGAGGACCACTGTTACAAGTTCAATTTCCAGTCCATTTCCCTAGTGTTTTCATACATCAGTGGGGAGACAATTCTCCATGTTTTTTTTTTTTTTTTAATTTCTGCATGTCCAGAGTAGCCCTCATTATCACTCCAAGGATGGCAGAACAATAAACAGCCTTGGAAGACGGAGATAATGTTTCCCTGTGGAGTGAAGGGCAGATATATTTATTGTCCAGTGTAATAAAAATCATGTCTCCTTCGGCAGCAAAGGGCAGCTAGGTTCACTGCCTGTTATAAAAGGTTCAGGGGCTTCTGCTTTCAGCTCTGACATGTAAAGAGCCCGGAAACTCTTAGACACTTGTTCCTCCTATCTTTCGACAAGGATAATGCTGAACACACTACAAATCACTGACTTTTCTTGGACTTGTGGAAGAATGGTCACAGGGCAAGCTGCTGGAGAGACAGGTGAATCCAAGTCCAGCCATGATCTGTTTACCGGGAGCAGAAGTTTCTGGAGCTGAGAGCTGATAGGAACATTTACATGGTAATTCTGATAAAGTTGGAGGCTCTTCTCACCCAGCATCTTCCCAGTCCCTGCTGCAGCACCGTGTTGCCCAGGGAGGACAGGGGAGCCAGCAAGTCCAACTACTTCCCTGTGAGAGACCCGGAAGACGCTCCTGACCCCTGGCTTCGGATTGGACCAGCTCCGGCCATTGAGGCCATCTGGGGAGGGAACCAGTGGATGAAAGACTTCCCTCCCTCTCCCTTTCTCTCTCTCTCTCTCTCTGCCTCTCTGTAACTCTGCCTTTCAAATAAAATAAATAAATCTTTAAAAAAGGTCACCCAGCTTTTGGCTGATTATCCAAAATGCTTCACTGTGAAAGCAGGTGCTATGGGCTTCAAGCAGGTGCAGCACATTCACACAACCCTCTGAGGGACACCTGAACATATAAGGCCGTCTGAGGGCCTCTGGGAAACAACCCAGCCCCACAGAAACAGTCGCCTCCTATCTGGGGGAATGTGGGCTTTCTGTTCACCAAGGATGACCTCACTGAGATCAAGGACATGCTGGTGGCCAATAAGGTGTCACCTACTACCTGTGCTGGAACCACTGGCCCCTGGGAAGTCACTGTGACAGCCTAGGACTCTGCTCTGGGGCCAAAGACCTCCTTCTTCCAGGCTTTAGACATCGCCACTGAAATCTCCAGGGGGTACCAGGCAATGCTGAGTGATGTGCAGCCGATAAAGACTGGAGTCAGAGTAGGAGCCAGGGAACCCACACTGCTGACTGTGCTGAACATCGGCCCCTTCTCCTTTGTGCTGGTCATCCAGCGGGTGTTTGATGGAAGCACCTACAGCAGTCTCACTTCCTGGAGGGTATCTGCAGTGTTGCCAGCGTGTGTCTGCAGATTGGTTACCCAGCGGCACCAGTCTCCCGTTCTATCTTCAGTAGGTACAAGTGGGCCCTGGCATTGTCTGTGGAAACCCACTACGTATTTCCACTTGCTGAAAAGGGCAAGGCCCTCTTGGCTACTCCCCCTGTGGCTGCTGCCACTGCCAAGTTCAAAGCCAAGGAAGAGTCTAAGGAGTTGTAGGAGGATATGAGATTTGGTTTCTTCATCTATCACCCAAAAGCAACCAATTCAGGCAGCTTTATTTGAAAAACAAGGAAATAAAGACTCCTCGTTAAAAAAAGGAAAAAAAAAAAGGGAGGCCTAAGTGTGGAACTGTACGAGAGTGAGGAATTTTAGGGGTCCGCAGTCCTCCCTCTAGGAACCCGACCAGATTCTCATGGTGAAGAAGCAAGAAGGGGAGAGGAAAGATAATCACAACAAAGAGCCACTCTACTGGGAAAACCTTTTCTGCGCCTCGTCGGAGGTAGGGGATGGGAAATTACTCAGCTCCAGCCTCCCCAGGTAAGGAAGGGCAAACAGAGGCTAAGCAACTCGTGGGACCCACCAAAAGACTCTATGTAATCTTAAGATCTGGAACACTTTCCTTCCCCCACACCATACCACCCACCAACACGGCACTAGCGTAGCAATGGTGGGTCAAAGCCGGAAGAGCTTCAAGTACTGACTTTCTCAGGGAGGGAACATCAAGGGAAACCCGGAGACAACCAGGGGGACAAAAGCAAGGATGCTTGAGGACTTCGAGGCTTTTGGCACCTGTGCACACAGCCAATATTAAACACAGCCCAGCTCCCGGTCAGACTAATATAAAACTTCACACTAAAGGATTATTCACCTTGCTTCCTATTACTTGATACATCATGTTCTACTTTCAACAAAAAATTATACATCATGCTAAGACAAGAAAAAACACTGTCTGAAGAGACAAAGCAAGCATCAGAACCAAACTCAGATGTGATGTACTTATGGAATGATCACATAGGGAATTTAAATTACACTGGTTGCTATGTAAAGGGCTCTGGTGGAAAAAGTAGACAAAATGCAAGAGCAGATGGCTAATACAAGCCAGAAAAAGGTGGGAATTCCAAGAAAGAATCAAAAGGAAAGGCTAGAAGTCAGAAACACTGAAACAGAAATGAATGCCTTTGATGGAGTCATTCTTAGTAGACTGAACATGGTCAGGGAAGGAGTCAGTGAGATTAAAGGTATGTTCATCAAACTTCTCAAACTGAAATGAGAAAAAAAGAATGAAAAACAAAAGCAAAACCAACCTGGAACAGAACACCCAAGAACTGTGGGACGAATTTCAAAAGGCATAACATACTTGTGGATGGAATCCCAGAGGAGAAGAAAAAGTAACAGAGCAGAAGACATGGCTGCAGTAATAGGGCCGAGCATTCTTCAGGCACCAAACTACACGTCTAGAAAGCTCTGAGACCACCAAGCAAGACAGACACCAAAAGTTGTACCTAGACATGCTGTTATCAACCCACAGAGAAAAAAAGTCTTGAAAGAAGCTGGAGACAAACATATATGTAAAATTAGAGAAATATATATATATATAAAATTGGAGAAATAAGAGTGAGAATTACAGTGTACTTCTTAGAAACTATGTAAGCAAGAAGAGAGGGCAGCATTTAAGCAGGGGAGGGGAACATCTGGCCTGCAGGCCATAGACGGTCTGCGAAATCATCTAGTCTGGCCTTGTCGAGGCAACTGCAGGTAGGACTTGAAATTCAGTAAATCTGTAGCAGGCAAATTTTTAAGTTGCTAATTTTATATGGTCCAGGAGCGATGTTATAATAATACAAATGGCCCTTGGCAGAAAAAAGGTTCCCATCTCTGGTTTAATGTATTGGAAGTAAAAAGTCAACCTAAGGGTCGGCACTGTGGCATTAGTGGGTAAAGCTGCCACCTGCAGTGCCGGCATCCCATATGGGTGCCAGTTTGAGTCTAGGCTGCTCCACTTCTGATCCAGCTCTCTGCTATGGCCTGGGAAAGCAGTAAAAGATGGCGCAAGTCCTTGGGCCCCTGCACCTGCATGGGAGACCAGGAAGAAGCTCCTGGCTCCTGGCTTCTGGCTTCTGATTGGCGCAGCTCCGGCCATTGCGGCCAACTGGGGAGTGAACCAGCAGATGGAAGACCTCTCTCTGTCTCTCCCTCTCTCTGTAACTCTACCTCTCAAATAAATAAAATCTTAAAAAAAGAAAAAGTCAACCTAGAATCCTCTGTCTGGTGAGATTATCCTTCAAGAGTGATGGAGAATTCATCACCGGACTTACTCTACGATAAATATGAAAAGAGGTGCTTCAAGGTGGGAAAAGGATAGAAGTTGAAACATTTGGCTCTACATAAAGAAAGGGAAGGAGAAAGAACAAACAATGGTAAAATAAAATATTTTGTTTTCTTATAATTAATTGATCTTGAAGATAACTAAAGCAAAATGGCAATAATGCATTATGTGATTCTAGCATATGAATTAATGAGACAAATTTCAGCAATGTCATAGGCACAAGAGAAATGAACTGGGAATAATAATCTGGTATAAATTACCTGTATTACATGGAAGTAGCATAGTGTTATTTGAAGGTGAACTTAGATTCAAGTGTATTGCAAAGTCTAGGGCAACTATTAGTTTAACAGTCATAGAGGGACCGGCATTGTGGCATTGTGGGTAAAGCTGCCACTTGTGACATGGGCATCCCACATGGGTGCCAGTTTGAAACCTGGACGTTCCATTTTCAATTCAGCTCCCTGCTAAGCACTTGGGAGAGCAGTGGAGGATGCCCAAGTATTTGGGCCCCTGCACCCAGCTGGGAGACCCAGAAGAAACTCCTGGCTCCTGGCTTCGATCTGGCCTAGCCCTGGCCATTGCAGTCATTTGGGAAGTGAACCAGCAGATGGAAGATCTCTCTCTGTGTCTGTCTCTCCCTCTCTGTAACTCTGCCTTTCAAATAAATAAAATAAATCTTATAAAAAAAAGAGTGTCATAGAACATGAGGCAAAATTCAACTGCAAGTAGAAAAAGACAAATTCACTGTTAGTTACAGTTGGAAACTTCAAAAACCTCCTTTCAGTAATTTATAGGCGAAACAGGCAGAAAATCAGTAATAATATAGTTGACCTGACTAGAACCATCAATCCACATGGTCTAATTGACATTTATGGAATAATCCATCCAACAACAATACAATACACATTATTCTCAAGCTCACATGGAACATTCACTGAGATACTGACTCTTGAGCCATAAAAAATAAATTTTAGATTTAAAAGAATATAAATCATGAAAGGTTTCAGTTCTCCATGCTCAGGTTTCCTTTCTTATAAACCAACCCACCGCCCAGGCAGACATTATCTGGCCCTCTTTGTGTTGTCCTGTGGAAAACGGGGCTCAGCGAGCAAATGCTGCCACTGCCGTCAGTGCTAAGGTTCTTTGTCTCTGACGCAGCATGGTTGTGTCTTCTGCTGGCATTCATGAAACTGTGGCAGACTAACTTGTTTCCTTTTAGGGGTAACTCTCTGACCCTACAGTTTTGACGACATCTTCTACAGTTCTATTGTTTTCTTGTTTAATCAACACCCAGATACCTGAGTTAATCCAATGAAGGTCCAAGTGAAGTGAATGATTTGCTTCTGGCATGTTTATTTCACCTTTATTTCAGTTGCATCAAGTTTATCTCAACAATGTAGTCACTCGCACTAAAAATTTGAGTTTTCCATTTTCCAGTAATTTGTGCAAACATGCAAAAATATTGCTGCTTAGATGAAGACAAATGAGGTGAGGAACTAAACTGGCAGGCAGAACTCTCTAACTTGTCCTTTGCTGCACGAAAGTTGGAAAGTTGGCTGTTGCACAAGGCTGAATTCAGCATAGACAGGGGTGTTACCATATAATTTATATAAGTTAAGCCCAGCCTGAAGTCAGCCCAGTAATTTGAATTCTTGATCCCAAAGGCCTACCTTAGGGGAAGATGATTAAGACTCTCTACAACAGTAAGGAGTAGCAAAAACTCCAAAGTCCCAAACAGATCCAGGCTCCAAAGGTAGAACTTTACTCACAGTAGTGCTCAATACATAGCTTTTCCCCCATAACATAGATTTCAAGGATAGTGAAATTCTTCCACATCTATCAACATTGATTTAAGTAAGTTTTACTTTAAAAATTCAGATTGTATCACCCACTATTATGTGAGAGAACAGGTACTTACAAAAACAAAAGCATGACGGTGTGAAGCTTTTCAAGACAAATTGATGTGAGATCATTAGGCCAGCATTCTTCAGATTTTTTTATCCTGTACCCTATAATTAAAAAAAATAGCATGTCACTCTCAACATATGTAATTACATATTTTAAAATTACGTACAAATACCTTTTTATCGTGTGCATTTTATAAACTATAAGCAAAGATTGATATTTAGAAAATGAAAAAAATGTGGCATAGAAGTCTTTTTAAAAAATATGTTTATTTATTTGAAAGAGTTAGAGAGATAAGGAGAGACACAGAGAAACCTTCCATTCACTGGTTCACTCCCCAAATGGCTGCAACAACTAGAGCTGGGCCAAGCCAAAGGCAGGAGCCAGGAGCTTCTTCCAGGTCTCCCTGTGGGTGGCAGGAACCCAAGGACTCCTTGGGCCATTTTCCACTGCTTTCCCAGGGAGCTGGATAGAAAGTAGAGCATCTGGGACTTGAACCAGTGCCCATATGGTATGCCGGCACTGCAGGTGGCAGCTTAACCTGCTGTGTTACAGCCCCGGCCCCAGCATAGAAGTCCAGTAATTCCTTCTTTCACCTTCCAAAGAATGAATGCCTCACTGTGGGGATCACTGGATTTGGTTGAAGAATGTGTCTGACTCTTGTCTGGTTTACCTCGAGCTTTCTACTAGCTTCAAATAGTCTCATGAATGTATGCCTGCCTCTCAATTAGGCCAGAGGCAGGCGAACTACAGCCTCTAGCTGTTTTTGTATGGCTCCATAAAGTAAGATTGATCTTTTTTAAAGACTTATTTATTTGAAAGAGTTACACAGAGAGAGAGGGAGATGCAGAGAGAGAGAGGTCTTCCATCCACTGGTTCATTCCCCAATTGTCCACAACGGCTGGAGCTGCGCCGATCTGAAACCAGGAGCCAGGAGATTCCTCCATGTCTCCCACATGGGTGCAGGGGCCCAAGCACTTGGCCCATCTTCTACTACTTTCCCAGGCCATAGTAGAGAGCTGGATCAGAAGTGGAGCAGCTGGGACTCGAACCGGTGCCCATATGGGATGCTGGCACTGCAGGCAGTGGCTTTACCCGCTATGCCACAGTGCCAGTCCCAGGATTGATTTTTATACTTTTAAATGTAAAAAGGATTCTTCAGTGAGAAAAGTTGCTCTATCTTATCTCATGGTCCCCCTCCATATCCAAAGCCCAAAACATTTATTCTTTGGAACTTTCTAGAAAAAGTTTCTTAAGCTCCACTCCCCTAGACAGGGAAAGTGTGTGGGCCACCTTTGTCTCTGTTTCACGCACTTAGCAGGGACCTCATGGGTTTCTCACAGGTGATATAGGGTGCCTGGGTGAGGAGAGTCTTATGGCCCCAAGAGCCTTTCATCAACTCCTGGGCCTAGTCCTGGGGGTGTGGGTGGGGGACTGAGGAAAGCAAGATCCTGGTGTTGGAGGACCATATTTAAGGGTGAGCCCACGTGGGGTCTCTGGGTGTGAGTGGGGAAGCGGTGTCCGGTAACTGAAAATGAGAAGAGCGAGCACGTTTTAGGATTTCTGAGACAACGCATGCAGAGCTGAATAGAACGGGCCAAAACCTACGGAGCAAGGCTTGTCTCCCTGAGCCTTGGGGAGTCATTCCAATGACTGAACCAACAGATCAATCAACAAATACATCCCGGGCAGTGGCCTGGGCTCCTGGGACCACACAGATGAGGATGACACAGCCCCAGCCCACAAGCGGTTTGTTTCCTGTCAGCGATAAAGAATGGGAATCTACAGTGTGTGATGACAGACAGAGGTATGAGACAGGATTAGCTCAAGTGGGGAGGAAGGGTCACCAGCTCTGGTTTTCCCAGGGGAGTGGCCCCTGTGTGGGCTTCTCAATGAGGATGTAGACTGAGAACCTCCTAGACGAACTTGAACTCATCTTTGGGTGGCTCATTGTTTCCTCTGAGAGCACCTGTTTGGCATATTTCTGGAAGGTGGGCTAAGCCAGTTTTTTGTTAATTAAATCACATTTTTGAATGTGCTGGAGGAGCCGCTGTTTTAAGAAACCATGCTAAATCCTCTTGTTAATCAAAAAATCCTTCTGGAATGTGAATGATGACTCTTGTTTTTCTGGTTTCTTTATTTTTTTAAAAAAAGATTACATTTGATGTATTTATTTCCATAAAGAACCCAAAGGGGACTTCTGAAGATTAAACATAATTTAGTTTGGGAGTTTTATTTGTGCATGTTGGAGTGCTTCATGATCTCCGAAGACCCTCGGGGTGGTCTCCAGCCAGAAGTGGGAATTAAAACCTTTAATGAAGATGGGATTCAGGGCAAGAATCAGATTTCCTGCACCCTCCTGGGGGTGCTGCTTTGTCTAGTTAACTCCTTCGTGTCTCACTTAGCTCAAACACCATTTTTAAGCATTTTTTAATGTGTAGCAAAAATACTACTGTTTTAATTGGGTTTTATGTGTACAGTGCAGTGGTGTTAAATTAAGCACATTCACATCATTATGTATCATCATCATCCATCTCCAGAACCTTTTCATTTTCCCAGACTGAAACTCTGTCTGCCTTAAACAGTAATTTCTTGTTCCTTTTTCCTCCTGGCCCTTGGCAACCACCATTCTGCTAGCTATCTCTATGTCCTTTTTAAAAACATTTATTTTATTTATTTGAAAGGCAAAGAGACTGAGAAAGGAGACTAGAGAAGGAGAGGGAGGGAAGAAGAGAGAGAGAGAGAGAGAGAGAGAGAGAGTCTTCCATCTACTGATTCACTCCCCAAATGGCTGCAACAGCTGGGCTGGGCCAGGCCAAAACCAAGAACCAGGAACTCTATGCAGGTCTCCCACATGGGTGGTAGGGACCCAAGTACTTGGGCCATCATCCACTGTTTCCCCAGATGCATCAGTTGGGGGAGGATGTGTGTGGAGGAGCCGGATGGGAAGGAGAACAGCCAGGACTTGAACTGGCCCCCTGATATGGGATGCCATTGTCACAAGCCTAGCTTAACCTGCTGTGCCATAAGGTTGACCCACTGTCTCAATGAAATTGATGCTAAAGGTATAAAATGTCACTTTTTGGTCTATTCATTAATTATTTGAAAGGCGGGGAGACAGTGGGAAAGAGACAGAGGTATCTCCCATTTACTGTTTCACTCCCAAATTGCTCACAACACTCAGGGCTGGGCCGGGCTGAAGCTGCAAACTGGAAACTCAATCCAGGTGGGTGGCAGGGATCCAAGTACTTAAGCCATCATCTGCAGCCTTCTAGGGTGTGCATTAACAAGAAACTGGACTCAGAACCCGAGTCAGGACTCGAACATGGACACTCCAATATGGAATGTGGGTGTCCCAAATGGTGTCCTAACCACTGTGCCTAATATCTGCCCCAAACATCACATGTAAGCTTCATTTTTATTTTATTCATCTACATCGTACATTGTTTGAAGAGACAAGTTATTCTCCAAGCCTTGTTATAAAAAGCTGTGGAGCTCCACTGCCCGTGGCCTACTCTCCAGCGACAAGTCTCTTGAAATCTTTTAGCCTTGTATTCATGAACTGAGTCAAGTGTTTCAATGGCAACTTCTTGATTTTTCAGTGTTTTTCCCTTGATTCCTCACTATGATAAATAAGAATCCCACTTTTCAATGCATATATTTCACTTCAAGTAAGTTTTACTGCAAAGTGGAACATGGGTACAAGAGCCTGTGTGAAACTTGGATGGCCTGTTAAACATAGAATTCACGCTCTAACCCGCCAGTCAGCGCAAGATCAAGAAATCACCTGATCCGAGGTGGGCAACTGGCCTGCCAGTCAAGCTGCGGGTTGTGATGCCCACATGCCATACCAGAGTGCTGGCTGGAGTCCTGGCTCTGCTGCTGACCCCAGCTTCCTGCTAATGTGCATCCTGGGAGACAGCAGGTGGTGGCTTAAGTAGTTGGGAGACTCAGCTTGAGCTTTGGCTCTGGCTTTGGCCTGACCCAGCCCCGGCTGCTGTGGACATTGGTAGTGAACAGCACGGAGAGCTCTCATCTGTCTGTCACTCAAATAAATATGAAAGGAAATAACATTACCTGAGTAGCCTGTATGTGACCCTCCAATGCTCTCTTTCCCCCTTTCCAGACAAAACCACTAATCCATGTCTGTGCTAATAATTTCCTTCTTTTTCTTATAAACACCATGTACGTACATCTTCCTAAACACAGTATTGTTCTGTGGACGCCTATAAATGGAAACAGTATGTTCTGACTTGCTTCTTCCACCCAGCATTATGCTTCAAGGTTTGTGCACGTGGACACATGTAGCTGTCATTGATTGTCATTTTCTCTGTCTTCTGCTATAGGACTGCGTAGATTTGGTGCATGTGTGCAGGAATGTCTCCGGGGCATATAGGCAGGAGTGGAACAGGGGCATGGAGTGTGCAATGCTTTTTTTTTTTCAACATTACCAGATGTATTCATCTGTTTTCTGTTCGTATGACAAGATACTTGAGACTGAAAATAGAAGATAAATAGAGGAGGTTTATTTAGTTAACAGTGGTGGAGGTTCAAGGGCACGGTACTGGCTTTGACTTGTTTCTGGGGAGGATCTCACTGGTCATCATTACATGTGGGAGAGGGAGAGATCACAGGGTGGAGATGGGAAGTCAGAGAGAGACTGGGGTTGTAAGCGGACTGTGTGGGAGCCAGTGCTGTAGCATAGTGGGTTAAGCCTCCGCCTGTGGTGCCAGCATCCCATATGGGCACCGGTTTGAGTCCTTGCTGCTCCACTTCCGATCCAGCTCTCTACTGACAGCCTGGAAAAGTAGTGGAAGATGGCCCAAGTGCTTGAGCCCTGGTGGGAGACCTGGAAGAAGCTCCTGGCTCCTGGTTTTGGCCTGACCCAGCCCACTGCAGCCATTTGGGGCGTGAACCAGCAGATGGAAGACCCTTCTCTCTGTCTCTCCTCTGGCTATAACTCTGCCTCTCAAATACATATATAAATGCTTAAAAAAAATGAGGATTGTGTTCATTCCTTCCCAGGGCATGTCCCAAAGACCTCAGGATCTCCTGCCAAGCCCTGCCTCTTTTTTAAAAATTTATTTATTTATTTGAGAGGTAGAGTTACAGACAGAGAGGGAGAGGGAGAGAAAGAGAGAGAGAGAGAGAGAGAGAGGTCTTCCATCCATTGGTTCACTCTCCAAATGGCTGCAATGGCCAGAGCTGGGACGATCTGAAGCCAGGAGCCAGGAGCTTCTTCTGGGTCTCCCATGCGGGTGCAGGGACCCAAGGACCTGGGCCATCTTCTACTGCTTTCCCAGGCTAGAGCAGGGAGCTGGATCAGAAGAGGAGCATCCAGGACTCAAACCGTTGCCCATATGGGATGCCAGCACTGCAGGCGGCGGCCTTACCTGCTACGCCATAGCAGCAGCCCCTACCCTGCCCTGTCTCTCTCTCTCTCTTTTTTTTTTTTTTTTTTTTTTTTATTTTTTTGACAGGCAGAGTGGACAGTGAGAGAGAGAGACAGAAAGAAAGGTCTTCCTTTTGCCGTTGGTTCACCCTCCAGTGGCTGCCGCGGCTGGCGCACTGCAGCCGGCGCACCGCGCTGATCCGATGGCAGGAGCCAGGAGCCAGGTGCTTCTCCTGGTTTCCCATGGGGTGCAGGGCCCAAGCACCTGGGCCATCCTCCACTGCACTCCCTGGCCACAGCAGAGAGCTGGCCTGGAAGAGGGGCAACCGGGACAGAATCCGGCGCCCCAACCGGGACTAGAACCCGGTGTGCCGGCGCCACTAGGCGGAGGATTAGCCTAGTGAGCCGCGGCGCCGGCCTCTCTCTCTCTCTTTTTTAACAGGCAGAGTGGACAGTGAGAGAGAGAGAGAGAGAGAAAGGTCTTCCTTTACCATTGGTTCACCTTCCAATGGCCGCTGCGGCCAGCGTGCTGCGGCCGGTGCACCGCGCTGATCCTAAGCCGGGAGCCAGGTGCTTCTCCTGGTCTCCCATGCGGGTGCAGGGCCCAAGGACTTGGGCCATCCTCCACTGCACTCCTTGGCCACAGCAGAGAGCTGGCCTGGAAGAGGGGCAACCGGGACAGAATCCGGCGCCCCGACCAGGACTAGAACCCGGTGTGCCAGCGCCGCAAGGCAGAGGATTAACCTAATGAGCCGCGGCACCGGCCCCTGCCCTGTCTCTTTTATTTTATTTTATTTTATTTTATTTATTTATTTTTTATTTTTTGACAGGCATAGTGGACAGTGAGAGAGAGAGACAGAGAGAAAGGTCTTCCTTTGCTGTTGGTTCACCCTCCAATGGCCGCCGCGGCCGGTGCGCTGCGGCGGGCGCACCGCGCTGATCCGGTGGCAGGAGCCAGGAGCCAGGTGCTTTTCCTGGTCTCCCATGGGGTGCAGGGCCCAAGCACCTGGGCCATCCTCCACTGCACTCCCTGGCCACAGCAGAGAGCTGGCCTGGAAGAGGGGCAACCGGGACAGCATCCGGCGCCCCAACCGGGACTAGAACCCGGTGTGCTGGCGCCGCTAGGCAGAGGATTAGCCTAGTGAGCCGCGGCGCCGGCCACCCTGTCTCTTTTAACGTGACCACATTGGGGATCAAGCTTCCAACACATGAAGTCTTGGGGAACACACTGCAACCGTATCAAAGCCACAGCACGAGGTAACCTTCTTCTACAGTGCGTTCACCAATTGAAAGCTCCATCAGGAGCAGATGAGAGATGATTTTGCCCCTCATCTTGGTGACTTTTGGTGTTTCTTGGTGTGGACAGACTGACAACTTGGTGGTGTGACATGGTAGTTTCATTGTGATTTTAATTTTCTTTTTCCCAATTACAAATGTTCTTTTGTTCACAGATCATCTGTGAGTCCTTTTCTATGAAATGACTTTTCTTGTTGTTCTGCCCATTTAAAAAGAGTTGAGCCACAGATGTCCTTTACATATCCTGGATTAATTCTTTGCCAGTTCTGAATGCTGCAAATACATCCTCTCAGTTATGATCTGCTTTCTATTCCCAGCCAAGGGCCTTAGGAACAGAAGTTCTTCATTTTAATACACTTGATTTCTAACCTTCTTTCCCTTTATGTTTTTATCTCTTGTACCTTGTTTAGAAAAACTATTTCCTACTACAATGCCATAAAAATATCCTCTAGGTTGTTTTCTAAGTTATAGTTTTGGCTTTTATATTTAGGAATTTAAAAAATGTGTAAGGAGATGGAAGTGCTAACTAACCTCACTTGATCATCATACCTTTAATACATGTGCCAAATTATCACAGCCTCTGTGAATAAGCGCTGCTAAAATAATAAAAATAATGTATAACAATATATAATAAAATAAAAATAATAAAAAAGTGATCACCCCCAATTTAAAAAAATCTACTTGGAATAGATTTTTTTTTTTTGACAGGCAGAATGGACAGTGAGAGAGAGACAGAGAGAAAGGTCTTCCTTTGCCGTTGGTTCACCCTCCAATGGCCGCCACAGCTGGCGCGCTGCGGCTGGCGCAATGCGCTGATCTGAAGCCAGGAGCCAGGTACTTCTCCTGGTCTCCCATGGGGTGCAGGGCCCAAGCACTTGGGCCATCCTCCACTGCACTCCCGGGCCACAGCAGAGAGCTGGCCTGGAAGAGGGGCAGCCGGGACAGAACCTGTTGCCCCGACCAGGACTAGAACTGGGTGTGCCAGCGCCGCAAGGCAGAGGATTAGCCTATTGAGCCATGGTGCCGGCTTTGGAATAGATTTTTGCTTGTTGTTCCCCATATAAATCTATCAGTGTTTGAGCAACATTTACTGAGAAGCCTGTCTGCTCCATGCTGATCTTCTGGGCCAAGTTTGTAAAATATGAAGTTTCCAAAGATGTTTGGATGTGTTTCCTCTGAGCCATGCTGTTTGTCTGTTGGGTGAACACTGCACTGTCTAAGAACTCTAGTTTTATAATACGTGATAATGTCTGGTATAGGAAGTTCTCCCAGCTAGTTTCCCATCAGGATTCGTTTTGGCTCTTCTTAGGATCTTTGTTGATTCATACACATTTTTATCAGTTTGTGATATTTTGTAGAACTGTAGGGCTTTTGGTTGAAATTACACTGAGTCTTTAGGTCTATTTGGTGGAGACTGGATGACTTTATGACACTGAGTTTTCCTATCGAAGAGTGTGGTCTCTCTTTAGATTTGCTTCGAGGGGCCAGCACTGTGGTGCAGTGGGTTAACACCCTGGCCTTAAGCGCCGGCATCCCATGTGGATGCTGGTTCGAGACCCAGCTGCTCCTCTTCCAATCCAGCTCTCTGCTGTGGCCTGTGAAAGCAGTGGAGGATGGCCCAAGTCCTTGGGCCCCTGCACCCACATGGGAGACCCAGAAAAACCTCCTGGCTCCTGGCTTCAGATCGATGCAGCTCCAGCATTGCAGCTAATTGTGTTTGAACCATCAGATGGAAGAGCTCTCTGCCTTTCCTCTCTGTGTAACTCTGACTTTCAAATAAATAAATAATTTTTTTAGAAAAGATTCGCTTAGAGTTTAGCATTTTCCAGTAGTATCTCAGGAAAGATCACATTATTTGTAAAAATTATTCATAGATATTTTTGTGTTAAATATTCTTGAGAAATTGAAGTATTATTAGGTAGTGATCATATTTCCAATAATGCCTTTTTCCTTAAAATTTATTTTGTCTTTTATTAATAAAGCCATGGGTGCTTTCCCATGCTAACATTTACCTGAAGGATCTTTTTCTGCTCTTGACTTTTAGTTTCTTTTTGTTCTTTTGTTTTAAGAGTGTCTTATGTAAATACATGTAGCTTGGTGTTAAAAAGAATCTGATCATTTTTGTCTTTTACTAGAGAGTTAAATCCACTTACATTTAGTATTACTGCAACTAAACTTAGGTAAATTTCTTTTGTTTAAATGTCCTTTCTACTTGTTCTACTTTTTAAAATTCTTTTTTTTAAAAAAAAAACTTTCTCATCTTCTTTTGCTTTATCTTTTTCCCCTTCTCATTTCATCTTTATCCTTTCCTATCTATTTGAAGTTATAAGAGGATACTTTAAAAAGTTCATGGGAAATGGAGTTAAAAGATACTTTTTTTTATTCTGGTGCAAAGGAAAATTAAAATTCATACATACAAGGAGTCTCCAAAAGTTTAGGAAAAATGAGTATTATGAAACAAACTATGAATGGATTTCAAAATCTACTGTACCAAAATAAACTTGTCTTTTAATTCCATTTCCATGAACATTTTGAAGTCCCTTGTATGCCTTGTACTTCTTCTTTTAGTTGTTATTCTAGGTATTTGCACATATATTCTTACCGAAGTCTAAAGCACTATCAGTATCTGTCTTTTCTCCCAAGGATTCTGGGACCTTATCACACTTTCACACTCTGATTTCCCATGCACAGATAATACGCTATTACTCTCCAGGACTTCACATGGTGGTGTGAGGGGAGTCTGGGAAAAACATCAAGAAGACAGGTAAGCCCATGTGATTCTGTGTTAACTATGTTAACTATGCAGTAAAAAAAAAAAAAAAAATAGAATTGTGTCTGGTTGGTAGTGCTCCCCACCCTATAGAAATAAATATGAATACTGAAGCTGGTGTGGTAGTGGAACACCACTTGGAACCCTGGCATCATATAGTGGAGTGCAGGTTCAAGTCCTGGCTGGTCCACTTCAGATCCAACTTTCGCTAATGCCCCTGGGAAGGCAGCCGAAGATGGCCCAAGTGCTTGAGCCCCTGCTACCCATGTGATGCAGTTCCTGGTGCCTGGCTTCAGCCTGGCCCAGACCTGGCTCTGGTGGCCCCTGGGGAGTGAACCAGCAATAGAAGCTCTCTCTCTCACACACACACACATAAACAATCAATCTTCTTAAAAAATGTGAATCCCCTCTGGAGTAACTCAGCTTCAACCCAGGCCTCAAAGGATTTCCACAGATAAATGTTCAAAGAAAATGGATGAATGGCTTAAAGACAAATGGCATGAGAAAACAACATACCAAGAGTGAGAATTCACAGAAATGACATATAGCAGAAGTAGCCTTAGAAAGTATTCAGGAAGTGGAATTATCCAACACAGGATATAAAATAACTGTTTTATGAGTTTAAAGAAATAGACAAGAAGTTCTAAACTAGATAAGAATTTCAGGTCCTTTGAACTTGAAAGAGAATCAAACAGAACTTCTAAAAAATGAAAAATAAATACCCTATTGTATTGGCTGTATACAGAATTTACTGTAAGATACACCAATTTTATGAGGCATCAGAAACACTGCCAATTATCACTACAAGATTCCACTTGTTTTAAGATGCATCCTGATTTCAGAGTTGTTAAACTATGAAAAAAATGTTTCATTAACAATGAACTATAGTAACTGAAATTTAAAATGTACCCTATCAATATAATTTCACATTAAATCCAGCTGATGAAAGAACCAATTAACTTGAATAAAGAAACAAATATCCAATACAAATAAATTATCCAGAATGTAGGCTGGAGGGAGAGTGAAGTGGACATACAGCAGAGAGAGAGAAGGCCTCATGTGTTCCAGATGAAGGTAATAGAATGTGTGAGATAGAAGGCACTATTTAAAATATAATGACTAAGAAATTTTGAACATGGTGTAAAGAGAGAAATACCCAGACACAGGAATCCAAAAAGATTGTTAAGCCAGATAAAACATATTATGGTGCCTCTGAAGAATGCTGGCACTGTGGCGTAGCAGGTAAAGGTACCACCTATGAAGCTGGCCTCTCACATGGGTGCTGGTTTGAGTCCCACTGCTCCACTTGCGGTCCAGCTCCCTGCCAATGTACCTGGGAAAGCAATGGCCCAGAATGTTTGGGTTCCTGCTGCCTATGTGGGAGACCTGGAAGAAGCTCCTGGCTCCTGGGTTTGGCCTGGTCCAGTCTGGGCTGTTGCAGCTATTTGGGAGAATGAAAGAGCAGATGGAAGATCTCCTCTCTCTGCCTTTCAAATAAAACAAATCTTCCTATGAAATTCGTGTTCATTAAATAAAAGCTTTCTTAAAAAATAAATTTAGAAAATTAAAAATGAGGGGCCAGTGCTGTGGTGCAGCGGGTTAAAGCCCTGGCCTGAAAGGCCAGCATACCATGTGGGTGCTGGTTCTAGTCCCTGCTGCTCCTCTTCCAATCCAGCTTCCAATCTGCTATGGCCTGGGAAAGCAGTGGAAGATGGCCCATGTTCTTGGGCCCTGTACCCGCATGGGAGACCCAGAAGAAGCTCCTGGCTCCTGGCTTCAGATCAGCACAGCTCCAGCTGTTACAGCTATCTGGGGAGTGAACCAACGGATGGAAGACCTCTCTGTCTCTCTCTCTCTGCCTCTCTTCTCTCTGTGAAACTCTGACTTTTAAATAAATAAAATAAATCTAAAAAAATTAAAAATGAAAAAAATAAAAAATAAACTGCAAAACGTCAAAGGCAAAGACTTCTGCAAAGAAACTTGGATAATACACTCACTCACTAAAGAACAATGAGAAGACAAACTGATTACTCTTTAACAGCAAAAGGGAAGCCAGGAGGCCGTGGGATGATACTGTCACTGTACAGAAAGAAAAAGAATAATCAACCTAGAACTTATGCCTAGTGGAGCTCTTTCAAGAGTGGGGTTAAAATATGGAAATTTCAAATACATAAAAATGAGAAGCTTGCTCAAGGAAACTTTTTTTTTTTTTTGACAGGCAGAGTGGACAGTGAGAGAGAGAGAGACAGAGAGAAAGGTCTTCCTTTGCCTTTGGTTCACCCTCCAATGGCTGGCACACCGTGCTGATCCGATGGCAGGAGCCAGGTACTTATCCTGGTCTCCCATGGGGTGCAGGGCCCAAGCACTTGGGCCATCCTCCACTGCACTCCCGGGCCATAGCAGAGAGCTGGACTGGAAGAGGAGCAACTGGGACAGAATCTGGCACCCCGACCGGGACTAGAACCCGGGTGCCGGCGCTGCAGGCGGAGGATTAGCCTAGTGAGCTGTGGCGCCGGCCCATGCCTTTCTCTTGTAGCACATACACCAGCTCTACTTGTATACTTATCTGGATGTTCTTTGAATTAATTGTCTACTTACCCCATTAGAAATGTAAGGGCCAGGTCTCTGATGCACTCTATTTGACTCCCAGACCTCAGCGAGTGCCTGGCTCATAGGAGGTATTCGGGAGCCATTTATTGAGTAAATGATCAGCCACATAATTAATTATGAATGGGAAGGCAGGATGAGGTATCGGGTCAAACACAGTTGTAGCTCTCTGCTTCAAAATCAGCCATTGGAGTCTGTGCATTTTAGGGTGGGTGAATTCCCACAGGACTCTGCAGTCCAATAAGGTCATCAGGAGCCACAGGTGGCTATTTAAATTTACATAATTTGAAGTCCGATAAAAGTAAAAATTCAGTTCCCTGGTCTCACTAGCCACGTTTCTAGTTGCCAGTGACTGTCTCATCAGACAGTGTGAACACAGAACATTTCCATTATCACAGAAAGTTCTATTGGAAGTGCTGCCATAGAATTCTGAACTGTCCCTCTCCCTTTCTCTGTCTCTGTCTCTCGCTCTCGCTCCTTTTCTCTCCCTCTCCCCACCCCCAAACCAACTTCAGGGATAGCGGTCTCATTATTAGTGACTTAAATTGATGCTTTTGAACCAGAAGACGCTGGGTGCTTTCGGTGACTAGCACCATCTCCATCCCTCTCTTCCCCATTTCTGAGTTCTGCTTCTTTTATTCCCGTTGCTACAAAGGCTGAATGTTGCCTGGGTGGAAAGCGTAATTGCTTTCTTTTCTAGGTCCTTAAACCCTTGGCTAATGTTCCTGTCTGAGCATGCCCAGAGCCAGGGTTCTAGGAGGGTCTGGCGCCTCTGAGCAGCTGAACCACGAAATAATGGAGTAGGGCCGGAGGGGTGGGGAGCGGGGCACTCTGTCGATAAAAGAGCTCCCCTCTCTGCACGCCTGGCCGGCTAATTGGCCATTCTGGGAAAGGATGGATGGGGAGGGGGGCTTCTAAGAATTGCTGGTGACAGTTAAGTGGCCTTTTGTTGACATCGTCTGCTGAACAACTTTGTTGGATTTAGTCTCTGCCTCCCCCTCCCCCCCATCCCCGCCGTGGATTTTCTGTTCGGTTCATCCTTTACTATTCAGGCATCATCTTTCACCTTCTCCTTCCACCATGACTGCTCTGGGTGCTGGCCCCTGCTTTCTCCCTACTATTCCCAGACCATAAAGGGGACTGTTGAGACCTCTAATATCGGTGGTGGTGGCCTTCCTGTCTACCAGAAAATGTACTACCTGTCCCAGCCTTATGGTGACCGCCTGGAGACAGAGCAAGGGGACTCTCAACTGAACTCCTGCTCAAACGATATATATTCCCTTTGGCCCCCTCTCCATTCTCCTCTCTTCCCCATCTTCCCCTTGCAACGGGAGGACTGAACTAAAATGCAGTGGTGACAAGAGTTAGTGCCTTTGAAATAACAATATATTGCATTTTGCAGGCTTTGTCAAGCCAATTCACCAAGTTGTCTCATCCAATACTCCCCAAGCCCTGTGAGGTAGGAAGGGGGTATTATTAACCCATTGGACAGCTGAGTAAACTGAGATTTAGGGAGATTAGGTCAGTAGCCCTGAGCTTTTAGATAGGAGTGGAACACGTGGCTCTCTGAGAGCAGTGTGAAATGGATGTGGCCCAAGGACAGTGCCAGGGGGCCAGGAGGGAGTTCACTGAGGAAGGAGGAACAGAGTGGACTCCTGGGGCTACCAGCTGCTCCCCTGTGTCCACAGAGGGGGCACTGGATGCCCGTCGAGACAGGAAAGGGGAGCCAAGGGCCTTGTCTTCTTCCCCTTTCTTCCTTCTAGAAAGGGGGGGCAGCTCTAGCTCTCCTGGGGCCTGGCGTATGGGAGGCCCATGCTGGGTCTCCCCAGGGGGAGCCTGACACCTGTCTCAGGCCGGCCCTACCGGCCTTTAGGTGCTGTGCTGTGCTGAGGCCGGTCCATGCCTGGGCCCCAGGAAAGCCCCTGAGGCGCCGGGAGCAAGAAACATGCAGGGCACTGCCACGCCTGGGACCAGTCCGGGGCTGCCCACTGTGCACAGGACGACGCTCCTGGTCTGCAGCTTTATCTTGGCAACAGCGTTGGGTCAAATGAATTTCACAGGGTGAGTGGCTGCCCCAAGCGTGGGAGGGGAGCCGTGGGACCAGAGGGTGGTGGCCATGGGGAGAGGGGCCATCTGGCGGGGCCCTGATCAAGGGGGAGAAACAGTGACTTCGGTTCCTGTCCCGGGCCCACGGCTAGCTCTGGAGCCTCCTTCTTTTGTGCTCCAGGGCAGTTCAAACTAGAGTTCTTCAGGTTTCAGGTGCCCAAGAGTCCCCTGAAACCACAGGTGACTGTTTTCAGATATGCATTTTTTGGGAGATGAAGTGTTCATTTATTTCTTTAGATCCTTAAGGCAGTTAATTAGCCCCCAAAGACTGTGTACCCTGGCCAGAGATGGACGTGCTAGTGTCTTCCCTCCAATAGTAGGATTGGGATTCTACTGGAATTGGAATTAAGTGCCAGGCTCCAAAGCAGAGGAGACACAGCCCGTCCTCCAGGGTCTGAGCCCGAGGGGGAGGAGCCAGCACCGGGCCGGGCATCTGCCCCAGCAGTCCTCACACTGCGGGCCTCTTGGTTATGCTGCCTCCTATCCACCTCCAGCCACCCTCAGATGAGGCGAGGTGGGGTTACCTGATCTCTCCATGACCCTGGGGCTCCGTAAGAAGAGCTCTTGGGGCCACCAGTGGCCCTCCCAGCCCCACACCCATTCTGTTCTTACCCACATGTGTACACACACACACACACACACACCCTGCCCCCACCCTCCTTCCCCATCCTCCTCTCCCTGTCCTGGCTTCTGGCTCATCAGTAGCACCAATAGGCTTTCCTTGTTCCCCTGAGTGGTCTGTCCTCAGGGCTCTGGGCTGAGGGCTGTGTGGCTCCCAGAGTGAGAGTCCTTCTCCCAGCCTGTGTGGCACTGTGCCTCCCAGAACGTCTTCCCAGGTCCCCTCTCCCAAGCCGGCCAGCCAGCCTCCAGGAACCCTCTGCACAGCGTCTCTGCCCTTCCCTGCACTTTTCCAGAGACCAGGTTCTTCGAGTCCTGGCCAGAGACGAGAAGCAGCTTTCACTTCTCAGGGACCTGGAGGGCCTGAAGCCCCAGAAGGTGAGGCCTCCTCAGGGCCTGGGGATCCCCACCCCACACCCGCCCTGCTCATGTCTCTGTCAAAGCTCACAGAGCTGTGGAAAGATCACACGTGGGACGGCTGGGCACACCTGCCCGGGAGGCCTGGCAGCCTTTTAGGCCGTGTCTCCCACAGCTTCCTCTGCTGTCCTTGGGGGGGGGGGGGCTGCTGACGGGACCCTGCCCGGGAACCTGCTCTGCACACAGCGGGAGTGTCCTCAAGCCTCATGGGGACACATATGTCTCTGGGTGGGAGGGTTTATGGCTCAGCAACGGACGCATCTGTTCCCTATTGTGATGGCTTAGCTTGGCAAACCCATATCATGGTCGAGTTCAGCTCTGGTGGCTTGAACGTTTGTTTCCAAGAATTTGTCTTCTGCAAGTTTTCCCGGTGGAAAACATTTTCTCCAGCTAGGATTTTGTATGAGGGCTGTGGGAACCGCCAGGTATTTCTGAACAAGGCCGCAGCCCTGCTCCTTTTGGAAGTGTGTCCCTTTTGGTGGGAACTCAGGACACCTCCTGTAATTCTCTCCCTTTTACAAACTGAAAAGTAGCTGTGGGTGTGGTGAGGAGCCAGCTGAAGCCTGCCCTGCATCTACTGGAATTGGGAGCAACGCTGGTGGCTCTATTTTTGTTGTTGTTGTTAAAGATTTATTTATTTGAAAGTCAGAGTTAGAGTTAGAATTAGAGTCAGAGAGAGAGAGGAGGGAGAGAGATTCTTCCACTTGCTGGTTCACTCCCCAAATGCCTGCAACAGCCGGGGCTGCAGCCAGAAGCCTGGAGCTTCATCCTGGCCTCCCACTTGGATGCCGGTTCCCAAGTCCTTGGGCCATCTTCCGTTGCTTTCCCAGACCGTTAGCAGGGAACCAGATTGGAAGTAAAGTATGAACTGGAGCCCAAATGGGATGCCAGCATCCCAAGCAGTGACTTAAACTGCTGTGTTAACAATGCTGGCCCCGTATCTGCTCCTCTGGCCTGGTTCTTGTCTGTGTTAGCATCCCCGATGATGAACACTCTCCCTGCTAAGAAGCCCTGTAGGGCTCTGCAGATCCACACAGCGCTGCCATGTGAGTGAGGCTGCAAGACAAAGGTACTTGACGTTCGGGAAAGAACCACCAGACCGTCCTGGCCTTTCTGCTCAGGTTTAGGTTTTTCACTCTGGTCAGGAGCCCTTTTAAGTGTACAAGAGAAGTTCAGCTTGCTCTGCCCAGGGCCTACAGGATTGGGTGTGCAACTGATGCATTTGTTTCTTTCCTTTGTGAACAAGGTGGACTTCTGGCGTGGCCCAGCCAGACCCAGCCTCCCCGTGGATATGAGAGTCCCTTTCTCAGAACTGAAAGACATCAAAGCTTACCTGGAGTCTCATGGGCTCGCTTACAGCGTCATGATAAAGGACATCCAGGTGAGGCCCCCCGCCCAACACACACACACTGGGACGGAGGCTGGGGACTCCCCTTCCACGTTCCTTCTGGTTGGGCTCAACGTGGAGGGAAAACACACAGGCTTAAAAGTGGGCGTTTTGGCCAGTGCCACGGCTCACTAGGCTAATCCTCTGCCTGCAGCACCAGCACCCTGGTTCTAGTCCCAGTTGGGGTGCCAGATTCTGTCCCGGTTGCTCCTCTTCCAGTCCAGCTCTCTGCTGTGGCCCAGGAAGGCAGTGGGGGATGGCTCAAGTGCTTGGGCTCTGCACCTGCATGGGAGACCAGGAGGAAGCACCTGGTCCTGGCTTTGGGTCAGCGCAGCGTGCTGGCCGTAGTGGCCATTTTGGGGGTGAACCAATGGAAGGAAGACCTTTCTCTCTGTCTCTCACTGTCTAACTCTGCCTGTCAAAAAAAAAAAAAAAAAAAGTGGGCGTTTTGTGACCAAGTCTCCATCTGCATGTTTGTGAACATGCCAGGGGAGAAATGAAATCTACACTTCTCAGAGAAAAGGTGAGCCCAGTACAGAGTTCATGGGGTGGGAAGCACTCTCACAGTGGCGATGGTAAGGACGCTGATAGGGGAATGTCCTTCTGCAAGGATTTGCAGCTAACAGCAAAGAACTGGGCTGGGGAGCCGGGGAGAATGGAGGTGGGAGAAAACAGGAAGGGTTTTCAAGCAGTTCACGCAAAGGCACATTATTAAAAAAAAAAAAATCTATGCATGGAGTCCACAATTTTTTAGTACCAAAATAAACATCTATGTTTGAAAGGCAGAGTGACACGGAGAGGAGTAACAGAGAGAGACAGAGCTCTTTCATCTGCTGGTTCACTCCCCAAATGCCCACAATAGCGGGGCTGGGCCAGGCTGAAGACTGGAGCTCCATCTGGGTCTCCAGGTGGGTGGCAGGGACTCGAGTACTTGCACCACCCTTGCTGCCTCCCAGGCACAGTGGCACGGGACCTGGTCAAAGGCACTCCAATATGAGAGAGAGGCAATGTCTTCAGCTTCCCCCTGTGTCCTGCATGGGGCCCGCTGACTGGACCCTGCCCGGGAGGCTGCTGTGCAGGATCAGATCTGCATTTCATTAAAACCCGCTGCACCACAATGAGTCCGCCAAATGTATCTTAATTCCACCTTCTGTGAACTTTCTACAGGAAGCCAGCATCCTGGGCTCCCAACCTCCCTGCCCCCGCTCGGTCATGCTCGTTACAGGGTCTTTTCTGAACACCAGGGAATTCTGTTTTCAAGGTTCTTGCTTCAAGGACAACCCAAAGCGCCTCTGAAAGGTGCTGGCAGCACAGCCTGCTTCCTAAATGCTGCTCCTGACTGTACCCGGGGGACTGTGGCCACACAGACTCCCCGCCGACTGTGCTGTCCACCCTGATCTCCTGTCAGGGTCTGCAGTGTGGGAACACGGAGCCTCCTGGAGCACACACTTGACACCGCATGCCAGGGGATAAACGCATTAGGCCGCATTCCTTTCCCAGGCGAGCACAGGGCTGGGGCTTCTGGGGCCATTGAAAGGGGTCCACCCCTCATCAGGCACATCTGTTTCCCGCTCAACATGTGGGAGGGGGGATGCTTCTCTATTTAAATCCCCCACAAACAAAAATAGGAAAACTCCCACAGACAAAAGAGGCCACCACATCAAAAGAAACAGAACTGAGTTCTCATTTTTAGCCCAGGCCTCCATTTTGAAGTTTGCATCTCTCGGCCTCTGTCCCGCCCCGGGAACCCCATAGCATTTGGCAAACAGATATGCGAAGTCTCAAAAAACTTCCTGTTGGTTTCTCCATGTCAAGGATAGCCCTGGAGTTGCCTTTGAGCCACTGCTGCCACCCCCAGTGTTCCGTACTCCTTTCTGCCTGTCCTCTCCTACTGTTGTCCCCAGCCCAGAACCCCTCTGGGCTCTGCACTGTCTCTCCAGAAAATGTTCCGGACTCTAAGCCCTGACCTGGCCAGGCAGGATTGTCACCAAGTCCATCAAGCTGGACTGCCCTGCTCCAGATAACACTGGGGCTCAGGCAGCTGGAAGTGAGGAGAGGTGGAACTGTGTGCGGGGTTGATTTGTAGGATGATGGGGAGAGGTCCATGGAGGAGAGCTCAGGGTGGCTGGCTTACAGGATGGCTAGGGCTTTGCACTGCTCAGCCTGTGGGTGTCCAGTCTTTTCTCAGACGCAGACGCACAGGCCTGAACTCTCCCTGTCCTTCGGTTGTCTCCGTCTCGGTATTTGGCCTGATGTCCCCTGCAGAGTAAGCCCTCAGGGATTCTCTGCTGAAAGTTTGTCTGTCGGCTGGCTCGGGACGAGTGTCTCCAGAGGGGGACCTTGGTAATACAGTGGTCTTTGCTTCCACAGGCCCCTGGCTCGCACCCCTCCAGGCTCAGCAGGGGCTTTGGAAGGGCTAGCCGAGTTAATGGAGGATGGGAGGTGAGGACGGAAGGGAACAGGAATCTGAGTCTGGCAGACCAGGCTAAGAAGGAGCACGGAAAACAAAACAGGTTTTCACGGGGGCCAGAGGCACCGGAGCTTCTTAAGGAAGGCGATGGTCCCTCCTGTCCTTGGTCTGATCAGAGGGGTGCTTGGGGAAGATGAGACACTCTGGTCCATTCATTCCTCGTGCAGATAACAGAGACGCCTACCATGTGCTGCCTATGGGGGAAGATGCTGGAGATTCAAAGCTGAAAAACCCGATGCCTGTATCCAGGGGAGTTGGAGAGTCTGGGGGGGATGGGGCGGTGGGGGAGGAACTGGGTGATGACAATGGCAGGGAAGAGTGGGGTCGGGGCTGAGCGGTTGCTATGGGAGCACGTGGAGAAGGTGGTAATTATGGTGGCTGAAGAGGGGCCGGGGGCTGGGGAAGCGAAGGCCCCCTCCCTGACTGGCCAGAGGACATCCTCTGCCCCTGAAGAGGTGGGGGTTTTATCCTGAGAACTGTGGGAGCCCTCAGAGGAGCCCAGCGTGGTCAGCTCTGCGTTTCATAAAGACCACTCTGACAGTGACAGCACTGAGCTGGGGACAGGGCCGGGAAGACTGACAGGCTGGGGGGTAGTGAGGAAATTGCGGTGGGCCAGGCAAGAAATTATCTGATTTTGAGTGAGCTCTATTTGCATTTAATTTTTCCTCACCTCCTCGTTCTTTTCAGCCCTTTGGTGGTGGTTTTTTTTTTTTTTTTCTAGGATGAGTCACCATGGAAAAGCTTCACTTGAGCAATCAGCTCTGTGGATTTTAATGGCTTTTTTTTCCTGATTACAAAATTAATAAATATTCATGCTAGATAATTTGGAAATAAGGGAAAAGCACAAGAAGAAAACAAAGATCACCCATGCTCTGGCCATCTTGAGTGGAATACAATTTTGTGTACACACTGCTTCATCACCCCCCCCCCCCCCCCCCCCCGCTGGCTCACTCCCAGCACATGCTCAGAAGTATTTATCCCATCTTAGGAGTCCCTCTGGATCCCTTCCCTGCCCCCTCCAGCCAACAGCCCACCCCTCTGCTCCCCTGTGGAGCAAACTCCTAGCGGCACGGGCCGTGCTCGCCATGCCCACCCTTCCTCTGAGGCCCACCGCCCACCCCTCGTCACACTAAAGCCACCCTTGACAACTCCTGCTCCCACCTGGGGGTCAAGTCTTCCTTTGGGCAGCTTGACTGTTGGCTCCCCTGCCCTGAGTCATATCTGTTCTCGGAGTGTCCCGGACACTGCCCTGTCCCGGGTTTCCCAAGTTCGCTGGCTGCTCCTTGCTTACAGTTTTCACGTCCAGCGCTGTCCTCGGCCCTCTCTTTCATGTCCTCCCCCAGGATCGTGGCATTAAACACCTTCTGCTTTCTAATGACTGCCATCCCATGCCTCCAGTCACCACCTGGCTCCTGAATGCTGGGCTCCTGTAGCTGACCACCTGCTCAGCATTTCCACCTGGTGTCTCGTGGGCATCTCAGGGTTTGCAGGCCCAAACCAAGTGCCCCCTGTTCCTCCATCTGCTCCTCCACAGCTGTCCCCAGCTCAAGAAATAGCGATGCCATCCTTCCAGTCACTCAGACAAACTTGCACTCATTCTTTCTTCCAAAAAATATTTTTTTAAAATTTATTTATTTGAGAATCAGTTGGACACAGAGAGCTCCAATGTGCTAGTTCATTCTCCAAATGCCTGTAAGAGCCAAGGCTGGACCAAAGGCAAGAGCCAGAAACTCAATCCAGTTCTCCACTGGGTGGCAGGGACCCAGGTACTTGAGGCTTCGCCCGCTGCCTCCCAGGGTGCACGTTAGCAAGGAGCTGGAGTCAGGACCAGCCACAGAATCAGAGGACCCCGGGCACTCTGATGTAGGACACAGGCACCTTGACTGGTACCCAACTGCCAGGATAGATGCCTGTCGCTTTGCGCCCTCTTGATTCCTTGCTCACACACTTCACATCTAATCCATGCAAACCCCATGGGTCCTGCCTTCTCAGCACACCCCATGCTTCCACCCTGAGCCAACACGCCAACATCCCTCACCTTGCTTACTCCAGGAGCTTTCTGACTCTCTCCCCTCCCTGCTCTCGCTTCCTTAGTGTTCCGGTTTCTAAACAGCAGCCTTAAAAATATGGAAGTTCAATCAAGTTACTCCTCTGCTTCACGACCTCCAGTGGCTTCCCAACTCAGAGTGAAAACTGAAGTTCTTAAGAGGGTCACAAGGCTCCTCATGACTTGCTCCCTGCCCCATAGCCTTGCTCACTCTGCTCTACAAACAGGGGCTTCCCTGATGGTGAACCTGCCTGGGCCACTCCTGCCTCAGGGCCTTTGTGCTTTCTGGTCCCTCTACCTAGAATGGATAATTCCTTGCTTGCTTGCTTTCTTCCTTCCTTTCTTTCTTAAGATTTATTTGGTTTATTTGAGAGACAGAGTTACAGAGAGAGGCAGAGACAGAAAGAGAGGTCTTCCAACCACTGGTTCACTCCCCAGATGGCTGCAATGGCTGGAGCTGCGCCGATCTGAAGCCAGGAGCCAGGAGCTTGTTCCGGGTCTCCCACGTGGGTGCAGGGGTCATATTCTGCTGCCTTCCCAGGCCATAGCAGAGAACTTGATAGGAAGAGGAGCAGCCGGGACTAGAACTGGCACCCATATGGGACGCTGGCATTTCAGGCCAGGGCTTTAACCCACTGTGCCACAGCACCAGCCCCCCTGCTACTTTCAAAGTCACACACATGTCACCTTTAGCCTTTAAATTATACCATCATCTCACTCACTTGTCCAATTCCCTCTTCCGCTTCCCTCCTCTCAGCAGTTTCTCTGTTCTCACGTCCTCTGTAACCGAAAATTTTTTTTAGATTTATTTATTTGAAAGTCAGAGTTGCACAGAGAGAGGAGAGGCAGAGAGAGAGATAGAGGTCTTCCGTCCGCTGCTTCACTCCCCAGATGGTCGCAATGGCCAGAGCTGCACCCATCCAAAGCCAGGAGCCAGGAGCTTTTCTCCCATGCAGGTGCAAGGGCCCAAGGACCTGGGCCATCTTCTACTGCTTTCCCAGGCCATAGCAGAGAGCTGGATTGGAAGTGGAGCAGCTGGGATTAGAACTGGCACCCATATGGGATGCTGGCGCTTAAAGCCAGGGCGTTAACCCGCTGCGCCACAGCGCCAGCTCCTGTAACCAAAATTTTTATCTCATTTGTTTTCCCGGCTCCCCACTGGACTTTAAGCTCCATGAGGACAGGCAGTTTGTTGGCTGCCACATGTTTAGTGCCCAGCACACAATGTGACCTTGTGGGATTGCTGAGTGTTGAAGTGGAAACGCTGTTGGACCTTGTGGGTTGAGTGGCAGCTCTGAAGAGGACAGGGGACAGCAAGGACTGCAGAAGGCAGGGACGAAAGGGGCAGTGCTAGGGGGAGGAGGAACCACACGAGAGGCCGGTGCTGACCCCGCAGTGACCACTGAAGTGGGGAGTCCTGGAGATGCCATATCCCCTCTGGGGGAGTCTGGACTTCCCGGCCATGCCTGCTGCTGATTCACCACGCAACCCTGGAGTCACCCCAAGGGTTGTCATTGTCATCCTTGTCATCACAACCTTCACTCCCGTCGCCATCGTTATAGCTAACACCTACCAGCATTTATGATGTGCCAGGCCATAGTAGAAGCATTTTACAAGGATTAGCCTTCTCACTCTCAGGAGAGCGCTTTTCACTGTGGGCTAAAGTATATGATAACGTGGTCCCCGTCCAATGAGAGGAAACTGAGGCACAGGACTTTGGTAATTTGCCCAAGTTGGTGTCAGCATCAGGGTTTAGTCTGACTCCGGGGCCCATACTCTACTCTGGTGCCATCTGCCTCCTCGGAGGCAAGTCAGCACTGTAATTCTTCAAAATTGTTGTCCTCTGGGCAGCGACACCACGACCTCAAGGTTCAGCCTTGACCTCTGCTGTAAGGACATCAGCTCTGTTGCTACTTGCCATGTCTCGTGGCAGCTATTACAAATGGCAGGCATGGAGGAGCAGGCCAGAGACGCTGTGGAGAGGAGGCCGCCACGGTTGCACCCTGTGTCCCCATGGGGTGCACCTGTTGGATGCCTGCGGCAGGAGCCGAGTGGCTGAAGGGTCCTGCTCCTTTCAGACCCCGGCTTCACACGGGGACCCAGCTTCCCCCTCTCCACCAACCTGGACCTGCTGCCCTTCGCTTAACACCCTCTCCTTCCTGCCATAAATGAATCTGCACCAAGCCTTACTTGCCCCGTGGCTTCCACAGAGGCAAATGGCTGACTTCTGAGCCAGCTGGTCTTTTGGTTTTTCCTCAGAAGCCCGGCATGGCTGGAGTTAGCACCTGTGCTTGCCATCAGTCTGCCTTCTTCCTCCTCCCCTCCCGTTCCTGGGCCCCGGGAAGGGAGCACACGTGTGCAGTTTTCAGGCCAGAGTAGAGGAACGTTCCCGGGCCCACAGCCCAGCTGTGAGGCCCGAGGGTCCCCAGTGTGTGCGGAGGGGTTGCGTCCCTCCACACGGCTGTGAGAGGGTCTGGAGAGCTGTTCGTAGTTTGCTGCTGACTTCCCACTTGCCGCCAAGCTCGTCTTCCTGTGGGGCTCCCTGGGGCTGTGGCTACGTGGGAAGGACTGTGTTCTCAGGTTCTTTTGTTCCAGTTTCTCTTCCTGGTCTTCCTCCCCCTGCAGCCCCCACCAGCCCCTCGGAAACAAGCCTCTGGGGCTCTTGCGCTTCAGGCTTGCCCTGGCCCAGCTGCTGTCCCCTTGCAGCTGCTGCCCACAGCTGGTGATGCCAGCCCCCAGTGGCGGGCCTGCCCTGGTCATGGTGGGCTGCTGAGATTTGGGTTGGTTTCCTGGGAAGAAAACAAATTGCTTTCACTGGAGCTTCCCAGGGTGGGCAGCAGGGCACCTCCAGCCAGCCATGTCTAACTTACCCAGCAGTCCAAGCTTTGCCCAAGCAGGAATGTCCCCAGCGCACCCAGTCCAGCTAGAACCCCTTGTATACATGTAGTCAGGGCTCAAAGATCAAATAAAATGAGCCCCAAACATCAGTTTCCCGTCCCACCTTGAAATCTATGAACTTGAGAGTTGTGGGCAAGCCGACAGGCCCGTGGACATGTCAGTCACTATGCAGTGGCCTCACCTGTAGCACGGAGGCAGGGGGAGGGGGCAGCGCTGTTTTCTAGCCCTGGGAAGACTGTGACTGCTACTCCACGTTCGCTGTCAGGGCTTTAGCTTTCACTACCACTTATCCACTTGAAAATCCTTCCTCCCTGAAGTAGGATGAGCACAGTACCAAAGTGTAAAGATAGAAAAAAGAAAAAAATGCTCAAAATCCTAATCTAAGGTGGGCATTTGTCGCAGCAGCTGAAGTGTTGCTTGGGAGTGTGGAGTTGCAGCACAGCAGGTTAAGCTGTGCCTGCAGCACGCACATCTTCTGTTGGAGCAGCGGCTGGAGTCCCGGCTGGTCCACTTGTGATCCACCCACCTCCTCACTAACAGACCTGGGAAGGTACATGTGCTTGGGTCCCTGCCACCCATGTGGGAGACCAGGATGGAGTTCCTGGCTTCTGGCTTTGGCATGGTCCAGTCCTGGCTGTTACAGTTATTTGTGTAACGAATGAGTGGATGGAAGGTCTCTCTCTCTCTCTCTCTCTCTCTCTTCTCTCTCACCCCCATCCCCTTCTGCCTTTCAAATAAATAAAAAGAAATCTTAAATTTTAAAAAAAAGTTATTTGGGATGCCTGTATCCCATATTGAAGTGCCTGGGTTCAAGTTCTGGCTAGACTCCTGGTTCCAGCTCCCTGCCAATGCACACCCTGGAAGGCAGCAGGAGATGGCTTAAAGTGGTTGGGTCTCTACCACCTACATGGGATATCTGGGTTGAGTTCTGGACTCCTTACTTTGGCCTGATCCAGCCCTAGCTGTTGTGGACATTTGGGGAGTAAAACAGGGGACAGAAGAAATATCTCCACCCCCTACCTTTTGAATATAAATAATAAAATTTTTAAAGAGCAAAAAATTATTATTCCTTTTGTCCCAACAGGCTAGTATTTTGTCTTTTTAGTGTCTTATTTTCCTATGCTTAGAGGTACTTGGTATTTCTTTTTTTTAAAAAAATTTTTTAAAAGATTTTTTTCTTTACTTATATGAGAGGTAGAGTTACAGACAGTGAGAGGGAGAGACAGAGAGAAAGGTCTTCCTTCCATCGTTCATTCCCCAAATGGCCACAATGGCCAGAGCTGCGCTGATCCAAAGCCAGGAGTCAGGGGCTTCTTCCAGGTCTCCCACGTGGGTGGGTGCAGGGGCCCAAGGACTTGGGCCATCTTCTACTGCTTTCCCAGGCCATAGCAGAGAGCTGGATTGGAAGAGGAACAGCCGAGACTCGAACTGGCATCCATATGGGATGCCGGCACCGCAGGTGGAAGATTAACCTACTGCGCCACAGCGCTGCCCACCCCCCCCCCCCCAAAAAAAAAAAAAACTTTAATTGCAAAAGTAGTACAATGGAGTTTTCAGCTGTTGTCTACATTTTGCACATCTGCATACATGGGCATGCTTTCAGACAGACAGGCCTGTGTAGGTATGTATATTGTTATTGTTCACCTTTAGTTTTGGTAGCTGGTCTTAAGGAACCCAAGGCTGGGAATAGGATGTCTGGTTCTTATCTCACCTCTGCCACCTGCTAGCTTTGCCATGAGGTCTCTTCACTTTCCCAGTCTGCCTCTCTCTAAAGATGGTCATCTGGCCTTCTGACCAGGTCAAGTGAGATCAAGAGCACAGAGACACTTGGTAACTGTGAAGTCTGAGGCACCATTGAGACTTACTTGTGACCTAGCGCTGCAAGCAAGGGGCACCTTTTGGGTTGATGAGGGTGCTTTCTCATCACCCTCTGGGGTGGGAGGGCCTAACCACATCCCACACCGGACAGTCTGCTGAATCCTGGGATGCCCTGCCTCCCACTATATGGAGGTCTTTGTCTGCTTTGTGCTGCTATAATGGAATACATGGTACTAATTTACAGACAATAGAGTATTTCTTATAGTTCTAGAGAATGGCAAGTCCAAGGTCGAGGGACCTGCATGTGGTGAGGGCCTTCTTCCTGAGTCATGCCATGATGAAAGTAGAAAAGCAAGGGGCTGGCGCTGTGGTATAGCGGGTAAAGACACCGCCGGCAGTGCCAGCATCCCATATGGGTGCCAATTTGAGTCCCAGCTACTCTGCTTCTGATCCAGCTCTCTGCTATGGCCTGGGAAAGCAGTAGAGGATGGCCCAAGTTCTTGGGCCCCTGCACTCATGTGGGAGAACCAAAAGAAGCTCCTCGCTCCTTGCTTGGGATTGGCGCAACTCCAGCCATTGCAGCCAAATGGGGAGTGAACCTCTCTCTCTTTGCCTCTCCTTCTCTCTGTATAACTCTGACTTTCAAATAAAATAAATAAATATTTTTTAAAAAGTAGAAAAGCAAGAGAGCAAGAGAAAAAGAGACAGGTAGACAGAGATTCAAACTCATTTCTGTTAACAAACCCATTTTCTCAATAATGAATCCACAGCCACATGGTCTACTCATGAGAGGGAGCCCTCATGACCTACTCACCATGTGCAGGTCGCACCTCTCAACCCTACTGCACTGGGGACTGTGTTTCCAGTGCATAAACTTTGGGGGACACCTTCAAACCAGAGCAGAGGGTACGGGCTTGTGGAAAGGTCACCTGCCCATCTCACAGAGATTTAAGCTGGGAAGTGTCCCAGGATGGAATGGGTAGTCTGAACAGTGAGTGGTCGACCCAACCCAGGCCCTCTACTTCCCCATGGTCAGTCCTAAGTGCCACATGAGGGCTGAGTGCCAATGCCAAATGTATACTGAGAATGTGCTTTTGGTTCACCTATACTACAGTTTAGGAGGTATACTGTTAAGAGGTAAATCGAAGACCACTAGCACGTTAATAATGATCTGGGGGCCGGCTTTGTGGCAAGGCAGGTTAAGCTGCTGCCTGGGATGCCAGCATCTCATATGGGTGCCTATTTGAGTCTCAACTGCTCCACTTCCTATCCAGCTCCCTGCTAATGCACCTCGGGAAGCATCAGTTGATGGCCCAAGTGGCTGGGCCCCTGCATCCACGTGGGAGACCCAAAAGAAGCTCCTGGATCCTGGTTTCGGCCTGGCCCAGCCCTGGCCATTGCAGCCATTTCGGGGAGCGAACCAGTAGATAGAAGATCTCTCTGTCTTTCCTCCTCTCTCTCTAACTCTGCCTTTTAAATAAGTATATAAATATTTAAAAAGAAAACAATTATTGGGACTGGCTTTGGCTTAGATACCAGTTGTCTAGGCTGCTTCCTGGGGGTAGGGTTGATGTTGGGGTCAGAGAAGCCCTCTTCTCCCCACCCCAGAGGCATCACTGCACGTGGTTCAGCCTGGACCTGACGTAACAGTACGTATAGAGGGCAAAAGCAATGTTGGCAGCAGACTGTGAGCATCCTCTCAAAAACACCTTCGCATCTGTTATTCCATTTTATCCTGTGAGGTGGCAAGGCAGGTGCTGCTATCCCAGTTTTAAAACTGAGAAAATTGGCTGGCGCCATGGCTCACTAGGCTAATCCTCCGCCTGCGGTGCCAGCACACCTGGTTCTAGTCCCAGTCGGGGCACCAGATTCTGTCCTGGTTGCCCTTCTTCCAGGCCAGCTCTCTGCTGTGGCCCGGGAGGGCAGTGGAGGATGGCCCAAGTGCTTGGGCCCTGCACCCGCATGGGAGACCAGGAGAAGCACCTGGCTCCTGGCTTTGGATCAGCTCAGTGTGCTGGCTACAACGCGCCGGCTGCAGCGGCCATTGGAGAGTGAACCAACGGTAAAGGAAGACCTTTCTCTCTATCTCTCTCTCACGGTCCACTCTGCCAGTCAGAAAAAAAAAAAAAAAAACCTGAGAAAATTAAGGCCACAGCAAGTGGCAAAAGCAGACACAGAATCCAGCTTTCTAGACTCCTGTGGGAAATGGCAGCATGAATGCCAGCTTGGCAGGCGGGAGAATAACCCAGCCACCCAGCACCCCTTCTGTGCACAGCTCACACTCAGTGGCTCATTCTGGGAGAATAACCCAGCCACCCAGCACCCCTTCTGTGCACAGCTCACACTCAGTGGCTCATTCTGTGTTGACACCGTCACCTGCTGTAGCGCTCAGAACAGGCATGGCTGGCATGGCCCAGCCCTGCCCTGCCCTCCCAACACGTGTTTCTGTCTCCTAGGTTCTTCTGGATGAGGAGAGAGAAACCATGGCAAAATCCCGCCGGCTGGAGCGTAGCACCAGTAGCTTCAGTTACTCCTCTTACCATACCCTGGAGGAGGTAGGTCTGCCCAGCCATGCTCCTGACTCACTTGTTCTAGGGCCCCAAAAGTCTCTGGACTCAGGCAGGAACTAGTGAGGACCCCGGGGTCTGTGGGAGACTGTGAATGACCCATGAGGAGTGTGGGGCAGACACAAGATGAAGGTCAGGTGGACGTTCAGTTTAAGGATTCAGATAGAGGGGACTGCAGCTCAGCAGCACAGCCTGAGGCAGGTGCACAGCCCAGCAATGAGTCCAGGAGGCAGGTGCACAGCCCAGCAATGAGTCCAGGAGGCAGGTGCACAGCCCAGCAATGAGTCCAGGAGGCAAGTGCACAGCCCAGCAATGAGTCCAAGAGGGAGGTGCACAGCCCAGCAATGAGTCCAGGAGGCAGAGCACTGAGGCACAGACCCACGGTAGGCCAGAACAGAGCAAATGGAGGTTGCTTTCCTTAGCAAAGCCTCTGGCTAGAGATCCAGGAGTCTCGACTTTTCCATGTCCAGTACTGGTGCTAAGTGGCCCCCAGCTGTGGGTGCCTCAGGAAATAAGGAACAAGAAGCCAGGAACATTGGAGGGCAAGGTTTGTAGAACTAGAGTCGTCTTTATTTGGGGAAGCTCACGGCTGCAGTTACTACCAACCAGGACAGGTATTATTGATTGTGACTTGTTTACAAAGGAGGCCATGCAATGAGGGCACGGGGATGTCCACTGTAAAATAAACTAAGGCACACATCTTATTTTATGCATGAAAAATGTGACATTATACAGACATCCACTCTGTTATCATCACCACTTTTCCCCTTCCACAAGACCTGTAACAGTGGCCCCAGAGTACTGAAAAAGACAAGAGAGCGAATAAATATAGTCTGTCACTATTGATGTCAAAAATCAGTAAAGCCCGAACCCTGTCTTTAGTTAGAGCCTAAAAGGGGCAAGAAGATAAACAGCAAGGGCTGTGAGATCTGTCAGGTGGATTGAACGGGCCAAAGAATGGAGATGAGAGAGAATTTCCAACAAGACAGGCTGCCCTGGAGATCTGAGCGGACTCAGCACACGCTGTTCTCCCAGGCAAAGGCACAGCTCTGCACAGAGAGGAGGAGCTTGTGAATCCAGCCAGACCACACCTAAATGCCCTTAGCCCGAAGGACATCTATTTTTGCTATTTTTTTCCTTTTTTTTTAAGCATTAAAAATTGTTTTTACTTGAAAGGCTGTAAAAGAGAGAGAAAGAATGAGATTGAATGCTGGTTCACTCCCTAAATGCCCTCAACAGCTGGGGCCGGGTCAGGCGTAAGCAGGAGCCAGGAACTCCACCTGGGTCTCCCCCATGGGTTGTAGGGAGTCAACTACATCTGCTGCTTCCAGGGTCCACATTAGCAGGAAGTTGGAACTGGGAGTAGAGCTAGGGACCCAGGCACTCCAATACGAGATACGGGTGTCTCAGCTGGTGTCTTTTTTTTTTTTTTGACAGGCAGAGTTAGACAGAGAGAGACAGACAGAGAAAGGTTTTCCTTTTCCATTGGTTCACTCCCCAAATGGCTACTACGGCTGGCACTGCACCAATCAGAAGCCAGGAGCCAGGTGCTCCCTCCTGGTCTCCCATGTGGGTGCAGGGCCCAAGCACTAGGGCCCTCCTCCTCAAGTGGTGTCTTAAATGCTGCACCACATGCCCACCTTGATTTTACAGTTCTTGATCTGTGTTCTCTTAGATCCATGGGAGGTGGGAGAGTATTGAGGGTGGGATGGGTTAAGGAGACTATTCAGAGAGGTCCTGGGTGTCACTTTTCTCCCTGTTTAACCCCAGTCCGATCAACATCATTGCTTTCAGATCTACAGCTGGATCGACAACCTTGTGACTGAGCATTCAGACATAGTCTCAAAGATTCACATTGGCAACAGCTTTGAGAATCGGTCCATTCTTGTCCTGAAGGTAAAAGCTCGGTGCCAACCAGTGGGCGGTGTGGTGACAGCCTCTGGTACCAGACTGAGCTCCTGGCAGGTAGCGGCGGGTGGGAGTTGCGGGGAGCAGAAAGGTGTGTGTACTCCTGTCCTCAAGTGACGCACAAGCTTTAGGATGATGGCATTCAGGGACTCACCCTCGTGGGCATGGACAGGTGACAGTGCAGTGACCTCGCACGCCCTTGGTCAGGAAGCAGTGGGAGGGTTGCGGCAGGGCATCTGCCACCTGAAGTGGGTGTGAGTGTGGTGAGACAGCGTTCTTCCGGTTACCTCAGGGGCTCCATGTGCCACAATGGGAGCAGAGGGCCATGGGTCATTTGCAAATGCTTGAGGCCATTTGGCTGAGACAGCCCCAGATGATGGGGGAACTCCTCACCCTTCACAGGGGCCACTGGAACAGAAGTGTATGCCAACATGGCAGCTGCAGTTTCCTTGGTCATGATGGAAGATGGGTGGGTGCAAAGACGGCTGGAAAATGATGTTTGGCAGGTGCCCTAAGAAGCACTCAGGGGCGTGGGCCACGCACCAGCCACCAGGGAAGCCAGATGCTACTGCTCTCAGCATGCTCTGGTGGATGCTTCCGAGCAGCCACGTGGCCTCAGCGTGGCACTGACCTCACCTGTCCCTGCTTCTACTTCCCCCAGGGGCTGTCGTCTTCTCTCTTGAATGTGATCTAAGACCTTGCCTCTCCAACTGTGGTGCTTGCATGGCAGCACCCACGTCGCCCGGGAGCATGTTAGATTCCTCCCAGACCTACTGAATCAGAATCTGCATCTAGTAGGATTTCCATGGGATTAATGTGCAGATTAAAGCTAGAAGCACTCGTCTTAAGATGCTGTCCACCCTGAGAAATCCTGTGCTTTGCCCTGCAACAGTACCACTGCAGGGCCTAGGGACCTCACACGTGTGCACATCATGGGAGTGTAGAAAGGTCCCTGCACACGCATCCTCTCTTGGGCTAAGCACACTGGGCCTAGGCAGTGAGGAAGTGGGGAAGTACCAGGTCTCCCTGTGGTCAGCCCAGGACAACGTCACTGCTGCTTTGCTCAAATCTCTGGTGGGGGCCCGATTCTTCTCCCTAGTTCAGCACTGGAGGTTCTCAGCGCCCAGCCATCTGGATTGACACTGGAATCCATTCTCGGGAGTGGATTACCCATGCCACCGGCATCTGGATTGCCAAGAAGGTCAGCAAGGACCGGTAGCAAAGGGCAACTGGGAATGGGGCAGGAACTGGGGGCTGGGGTGGAGTGGGGCTACCTGACTCCTCAAGGGCCCAACAAGTTGGAAAAACTCACCCTGAAATCCAGGGTGCTCTGTCCCCTCCCATTCTCTAGAACAGCCGCTGTGTGTGGGCCTTCGGCAGCACCCAGCCCACACGGATCCTCCGCCTTCTAGTTGTCTGACAGCCAAGCCTTTGGTTCTGCACAGAGGTGCTACTTCATGGCCTGATGCTGCATCTTCCTGGGCCACCCGCTGTGCAAATGTCCAGCTCCTCCTCCTCCGAGAGCCCAGCAGGGCCTCCCACTCCGCACCCTCTCTTGCAGATTGTCAATGAATATAGTAAAGGAGGTGTGCTGACAGACATACTGAACGCTATGGACATCTTCATAGAGCTTGTCACCAACCCTGATGGCTTTGCTTTTACGCACAGCATGGTGAGGGCACCTGGGGCACGTGGGGGGCCAGGGAAGGGTTGCTGTGGCCTTGACAGCCAGCCCCTCCAGGGGTCCTCGCAGACAGTTTCCCTGAGGGTGGGAGGTACTGTAGTTGCAGCTTCTTGGCCCCCAAGCTCCTACCCCTTGCCCCAGGAAGACCACCACTGGTGGCCTGTGCTCAAGCCTCTCCCCAGACCCTGACTTCAGCCATCAGTACTAGATCTGCAGCCTTGGCTCAGTCCCACGCCAACCCCATCTTGATCCCAGAAGGTCCTGGCCTTTGCTCCTCCCTGCCCCACCAGACCCCCTTCATAGGCCGGCATGTCAGAGGCTCCCAACCTTGGGAGTTGGCCCAGTGAATGGGGTCACCTGATTTGGGCTTTCTCAGAACCGCTTGTGGCGGAAGAACAAGTCCACAAGACCTGGCATCTTCTGCATTGGTGTGGATCTCAACAGGAACTGGAATTCGGGCTTTGGAGGTACAGCAGCCTGTTGGTCTTGGGGGTGGGACTAGAGTTCTTGGTCCTTGGCTGGCCCTCCCAGGCAGTCAGATTACGTTGACCCATAACTTGGGAGGTACGGACAAATGTCATCATTAGCTAATAATTCGTGAGTCATGGCCGAGGACAAGCAAGTGCGTTCCTAAGATTGGCTGTGGGATGTGGGAAGAGGCAACACATGTGTGTTAGAGGTATACTTAGGCAACACCTGCACGGGAACTTTCAAGGGAGCTCCCAGCCCCTGAATGAAGACAAACTTCAAGGGTCAAATCCTAAATACGGCAGAGAAAGGTATAAGGAGGTACGAAGTGGCCTTGCCTGTTGTTTAAAACCAGTTTAAAGTGCCCCTAAAATGCTGCCAGTCTTCCCCTTAGTGTGTACAATAAGGAAATTCCTCTGAACTCATTTCCTGAGAGCTGTGGCCTGCAAACTGCCCTTTGGGAGGCCAAGCAATAGTTCAAAATAGAGTGGCTTGTACCCGGTATTCATGTTTGACCCATTACTGTTTCCAACGAATGGCTACTTGAAGAGCTACCAGATCCCAGTGAAGGCTGGGCAGCTTCCTCCTGCGTTCCCTGATGTTCTTCTCCGAAGGTCTCTTGCCAGGGATAGGGGGATTGGGGGGCAAACGGAAGCCTCCGGCAAGCCCCGAGACAGGTGCATGGACCCTGGAAATGCAGCAGTTTGGTGGGTGGGCAGCTGAGTTCAGCCAGGATGGAGTGTCCAGAATAGACACACTCCTGCCCCAGATGGGGCAGCCACAGTCCCCAGGACACAGTGCCATTGCTGTGGACAAGCAGAGCCACAGGCTGGTGGCCAAACCAATACAACAGAACATTCTAGATCTGCATGTCCACTGCTTTGGAAATCTGGCTTCTTGGGGGTCTGTTCTTGAAAAATACGGATGGCTTGAAAGCGCTGGGTGCGAGTTCCCTGCTGCAGGGTCTGAGTATGGCCAGGCGTGGGAGGGAAAGAGACTGTGTGAAATGTGGGGTCTCCACCTCCCGATGACCAGATCTCAGCATCCAAATGGGCCCCTCAGAGCTGACCAGATGAGTGCCCAGAGCTATACCAGCTGGCAGAAAACAAATTACCTCTTAAAGAAAATAACTTTTGCGGATTTTTCCACAGGAAAAAAAAATCCATACGTATACATTGTAAAAAAAAAAAAAAAAACAATTATGGAAAAGAAAAGCCCAGAGGGGGCAAAAAGCTCCCATAATCCCACTACCCAAAGATGACTGCTTTGAATAATTCACCATGTCCTTCCCAAGATTTCCCCTCGCTACAAATTACATTTTTAGAGAAGGAAAAATAAATAGCTAATGAATCCATTAGCAGGTACTTGTGAAACAGGCAGGCTCAGAGGACCTTGACGGTGAACGTCAGAGAGGCAGGCAGCTAATTCCCATTTGGTCAGGGGAAGATTAGTTTATTCTGCTTAGCTCCAACCAGAACTAATGGCCTGAAGTGTTTCTCCATATTTGGGCAAAGCCACCTGGTCGCTGGCAGGGGAACTGCTTTGCGTGCGTGGGCTGCAAACGCAGACAAAGCTCTCAGCCTTCCCGCTCTGCTCATCTGTTGCTGCTTGTCATTCATCAAGCATAGCAGGTGCAGAGGCTCCCGGCAGACATAACAAACAGGGCCACTGTTAGTGGGGCCCACTGCAGCCTGGGGGACTGCCCCTCACCCCCTCGCTCTCTGCAGGCACATCCCCTTTGAGCCTGGGTCCTCCACTCCAGGCAGAGCCAGGCAAAGCGAGAAGGGGCACTCTAGTGACGGATTAGCCTAGGGCCAGAAGCGGTGTGTGCATGTGTCTGGGCTGGTGACTCAGGCGAGGAAGGTTTTGTTTATGGTTTTAATATTGCCTTAATTTAATTGCTGTGTAATGTCTCGGCTGTAGACCATCCTGCCCCTCATGCCGCCCTCTTCTTGGGGAGGGCAGGCTTCTGTGTTTCTGCAGCATCATCTGGACTGTCCATGGGCCAGCCTGCTGCCTGGGCTCAAGAGGGGTGCTCTGGCCTCCTCAGGGGGTTTCAGAACTTGGGGTAGGGACAAGTGGATGGCCTACAGTTAGGGTGTTCGAGTCCTAGCTCCATTCCCAATTTCAGCTTCCTGCTAATACATACCCTGGAAGGCAGCAGATGATGCCTCAAATCTCACCCTGTGGGAGACCTGGACTGCATTTCTGGTTTCTGGCTCTGGCCCGACAGCCCTGGCTGTTGTAGGCATTTGAGGAGTGAACCAGCAGATGGGAGATATGTTTGTCTTGTCTTTCAGATAAAAAAGAATGGAGGATAGCATTTGGCATGGTGGTTAAAATGCCACTTAGATGCCCACATCCCACATCAGAGGGCCTGGGTTTGAGTCCCGGCTCTACTTCCTATTTTAGCTTCTTGTTAATATGGCCTGGGAGGCAGCAAGTGACGGGTCAAGTACCTGGGTCCTTGTCACCCACATTAAGAGACCCAGATTGAGTTTCAGCCTCCTGGCTTCAACCTGGCCCTTCCCTGGCTGTTGTGTGCCTTTGGGGAGTGAACCAATAGATGGAAACTCTTTCCCTGTTGCCACCCTTCTCTTCCTGTCTCTCAGCCTTTCAAATAAACAACAAACAATGGAAGAAGTAGCTGGGGCAGTCCCCAGCCTCTGGACCAGGCTTGGGCACAGCCATTTCAGGGAGCAGACGGGAGAGGAGGAGCTGGGATCGCTTCTCTCACACATATCCCTGACCCTTGGCCAGCCCAGGCCAGCCCTCCCTAACGTACCCTTTGAGGGGTAGAAGGAAGCAGGAGGGTTGGAGAGGAAGAAAGGAGGCGGGGGAAGCAAAGGCTCAAGGGCCTCTCTGCATTTGTGAGCCAGGCAGCTGTGGGGATCTGTTCTCTCTTCTCCTGGCCCAAGTCCTTGGAGCTCCTGGGGCCACAGCTGGGCCAAGCCCAAGCAGATACCACATTTGAGCGTTCAAGGGACAGAGAACCCAGGAAGGAATCAGGTCAAAAGGATCGCTGATGAAGTGGGGAAGCGGAGACCAGGGAGAGACTTGGGGTTTCTGAATGCACCTTCTGAGGCAGGCCTGCCTTTCTAAGGAGCCTCAGCCAGGACTCGATCAGAAGAGCAAGCCAAGGGAGCTTCCTGCAGGGCTCTGGAGTTGCAGGGCCGTGGGGCGGCCTCCTGCTTCCAGGGTATTAGACTAGGGTACGCAGCGATAACAAGCACCCCTCCAAACCCCAGTGGCTTCTACATAATAAAGCTCATTTTTCATGCACTCAGAGTCCAACGTGCTTAGGTAACTGTCCTTAGACGTTCTCTGCCAGTGGTGACAGAGGGATCCAGGAGGTTGTGTCTTTCTGGAATCTTTTGCCTCCTGCCACACAGGGGACAGTGTGGAGAAGTCACGCTGGCTTCTAACAAATCTCAGATCAGAACTGCCTCATCATTTCTGTTCACCTTTCATTGGTCAGATGTCGTATGTCCTCCGCCAAACTGCAAAGGAGTCTGGGAAATGAGGGGGCTGCATGGGTGTTTTGTGAGCCCCAGCTGTCTCTGCCACACTCAGGCGTGCTGACCCTTTGGGTGGTTTTCTTCATTCCCAGGAAATGGTTCTAACAACAACCCCTGCTCAGAGACTTACCACGGGCCTTCCCCGCAGTCGGAGCCCGAGGTGGCTGCCATCGTGAACTTCATTACGGGCCACGGGAACGTCAAGGCTCTCATCTCCATCCACAGCTACTCCCAGATGCTCATGTACCCTTACGGCCACTCTCTGCAGCCTGTGGCAAACCAAGAAGAGTTGGTGAGATTGGCTGCTCTGGACGTAGGGGAGAAGGAGGCACCTCCCCAGGGAAATCTGACTGATCCCCCATCCCCAGCCAGGGGTGTGGACCAGCAGACACCACAGACGGCAGGTGGGGAGGCTGTGGCTCTCAGGTGTGGTTGAGTTGGAAGCCAGGGCTGCTGCAGTCCTCGGTCTCCAGTGCTCTCTGCACATTCAACTCCTGAGGCTGACGTGCGGGTGAGGGTGCTGGGGCCCGGGCAGAGCCACTTGGAGCTCCAGCCTCATCCCCTGGGATGTTTTCTTTGCAGTATCATCTTGCCAAGGGTGCAGTGAAGGCCCTGTACGAGGTCCACGGCATCGAGTATATTTTTGGCAGCATCAGCACCACCCTTTGTGAGTGAAGCTCCCCTGGCCACTGCTCCAGATCCCACATGCCCCTGGGGCTGGGCACGTGCAGCTCTGAGCTGCCTGGTAGTCCCTTGATCTAGCTGGGCTGGCCTAATCTGCTTCCTACACTTGGACACAGGGGTGGACAATGGTCCCCCAGCGGCTGCTCTGTGCAGCATGAATGCATGGCCCCCAGTGCCTGGCTCACTGCAGAGGCTTTGAGGGGGGAAGAGCCTATGTCTGGAGGCCTCCCAGAGCTTTCCTGTGTAGAGCTCGAGGTGGCCATGGTGGTCAGGGGGTTGCCCGGGAGGAGGCCTGAGCCTGGGAGCGTGGTGTGGCCTGGGCTCGGGGGTGGGCTCCAGGGTCCCCTTTCTCCTCAGGGTGCATCTCTGCCTTGGGGCTGCACCTCCTTCTTCCTCTTGGGGGCACCTCTTGGCCCTTTGGTTTCTAGATGTGGCCAGCGGGATCACCGTGGACTGGGCCTACGACAGAGGCATCAAGTATGCCTTCAGCTTTGAGCTCCGCGACACCGGGCGCTACGGCTTCCTGTTGCCAGCCTCCCAGATCATCCCCACGGCCCAGGAGACGTGGCTGGCGATTCTCACCATCATGGAGCACACCCGGACCCACCCCTACTAGTCACCCTGTGCAGGCCAAAGCAGGGGGGCTCCTCCTCGTCCCCAGGGTGGGGCTGCTCCTGAAATCCAAGCTCTGTATTGTCACCCTACACCCTTGCCTGGACCCTGTAGGAAATAAACAGTTTGAACGGGCTTTGCTGCCTCTACACGTAGGCTGCCGTTCCTGCTGGCTTCGCATTGAGGGGGACACGGGCTGTGCCCTCCCCAGGGCCCAAGGTGGTCCATCCCCTCCTCCTGCAGTATGCCCAGGCCCAGGACAGGGAAGACACCCCCAGGGGCTACCAAGCCACAATTATCCCAGCGGTGCCTGCTCTCCACTTCAGGGAGAGGCAGGTCCAGGCAAGCAGCCTCCCCTTCCTCCTCCCTGGCGAGGGGCAAAGGCACATTTCAGGGGTCCTCACTTGCCCTTATAACCAAATGTGAACAATTTGCTCGTCTGTAAGCTCCTCCTCCAAGGGCCTCGGAGCACAGAGTGAGAGCAGGCGGGAGCCAGCACAGCGCAGCAGCACGCACACAGGGGGCGGAGTCCCCCTCTTCCTCCGTTTCATCGCTGTAACCATCATGGCTGTCACGCGTGCAGCAGCTGCCTCCGGCCAGCCAAGGGGCTAAGGAGGTGCTCTGTCTAACGGAGCTTCAGTGGCACCGTTTTGAGATCCTAGCGAGGGGCTTTCCAATACTGCCAGGCTTCCCTGGATCTTCTGTCTTCCTCCACCATCCAGGAGCAGGGGCACTGGGTCCCTTGGCTCTTCCCTTATCGGTTGAAAAGCTGAATGTGTTTGTGCGAGTCTGAGGCCTAAACTCGTGAGCAAATCTTTCCTTTAGCTGGGCTGTGTGTGTGTGAACGAACGAAAAGGACTATGGGTATCTCTGAGCCTGGAGGACACAGCAACAGGGACGAAAGCAGAACTGGTTCTTTCCACTCGACCTATAAAGTGAGACCAGTGTCGGGCCACTTCGTGGAAGGAGGCCGTGGAGATGATGCAAACCCTGGATTCAAAATGGCACCAAAGCAGCAAATGAATGGCTGAGGCCAGGGGCTGGAGCAGAGGTGAGAAGCGGTCTTGGGGCTAGGGATGCCCCAGCAGTGCTGCTGTTCACAGCTGTGAGTAAAGAAAGGGGGTTAGCAGGTGAGGAGGCCTAAGGCAGGGCCAAGATGGCCAAGTCCACGGTACCTCAAGTGTGGGCGGCTCGTGGGGCCCTCCAGGGCTGGCTTCAGGCATTGGGGGTGCTTCGCTTCCGTGCAGCGGAGGAGGAGGCGGGAGGCCTGGTCCTGGGATGTGTTGTCCCCAGGAGGTGGCATTTTCTTAAAGCTGGAAGTGGTCTGAGTGAGGCAGAATTTCCAAGCTGAAGTTTTCTGCTGTTAGTGGAAACACGGAGTCTGGGTGAGGTTAATATAAGCCACAGATAAATAAAGCAAGTTATACCTCTGCACACTGTAGTCTGTGATTATAACTTGTATGCCCTCAATATAAATATTTTCATTTCATCCTCGTGGGGAGGATATTGCTGGCATCACTAATAAGTTCATTTTTCAAATAAGGGAAGCAAGATTTGGAGAAGTTTTTTTTTAACGGATTTTTTTTTTTTTTTAGAAAGCAGTGTATTTTCAGTTATTTGTCTATTTAAAAAGCAGAGTGACAGCGCAAGAGAGAAAGACCTTCCACCTGCTAGTTCACTCCCTAAATCCGTGCAACAGCGGGGCTGGGCCAGGCTGAAGCCAGGAGCTCAGAACTCCATCTGGGTCTCCCATGGGGGTGGCAGGGACCCAAATGCTTGAGCCATGACTGCTGCCTCCCAGAGCACAAAGTAGCAGGCGGCTGGACTGGAAGCAGAGGAGCTGGCCCTCAAACCAGGCATCCCAAGCCTAGGCTCACCCCGCTGCCCGTCAGTGCCTGCTTCGGGACAAGTTTCAAAGGCCAGGCGTGGCCAGCTTCAGTTTGTCTAACTCCAAACGCGCGACGTCCCCTTGGTTCAGGTGTGGCCCGTGCCCACCTGCAGCAGACACCGTGGGGACTGTTTAACGTGCAGGCGGGCATCTGTGTTTCACCCCCGATGCTGCTTTGGTGCCATTTTGAATCCGGGGGTGTTCCAGACTGAAACAGAGCCGCTGGGGAGCGCGGCCACCATGAAAAAGCGCTCGCCTAGCGGCCGAGCGTTTGAACGCCCGTGGGCTGCCAAGCCAGAGAGATGATCTCGGACTGGCCGCGTGCCACGCACGATCGCAAGCCCGTGGTAAGATTTACCACGCTGTTCCTCTGCCCTGGAGGTAGGACCCTTGCTGTCCTTATTTTCAGAGGAGCCTCGGGCTCAGGGAACAGGGTCGTGAAAGGGCACACAGCTCGAGTGTCTCCCTTCAGGTCTGAAAGCCCCCGGGGGCCTGGGACGAAGGGCTCCCCCCAGGCTCCCGTTCACAGCCAGGTTGGTTACGCTCTCCCGTGGTTGGGGGTGAAGAGGCCACGCCTCCCCTTAAAACCTTGGCCTGACTTTAAATAAAACCAGGCGCAAGCACTCCCTGCCGCTGTCTAGCGCTCCTGCCTTGTCTGACCCTCTTGCTTCCCTCTCGCGGGCTCCAACCTCAGCGGCCCGCCGCAGCTCCCTCGTAGCCACGGGGCCTTTGCACATGCCTCCCACGCCTCCCCTCTCCTCACTAGCCCTAGGACCACCCACCGGATGTGGGGACTGCATTGCTCTCTTTCCAAAGGCTGGTGCATTCCCTCCCCACGTCCTGGTCTCCACGCTGTAGGTCTCCCCGACTGGTTTGCGAGTAGGGGCTACACTCCGCGGTTCGTCCTCAAACACGCGGTAGCTGTGGAGAGGCTGTGTCTCCCGCTCGGCCTCGCGCACAGCAGGGCTAGGTGGCTCCGTCGGTGACAGACTCCCCTCAGCGTGGGCTCAGCCAGACAAGAGGTTTGTCAGGCGGCAGGAAGTGGACGGAGGAGGGTCTCCAGCAGCCCTGCTCCCGGCGGCGCAAGGCGGCTGCTCGCCCGCCCTGACTGAATTCCGGGCGCGAAAACCAAGCGCAAGCACCTGAGAGGGCGCGGTCAGCGTCGTGTGGCCACGCCCCGCTGCGCGGCATGCTGGGAAGTGGCTGAGGCGCCGGATGCGCCGCTGCCCCAACGGGCGTGCGTGGGGGAAGGCGCAATGGATTCTGGGAAGGTGGCCCTCATTGTCTGATGGGGGCGCAGACTCCGTTTCTCGCTCTAGTTCATGAAGCAACCGACTTAATCAGAAAGCCGTGGAACTTTCCAAAGTTCTAGTCCTCCACCCCTCACCCCCTCGTGTTTTCGGTGAAGACCCTGGATCTGGAGATTGCACACGGCGCTGGGAGGCCACGGCTGAGGGAAGCCCACAGCCGGGGTCTGAGGGGACCCCAGCCCCTCGGCTGCTCCGCGGGGCGCCCCCACAAGCCGGGGCGTGCCGGCCTGGGGTTCAAGGCCATCCGACACAAAAGCTCGCTCCCGCTTTCATAAACCCCGAGTCTTTTCCCGCCATTTTGCCAAGGCTGCAGAGCCCGGACAGGAGCTCAATTTTCCTACGTGCTGCTGGGTGGCTGCTTTATTTTATTATTATTATTTTTTTTCTTTTTCCACACACTGCTCTTTTTAGGTATTTTTTTTTTCATCCTTTTCACTGGTAAAATTTATGAGCATTTATTTAAAAGAAAAAAAAAACACTGGAAAAAGCGGAGCGAGAAAGAGCGATTATACATATGGAAAGCCATAAAGAACCGCAGTGAACGCGCTGTGGTGATTGCTTGCTTAAAAAAACAAACGGGCCGGGCGGTGTGGAATGTGCGAGGCCGGGCCGGCCAGCGCCGGGGGATGGGCCAGGGGCCGCTGTCCAGGGAGCCCGGAGCCGGACAGGGCCCCAGAGCGAGGAACTTCAGCCAAAAATGAGATTTTAAGATACTCCTTTGGAAAAAAAAAAACCTAGCAGGGTGGGTTTTGTGTTCTAATTTCCAAGGCTTGCCCTAAGTACTCCTGGGATAATGCCCACCCCCCAACCCAGCACTCCGCCCCCTGCCCCACCCCCCTTACCCCCTAAATCACTGATGGCAGCCCCTGGAGCTCCCTGAGAGAGAGTAGACGTGGAGCCAGGAAGTCCTTGGCTGGAGCCTTGGATTCCAGCGACACAGTGACCCAGCTGCCACCTTCTCTCCTGCCTGCACCCCAGGGCGGGCCGCCCAGGGGGACAGGCTTGCCTGGATCTCCAGCTTGGGAGGCAATCACGTTTTTTGGGTCTGGGCAGGTTCGGCCTTCTGAAGTTCTTGTTCTCTCAGTACTTAGGAAAATCCTTAGAGATGAAAACAGGTGGGACCGGTGTTGTGGTGTAGCGGGTAAAGCCGCTGCCTGTAGTGCCAGCATTCCATATGGGCACCGGTTCGAGTCCCGGCAGCTCCACTTCTTCTGATCCAGCTCCCTGCTATGGCCTGGGAGAGCAGCAGAAGATGGCCCAAGTCCTTAAGCCCTGCCACTCACGTAGGAGACCTGGGACGAGCTCCTGGCTTTGGCCTGGCTCAGCCCTGGTCATTGCGGCCATTTGGGGAGCCAGTGGATGGAAGACCTCGTTCTCTCTCTGAATGAATGAATGAATGAATGAAAAAGAAATGAAAATGGGTGTAGAAAGCCCCTGGGGTCTGCAGTTGCCCCCTTGCTCTCTCCTAAACAGCTGCTGCATCTCCACCCACCTCCGGACCTCCTCAGCCTGTGTGTTGGTGGGGCGAGTGGGGAAGGGGAGGGGCTTTCACCAAGTCCTATTTGGGTTCCAGAAGGGAAGTTCAATATAGAAGGGTACCTCAAAAAATTCGTAGGAAAGTGGAATTTAAAGATAGGTTTGGTGCAAAAATATTTAAATCCACACCTGGTTAATTTATTGTCTGCATTTTCTATAAACTTTTTGGAGACCCCCTGAGAAAATGAAAACTAGACACCGGACATAGATATCTCTGGTGTTAGAGTTGTTGGCTCATGTCCCTTAGTAGGAAGACCCCAGCAGGTCTCTGGTGGTGTCATTGACCCTTTGCTAGAACAATCCCCCCTCTGAAAGGGGAGACAGATCTGCCGCGGTCTGTCCTGGGTTACATTCTAGCATGCTGACTGGTCTTTACCAAGAGGTGATTTGCAGCTTTGTGAGGGGCTTTGGAGGGGCCCTGAGTACTAGCTCTAGCCCCGACCTGAGATCAAATTCCTTGGCCACTGGGCTGCCAGCTTCCTGCCGGTGCAGGCTCAAATTTCAGCCTGCAGTGCTGAATACATCTTTCCCAGTCTTGCAGAAAATCTGTTACGTGGCTCTTGGCCATCTCAGATGGAGGCTGGCTGCAGGCAGAAAGAGTCTCTCAGTGAGGCCGTGGTCTTCCTTTAGGTCTATCCCTTTTGGGGCCACCTGTCATTTCCAGAAGAATTCCCAGAAGTCCCCCAAACCAGCCAACAGTCCCGTCCCATGTGTAGAGACTTGAAAGTAGAAGACTGCTTTATATTTGGGAAGAGAAAACTTGTTTTTCATAATACGAACTAAAGAAAGTCTCTCCTAAACCTTCTTTCCTGGTGGGGACAGATGAGAAAAGCTGTAGGACATGATAGGGTGCTAAGAGCTGAGAGAGATGGAAGAGAAGTAGGGGTGCATTTGTGTTCAAGCACAAACAGATTCGCCCTTTCCTTCCCTGCCTGGCAAACTCGTCATTCAGACCCAGGTCTATGCCACCTTCTTGGGAAGGTCTCCCCAGACCCTTGGTTGCTGTGTGCCCCTAGTGTGTGTCCACAGTCCAAATGAAATGTTTCATAGCTCCTCTGTGGGTGACAGCCTCTTGGAGGACCTGTTGGAGAAAGGACAGCTTGGTTGGTTTCTTCTTCTTCTTCTTCTTTTTTTTTTTTTTTGACAGGCAGAGTGGACAGTGAGAGAGAGAGACAGAGAGAAAGGTCTTCCTTTTGCTGTTGGTTCACCCTCCAATGGCCGTCGCGGCCGGCGCAACACGCTGATCCGATGGCAGGAGCCAGTTGCTTCTCCTGGTCTCCCATGGGGTGCAGGGCCCAAGCACTTGGGCCATCGTCCACTGCACTCCCGGGCCACAGCAGAGAGCTGGCCTGGAAGAGGGGCAACCGGGACAGAATCCGACACCCCGACTGGGACTAGAACCCGGTGTGCCGGCGCCACAAGGTGGAGGATTAGCCTAGTGAGCCGCGGCGCCGGCCTGGTTGGTTTCTTCTGTCTCCCTGGCTGAGCCGTGACCTCCCTGAGGTCAGGGTCCAGTCTGCCCTGGGCACCGCGGCAGTGTGGAACCTGGCAGTGCCGGCCCAGCAGTGTGCATGTGACTGAGTGCAGGAAGAAAAGTCTGGCTTTCGGAGCAGCAGGAGATAGGTTGAGAGGAGGAGCCAGAGCAGCCTCGGGAGGGAGGGAGCCCCTGGGCATCAGCACAGGCAAGGCCCCCAGGGGTCGGCTCCAGGTCAGGGCTTTATGGTCATCCTAGAGTTAGTTAGGCTCAGGAGGAAGCTGTGGGTGAATAGAATGGAATCACTCTGCCTTGGCATATGAGCTGCTGGGGAGTGGGGGGTGGGAATAGAAAGGGCCACCTGGGTGGTTGTTGGTGCTCAAGCCCAAGGCCTTGCCGCAGAACAGAGCCCCGGATGGTGCTGGGCAGTCCCAGGACCCCCATGGGCTAGGGTGGTCTTAGGTTGAATGTTGGTGCCCAGAGAAGAGCAAGTGCCCTGTGGTGAATTTCGGCTTTGCCTGCATGCCAGGTGGTCTGACGCAGGTCTGGTCCTGTCCCTGCCTCCCACCCTTTCTATACAAAGGCACCTGCTTACAGTTCCCCTCAAGGCACCCCTGATCCCAGGGACCTGCTGTTGCTCTCTCAAGACTGGTAGGATCGGGGCGGAAAATCCCCTTCAATGGCCTAGGCCTAGGGAGGATTGTGCCCTGCCCAGGGTAGGGGCAGCCTGAACGAAGCCTGGGCAGTGAGGAACGAAGCAGAGGCAGGAGCCAGATGGAGTGGAGGGCCTGAGCTTGTCTGACCCAGGAACAAAAGAGCTGGCCTTCAGGGCCATGGGAAAAGGGAGTGCCCTGCAGGAGGGCCCAGCAGGTGAGGCCACTCGGAGCCCCTGGCTTTTCCATTGCAGGGTCAGCAAACAGGACCCAGTGCCAGGTGACCGGAACTGTGGGCTGGGAGGCCAGGTGTGGCGGCCTGGCTTATCGCTCCAGCTGCCCCGTTCCCTCTGCTTTATCAGGGAGAGTGAAAAGGTGTCAGAGCCTGGGACAGGTGCGAGCAGGGCACAACTTCTCAGGCCCAGCCGGAAGGTGTCTGTCCTTGGCAGGCTTAAAAGAGCCTGCTGTCGCCTCCACCTCAGTCAGACCTCCTCAGCCAGCTGCAGTATGCGGGTGCTGTTGATCTGGAGTGTGCTTCTCGGGGCTGCCCTGGGCAGTGAGGACTTTGTGGGGTAGGGGGATGGAGGGGGTGGGGTGCCCTGGGGGCGTGTCGGGGAGGGCTGGGCTGCAGTGGGTGTCTAGAGGAGACAGGCAGATGGCCAGGAACACAGCCATAGAGGATGGACCCCCACCACCTTGAGCAGGTTTGAGGGCCACGGCAGGAAGGGGTTGCGTCTCAGGACAGCGTCCTGAGCCTGGAGAAAGCTGAACTTTTCAGGAGCGGAGGAAGGAGGAGACCTGGCTGGCTTGCAATAGAGTCTAAAATTTCCAAAGGTGGGGAGGGGGAGGCAGGGGGAAGGAGACCCCTCCCTACTGCAGCCCGGAGGACCCAGTCCCGGCCTGGGGGGTCCCAGCTGTGCCTCCTTTCAGCCCCGGGAGTGTTGGTGGCCAGGGCAGGTGCTGAGGGTCCCTCTACTCTGCCCAGGCACCAGGTGCTCCGAATCTCTGCAGCCAATGAGGCCCAAGTACAGAAGGTAGCGGAGCTACAGGACCTGGAGCACCTGCAGGTTAGAGCCCGGGAGAGGGGCTCCCCCAGCCTGTCCCCACCACCCGCAAGGCCTCCAAGGCCTGGGTGCCTTCTCCTCAGCCTCCCAGCCCTGGGACATGGGACTGATCCCTGTTAGGAAATGACTTTAGCTCTCTGTTTCAGAACCTTGATACTTGAGTATCTGAGCAAAGGGCCGGGACACACTATCCTCTCTGCTCTGTTTCCTTGACTACACCAGACTTGGTCCAGTCCCATGGGTACCACTAACACCCTTGTCCCATCCCTGATACTTCGGAGCTTCTAGCTCCCTCACCCCACCCAGGCTGGCCCCGTCCTGGCCTGCTGTCCGGGCTGCGCCTCCAGCCTGCAGTGACAATACTGGCCCTTGTCGTCCTCAGCTGGACTTCTGGCGGGGCCCTGCCCGACCTGGCTCCCCCATCGATGTGCGAGTGCCCTTCCCCAGCATTCAGGCCGTGAAGATCTTCCTGGAGGCCCACGGCATCGGCTACGAGATCATGATCGAGGATGTGCAGACGCTGCTGGACGAGGAGCAGGAGCAGATGTCTGCCTTCCGGGCCCGGGCCACCTCCACGGACACCTTCAACTATGCCACCTACCACACACTGGAGGAGGTAAGGGCGTCCCTGGCGGCCACTCTGCATGGCATCCAGCCCTTCTGCATGGTCAGAAGAGCCAGGGCCAGCCTTGGTGTGGCTGGCACCTCTCTGTTCCCGCATGGCCAGCCTCGTCCTGGTAGGGACCCCTTGCGGCCAGCTGGGAGAACAGAACCAACCGAGGCGGGCACCTGTGTGCCCAGACGTCATTAAGGCCATTCCTTCCTTCTTCTCTCTCAGATCTATGACTTCATAGACCAACTGGTGGCTGAGCATCCACAGCTTGTCAGCAAGATCCAGATTGGCAACACCTATGAAGGCCGGCCCATTTATGTGCTGAAGGTAGACATGCGTGGGCACAGGCAGAACAGGCTCCCAGAGGGCCCTGTCATGCACCCACAGCGTGAGCTCCGGTGGGGAACATGGACACCCCATGCGGGAGCTGGGGGAGGGCTCTGGATTTCTGTGCTGGCCTGGGTGCATGCACATGTACACACATGGTTTAAACTCTTGGGTGACCCTCGTGTTTCCGGTCAAGTGTCATGTTATAGAATTTGTCGTGAAGTCCAAGGTGTCCAGTTTGTGACTTTCCATGGAACACCGTCCAGACAGCCGAACAGTGCTGGGCCTGAGAGTCAAGTTGAGCCCCATGGCCTCAAGCTCGGGCTGAGGGCAGGAGCACGCTCTGTGGGATGCCCATCAGGCTTCGGCCCCATGCCCACCTGAGGAATGGTCCCACACACAGAGCCTCAACCTGCAATACACAGACAGCAGGTGTCCCGTGGGTTCTCCTTCCGGCAGTAGGGGGCAGTGGGCGTGAGGCCCCCGCTGTGCAGTTTCCTGGCCAATGCCTCCCTGCCTCTTCTGCAGTTCAGCACCGGGGGGAACAACCGTCCCGCCATCTGGATTGACACGGGCATCCATTCCCGGGAGTGGGTTACCCAGGCCAGCGGGGTGTGGTTCGCCAAGAAGGTAAGGCTGGGGAGATGAGGAGAGCTCCTGCCTGGTGGGAACCCTGATGTCCTTGGCCACCCCTCTGCCATGTGGAAGCCCACTCTGCCCCTCTCACCCCCCAGATCACTGAAGACTATGGCCAGGACCCAACCGTCACCTCCATTCTGGATAACCTAGATGTCTTCCTGGAGATTGTCACCAACCCTGATGGTTTTGCCTTCACCCACAGCCAGGTACAGGCTCTCTGTCCTCAGGGAAAGCAGGACGTGCCGCCGGCCTCCGAGCCCACGGCTGCCCTGGGCATGCTGGGTCATGTCGCATCCTAGATGCCCAGAGCGTCCCCACCACTAAGTCGTGACAACCAAAACCATCTTCTGACACTGTCCAATGCTGTGGGGGCTGTGGGCAGGTCAGGCCATCCCCAGTTGAGACCCATGGCGCCAACCCTCTCTCCCTGGGCGATTTTTGTGTCTATGGCACATGCAGCCTCTGATGCTGATCCCTTTCGCTTCCTCAGAACCGCATGTGGCGCAAGACTCGGTCGCGCACGTCGGGCTCCTTCTGTATCGGGGTGGACCCCAACAGGAACTGGGACGCTGGCTTTGGGAGTAAGGCACAGTGTGACTTTAGGACAGGGATGGGACCCCTGAGTAGGGCTGCTCCCCTCCTTTGTCTCGTCATCCCCACCCCTTTCCTGCCCCAGCAGTGGGGGTGGAGGGTTGGGGGGGGGGCCTCTGGGAGCTCTGCCCCTGGCAGCTGGCAGAGCCCTGAAGTTTGGTCCCTTGGTTGTGAAGAGGAAGCTCCTTCCAGTTTTTCTGGCTAAGCCTCAATTCCTTCCCTCCTTGGCCACGCCCCTGTAAGAACCTGACTTCCCTGGGTGTGGCCCTTAGTTCTTCCCAACCTGGGGAGGGACTTCAGGTTGTAAGAGGAATCCCACAACTGTTTAATCCGTGGTGGGACGCAGCCCTCCTGCACCCATCTGCTCCTCCTGAATCTGCGCAAAGAACTGGGGGCCGTGGACGTCCCAGAAACCGTAGTGCCTGGGTGCAGGAAAAGCCAGTGTGTCCTCTGTCTTCCCACAGAAGCCGGCGCGAGTAGCAACCCCTGCTCAGACACTTACCACGGCAAGACGGCCAACTCCGAGGTGGAGGTCAAGTCCATCGTGGACTTTGTGAAGAACCACGGGAACATCAAGGCCTTCATCTCCATCCACAGCTACTCCCAGCTCCTCCTCTACCCCTATGGCTACACCTCCGAGCCAGCCCCTGACCAGAAAGAGCTGGTAGGCACCCGCCCCTTCGCGCCCCGTCTTCCCCCGCGGGTAGCCCTGGGCAGGCTTGGGGTTTCACACATCAGACCTGCTCAAGGCCCCAGAGCCCACACAGGGCCTAGCCACCCACCCCTTTCCTCTCATGGACCCCCGATTTTCTTTCTAGGACATGGAGACACAGAGTGGTTGAGTCACTGTGTCTCACGGGCAGGGGCGGTCTGGGTTTTGAACCTGTGGCACCATGCTTGGAGCTGTGGTGTGACCCAAGGGTGGGGAAGACCCAGGCAGCCATCCCACAGTGTGAGAAGGCCAGGGCCATCCCTCCAGGGCTGAGCGGGCTCCAGGCCCCCCTTGCAGGGTGCCTGCTCCTGGGCTGCCCTGCTACCAGCCCCCTGTCCTCCGCACCCCTGCAGTGCTGCCGTTCCAGGGGCCTGGCCCTCATGGTGGCCTTGTTCGGGGTTTTCTCCAGCATCAGGTGGCCAAGTCTGCCGTGACGGCCCTGGCCTCTCTGTACGGGACCAAGTACCAGTACGGCAGCATCATCGACACCATCTGTAAGTGGCTGCGTGGTCTCCCGGGGTGGTCCAGGTCCAGAACAAACGTCAGCTGGCTGTCCCTTCATGAGTAGCCCCCATGGAAGGAAGTAATGAGGGTCCCTGATTCGGGAATAAGGGTGAGAGGAAAAAACCCACAGTGCCTGAAAACCGCTGGCCTGGGCCATTGGGAGGGCGTCTGGTGCCTGCTGCCAGCGTGAACTCTGCCTGCCTTGAGGCTCTGACAGACATGTGCGCTCCTCTGAGAATTCTTGTCCCTTGAACTTGGGTTGAGTCTGGCATCACTCATGGGCAGGGTAGAGAGTCCTGCTTGGATTTGTCCCTCACCAGGAAATTTCACTTAAGCAAACACTCTCCTCCAGTGCCCTTTAATTACAGAGAGCGTACTGGATCTCTCCCCTGCTTTCCGACACTGTACGTGCCAGGCCCTTGGGAGAGCATTACCACATCAAAGTGGAATGAGGGCAGCGAGTGTTTCTTGAGCACCTAGGCCGCACCAGGCCCTGTGTCGGAAGCACAGGGATTCAGCCGTGCGTAAAATAAGCAAAGATTAGGGAACAGCTTCTAGCCAGGCGAACCAACAGTAAACTTAAAGAAGGGAACGCTACAGTTTGCCAGGTGGTAAATGTTGGGTAGAAAAATTAGAACCACAGCAGCCGAGAGGAATCAGGAATTTGAGGGCGGGGGAGATGGGGCAGAAGAAGAAAAGTTGGGGCAAGTGTTGGAGTGGGAAGCCAGGAGGCTATCTCTAGGCAGAGGAACTTTCTAGAATGTAGGCCTGGGGTGTTGTGGGAATAGCAGTGTGGTGGCCTCAGAGCTGGGAAGGGGAGCAGGGGGCAGAGGTGGGGGCTGCCCATGTACCTCACATGCTTCCTGCCCTGAGTGCCCGGATTCTGAAGTGTTGATATCTCAACCATGAAAACGGTTTTAACCCTGAGTCAAATGTTTCGCTGCACTCAGCGAGGCCGGGTTGGATTCTGGTAATGCGGCCCACTTCCCCATCCTCCGCCCAATTCAAAAGTGGCTGCATTTCCTGTGCTTGGCTGCAAATCTGGGCAGTGTTTCCCCCTAAAAGGAAGACCAGAGGCTTTGGCGTTGATGGTGCATCATTGCGCTGTGCCGCACAGACCAGAGCTCCCGGGTGAGCAAACCCTGGCTCCCCAAGCTGTGTCCAGAGGCTTCCCTGAAGCGACTCTTGGAGGAGAGTGGTTTCAGGCAGGCCTCTGCAATGGCAGAGACTCAGGGTCCCCTAGGGAATGGGAGGATCACGGTTGCTCTCCACTTTGGGCCTGTTGGGCTTAGCTCCGCCCTCGGGAGTTTTCTGGAAGCCGGGCTGCTTGGGCAACAGCAGGCCTTCGCAGACAGTGAATCCGCTTGGCATTGCACAAGCCTCTGGGCCTTGGCCTGCTACCCTGGCCCATGGAGATGTTTCCGCAGCGACCGACTCTTGCTCTGCCCTGCCCCAGATCAAGCCAGTGGAAGCACCGTGGACTGGACCTATAACCAGGGCATCAAGTACTCTTTCACCTTTGAGCTCCGCGACACCGGGCGCTACGGCTTCCTGCTGCCAGCCTCCCAGATCATCCCCACGGCCCAGGAGACGTGGCTGGCGCTTCTCACCATCATGGAGCACACCCAGACCCACCCCTACTGAACGGGCCATGTGGCACCCTCCTCCTCCTCCTCCTCTTCTCTGCTTCCCCACCACAGACAACCAAATAAAGCCTGAGTATACGAAGACCGGGCTCTGGGGCTTGCGTGGGCAGTGCCTGTGGCCTCTCGGCCTCTTCAGGCTGGGCGGTCGTGATTTAGTTCCTACAGGCCTCGCAGCGAGTGTCGGGGTGGGGAGACTAGAGGCCCCCTGCATTCCAAGGTCCTGTGAAGTTGTATCCAGAGTGGCGTCTGCTTTAATTAGACCACCCCAGGCTCAGCGCGGCAGTGGGGTGATTTGTTCATACCTCAGTAGCAAGCAGCGGCCACAGCTGCTGACCAAATGCCCGGCGCCCTGTGGCGCTGGGGAATTCGGCTTGTGCCATGGTCCAGCAACATGGATCTGTTCACCTCCTAAAGCAGCAACCTGGAGGATGAAATATAATCGTCCTGGTGGTCACTCGTGTCCAAAATAGATGTTGCAGCCAAGTAAAACAGAGTTCGATTTATTTATTTTTTTATTTGAAAGGCAGGTTGGCCAGAAATCTTCCATCTGCTGGTTCATTCCCCGGATACCCACAAGTCAGGGCTGGGCCAGGTCAAAGCCAGGGACTCCGTCTGGGACGCCCATGTGGGAAGCAGGGACCCAAGTTCCTGAGGCATCACCCGCTGCCTCCTGGCATGCACGTTAGCTAGGAAATAGGGAGTGGAGCTGGGACTGTAACCCAAGCACCCGGATATGAGGTGTGCGCCTTCCAAGGGTATCTAAACTGCTGCGACAAACACCTGCCCTGGACAGGTTTCTGTCAAGCAAAATGTGGTGCCCCACCCCTCAACTGGAGGAGAGAATGGAGTTAAATGAACCATTCACTGGGAGCAGGGTGAGGGTGACACATTCTCCCTGCATCTCCTGGGTCAGCATTTGGGATGCATCTAGCCTCACTCTTGCCTTTTCCCCACAAAATGGCCTGAAGGGCAAAATTCCGTGTTTTTTTTTTTTTTTTTTTTAAGGGATGCAAAAGAATTTGTATGTAGGTGTATTTATTTCAGTATTGTTTTTCCTACCAAACTTTTTTTTTTTAAATTTATCTATTTGAAAACCAGAGTGACACAGAGTAAGAGGAAAAGACAGGCATCTTGCACATGCTGGTTCACTCTGCAAATGTCTGCAACAGCCGGGGTTGGGCCAGGCTGAAAGCAGGAGCTAGAAATCCTATCCAGGTCTTGCATGTGCCAGGGGCCCAGAACTTGAGCCTTCCCAGGGAGCTGGATCAGAAACCTAATAGCAGGGACTGGAACCTGCCCTCCAGCCTGGGGTGCAGGTGTTATAGCTGCTACCTAACCCATGGTGCCATAACACCAGAGGGTACCTAAACTCAAAAATAAAAAGAATGAAGCTATTTGTGTAGTATATGTAAACTTACATGTATGTGGGTTTATGAGGCAAGGTAAAATAGTGTTTCACTCTTCACTGAAAGGTGACCTAAAGATTTGATAACACTCTGAAATATACTTTGAAAAAACACTTAGCTTCAGTCCACAACAATAGATTGTAGATACGCCGAAACCCATTTTAATGCACACTTTGGGCACGTAGGAAGCTCATTTTTTTTAAAAAAAATTATTTATTTGAAAGTCAGAGTTACACAGAGAGAGGAGAGGCAGAGAGAGAGAGAGAGAGAGAGAGAGGTCTTCCATCCGATGGTTCACTCCTCAATTGACTGCAACGGATGGAGTTGTGCTGATCCAAAGCCAGGAGCCAGGCGCTTCTTCTGGGTCTCCCACACGGCTGCAGGGGCCCTAGCACATGGGCCATCTTCCACTGCTCTCCCAGGCCATAGCAGAGAGCTGGATCGGAAGAGGAGCAGCCGGGACTAGAACCGGCGCCCATATGGGATGCCAGCACTTCAGGCCAGGGTGTTAACCCGCTGCACCACAGCGCCGGCCACTCATTTTGTTTTAACAGACCAATAAGAGAAAAAATATCATGTTAGCATGAAGACAGATAATTTCACAAAGCAGGATTACCTAGACCCTGCCGGTGGAATTGCTTTCCCGATACCAGGCCCTTGTGTGGCAATCTCCAACACCATCAGCAGGATTTGCCACACAGAAGCCAAATGAACACGTGTGGAGTGAGAGCGTTTTACTTTTAGCAATGAATGCATACAGTTTATAATCTGCATATTGTAGGCTAGCTAAAAATATCAATATGCAAGTTATTTTGAATTCCCAGAGTTGTAGAACATCAGACTCTGAGCAAGTAAGCATCTCAAGAAAGCTGAACAGTCCAGGAGGCATCAAGCATCAGTGTGCAGAGTCCACGAGGGAAGGGACTGCCTTGTTCCATGTGCCACTTAATCTCTGCATGGTACACAGCACTAATAATATTAATGCCAAAATCGGCCGGCGCCGCAGCTCACTAGGCTAATCCTCTGCCTGCGGCGCCGGCACACCGGGTTCTAGTCCCGGTCAGGGCGCCAGATTCTGTCCTGGTTGCCCCTCTTCCAGGCCAGCTCTCTGCTGTGGCCCGGGAGTGCAGTGGAGGATGGCCCAGGTGCTTGGGCCCTGCACCCCATGGGAGATCAGGAGAAGCACCTGGCTCCTGGCTTCGGATCAGCACAGTGCACCGGCCGCAGCGGCCATTGGAGGGTGAACCAACGGCAAAAAGGAAGACCTTTCTCTCTGTCTCTCTCTCTCACTGTCCACTCTGCCTGTCAAAAAAAAAATTAATGTCAAAATTATAAATGCTTGTTCAAGGGAGCCAGGCAAGTCATATTTGTGTATTTTCAAGTGTGGGAAGGCCACTATTTTGTTTGAAGATGTTTTTACAAATCTAGGGGCAAAACATTTTTATTAGATTTATATCTAATTTATACATAAAAACACAAAACTAAAAGACAATAAATTCTAGAAAATAGTGTAACTTACAGAAGTATGAATAATGTTAAGGGCTTCAAGCAGAAGACTAACATTTCAAGAGGAAAAAGAAAAGGCAACTCCCAAAAGAAGAAACACAAAAAGCCAAGGAATATGTGAAATATCCTGACCCTCTGAATGATTTTTTGCACATTTAATGAAAAACAAAGGTATCACTTTTCTCTCTTCAGATTGGCAAAGAAAAAGGTTGACAACTAAGTGTCATCTAAGGGTATGAAGAAGGCAGGCTGTCACCAACTGTTGGTGGGAAGATAAAGGCTCACCACCTTCTGGAGGGCAAATTTAACAATAAAAACAAATGCAGGGCTGGCGCCTTGGCTCACTTGGTTAATCCTCCGCCTGCGGCACCAGCATCCCATGTGGGTGCTAGGTTCTAGTCCCAGTTGCTCCTCTTCCAGTCCAGCTCTCTGCTGTGGCCCGGGAGTACAGTGGAGAATGGCCCAAGTGCTTGGGCCCTGCACCTGCATGGGAGACCAGGAGAAGCACCTGGCTCCTGGCTTCAGATTGGCACAGCGCTGACCATAGCGGCCATTTTGGGGGTGAACCAATGGAAGGAAGACCTTTCTCGCGGTTTCTCTCTCTCTCACTGTCTATAACTCTACCTGTAAAAAAAAAAAAAAAAAAAAAGCAATGTGTTGCTGCTTTGACCCAGAAAACCCACTTGGGAGAATTTATTTTATAGAGACATTGGACGGGGTTCAAAAATCTGTATGTATGAGACGACAGTAGTAAAAAGGAAAGTAAGAAGGAAAAGAGCCGAGTGATTAACAGGGTTGGGGCTACCTGGACGTGGCCGCACGGCCAGCATGGTGCACGTGGAAACCCACTCCCGACACGCGGGCCGAAGTAGGCGGCTACAACACGGAAGTGTTCTCAGACTGGGAATCGGTGATCTGTCCACTTAACGCAGGTGAACTTGGTGGTACGTGATTTGCACTTCAATACCATTGCTTTAAAGAAAGGCGCTAAAAAGTGTGCTGAGTGTGAGTCCTGCTTCTCGCTCTTCTCTCTCTCTCTCTCTCACACACACACACACGCACAGAGTACCTGGGAGAACATATTCCCCAATAATAACTGTGGCTACCCCTGGGTAGTGGTGGTGGGGTTCCTCTTTATACTTTTTTTTTTTTTTTTTGACAGGCAGAGTGGACAGTGAGAGAGAGACAGAGAGAAAGGTCTTCCTTTTTGCCGTTGGTTCACCCTCCAATGGCTGCCGCGGCCGGTGCGCTGTGGCCGGCGTACCACGCTGATCCGAAGCCAGGAGCCAGGTGCTTTTTTTTTTTTTTCTGGTCTCCCATGGGGTGCAGGGCCCAAGCACTTGGGCCATCCTCCACTGCACTCCCGGGCCATAGCAGAGAGCTGGCCTGGAAGAGGGGCAACCGGGACAGAATCCGGCGCCCCGACCGGGACTAGAACCCGGTGTGCCGGTGCCGCGAGGCGGAGGATTAGCCTATTGAGCCACGGCGCCAGCTACCTCTTTATACTTTTCTTGCAATGCAATGTTGTCACCAGGTTCTTTTAATGAGCGGTTGGTGGGGGAAGGGGGCAGGGGAGGCAGGGACCGCGATTGCAGACACACCAGATGCCTGTGTGAAGTCACTGCCCCCAGCCTGCTATCAGCATCCCACGTCCGAAGGCCATCTTGGATCTTGCGTGGGTTGCTTTCTTTGGCCTGGTGTCTTTTTCACCATCTTGCCCGGAACACTGCAGCCTTCTCTTCGGTGTTGCTGCCCAGGGAAGGCACTGCTGAGGCCCTCGTTGGGAACCATTCCCTAAGCGCTCTGCTGAAGATCCCAGGAGCCCTTTTTTCTCATTTACTTCTCTCGGCAATCCTGGGAACTGATGATGTGGGCGCCTATTCTCCAGAGCCTCTCAAAACAACCTTTCTTTTATTTGGAAGAGAGAGAGAGAGAGAGAGAGAGACCGACTGACTCCAGCTGCTGGTTCACTCTCCAATTGCCCACAACAGCTAGTGCTGGGCCAGGCTGAAACCAGGAGTCAGGAACTCAATCCAGCTCTCTCACACGGGTGGCGGGAGCCCCCCACATGAGCCACTGCCTGCTGCCTCCTAGGGTATGCGTTAGCAGCGAACAGGAAGTGAAGTGGAGCCAGGACTTGAAGGCAGGTGCTGTGACAGGGAATGCGGGCATCCCAGGCAGTATCTTAACTGCCGCACCAAATGCCGCCCCTTTATTTCTAAATGAACTCGCTCTACTTTTATCTTAGGTCACTGTCTGTGGTTCTCAGTGAGGCCTGGGGCCACTGGTGGTTCACCAGCATCCTTCGGGCAGTCTCTTGAATGAACACTCAGATATGTATGCCTAGCTTTCTGGCTTTGGCCCGAAGTTAACATTGAAATGTCACTGAGCACAATCCAGATATGACTTCACCGGTTTCTCATCCAGGGCTGCGCTATTCATCACCCTGGAAATGGTTTTGTAAAGGCAAGTGGGACCAGGTGGATCTGAAGACGCTCGGGCCTCCTGCTCTAGGGGCTGCAGAACGCCACTCTGGGAACACGCGCGGCCCAGATGCTGCTCAGGAAGCTGTGCCGCCAAGCGCGGCATCCAAATCGGCTGGCTCAAGGACAGGCTTTGAGAAACGCGCACAGCTGCTGTCAGAGCTGAGGAACCGTCAAAGGGCAATGAATTCTCCCCCAAAGCTTTCAGGATCCGCATTCATTTGGCAACTCAAACCGTGAGCCTCGTCGAGCAACCCCAGAGAGCGAGGCTGCCAAGTGCTGACTGCCAAAGTGGCAGGAGGAAAGTCAGCCTCCTGCTCAGCCGCAGTGCGGGCGTCAGCTCCACGCCGAGAGGGAGGCCGTGCAGGAAGGGCTCTGCTGACGTGGGCTGCAGCCGAGAGATCTGCCTCTGTTTCTCCCCCGAAACCCTGGCCTGCGGCCGCCAGCCGCTTCCCACAGTTTAGGCTCTGCTTAATCAGAGATCCCGCCGCTAAGAAACAGAAGATCAGACACACATTATATCACCAAGTTTAGTGAACGTGGGGCCGGCGCTATGGCGCAGCAGGTTAACACCCTGGCCTGATGCGCCAGCATCCCACATGGGCGCTGGTTTGAGACCCGGCTGCTCCACTTCCTGTCCAGCTCTCTGCTATGGCCTGGGAAAGCAGTAGAAGATGACCCCAAGTCCTTGGGCCCCTGCACCCACGTGGAGACCCGGAAGAATCTCCTGGCTCCTGGCTCCTGATTGGCACAGCTCCAGCTGTTGCAGCCATCTAGGGAGTGAACCAGCAGATGGAAGACCTCTCTCTCTCTCTCTCTCTCTGTCTCTGTTTGTCTGCCTCTACTCTCTCTGTGTAACTCTTTCAAATAAATAAATAAATCTTTTAAAAAAAACCTTAAAAAAAACCCAAGAAGATATGTATTCCCGGGAGCAGATGCTCCAGTGCCTGTGCGCACCTTTCCTACGGGCAGCGAGGAGGAAGGGGCGCCAAGAGCCAACAGAGTCACGTCTGGAGGTAAATGAGCGGCATCGCCAAGGGAGAACGTGGTGCTGCCCACCCCGAGTGCACAGCGCAGAGCCGAGTGGCTGACAGAGACCACGCCGGAGCCCCTGTCCTCGGGCGTGAGCCAGGTTTGCCCACCGTCTGGCTCCGTGCTTCGGAGCAAGCGGCGGGATTTGCACTGGGACCTCGGGGTGCTCGTCTGACAAGGAGGGAGCCCACCTCCCGCGACTGCTGTGGGGGGTTAAATGAGACAAGACGGACCCTGCAGGAAACAGGAGCACTGCTTCACAGTGTCAGCTCTCTGCGAATGTCTGCTGGGCTGTTACTGAGAAATATCCAAGCCTGGAGACCAGAGAGAAAAACAGACCTCTCTCGGCTGGGGACGGGGTGCAGCCTCTAGGAGATGAATCCTGAAAGCTGCTTCAAGCCCGGGGGACGTGAAGTCAGGCCTGACGGCGGCAGATGACCAGGGGACAAACACCCCCATGGCTCTCTGACTGCAGAGACCCGGGGTGGCAGATGCCTCCCCTACGAAAGCAGGAGATGCAAGGGTGCAAAAGGTCCTGCGCTCTCAGGTTTCCAGTGGGCAGCGCTGCCCTGGGCGGCCCGCGCAAGGCGCATCACATCCGGCCTCCAAGTCCGACAGGTTCAGTTCACTCGTTCACAAACCCGAAAGGGCCACCGTCACAGAGCTGGTGGTGTGGCGCCTCCAGGAGCTCACAGGCTGGGGAGTTTCACAGGGAAGGCACAGCAATTAATATCCTCTGGGACAACAAACGTAGTCCATCGGTCAACAGACGTTCCCGAGCGACCTCTGTGGGCCACACAGCTCAGCAGGTGCCCCAGGTGAGCAGGATCTGCTTCTGCACTCAGATCGGAGACTCAGAGGCGGACTGAGACCGCGAGGGGTTCTCAGCGTGCCAAATGCAATGTTGTACATACGCCTAAAATCCCGCATTCAATCCTGTTCCGCCACGAATTCAAGGCGGACAGATTTGCACCGCTAAGTTCCCTCTGCTGTAACTGACCTGCATGCCCATTTAAGGATGCCCGGGAACGACTTCAAAAAGGACTACAAGCCTAGGAAAGTGTTACTGCCCAATGTGCTCTCGGCACTTCGGAAGCACAGCCTGGTCTTATTTATTGCTTCTATAAGAAAATATATTTGTTAATTAAAAAAATAACTGAACTACATATAAGCACTCAACATGCTCACACATAATTAACTGATGAATTATCATCCACGGGTTTCTCGGGAAAGAAGAAAAGAAAAGTGTTATGGGAGTTAGTTGCATCTTTCAAAGAAATAAATAAATGCACATGAAGGACACTGAGAACATTTTGGAACCAGAGAGAGAAATGTTCTAGATTATCTTCAGAGCAGAGCAAGAAGGTAGTCACAGATTTAAATCTAGGTGGACAGAAATTAATTATCCACCCAAATCAGATAACATAGAAAACAGAATCTAACCCATAAACAACACGACAGAGAACAAAAGCAACACAAGAAAAATTACCTACATATTTCTTCCTAGCCTAGAGCTCTGATTTCATTTATATTCCACATGGGAATTAGAGAAAAGAAGGTTTTTGTTTTATTCTGTTTTCTTGGTGAGTAGCTTAAAGTCTTATGAGTTTTTGTACAATCTGAATAGCACCATGGTTAAAAAAAAATCCCAGAACAACTAACGAACATTATTTAATTCTGATTTACACCAAGTCTAATGTGATTGTGTTGATTCTGGCTTTCTACTAAAGGCAAAAAAATAAAGAATTACTTGGAGGCCATTTGAAGCATTTTATACTTTTAAGAGATTGAACCTGACATTATTACAGCCCAGGATGTCCTTCCTTCCTTGTTTTCTAATGAATAATGTTTTCTTCTCCGCCCTTTCTTTTTCCTGGCGGCCAACTTCCCCACCCTCCACACCCCGCCTCAGTTTCCTCCCTTCCTTCCTCTCTTCCCTCTTTTCTTTCTTCCAAACATACCCCCACCCCTTCAGAGCACTCAACGCATTATTTACACTCGGGACGCCACAGCTGCACGGATGGAGCTGGAGCGTGGAGCGGTGCGTGAGATAAGGCACACCTTCCGTTTCCCGGGAACTAGGTCTCCAGGCAGTGGAAGTCCACCGATTCCAAGAAACCGTTTGCTTAAGGTAGCCATCAGCCCCTGCCCGAAACCCAGGCCATCTGCCTGACCCGAGGGCTCACGTTCTTGCTCTAATTGGAGTGATTTCCTGGTTCACTTTTGTAAAGCATACATGCCTTTCGGGGAGAAGCAACAAGAGGCACTCTCTCGAATGACACCCGCCTCCTGGGGCTCCCCCGCATCATCTGACAGACAAGAAGAGAGAACGTGGCAGCTTTCAGCATATCAAGAGCAGGCGACAATCGAGTAACTGCGCACTTTAATCTGCGACACTCACAATTGCACACAGCACAGTCGATCATTCAAGTGCTACATGTCAAATAATCTAATGAAGAAGCTAGCATCATGGAGCTGTAAAAGTAATGTCAAGTGTGTAAAAAACGTCTGACAGAAACTTTTCACACACACATAGAGGAACCACAGTGAGTCTTTTGAGGTGTGGTTATTTAAAATCTTCCCGAAGAGGGCACAGCGCTATGGAGAAATGCATATAAATATATTCAACACGCCAGAGCTCTCAGCTAAATGGACACAGCAACACTAAAAGGTTCGGCTAAACTGACTCAGCACATGTACAGTGGTAGGTTCTGACACCCTAACAAAGGTGGGGACGCTGAGCAGGAACGAAGCGGGGACTATATCAGTTACTTTCAAAACAGAACCGGGCAGACAAATCGAACCCCTGGTTGGTCTACTTTAAGATGGCATAACCAGGACTTTGTTACAGGGAAAAATATTTTTTTTTTCTTAAGAATGTATATACATCAAAAATGGCTGAAAATCTTGTCCATGCTAGGGGAAAGTTGAATGTGGAAAAATTTGCATTTTTTTCTATCTATGCTGTAAAGAAAATAAAATCCAGAGCGTTCTGGCATTAGCAAAAGGCTGAACTAAGTTCTCAGGCAATAAATTTATGGGGAAACATGACAGGCTCCTCATTAAAGCTATGTGTACGTTGGCTGCATTTTATACAAGATTCTTGAATCTTGTGGAAAATTGGGCACGGCTTGACATCTGAACAATGTCCCTGGTTTGTTTGATTTCTAAAGCATCGGAAAATGTTGCGCTTTGGAAATCAAGTAGAGAAGAATAAACATACCCTAAAACAGCACTGGGCCGAGTCTGAAAGTGATTTTTCCATATGTCTCTGTGAGATATTTATTACGTTTATTTCTCTTGCAAACACAGCCCCCATGCTGGAAATACTGTGGTGCCTTTTTTCCTGCTTTTTGGGGTGGTGAGAAAATAGTGCTTGTGAGGCAAAGCTGGCCCGGCGGCATAACCACCCAAGGACAGGCGATTTTCAGTGGGCTTTTCAGAAGCTGGCGGCCATGACAAAGAGCACAATTTATTCCTTACCCCCTTATCAAGGCTCCGATCGCAGGCCGTAAAAATGGACACGGCTCTTTGCCTCTTCCGTTAGGACTTCGGAGCGCCTCATCCTCACCTGAGGTCTCCTGGTCCCCCAATTGCGCGGAATGAATGTCAGCCACCCAGCCACTCAATCAATGCTGATTCAACATTCCGGCCCAAACCAGAATCTATAATCACAGCCTCCTAATCACAGCTCAGTCGTGAGAATGAAAAGTAAGCAGGAAATTGCACTGATTACTCAATTAGACTAATACTGTATTTTTAAGCAAGGGCTTAAGAGGCTGTCGGCCCCGACAAAGGGCCCAGAGTCCTCCTCACCTTGCGTGTTCCCGGTCGCCCACCCAAGGGGGTGATTCCTGGTGGCCAGGGATGGCCCGAGCTGGCCACGGGAAAGTGACAACTGAGGTACTAACCACAGGGAAGTTCAGTGGCGGGTCCCCAGGGGCGATTCGCCCAGGCCGGGACAATGGCCAGGCGTTCGTTCCTGGAGACGCCTGCTTCCCCACAGCTGCGGGCTCCAGGGAAACATCGGACAAGGGGGGAGTGTTCAGCAAACGCAGAGCTTCTCTAAGTCATGGGAGCAAGTGACGCTCACGGGTGCCCGTGGCCGAACTCCCAGCAGCGGCTGCGAGGTGGGCAGTGCCCTGCCAGAGGGCCCGCACTGGGGCTGGGCCCACGGGCGGCTGGCACCCGCTGGGGACGACTCCTCACACCAAGCCTACCTGAACCCAAGAACAGCGAATGAAAAAAACCAGTGGGGAAGCACACAGCCGCAGCTGGGGCCGAAGCATTTACAAATAACAGGATACAGCTCCGACAAGCTGGGCCTTATTAGGAAGGCAGATCCTTTCTCCTACTCGGCTTCAAAAGACTTCAGGATCCTGTAAACAAGGGGAGCGCACTAGAGCCCGTCCCGCCTCTGGCTTTTGTGGTCACCTGTCAAAACCCCTCCCGAGCTGGCTGGGGGGAGAGGGGCTGGAGACGGGGAGAGGCAGGAGGGCCTATCCTGCTCTTTCCTCTGCAGCAGTCTCTGCAAATGACCAGCGTGGGCAGTGCTCAGGGGTCCGCAAGGAGGGAAAGCATTTATTTGACTAAGCAGGGCGAAGTCTTCACTTCCAGGGTTTGCCTTGTAGGTGGCTGCTGCCGACGGAGCGGGGGATCGGGTGGCCGGCAGGGCTCCCGGCGGGCAGGTTCTGGCCGCCGCGGGCACCAGGCACCTTGGAGTCTCTTCCAGAGGAGTGGGCTTGGTTCAGTCGGCCTGAAGGGAGCAAGAAGAGCAGAGCTGCAAGGAGGCAGGGTCCATCCGCCAAGTGCACTTTTAAGCTAATGACGGCTAATGACGGCCTGCAGCTGTTTTACGCTAATGAAGTCCTACGCAGCATCTACTCCAAGCTAGGATCCCTGAGATCAACTGGAAGCCGAGGAAGGGGACAGGGATGGAGGGAAACCCAGGCAGCTGTCCTGCCTCCCTCTCCGTCATCCCCAGCTTATCCGGTCTGTCCCTCATTCCTTCGGCAGGGAAAGGGACAGGGTGAGGTGTGCTTAGGGGGAAGAGAAGGTAGTGGGCCAAAGACAGGGTAGGACTACAAATCACTAAGGCTCTTGGCAGTGGCTTAGATGTACCCAAAAGCAGCACAAGGAAACAGAAAGTGCCAAAGAAGCAAAGCCTTGGGCTTTGCTTTCCAACTGCCCGAGATGCACACACTGATGAGCCCTCTTCTGTCGTCTGTGTTCAGTGCCCCGTTCTTGCGGTGTCTGGGATCACCCCTCCCCCTGCACCTCCACACGCTATCCCACATGCTGCCCCACAATAGTGTGGGAATTGGAATGCAAACAGCGAAGCTTCGCCTGTGATGAGGTGATGCTCAAAGCTGCAAACATGGAGCCCCACGGGAAACATGACGTCGGCACATCTTACTGGGATTGTCTGCAGGGCCCTGGTCCTCTTCCAGGTAATATTCTATCTTTTTTAAGTCTTCTGGAGTAAATCTCCACTTATTCTCGGCCGGGGAGGGCGGTGCTTTGGGGCTGGGTCGTTTCCGAGCAGAACCGAGAGGCAGTGCGTGCTGGCAAGACGCCGGCAGGGAACCAGTGATCAGTCCTTCCGGGAATTTCTGAGCTAAGACTTTCAGACCTGGGTAGAGAGGAGCAAGATGAAGAAACAGCATTACGAGGCGAGGCTGGGTCAAAACCCAGGGAAAAACCTGCATGTCTTCTAATCTTCGGTCATCAAGTTGAGGCCAACACAAGAACGTGCGATCTTTCTTAACAGTTTCACCATCCAGCGAATTACAACAGTTGTTTTCGTGGGATTCCAAGAATTCCACAACTTGAGCCATTGCTCAAGTCTTCAGCATTCTTCAGGGCCCTGAAACCACATCGTTCAAACCGTGTGCTGACACAGCCAACGGGGGTCTCCCAGCACTCCTGACCCTCTCGGCCAGTGCCCTCGCCTCTCTTTCCAGAAAGCTACCATCTGAGCAGTGAGAAGAAGGAGGTGGTGGGAGGAGGACGAGGAAAATGCGGAGTCCTTAGCAGGATGCAGCTTTGCTTACCTCCAGAAAGCATGAAGAGGTTCTCAAAACCCCGCTCACACATGGTGGTGGCCGCCTGGCTGGCCAGTCTCTCGTCGTCATCGTAGAGAATGATGATCTTGCCGTGGGCATTCTTCTAAGGATCACTTGCGTTAAGGTGCCTAGATTCAAAGAAACTCCCAAGAACAAAGAGCTGCCAAGGCTCCCCTTCCTGAGATCAAGGGAACACAGATGAGCCCATTCTTACCCATTCGCCAGCAGTTACTAGGCTTTTTTTCCTACCACCAAGATCACATCAGCTGGCATTCTTTTCTGCTGTAAACTACTACCATGGTTCAAGGTGGCACTAGCTACCTCCTTTAAACCCTCTGGCTCTTGTATCTTTTACAATCTTAGAAAGCAGATATTATAACTTTTTAATTTTTTATTATTTTTTCTTTTTTCTTTGACAGGTAGAGTTATAGACAGTGAGAGAGAGAGGGACAGAGAGACAGAGAGAAAGGTCTTCCTTCTGTTGTTTCACTCCCCAAATGGCTGCTAAGGCTGCCAGGAGCCACGTGCTTCTTCCCAGTCTCCCATGCAGGTGCAGGGCCCAAGCACCTGGGCCATCCTCCACTGCCCTCCCGGGCCACAGCAGAGAGCGGGACTGGAAGAGGGATTAGAACCCGGCGCCGATATGGGATGCCAGCGCCACAGGCGGAGGATTAACCAAGTGAGCCATAGCACGGGCCCCGCAAATATTCTAATTTTCATTTTACAGACAAGATAGGACACTGTCTACGTCCATTGTGTCCATGGAAGCCTTATTTGTATTGTTAAGAAGGTGGGAGCCACCTAGAAGTGCAGGACTGAAGAATGAGGGGTGGACATCTGGTGCGGTGGTTAAGACGCCACACGGAACACCGCATCCCCTATCAGAGTTCTGGCTCTGCTCCTGAGCCCAGCTTCCTGCTAAGGCAAGTCTGGGGGGCAGCAGGTAATAGCCCAAATAGTTGGGTGGCTGCCACCCACATATGACATCTGGATGGAGTTGCTGGCTCCTGGTTTTGGCATGGTCTGGCCCTGGTTGTTGTGGCCATCTGGGGAGTGAACCAGTGGGTGGGATATTGCTTTCTTTCTGTCTCTGTGCCTTTCAAATAAATTAAATTACAAGAATTTCAAAAAAACAAAGTGCACATTGTGGTACAATGGGTGAAACTGCCACTTGAGACACATGTAAAATCATCGAGTGCCTGGGTTCATGAACCAGCTCCTCTTCTGATCCCGTTTCCTGCTAATACGCTGTGAGGGAGAGGCAGCAGATGGTCCAGGAACTTGGGTCGCAACCACTCAGGAGGGAGACCGGACAGAGTCCTTGGCTCCTGGCTTCTGCCCAGCCCAGCCTTGGATGCTGCAGACGTTCGGGGAGTAAACAAGCAATGAAAGATCTGTGTGTGTGTGTCATTCTACGTTTCAAATAAATAAATAACATGCAAAACCCCTATAAAAATAGAGGAATGATTTCATAAATTATAGTAAATATGAAGGTATTATACAACATCAAAAGCGGTGCTTATAGGGCTGGTGTTGTGGCCTAGTGGGTTAAACCACTGTTTGGGATGCCAGTGTCATCCAGGATCAGAATTCTAATTCGAGTCTCACTGGCTCCACTTTTGATCCAGCTTCCTGTTAATGTGCCTGGAAAGGTGATGGAAGGTGGCCCAAGTACTTGGGCCCCTGCCACCCACGTGGGAGACTCAGGTTGAGTTCCTGCCTCCTAGCTTGGGTCTGGCCCAACCCTGGCTGTTGCAGCCATTTGGGGAGTGAAACAGCAAACAGAAGATAGCTCTCTCTCTCTCTCTCTCTCTCTCTCTCTCTTTCTCTCTCTCTCTGTCAGTTTGCCTTTCAGATGAATAAAAAAGTAGTTTAAAAAGAGACTGTGTAACTTAGGGAAATATGTCATAATATGAAATGGAAAAAAGTATGATACTAAAACTACATACAAAATATTTCAACTTTCTTTAAAAAGTATATAGAAGACAGTGCAAAATAAAATATACCAAAAATGTAGTAGGGGTTGTTCAACTGTGTGATTATATCATATTTCTTTTTTTATATTTCTCAGCATTTAAATTATTTGCTGCCTATATGATTTTTTTAAAACGATTTATTTATTTATCTGAAAGGCAGAGCTACAGAGAGGCAGAGGCAGAGGCAGAGGCAGAGGCAGAGAGAGAGAGAGAGAGAGAGAGAGAGAGACTGAGAGGTCTTCCATCTACTGGTTCACTCCTCAGATGGCTGCAACACCTGGAGCTACGCCAATCTGAAGCCAGGAGCCAGGAGCTTCTTCCATGTCTCCCATGTGGGTGCAGGGGCCCAAGCACTTGGGCCATCTTCCAGTGCTTTCCCAGACCACAGCAGAGAGCTGGATCAGAAGTGGAGTAGCTGGGACTTGAACCGGTGTCCCTATGGGATTCTGGCACTGCAGGCGGCGGCTTTACCAGCTATGCCACAGCACCGGCCCCCCTATATGATTGGAAAATTAAAATTTTTAAGAAGAAAAAATTAGAAAAAAGATTTACTTGAGTTCTACTTAAGGGAAGGCTTTTTGAGGCAAACAAAATAAAACAAGACAAAACAAAAAGGCCTTCAGACAAACTCTCAACAGATCACAATCCTTAACCTAATGTTTTCTGGCCCAGTGAATGTGATTTGGAAGCATCTGCCTAGTCAGGATTCTCAGTAACAGCTAGGAATCTGGGTAGCTCAAGAGTTCCCTCACAGTTCTCTTAAATCTGAATCTTGTAATTCTCATACTGCCCAACTCCTTAAACTGCAACAAAGGATACGTACTCAAGAATATCATTTGAATAAGGGTTCATTGTTCTAGACAGGGTTGCAATTGGGTAACTGTAAGCTGCAAAGAGAAGAGAATATTGAGGAAATCTGTAGCTCCCTTAGTACAACGTGGCCCTACTTCCCAGCCACAGACTGACCGAGCCACAACCCTAAATCCTTTCGTGAATGTAAAGGAAGAGGTCCCTGTGACCAGAGTCCCAAGCTTCATTTTGCTGTGTCTTACGCTCCGTGCTGGGCCCCTGAGGCACCTGAGAACACAGGCGGCCCTTCTCGGGACGTCGTGGCGGAGCAGGCTTCTGCAGCGGGCCCAGCTCACATGTGCCTTCCTAACTGCTGACCACGGGCCGGGGGCAAGCCCGCTCTGTTCTAGGACCAGGGCGCCGAAGCCCCCTCTCTCTCACCTCCGATGATGTGGCACTGCTGGTAGGAATCTCTGTCGCGCACGTCCAGCAGCAGGAAGGGGCAGTCGGGGTAAGGCCTGTCTTTGGTGCTGGGCTCTGCTCGCTTCACCAGCCCTTTGTCCAGGTCCAGCTCCCCAACACCACTGATGACGCTGCAAGGGAAGAGCGGGTCAGGAGCAACGAGGCTTAAAGGCCAAACGTGCGTCTTCAGAATCGCATGGCGAGTGTCTCTCCAAGATACTTCACAGAAAACCGGAAATGGACATAGCGTCTCCGCTCTGCCTCCGAACGCTGGGTCCCACAGACGCCTCTCACCAAAGAGGGGATCCAGAGCGCGTGCGTGCTGAGCCTCAGGCGGTGCGCCTTAGCCCACAACATGGCTGAGGGGCACGTGCTGCAATCGGTGGGAGAAAAGGGGCAACGGCCAAGCCAGTGGAATTTTGAGGACAGCGAGAAAGCACAGCAAAAGCGGGGGAACAGCACAGGGTCCTCAGGACAGGAGAAGTGGAAGGCATTTCCACCTACGGTGTCTGTTAACTCGCAGCAATAATAATCTCCTGTCGAGGTGTACAGTGACCCATCCAGTACAGATAGTGAGCCTGCGTGCTGGCAGTAGTTAACAGCAGTTACTCTGTCTCACAGGGGACAATGTTGAGGTTGAAGAGGCTGTTAGACTGCGTAGCAGTCATTTGATGAGGCGGACAGAGAGCTGGGATTAAAATGATGACATTCATGCCTGAGAGTTCTAAGACTAGTAAGTCACTAACATTGGTTGCCATCTTAATATTACAGATAAAACGTGGGGAAAACAGGAATTAAAGGAATAAGGCTGGTGTTATAAACAAAGTGGCAAGCATTGAATTATCTGTATTGGGACAGAAGGCGATCACTCTCCTAGAAAGTATTTAGGCACTTAAGCTAGCCTGCAGATCAGTATGTGACATGGTTCCTTTCCTATCTCAGCAAATCAAATTTTGCATTTAAATCCCTTAAACATGATAGCGCTATACTATGTAGTGCATATTTCAATGGACCATAGGAGAAAAACAAATCTATGTAATACGAAATTACATCCTCAGTGGAATTCCTGTTTGCCTATCTCTTCTTGAATGTAAATGTAGTGTCCTTTCACAAAAGTAGCTGTAAAAAATAAAAATAATAGAATTGATGGGAGCCAATTCTTTCTCTAGTACAACCATTTTGGGATGGAAGATCAGCACCAGTTTATAACCAATAGTTACTATTTGTGAGAAGTCCAGCTCGGAATAATGGCCACGTGGTGAGTCCACGGAATAAGAAGCGACAGCCACGTGCAGTTTCAGAATCAGCGCCAAGCACTGCTTTCACGCTCCTTGGCACCTGTTCACTATCACAGCACTATGTGTGGCACTGTGACTAATTCTCTAATTCTAGCTTTTTTTTTTTTAATGTTTATGTCTTTTTACCTACTTGAAAGGCAGAGGGAAAGGGAGAGGAGGAGAGACTCACACACAGAGAAATAGAGACAGAGGGAAAGAGAAATATCTTCTATCTACTGGTTCACACCTGAAATACATGCAACAGCCAAGGGTGGTCCAGGCTGAAGCCAGGAACTTGGAACTTCACCCAGGTGTCCCACGTGGGTGACAGGAGTTCAAGCACGAGTCTTCTATTGCCCTCCAGGATACATTAGCAGAAAAGTGGATCAGAAGCAAAGGAGGGGCCGACACTGTGGTGTAGCAGGTAAAGCCGCTGCCTGCGGTGCCAGCATCCCATATGGGAGCCGCCTGCTCCACTTCCGATCCAGCTCTCTGCTATGGCCTGGGAAGGCAGTAGAAGATGGGCTAAGTCTTTGGGCCCCTGCGCCCAGGTGGGAAACTTAGGGGAGGCTCCTGGCTTTGGATCAACCCAGCTCTGACTGTTGTGGCTGTCTTGGAAGTGAGCCAGCAGATGGAAGACCTCTCTTTCTCTGCCTGTGCCTCTCTGTAACTCTACCTTTCAAATAAATAAAACATAAAAAAAAAAAAAAAGAAAAAAAAAAAAGAAGGGCCGGTGCTGTGGCTCAGCAGGTTAATGTCCTGGCCTGAAGCACCGGCATCCCATATGGGCACTGGTTCTAGTCCCGGCTGTTCCACTTCCAATCCAGCTCTCTGCTATGGCCTGGGAAAGCAGGAGAAGATGGCCCAAGTCCTTGGGCCCCTGCACCCGCGTAGGAGACCCGGAAGAATCTCCTGGCTCCTGGCTTTGGATTGGCGCAGCTTCGGCCATTGCGGCCAATTGGGGAGTGAACCATTGGATAGAAGACTCTCTCTCTCTGCCTCTCCTCTCTGTGTAACTCTTTCAAATAAATAAATCTTTAAAAAAAAAAAAAAGAAGAAGAAGAAGAAGCAAGGGAGTTGGGACTTGACCCAGCACTCTGACATGGGATGCAGGCATCCCAAGCAGCAGGTTAAGCAGTGCACTTTGACATCTGCCCCATGCTTGATTCTAGACAGGGCAGACAGAAAGGGGAGGACATTTCACACTCTCTGAATCAGAAGACAATATGTGTAAACTAAGCCCTAGCACAGACTTACATATGGGAGAGCTGAGAAGACTGGAACTCAGGAGTGGAAGTTAGCACTCCCCTATTAATATATTCTTCCTCACTCAGAATACTGTGAGAAAGATTTAGGAGGGCGCATTTCTATGAGGAGAAAGCAGGAGGGCTGGGATGAAAGTGTGGGACTTTACTGCTGCCAGTTCTGTTCCCAAGGTGCTGAGCTCACTGAAACTGGTCTCCAGATGAACACAAGGTAAAACGTAGTGAGAATACGGATCAGCCCAGAGTACCTCTGGAGGGTTGAGCGGCTGGAGTCTCCTGCTCCCACACTGTTGGTGAACTGCACAGGGCTCGGGGGCTGCTCACCCGGGCTCCCTTCCCCGTTGGTCCTGGCAGCGACTTCAGCCTCAGGGTCCGGCGTTGCAGAGTCACTGTCTAAAATTTCCAAGTGAAGAAATAATTAAACTTAACCTCAGGATTTGCATTTACTTATTGGGTAGTTCTAATGGAATTAAGTCAAGCAAAGGAAATCTTATCAGTATTGAATTATTCTGAAGTTCTAAAACACAGGTTTTTCAAATGGTAGTGAACCCCAAGACACTTCTGACCCTTCTGGGGGACCTGAAAGGTGAATACTACCTTTTTTTTTTTTTTTTTTGACAGTCAGAGTTAGACAGTGAGAGAGAGACAGAGAAAGGTCTTCCTTCTGTTGGTTCACCCCCCAAACGGCTGCTATGGCCGGCGTGCTGCGCCAATCCAAAGCCAGGAGCCAGGCACTTCCTCCTGGTATCCCATGCGGGTGCAGGGCCCAAGGACCTGGGCCATCCTCCACTGCACTCCCGGGCCACAGCAGAGAGCTGGACTGGAAGAGGGGCAACCGGGACAGAATCCGGCGCCCCAACCGGGACTAGAACCCAGGGTGCTGGTGCTGCAGGCAGAGGATTAGCCTAGTGAGCCGTGGCACCAGTTGCGAATACTACTTTTATCCACAGGATGTCATCTGTCGTTTTTACTTAGTGCTGATAACGCAAAGACCAATGGCTGACAAAACTGTTAGCCTTTAGCAAGCGTCAGGGCCGTGGCACCGAACTTTATTAGCAATCACCGCACTTTTGACTATCACATACTGTCTCACAGTAAATTAATATGGCAGCCACAGTAAAGAAAGTCCCTCTAAAGCAGTAAAAGTTAAGGAGCTGTATTAAACCTCAGTGTTCTGTGTGGGGATGTGAGGAGTCCACACACAGGGAAGACCCATGGTCCTCTCAAGGGAAAGGACCAGTGCCACTGCTGAGTGGCAGCCACCACAGCTGCATTTGCCATGATTCCCATTTTACTTGGGAAAAAACTGACAGAAAAACTACGGTCATTTGGACTTGTGTATCTGCCAGACGTTTTCTCAAAAAAAAAAAAAAAAAAAGGAACTAAATGAGCGTGTCATTTCAAGAAGAACAACTGATGTTATTTGTTGCCGGTGATTAAACTGAGAGCAAACAATGCAATTTTGGAAACAGAATTACCATCAGGGATTGAAATATGGGCAACTGCTTTCCCAAACTTAAAGACTTTCCTGATAAGATAAATGGTGAAATCAACAAATGTGATGTTTTTGAAAGTACGCCATGAGATGTATCAATATTTGGAAGATCTTCGGAATTCAGTGAGCCAATAATTTCCAAAAGACCAATGCATGATGTTAAAAAAAAATCATACCCAAAGTGCAAGGCAGACCAATGGATTTAATTTAACACAGTATGAAAAGTTCGCCGATACAGCTTCAGATGCCATATTACAGCTGCAGCAACCAGTTGTCAAGTTTTGGTGTAGTATCAAAGAAAAACATGCACCATTGTCCGCAAGGTCTATTAAAATCCTCCTCCCTTTTCCAACTCTGGATTTTCCTCATTTCCTTCGACCCATAAGGCATACTGCCACACACTGAATGCAGAAGCCGTCATGAGAATCAGCTGTTTTCTATTAAACCAGGCACTGCAGAAATTTATAAAATAGGTAAAACAACACCATTTTCAGTAAAATTTTGTTTTGGAAATACAGCTGCTTTTCATAAAAATGTTTTTATGTTTGTAATTGGTGTAGTATTCTTATTTTAAGAGAATAGTTCATTTTCAATTTAAAAATTTAATGCACTAAATGTTAATAGACATAATCCACATAAATCAAGGCTCTTTGGGGTCTTCAATAATTTTTCAGAGTGGGAAGGAGACTGAAGTCAAAAAGTCTGGAGATTTGCTATTCTGACCAATACAATGAGAGAAGAAATAAAACTAAGAGGCCTAATGATTAAGAAGGATATTAAAATTGAATTTGCATACGATATGGTAATATGCCTAGAAACTTCAAGAATACTATTAGGATAAGCACAATAAATACAGTTAGATTAAAAAATACAAACAAACAACATATTTTTCTTATACATCAATTAGAAAATCACATGAAAAAAATCTCATTTACTGTAACTGAAGTTATAAAACAGTCTCGCAGAAATAAACCTAAAACAAATGTAAAGGACCCATTAAAAAGTTTTAAGTCCTTTAAAAGACTTATTTTATTTAGGAGACTTAAAGAAGACCTCAGTAGAGAGAGTGAGACACTCTGCATATTCCTCCATTGGGTGACTAAATGTGAAATGATGCCTATCTTTTCAGATTTATTTTATAACCTTAATACCAACACAAATGGGATTTTTAAAAAGGACATGAAATACATATTTACAAATACATATAAATTAAGGATAATTAGGAAAACATGTGCAGAACTACAACCAGAGCACTAGTTATAACAGAGAACATGGAAACAAATCCTAGAATATACATAAAGTTAATATACCCATACCACAAGTCAGTGGTACATCATACATCAAACAATATTATGGATAGTTTAAATGTAAAAAACAAAACAATAGAAGAGAATGTAGGTGGATCATTTATCTTAGATTTAATGAGTCTAAAGCAGTAAAAGAAAATCCAACAGTACAGACTAATAGATCTGATTATAACACAGGACCTGGTGTTGTGGCACAGCGGGTAAAGCCATCTCCTGCGACACCAACATCCCGTATCAGAGTGCCAGCTCCTCTGCTTCCCATCTGGCCCCCTGCTCATGTGTATGGGAAGGCAGCAGAAGATGGTCCCAGCACTTGGGGCTCTGCTACCCATGTGGGAGAATCAGCCCATGTGTTCCGGGCTCCTGGCTTGGTCTGGCCCAGCCCTGGCCTTTGTGGTCATTTCAGAAGCAAACCAGCAGATGGAAGGTCTCTCTTGTTCACTGGCTCTCTCTCTGCCTTTCAAATAAGTAAATCTTAAAAAACTAACACACAAAAAAATCAAAAGTTGAATAACAAATTAGAAAAAAATCTGTAACACACGAATGAGATAGTTTTTTAAAAATCAACAATTGAAAAAGAACTGTGTGTATCGGGTAAAAATGCCAGTAAGATTAAATGTTCTAAAATTGTTAATATAGGGCCGGCACTGGGCACAGTGGGTTAAGTTGCTATCTGCAGTCCCAGCATCCCATATAGGGGCCGGTTCAAGTCCTGGCTGATTCATTTCCGGTCCAGCTCCCTGCTAATGTGCCTGGGAAAGCAGCAGAGGATGACCCAAGTCCTTGGGCCCCTGCACCCATGTGGGAGACCTGGATGAAGCTCCCGGCTCCTGGCTTTGGCCTGGCCAAGCTGTGATCATTGTGGCTGTTTGGGGAGTGAACCAGCAGACAGAAGATTCTCTCTCTCTCTCTCTGTAACTCTGCCTTTCAAATAAATGAATGAATGAATGTATGAATAAATAAATAAATCTTTAAAAAAGTGATCAATTTTAAAACGTTGTAATATAGAAAGGAAGTGTCTTGCGATTCCAAATCTGCATGTCCTCAGGCCTCTTCCCCCATCTGAAACCACTGTTATGTATTTATGTCTCTTTCCAGAAATAAAATTACATACATTGGTGTATATTTTACTTTCTCCTCCTTTTAAATTCATACTGTTCTATATTTTGTGGTTTTGTGAGGTTTTTTTTATTGTTTTATTTTTACTTAATAATATAGCTCGCAGATTGTTACAAATAATCAAAGATTTTTCTCATACACTTTCAAGGGTTATTCGTTTCTATTTTATGAAGATATAATGATTCAGTACTCTTACAAAGTAGAAAGAAAAAGATGAATCTCCTGTTAGAAAAACGTAAAAAAGGGCATATAAAGTCCTTAAAAGAAGAAAAATGCATGACCAATGAACACACACTCACACAGACCCACCAAGTTCACAATCACTATCAAAAAAAATAAAACTATTATACCATTTTTCATTTATCAAGTTGGAAAGTATTTACCAAAATGATCATCACGCAGCACTGGCTAGGATGGAGGGAAGCAGGTCTGCTCATCTACTCCTGGTAGAGACGCAAGGAAGCAGAGCAACGTGGGAGAGGGCGTGCAGTTAGCACTGAGCCCCTGACTGGGCTGCACCCTTTGACCATCTTCAGGGAATAATGAGAATCACACACAATCTGCACATATTGCAGCATTGCTTTATAAAAATGAAAAGTTAGAAAAAAAGGGCAATGTCCCAAACAGAACTGAATTTATGCTATAGCCAAATGACAGACTTACGACAACACAACATTTACAATCCAGCTTTTGAAGTCTATTTAATGATATAGGAAAGTATGCATGGAAAAATGTTAATTGAAAACAGCATGATATAAAACTATACACATAGAGTATGGATTTGATTAGAGTAAGGAGTGAGATAAGGGGGAAACAGACCAAAATGTTAGCAGTGATTATCAGTTATTTTAATTTTCTTCTTTATACATTTTTGCAGTTTTTCTAATTTACCAGAAACATACTTTTATGTCAGGGAAAAGCAATAAACAGTGTAAAAGGAGATTTTTGTATTCCCTCAAAGATAGCCAATATGCATACAGATGTAATCTGTTCTACAGGCACTCCTGAGTGAGTTATTATCTGCGCAGAGCACTAGAAAAACACTAATATTACTCACACATTATGGTGTCCTACTTTACAAGAGCCTATTTTGCTGTGCAAATTTATCTCAGAAGAGAAAATTGCATGTGCCCATATGTTCTGGTGCTGCAATCTCAACAATGAATTAAAGGACCAGATCTAGGTGCTTATATAACCCGGTTAAAATTGGGAGTACTTGTACGAGGAGACTCAATTATCTCTGTTACAAAGAGCCCTTATTTCTCGGCTGTGTGAGAGGCATCTGTCAAAGATGAATTCCTGTCGCTTTCAGATTCTCTTTATCCTCCCTAACAAAAACCAGCCCAGGGAAGTGACAGCCGAGTCGCACAAAACCAGTGTGCAGACTTCCTGAGAAAGCTTGTCTTGCATCAGAAGTCAGATTCCTGACCTACATCAACCTTAACAAAACACACTGCCCTTGGATAAACAGCCCCATGTTGACCGCTGGCTACTCTGGGATGAAATAAAGGCCTTAATTCTGTGAATTCTTTTCATGAGTGGACAAGGAAGAAGTTTTCTTTTCAACTGCTTCAGAAAGAACTCTGGCGCCTGCCCAGTCCCTGCTCTTCCCCGTCCCACACCAGAGCAGGTTTCTCGCTCCCTCCGTGTCCCCTCATCTCCAGGCCCGTCCCTGGCTGCTCCTCAACTTCTAAGGGCCTCGCTTGCACGTGGACCTCCTGGGACTCCTCACCCCTTCAAGGCCAGGTCCAACACCTCAAGGAAGCCTACTTTCTACTGGCAAAGTTCCATTCCTTCCTCGGAACTCCCAGGCAACCTATGTCTCTCGAAAGGTGCAGGACCCCCCTTCAGGGTGCAACACAAGCAGTGAGAAGCAGCTGGCTGCTGCCAGGGACACTTAGCTTTGTGTCCCAGACCCGTGCTGCACCAGCTGCATCGCCTGCGGCAAGGAATTCAGCTGCTGAGGGGTGGGCTTCTCATGTGTAAGGTGTCTCATCCATCTGGAGCTTTTGAAAAGATCAGATAAGAAAACTCATGCAAAGGACCTAGCAATATATCCTTAAAAAAAAAAAAATGACAGTGCTGGGACCAGCGTTGTGGGGTAGTGGGTAAAGCTGCTGCCTGCAACACTGGCATCCCGTATGGGAGCTGGTTTGAGTCTCCGCTGCTCCACATCCAATCCGGCTTCCTGCTATGGCCTGGGAAAGCAGCAGAGGATGGTTCAAGTGCTTGGTTGGGCACCTGTACCCATGTGGGACACCTGGAAGAAGCTGTGGGCCCCTGGCTTCCATCTGACCCTGCTCTGGCCATTGCAGCCATTTGGGGAGTGAGTGAACCAGTGGATGGAAGATCTCTCTGTCTCTGTAACTCTTCCAAATAAACAAAATAATTTTTTTAAAGCGCCCTCCCAGGCCTCCATCACTGAAGTCTGTCATTTTAGTAATTCTGTGGTGTTATAATCATTCTCTGCACCCAACACATGTATGCGTGACTACAAATGCCATGGAAAGAGAGTTTCGTGTTCTGCTCATCTCTGTACTCTCGCAGTCTCTGTGAATCTTGTGTACACAGAAGGCGCTAACACATACCTGCTGAAAAAGTAATTCATATATTAAACATGTCTAATACATTCAGAACTGTAAGTGTTAGAGCCAGAAGCCACATGGCTTTTGTAAAGAAATGAGACTTGACAATTAAAATACCTGACAGCACTCTGTAAGAGTAACCACCTAATTACAGATAGACACATCCAGGCCCCTGGGGCCTGCAGACACAAGGTAAGGTTTACAGGGGCAGTGCACAGTGGGAGTACTTCGGTCAAACGGTCGATCCTCATTACCTTCTAGCCTCTGAATCTCCTCGGCGGTCACTTCCAGGGTCTGATCCGACTGATCGGAGAGGGAAGCAACCTGGATGACCTGAGAGAAAAGGGGAACGAAAGGTGGAGAGGTATGTGTGTCTGTTTTCAAACAGAGGCGTTCTTGTCTTTTACAAAAGACAGGGAAACAGCCAACGTCAAAGAACTCTTGTTTCAGGAAGCCGCTGGCGTGCTCATCTGCAAACTGATCTCGGGCCCCCTTACGTTTGGGGTGGTAATTATACTGCAGATAATCCTTCCAGAAGGAAAGATTCATTTAAAATACCACACAAGCAGCTTAAAAGACAGTTCAGGACAATAAACATGTAGGAGAGTTTAAAACTACATCTTTATACCTTCTGGTCCAGACATAACACATTATGTCTTGAAAATGCAATATTGACCTATAATAACATATGATGGCATCGTCAATTCTCCACACAAGGAAGAAATAAATGCGATTATGAATGTACTGACTGCAGCACGTTATAGTCATGTACGGTCTTCGTTTTTAAAAGTATTTTTCACAACTTAGCCCAGCTTGAGTTACACTGATAGAACTCTTGCCTGGGGAGAGACATGGTGTCTGTAAGTTTCAAATGAGAGGAGCAAGTGACTTGCTCAAACTAGCACAACGGCCCATGGTTGGATAATTTGGCAAAGAACTCAGCCACAGAAAGAGGGAAATCAGCTGGTTTCCACTGAGGAAAACATCCAGACAACCCAGAATGCAGAGCTCTGAGTTCTATATGTTAAGGTCTACAAAGAAAAAACATACGCCGTTAAATCTGATGAATTAAAAGTAGAGTGCATATGTATGCCATGGAATTCTCATCAAAGAAAAGAGGAAAACATCACAGCATCTTGTGTGAACGCACACACCACACAGTCCTCCCAAGAGGGGATTTAAACCCTCACTCAGTGCAGCAGCACAGATTAGACAGTCTTTGCTCCCATGGAAAGATGGTTCAACTTACCAGCTGGGCAAAAGTTGTAACTTTTAGTCTCTTGAAAAGCTCATCTTTTCTGTATCTATAATCTGAAAAGCAGGGGGGAGAGAAATATTTATCTATGTCAATTTCCCTTTCTTAGTGGTATCAATCTTTCCACTTGTCAAGTTTTGTCGTTATTTACACGCTTTTATAAATGGTAACCTCATTAGACCTCTGTGGCATCTTCAACTCAGGTGTGCCAGGCAGTACGGTCGTCCCTTCCCTTTTGCTCCCCTTGCTGTGGCCGTTAGGAAGCTTAGTCCATCCCCTTCCTTTTACTAAGCTGTCTCTACTTGGACCATATTGTATAGTGTAAGAGGCCTCAAATCCCAACCCAAACCGAGATAGAATAACCTCTGTACTTTACAAACGAGGACAGAGACCAGGGGCACTGAGTTGCCCCAGGCCATACAGCTGGAAAGATGGCTTATACTCAACTACTCTGACTCTGGCTTGAAAAGAGCAGTAATATTCCTGCAGTTCCAAACTACGCTGGAGACACAGGACAACACACTTGTGTATGTGTGTACCGGCACAAAGTCACGAGCAGTAGTGATAATGTGTCGTTATCAGTTTGTCTTCAACCCCACTTCAGTAAAACTCAACTCAGTTTTGCAAGATGAAAATGTTCTGGAGTTCTGTTGAACAATGATGTGAAGGTACTTATCACTACTGAACTGTATACTTAAAAATGGTTCACATGCCACATTTTATGTGCTTTTTACCAAAACCGAAAAGAAAATAACCTAAAGCACCCACACTGATTCAGCAGTATCTTCACAGGCGGGACGTAACCCACGCAGGAGGACTTCTGTATGCGTGGAAATAATTCCTCACATCGCATTGAACAGCTAATTCAAACTGGGCCCTTCCCACTTTACCTAGTGTCCCTCCCGGAGATACACACGAAAAGCCAACTTCCTCCTTTTCTGAGGATGACTGCCAGTTCTGGGGTGTTTCCAGTGTTGAACTTGGCCAGCCCTTATCCCTCCCTCCTCTTCTAGGCTTCCATATTGGCGCCCATGTTCCTTAAACACTGTCTAATTATTTCAGCACTGCTTAAGGTCAGCTGGGTAACTGCTACAGTCTTCACAGCACAAATGTCTCAAAAATCAAGACTCCTAGAGACAAAAGAAAGAACTAAAAGTATTGGTGTTGCTAATCATTTCCATGAATAAAAAAAAGAAAGAAAGAAAGAAAGAAAGAAAGAAAGAAAGAAAGAAAGAAAGAAAGAAAGAAAGAAAGAAAGAAAGAAACAGCACAGACCCAGTGGTTACTTTAGAGGATAAGAGAAACATGGTTTGCTAAATACCTTGACAGAGAAAGTCAGGAAATGACACTATACCTTAAAAATGAGCCCACGGTAAATATGTCAAAATGTTTTCTCACATGGAATGAAAAATTTCTCTGTTCTAAGATGCCTTAAAGAGAGCAATTTAGCAAACACAGCATTACTTCTAGAGAATTCTTAGCACAGTTCTTCTGGACATAACAAGTTACCAAAGATGCAGGGAGGGTCTTAAACCCGCTAGGATGTCCAGATTGGCCGTTCAGAGATGTTTAAGGCGTGCAGCTGAGTAACGACAGAGCTCCCCTCAACTGCCACCAACTCGGCCACCAAAAGTATGTATGTAAATCGAAACAGCAACAAATCGGCCAGCGCAAACAGTCAACAGCTTTCAAGTCGTCTGCACTGTGATATTTAATGTACCAATACTCTTTCGGTATAGCTACATAGCTTGAACTACTTCTAAATACAAAATGTGCACAATGAAACCCCTTTTAACTCCATAGAGAGTCCCTTAAACAAAAAAACAGCCAATGCTCTACTCCACCGGCTGGCGTTTCTACCACTACCATCCTCTCACAAGCACCAGAAGGCCCCTGCATGCTGGAGTCCGGGCTCCACGTACCTGGTTCTGGTTTGGAAGGACAGCCGTCAGCAGGACTTTCTGACATTATTGCTCAGAGATAAAAGAACAAACTAAATGTTGTACAGTTTTAAACTTTAAAAAAAAGAAAAAAGGAAGACTTGGAAGACTCTGTCAGTCTGTCCTCGCAAGAGCGAACAGAGCTTTGAGAATGCAGCTGCTGCTGTCGCTTCTCTCACACTCCAGGTGGAAAACAAATAATCCTGGTTTCAGATACGTTTATCAAGGTTTGCCTCTGCAGTGAGTCTGGGGTCTGAGGCTGTCTCTCTCGAGTTACTGGAAGGACAGAGACCTGACTATCTAGGATGGTTCACGCCGGGCCCAGCTAGTGTCATCTGACCACCAGGAATCAAGAACAGGCTTTGTAAACCGTCAATAGACACAGAGTGTCTGCTTTCCCCAGGCAGGACTGAGAGAATATTCAGATTACAAAGGGTTTGTGCGTTTTCAGGGTTCTGTTAAAATGCGTTATTAGCCAAGGGAAGTCGGACACACAGAGGAAGACAAATCAAAGGAAGTAACAGAGCAAGGTTTGTGATTTCACAGAAAGACATGGCATCTAAGGTAACTCGAGCAAAGCGATCGGTCTAGGGTGTCCTGAGACAAGGCAGTGTCTCCTCCCTTTCAACCCAAAAGAACACTTAACAACAGAACATGGGAAAAGAGAAGGAAATACCTTCCAAAATGCAATGCCAAAGCAGAATCTAAAGTAACTCTGTGAGGGAGTCGGCTCCGAGCGTGTGAAACAAGGTGACAGGCACCTCCGGCCTGACCACGAGGAAGCGCACAGCCTCCTCAGAGGAGGTGAGAGAGCGCTCCCGCGGACTGTGCTCCAGGGCTACTGCTTCTGGGAGATCACCTCCACTGAAGACTTGGGTAGTTTGAAAAATTCCTGACTTGAGTTTATGAACCAATTTGAAGAAACTGGTATCTTTAAATTAATCGAATTTCACAAGTCACAAGCCTGGCCTTTTAATCGCTCTTTTAAAAAGAATTTCTTAACTCTGTTTTGAGCTCCTTATTTATATCGATATGTTTAGTCCTAGTTATTGTTTATAATTTTTTATTGTAAATGACATTTTTTAAATTTAAAATTTCTCTGTATTGCTGGACTATAATCTTGATTTCTATATACTGTCATTACATCTAATCACCGGGCTCAAGTCAAATATTTCAATAGTTTTTCTGGGAATTATTTTGGGATTTTTAAAAAATTATCTTTTCTGCAAACAATCTCAGTGACTCCCCTCCCCCCCACCTCCATGAACTGACAAGGCTGTGTGATACAGTTTTACAGAGACACAGCGATGGCAGCCAGCCTCTTCTTGGTCCTGAGCTCCAGAGAAAGTGTTCAACATTTTACTGTTGGTTATGATACTCATCATCGCATTTTGTGGGAGATATTTTTTATTAAGTTTTCTTTCACTCCTAGTTTCCTAAAGTGATTTTGTAAAACCATGAATGGGTGTTGAATTTTGTCATTTGTTGTTTTTTGTATCTGATGGTTTTTCCTCATATTCACATTAATGTGGTAAAATACATTCATTGATTTTTTTAAAATGTTAAAACAATATTTTATACCTCTAATAAACCTTACATTGTACTTTTAGGGAATGTCCAAAACAAAGTTTTGCCAATCTGGGGCAGAAGGGGACACTTTTATGGGACGAATTTCTGGTGAGGGCATGTGAGCTCACACTCAGCCACAAACGGATGAGAGGCGAACGAGACTCCAGTCCCACACAGCAGCAGGCCAGCAGCTTCTGCCTGCCTTGGATGAATTAAGGCTGACGACAGAGAAGCACAGGTGAGTAAAGAGAATTTTTTGTCCCTGCAGTTTGAAAACTTATTATACATCTTGTATATATTTTGTATATCTTATATATCTTGTATATATACTTATATAGTAGTATACAATGCCTAAAAGGAAAAGGGAAGCTTATTGCAACATTATACATTTTTAAATAAATGTCTATGGCACTAGCCGTTATGGTTGAACATGACAAAAAAAAAAAAAAAAAAACAAGCAGAGTCAGTAAAAAGCTGCCTCGAAATCTACATTTACTGTCTGGAGCTTCCCAATACTGCGGCAATTCAAAAGGGACACTATCATTTTCACTTAAAAGCTCTGCTGTGTTAAAAAGTAGTTTTGGCATATTCTGGATTTGTGATTTTCTCTTCCAAGAAGATGCATACTACCAGAGCCAAGTTCTGAGCTGTGATCAGTCAGAGCGCCTCTGCACTACCATTAGCCAACCCTGCCCCTAACACAGGCTCTCCTACTTACGATGTGAACAGATCCATCTTAGGAAATAGCTGTTTCTATTTCTTTTTCAATTCTGGCCACAGTTTTGGACACAGATTGAAAAATGATGATTTTGTACAAGGGCAATGCACGCACAATGACTAGTAGCATTTTATTTTTGCAGATTAGTTTTTTAAAAAGCATGTACAGGAAATATGATTTTTAATTAAAAGAAAACAGACTACAATGAATTGATAATGCATAATAGTGTAGGGGTAAGCTTGCTTTCTTTCTCACACCTCTAAGTCTTTCTTACGTAACTTTCTAATTTGTACTTTCAAGAATGTTATGAAGGAAAATACTATTATCCCTTTCTCAGATATAGACAAAAATAGGAAGGTAGGAGATATTAAAAGGCCGTGAAAAAGGCCATGATGACAGCAGTACAATGAAACTAGAAGTCTTAGCTCCTACTGCTCAACCAGAGCGCACTCCACCACCACACCTCACTCCACTTTCCAACAGCAGGCTTGCCTATGGGATGCCAGTTGGGCAGAACTCACACCCACAGGCCACAGTCTTCGGAGCTGATTGGGATGGTGCCAGTGTCTCCCATGTCCTGCACCTACCAGGCTCACCTGACTCCCTCCACAGCTCTCCGTGTGTGTCGGCTGTAGAGTATGGCGGTTAGTGAAGGACTCACTTGGATAACAACTACAGAGTTCCATTTTTCCGTACCATCTATATTGTTACTCACTTTTTTTGATCTCCTCTAGCTTCTCAATGTACTTAGTCATACTGTTACCTGAAAAGAAAATAAGGATTTTTAGATCTGCAGAGAACAAGTATTCCCTAATATTTCCTGCCCCCTTTTTATAGGATTCTGGACAGTAGGTAAATGGGCCACACGTAGTAAATGGTCTTTTGGATTACACAGCATCATTAAAACATGAGGAACAGAGAGAAAGCTTTCGGTTAAATGTGTCTAAGCTGGGGTAAAATGCCCAAAAATCATTTAGAAGTCCCAGGCAATAAAATGATCATTTTATACCAATTTGTTTTTTGAGTCAACACTTTCCTGCTCCTTTTATTCCCCTGTAATCTTTTTTTTGTGGGGAAAATAAACAGAGGAGGGAAAAGAAAGAAGAAATGTTCCTTGAATGTCTAAAATGCGCCTCTGTGGCCACTTTAAGCAACCCTCTCCTCTCCCCTTCGTCTTTGTGGTTTCCTCCTCTTTCCTGAACTTGGTCTTCCACTCTTCGTGCTGATGTTGGAGCCTGAACCAGACCACACAGTCTGTACACTAGCATTCACTGTGCCTTTGATTTGCTGAGAAATGACAGCAGATTCCCACCCCTGCGGACAGCCCCCAGACCCCAGCCCGCAGGTTTTACAGCTTGGTTCTACAATACTAAGTACTGGCTGAGGTGGTATGGAGAGTTTCCTTACTTTAAAACCGGGCCAGAATCATTCTGGTTTCCAAATGGATTAAATTCTAGCCCTCAAGCCAGAGCTATTATTATTATTATTTTTTTTTTTTACTGGGCATACTTCAGTTTTATTCAGTTCAACATAGCGAGCTCTCTCTGGCCCCTAAAAGGTATGGCAAAAGGAAATCATTCAAAATAATTTCTCATTTCTAAAATGGAGCTTCTCACTTCTTAAGTCTTTAGGATTGAGTTAGATTTAGCCCCAACTTCAGATAAAGGAAATGCTTCCAGTCAATGGCAGGTACTGATGTCTCCTGGGACTGTTGAACTCCTCTTTACACTTAGAAACAGAGAAAGCAAGTCCTTGCTCCAAACCCCAAAACACTCCTTTATTGTGAAATGTTTGCCATGAATTCATCCAAGCGACATGTTTTTATTTACTTATTTTTACACCTTAAGACGTACATTCTCAGTATCAGGGTCAGAGAGGATTCAGCACAGTCCTAGATCCAGACCGCGTCCTCCTAGAAGCTCAGAGATTAGGGCAGCAGGGCTGCTAAGACTGGAGCCTTCTCAAGAGATGCCCGGTCAGTCTCAGAAAAGGCCCGGATATCACCAAAGAACAGGATTAGATCTTCTGTGGGTTCTTCAGACTGGAAGAACAAGGTCCACCCAACCTCCAGAGCAGAAGCCACGAATCCCTGCTGAAGACACAGCCCTCTTCCCACTGCCACCCAGAACTGAGGACCCAGGGGAAGACAGCACATCATACATCCTTCAGCTCCCACAATCCCACTCCCAACACATGGTACACTGTAGCCCCGAGTCCCTGACAGCTGTGCGCTGTTGACACAGAGGTTCGTTTCTTCTGGCTAGGGAATCTTCAAGCAGTCTAGTCAGAAAATGGAGAAGCAAAAAGGATTATTGATTCCTCTGGTGACACAGCAAGTTGATGACTAAGCCAGAGTTTGCGTTCCCTACCTCCTGGCTTCTATTAGGGCTCACAAAATACCTGGCTTTTCAAGTTGTGTTGTTTTAAAAACATGATTCATCATGAGATATAGCTGTAGGAAGTGTTACTTCTTTGATAGTGACAGGTGGAGACCACCTTATGCTGCAAATTCCCTGGGAAGTATAAAACACTACATACGGCAAACAGCAGCCAACTTTATATAGCCTTTATTATTAAAACAGTACATTTCCAAATGCTAGCAGCTTCTGCTAACAAAGTGTCTCAAATTGATTTTTTTTATTAATGATCAACATTTTCCAGAAGGTTTACCCAGCACTTCACAGGGCACGGGCAGCCCCTCCCAACAATCCTGTCATGCCTACTGCTGGCTTGTTTGTCCTACTAAAGAAGGAGGCTGAGAAACAAAACCTTTCACAGTTGTACCAATATTTGGCAAATAAAGAACAAATCCAAGAGGCTATTAATAAGCAGCTCTTTTCTTTATAGACATTTGCTTCAACCAAGAATGGGGATTGGGGGGGGGGGGCAGAATGAAAGATTTCTGTATTGCTTCAAGAGGAGAAATGAGATACACAACGGCTGACACTCAAATCAACAAAGAAATGCCTAAAAAATTATGTTAGTATGAAAAGTGGCATTTTACACACGGTGCAGATCTTACCTAAGTGGCTTGCTTTACTGTATCTAATTGCATCTGAAAATAGTTTTACTACCTTTTAGAATAACCAGAAATGAAATCAATTATTTATAAACATGTCTTTGTTTTACACAAAAGAAAGGAGTCTAAAAGGCCATCAGAGAACTAATTTTGAAAACAAAAAATGAGGGGAAGGTATGTGGTCTAGTGGTGAAATTGCAAGATGCCCACATCTCATACTGGTTTAATTCCTGGCTCCAGCTCCTGACTCCAGTTTTCTGCTAACGCAGACTCTGGGAGGCAGCAGGTGACGTCTCAAATGATTAGAGTCCTACCACCTACATGGGGGATTCGGTTTGAGTTCTTGGCTCCTAGCTTCAACATGGCCAAGCCCAGTCATTGCAGGCATTTGGGGAGTGAACCAGGACATGGGGACTTGCTGTCTCCATCTCCTTTTCCCTTTCTGCCTATCAACTAAAAAAAAAAAAAAATAAAAAAAAATTGAAATTATACATTACTGCCAGATATTTTTTTCTAGATAAGGCTTTCATGAAATGAAAAACAGGAATGAGAGTTTGGCCTAGTGCTTGGTTGGGACACCTGTGTCCCACACTGGAAGGCTTGGGTTCAATGGTTGCCTCTGGCTCCTGATTCCAGCTACCTGCTAAAGCATATTCCGGGAGGCAGCAGCTGCTAGCTCAGGCAGCGGGTTCTCTGGCCCCACATAGGAAACCTGGATTGAGTTCCTGGCTCCTGGCTTTAGCCTGACCCAGTCTTGCAACCATTTGGAGAGTGAACTAGCAGATGGGTATCCTCTCTGTCTCCCTGCCTCTCAAATATATAAATTAAAGAAAAACCAACCAACCATTGTTTATGGACTAAAATCCAAGCTCCTTGCTGTATCACTAAAAGCACCAACAACTTACCTACCTCTTCAATATTGCCTTAATTACTACATCTGACAAACCCTCTGTTAGCTGTGGGTTCTCTATCACCTTGTCAGCTCACCCAGCAGGAAGTGACCTTTTCCACCTCTGAACTTCTATAGCACTGAGCAGACACTCAGGGCATTTATCACTAAATACAGATACAGTCTGTCTTCTCCATTTTATTGGATGGAAAGCTCAAGATACACACACACACACTTTATTCCTTTCATTGTCTAACATAGGAGACACTCAAAAAATATTTAAATCAAATACACTATGAAGATCTATCTGAAAAATCTTTATGAGTTATTTTATAATGTAAATAATCATATATCAATTTGGTCTGAGTTCTTTGGCACACTTGGTTTTCTTTAAACTATGCACAACTCGGTTTATATACAGTAGATTTTATATGCTATCTACGTGATCTATATTTTTTCAGAACTCAGGTAATGTAGAAATGTATAAGGTGGTGTTTAGCTTTTATTTGTTTAGAACCATCATTGCAATGAAAGATGTACAACAAAAGTTGCAATTAAAATCAAGAGAAATAAACAACTCAACTGTAGCAATAGTGCTGTGCAAAGACATAGTACAACTGATTAACTGAGTGAGTCATTCATTAGGTTTTTCCATTGTTTTCCTATACTTCAATAACATTATCTGTACTGAGCCAGTGAGGAAAGCAAGTGATTTTGAGCAGCGGTAATCTAAAGTGGGTAAGATTTATAAGGCACGAACTCAGTTGCTAAGCGACAACTCCATGGCTTTATTTTTCTTTAATATTTTCCTCCTCCACAGAGAAGTTCTTTTGGCTGGAAGGAGCAGAAAGCGTGAAAAGAGGCACAGTGGTCCTTTGTTAACCTCAGCAAGTTAAACGTGTACATAGTGCCTTCTGGCTTGAGAGAGCTTTTCATGTACATTTCTTCCTTTGACGTAAGAAACAGGATTAAAGACCAAATGAAAATGAAGAGTTCCTAGTCTGAAATGAGTTCGAGTGCTTAAGATCAAGGCTTTTAGTGAATATTCACGAAACAGAAAGACTAATGAGGAAAAAAGGAAATGACTAGTCTGTGTAGTGATAACAGAAGGAAGGCCAATTTTACAAAACTGAAAATAAGGCTGAGTGGGAAAAGTCCACAGGAGTTTTGGAAGCCTGAAACACTCTGACATGAGGTTGACTCTGGATTGAAGCGAGGCAACAATGCAGTCTGAGTGTGAGGGTGAGCAGGGGCAGCCTAGGGCCCGGGAAGTGTCCCCCGATGGGCCTGCACGGCTGCACGACAGAAACTCAGGGGGCGCTCGAGAAGACACAAGGACCCGCCAGGGATTTCACCAGGAGCATAATCCACTCATGGCACAGTCTGGCAATGCCGGAGAGCCGGTAAGACACACACTCAGGCACCTATGAAACAAAAGAAATATTGGAAGTTCAAATAATTCTGAGATTTCTAGCCACGGCTATACATCAGTGCTCAGGCTTCAGTGAGAAGCTGCGTATAGAAACAAAAAATAATCTTTACCCAGGAGGAAGCTCTCGGTCTCTGAAAAAATTCAGTAGAAGATGATTTGGGGGAAGATGGGAGATTTCTGGTGGCTAACTCTGAATTGCTTGCTGTTTGTAAGAAAAGATTAAAGACCCATCTATTTAGCCTAGAAATGAGAATTGCCCGCTCAATCCTGTGCCTGTTTCCACTGCTTTGATTGAAGACCTTAAAAACACACCACAGATGGAAACTCCCTCCTCTTGCTTGGTCTATAAGGTGCCTCTTGTTTTTTCTTAAGCAGGATGCGCACCCTTTTCACCTCATGGCATACATGGAAATGTGGCACACAGAGAAATGATAATATTTGCACTAAGTGCTGGGTTTGGACAGCCCTCAGGCTCTGCTGGCTACCACAGGGTTGCAGGGATCTGTGTCTCCACATATAACCCATAATCCTGCATATTAGGTGGAAAACGTCTCTACATATATAGAAAGGTAAGTCATACGCACATACAAAATACACAGAAACAGAAATGTTAAGGTATCTTCCCTAAGTGGACCTTAATTTCAAATTTGAAACCACAAAAAATTTGAGCACTGTAATATTTCTTGCCCACACTGACTTAAACATACTTTGAGCTTTAACAAGGAGGCATACTTTGGTTCTATCAAAAGCTATTACAAAACTGGTGTGGAGACTTCTCCCAGGAAGACAGGGTGGACGTACTCTTCCTCTGCTCCTCCAGGTAAGTACAATCAAAACCCTGGACAACCCACAAAATGGGAAAAAATTTTGCAAATCATATTTCTGGTAAGAGTCTAGTACTTAGAATATATAAAAGAATTCTTATAAGTCCACAACAAGAAGTCAAATATTGCAGTTTGAAAATGGGCAAACGATTTGAATAGACATTTCTCCACAGGAGATATACAACTGCCAATAAACACATAACAGGGTGCTCAACATCATTAGTCACCAGAAACATGCAAATTAAAACCACAATGAGATACCACTTCACGCCCACAGTAATGGCTATAATCAAAATGATGGACAATAACAAGCATTGTCAAGGATGTGGAGAAAATAGAACCCTCCCACACTGCTGGTGGGAATGCAAAGTGGAGTGGCTGCTTTGGCAAACAGTTTGGCAGTTCTTCAAAAAAAATTACACACAGTTACATTATGACCAGCAATTTAATTCCTGGGTATATACCCAAGAGAACTAAAAGCACACGGTCACATAAAAACTTGTGCACACTGATGTTCACAGTAGCACTATGGCCAGGAAGTATACACAATCCAAATGTGTGTATCAATTGATGAGAAGATAAACAAAATGTGGACTGGCTATACAACAGAATATTATTTGGTAATAAAAAGGAATGAAGTACTGACACATGGTACGATATAGGCCAACCTTAAGACATTACACTAAGTTGAAAAAGCCAGTCACAAAAGGCTACATATTGTATGATTCCATTACATGAACTGTTCAGAATAGGCAATGCCACAGAAACAGAAAGCAGATTACTGGTTACTCAAACGTGGTAAAAATGTCAACTTTCCCCAAGTCGATAAACAGGCTTAGTCCAACTCCTACAGAAAGTTCAGTAATGGTTTTGTAAATGTAATTAAAGCTATTCTAAAATTCATGTGAAAGAGCAAAGGAATTAGAATACTAAATTAAGTCTGTAAAGAAAAAAGTACGAACAATTAGCCTAACTAGTTTTAAGTATCCAATTTACCATATGGCTATGGTAATCAGGACTGGGCAGCAATGGCAGAAGAACAGACACATAGATTAAAGGAAGAGAATGAAAATCCAAAGCTTGGGCCACATAAATACGCCCAACTGACTTTGACAAAATACTCATTCAAGGGAGGTAAGTAACCCCACTTAAGAAATGGTGCTAGATGCACAGGTAGCCATAGCAGAAAGTTATGACCTAAATCACACATTCCCGACGTAAAAATTATGTCAGAACGTATCCTTGCCTTAAATGTAACCTAAAACTGTAAAATGTTTAGAAAAAACATGATAGAAAAAAAAATAGTTGGGCTCTAGGTGAGGCAGAGTTTGGCAACTTGACAGAAAAATCATGATCTATAAAAGGAAAAATTGATAAAATGGGCTTCATCAAAATAAAAAGACAAGTGACAGACTGGGAGAAAATATCTGCCAACTACATATGTGACAAAGGACAAGAAGCTAGAATATATAAGGAAATCTTAAAAAACCCAACAGTGAAAAAGCAACAGTCCAATTAGAACGCAGGCAAAAGACATGGGAGGACATCTCATGGCAGAAGACATACAGAAAACAAATAAGCACATGAACAGATGCACATTAACTAGCAGGGAAATTCAAACTGCAACCTGGTGATACCACACACCTATTAGACGGCTGAAATGACAACAGGTAACAATAAATGCTGGTGAGGACAGGGGGAAAATGGGTCTGTCATCCATTGCTGGTGGGAATGTAAAGTGGTACAGCCACTCTGGGAAAACTGTTTTTTGAATAACACACACACACACACACACAGCAATTACCATACAGTCCAGCAATTGCATTCCCAACATTCATTCCAGGGAAATGAAGGTTTAAGCTGACACAAAAGTTCACAGCACTTTTATTTCTAACAACCAAAAAATTAGGCTGAGTGAAAAAAGTCAACCCAAAAGGTTGCATACATTTTCTTCCATTTATATAGCATTTGTGAAATGACAAATTATGAAAATGGAGAGCAGATTAGTGGTTTTGGAGAGGTTAGGGAGGAGGTGGGAGTGGACAGTGGCTGTGGCTATGAAGGGGCAACAGGACAACTTCTTGTGCTACTAGAAACTTTGTGTTTTGACTGTACATGCCACTGTCAACAGCAGGGCTGTGTGAGTGCAGTACAGTTTGTAAGATGTTATCACTGTGGGACATGGGGTAAAAGGGTACATGGACACTCTCTGTAGTCTCTTACAAAACACAAATGAATCTAAATTATGCCAAAATAAAAAGTGTAACACCAGTAACAACAAAAACTATTTTAAAATTCTCAGAATATAAAAGGATATAGGGGACTGGTGCTGTGGCACTAGCATCCCATATGGGCACCAGTTCAAGTCCCAGCTGCCCCACTTCTGATCCAGCTCCCTAATGGCCTGAGAAAGCAGTAGAAGATGGCCCTGCACTCATGTGGGTGACCCAGAAAGAAGCTCCTGGATCCCGGCTTCAGATCCGCCCAGCTCTGGCTATTGCAGCCATTTGGGGAGTGAACCAGCAAATGGAAGACCTAACTCTGCCTCTCAAATAAATAAATAAATCTTAAAAAAAAAAAAGATATCAATATTTAACATGCATTATAAAAAGCATATTTAAGCATTTCAATATAAAAAAATTGAAATCAATTTCAGACACCACTGTTGAGTCAGTTTGGTTAAGAATTGCAGGATTGGAAAAGGGAGTTCACAATCACAAATTATAATTCAATTTTTAGGAAAAAAAGCTACAAAGGTGTTGACAAATCTACATATACTTGAAATAAACCTCATCTCAAAAATTTTAATTTTACAAAGAATAGATTATAAAAGAAATTTATTCATTTATGGTGGTCTTTAAAATCAAATCTGGACTCGGAAAATCCATGGCACTTTCCACCTGGGTGTGTACCTCAAAGGTATTTTCAGAAGGGTTGGTCGAGTTGTAATTAATGGGTATGGCGAGGGAAATGCAGATAGCACAGACCACGAGACAGTTCGCTACATGTGGTGGAAATCTCCAGTATCGACTTCCTCATTCTGCATACGATCCTACTTTTATTTTCTTTATGAAACTTTGAATAAATCACAAAATCTCTGTGCTACAATTTCCTCTTTCTCTAAATAAGAGATAATATTCTTCACCTGCCCATCAAACAGGATATTTGCAAGGAAAAATATCTGTGTGGCATGGAAATGGTTGAAAGAAAGGTACTAAGAAACAGAATTTGAAAACGTAGTGCATTTAAAACATTCCATTAAGCTTATTTTATACGAGGAAACATGTATAATGGAAGAAACATGTATAATGGAAGATAATGATTCTGAAGGAGAATGGAGAAAGTCAAAGACGAAATAAACCAGGTGATTGAAACAAAGTCAACATCCACCCTGAGCTTTTCTCATTGTCTTGAGACTGCTGGTGGAAGATTCAGCGTTGCTAAAGACTGACGGTACCCAATCCACTAGCAAAGCCGTCTTAATCAGGTGGATTTTCTCAGCAGGCTTTAAAAGATTGGGAAAAAAAATAAACAAATAAACAACCAAAACCTCACAAGACTGCAAATCCACTAGGATCTGGGCAGCAGTCCTTATCACGATGCTGGAAAACGTGAGATACATAGAGAGCAGCAATGCTCTCTCAAATTGCATTTTACCTGCACTGCAGTACTAATTAAATTTTGTCCGGTATTTTAGTTTCTCATTCAAGTCTGTCTACGTCCACTTGACTCTAAGCTCTCTGCAGAAGCCACAACTCACACTCGTCTTTAAATCCCATGTAGCCCATAACTCGCAGGTAGTCAGCACTCTGCAAACACAGAACTGAACACAGAGGCACAGGGCTGATCTATTACTGCCAATTTAAAGGAATATACACGAGGTGGTCCAAAATAGAGGCTGACCTCCTGATATTTGCTTAGCTTCAGCCGTGGGACTTATGGAACAATGGTTCAATTTCTAGAATTTCATTTTCTCAATTTATACTTGTATTGCTTTTTTTTTTTTTTTTTTTAAGTATTTTTATTTGGAAGTCAGAGCTACAGAGAGAGGGCTGAGAGAGAAAGAGAGGGAGGAGAGGCAATATGAGAGAGAGCTAGGTCTTCTGTCTGCTGGTTTATCCCCCAGATGGCTGCAATGGCTGGGGCTGAGCCAGGCTAAGGCCAAGAGCTACTTTGGGGTCTCCATGTGGTGGCAGGGGCCCAAGCACTTTGGCCATCTTCTGCTGCTTTTTCGAGGCCATTAGCAGAGAGCTGGATTGGAAGTGGTGCAGCTGGGACTTGAATAGGCACCCATATGGGTTGCCAGGGTCACAGGTGGTGGCTTTACCTGCTATGCCATAATGCTAGACCCTATACTTGTATTTCTCACGTGGTAAGGAATAATAAGCTACATTGTGTGAATGTAATCTTTTACTGATAATTTGAAAAACAGCTTTCAACGATAAATCCTGAGCCCAGAGAGACACAAACCGAGATAGTGAGAAACTTCTAGCTGTGATTTATACCAGGTATGACGAGCTGCATCCTGTTAATAATTAGCTATTGAACTTTTCTGTAAAGTTCTACTTTTTTAAATCTTTACTCACCGGTGTCCAGTCTTGACTTGACATGCTGGTACCTTGGGTTCTGTGGTATCCTCTTGGTCAAATACTAAAAAGTAAGAAAATTGACAATCAGTGAGGTTAATGTAAGGATAAAGGTGGCAAAGTCAGGGAAGAATCAGATAATTAATAAAGGCAACAGGGAACGGTGTTTGGCCTGGACGTTAAGACACCTGCATCCTATATAGGAATGCCAGGGTTCAACTTCAGCTCCAGCTCCTGACTCCAGGTTCCTGCCAATGTGGACCTTGGCGGGGGGAAGGGAAGTAGCAACATCTCAGGAGACTGGAGCCCTGCCAACCGTGTGGGAGACTCAGATGGAGTTCCCAGCAGGAATGAACCAACAGATAGGAACATTTTTCAGTCTCTCACTCAGATAAATACAAATGGAAGAAATGCTAAAATTTTGTAGAATGTAAAGGCAGCAGGAGCGCTGCAGGTTCAACTACGCCTTCAACACAGGGCTTGTCACTGCAGTCTCCTCGGGTGCAGGGAGCTAATCTCGTTTCAGTCAAAACACTTCTATCTTCTGTCTAAATCATCTCAGAGCACTATGTGATTAGGGAAATAAATCTAAAAGTTATTCCTTCCATTAAGCAAAAATCAGGCTCCCTCCAATTTTCCATTCAGTCTATCACTGCAACCCAGATTAAGTCATCCATCTCTGCTTCAAGAATCTGTTAAAATCACAGAAGGCAGCAATATCAACCCTCTCTTTGTTGCTCTGTATGTGAGGGGCTCTGGGCCAGCTCCTCCAGAAACTTCCAGGACTTGATTCACGTCTCCCCTGAAGTTTGCAAGGGGCATCCAGACCTGAGCACGGGGCCCCGGGTGTTGTCAGACAGGGCCCGGCCTGGCAGGCTGTCCTGCCACCTCTCGGGAGTCAGCTCCGCAGACATCGCTGCCTCGGCTTCCACTCTTGTGGCAGTGGAGGCTCACTCAAGCTCAGGGGACGTTTGTGGTTAGCGAAACCGTCTACGTCAGATCTCGCCCGTGCTGGACTCTGGTAGTGAACTCTGAATCCAAGCACCAGACATCGACCCACGTTAAATTCCAGCGGCCAGTGAGAAAGCCATTAAGTGAGGGCAGGCTAAAGAATCAAGATGTTGGAAAACTGAACTTTCTTCTGTAGGCTTTTTCCTGGTTTATGAGCATGAAAACCCTATGTTCGGCAATAGGTAGCTGTGGAATTGGAAATTAAAATGGGTAATAAGGTTCTGGCTTCAAATTCTGCCCCTCTCCCAGACTCCCATGCTCAGGCTGCTGGGAGTCTCCGTACTGTGCCACCACTCGGGTCTCCAGCCTTGGCACTTGTCTGACTTGAATGTCTTTTCCTCAACCTGGCTTTAGGCAAGTTGTTTTCTCTGAAGAGCTGTCCAGGGCAGAACTAGGCACTTTCTCCTTGGCTTTCAGAGGGCCAACACCTCGTACCAGTGTTTGCACCTCCATCTTCTTCTCTGGCCTAGGGTTTTCTTGAGGGTAGGGACAATGACATATTCATAGTGCATCTGCCCACGGCTTCATTCATGGTGGGTACATTCACTGATATTCGATCACTAAGTGAAACTCTAGAAGGAGCACTGTATTATGCTCTCCTTCAAAGAGGACACCAACTCACAAAATCACATCACCCGCCTTTGAAAACCTGGCTAACTATGTCCTATTTGTTTACATACAAAAATACCTTTTCAAATGGTTCATAAAGTATCAAAACAATATAGTATATTTTAATATCTTACAAAATATCTGTTGGTCAGAAATTCGGATTCAAGAGTTCATGGAGGGCCAGCGCCGCAGCTCACTAGGCTAATCCTCCACCTGCGGCGCTGGCACTCTAAGTTCTAGTCCCGGTTGGGGTGCTGGATTCTGTCCTGGTTGCCCCTCTTCCAGTTCAGCTCTCTGCTGTGGCCCGGGAAGGCAGTGGAGGATGGCCCAAGTGCTTGGGCCCTGCACCCCATGGGAGACCAGGAGGAAGCACCTGGCTCCTGGCTTCGGATCGGCATAGCTCTGGCTGTAGCGGCCATTTGGGGAGTGAACCAATGGAAGGAAGACCTTTCTCTCTGTCTCTCTCTCTCACTGTCTAACTCTGCCTGTCAAAAAAAAAAAAAAAAAAGAGTTCATGGAGAATTTTTTTAGAACTGGTAGCACCTACAGAGAGGTAGCAGTTTTTAATTTTGCCAAGTAAGGACATAGACAGCCAAAACAAAGCAAAATTTGGTGACTACTATCTGCTGTCTCAATAGCTAAAAGGTAAGAAAGAAAAAAAAAGTTCAGAGCAAAAAATGTTAGTCTTTTAATGTTATTTAAAAACTGCATTTCATTGTTTCTCACTTCATGCCAGTCCAGTAAAGTCTGCACCAGGAATGCGTGGCATTGGTCCTCAGGTGGTAGCTAGCACCACAGAGCTTTTTCTCCTGAGAGAAAGGTTGAAAAGCTCGTTTCTCCAAATGATCCACAACACAGAATGACAATAACACCAATTCCTATTTCTTCTCTAGATGAAGATGGAACAGGAAAATACAGAAAGACTGAAAACAGAGACCTTAAGATAAGTTCCTAGAGGGAGACAATATCACAATGAAATGAAACGGGGAAAAGATGTCCTTGGTAAACTGAGTCAAGGAAAGCTAATACTAGACTTTCATTATCCCAGGTTGAGAGAATTTTTTTGCACTGTATTTTATCATTTCTATGCTCTACTTCCTGTTTTTCCTTTTGTTTTGCTTTTCCTACTAGTTTCCTAGCAAAGCTTTCTTTTTGAAAAATTCCAGGCCAGTCTCTGCTGAACCAAGGGGATTTGTCCATACCTAAGCCAAAATAGCTGAGAAGTGAGGGTGTCCCTGGGGACCAGGTGTGGTGGCGGCAGAATGATGAGGGGAGAGACTGTGGCCAGCTGCAGCCGCTGAGCCCTTCCCGCCCCCGGTTTTCCCTTACATGGACTAATGAGAAATCCATATGCTGCAGGAGAAAAATGTAGGGTTTCTTTTCCACGTCCCCATTTTAGTCCAACTTCTGCGTTCCTGACTTTCTACTGTTAACCACAGCATGAAACTATGTGTGCTCCGCCGCCAGCAGAGTACCACAGATTTTATGGAAAGGCTGTACTTTTTCTCTAAAATTCTCGCTTTTGGGGTAACCGCTTCTTGACCTACTGACCAACTGGCCTTCTTTCAATGACATCAACAGGATGGAATGGTGGAAAGTGAAAGAGCTGAGCAAGGAAGCCGTTCCAAGGACGACGATCCGTTTGTTCAGCACCGAATGAACAGGAACCATTCATTCAGACCACACTGACTGCGCGCCTACTGGGAGCAGAACCAGGGCAGAGGACTCGGCGGTAAAGAGCATGCTCCTTGCCACCTGGCTCCCTCTGACTGCCAGACTGCACGAGGGATGTGGAGAGGGAAGTAGGGGTGGCAACAGGAGCCCCTAAGATTGCCACCTACTCCTGACTAGGAGTGAGAAACCATTTCCCAAAGGATGGCTTCTGCGCTGAATCTGGGGGGCCAAGAAGGTGCATCGAGTGAAAGGAGCCATGGTTCGGAGCTACAGGCCTGGCAATGCAGGGACGTGTTTAGAAACCTGAATTTTATCTCAATAGGTGCAGCTTTGCTCCTTTGGTCCCCGGGAACATCTGTCAGTGTCTGGAAACATTTTTTATGGCACAGCTGGGCGGTGGTGGAAGGTACTACTGGTGTCTCATGGGTAGAGGCAAGGGAAGCTGCTAGACATCCTGAAATGAAGGAACAGCCCCCATGCCAGAGAACTGGTTGGCTTAACCGTCAGTAGCGCTCAAGTTGAGAAACCCTGGAGAAGATGCTGGGAAGTCACGGGAGGTTTAGGGAGGAGTGATAAGACTACATTTCTGTTCTAGAAAGAACACCCTGGTGGCAATATGGAGAATGTGACAGTTGTCAAGATGGGAGGCACGAGAATCTGTTAAGAGGCTGTTGTGCTAAGAACAAGGAAGTGGCAGTAGAGATGAAGAGAAAGGGAGTGTGAAGACAGTTTTAAAATGTAAAATCAGTGTGATTCAAAACTGTAACGAGAGAAGGGCAGTGATACCATCCCACAAAAAGGGGAGTTAAGGAGGCAGCACGTTGAAAGAGACGAGGTGTTGAGTACTAGATATGTGTGGATGCTCCAAACAGCAATGTCAACTTGGCTATTTGGATCTGGAGATCAGGAGAGAAAGATGGCATAAAAAAAAAAAAAAAAAAAAAAAGGATTTGGGAGCCCTCAGCATATAGGCAGCAGATGAAGCCTCAGAATGGCTGAAGTCACCCTAGGAGAGAGGCCTGAGTAGGAAGAAAAACGCCAACATTTAAGGTCAGATAGGGAAGAGGCACCTTGGTTGAGATTCAGAAAATGCCATGGGAAATTGGGTGATGACAATTAAAGAAGAATTTTAGGGGGCTGGTATTGTGGCATAGTGGGTAAAGCTGCCGCCTGTGACACCAGCATCCTATATGGATGCCAGTTTGAGTCCCAGCTGCTTCTCTTCCAATCCAGCTCTCTGGATCTGGCCTGGGAAAGCAGCAGATGATGGCCCAAGTATTTGGGCTCCTGCCACCCAAATAGGAGACCCAGATGAAGCTCCTGACTTCAGCCTGGCCCAGCACTGGGAGTTGTGGCCATCTTGGTAGTGAATGGAAAATATCTCTGTCTGTCTCTCCAACTCTTTTTTTTATTTAATTTATTAATTTATTTCAAAGTCAGAGTTACACAGAGAGAGAAGGAGAGGCAGAGAGAGAGAGGTCTTCCATCTGCTGCTTCACTTCCCAATTGGCCTCAACGGCCGGAACTGTGTCGATCCGGGGGCCCAAGGACTTAGGCCATCTTCTACTGCTTTCCCAGGCCATAGCAGAGAGCTGGATGGGAAGAGGAGCAGCCGGGACTCGAACCGGCGCCCATATGGCATGCTGGCACTGCAAGTGGCATCTCTACCTGCTATGTCACAGCACCAGCCCCTCTCCTCTTTAGAAAAAAAAATAAAGACAATTTTTTTTAAAGAATTTTAGGGGCCAGCGCCGCAGCTCACTAGGCTAATCCTCTGCCTGCGGCGCCAGCAGCCAGGTTCTAGTCCTGGTTGGGGCACCAGATTCTGTCCCAGTTGCTCCTCTTCCAGTCCAGCTCTCTGCTGTGGCCCGGGAAGGCAGTGGAGGATGGCCCAAGTGCTTGGGCCCTGCACCCGCATGGGAGACCAGGAGGAAGACCTGGCTCCTGGCTTCGGATAGGTGCAGTGCGCCGGCTGGCCAGCCGCAGGGGCCATTTTGGGGGGTGAACCAATGGAAGGAAGACTTTTCTCTCTGTCTCTCTCTCTCTCACTGTCTAACTCTGCATGTCAAAACAAAACAAAAAAGAATTTTAGGAAGACAGAAGAGGTCAACATGAACAACACTGTCCAAGCAGAACAAGAGGTAAAGCATGAACAAGCCAACAGGCGAAGAGAAGAAAAATGGGAAAGTGAATTTGGATTTAGCAAACCAGGATGCTTTGACAGTACTGTTGAAGCAGTTATAGTAACTGACAGGGACAGAGGCTACAACATCACATGCATAGGAGAGGAAGGAGAGAGAGGATAGCAGTAGATAGATAAATGGTCCTTTTCTTTATTTCATCAAGAGAGTTACTAAGGGATAATCTTTGTTGTTGTTTTAGGGAAGAAAATATGAGGGTGTTTATAGGCTAACAGGTAAGATAAAAGAGGTAAAATGGGGCAGGAGGGTGCAGACACAGTGGGCAAGGATAAAGCCTACAGCCTATAGGTAGAAGGGTCCACAGGAGATCAGCTGGAGAAAGCTCATGTTTGTGGTATCATCACAGGTTCTTTGAGAACAAACAAAAATGTTCAAGGCCCTTTAAGGGCTTACATCTCTAGCAAGAATCAAGACACTGCCCTCTGTCCACTCACCCTATCTCAGCTACTTAACTTCTTCTTCTTTTTTTTTTTTTTTTTTTTTTTTTGAGTTTTTAAAGGAAATTTTATTTGTTTGGGTGAGCTACTTAACTTCAATTTGACTTCCAAATCCCAGCACAAACACATCTTCCAGGAACACTCTCCTGAATGCACTCCTCAAATGGAAATCTCTTCCCCTCCTGGATCTTCACAACTCTTTGTATCATTCACATTTCTCACCCCTCAGCATGTGGGAGATTGTCTGACTTGCTACCACGCCTTGTTCTAGTGAGAGAGCAATAGGGTCACGCAGCATTGACAGAAAGGGCTCCAGGAGTCTGGAAGCAGGTGAGGGCTCAGGCACTGGAGGTGGCAACAGAGAGTTCATGCAAGAGTGGGCATTGGAGCTGTATTTTAAGAGTTGAACTTTCTTGCATAAAAATATGGGAAAGAGGGATGAAAAAGCATACCAAACAGGGAAAAAAATTACAATAGCAAAGCTACTTGACAAGCATGTTTAAAGAACACAACTTGTTCTCTTTGCCGGAGAACGTCTAACAACAGAAATGGTAATCACTGCTAACATTTTTTTGATCATGTACTATACGGTCAGGTACTCGGCTAAGCATCTTACCTAGAATAACTCATTTAATCCTCACAACCACTACACATCCTCACTCCAGTAGGAGTTCTTCATATGGGGCCCACTACTGGGAGTTAGAGGGTCTTTAAACCCATGAAAATGAGTGCAAACTGTTATGTGTATGTGCACTTTCTGGGAACACGTTCTTGCTTTGCACCAGTTTACAAAGGGGTGTGACATCCACAGAGGGTTAAGAACCACTGGTATGTGGAATCTCGTGTATCAGACAGGATATGTGTGTAGCCTCCACGTGGAGAATGCTGAATGTAGACTAAGGGTCTGGACTAGGCCCAGAAGACAATGGAAAGTATTAAAACTGCTGAGCTGTGAGCATTTTAGCCGTTCACTAAAAACACAAAATAAGGCTGTGCTTTGTGAGCACATAGAGTTGGAGAAGAATGAGAAGTCAAAGATGGGATTTTTCTGAAAGAAAATCACCCAAAAATGAGTAAGACGGTCTCAATCACAAATCATTGAAAAAGGAGTGAACTGTTCTTTTTACCTCTCTCAAAATGGGACTCACAAGGTTGTCGGTATTTCAATTGGAATATATAAACATATATGTAATATATATTATATATAAAGTCAGATTTACATGTAAAGGATTTTTAAAAAATATCACCACTGGGGCCAGCCCCATGGGGCAGTAGGTTAATCCTCTGCCTGCGGCACCGGCATCCCATATGGGCGCTGGTTCTAGTCCCAGCTGCTCCTCTTCCAGTCCAGCTCTCTGCTGTGGCCCAGGAGGGCAGTGGAGGATGGCCCAAGTGCTTGGGCCCTGTACCTGTGTGGGAGACCCAGAAGAAGCACCTGGCTCCTGGCTTCGGACTGGCACAGCTCTGGCCGTTGCAGCCATCTGGGGAGTGAACCAATGGAAGGAAGACCTTTCTCTCTGTCTCTCCCTCTCACTGTCTGTAACTCTACCTCCCAAATAAATAAATAAAATCTTTAAAAATATATCACCACTGTATATTTTGTTCAGTAGTTCTCTACTCATCTTCTTTGCTTACAGAGGGGAAGTCTATAAAATGAAGGGAGCGGGTGCCAGTTTGAAAACAGCCACATTTAAAGCAACCTTACATTTAAAACAAGTCTTTTAAAGAGGAATTTTTATGGGAATTTTAATGTCTCAATTTATATATATTTTTTAATTTGAAAGGCAGTTTCAGAGAGAAAGGGGGAGGGAGGGAGGGAGAGAGAGAGAGAGAGAGAGAGAGAGAGAGAGAGAATCTTCCATCCACTGGTTCACTCTCCAAATGGTCACAATGGCCAGGGCTGGCGCAGGTCAAAGGCAGGAGCCTGGAGCCTCCTTTGGGTCTCCCACGTAGGTACAGAGGCTCAAGCACTTGGGCTATCTTCTGCTGCTTTCCCAGGCCAGTAGTAGGGAGCTGGATTGAAAGTGGAGCAGCTGGGTCTTGAACCAGTGTCCATACGGGATGCCTGTCCTGCAGCCAGAGGCTTAGATTGCTGTGCCACAACACTGGGCCCCCAATAACGCATCTTACATTTCATCAACCATGAAATGTCTCCAGGTGCAGCAGTCTCACCTTTCCATCAGCCACAAGCTGCGAGACTGCATTCTTCAATACGGTCACAAGACACTGTGACATGACCCTCTCTCCACTGCTCCTCTGTTTCCTCTCTAAATCTGGATGTGCCTGTGACTAGGAGCGACGGGGCACTGTATGATTTCTGAGGCAAGATCATAAACAAGTACAGCTTCCATCTCGCTCTCTTGGGACACTTTCTCTGGGAACTTGGCCACTGTGCTGTGAGGGAGGCCAGCACATGGTAAATGTCATTTGTAGATGGCATGGCTGACAGCACCAGCTGAGGTCCCAGCCAACAGGGGGCATCAGTGGCCACAAAGGTGAATGAAGCAGCCTCAGGGTAACTCTGGGCAGCCTGAAACTAGACAAGATTTCAAGCGAGAACCACCTGGCTGAGTCCAGTCAACTTTCAGAACAAAGGGAGACAATAAATCTCTCTTTTTAAGCCACTATCTGGGGGTGATTCACTGGGATCCAACATATTCTTAGAATATCACCCATCCTATTCCTTTCCAGCTAAACTCCTTGGGGGGAAATCTACACTGGGTAACTGTACTTCACCCTCCAATCCACTACAGCTGGTGGCCGTCCCCAGCATTCTATCAAGGCTCCTTTGGTAGCTAGTGAATGCTGAATATAACGGATACTTCTCAGTTCTGAACCTGCTTGCCTGTCTCTACCATATGACACTGTTACATAGCCCCACCTTCTTCAGCTTCCATTCCCTTGGTTTCAGTGATCTCTCTCTCTTCCGATTCTCCAATTACACATGATCATCTCTCTATCAGCCCCATAATTAATACGTTCCCTGGGATTCCCACTTCTCAATATGTAGCTTCTCTGTGGGCCACTTAGGTTTAATTCCATCCATATGGTTCTGAGTTTCAAGGAATGAACTTCGGCCTTGACTTAGCTCAACTTCAGAAATGTACACTTACTCATTCAACAGATACTAACGGAACAATTACTGTGACCAGGCAATGGGACAATGCAGGAAAGACCCAAGCTTACGTTTTTGTAAGTATGTCACAAAACAAATAAAATAATTACAGATTATTTACTAAGTGAACGTAGCAAAATGAATGAATGAATTTAATTTTACTCACTCCTAAAACCTTATTAAAATGATATTATTTTAAGAAAATGAAGCCCAAGAAAACAAAGTGGGAGAAGTGACAGCAATGACAGCATTAGACTTCTGAAATACGCAAAGCAGTTAAACAAGTGAAAATGCCTTTGTGGACTCCAGACAGCCAAAGACCAAAGGCAACAAGGAAAATGAAGAGAAATTCTTAACACAGTGAGGAACTGACAGCTCCAGGCACCCTAGAAGTGGAGAATAAAAGTGGCTGAAATACGGGCTTGGCTGAAGGCTCTCTGAAACGCACTGGGATCTCCAAATCATCTCCCCTCAGTGCCACTGGGCAATCGCTCCTCCCAATCCTGGCAGATACCTATAGATCGATTCACTGGAAAAGCACTTCTGGAGTGGGAGGTCTCCACACAGGGCATGGCACAGAACTCATTACTGAGAGCGACGACACCTACTAACGTTGAGATTTAGCCTCCATCCCTAATCCCGCCAGGGGTTCACTAGGCTTTTCCTCTCAGGAGATGACAGGAGGTCTCTGAAGAAAATTGAAAAGCACAGATTTGGAAGCGGGGGGGGGGGGGTCCCCAAATCATGGCCTTGCAAGATCATTCTATAATAAACTCACCTTCATCAAGCCTCTTCCCAATACACAGAGATCTTAGTCACCTTTTAGGTCTGCTACTTGAAAATGTAAGCAACTGGGGTTTAAAAGGAATCTAAGAACACCATCTGTTACCCAGAAGGATTAGCGTGCTTCCTAAAAAGAGCCACTACAAAACTCTCTGTCCCCTCACCTCCACTACGAAGGTACAGAGAGAAGGCAGCCATCTATAAGCCAGGAAGAGTTCTCACCAGAAACGGAATCAGCTGGCACCTTGGTCTTGGACACCCAGAACTGTATGAGAAATACATTTCTGTAGTTTAAGCCTCTCAGACTACGGTATTTTCTTATGCTCACACTGACAAATACAAACATTTCCAACAAGACAAAAAAAAAAAAAAAAAAAAGCAATCGGAGAAAACAGATTATGCAGGGAAAAAAATTTAAGAAAATTTTGATTAGAGAAATGAAAATACACGTCCACACAAAAACACGGTAGCCTTATTCATAAAAGCCCCGAAGTGGAAACAATGACCTTGACATCTGTCAATAGAAAATGGGTAGACAACATGCGGCATTATCCATATAATGAAATATTATTATTCAGCAACAGAAAGAAACAAAATGCTTATGCATGATATAATATGAACCTTTATGCTAGGTGGAAGAAGTTAATCACAAAAGATCATATACTCTGCATGAATCTTCTTATGTAAAACGTGAGAACATGCAAACGGACAGTCAAAAAACAGATTAGTGGTTCCTAGGACTGCGGGGAGTAGGAGGATTGGGGAGTGACAGCTGAAGGTTAGAGGGCTTCTTTCTGGGGTGATGACAATGCTCTAAAATTGACTGTAGTGATGATTTCACAACTCTATACTAAAACTATTCAATTGTACACTTTAAATGGGTGAATTTATGGTGTGAAAATAGTATCTCAAAAACTGTCACAGAAAAGATAAAATTTAAAAATCAAAAATTCTCGTTCTACAAAGGCTCCGCTAAGAGGATGAAAAGGTTGTGGAGAAACATTTGCAAATCACATACCTGACAAAGGATTAGTACCTCAAATATAGAGAGAGCTATCAAACTCAACAGTGCAATTCACTGCATCAGGCTTTAGGATAGCAGATAGTCAAAAACAACCTAGAAGACCACCATGGAGTAAATGATAAATCAAATGTAGCCTAGCTATATGCTAGATTGCTATCCAACTGTTAAAAGGAATAAATTCAACATATTCATCAATGTGGATGATCTCAAACATACTTTACATGATAAAAGCCAAGTTATAAAGACATGCAATAACACTGTCTTTACAAAATGTTTAACTTCTTAATGGCTTATATCATGTAAGAAATTTATGGCAAATAAACTAGAAAGATACACATTAAATTTATGGTAGCAGATACCTATGGTAAAGAGAGAAGGGTGGAGTCAAAAGTAACAAAACCAAAACTTTGGAATATGAACAATCGAGTCATATCAATCCATTTGTACAGCTCAGGTATAAACACACTAGAAAAACCAAACCAAACCAAACAAATGAACAAAACTGATATAACCTACCAAATACTTGCATTAGAATGAAAAGAAAATAATTAAGTTGAACTAATTATATTAAATATTATAATATATAATATATTATATAATGTATTTGATATATCAATATATTTGATATATTATATAATATATTTATATATAATTATATATTATAATATTATAATTATAATATTATATTATATATATTATATATTCTGACATGGAAAAATCTTCAAGATATAGTAAAGGAAAAACCAAGTCAAGAATAACATATACAATGTTCTAAGATTTATCTAAAGTGAAATCACAAGTTAAATTCACAGCCCCCACACACATATACACTCAAGTTTTCTGTGAAAATTTTATCTATGCAAATGTACACAGAAAGTTTCAGAAAACATAACTTCGGCCAAAAATGTAGAGTAATATAAGACAATTTTTCATATTTATTCATAAAAGTCTAAAAATAAAGGCAGATAGAAACTGTGAAAAAAACAAAAAGCAGTTAGGAAACGAAATATAATACTATCACTGCCTCGGCAATAAACAAATTAACACAGTCACCACCAAACAACAAAAAGCAAACAAAAAGCCACCCTCAACAGAATAAAATAAAATATGTAAAAGACACAAAGAGGGCTGCAGTGTGGCATAGTGGGCTAAGCCTGCTGCCGCAGCACTGGCATCCCATGTGGGCACCAGTACGGTCCCAGTACTCCACTTCCAGTTCAGCTCCTGTTAATCCATCTGAGAAAGCAGCAGAGCCTGGCCCAAGTCCTTGGGCCTCTGCACCCATGTGGGAGATCCAGAAGAAGCACCTGGTTCTTGCCTGGCCCAGTCCCAGTCATTGTGGTCATTTAGGGAATGAATCAACAAATGGAAGACCCCTCTCTCTCTGTCTCTCCCTTTCTCTCTCTGTAATTCTGCCTTTCGAATAAAAATAAACCTTAAAAAAAAAGACATAGGGCTGTGGCATAATGGGTAAAGCTGCCGCCTGCAGTGCCAGCATGGCATAATGGGTAAAGCTGCCGCCTGCAGTGCCAGCATCCCATATGGGTGCCAGTTCGAGTCCCGGCTGTTCCTCTTCTGATCCAGCTCTCTGCTGTGGCCTGGGAAAGCAGTAGAAGATGGCCCAAGTCTTTGGGCCCCTGCACCTGCATGGGAGACCTAGAGGAGGCTCCTGGCTTCGGATCAGTGCACCTCTGGCCGTTGTGGCCAGTTGGGGAGTAAACCAGCAGATGGAAGACCTCTCTCTCTCTGGCTCTCCTTCTCTCTCTGTGTAACTTGGATTCTCAAATTAATAAATAAAACATTTTTTAAAAAGACACTAAGAGGCCAGCACCATGGCTCACTAGGCTAATCCTCTGCCTTGCAGCGCCGGCACACCCGGTTCTAGTCCTGGTTGGGGCACCGGATTCTGTCCCGGTTGCCCCTCTTCCAGGCCAGCTCTCTGCTGTGGCCAGGGAGTGCAGTGGAGGATGGCCCAGGTGCTTGGGCCCTGCACCCCATGGGAGACCAGGATTAGTACCTGGCTCCTGCCATCGGATCAGCGCGGTGCGCCGGCCGCAGCGACCATTGGTGGGTGAACCAACGGCAAAAGGAAGACCTTTCTCTCTGTCTCTCTCTCTCACTGTCCACTCTGCCTGTCAAAAAAAAAAAAAAAAAAAAGACACTAAGATATTTTAAGAAAGACACTATATGACAGCAAATAAGCACGTGAAAAAATGTTCAGCCACAACGTCCATTAGGGAAATGCAAATTAAAACCACAATGAAATGGTTACTACACTGCTATCAAAATAGCTTCAATAAAAAAATATGATAATATCAAACATTGCCAAGGAGTTAAAAACAAGATCTGTCATATACTGTTGGTAGGAATGTAAAATGGCACAGCCTCTATGGCAAACTATTTAGCCGTTTCTAATAAAACTAAACATGTGTTAACCATACAACCTGGCAATTGAACTCCTGGGTGTCTATACCAGAGAAATGAAAATAATGTACACACAAAAAGTTGTACCCGAATGTTTATATCTTTACTTGTATTAGTCCAAAACAACCAAAATGTCCTATACTAGTTGAACGAGTAAACAAACTGCTTACATTTACAGTATAGAACGTTAAGATGGAATGAATAGTTATTATATGCAACTTGGATGTGTCTCAGAGACACTGTCTTGAGTGGAAAAAAAAAAAGCAATCTCAAGAGGTCACATACTATATGACCCCATGTATGTAACAGTATCACAATGACAAACTTACAGAGACAGAACACAATTGTGGTTTCTAGGAGTTAGGACTGTGAGAAGGAGGAAAGCAGGTGTGAGTAGGAAGGTAGTAGCATTCATTAGGGAAGTATTTGTGGTGATGGAATAGTTGTCTATCCTGACTCCAAATCAAAATATGTGTAAACCTTGATTATTATTAATCCTATGCTTGTGATAAAATGGCCTGGAACTATGCATACCTATTACAAACCTTAATTTTCTAATTTTGGTACTGTACTTCTTATGTAAAATATAATCATTGGGGGAACTGGGAGAAGGGTACAAAGGACTTCTTTGTACTAATTTTGCAAATCTGCATTTATTTCAAAATAAAAAGTTTTTTAAAAAGGACATTAGCTCTTAAAAATAAAATAAATGATAGAAGAAACAAATAAATGATAGAAGAATCTTTTAAAAAAGAAGATTGGAAGATAAAATTAAATCTTCCAAGAAGGCCGGCGCCGCGGCTCACTAGGCTAATCCTCCACCTTGCAGCGCCGGCACACCGGGGTCTAGTCCCAGTCGGGGTGCCGGATTCTGTCCCGGTTGCCCCTCTTCCAGGCCAGCTCTCTGCTGTGGCCAGGGAATGCAGTGGAGGATGGCCCAAGTCCTTGGGCCCTGCACCTCATGGGAGACCAGGAGAAGCACCTGGCTCCTGCCTTCGGATCAGCGCGGTGCGCTGGCCGCAGCACGCCAGCCGTGGCGGCCATTGGAGGGTGAACCAACGGCAAAGGAAGACCTTTCTCTCTGTCTCTCTCTCTCACTTGTCCACTCTGCCTGTCAAAAAAAAAAAATCTTCCAAGAAAAGCTAAAGGACAAAGATGAGGAAAATAGGAGAAGAATGTGAAGGAATTTGGAGAAGCAGTCACACAGATACAAGGAAAGAACAATAAATTCAAGGAAGAGAGAATGGAGAAAACAGGAGGGAGAAAATCAACAATGAAATAATTCAAGAAAATTTTACAGACTACAAAAACAGGAGTTTCTGATGCTCATGAAAATGAGTAAAAATAGACCATAGCAAGGAGTAGCTTTGTGAAATGTCCTAACACTAAGGGCAAAGAGAAGATTCTACAAGTTGCCTGAAGAAAAAAAAAAAAAAAAACAGACACAAAGCAACTGAATGGCTTGTCCACAGCAACACCTCATACCAGACAAACACTAGCTGTGTTTTATTCTATATTCTACCAAACTCTTAGGCAAATACACATGAGGGCACAACTATAACATTTTAAAATACATCTACCTTTTTCAACATACATAAAATATTTCTCATGCACTCTTTCTTAAGAAACTATTGAAACTGTGCTCCACTCAGACAAGAGCAATCGAGGCACCTTTGTCTTAGGCCCAAAGGTCTGACCACACAGGCATCCCTACTCCTGTCCCCTTCTGCTTCTAACACTATTCTTCCTCTCTCCTCAGGTTTTTTAACTCATTGATGGTACCAGCAGTGGTCAGTAACCCTAGCCAAGAACCTTAGTCATCCACCACTCTCTCGTCTCTCAAATCTGATCATGGAGTCTTGATTTTACTCCCTAACTATTTCTCCTTAATTCTGTCCTAGTCCCATGGTTCAAGTACCTATCTGTATCAAGATAATCAGCTATCCAATGTCTCTATAGGTCCTGGCCCCCTCAAATCCACTCCTCAAAATGTGACTACAGCCATCTACCTAAAATGCAAATCTGACCAAGTCACTCCCTTACTGTAACTCTTCAAATCTAAAATTCTGACCACCAGCAAAGACAAAGATGTGGCAAAGTGCCACTCTCCACCTCCATGACAATACAAACTTTTTTATCATCATTAAATTGGTAAAGCACAATGGCGTACATTTAGGGATTACAATGTGTCACACACACAATGTGAAATCATTACATCAAGGTAATTAACATATCCATCACTTCACTTATTATTTTTTGTGGCCCGAAATTTGAAATTTTCTCACTTGGGTACTTTGAAATGCACACTGTTATTTAACTATAGTCACCCTGATGTGAAACAGATCTCAAAAATTTATTCCCGCTACTTACTGCTTCTCTGCGTTAAGCCTATTCCACATGCAAGTGCAATCATGCAGAATTTAGGTGTTAACTAATGGATCGTGGCGCCCTCTCACCGGGCCTGGACTCTGCCTTACAACTTCCTCAACCTAGCACCAGTAAGCCATTCGAACTCCTGTTCGGTACAGAGGCCCCTTCCCAGCGGGACCCCTGCCCCTCTGCACGCAGCCCTGCCCCCTTCACAGGGCCCATTGCCGATTCACACGCTCCTTACCGTCGCCCAAGCAGTTCACCTGCTGGGATGTGCCTTCACCTGGCTAAGAGCCTCGCCACGCCCAGGCCCCGCCCCCTTCCTGAACCTTCTCTCCATCCCTCAGTTGTCCCCCAAACACAGTCTACCGCCGCCCGGGCTTGCAGGACAGAGGCCTGGCCCCGCTGCTTGCGGGGAGACCCCTCTCTGTGGACACTGCATTGACACGAACGCAGCCGAGCTCCAGGGGTCCAACCGGTGAAGAAAGCAAGGGGTCCTTTGGAAAGGGGGTAACGCTGTGTCCTCTGCCCCCTCCCCCCGTGGCGTGCTCTGCTCCTTCCTGCTCTAACTCAGAAGGCAGGACCCCCATCTCCGTCCCCTGGTGCTGGGCGCCTCCCTTGTCTCTACTCATGCTTGGCAACGGTCACTGCTCGACGGTAAGCACTCTGAGGGTCGGGGCTGTGTCTTTATGTACTTGGCACGTCGTCGCCGGAAAGGCCGGCTCCGCCCGCAGGCGCTCTCGGCCAGGCCCAGCCCGCCTCGGCCTGCACCCGACCCCTCCTCGCCCGCCACTTCCCGCCTTCCGGGCGGCGGAAGTCGCTGGCGCTAGTCCCTGCCCACGAGGAGCCTTTTCCGGTGCGCCCGCCCCCTCCGGCTGCGCGGCCCGGACCTGGCCCTCACCTCAGGATTCCCAATGTGCCTCCGGACAGACATACTTGCTCCAACCGACCTCTCTCAGGGTTCTAGCCTCACCGGCTGCCTCTAACCCTAGCTTCCTACCCTCACGACCTCGCTTTGGCCGCCTCCCTATAACCTCCTCTCCGATTGGCTTGGCTTCCCCGACCAGCCAATGGGAACTCTGCTTACTGTCCCCGCCTAGGGTCGGGGGAGAACGAGACGCGATCAATGGTTGCCAAGGGCAACGAGGGACGCCAGAGAGCCCGCGCTTCCACGCTCTGGGGGCGAGCGGCGGGCTCCAGCCTCAGCGCGGGAGAGGGGCGCGGGGAAGGGGAGGCTGGCGCCTGCGCAGAGCCGCGCGAGAGAGGCGCGGTTCGCTGGCGGGGCCGAGCAGGCTGCTCAGCCACTGTGGCCGCACAAGCGCGCGTACCCCTCGGCTCCGAGCCTCCTTGAAGGCCGTGTTACTCGAACATCTGGGTATTTCCTCCACAATAGGGAATATATAAGGAATAGGACAGGATTCAGGGCTGTTCAGCGGGACGGGAATATATATATGTATATATATACGCACACATACATGTATGTGTGTGTTTTATATATACACATAGTTTGCTATTTTCAGGTTAATATGCAAATTACTCTCCTGTGTAAATACAGTAATTATTGTTGCTCTAAAAGCTTTTATGTTAGCTGGAGGAAGGCAGCTTTAATTGCAAAGCATTCTGTGGTCCATCATTCATTTAACAAATGTCTAATAAGCACCTTAGGAGGAGAGCTGCAGCAGGTTTTGTGGAGGATGGGAGGATGACTAAGACCCAATCCCGTCGTCATGGAAACCATTGTGACTCCTGCCTCCAGCCACCACCTGTTCTCATTGCAGATCTGAAAATTAAGTCCTAGCACCTTTGCGAAACAATTACACACACAGTTTGACTTGGCTCCTAAATGTCCCACCAAATCCATCAAAATTATTATTTCTTTTTACACGGAAGGAACAACACAGTAACCCTTTGTGTTCTGCCCTCAGTGATTTTTCCAGGAGAGGAGAAAGGTTATGCTCGCTGGCTGTGTTTGGGAATAACAGCGTACTTCTAAGCTACTAAAGTGTACGTGCAGATGACCTGCTCCACAACATGGCCGCTCCAGCCCTCGTCCTCCCTTAAGTTCCCTTAAGACCGCACTTTGAATGGTGTGGTCACTCCGAGCTGCCCGATCTCTGAGACCTTGGAGCTATGGCCACAGCTACAACTTGACTTCACTCACTCTTTCATACTTACAGATTCCATTGTAATTTGGCTCATGCCCTCCAGATCTATCACCCCTCTAAAATTCCCAGTCCTTTATCTCTCCACTAGAGTAAGGAAGGGCTTGGGGTTACAAAAAAAAAAAAAAATTGTAAGTGGGGCAGTGATGGGGAGGATGTTCATCCAGGAGCAAGCAGAAGCTTCTAGATGCATTGGTCCTTAGAATGTATGCTTACCTAGTGCAGCTTGGGGGTGGGGTCATGACAGAGATTTTGGGTAGAATAAACAGGAGAAAGGAGAGAGAGAGAATAAGGGACTAAACCAAGAAGAAGTAAGAAAGAGTAAGCAGAGGGGCCGGCATCGTGATTTAATGGGATAAGCCACCACCTGCAGTGGCAGCATCCCATAAGGACAGCTGCTCCAGTTCCGATCCAGCTCCCTGCTAATGGCCTGGGAAAGCAGCAGAGGATGGCCCAAGTGTTGGGGCCCCTGCACCCATGTATGAAACCCAGAAGAAGCTCCTGACTGCCAACCACAGTAGTTGTGGCCATTTGAAGAGTGAACTAGTAGTTGGAAGATTGGAAGATCTCTACCTCTCCCTCTCTGTAACTCTGCCTTTCAAATAAATAAAAATGAATCTTTTTAAAAAAGGAGTAATAGTTACATACATGGAAGACATAAGGGGTTCAAGGAATAGGAGGGCATCAAAGTTATAATTTTTCTATTGGGGAACTAAGTGGGTGATAACGCATTAATCAAGTTAAAGAACAATGGTCAGGGCTGGCATTGTGGCATAGGAGGTTAAGCCACTGCCTGTGACACCAGCATCCTATTTGAGCCCAGGTTCAATTCTCCACTGCTCCACTTCCGAACCAGCTCCCTGCTGATACCTCTGGGAAAACAGTGGAGGATGACCCAAATATTTGGACCCCTGTATGCATATGGGAGACCAGATGAAGCTTCTGGCTCCTGGCTTTGTTCTGGTCTGGGCCTAGCCATTGCTGCCATTTGGAGAACGAACCAGCAGGTAGAAAATCTCTCTCTTAGTCTCTCCCTCTCTCTCTTTCTGTAATTCTGCCTTTCAAATAAATAAATACATAAATCTTAACAAACAATGGCCAAGAAGTCAAAAGAACAGAAAATACAAGCCCGAACAGCCCACTCAACTTGCATTCTTCAGCATTTTGGCTTACTGCTTCCTATGGCTGCATTTCTTTTGTTCCACGGGGTATGGGAATATCAGGCTTATTTGCCCCAGTAGTCATTGTGTTTGTCAAATTCGGGCTGCAAATGGAGAGATTTCAGAAATGTGGGTTCTTGAATCCAGTGCCCACTGTCAGTGTGGGGTGGAGCAATTTAAATCCATGTTCCTCCCTACACCTTGATTCTGACGCAGGGGGATCCAAGAGCTCCCTTCACTGTACTCTGCTGTGGGAGACCAGTCTGTTCCCCTCACATTTCGCCTCAGTGGAATTCTTGGAAAGCTTAAAGCTATACAATCAAAAGGTTTTCAACATGAATTTCTCTTTAGGATTCCTTTTGAATTTTTCCGTGCCAAAGATGAATCAGAATTAAAGTAAGGTGCTTATTCTCAATATGAAAAACACATAAATGGTACAAAAGGGCAGAAGAAAAACATTTCATAAACATATGAACAAATGTCCAACTAAAATCAAAGAAATACGAAACGACTAGACTCCAGTTTCAGCCACACACTGACAAAGGTTTTTTTTTTTCTTTGTTTTTTTTTTTTTTTTAATAATGCTCACTGTTTGCTAATAATTCAGGAAAAAAGCACCCTCATACATTGTTAGTGAGACTATAAAGAAGTGTAACTATTTTGAAGAGTAATTTCAGAATGAATATTGAGAATCCTCAAATCTTAATATTCTAACAATTCCTGCTAAGGAAATAATCAGCGAGATATAAGGATTACATCCATTGATGTATGCTGAAATCTAATTTAAAGCAACAAAAAATTGAAACCTAATAATCATTGAATAAAAATTATTAAAATAAAAAAAGCGGGAGTTGGAAATATTACTATGTCCCTAAATCTGTATACATTAACACATGGAATTTGTATACCTTAAATAAAATTTTTAAAAAATGACATATTCATAAAATGTAATTTTATGGAACATTAAAATGTATGTTTTAAGGAATAATTGAGGCCATGAAGAATTGTTCTTGATATAGTAAATGAAACAACTTTTTCTTTAGTATGATTGTGATTTTCATGGAGAAAAATAGTTATCCACAGAATGTTTAATATTGAAAATGTAAACCATTTCTGGTTATAGAATATGCATTTTTTTACACTTTTCTATATTTCACAGATTTTCTTCAGTGAGTGCAAATTAATTTTGTACTTTAAAAACACGTTCTCCCTGTAAGAAACAAAACACGGGTTGCTGGCTGCAGCCTAACACGGCCGCGGCTTTTGTCTGGGTGGATTTAGACGGACGCCGGATTCCGGGTAATTCCTCCTTCCGAAGTGCCGCGGTTCTCGGCGGTAAAAGACTCTCCAGCCACTCGAGGGAGGTCCTTGCAATCAGAATCATGATTGCTAAGAGGTTCAAGCTTTGTTTGTGAGAGAAGAAGTTCTGAGTCTTTGCTTTAAAAGTTCCTACTTCCACTGATTAATCTTATTTTTCGTGAAGTTGGAAGTGCTCTTGTGAACTTTCCTTTGTTTGATGTCTTCTTTTTAACCCTGTATGTGTCCCCAAAAGCTCCTGGCCTCTGCAGAGTGGGTGGGAGCCCCGGATAGACAAGTGTGGCTAGTTTAAAGCGACTTTTGCATTTTAGCTGTTTGCCCGCAAAGCCAGTTTCCAGCCTCCCTTCCCTAGGAACTAAATGGGCTGGCCCTCTCCGGAGCCTAAACCCCCCTGGTGCCTCATTCATGGCGAATCTCTCTTCTGTTCGAAGCCTCCACTCAGCTCTGTCGCCCTCTACTCCTGGGTGCCAACCCTGGTTTCCCCCGTAGAACCCAGCACCCGGCCCTCCCACCTGTCACATGAGAGTACTTTTCAGATGCGGGCCTTGAATCCTTTCCTGGGCTTCATGTAGCCTCGTTCTCTGTTTCCAGATGCCTACAGAAACACTCCCGCCCAGTGCAGGCCAGTCCTGGGGTCCTTTCTGTGGCCCCTGGGACACACAACTGCAGCCAAGACAGGGAGCCCACAAGTGCCACGAAGTTCCTGTGATTAAGGTAACAATCGATGACATCCTACCTGGTGGTGGACCCGTGCAAGGAAGGGGCCCACCGGCCTCCCCGGGGAGGACAGGCCCTTGCCTGCCTCTGGCTTAGCCTGGAGTCGAGTGCCAGCTGTCCTTGCAGGGCCTCACAGGGGAGCGATAGCCACTCCCAGGATTCTCAGGGACCAGCCCAGGCTTCGTTAGGAATGAAGAAAGTGACATCCTCATTGCTTACCTGGAGGGGCTGGCATCCCCACCCAGCCGGTTCTATAGCCACCTCTGCCGGTGTCTTCCTTTTCTGTTGCTATGACAAAATGCTTAGAAGGAGGTAATTTGTCGACAGGTTTGAAGTCCCAGCACTGGAGGCTGGGGCGCACTGGTGTCTCCCCAGCGTCTGGTGAGGGCATTCTTTGCCGCCTGCTACTATGGCAGGACAGGGCAAGCTTGCCAGAGAGCTTGCTTTTATTACAAAGCCACTCCCTCGGTAGCCCCATTAATCCATGAATGAATTCGTTCATTCATGAGAATACCATTAACATATGAATTTGGGGATTAAGTTTCCAGCATGTGAAATTTGGGGGATACATTTGAATGGTAGCAATGACCCATGGGAAATTCCTAGCTGTAGTAGAAGGGATGGGTGATGCCTCCTCCCTGGCAGATCCAAGGCTTCTCTGACCACCTGTGACTGGGCCCACAGCATTTGGTGGTCATGTGTCACATTCTGACTTCCGGCTTGCATTGTGCCAAAGGCCAATGTTCTGCCACAGACCCAGGTCCACGAGGACCCTGAAGAGCTGAGCGGGCTCTCAGAATGGTTTGCCCCATGATGATGGAGGAGGAGTCAGCGTTGGGAGGTACCTGTCTCTGGGCTTGATGACACCTGGAGGCCTGAGCCCCAGCAAGGGCCAGGAAATGTGGACCAAGTACGTCCAATGATCACATTTCTCAAAATGATCTAGAAACCCAGGTTTGCATGTGAAAACTACAGGCCACGCGCTTGCATCCCCTGTGCCAGACTCAGCGAATATAACTCCTGTCCTTCATGGTTTTCAAACAATCAAGACGATAAGCATGGTAATAACAAAACAAGAACCGCACGAATGGGAGTTCTGCTTCCATTTAGAATGTAAAAACTTTTTTTTTTTTGAACATCACTCCCACCCAAACAGTAAGAAAAATGAATCGTCTGTGGAAGTGTAAGTTCTCCTGACTCCTTCAGAGAGCCAAGGTCACGAGGAAGCCACAGAGCCTAATTTCAACAAGCAAAAGCCCACTGAGGATGCACTGTCACATGGACTACTTAACATTTGGCAGGGCACTGGAGAACAGAGTGGGAAAGAGGAAATCAGCGAAAATCTTTGCTTATTCCCTCGTGGCCAGCACTGGGTTAGTGGATCAGTTTAAAAGCACTGGGAGCCGATGACAGATATTGTATGTGTCATCTTGGCCAGGCCCACGGTACTCTTGATATTTGGTCAAATGCTAGTCCAGATGTTTCTGTGAAGGCCTCTTTTTAAAGATGAGATTGACATTTAAATCCGTTGAGTCTGAGTTGGGCAGATCACCCTCTGTAATGTGGGTAGGCCCCATCTGGTCAGTTGAGGGCTGATCATTCCCAAGGAAGAGGGAATTCTGCTACCAAACTGCCTTTGAACTCTGCTCCTTGGGTGTCCAGCCTGCTGGCCGATTTTGGACTTGCCAGCTGCCATAATGTCATGAGCCAATTCCTTAAAATAAATTCCTGTCTCTGGGTGCACACACACACACACACACACACACACCCCTTACCGGCTTTGTTTTTCTAGAGCCCCCAGACACAGAGAAGTTTCTGTTTTCCTGCATCGTCCCCGTGGTGTCCACTGAATGCTCAAAAGGACATGCCGCCAGACACAGTCTCCTTTAGTGGCGTCAGTTTGCCCAGTGATTGGCTGCTGCTGCGGAAGAGAAAAACCACCACCCATACCCTGTGGCCCTTCTGTTATTAAAGTAATAACGTTTAGGCTCTTGGGGGAATGACAGCAGACCCTCCCACCCCGCTTATCCCAGGATCACCAGGGCAAGGGGGCAAGCAAAACCTATTTGCATCTGGGAGAGGGAAGGAAACCACCCCTTCTACTCCAAGAACCCAGCAAACATCTATTAATTCAGGTGAAGAGCAGAAGCAAAAGCTGTTCGCTTCTGGGGTAGGCGGCATCAAGAAAACCTCTTGGGTCCTGGAGGCTGCAGCACCTTAAAGGAGAGGTAGACTCCCACCAGCAGAGAGACAGGTAATTCTCCATTGCCTTAGGTGTTCTGAAGATTCAAGGCAGAGTTTGGATATCATGGGGAAGCTGAAGAAAAGAGGAGAGGGACCTGAGAGGCCCCACCCCCCAGACAAAGGTGCACAGGCCTTGCCCAAACTCAGGCTAGGCCAGGAGACTCAAGAGCCATCACTTGCCCCCTACCACAGCCTAGCACTAAATAGCAAGTGCCAACCATCTTGAAGGAAAGGCAAGGTTGTGCAGAGAAGCTGTGCTCCGTGGGCAGGTGTGCACGCACTGCTGCGGGCCGAGGGCTGGGCGAGACTGAGGAAAGCTCTCCAGCGACAGCCCCAGCACCCCCACTAAGCACAAGACTATGACACTGTCTGCTGCACTGAGGGTAATGACAGCAAAAGCAAACCCAAACAAGCCCAGCTGTGGACTGCATTGACTCAACACCTCCCCCCGCCTCAACAATGACTGGCTAGCAGAAGAAAGGCTGTGTGGCCTAAACACCATGTCGCTCAGTCTCTGTTGGCTGCTGCACATAATGCCTAGCAAGAGAGAGAGAGAGAGAGAGAGAGATGGACTGACTTATTTTCAAGAAATAAAGCTATCAAAAGAACAAGACTCAGCAACAGGATCTATCAGAGTTTTAAAACATCCATGACTAATATGTTGAAATATCTAATGGAAAATGTAGAAAACATGCAAGCCTATGAAGAACTTTGGCAGATAGATTGACTATTGACTATAAAAAAGGAAATGTAAGGGACAGACAGTAAAAGTACAAAGGAAACTTGAAATAAAAAATAGGACTACAAAGTCCGGCACTGTGGCAGAGTGGGTTAAAGCCCCAGCATGCAGTGCCAGCATCCCATATGGGCACCAGTTCAAGTCCCGGCTGCTCCTCTTCTGATCCAGCTCTCTGCTATGGCTTGAGAAAGTGGTAGAAGATGGCCCAAGTCCTTGGGCCCCTGCATCTGTGTTGGAGACCCAGAAGAAGCTACTGGCTCCTGGCTCCTGGCTTCAGCTCAGCTCAGCTGTGGCCATTGCGGTCATTTGGGGAGTGAACCAGTGGAATGGAGGACATCTCTCTCTCTCTCTCTCTCTCTCTCTCTCTCTCTCTCTCTCTCTCTCTGGCTCTACCTCTCTTTGTAACTTGGTCTTTCAAATAAATAAAACAATTATTTTAAAAAAAATAGGAATAATGGAAACATGGCAGAGCAAAGTCGTTACTTAACAATAGTCACATTGAATGTAAAATGTCTCAGCTCACCAGTTAAAAGACACAGACTGGCTGAATGGATTAGAAAAAGAAAACCCATCTACTTGCTGCCTATAAGAAACACATCTCACCAACAAAGATGCATACAGACTTTAAGTGAAAGGATGGAAAAAGATATTCCATGCTAACAAAAACCAAAAAAGAGCTGGTGTAGCCATACTAATATCAGACAAAATAGACTTTAACACAAAAACTATTAAAAGAGACAAAGAAGGGCACTATTTACTTATTAAGGGATCAATTCAACAGGAAGATGTGAGCATCATAGATGTATATGTACCAGGGCCAGCACTGTAGCATCCCATATGGGGGAGTGAACCAGCAGGTGGAAGACCTCTCTCTCTCTGCCTCTGTCTCTGCCTCTCTGTAACTCTGCTTTCAAATAAAAAAAATCTTAAAAAAATACTTTAAAGAAATGTATATACACCTAATTTTAGGGCATGTGGCTATTTAAAATAAATGTTGCTAGATTTAAAAGGAGACATAGAGTGAAATTCAATAGTAATGGGGGACTTCAATACCCCACTTTCAGAAATGGACAAATCAACCAGACAGAATATCAGCAAGGAAACAACAGACTTAATAAACAATGTAGACCAAATGGACCTAACAGACAACTACAGAGTTTTCTACCCTACAGCCAAAGAATATACATTCTTTTCACCAACGCATGGAACTTTCTCTAAGGTTGACCACATGCGAGGCTATTAAGAAAGTCTCAGCAAATTAAAAAAACTGAAATCATACCATGGGTATTCTCTGACCACAATGGAATGAGGCTGTAATCAAAAACTCAGGAATCCCTAAAACATATGCAAACACATGGAGACTGAACAAAATGCTCCTGAATGAAAGGTGGGTCATTGAAGAAATCAAAAGAGAAATTGAAAATTACTGGAAATGAATGAAGATGACAATACAACATATCAAAACTTACAGGATTCAGCAAAGGCAGTGTTAAGAGGAAAGTTTATAGCAACTGGAGCCTACATCAAGAAATTAGAAAGGCACCAAATAAATGAGCTATCAATGCATCTCAAGGACCTAGAAAAACAACAGCAAACCAAACTCAAAACTAGTAGGAGAAAATAAATAATTAAAATAAGAGAATAAACAAAATTGAAACAAAAAATACAAAAGATCAGCAAAATTAAGAGCTTGTTTTTTAAAAAAATAAATAAAATTGATATACCATTGGCCCAACTATCCAAAAAAAGCAGGGAGAAGACCCAAATTAATAAAATCAGAGATGAAAAGTAAATGTAACAACAGACACCACAGAAATAAAAAGCATCATCAGAAATTACTACAAAGAGATGTACACCAACAAAACAGGAAATCTAGAAGAAATGGATAGATTCTTGGATACATGCAACCTACTTAAATTGAACCATAAAGATATAGAAAACTTAAACAGATCCATTACCAAGACGGAAACTGAATCAGTAATAAAGACCTTCCAAAAAAAGAAAAACCCAGGACTGATGGCTTCACCATTGAATTCTACCAAACATTTAAAGAAGAGCTAACTACAATTCTTCTCAAGCCATTCAAAGCAATCGAAAGGGAGGGAATTCTCCCAAATTCTTTCTATGAAGCCAGCATCACCTTAAGTCCTACCTGGAAATGATACAACAGAGAAAGAGAACTACAGACCAATCTATTTGATTAACATAAATGCAAAAATCCTCAACAAAATAGTAGCCAATTGATTCCAACAACACGTCAGAATGATCATCCACCCAGGCCAAGTGGTATGTAGGGATGGTTCAACATTTGCAAGTCAATCAATGTGATACATCGCATTAACAAATTGAAGTACAAAAACTCTATGATTATCTCAATAGATGCAGAGAAAGCATTTGACAAAATACAACACCATTTTATGATGAAAACTTTAAGCAAATTGGGAATAGAAGGGCATTTCTCAACACAATCAAGGCAATTTATGACAAACTCATGGCAAGCCCATGGTCCTATTGAATGGGGAAATGTTGGAAGCAATTCCACTGAAATATGGAACAGACAAGGATGGCCAGTCTCACCATTGCTTTTCAATATAATCCTGGAAGTTCTAGCCAGAGCCATTATACAAGAAAAATAAATCAAAGGAGTACAAATCGGGAAGGAGGAAGTCAAAGTATCCCTATTTGCAGATGACATGATCCTATACATAGGGGATCCAGAGGACTCCACTAAGAGACTATTGGAACTCAGTAGAGTTTGGAAATGTAGCAGGATATAAAATGAACACACAAAAATCAACAGCCTTTGAATATGCAGACAATGCCACAGCTGAGAAAGAGCTTCTAAGATCAATCCCATTCACAATAGCTACCAAAAAAAAAAATCAAATATCTTGGAATAAATTTAACCAAAGATATTAAAGATCTGTACAGTGAGAATTACAAAGCATAAGATACAAAAAAATGGAAAAATTTTTCCATGTTCATGGATTGGAAGAATCAATATCATCAAAATGTTTGTACTACCAAAAGCAATTTATAGATTCAATGTAATACCAATCAAAACACCAAAGACATTCTTCTTAGACATAGAAAAAGTGATGTTGAAATTCATATGGAAACACAGGAGACCCTGAATAGCTAAAGCAATATTATACAATAAAAAGAAAGCTGGAGGCATCATAATACCAGATTTCAAGACATACTACAGGGGCCAGTGCTGTGGTGCAGCGGTTTAAAGCCCTGGCCTGAGGCGCCAGCATCCCATATGAGTGCCGGTTCTAGTCCTGGCTCCTCCTCTTCCGATCCAGCTCTCTGCTATGGCCTGGGAAAGCAGTAGAAGATGGCCCCAGTCCTTGGGCCCCTGCACCCACATGGGAGACCTGGAAGAACTCCTGGCTCTTGGCTCTGGATCGGCACAGCTCTGGCCATTGCAACCGTCTGGGGAGTGAACCAGCGGATGGAAGACTGACCTTTCTGTCTCTACCTCTCTCTGTAACTCTGTCTTTCAAATAAATAAAATAAATCTTAAAAAAAAAAAAGACATACTACAAGGCATTTATAATCAAAACAGCCTGGTACCAGTACTAAAACAGATGGATAGACCAATGGAACAGAATTGAAACACCTGGAATTAATCCAAGCCTCTACAACCAATGTATCTTTGACAAAGGAGCTAAAGTCAACCCCAGTCTCTTCAACAAATGGCGCTGGGAAAACAGGAAATGCATGCTGGGACATGCAGAAGCATGAATCAAGACCTTTACCTGACACCTATCACCAAAATCCACTCAAAATGGACTAAAAACCTAAACCTATGACCTGACACCATCAAATTATTAGAGAACATTGGGAAAACCCTACAATATATCAGCATAGACAAAGAGTTCTTGAAGACCCTAGAGGCACAGGCATCAAAGCCAAAATGGACAAATGGGATTACATTGAACTGGAAAGCTTCTGCACTGCAAAAGAAGCAATCAGCAACGTGAAGAGTCAACCACAGAATGGGAGAAAATATTTTCAAACTATACAACTGATAAAGATTCAATAATCAGAATATATAAAGAGCTCAAGAAATTCAACAACAACAAAACAAGCAATCTGGTTAAGAAATGGGCAAAGGACTTAAACAGACGTTTTTCAAATGAGGAAATCCAAATGGCCAACATACACATGAAAAAATGCTCAGGATCACTAGCCATCAGAGAAATGCAGATTAAAACCACAATGAGGTTTCACTTCATCCCAGTTAAAGTGGCTTTTAAACCAAAATCAACAAACATCAAATGCTGGCAAGGATGTGAGGAAAAAGGTACCCTAATCCATGGTTGGTGGGAATGTAAACTGGTAAAGCCACCATGGAGACAGTATAGACACACCTCAGAAATCTGAATATGGCCCAGCCATCCCACTCCTGGGAATTTACCCAAGGGAAATGAAATCAGCAAATAAAAGTTATCTGCACCCCCAGGTTTATTGCAGCTCAATTTACAATGATAAAGACATGGAATCAACCCAAATGCCTGTCAACTGAAGACTGGATAAAGAAATTATGGAAGTTCTCTCCTCCCTTCAGAGAAAGGTACTGCTTTCTTTGATGGCCCGTTCTTTATGTTGGGATCGCACTCACAGAGATCTTTCATTTAGGTCATTTTTTTTTTTTTTTTGACACAGTGTCTTGGCTTTCCATGCCTGTGAAACTCTCATGGGCTTTTTAGCCAGATCTGAATGCCGTAAGGGCTGATTCTGAGGCCAGAGTGCTGTTTAGGGCATTTGCCATTCATGAGACTGCTGTGTATGCTGCTTTCCATGTAGGATCATTCTCTCCTTTTTAATTCTATCAATTATTATTTGCAGAAACTGGCTTATTTATGTAATCCCTTTGACACTTAATCTTATCTTTTTGATCAATTATGAACTTAAACTGATCACTTTAACAAGTAAAATGGCATTAGTACATGCCACCTCGATGGGATTGAATTGGAATCCCCTGACACATTTCTAGTTCTACCATTAGGGGTAAGTCCAAGTGAGCATGTGCCGAACTGTACATCTCTTCCCTTTCTTATTCCTACTCTTATATTTAACAGGGATCACTTTACAGTTAAATTTAAATGACTCAGAATAATTGTGTGTTAATTAACGAGTTCAACCAATGGTATTACATAGAACAAAAAAATACTAAAATGAATAAAATAGTAAGTTGTTCCTCGATAGTCAGGACAAGGGCTGATCAAGACATTGATCAAGGCCACTTTGAATATGGCCTTGTCTAAACAAGATCAGAGTTGGTGAACTCAAGAGGCTTCCATAGCCTTGGCAGCTCATGACAAGAGCCTTGGGTGATTACTGACATCATAAATAAGAGTGTCAATTGTTAAATCAACAATGGGAGTCACTGTGCACCTGCTCCCCATGTAGGACCTCTGTCCTTAATGTGTTGTACTATGCAAATTAACGCTAAAACTACTACCTAAACGATACTCTATAATTTGTGTGTCTTTGTGGGTGCAGTCTGTTAAAATCTTTACTTAGTATGTACTAAGATGATCTTCTCTATATAAAGATAGTCAAAAATGAATCGTAATAAAGAATGGGATAGGTGAGGGAGTGAGAGATGGGATGGTTGCGGGTGGGAGGGGGGTTATGGGGTGAAAAGCTGCTACAATTCAAAAGTTGTACTTTGGAAATTTATATTTATTAAATAAAAGTTTAAAAAAATTAAAAATAAAATAAAGGATCCTACAAAATTTGTGGAAAAATATGTATGGATTTCTGGATGTTTTGTACCAAATAAACTTTTAGTTGTAAAAAAAAAAGAAATTATGGAATATGTACACCATGGAATACAACACAGTGGTAAAAAAAAAAAAAAAAGAAATCCTGTTTGCAACAAAATGGATGAAAGTGGAAAACATCATTTTTAGTGAAATAAGCCAGTCCCAAAGGGGCAAATTCTGTATGTTCCTCCTGACATGATAACTAATCAAGCACTTAAAAGACAACATGTAGGCCGGCGCCGCAGCTCAATAGGCTAATCCTTCACCTGCGGTGCTGGCACACCGGGTTCTAGTCCCGGTCGGGGAGCCGGATTCTGTCCCGGTTGCCCCTCTTCCAGGCCAGCCCTCTGCTGTGGCCCGGGAGTGCAGTGGAGGATGGCCCAAGTGCTATGGGCCCTGCACCCCATGGGAGACCAGGATAAGTACCTGGCTCCTGCCATCAGATCAGCACGGTGCGCAGGCCGCAGCGGCCATTGGAAGGCGAACCAACGGCAAAGGAAGACCTTTCTCTCTGTCTCTCTCTCACTGTCCACTCTGCCTGTCAAAAAAAAAAAAAAAAAAAAAAAAAAGAACAGCCCTTGATTAGACTGTTGAGGAACAGTTCTCTTAGTTTTTTTTACTTCATTCTTTGTTTTCTTTTCTTTCTTTCTCTTTCTTGGACCAAACAGGCCCGGGAGGAGGAAGCAGGGATGTGGGTGGGAGGGCCGGTGTGGTGGGAAGAATTACTATGTTCCTAATGTTGTATTTTTATGAGATACATAGAAATTTAAAAAGAGCAATTAAGAGCAATTTAAAAAAAGAAAAAACAGGTTTGTTCTTATTTTCAGTTATGTATTAATCGGTTGTTCTCCTTACTTCTGCGGTAAAAGTTGCATATAAAAAATGTAAATGGGTGGAAAAAGCTATCTATGCAAACACTAGTCAAGAGAATGCTGGACTCAGAGAAAGACAGCCCATTTCACAGATGGTTCTGGACATCCACATACCAAAGGATGCAGTTGGACCCTTACCTAACACCATACAGAAAAATGAGCTCAAATGAAGCAAGACCTTTCTTAGTCCATTTCCTGTTACTGTAACGAAATGCCTGAAACCAGCTCATTTATAAAGAATAGACATTTACTTGGCTCATGCTTGTGGAGGCTGGGAAGTCTGAGAGCATGGCCCCCATATGTGTTCAGCATCTGTGAGGTTGTTCTTGCTGCTTCGCTCAGTGAGGCAGGGCCAGTGCACCGGCTCTCCTTACACTGCCACTACTGCTGTTACGGGCCCTGCCCTCAAGGCCATCTCTAGTCCCAGTCGCCTCCCCGAAATTCCACATCCAAAGCTATGAGCCCACACATTTGGGCACTGAGTTTCCAACACATGGCCATTCGGGAGACACATTCAAACCACAGCAAGCTTAAATGTAGGAGCTAAAATTGTAAAAGTCTTGGAAGAAAACATGGGAAATCCTCATGACTTGACTTGACAATGACTTCTTAAATATGATGCCAAAAGCATTGGCAACAAAAGAAAAAATTGCCTGGAGGTCATCAAAAGGAAATATTTGTATGTGTTGAAGAACACCAGGAATGGAGTGAAAACCCGGCTTGGCATTGTGGTGTCACCTGAGACACTGGCGTCCCATATGGGTGCTGGTTCATGTCCCGGTTGCTCCACTTCTAACCCAGCTCCCTTCCCATGGCCTGAGAAAAGCAGCCAAAGACGACCCAAGTGTTTGGAGCTCTGCCACCCATGTAGGAGACCCAGAGTAAGCTATGGGCTCTTGGCTTCAGCCTGGTTCAGCACTGGCCATTGCAACCATCTGGAGAGTGAACTAGTGGATGGAAGATCTCTCTCTGCCACTTCTGCTCTCTGTAATTCTGACTGTTAAAAATTACAGTGAGATACCATGTTGAGATGGCTATATCAGAAAAATGGGAAAATAAATTTTGGTGAAAATGTGGACCTACGGAATCTTTGTGCATTCCTGGTGAGAATTCAAAATAGTTTAACTGCTATGGCGAAAAGTGTGGTTGTCCTCCAAACACTTAAACAGAGAATTACTATATGTCTCAGCAATCCATGGCTAGATTTATACTCAAAACAATGGAAAACAGAGACTCCAACAGAGACTTGTACGCTGATGTTGATAGCAGCATTATCCACACCAGCCGAAAGTAGAAACAGCCCCACTATCCACCTGCTGAATGGATGAACAAAACAAAATTAATGGAATATTATTCAGAAGTAAACAGGAGTGAAGTTCTGAAGCATTCTGCACGATGGATGCATCTGCTGCACCATATCAGCCAGAGACAAAAGGAAAAATACGTGGTGATTTCACCAACAGGAGGTATCTAGAATAGGCAAATGCATTCAGAGACAGCAGAATACAGATTACAGGGACTGAGGGGAAGGGGAACGGGGAGTGATGGTTTAAAAGTTGCAGAGGCTTTGTTTTGGGCTATGAACATGTTTTGGAAACAGAATGGTGATACGGTGTTTTGAATGGACTTCATACCACTGAATTGCAGATTCAAAAATAATTAAAATGATAAACTTTCATATTCTACAATTGTACCGCAATCAAAACAAAGCTGTACTGGGACATTCATTTCAGGCAAAGCAGTCTTTAGAACCCTTCCGTGGTTCTCCATAACAAAGCATTTGGACTGAATGCCCTCTGCTGACAGTTTGGGCACAATCCCTTACCATCCTAGCACTCCTGCCATGTTGCCTCTCTTGCCTCTGAAATCCTCGGAGCTGCTGCTGCTGTTTGGTTAAGCTCCCTGGCCCCCGACTCTTCATCTGGCTGCCTTCTACTGGCCCTTTAGCATAAAGGTGGAAATCACCTCCTTCTGGGACCCTTCTGGGATTTCCTCCTACCATCATGCCTGTCGCTCCCCGTCTTCATGGAGGAACGACACAGGACCCTGCGTTGTTCTTTCATCTGCTCGGCCCTCCCCGGGTTTGCTGCTGGTTCTTCCCGGGTTGGCTACCGACCCTTCCACCTCCGTGGAAGGGCGGTTCCCCCTGCCACTTTCCCCACTTCCGCGGGGGAGCGGCACACCGCCGGCCGGCTCTTCTCGGGGGCTGCACAGGTGTTCCTTCAGATAGATGTTCCTCGTGCATGTTGTCTCTCTCCTCCTTTATAGTCCTCTTCTGCCAATCCCAACTCGGCTGCCCACACGCCGAGTACGCTGCTCTCCTCCAATCAGGAGCAGGTCCTGCTGTTTATTGGTTGAACTGGAGGCAGCTGTGTAGAAGCTGTTTTTACTCCTCTCCCAGCGCCATATTGTGGGAGAGCAGATGCATAGAATAAGTCTTAATTCCAGTAACTTAGTCTAGTCCGAGTTGCTCCCCACAATGCCAGTTTTTGGGAGGTGCCCTTTTTAAATGCTTTTGCAGCTCCCCGTGTGTGCCGTGCTGAGCTATGATAGGTGACTTCCTTATCTATCTTTTTCAATATCCTATGGGCTCCTTGAAGGCAAGGATATTCTTTTTTTAAAGATTTATTTATTTATTTGAAAGAGTTACACAGAGAGAGAGGAAAGGCAGAGGTAGAAGCAGAGAGAGAGAGAGAGAGAGAGAGAGGTCTTCCATGTGATGGTTCACTCCCCAATTGGCCACAACGGCCTGAGCGGCACCAATCCGAAGCCATGAGCCAGGAGCTTCTTCTGGGTCTCCCACGTGGGTGCAGGGGCCCAAGGACTTGGGGCCATCTTCTACTGCTTTCCCAGACCATAGCAGAGAGCTGGACAGGAAGTGGAGCAGCCGGGTCTTGAACCGGTGCCCATATGGGATGCCAGCGCTTCAGGCCAGGGCATTAACCTGCTGTGCCACAGCGCTGGCCCTCGAAGGCAAGGATATTCTATCTCATTCTTTATATTCCTATTGCCTGGTATGGTGTCTGGCATATGGCAGGCCCTCCATAAATACGAAGTGTCCCCTTCGGTCACCCTGGTCTTTTCCAACCTTTGTTTTTGCTGTCTAGTGTATCAGCGCATAGGGCATAATGGCAAAGTATTGGACTGCAGACTGGTGAGTGATGTGTGCCTTTTACTGTGAAGCTAGTGAAATGCACACACACTGGATGTCATCCTAAGCAACAGGATGCAGCGGGGGCCTGGAAATCTAATCAAGGCATGACGGAATGCGAGGGCAGGCTGGAGCCTAATCGATGGCCTTAACAGCTGAAGAAAGACTATGTGAGCCGAAGAGCGCGGTCTGTGGGGAGTGCTGAGAAGCGAAGCCAAGGAACAAACATTTGTCATTATGTCTCCAGCCCTGTCAAGGGAAAGAGTCGTTTTCTGACCGTTGGACACAAATATGCAGTCCATCCTATATCCCTGTGGATGCCACGGAGCTCATCCAATTCCCCCCCTTTCTTCTGATTTCATGCTCACAAACAACCTCCTGATTATAATTTGGCTTCCCATGTAGATTTTCCAACAGGAGAGAGTGCACTGACCAGTCCACAGGAACATCTGGCCCGCTTGGCAAGGAGCGTTCTCTTTGTATACGAACGCACTGGTGTTCTGGTTTCTACATCAGTCAGCTTATCCACCCCAGGGGCTGCAGAGGTACTCCCAGCTCTTGCTAAGGCTGCCAGTGAGGTCCGGCTCCTTTTCGTTTGCACCCTCACTCAGCCTGGGCTGAGGACAAAGTGTATCGAGGCAGCCGCAGCGCCTCCACGTTCAAGCCCGCCTTGCTTCAGGCTCACCTCTTCCCCAGAGAGGGAAGGGCTGGGGGCCCACAGTCAGGGCTGACGTGTAGGAGCCTTCCTCAGAGCTGTCCCTCCTCTCCAGACACCTGGGCTGTGCTCAGGATGCGGCTCTCATCTTCCCACACCGGGAGTCCTCGCCGATACATGCACGCAGGCTCGCTACCATTGTCAAGGGCCAAGGAGTAGCCAAAGCGCTCCCAGAGAACGCGGTTAGAGTTGAGATGAGCCCAGCTGCAGGTTCACCGAGTCAGGGGCTCTGGCGCAGCTGGTACGGAGGGAGGAAAAGGAGCAGGAGCCCACTCACTGTCTCTGGTCCAGTCCATCTCCTTGGGAAGGTTGCTCAGTTTCTGTGGACCCTAGGTTTTGGGAATCCTAAGGCTGTGCTGCCTTGAATTCTAAGAAACGTTCAGGAAGTAAGTCAGTGGGATTGTTGAAAAAAAAATGGCAGTTGCGTTGATGCTGGGCTGGAGAGAGGCCTTGTACACATTTTCAGGCGGAAAGGAAGACCTTCAGAAAGCAGAGGGAAGGAATATGGGGTTGATGAACTCCAGTCTAAGGAGGAAAAAAAATCCCGAGAGCTTATAATTAAATGGAAGGAATTAAGCATTTATCTTTTCTGTCTAGTAGGAACTAGTTTCAGGGTAAGCAGATAGCCCTACTTGATGAAGAAAAGCTCCACACAGCAGAATGCCAGCAAATAAATGCAGAAGAAATTACATTATAGGAGAAAACAGTATTTTGGAAGACTTGATAGAATTTTTGATTCAGGCATGGACCTTTAATTGGTGTTAAAAACAAACAAAAAAAATCTGGTGAATGGTAGTTTGGGAGCTAGGCAAAAGCAACACATCATAGATACTTTTCAGTACCAAAGTGAAAAACCTGTACGAGAAGGGATCGGGCTATCATCATCCCAACTCCCAGCGCGAATCTTATTGTCACGAACGGACAGTCATTTCAATACTGAGTGTTTTCTGATGTGACATTATGGAGCATATCATCTAACCTGTGGTATGCTCTAGCCAGCCATATTTAACTGGGAGATACAGTTTATATATAACTTTAATTTTATATATATATATATATATATATATATATATATAAAGGAGATGGTGGAACAAGCTGGATAATGCCACAGTCTGTAAGATAACTGACCCGGCCTCTCCCACAAGTCAAACCCATGGAAAACCAACTGAGTTATTTTCAAAGAGCTTCAAGAGCTATCAAAACAAGATGTGATGTATGGCCCTGCATTGGCTAAAAATTTGAGAAAATTAGCTCCAAAGAACATTTCTTAGATTAATGGAGAAATTTGAATGTGGATTGTGAAGTAGATGAAATGGAAACTTACAGAAAAGTGATGAGAAAGAAAGTTTCAAACGGTGTATTTAGTAATATGTCATTTGGTTAAAACATTACACATTACATACAAGCACAGAGAAAGATTTTAGAAGTTATTCATGTGGGCCTTAGTGACATTTTACATTGCGATCAGCCATGAATGAGGATATATTTTCTTTTTTATTGAGCTATAATTCACATTCCAGAAAATCCATCCCTTTAGAGTATACAATTCAGAAGACTTTATTATATTTAGAAAGTTGTGCCACCATTTCCACTGTATACTCATAATTCAAAATCATTTTCATTACCCAGAAAAAGAAGTCTCATATCCCTATCTGTCCTTTTCCCCTCCCTTGGCCAGCAATAATCTACTTTCTGTCTCCATGGATTTGCCTATTAGAGATGTTGCATATGCATGGAATCACACAATGTATGACTTTTCGTGTCTGGCTTCTTTCATTCAGCATAGTGCTGTCAGAGTCCACCCATGTAGCAGCCTGTCTCACTACTTCATTCCTTTTTATGACTGAATAATATCCTTTTGTGTGGATATATTATATTTTGATTTTTCATTCACCAGTTGATAAATAATTGTGTTTCTTTGACCTTTTGGCTGTTATGATTAATGCTGTTAGGAATATTGTTGTACAGGTTTTTGTGTGAACCCAGATGTTTTCAGCTCTCTTGGGTATATGCTTAGGGGTGGAATTGCTTGTCACATGGCAACTTTATGTCTAACTTTTTGAGGAAATGCTAAACTGTCTTCCAAAGAAGCTGTACATGTTATATGCCTACAGTGTATGAGGATTCCAGTTTCTCCACATTCTTGTCGGTACTTGTTACTGTCTGGTTTTTAAATAACCATCCTATAATACATGAGGTAGTATCTTGTGGTTTTGACTTTCATTTCATGGCTAATAATTTTCAGCATCTTCTCATGTGTTTATTGGTAATTTTAAAAAATATTTTATTAGTTTATTTGAGAGGTAGAGTCAGAGAGAGAGAGAGAGAGAGAGAGAAAGAAAGGTCTTCCATCCGATGGTTCACTCCCCAAATGGCTGCAATGGCAGGAGCTGCACCAATCGAGGCCAGGAGCAGGTGCAGGGACCAAGGACTTGGGCCATCTTCTGCTTTCCCAGGCCACAGCAGAGAGCTGATGGGAAGAGGAGGAGCCAGGACTAGAACCAGTGTCCATATGGGATGACGGCGCTACAGGCAGAGATTAACCTACTGCACCACAACGCCGAGCTGGGCCGATCTGAAGCCAGGAACCAGGAGCTTCTTCAGGCCTCCTATTGGTAATTTTAAATCTTTTTTGAGGAAATATTGATTTCATTGTCAATTTTCAATCAAGATCATTTCTTTTTTATTGTTGAGCTAAAACAAATCTATGTATTCTAGATATTCGGCCTTTATTAGACACATTGTTCGGAAACATTTTCTTCCATTCCCTGGGTTGTTGTTTTTTTTTTTTTTTTTCACTTTCTTGATGGGATCCTTTGAAACATAAAAGTTTTTAATTTTGATGAAGTCCAATTTATTTTTTCTTCTGTTGTTTGTGCATTTGGTGTCATATATAAGAAACTACACCTAACCCAATTTTATGAAGGTGTACTTTTATGTTTTCTCCTAAGAGTTGTGTAGTTAGGTCTTTGATCATGTTGAGCTAATGTTTGTATATGGTATGAAGTAGGAGCCAACTGCTTTCTCAGGTAGGTATCCAGTTGCCCCAGAAACTTTGTTGAAAGCACTGTTTTCCCCCGTTGAGTTATCCTGCCCCCTCATCAAAGATAATTGACCATAAAGTTTTAGGTTTCTTTATTTAGGTTTCTCTATCATATTCACCTGTATGTCTATCCCTCCAACAGAACCATGCAGTCTCAAACTGTGGCTTTAGTCAGTTCTGAAATTGGGCAGTAAAAGTGTGAATCCTCTAAATTTGTTCTTCATTTTCAAGACCGCTGTGGTCTTCTGTGTCTCTTGAATTTCCGTTTGAATGTTAGGATCAGCTTGTCAGATTATTTAAAAATAGCTTTTGGGATTTTGATCAGATTCCATTCAGTCCATAGATTAGTTTGGGGAGTTTTTGCCATCTTAAGACTAATAATGTTCCAACTCGTGAACATAGGTCTTGGCATTTGCTTGGGTATCCTTTCATTTATTTCAACAATGTTTTGCAGTGTTCACTGTATGAGTATTGCATTTCTTTGTGCCAATAGAAGTGAGCTCTAAGGTCTTTGGTGATCATGTGCAAATCACGTGGATTTCTCAGGTCCCAGGAACACGCAGATCTTTGTAAAGCCCCTATGAACATTTGATTCCCAGACTTTCCTTTTAAGTTGTTTGGTTAGTCTATTATTTGTACCAACTGCTATTCATTGCCTCCAGCAGTCGTGAAGTTAAACAATTACTTCTGATTGTTTTTGACAAACATCCTAGGGAGTCCCCCCCCCCCCCCGCACTGATGAACTCTAATACAAAAAAGTGAAATCTTCCAGGAAAACATAAGATAGGTGAAATAATGACAGGTTTTTTTTTTTTTTCATTTTCCCACCTACACAAACAGTATCTTGCTGCAATGACAGCCCTGCCTCTCCACCTTTTTTTTTTTTTTTAAGATTTATTTATTTATTTGAAGGGCAGTGTTGGATAGAGCAAGCGAGAGCGAGATCTTCCATCTGCTGGTTCACTCCCCAAATGGCCACAACAACTGGGTCTAGGCCTGGTTGAAGCCAGGAGCTTCTTCCAGTTCTCCCATATGGGTGGCAGGGGCCCAACCACTTGGACCATCCTCCACTGCTTTCCCCGGCCATTAGCAGGGAGCCGTATTGGAAATGGAGCAGCCAGGACTGGAACCAGAGCCCATATGGGATGCTGGCGCCACAGGTGCTGGCTTTACTCACTACACCCCGGTGTGGACCCCAACAATGACAGTTCTTTATGAATGAGGCTTTACAGGAGCTCTAACTCCTTCAAAGGAGGGGAAATGTGGGGAGAGTTTTGCCTCATCTGGTGGCTGCCATTCCGCTGGTTTTCACAGCAATTTTTTTTTTTTTTTTGGACAGGCAGAGTGGACAGTGAGAGAGAGAGAGAGAGAGAGAGAGAGACAAAGGTCTTCCTTTGCCGTTGGTTCACCCTCCAATGGCCGCTGTGGCCGGCGCGCTGCGGCAGGTGCATCGCGCTGATCCGAAGGCAGGAGCCAGGTGCTTCTCCTGGTCTCCCATGCAGGTGCAGGGCCCAAGCACCTGGGCCATCCTCCACTGCACTCCCTGGCCACAGCAGAGAGCTGGCCTGGAAGAGGGGCAACCGGGACAGAATCCGGCGCCCCGACTGGGACTAGAACCTGGTGTGCCGGCGCCTCAAGGCGGAGGATTAGCCTAGTGAGCCACAGCACCGGCCATGGATTGTTTTCAAGGTTTATGTGGAGCTGAAAAGAGGGGCACTGGCATAGGGTAAGTGAAATTATCATGAAACTCACTTTTTTTTTTTTTTACTGAATTTTAGCTGTTTTTCTTGAGTACATTCTCTCTGGATTGCTGTAAGCGTTTGTTTAATTTCTAGAGTTCTGAAACAGCTGATTCTGACCATTTTCGCTAGATGTTTTTATTGCTTCCATGAAGGTGATTGGGGATCTCTGCGCACTACTTCTGCTCACATCACTCAGCCGTAATCCCTCAGTAATGGTTATGTAGTATTTTATTTTGTAGTATTGGTTTGTATAACTTTTCTAATTCTCCACATTCTACCCATAATGTATCTACAATACTAAATGATATTTGCATCAAGACAAAGAAAATTTGTTAAGTCAACAACAGGAGTCACTGTGCACTTACTCCTCATGTAGGATCTTTGTCCTTAGTGTGCTGTACATTGATATTTAATGCTATAACTAGTACTCAAACAGTATTTTTCACTTTATGTTTCTGTGTGGGAGCAAACTGTTGAAGTCTTTACTTAATGTATGCTAAACTGATCTTCTGTATATAAAGAGAATTGAAAATGAATCTTGATGTGAATGGAAGGGGAGAGGGAGTGGGAAAGGGGAGGGTTGCGGGTGGGAGAGACGTTATGGGGGGGAAGCCATTGTAACCCATAAGCTGTACTTTGGAAATTTATATTCATTAAATAAAAGTTTAAAAAAAAGAAAAAAATAAATTGAAAAAAAGAAAAAAAAAGAAAATCTAAAACTCAAATTCATGAAATTTGAGTTGCCATCTTGGAGTGAATTTGGCCAATCAGACCAAGGACCACACACAGGAAACACTATTTAAACTTTCCCTTAGTATTTCATTTGTCAGTGTCATCTAGTGACTGGAAATAAAGACTTCACGATGAGGAATCTGGAGCAAGCATCTGGTGCCATGGGGAAGATGCTGCTTGGAGCACGTGCATTCCATACTGGGAGGCCAGGGTTCAAGTTCTGGCCCCACTTCCCCTCCGAGCCTCCTGCCAATGAGAAGCAGCAGACAATGGCTCAAGTACTTGGACCCCAAACACCCACCACAGGAGATCCAGGTTGAGTGCCAGGCATCTGGCTGCCGCCCAGCCCAGCCCCAGCTGCTGGTGGTATTTGGGGAATGAACCAATGGATGGAAGATCTCTTTCTCTCCCTCTCAAATAATTTTTTTAAATGAAAAATAAATACAATAAAATGAGAAGTCTGTCTGTTTGGGGTGGGGGGTTTGGGAGGATAGGAAAGATAACAGCGTAGCACTGTGCTTGTGATTCTCCAGTTAAAGAAAGAGCAATCCTTGGGATGATGGACAGGTGTTCCGATGACCACAGACATGCCTGGTGTGCCCGGAACAATCCCAGTTTAGACCTGTTATCACAGTGTAATAATTCATAGGATCCGTTTTTTTTTTTTTTTTCACTCTCAAAAGTGTGTCCTAGTGTGGGTGACGAGATTTATGGCGGCACTAATTGTTGACAATGGCAGGAGGTGGGAGAGCTATCAGATAACTCAGGGACTATTGCCAGAATGGAGAATGTGGGGAGTCGGGGTGGTAGCAAGAAGGAACCTGGGAGTGCACAGTTGAAATGTTTGAGCATGGCTCCCAGCTCTTTCTCAGACGTCTTAGACCCCTCTCTGGGGGAACTTCTTGACCCCAGCTCATTCCTCCCGGGCTGCTTCGAGGCAATCACTGGGTCTTCCTTCCACCTGCTGGGGCTGATGGACGCATTTAAGACCCACCTCCAGGCTCCCGCAGACATTCCCCCATTATCATCGGTAAGAGGGTTTACGTGCTGGCTCCTCTCTGGGCGCCTCGGGCCAGCCTGTTGGTTGGGGTTCGTCGTCCTGCATTCTCTGGTTGAAGAAGCTGCTGTGATGGTCTTCCTGGTGTCAGCTGCTTGCCTGAACCTTCCTCGGAGGCGCAGGGAAAGAAACTCACTTTGGCTTCAAGACTTAGGTAAGTGACCAGGGTTGCAAGTACAGGGGTTGAGTTCTGCTGTCTAGAAACGAGGGAGAGCAGGCTCCGAGGATTCAAGGTGACTGTCCCACGCGAAACCTGGCTGTGCTCCAAAGCCTCCTTCGGACTCCTCTGGGTAGACAGCAGGCAGCACTTTGATGAGCTTCCTGAGTTTTGGAGGAGAGAAGCACCAGACTGGAAGTCCCCTTGTTTGGGGCGAGTATCTGGATATTGCTCTTTGAGAAGACAGAGCAGTGCAAATCCCAAATCCAGCGGAATTGGCACACAAAGGAAACACTTTCTAGAAAAGCATTTCTAGAAAAGCTGATCAACAAATGATCAGCAGCAAGGGTGGTGTGTTGCCTTCCGAATGCCTCTTCTCAGCCTAAGATGCACTCACGCAGGCACAGGCCTGTGGTGTTACTAATGCAAAACTCTTTGCAGAAGGAGCTGTTGATTAGGCCTGAGAAAGATCAGCTGGTGAGGGCAAAACTACTCACACAACCTCGGCATGTAGTGAACTAGATTCAGCTGGAGGGAGATGTGTTTCCTATAAAGTTGCCTCTTCTATGATTTTTTTTTTCTCACACATTCCATGAATATTGACTTTAAAATATTAAGCCAATCTTCCATTGTTAAGCTACACCCCATCTGAATGTGATATATTGTGATTTTTGTCTATTACTACATTCACTTATTAATATTTTGTCTGGTTGTGTATGCATGTGTATGAGAGAGATTGGCCTGGAGTTTTCTTATGATGCGTTTGGTTTTAGTAACCAGGTATTGCTCATCTCATAAAAGGAATTGAAAAGTGTTCCCTCTTCTAGCTTCTGAAAGAGTTTGCATAAGATTAGTATTATTTCTTCCATAAGTGTTAATAGAAACCAGCGAAAACATCTGGACCTGGTGTTTTTCTTGCGGGGAGATTGTTTACACTCAAATTTATCGAGTTATAATTTACATGCAATAAAATGAACCAATTTTAAGCATATGAGTCAATGAATGTTGGCAAATGTATATACACACGTGACTACAACTGCAATCGATTCTATAGTCCTTGAAAGTTTCCATATACCCTAGTCCAGGCAACGTACCTAACTCTAGACCTGGGCCACCACAGACCTGCAGTTGTCACTATGGATGAGCTTGGCATTTCCTAGAATGTTATTGACATGGAATTTTATGGTGTGTCGATTGTTCCTCATCCTACTGTTTTTTAGGGCGTATCCATGGTGTAGGTATTAGTGGTTAGCTCCTTTTCACTGTTGAGTGTGGTTACATCACACTTTGTGTATCCATTCAGTAGTTAATTGGGTTGAGTTCAGGTTTTGGGTGTTTGAATAAAGTGGCTATGAACGTTGACAAGCCTTTGTTTGGACCTCTGATAAACTAAGTTAGGCAGGCAGAGACACGGAAACCGAATGCTTCGACCTGGTGGGTCACTCCTCAAATGCCTGTGCTGCCTGGGGCTTGGGAGCCAGGAACTCCATCCGGGTCTCCCTGGGTCGGGGGACCCAATTACCTGACCCATCACTGCTGCTTCTCACAGGTGTTGAAGGAGGCAGGTGTTGAACCCAAGCACTCCCATGTGGGGCATGCGTGTCTTAACGAGTATCTTTGCCACTAGGCAAAGTGCCTGTCCCTGGATGTGTTTTCTTTTGTATACATAGAAATAGAAGTGCTAAGCTATATGGTAAACATATGTTCAGCTCTGTACAGAATTGTCAAACTGTTGTCTAAAGTGGTTGTACCATTTTACATTCCCACTGACAATGGAAGACAGTTCTAATTTCTGTCTTCTCCAACAGTTGGTTTTTTCCCTCTTTATACTTGTAATCATTCTGGTAGGTGTGCAATGATAAATTATGGTTGTATTAGGCCATTCTTGGATAATTTATGATACTGTGTGTGTGTGTGTGTGTGTGTGTTAGTTGACTGTATCCTAATGTAAAGATCTCTTTAAAGTCTTTGCCCATTTTTAAATTGGATAGTTGGTTTTCCTTATTAGTTTTAGTAATTCTACATACGAGTGTACTTCAGAAAGTTTCTGGAAAACAAGAATTGAAAGTTTATTTTGGTGCAAAGGTTTTTGAGATCCATGCATAGTTTGTCTCATGCTTTTCTGTGAACTTCTTTGAAGACCTCTGTATAATCTGTTTGCAAGTCTTTTGTCTGATATGTGTGTTTTGAATACTTTTTTTGCAGCTGCTGTAAGTTGTATATATTTTTTTAAATTTACTTTACTTGAAAGTCAGAGTTACACAGAGAGGAGAGGCAGAGAGGTCTTCCATCCACTGGTTCACTCCCCAGTTGGCCGCAGTGGCTGGAACTGTGCCAATCAGAAGCCAGGAGCCAAGAGCTTCTTCCAGGTCTCCCACATGGGTGCAGGGGCCCAAGAACTTGGGCCATCTTCTACTGCTTTCCCAGGCCATAGCAGAGAGCTGGATGGGAAGTGGAGCAGCTGGGTCTCGAACTGGCGTCCATATGCGATGCTGGCACTTCAGGCTAGGGCATTAACCCGCTGCACCACAGCGCCGGCCCCAAGGTTTTTTTTTTTTTTTTTTTGTCTTTGTTTTTTTCCAAGTACTTGATTCTTTTCATCTAGATTGTCCAGTAGGCTTAAAATTATTTCTAATATTACCCTTTTAATGCCTGGAAAATTTGTCATAATTCCTTTTCACTCCTTAAATTAGTGATATGTGTTCTTTATTTTTGGGAACATCAGCGTTCTAATCCATTCTCTTTCCATGCTTTCAGGAACTCCTAAGACGTGTTTGTTGGGTCATTTGATGGTATCCCATAAATATCCAACCCTGTTTTTTATTTTTATTAAATGTGAATTTACAAAGTGCAACTTTTGTATTGTTGTGGCTCCCCCCCCCAACCTCCCTCCCTCCCGCGGCCCTCCCCTCTCCCACTCCCTCTCCCATCCCGCCCTTCATTGAGTTTCATTTTCAATCACCCTCATATACAGAAGATCAACTTAGTATATACTAAGCAAGGATTTCAGCAGGCTGCACTCACACAACCGCACAAGGTATAGGGTACTGTTCGACTAGTAGTGTTGTTTTTAAGTTTCATAGTAGAACACATTAAGGACAGAGATCCTACGTGGGGAGCATGTACCCAGTGACTCCCGTTGTAGATTTAACAATTGGCACTCTTATTTATGGCATCAGCAATCACCTGAGGCTCCTGCCATGAGCTGTCTAGGCTATGGAAGCCCCTGGAGTTCACCGACTCTGAACTTGTTTAGTCAAGGCCATACCACAGTGGAGGTTCCTTCCTCCCTTCAGAGAAAGGCGCCTCCCTCCTTGATGGCCTGTTCCTTCTGCTGGGGTCTTGTTCACCAGGATCTTTCATTTAGATTGTTTTTGCCACTGTGTCGTGGCTTTCCATGCCTGTGAGACTCTCATGGGCCTTTTAGCCAGATCCGAATGTCCCAAGGCCAACCCTGTGTTTTTGTTGTTGTGTTTTTTTTTGTTTTTGTTTTTGTTTTTTTTTTTAGTTTTACAGTCAGAACAAAAAATTAACATTTCCACAGATTTGTATTCTAACCCATAATCTTCCTTCTGCCTCACCAAGTCTGTTCTTAAGGCTTTCCACCACATTTTTTTAAATTTGATCTATTGAATTCTTCAATTCTAATATTTCATTTTGATTTCTCTTAAAATCTCAATTTCATGGGAAAAATTCGTTCATGACATTATGGATTTCTTTGATTTGTGGATTTGCTTCTGATACCTTCTTAGCAATCCTATGATCAATTCTTTGAATTCCGTTTCCAGTATTTCTTCGATCTCTTCACATTCCAGCATTGAAGTGTTGTGTTCCTGTGGGGGCATCATATTGTCTTACTCGCTTTTTGAATTGCTGTGTTCATTATTAGGCATTTGTGGAGATACTTCTTTCCCACCCCACCCTTGGTGCTGGATTTTATCTTTGACTATGCCTCTGTGGCTTAGTGGAGTGTCTGCTCTTTGAATACCCAGAGGCATGTGCTGGGTGTGGCCGGCGAACTCTGTTCAGTGCTGCAGGTTGAGGGGAATCTCCAGGGTGCCAACCAAGTTGGGTGTGGTGTATCTCCCTTTTTTTAATTGGAAGGGAGGTTTGATCAGCTTTGTTGGCATAGTCTCATGCTCGCCTCCTCTCCTCCAGGGTGACCAATGCCTGGGCGCCAGCCCCGGAAGTACAATATTTATCTGTGCTGCCATAAGAACCACACAAAGGATACATAAAGCCCTTGGTATGCACAGATCCCGCAGCAATGACCCTCATCAGTGAATCAGGGAGCCCTTAGTGTCTGGGGCCACCCACAGTGATTACCCAAAGACCCACACCCTGCGCTCTCCCATGAAGCCACGGTGTTTTCACAGTCCTAGCACACGAGGCTCCCACAGTTGCAAACACTCAGTTCTCCCAGCCAGACTTGGTCTCCTCTTAGCTGGTTGCTGGGTGAGTGGACACGAGCTGGTGTAGCTGTAATGTATGTCCAAATTTGTGCCTGCCCAGGCTCAACTAGTTACAGAAGGCTGGTACTGGGTGGTCAGGGAGAGAGAAACGTGCCTCTCCCCTTTTTTCTCCTATAGGTTGGCAGGTACACAGTCCCCCACAGGGCTCCACGCTGGACTCCAGCCAGGCTCTTCCCACAGCTTTACTGCCAGTGGCTTGGGCTGCTGTAGTCTGGTCTTGCCTCACTCTCCAAAGCTGGTGCTGAGGCTCTTGGCTGCTGGGGTCTTGTGTTGTGTGGGTCCTCATCTTCCGCATAGAACCATGGTATTCCTCTACTTTGTGTAGTGTTTCCTCTGCAATTTTCTCCCTAACTCTTCCATGAGATTGCACTTTCTCCACTTAGTTTTTTTAAAAAAAATCTCCCCCTAGAATAGAGCAGTAAGCTCCCTCCCTAGTCCACCATCTTGGAATCCTCTCATGTATGGGGACGTGGGCATCTTAACACAGGTCTTAAATGCTCCCTATATTTGGTTCTTATCTAATGAGGCTTTATCACTTCACTTTCATCTTGTTAATTTGCCTATCTACTTATTCATTCAGTCAGTCACTTATGAGGGTACTTCAAGAAATTCATGGAAAAATAGAATTACAAGATGTTTATTTTGGTGCAATGAAATTTTGAAATCTATGCATGATCTTTCTCATATTTTGGGGATGGCATTGTGGCACAACAGGTTAAAGCCTCAGCTTGCAGTGCCAGCATCCCGTATGGGTGCTGGTTCAAGTCCCTGCTGCTCCACTTCTGACCCAGCTCTCTGCTATGGCCTGGAGATCAGTAGAAGACAACCCAAGTGCTTGGGCCCCTGCGCCCATGTGGGAGACCTGGAAGAAGCTCCTGGCTCCGGATTGGCTCAGCTCTGACTATTGCAGTCGTTCGGTCTTCCATCTACTAGTTCATTGCCCAATCTCTCTGGCTCTACCTCTCTCTGTAACTCTCTTTCAAATAAATAAAATAAATCTTTTTTAAAAATACACATTTTTATTCACTTCTTTGAAGCACTCTTGTATTTATGTCAGTAGAGATTTGTGCATATTTATTTCGTATTTGGTGCTAAAATCCACTCCTATTACTTATCCTGTTGCTCAAATTGTCCCAGATTTTGGCAGTTGGGACCTGTTCTAGGTTTTTCATTGTCCCTGTGCCATGCCTTTTTTTTTTTTTTTTTTTTTTTCCCCATGATCTTACTTTCTGGCACTACATGATCCCCTAGGTTTACCTGGGATTTTCCCCCACTTAGCCCCCCCCCCTTTTTTTTCTTAAATGTGTCTTCTGGGGGCTGGTGCTGTGGCACAGCAGGTTAGTGCCCTGGCCTGAAGCACCAGCATCCCATATGGGCACCTGTTTGAGTCCTGGCTGCTCCATCGGGAGACCCAGAAGAAGCTCCTGACTCCTGGCTTGGGATTGGTGCAGCTCCAGCTGTTGCGGACAATTGGAGTGAGCCAGCCGATGGAAGACCTCTCTCTGTGTAACTGACTTTCAAACAACTCTTTTTTTTTTTTTTTAAAAAAAGTCTCTTCTGTTTTTAAGTTAAATATTGTATAGGAACCAGAATTTGGGCACTGAATTTGTTCATTGCTATTAGAAGGTCATGCTTTTAGGCCCTCTTAGCAGACGTAGCAGGTAATATATGTATACATAATAACTAGAAATGCAGGCACAAAACTATCTCCAAGTGTTTCTTCATCTGTATGTGTATTTGTAAATATGAGTGGACTTTTAGAAAGTTAGCAGAAAAATAGAATTAAAAACTTTACACTTTGGTGTAAAGTTTTTAAATTCATGAATAGTTTTTTATTAAAATTTAATATTTAATAATATTTATTATTTTATCTTGACAGGTAGAATTAGACAGAGAGAAAGGTCTTCCTTCTGTTGGTTCACTCCCCAAATGGCTGCCATGGCTGGCGCTGCGCCAATCCCAAGCCAGGAGCCAGGTGCTTCTTCCAGGTCTCCCATGTGGATGCAGGGCCCAAGCACTTGGGCCATCCTCCACTGCCTTCCCGGGCCACAGCAGACAGCTGGACTGGAAGAGGAGCAACTAGGACTAGACCTTGGTGCCCATATTGGATACCGGCGCCACAGGTGGAGGATTAACCAAGTGAGCCACAGTGCCAGCCCAAAGATTTATTTATTAATTTTGAAATCAGTTACACAGAAGGGGAGGCAGAGAGAAGGAGGGAGGGAGGTCTTCGATCCTCTGGTTTACTCCCCAAGTGGCTGCAATGGCCAGAGCTGTGCTGATCTGGAGCCAGGAGCTTCTTCCGGGTCTCCCATGCGGGTGCAGGGGCCCAAGGACCTGGGCCATCTTCTACTGCTTTCCCAGGCCATAGCAGAGAGATCGGAAGGAGAGAAGCCGAGACTCGAACCGGCACCTATGTGGGATGTCGGCACTTCAGATGGCGGCTTTACCCGCTATGCCACAGAACTGGCCCCAACACTTGTAGATTTTTGACTCTGAGTGAAAAGCTCAATTTCTCAGTATTGGGAAGACCAGCCCTGTTGATCTTGCTGGGGACTCATATCCAGATGGATAGTAAATTTATAGCTAAGCACAATTCCTTAACAATACTTTTTAAAAAAGTATTTATTATTTGAGAGGGAGGGGGAGAGGGAGGGAAGGAAAAAAGAGGAAGAGGACAGAAGAGAAGGAGAGAGCGGTTGATCTCCCATCTGATGGTTTACTCTCCAAATACCTGCAACAGTCAGGGTGGGGGTAGGCTGAAGCCAGGAGCTGGTAATTGAATCTGCGTCTGCCAGGTGAATGGCAGGGACGCAACTACCTGAGTGATCACCTGCTGCCTCCCGGGTGCACGTTAGCAGGAAGCTGGAATAGGAAGTGGAGCTGGGACTCACACCAAGGCTATGGAAAGTGGGCAGCCGAGCAAAAAACGGGACGATTGCACCGAATGTCCACGCCCTGAGTTACTTTAGTGGTATCAGTGCGGAGGTCCTTAGAGACATTGGACAGGAATGCTCTCATAATAAGGGATTAATTAAGTCTGGAAACTTGCCTCAGAGCTCATTCTTCTTGAGACAGTTAAAAGCTAATTCTTTGGAAACATCAATGAAGTTCTTAATCTGTAGCCATGGTGATCAGGAAGAGAAGACGAGTTACCCATATCAGGAATGACTGAGGGGATGCCACTGTAGCTCCTGCAGGTATTAAAATGATAATAGGGGCCTGCGCTGTGGCTCAGTGGGTTAAAGCCCCAGTCTGCAGCACCAGCATCCCATATGGGTGCCGGTTTCAGTCTTGGCTGCTCCACTTCTGATCCAGCTCCCTGTTAATGCACTCGAGAAAGCAGCAGCAGATGGCCCAAGAGCTTGGCCCCTGCACCCACATGGGAGATCTGAAAAAGGCTCCTGTCTTTAGATTGGCCCAGTTCCAGCTGTTGCCACCATTTGGGGATTGAATCAGCAGGTGGAAGATCTCTCTCTGTCTCTCTCTCTGTCTCTCTCTCTGTCTCTCTCTCTGTCTCTCTCTCTGTCTCTCTCTCTGTCTCTCTCTCTGTCTCTCTCTCTGTCTCTCTCTCTGTCTCTCTCTCTGTCTCTCTCTCTGTCTCTCTGTCTCTCTCTGTCTCTCTCTCTCTCTGTCTCTCTCTCTCTCTGTCTCTCTCTCTCTCTGTCTCTCTCTCTCTGTCTCTCTCTCTCTGTCTCTCTCTCTCTGTCTCTCTCTCTCTGTCTCTCTCTCTCTGTCTCTGTCTCTCTCTGTCTCTGTCTCTCTCTGTCTCTGTGTCTCTGTCTGTCTGTCTCTGTCTGTCTGTCTCTGTCTGTCTGTCTCCGTCTCCCTGTCTGTCTCTGTCTCTGTGTCTCTGTCTCTAACTCTGCCTTTCAAATAGATGTCTTTAAAAAATGATAAAACTTAGAAAAATATATGCCAATAATTTATAATGATATAAACTACCAAAGTTTGCTCAAGAACAAATAAGTTAGCTTTAACATCCTGTATCTATTGGAATAATGGAATTTGGAGACTAAAACCCTCCTTTCTCCACAAAACTAACCAATCAATCACAAAAATTGTTCAGGTAAGGTAACATCACTGTTGATTTCCAGAAAAAGTTTAAGGAAAGGATAATACACTTCTACAAAATTCTTTTTTTTCCAGAAAATAGAGGACAAAACATTCCCCAGTTTATCTTGTTAGGTCAGTATCTTAATACCAGAACTGGCCAATGGCAGTATAAACAAAGGAAAGTATCTGCCAATGTCTTACATGAATGTAGACACAAACATTCTTGAGGAAACTTGAGCAAATCCAATACAAATCAAGTAACATCTTCAGTATTGATCTACTAGAAATAAGTCTACATAAAGCTTGTATGTGAATGTTCAGAACAGTTTGAATATACTAGCCCAAAATGGAAACATAACAAATATATAGTAGATGCTATACAGTTAATGCCACACAATGAAAGGAGTAAAGTCTACACACACAGTAATATGGATGGTCTCAAAATCATTGAGTGAGAGAAACTGTGCATCCTGCATTGGCTCCATTTGTACAAAGTTCTAGGAAAGCAGAAACTAATGCAAAACCAACAAATTGGATCAGTGCTTGCTAGGGATGGGAGCAGGAGGTGGGGGAAAGGAAGAGAAATGACGACAAAGGAACATTAGGAAATTCGGCAAGTGATGGTGTAATTATGGTGAATTCAGGGGTTATATGTATGTCAATTTGAAGTTATGTACTTTACATGTATGTGGTTTATTATACATAAGTTACAAGGGTCTTCAAAAGGTTTGTGGAAAACACATATTAGCAAGGATTTCAAACATTTTGTACCAAAATAAATTGATCTGCTAATTCAATTTTCTGCAGACATTTTGAAGTACCTTCCTGTATCTCAAGCAAGCTGTTAAAAACCCTACCACCTGAAAGGGTGGAGCGAGCGCCGAGACAGGCTCTAACTGCCCTTTGGGGCAGTCGCCTGTCACTGGCTCCCCCATCTGCCACTTCCTGTTCTTGGATTGCCTAGTGCCTCATTGCTGTGCTGCATCTCGGCGTTCATACCCCATTGCTGTGTTGGCAGGTTATGGGGTTAGAACTTGAGGGATGGGGTTGGCATTGGGGTGTGCCTGGTTAAGCGGCCGCCCACAATGCTAGTATCCCATATGAGTGCTGGATCCATCAGCTCCCTGCTGACGCCCTGGGGAAAGCAGTGGGAGATGGCCTGAGTGCTTGTGCCTCTGCTACCCGTGTGGGGAGACCTGGATGAAGCTCCTGGCTCTAGCGTGGCCCAGTGCTGGCCGTTGGGGCCATCTATGGAGTGAACCATTGGACAGAAAGCCTCTTCCCCTTCTCCCCACCAATAACTGACTTCAAATAATTTTTTGTTTTTGACAGAGTGGACAGTGAGAGACAGAGAGAAAGGTCTTCCTTTGCCGTTGGTTCACCCTCCAATGGCCGCCACGGCCGGCGTGCTGCGGCCGGGGCACCGCGCTGATCCGAAGGCAGGAGCCAGGTGCTTCTCCTGGTCTCCCATGGGGTGCAGGGCCCAAGCACTTGGGCCATCCTCCACTGCACTCCCAGGCCAGCTCTCTGCTGTGGCCCAGAAGAGGGGCAACCGGGGCAGAATCTGGTGCCCCAACAGGGACTAGAACCCAGTGTGCCGGCGCCGCAAGGCAGAGGATTAGCCTAGTGAGCCGCAGCACCGGCCTCAAATAAATAAATCTTTAGAACATCCTGGAAGGTCCTGGATCTTCGAGCTTTCCCCAAGCACCTGTTACTCTTATGCTCCTAGTTAGTCTTTTGTCGTTTCCAAAGTTAAGATTATTTCCACAACAACAGTTTCTGTTCCTCTGTACATGCTGGGCACAGTCCTTGCTCTTACAGAATGAGGCCCTTCCACTACCTCTATATAAAACCAAAAGTTTAACAGAGGAAAAAATTATGTTTTTCATGCCCTTGAACTTTTTTTTATGAATGATTCATTTGAAAGCCAGAGCTACAGAGATAGAAGGAGAGGCAGATCTTTCATCCCCTGGTTCACTCCCCAAATGGCTGCACTGGCCAGAGTTGGGCTGATTCAAAGCCAGGAGCTTCCTTGAGGTCCCCCAATGTACATGCAGGGGTCCACACACTTGGGCCATCCTCCAATGCTTTCTGAGGCACATTAGCAGGGAGCTGGAATGGAAGTGGAGCAGCCGGGCCTGGAACCAGCGCCCACACAGGATGCTGACGCTGCAGGCGGTGGCTTTACCCTCCACAACACAGCGCCAGCCTCATGCCTTTCAATTTTTGGTTGCAAAACTCTGCCCTTGGATTATGGAATCACAAAGACCATCTCGTCTCTGAAGATGGTCCAGGCCCCTGTATCCAGGGCTTCAGGCACCACCTCTTATTCTTCATACACCATTTTCTTTCTTTTTCCAGGAATCATTTTAACCAATTCCACAGCCTCCAGCTGCTTCATCCTGAGCAGAGAGGCTACACTAATAGCAGGCAGTTCTCCCAGTGCAATTTATGGCTTCACAGCTCTGCAAATTACAGTCATTTTCAGTCTCCATTAGTGCCCTGACCCTGTCGCATTATGTCTGCGTGCTTTTTTTTTTTTTTTTTTGGGTTCCTAATGTCTGAAGCTTCTGGTTGCTTTACTACCTGATATCTCCGAGCTGAAAACGTTCCTTTTTCATTTCTTGCGGGCCTTCTGATCGGTAGATGTGCTCAACAATGAGATGAGAGGGTCATCCTTGTTTGTTTTCTGTTACTAATTCTTCCATTTCAAGCCTGGGGTTTTCCAGTGCGAGTTCTGCTATGGGGCGCGATGATCAGTGAACTCCAATTCCTTCCAGAGTTTGGTTACTTAAGCCAGTCCTGTCTGCTTTCTCTCCTGTGAGATGAGGAATCTGGCTTAAGTCTCTCTGACCATCAGGCCAGCACCTGTGTCCAACTCAAACCTGCTTTCTGGTCACTCTCCTGGAGTGAGCTTTGCTGTGTGTCCACCTGTCTAGGCTGAGCCAGAGATTTTTAAGGGAGATGGAATTGATTCCAAATTAGTACTCAGCCACTATGCCTCCTCTTGGGGGTGTCTGGACCAACTCTTAGCCAGTCCTGACCCAGAAACCTGCTGGCCATCCTTGCTCAAGTCATTTCACCATTTCACTCAATCATTGCCTTGCCTTAAAATTGACCAACTGATGTCCGTGCATTTTGCTCTCAGAGCCCAGGACTTGTTCCTCTTGGCTTTGGTCGTTATCATGGGTACCAGGGAGGAGGCCCTGTGAATTCTATTACTTCTCTACCAATGGCTCTCTGAGAGCAAGGTTCCATGGTACCCTCTGGGGCAGAAGCAGAGGGACACACAAGTGTATCCCCACTTCTGCTCCTGGCCCATTTCCCTCTTCCGTCAAATCGCTCCACAGTCCAATCACTCCTACTAATCACTACACAGAAGCCATGAAAACGGCCTCCTTTCCATCTTCATTTTTTCAAAGCAGTTAAATCTGTATTTGTCCTTTTAAGTACATTTCTTTCATCATGTAGTCTGGTCTGGTTTCTAAGATTTCAACCATCCTAAGTAGCGCCTTTCCCCCCCCCTTCTTTCTCCCTTAAGCCCTTGTTATTTTCCTATTTGCCATCTCCAAGCTAAGGCTGTCTCCAGGGCAACGGTCCTGCGCCTGCTGCGAGCCCTCAGCCCCTGCCCCCCCTCGGCTCTTCCACTCTCAATGTGCAAATTGGATTTTCAGAACCCAGTGCTCTGGGTGCAGGCTGATTGTCTTTTCTGTCTCTCTTGGACTCGGGGCTTGTAATTATTTAATTTTTGCAACCCAGCTCCGTTGAAAAAGCCCTATTGCCAATTGAATTCTCCCATTCCACTCTACCCCCTCCCTGTCCTCTGTCCTTTAAAATCCACCGTGATAATCAAGACGTATTGATTAAAGTTTTCGGAGGACCTCCAACCAAGAGAGATGGAAACAGCAGTGTCCTTGGACATCTTGTGGCCAGGCTGCAGATTTCGGGCTGGTGACCACGAGCTCATTTCATACTGGATGCATGAAGGGAGGACCCAGCCTGTCGGTTACTGGTTCCTGGTCTCCTAAAGTTTTTTTTTTTTTTTTTTTTTCCTGTCCTGTGCTGAAATTAATAAAGGGCAGGCATTTGGCACAGCAGTTAGGATGCGCTTGGGAAACCTACATCTCACATCAGAGTACCTGGGTTTAAGTCCTGGCTTCCTTCCCAATTCTAGCTCCCTGCTAACGCACACCCTGGGAGGCAGCAGGTGAGGGCTGAGGTATTTGGATCCCTGCATCCCATCTGGGAGACCCAGATGGAGTTCTGGGCTCCTGGCTTCGCCCTGTCCTATCCCTGGCTCTTGGGTGCATTTGGGCAGTGAATGGATGGGCTCCTCTCTCTCTCTGCCTTTGAAATAGAAATAAACAATAACAACAATAACAAAATAAGGCCGGATGGCAGTTAATGGGATTGCTTTCTGGGGAGAGGCTTTGATTTTTTTTTTTTTTTTTTTTTTACTTTTAAAATGTCTTTTCCTGGCCCTTTGTAGAGCTCCCACATTTTCTGAAGCCCATGAACTCAGAAACCTTGGACTTCATTTTTCTCCCCTGATCCATTCTGAAGCTAAAAGTCCACTCACCAGAGCTCAGTTTTGAAGTGAACTTCCCCAGACCTCAGAAGTGAGCCTGTCTCTCCAAGAACACTGGATCCCTACTCCTACCAAGAGACGCTAATCCAGACCCCAAGCCAGGGCGCGTCCCACACTTTGCACGTGAGATGTTACCCGGGAATGCAGCTGTTCTTAGGGGTTGTGTGAGCAGCTCCTGAACCTCGGTCCCTCACATGCATGCTTGCGTTGGTTCTGCCAACCCCGGCAGATGCAGCCCTGCTCTCCTAATCCCAGGCCTTCCTTTTCTGAATCCTTGCCTGGTTTCCTCTTCTGGCAAAGCATCTGGACGTTGTAAAAAACCCAAGAACGTCTCTTATCCCCAGGTCTGTTCCTTAAAGAGGAACTTCTCAATTTTCTCCAACAAAAGCATTCTTAATGGCAGAAGAGTTCTGAATTGACAGAAAGGGGACAGTGAAAGGCAGCGTAATGCGTCGTTTCAAGCCAGATGTTTGTGCTTGATCTTAAAAAGCTGTGCAATGTTTGCATTCTACTCCATACTCTATGCACATTTGTTTTGATATAAAAATTTTCAAAATGACTTACCCTCGAGCAAAAATCAGACCTTCAGAAGTGCAAGACCTGTACCCTGGAGCCGGGTGCAAGTGGTATATAGGAAGTGGCCCCACAGGGTTTCAGCCTTTGCCAGACCCAGAAAGGTCCCCAGACAAGTTGCGCCCTTCAGCTGGAAAACCTTCATTTGCAGTTGGCCAACTTTCTGTGCCATTTCCCTTAGGGCACAACACCATCCTCTCCAAATCCCTCAACCTTCCTCTACCCTTGCCTACAAGCTACTTTCTGTTTGGGCAAGAAAAAGAATTCCTCTTGGGTGGCCTCTTCCTTAGGTCTCCTCCAGGCCATCTCAGAATTCAGATTCCTGGGCCAGAGAACGCCTCTCTCCTCCTCAATGTCATGCTCTATTACCAGACTGCCAAGAGGCATTGCTTCTGCCTCATGTGACTTTTTTTTAAAGATTTATTTATTGGAAGGGCAAAGTTATAAAGAAGCAGGGGGAGAGAGGGAGGGAGGGAGCTTCCATCCTCTGGTTCACTCCCCAAATGGCCACAACGTCTGGAGCTGGGCTGATCCGAAGCCAGGAGTCTGGAGCATCTTCTGGGTCTCCCACGTGGGTGCAAGGACCCAAGCACTTGGGCCATCTCCCCTGCTTTCCCAGGCACATTAGCAGGGAGTTGGAAGTAGAGCAGCCGGGACTTGAACCAGCACCCATATGGGATGCCAACACTGCAGGCCGCGGCTTTTACCTGCTACACCACAGCGCCTGCCCCCATTGCCATTATTCTTGAGATAAAAAACAAAACGGGGCTTTTTTCCTCCTACACTGTAATATTCAAAGTGCCTTTATTCTGATACTCTGCTTCTCTATCGCTCACTTCTCCTTTTGGGAAGCACTCCTCTGTGGGAGGCTGATTGCACCCTGTCCCTGCTCAGTTCCACGGTCACCCCAGGCCTGGTCATCAGAGCCCTCATATCCAGGATCCGTGTCCACCCTGGGCTGTCGGGACCATTAGCATGTGTGCTCTCCTCTGGGGTTGCCAAGCTACCAGGCTGCACTGTCAGCATCCCCAGGAGGTAGGCGGCCTGAGAGCAAAGCTAACACCGGGAAAGCCGAGCCAACAGAGGGGAAAGCCGCTTCCCAGGAAGCTCATCAGCACACGCAGGTGCAGCTGTGCGTGAACGCACCCGGCACATGACGCAGTAAAATCCTCCCCAAGTGTGTTCAAGGTGGGCAGCTGTCATTAGCGGCCAAAGAATCCTGACGAAGGTAAAAGTCCTTCCTAGAAAGATAAAACCTCGTAGATAATATGTAACAGAGTGAAACAGCAAGAGTTGCTTTTCATCTTTCTATGTCCTTGTTAAGAGACCTTCACGTAACCAAGATCCACCAAGAGTTTTGTTTTCTTCCAGAATGATCATGGTTAGAGTTCTCCCAGTACCTGGGCATGTGCTCCCTCTGGAAGAAAATGTTAATGTGGTGTGCAATTCATCTTGAATTAAATTTTGTGAAAGATGGCAGAGTCTAAGGTTTTTCTGGGTTGCGTGTGTGTTACCTATGAATATCCAATTGTTCTGTTATACTTTGCCTACTGGATTGTCCCAGAAACTTTGTTGCAAATCAAATATTCTCTGTTGCATTGCTCTCTGGGTCAGTGTTGACATCCACATCCCTTTTTCATCACTACCGTACGTTTATATTATGTTTGAGATGAAAGAGTGTAAATATGGTAATTGTTTAATTTTTTAACTTTTAAAAAATTTATTTACTTGAGAGGGAGAGAGGGAGGATATCTTCCAACAGCTGACCGAATGGCCAGGCCGAAGCCAGGAGAGCCTGGAACTCCATTCAGGTCTCCTATGTGGAACAGCCAGTGGGCCAGTGTTGTGGCACAGCCATCTGCAATACTGGTATCCTATATATGTGCCTGTTCATGTCTCGTCTGCACCACTTCCAGTCCAGCTCCCAACTAATATACTTGGGAAAGCAGTGGGTGAGGGCCCGAGTGCTTGGGCCACTGCACCCACATCGGAGACCCGGATGAAGCTTTTGGCTCCTGGTTTCAGCCTGGCCGAGCCCTGGCTGTTGTAGCCATCTGGGGAGTGAACGAGCAGGTGGAAGGTCTGTCTGTAACTTTGCTCAAATAACTAACTAAATCTCTCTTTAAGTGGAGCAGCCAGGACTGGAACTGGCACCCATGTGGGATTAGGCATCTCGGGCAGCTGCTTAACCCACTGCACCACAATGCTTCCCCCCATTGTTTGTGTTAAAAATTGAGTTGACTATTTTAGGTTCTTTGCAGTTCCCTATAAAGTTTCTTTTTATTATTTTTAAAAAATTATGCCTATTTCTGGGGTACTATGTTATGTGTATACATTATATAACACCAATAAACATTCTTTGAATTACTTAGCATCTCTTTATGGTGACAACATTTAAAATCCTGTCTTCTAGATTTTTTTTAAATACAGAAATACACAGTATATTATCTGTAGTCACCCTTACTCCTAGCTAGCTACAACCTAATGCCTGTCAACCAAACTTGCCTCACCTGCCCCCTCTCCACTTGCTCCCCCAGCCTGTCAGCTGCCATTATATTTGTAACTACTGTGAGATCACCTAATTTTTAGATCCACACATGAGTGAGATCAGGCGGTATTTCTCTTCCTCTGTAGAGCTTACTACGCTTCACAGGGTAACCTCCACTTCCATCTGGTGCTGCAGATGACAAGACTACATCCTCTTACGACTGCATAATGTTCTGCTGTGTATATGTTCCACCTTTTCTGCATCCATTCATTGGTGGATGTACACCCAGGCTTCTTCCTTTCCTTGACTGTGGTGAATAGCGCTTCAGTAAACTTGGCCATGCAGATGCCCATTTGACAAATGCCTTTCACTTCCTTTGGATAAGCACCCAGGAATGGGATAGCTGGAACATAGGGTAGTCCTGTTTTCAGTCTGAGGAGCTTCCATACTCCATACAGTACTCACAATGGCTGTACTAATTTACATTCCTACCAATAGTCCCTTTTTTCTACATCCTCACCAACGCTTGTCATCTTGTGTCATGTTGATAACAGCCAACCTTATTGGAGAAGGGCAATATCTCATTGTGTTCTGATTTTTATTTTCCTGATGTTAGTGATGTTGAGCATCTTTTTCATTTACCTGCTGGTCATTTATATGCCTTTTATTGAGAAATGTCTGTTTCAACCTACCACCCATTTAAAAATTGGATTAGCATCCAAATAGTTTCAAAGTTTCTCGTTTCTGGTCAGTGGGAAGGCCGCCACCTGCAGTGTTGGCATCCCATATAGGCACTGGTTCAAGTCCTGGCTGCTCCACTTCCTATTCAGCTCTCTGTTATGGCCTGGGAAAGCTGTAGAAGATGGCCCTAGAGAGTGGGCCCCTGCACCCACGTGGGAGACCCGGAAGAGGCTTGTGGCTTCGGGTCAGCGCAGCTCCAGCCATTGCGGCCAATTGGGAAGTGAACCAGTGGATGGAAGACCCCCCCCCCCCCCGCCTTTCCTCTCTATATAATCAACCTTCAAGTAAAATAAATAAATCCTTACAAAAGTTTCTGGTCTCCCACTTAGGACTGTAATGCATTTTGAATTGATTTTTGTACATGACGGCTGGAGCTAGGCTGGTCCAAAACCAGGAGCCAGGAACTTCTTCCAGGTCTCCCATGTGGATGCAGGGGCCCAAGCACTTGAACCATATTCTGCTATTTTCCCAGGTATGTTAGCAGGGAGCTGGATCAGAAGTGGAGCAGCCGGGACTTGAACCGGCGCCTGTATAGGATGCTGGTGCCACAGGTGGTGGCTTTACCCACTATGCCACAGCGCCTGCCCTATGATTCAATATTGGTAAAGAGTTTGTATCCAAGAATTTGTTCATTTCTTCTAGACTATTGAATTTGTTACCATATAATTGTTTACAGTAATCTCAATAATCCATTGTTTTTCTGTGGTGTGAGTCATAACTTCTCCATTTTCATCTCTGATTCTATGTATTTGATTCTTGGTTAGTCTAAGAGCTGATCACTGTTTAGGCTTTCAAAGAACAAGTGCTTGGTTTGTGTGTGTGTGTGTGTGTGTGTATTCTTAGTTTGTAAGTCATTCATTTGTGCTCTGAGTTTCCCTATTTCTTATATTGGTTTTGGATTTGATTTGTTCTTGTTTATCTTGTTCTTTGAGGTGCAATGATAAGTTGTTTATATAATACCTTGCTGTTTTTTTGATGCAGATATTGATTTCTATAAACTTAGTACTTCTGCTCTCTCCTGTAGGTTTTCATGTGTTATGTTTCATTTCAAGAACTTTAAAAAATTTTCTCCTTGATTTCTTTCTTGATCAGTTGACTGTTCAAGACTCAGTGGTTTAATTTCTTTGTATTTTTGTAATTTCCAAAGTTTTTCTCACCGTTGATGGCTAGCTTTGTTGTGCTGTGGCCGCAGAAGACACTCCATGTGATTTCTCTTCTGAATCTGCTGAGCTTTGTTTTGTGACCCGCGAGCTGATCTGTCCTGGAAAGTGCTCCATGCACTGATAAGAATGTGTAATTGGCAGCTGTCGGATGGAAAGTGCTTGTCTGTCAGGTCCAGCTGAGTGAGGGTGCACTTTAACCGTGTCATTTCCTTGATTTTCTGCTTATCTAGATGATCTGTCCATTTCTGAAAGTGGTATGTTAAAGTACCCTACTATCCATATTGGTGTCTATATCTACCCTTAGGTCTACTAATATTTGCTTTGTACATTTGGAGGTTAAAAATTGGTGTGTGTGTACACATACATCCTTATCTTTCTATCTGTTTTTTCTTCTTGCTACATGACTTTCTTCTTTTTTTTTTTTTAATTTAAAATTTACCTGATAGAAGTATGGCTACTCTTATTTTCTTTGGGTTCCTTTTACATGGAATATTTCATTCCATCTTTTCTGTCTATTTGTGTCTTAAGGTAAAGTGAATTTCCTATAAGCAGCTTAGAGTTGGGTCTTGATTTTAATCCATTCAATCACTCTATGTCTTTTAATTGGAGAATTTAGTCCATTGACATTTAAGGTAATTATTGATAGGTAAGAGCTTTTTTTTTTTTTTTTTTTGATAGGTAAGATCTTACTATTGCCATCTTCATACTTGCTTTGTATCTTTATTTTAGTTCCTCTCTCTTACAATCTAAATTTGTGGATAACTGATTTTCTCTAGTGGTATACTTTGATTCTTTGCTTACATACTTTTTTTCCAATAATAGGATCTTGCTTTGTGCTTACGATGAGGCTCACAAAAATCTTTTGGCTATAACGGGCTACCTTGAAGTTGATAACAACATTGATCATAAAGATAGCAGAAGAGACAAAAACCGAAGACAAGAAATCCTCATTATGAGCTTTGAATTTTTGTGCCATGCCTCCCCACAGTTTGGATTTTTGATGTTACATTTGACCTATGTTAATGCCCATCTCTTAACATTTTAATATAGTGATTATAACTTTTTGCCTATAAAGGTACAAATGGCCTACACACCATATTTACATTATTAGAGCATTTGTTTGCAGATTTTCTTGATATCATCTCCTTGCTAGTGTCTCTTTCAGCTTGTAGAACTCCCGTTAGCATATCTTGTACGTAACACAGGTGTGATGCTGACACATCTGCTCAGGTTTGTTGGGGAATGTCTTTATTTCTCTCATATCTGAAGGATGACTTTGCTGGGAACAGTATTCTTGGCTGGCAATTTTTTTTCCCAGTAGTGTAAGTCTCATCCCACTCCCTCCTGCCTGTAAGGTTTCTGATGAGCAGTCTGCAGTTGGGCCGACTGGGACCCCTTCATTTGGTAATGGCTTTTCTCTTGCCGCTTTGAGAACCCCCACCTTATCTTTAACCTTAGAGTTTGACTATAGTATGTCTTGGGGTAGACTTGGTTGGGGTGACTCTGGTGACCTTTGACCTTCTGTACCTGGATAGTTGTCTTTCTCTAAGCTTGAAGTTTTCTGCCAATATCTCTTTGCAAGTGCTTTCTACCTCGTTGGCAAGGCCCTCTTGTATCCCAATAACTCAGATACTTGCTCTTTTTATGATTCCTGTTTCTCATCAGCTTTCTTCATACCTCTTGATCCTTGTTTCTTTTTTCTCATTCAACTGCATATTTTCAAATGACCAATCTTTGAGTTCACTGGTTCTTTCTTTTGATCTATTCTACTGATGTCTTCTATCACATTTTTAATTTCATTTAGTGTACCTTTTTGTTGAAGGATTCCTGCTTGCATTTTAATTACTTCCATCTGTCTCAAATTTCTGTTAGAAATGGAGTAATTTCTCTGGACTTTCTTGACTTTTGCTGAGTTTTTTAAAAACTGCTATTTTAAAATCCTCATCCAAGCACTGGGAAATTTCAATTCCTGGATGGTTGTTTCTGGCATCTAATTCTGCTCTGTAGGGGAGGTTAGGGTTCCAGGGAAGTTCCTGATGCTTCTTGGTGTACCACATCATCTGTGCATTAAAGGATTAATTGTAATAATCTGGTTTCACTTGTGGCTGACCTTCTAGAAATTCTAAGAACCTGTTTATTTTCTCTGAGCTTATGGATACATCTGCTACTTCTGCACTAGATAGTACCCTAAGTTGCAGCTTGCTGTTCATGGTTTTAACTGATTAAGACTTACAATACTCCCCAAAGTCAAATTTGCCCCAATCTATGTGTTCAGTGTTGTTGGAGATGTGCCTAAAAAGGAGTAGTCCATTCCTATAAGCTCTTCCTGGGCCTGTGGTAGGCTCAGGTTTCTTGTCCTGTGTCCATGAGTGCCACAAAGTTAAACAGATCATAACTGGAGCCCTCAGCCCACCAAGACCAGTGCAGCCTGCGTGCAGGACCAAGCTCACCCTGCTATGCTTTTTCTGCCACCAAGCTGGGCTCATTGCCTGATACACTTATCAGCCACTAGTGATGTAGGCTGGGGTGTAGGGCTACTTAACCAGGACCATGGGCCTCGGATGGGCACTGAAGCAGGCCCAGAGGCTCTGTTTGCAGGCTTTAGCCTAGGAGCAGGGACCACAGGATCTGCTCAATGCTGTTTTTTCTCAGCCCAGCACTGAGTCCCCAAATTGTCCTGCGATTCCCTACTGTCTGCCCAAGGTTGTAGGATGGGCTAATACAGGCAGCCTCCCAGCTACTCAGGCAGGTCCTAGGTGGATCACCAGACCCTGTGAAATCATGGGGATACACACTAGGACTGCAAAAGACTTCAAATGTGTCTGTCTCACCAGGGCACAAGTCTCCTCCTGATGCTGGAGCAAGTCCAGAGACCCTGTCCATAGGTGCTTGCCTCGGCACAGAAACTGGCAGGATCTGCCAGGCATTGGGCTTTATTGGCCCAGCATCAAGTCCTAAGACATTGTCCTGTGGCCCTTTGCTCTGCCCGAGATAGGAGGATAGTGGAAAAAGATAGCCCTCTGATCAGCCAGACTGGCCTCAGGCTGGCCCCCCCTGGGTGCCATAGTCATATAAGTCCCTACACAGTGTCCAGGGAGTATGCTAAGCCCACCAGAGACACATGCCAAAATGAGTCTGCCCCTTGGAGGACAGGTCTCTGCTTATGCCAGACAAATGTAGGGAGTTGGTCTTTGAGCACTGGCTAGGGACTGTGGCCTCTGGACATCGTCAGGTGCTGGGGTTCGAGTTTTGTTTTCTGCTGCCGATTGGCGGAGGAGTGGCTGAAGTTAGCTGGCTGTGGGAGCTCCAAATATTTATTCCACAGGTATGGTCCTGGGGGCTAGGGCCAGGGGGACCCAGCCCGTCTGATTTTTTTTTTTTTTTCTCGGTGGTCCTGACACTAGGATTCTGTTAGCTCTCCCTCTCCCCAGCAGGAAACATCTCTCCATGCTACGCTCCTTGGAACTGGGAGAGGGGTGATGCAGGCAACTCTGCTTCTTGCTTTCTTCAGTGTGACTTTTCTTAGGATTATAACAAAAGGTGGCACCATGGTCTCTTCCCTGGCTTTGGTAACTCTCGTGACGGATCTTGATGTGTGCACAGCTCTGCACAGCGGTGCCTCTGGGGAGTGATTGCCCGAGCCTCTGACTCAGCGGCCATCTTGGTTCTGATCCACATCAACTTTAAAATCAATTTATTTTCTGCAAAAATATCTGCTTATATTTTATTGTGACTATGTTAAATCTATAAATCAATGTGGGGAAAACTGATAGTTTAATAATACTGAGTGTTCCAATTCCTAAATACGTATAACTCTTATTTAGATCTTGATTTTTTTTCAATGTGTTAGGTGTACAAATCCTATAACATTTAGCCATAAGTATTTCATATTTTCAGATATTCTTGTAATGGCATTGTTTACTATTCAATTTCTAATTGCTAATTGTTAGTAAATAGACAGTTAATTTTGTATGTTAACTTTGTAGCCTACAAACCTTGTAGTCTACAAACCTTAGCAAACTTGCTAGGTCTGGTAGTTTCAGGTTCTTTAGGATTTTCAATATATACAATCAGGCCTCTAGGTAAATACAGAGGTGGTTTTACTTCTTCCTTTCTAATATGTATGATTGTTGTTTTCTTTTTCTTGCATTACTCATTGGCTAGGAGGTCCAGTACAATGTTGAACGGAAGTGTGAGAGCAGACACTCTGGCTGTGTTCTCTGTACTAGGAGAGAGGACATCATGAATGATGCTAGCAGTAGGTTTTTTGCATAAATGTTTTCCATTGAGTAGGAAAATCCCTTCAACGCTCAGTTTGCTGAGAGTTCTTATCAAAAATGGACTCTGAATTTTTCAAATTGCTTTTTTTTTCTAAAAGATTGATTTGAAAGGCAGAGTGACAGAGAAGGAGAGACCGAGTGAGATTTTCCAACTGCTGGCTCACTTCCAAATGCCCACAACTGCTGGGACTGGGCCAGGCTGAAGCCAGGAACTCCACCCCAGTCTCCCACATGGGCAGCAGGGACCCAAGCACTTTCCTCAGATCCCGTACCCTTCCCAGGTGCACCAGCATGAAGCTGGACCAGAAGCAGAGCACCCAGGATTCAAGAATCAGTACTCCTATCCCGGATATGGGAGTCACAAGGGGCGGCTCAACCTGCTGGCATTAGGTTAATGCCTGCCTGCCAAGTGCCTCCTTAAATCTATTGACTTTTTTTTAGTCTGCTAATGTGATGAACTATATTAATAGGTTTTGAATGTCAAAACAATTTTGCCATTCCTAGGATAGAAGTTGTTTAGTTATGATGTCTGATTCGTTATGTTGTGAGGCTCAATTCACCACTTACGAGGTTAAGGATTTTTGCACCTAAGTTCATGTATAATTTTCTCATCTCATAATGTCTTTGCCTTGTTTTAGCCACTGAATAATGCTGGCTTCGTAAAACTGAGTTGAAGTGTTCCCTCCTTTTCTGTTTCTGGATGGCTCTGAGAAAATGGAAGTTGCTGCTTCCTGAAGCGCTTGGTAGCCCTCACAGATCAAGTCACCCAAGCTTACGTGCTCTGAGGTTTTGCTATGAATCTGTTTCTGTTGTGTAGATACAGGAATATTTACTTCATCTCTTCTTGAGTGGGCCTTGGTAATCTGCATTTTCCAAGGAATTTGTGTCATTGAAATTGCTAGATTTATTCATGATGTTGTCTATAATCTATAATAGTCCCTTTTTGTCCTCTTAATGTCTGAGGATCTGCAATATTGTCTTATTTTTGAGGTTGGTAATTTTGGCCTTTTAAAATTTTTCCTCATTAATCTGACTAGAGCTTTATTTTACAGATCTTTTAAAAGGATCAGCTTTTATTTTCATTGATTTTTCTCTGTTGGCTTTCTGTTTTCTATATCGTTAATCTTGCTCTTTATCATTCCATTCCTTCTATCTACTTTGAGTTCACTTTGGTCTTTTTCTAGTTTATTAAGGTGCAAGATTAGATTTCTCACTGGAGACATTTATTCTTGTTGTATATAATAATTCACTACTATAAATTTCTTTCTAACCAAAGCCTTAACTTCATCCTATAAATTCTGATACGTTATATTTTTGTCTCCATTTAGTTTGAAATATTTAAAATAATTTCTTTTATAATTTGGATTATTTCAGTTTATTTTCTAAATATTTGTAGATTTCTATATATTTTCCTATTATTGACTTATATTCTATAGCTACAACAGAATTGAAGTATATCTCATGTGAGTTCAAAATTTGTTGACCTGTTCTATGGTCCAGAATATGACCTATCTTTGTGACTATTTCATGTAAGGTTAAAAAAAATCTACTTTCATTGTGTGGACTTTTCTTTAAATGACAAAAGGTTCAAGTTGATTGACAATGTTGTCAAGTGTTCTATATCCTGATTTTCTTCCTACTTCTCTACCATTTGTTAAAGGATTGTTAAAAATCTGCAGTTACAGTAAAGCCTCCACCTGCAGTATTGGGATTCCTTATGGGCACCAGTTCAAGTCCAGGCTGCTCCACTTCTGATCCCACTCCCTGATAGTGGCCTGGCCATCAAAATTTTAAAGAACTTTTTAAAAAGTCAGATAATTTTGATTATTTAAACATTTATTTTACTTATTTTAAAAGGCAAAGAGAGGGATGGAGATACAGAGATAGAGACAGAGCTAGAGAGAGCTCATTTGCTGGTTTACTCCTCAAATGCCCTCAATGGCTGGGGCTGGGCCAGGCCAAACCCAGCAGCTGGGAACTCGGTCTGGGTCCCTCATGGGGTTGGCATGGACCCCAGAACTTGAGCTATCACCTGCTACCTCCGAGCTCAGTGGATTTGCTTAAGTACTTGATTGTTTCCGACAAGCATAGTGTTGTGGGAAATAGGGGTGAAGCGGGTTACAGATGAAAAGTTCTTCAATATTACGTAGAATTTTTTTCTTTTTTGAGAAATGAACTCACTGAAGAGATGGGTAAATCCGGGGTCTGACTAATTTCATGGCCAGTCTCCTTCAGTGAGCGCCATGTTGCGCTGCCTCCCATTCAGACTACTGAAGACAAAGTCTCTGGAACCCAGGTGTCCATTCAGGGAAACATTTCCATAGAAAATTTCCTTCAATTGCAGAATTCCTGCAGGACATGAAATAGCACGGTATGGGCTCCAGAACTCGGACCAATGTGTCTCGTAGCTGCTACTAAAGCCAAGAGAAGGTTCCAGTTGCGGGATTCTGTGTTCTGATTTTTCAGGTAAATCTTTACTTTGCAGACTGGGGAGTTTTTAGTATTATCTCAAAGTTATCTGTGGAAATCTCGGATCCTACATCCTATGTGGTGGACAAGGTGGGCCAGCACTGCACTCCCTGGTAGACCTTGGCTCAGGGTCATCTGGGTTTGCCTTCCATAGAGCCTTGGCACTAATAGTGCCTGCTTCCCACACAGCTGGTGTCAGCACAGTAAGGAGTGGGAGTTAACACGGGCAGGGGAGAAGGAGACTGTTGGAAGTGCTGTGAGCCGTTAGACTCATGCATGGTTCCATGGCGCTATGAAATAACCACAGGCTGTGGGTTTCCTTGGTGGAGAAGGAGGACCGAGAAACAAGGACCCCAAGCACTCTTTCCCCCAAAAATCATTTATCTGGGGCTGGCATTGTGGCTTGGCAGATAACACCGCTGCCTGTGGTGCCGGTATCATTCCATATGGACTCAAGTTCGAGTCTCAGCTGCTCTACTTCTGATCCAGCTCTCTGCTATTGCGCCTGGGGAAGCAGAGGAAGATGGCCCAAGTACTTGGGTCCCTGCACCCACGTGGGAGACCTGGAAGAAACTTTTAGCTTCTGATCAGTCCAGCCCTGGCTGTTGCGGCCATTTGGGGAGTCGGCCAGAGGATGGAAGATTCTCTCTCTCTCTCTCTCTCTCTCTCTCTCTCTGTGTGTGTGTGTGTGTGTTTGTGTGTGTGAAGTAACTCCACACATGAAAAGATGGCAATTCCTACCTCAGTATCCCCTTAAGTTATAAAAGCCATGTTTTGTTATAGTATAGAAATGAAGGTAAAAACCAGGAACAGCCCTCGGCTTCCCCATTACCTGACCTCATTTCTCTTCTCACTTGCATTTAGCGACCAGGTAATGAGGGAGGGAGGGCGAGGGTGTAGGATGATGGGGAGCACTGGGGACTGTGTGGGAGACCCTCCTAAAGGCATTTATTTACATTAAAAAGAAAAACTCGAACAAATCTTCCTGCAGACCAGATTTGTCCCTGGGCTACCAATTTGCCACATCTGGATCTTTCCAGACGGTTCTCATACATATATAAAAAAATCCATGTTACAGATACAAACAGATACTTGGTGTGTATGTTTTTACACAAGCAGAATTGTAACACAGATACTGTTTTTGACTTTGTTCCTGTAAGGTGATGAAGTTTTCCGTAGTTAGACAACACCATAACTGGCACCCTATAGATAGGCATTGAGGTTGCTTCCCGTTAAAAAACAGGTTTTTCCAGAGAATGTATCCTTGTTCGTGGTTGGACATGTGTCAGGGAATGTACACACTGGATCCATCTGACAAAGTGCAATTGCTGGGTTCGCTCTGACAGCTATCACCCAAATGCCTTCCCAAACAGTCATATCTATTTAATTCCACCAACACTGTCCCTCTGTTGGATCTTGCAATATTTTTTCTGCATGTGTCTCATTAGTCATTCCCATCAGAATAGCCGCCCTCTCTCCCCTGGTCCAGAGTGAACAACCCACAGAAAGTGTCTTGCTCTGTTTATTGAAGGACTGGGGGAACATAAATATGTTTTGCCTACATAAAGTTAATGGCCTGTGGTAAAGAATGCAGACTTTGAAGCAGCCTTCAGCGCCGTCGGGCTGGGGGAACACTGGCGTAGTGTGCCGGACACCTTGGCGTGCACTTGGAGGAAAACGTGGGCCTTCCTGGGCATTGCCTGCCAAGTCGGACCAGAGCCTTCCCGCCCTGCCCTATCCCTGCTGCTCAGCATAGGCATTCTAGTGCTTCCCCTCAGCTGGGGGCAGTCAGAGCTGGGGCGAGTGGGGTGGGAAGGCGGTCGGGGCTCGGCAGTGGGGTGGGAAGGCGGTCGGGGCTCGGCAGTGGGGTGGGAAGGCACTTTTCCCTGCTGAGCTCTGATTGCCCCGGGTGGACTTTGGGATGGGGCTGGGCACTTCCTGTGAGGACCGAGCCACTCTGCCATAAGCTTCAGCGGCCTCTTCGCCTGCTCATCCTCTCCTGTTGTTTTGGTGGGAGCCTGGCTCCTTTGGGCAGTGGCCACGTTTCCCTCTATCTCCGAGGCAAAGGAATGCTCGGAACGGTGGGGGGACTGGAAACATGATGGGTTCTAAAGAAACAGCACCTGCAGTTGTGAAACGCTTACCAACAGATGAAATGCTTCCTTCGCGTGCCGTGGTGTTGCTGCTGCTCCAGCAGCTTGCTCACTCTCCAGTTGTGGGAGCTCTGCGTGCCACCTTGCTTCCCTGCCACCCTCCCCGTCCCCTGGGAGATCCCATTCCCCTGGGACCTTCTGATCACAGCTGCGTTATGTCATGTGTCACATTGCTTGTTAGCAATCTTGGCCACTTCCTAACAACAGTGGCAACAGCCGTAAGATTCCTATACGCCGGGTCCTCTGTGCCTTACCCGGATGAACCCACACAGGCCTCACACAGTCCCTCACAATATCCCGGTGTCCTTGCCTTTGCAATTTCTCAAACATCCTGTGGGGACTATAAACTTAGATCACTCTTCTTCCACTTATCCAGAAGCACCTTTCAAAAGAAAACCTCATTGGTTCACAGCAGTCCCTTAGCGAAAATAGCCCTAACTTTATTCCATGAAGAACAGATCTACAGATTAATAGGACTGTTTTCTCATTTAACCTGGCACCAAGAGTATTTGGCCTACTATAGCATCAGTTTAAACTGGAACCCTCGGGGGCAGGTGTTTGGCCTGGTGGTTACGACACACTTGGGATGCCCACAGCCTACATCGCAGTGCCTGGTGCGAGTCCTGGATCTGGTCCCGATTCCATTGTCCCACTGATGCAGACCCACGGAGGCGGCAGTGAGGGCCCAAGTAATAGGGTTCCTGACTGTGATCCCAGCTCTGCCCTTTGTTGTGCGCATTTGGGGGAGTGAACCAGGGAATGGGAACTCTTGCTCTGTCTCTGTGCCTCTTAAAAATAAAATTAAGGGGCCAGCGCTGTGGTGTGGTGGGTGAGGTCACCATCTGCAGTGCCGGCATCCTGTGGGGGCATCGGTTTGAGTCCCAGCTGCTCCACTTCCAAGCCAGCTCTCTCTGCTGGGGCCTGGGAAAGCAGTGGAAGATGGCCCAAGTGCTTGGGCCCCTGCAGCTGCGTGAGAGACGTGGAAGAAGCTCCTGGCTTCAGATCGGCCCAGCTCTGGCTGTTGCGGCCATTTGGGGAGTGAACTAGTAGATGGAAGACCTTTCTCTCTGTCTCTCTCTCTGCCTCTCTGCCTCTCTCTCTCTATGCCCCCCTCTCTCTCTATGCCCCCCCCTCTCTCTATGCCTCTCTTTCTACCTCTCTCTCTCTCTCTGCCTCTCTCTCTGCCTCTCTGTGACTCTGCCTTTCAAATAAATACATCATTTTTTAAAAAAAATACAATTAAGTTAGATCATACCATTTCCATCCCATAGAGTAAAAAAAGCTGTTTTCCCTTTAAAAGAGGAAATTAACTGTGAGCATTAATACTTAAAAAAACGATCTGAATTTTCATGTGTCATTTTAATTCTACAAAACTTTTCTTTTTAACTTGAAAGGTAGAGAAACTGACAGAAAGTGGGGCTCCCACTTTCTGTGGACGAGAACGCGGGGTGGACGAAAACGCAGAAGTCACTCGGCCGTGGCCTGAGGCCTGACCGCCTGGTGCTGCAGGCTCCATGGGTCAGCGGGCTGGGCCTTGGGGCTTGTCTTCCTGGGGGTGCGTGTGCCTGCGTGGGGACAGCGCGACGTTGGGAAAGGTCGCAGGTGCACGGCTGTGACCAAGGGGTGGAGGGTGAGGCGGGGTGTAGATCCTTTGTCCCCCGGGGCTTGGGCCGAGGAAGGGGAGCTGCGGGGCCAGTGGCCACCATGGGGGTCCCGAGGGCAGCAGGGGGGTGGCGTGGGTGCTGAGCCCTGGACGGCCGGACGCAGACAGCTGGAGGAGGTGTGAGGTGATGACAGCATTGGAGGAAAACAGGAACACCTGCTCCTGGGTTGACTCATCTGGCTAAACAGGAATAATCGAATGCAGAAAGTGGTTTAAAAAAAATGGGCAAACAAGCGTGCGTGAGAGCCATGTCGTCCTGTCTGCTGTTCAGCAGCCAGGAAATTGCCTGTCCGAGAGACAGGAGCTGTTTTCCTCTGGGGACGACGGGACGCATCCATCAAGATAACACGCATCTGCGAGAGCAGAAAGTGACAGAGGTGCCCGATGCTATTACTTAATTGGGATCCTGTAGCCTGTTCATCCATGTGAGTGGCTAAGATGGCCTGTAAGGTGTGGGACAGTAGGGCAGGAGTTCCAGGTCGCAGGTGTACAAGGCGTAGAATTCCGTGTGTGTGCAGATACAGTTAGGGCGCCCCTAACTGTAGGGGTGCCCAGTGATACAGTCACCTCGAGAAACATCTGCAGCGGCTGCCAGTTAGGCTCCTCTTATTTGGTTACAGGCGGAGTTAGCACCTTCGCTTCCTCTACCACTCATCCTTGGAGCTTTTTGCAGCCAAAAATGTATACCAAAAAATGAGCGTTGAAGAAGGTGCCATTCCCCTTAGGGGGTACATTGGTTAAATCTAGTTGAGAGAGGGGGCCGGCACCGTGGGTCACTGGGTTAATCCTCTGCCTGCGGTGCCAGCATCCCATATGGGTGCTGGGTTCTAGTCCCAATTGCTCCTCTTCCAGTCCAGCTCTCTGCTGTGGCCTGGGAAGGCACCTGTATGGGAGACCAGGAGGAAGCACCTGGCTCCTGGCTTTGGATCGCCGCAGCACCAGCGGCCATTTGGGGGGGGGGGTGAACCATTGGAAGGAGGACCTTTCTGTCTGTCTGTCTCACTGTCTACAACTCTACCTGTCAAATAAAAAATCTAGTTGATAAAGGGGTTAATGTGGTTTTTGTCAATTTCTTTAATTTTGTTTTGCCCTTGGCGCGAAGCAGCAGGTTGTACACAGAGTGGTGGGGGTGGGGGGGAGACAGAGCTTTGGATTTGTCCCCTCCAGTAGGGGGGTCGCCGTGGTCTCATTCTAATCCCTCCCTGTACCCTAGTTTCTATCAGATGGGAAAAGATCTTAAAGGGCGTTCAGTCATATACACAGGGTCGCCTTACCTGCCACAGGGTTGCCCAGCACCCCCCCCCCCCCCCGCCCCCGGTGGCAGGGAACTTGTTAGCTCAGCAGATCTCTCCAGACAGCCCCAACGGTTGGAAAATTCTTTATGTTGAATCGACATCTGTTTCTCTACGATTTGCACTCACTGGAGCCATACAGAGTAAAACGTCTAATGCTGCTTCCACAAATATTTGAGAACTGCTAACACATTTCCTTCTTCCACTCACTGCACAAGGCTCCTTTTCTTCAAGCTACACATGCCCAGTTATTTCAAACTGGGAGGCAGTGAGGGGTAGTGGAAAGAAAGTCAGCGCTGGAGCCAGACACCTCCGTGTTCAGTCCCTAGTCTCCGCGCTCCGAGCGGCTGCCTCTCTCTCTCTCTCTCTCTCTCTCCCCCTGAAATGTGTGAATGAAAATACTCATCCACGCGAGTCACTGTGAGGATTAGGGAGAAATTGGGTGAAGATCCATGTTCATAGTAGGAGCTTAAAATATGAGAGCTGTCACACCTCAGGGACACGGTCTGCGATGTGGTTTCGCCGGTCGGCTCTGAACATTGCTGCCTGTCTCTGTAAGCGCAGAATCGAGCCCTTTCTGAGAGGTCTGGCCAGCAGCAGCGTGGGATTAGCTTATTCCAGTGCTTCTCCGGAGTCTAATCACAGCAGCTTTTAGGGAGCCTTATCACACTGACTCACTGAATGTGTCTGCTGAAACCCCCAGCGTCTCTAACCCGTGCTGCTGTTCAACCAGCCTTCCCCTATCCTGAGCGTCTTTGCGTTTTTCTTATATCGATGGCAGTCACAGTTCTCCCCATCACCTCCATGAATGTCTTTGTTGGATTGGGGGGGGGGTCCTCAGACTGGGGTATGCAAACAGAGCCCAGGGTGCTGGTCCCACCGGCCGTCTGCTCCTGTTGTGATGTGTACCAGTGACACACTAAGTGCAGTGCTTTGCACGCCGGCTTTTGCACACATCTGAGGTCTTACGATGTGGGTGTGTGTTAGAAGCTGAGTGTGAGAGGAATGTCTGATAAGCCACCAGCGGCGGGAAAGCTGCTGCCGGCTGCCAGTGTCGTCGCTCAAGGGTAGTATCTGATCTGCAAGGAAAAGGCGAGGGCTGCCCCGGGAGCCAGCCAGAGGCCGGCTTTGAATTTCTGTGCGGCTGCGCTGCGCTTTTGCTCCGTGGTGCGACCCCTTCAGAGCAAGCTCCCTTCTGGAAGTCAGTCCCGCACACTTCGAAGAGCCCTTAACTCTTCGACTTCTGGGGTGTGGGGGGAGGGGGAGGGATACGGCCAGCATTTTCTCCTTCCACTACTGGAAGCACATTCCCGGCTTTAGCCAAGCTGACCTCTCCTTTGTGCCAGAGGTTCTTCCAAGCAGAGGGGCTTCTCTGCCCAACCAAGGTGTGGGTTCACCCCTCCAAACAAGTTTGCCCTAGGCACCGTGTGCGGGAGGGCCAGTCGGGGAACTGCTGTTGGGTTAGGGAGCTGGCCTCTGCTGTCCCCCTGCACTTACCGTTCCTCCTCCCATCGGGAACTTGGTCCCTGTGGCCCCTGGTCCTTGACCGAGAAAGCGGCCAGTATGGTGGATACTGATGCTGCTAGCCGTGTGAGAAGGCAAGTGGGGGACTCCGAGAGTCCACTGATGCTAAATACGAGAAACACACGCTGCAAGACCGCTGTAGGTGTTGGTAGAATAAGGGAGCAAGCCGTTAGTCTGTCGAAGGACAGACTTAAATTTTGCTAAGTAATTCACTCTTTAAAAGGTGGTTGTGGTTGGCTTAAATGGGTAATCCTAAAGTAATAAAGAGACTCATTTAAATTCTAACTCACCAATTAATGCCATAAAGGGTTTAAATCCACTTGTGGCTTCTCATTTTGTTTAGGACAAATTCCACACTCCTTACCAGGCCGGCAGTACTCTTTCTAGCCTTCTTTTCTTTCTTTTTTTTTTTTTTCTTTTGGCCTGTTGGTGCCCCGCTCTTGCCTGTTTGCCCCCAAGGTTGAGCGCTCCCGAGCCGAGCCACCGCGCTCTGCGGACGCCCGCCGTCCCCTCCGGCGGCAATGCCCTTTGTCTCGCGGCCGGCAAACGTCCGTTCTTCGGGCGAGACAGCCCAAGCCCCACTACCTCCCCTGTGCACCTCCTGTGTTTGTACTTACTCCTGCAGTATTTCCTAGGGGCCCGCTCTGTGGCCGGCGCCGTGGCGGGCTCGGGGGGTACGAAAAGGTGCCCGATGCTTGCGCTCACTCAGCCTGTGAGGGTCTGACGGGCTAGGGACGAAATGTTAGGGCTCGGAGGCGTCTTGTCGTGGCCCTGTCACGGGTCCCCCCTGCAGAAGTGTACCCGCTGTCGCGCCACACACATTCTGGTGACAGGCTCCCGGGCGGTGTCTGATAGGTGGCCTGGAGCCCTGTGGTGTCCCGGCCGGGCAAAGCCGGCCTGCGGAGACCCCTCCCGGGGCTGTGGGTGGCGGGGCGCAGTGCTGGAGAGGTCTGCAGCGCCCCCGCTGGACGCGCAGGCCCCGCGCCGCCGCCGCACGCGCTGGCCCTCCCGCAGCCTGCGTGTCCACTGGAACCCCCGGTGACAGAAAAGGAACATGGATGCTGCTACTCTGCCATTGACTAAGGCCTCCTAGATGCCTTTTGACAACTCTGCCCCGCTTCCCTGCGCCCCTGGGGGCCCCTGCGTCTCGGGATCGTGTCCTCCAAGAAGGGCGGCTTTCTCTGCTGCTGGCCCTGTGTTCGGCGGCTCGCCTCCCGGGACCCTGGTGCACCCTTGCTTGTCACCATGGCCGGGGACCACTTAGCGGGCTGTCAGGTTCTCGGGCTCGCTGCTACAATTCGGGGCTGGGGTGGGATCAGGCGCCACAACCGGGACCGTCTGAGTGGGTCCCTGCACGGGCTGGAGGCCCGTGGGTGGTTGAAGGGGGCTCTGGGGGTCCGCCATCCGCCTCCGCAGAGTTAACGTGCCGAGCGAGGTTTGTGCCGCAGACCCTGGAGTGCAGAACTGGGGGGTCTTGAGAGAGCAGCAGAGCCCTGGTTGGGGGCTGGCATGCTCAGTGCCCCCTAGAGGAGCTGCTGCGAGGGGCGCCCCATCTGTGCCGCAGCGAGGCCGCGGGGAGGGCTCTGCGGCGGGAGCGGGTGGGAGGGGCACTGCGGCGCGGGGGGCGGGCCGGGGCCGGGGGCGGGGCGTGGCTGGGCTCTATAAATGGGCGCCCGTCTGCCTGCCACCGCCGCGGCAGCCAGCGCATCCCAGCGGGTGCTGCAGCCCCGGCTTCCTCTGCGGCAGCCGCCTGGCTGGTGCAGTGCCGCTTGCAGGTCGGCGCTTGCCGCCCGCCGTGGGTCGGGGCCCGGTTGCCTGTGCCTCTGCCGTGGGCCGAGCCCCGGCTGCCAGTCCCACGCACGGCGCCCGCAGCTGCGGCGCCCCGGTGCACCGCAACGCTGCGGCGGGCGGCATGGGATAACGCGGCCATGGTGCGCCGGGATCGCCTCCGCAGGTGGGTGTGCGCGGCCGGGGTGGGGGTGTGGCCGGCAGGCCCGGAAAGCCCGCGTCCGGGCTGGGGGCCGCCCGCCTGTGGGTGGGTGTGGATGCTGCACGCAGCCCTCTTTTAGCATCTCTGGACCCTGGGATGCCCCTGACGCGATGTATGGTTTTCCCAGCCGGTCACTGCTCTGATGCGACCGAGGGTCTCCAGACCCCCGGTAGTTAGACTGCACCGTGGTGGTGGCGCGACGTGAGATTTCTGGACCCCCGAATCTCCCTGGCGCGATGTTTGAGCTTTAGACCTATTGTTGCCGTTGGCACGATGATGCCGCGGCACGATCTGGGATTTGGAGAACCCGGGTGTTGCCGCGGGCGCGATTTCAGATCTGGAGAGCCCGGGTGTCGCCGCTGGGGGCGATGGCGATTTCGAGACCCCGGCGACGTGGCGCGGTTTAGGGTTTCCGAGGCCGGCGTCAGGGCGGCGCGTGCTCCCGCGGAGGTGTGCACCGAGCCCGCGCCGGGTTCCCGCAGCGGGCGCAGGTTCCGCCCTCGGTGGTCCGCGGCGCGGGGCCTGGCGGCGGGCCAGGGGGCTGTGACCGTCGCGCTGAGACTCCTTTTGTGGGGCGGGCGCGTTGGCCGGAGCGGGTCTCCCGCCATCCGCAGGTGGGCGGGTAAGGTGGCGTCCCGAGTGTTGACGATGAGGAAATCGGGGCTCGGAAAGTTTGTGACTGGAATTCATTGAATTTATTCTCTTGGATCCTGGCTCGCCAAATAATGGCGATGGTGGTTTAAAAAAAAAAAAATTGTCTTACTGTTTTGCCTACGGACTTGCTGTGGTGACTAAGGCGACGGCCACCCCAGGGGCTGCCTGTTTGCTTTCTTGGAGTGACCAAGCGAGGGTTGGTGGGCGGGGCGGGGGCGGGGGGCGCCTCGTCCCGACCCCCCAGCACCTGCGAGGACGCCTGCCCCTTGCCCGCTCCAGGAGCCGCTCCCCGGGCCGTGCTGAGTCACTGCGGACCCTGAACGAAGGCGACGCCAGACAGGTGGGGCAGGGCGCTGCCGCCGGCCGAGGACGCACGAGCTGGGGTGGAGGCCGAGGCCGAGGCAGCGGCGGCGAGGGCTGGGACCCACCGCTCCCTATCGTCTCCCCTCACGAGGAGGCCTTGGGATGTAGGCTGCTGCTGCTGGGGTTAAGGTGGTGAGCTACCCCTGTTCCGGCGCCCCTTGCAATCCTATCCAAAAGGCTGGAGCAAATTAGCGTGTCTGTTTTACGCACAGGTACTCTGTAAGGGAAAACAAGCACATGACCTCTTCGTGCCGCCTAAACCTTAGGCACAAGATCCGAGTGTCTTTCAAAGCCGGGAATCCTCACCACTGTGGCGCCACGGGCTTATTTATTTTTTTTAGAGCTAAGACAAAAGAAAGCATTTTGTGGGTTGGATCAGCGCGCCCTGGGTGGGAGTTGTGGCCAGATCCCAGGTAACCACCCGAGCTCCGGCCACCCGCCCGCTATCGGGTCCCTCCCTGCACGTACAGCTCCATCTTCTTGGCGGGTTTAGTTCTGGAAGGTATTCTTTGTATTCGGGCTGTTGTTGAGTTTCCGTTCAACCTGGTGGCCGTCAGAAGCCCCAGACTAGAAACAGGAAGTCGATTCCTATCCCTACTGGGCACAGGTCACTGTGGGCAGACGGAGGGGACCTCTGGAGTCCTGGGCATGGGAGAGGGGGGTGTACAAAGCACGTGCCAGGTATGCGCTCTGCGATATTTGCAGGCACGGGTGGCCAGGGAAGAGCCCTGTTAATTAAGTGGGCATTCAGGAGCCTGCTAAGAAAAGCAGAAATATAATCTGCTGCCCCGGCCTCTGGAGATGAGACGCTCGGGGTCATGACAAAGCTGCTTAGGCTGGCGTTTGCAGCGCGGCTCCTCTGCTTCTCACCGGGACTCTACACCTGCCAGTGTCCCGCCCGCCCCAGGTCAAACGATAGCGTTTAAAAAAAAAAAAAAAAAAAACTAGCAGCGCATACATATCTTTTTGATATTTTAAAAAACAACAAAAAGCCAGTAGCACATATTTATTTTTTAGACATATCCCTGGTGGGGGCTGGTGAGCAGGTGGTATAGCTTTTAGAGGAAACAGGAGGGGAGTCTTCCCCTCCCCTCCCCCCAAGACTTGCTAAGAGCCAATGAAAGGGTGGACAATACTTGAGTCCTCTTTAATTTACATACACACCTTTTCAGCAGGTGTCAGCACAGGGGAGGGGTTGAGGGTTTGAATTAGTGGAGATCACACCTTTGAGCACTGTACTTCTTCCCTGGAGTTGGAGGGGTGGGTGGAGGGCCCCCCCCGGCGGCCTTCTCTGTAGAGGTCCTGCGGTGGCCCGAAGGCGCGGCGCGGCCAGACGGCAGAAGAGGGCGCCGTGTCACCGTGACTGCTCTTCCCGCAGGATGAGGGAGTGGTGGGTCCAGGTGGGGCTGCTGGCCGTGCCCCTGCTGGCCGCCTACCTGCACATCCCGCCCCCTCAGCTGTCCCCTGCTCTTCACTCGTGGAAGTCTTCTGGCAAATTCTTCACCTACAAGGGGCTGCGCATCTTCTACCAGGGTAAGGGACCAGACGGCTGCCACGTGTGGGTGTGAGGTGTGTCCATTGCTCACTGTCGCCCCTTGGTGCTGGAACGAGGGGTGTAGGGGTGTGTGTGTGGGGGGAGGGTGCTCACGGGATGACGCTGGCAGGGTTGGGGGGTGGAACTGAGATGCCAGTCTGCTTAGACTCCATGTTTTACTAAAGTTCTCTTGACCGGACTTGTGTCGATATTAGTTTTCTTCTTGGAACGCCCCTAGTGTTAGGTGACAACTGTACTGCTCCTAGGTTAACTACCGTTGGTTCTCTCTTCAGCCCCGATTTCATTTTATTGAATTGTTCTTTATAAAGATCGTTGTATATGTAACTCCATGTGATTTGAATCTTACACTGTTGTGCAAAATAACTTGTTAAATATAATTATTTTGCTTGCTGCTCAAGTAACTGTTGTATACCAGGCATTGACTTATGCTTAACTGCACCTGGAGAAAGGTGCCTTTAATCTGCTTTTAAATAGGCGACGGAACGGAGATGCAGATTGGAAAAGAATTCTTTTGGGCGGGAGTCAAGAGCAATAACGAAAAATGTTTGTCATAAACCGTTTTTCATTATTGCTCCTGACCTCCTCTCATTGCTATAGTCGGTCAAGTAAGTAGACACACGATTTCCATGTTGGTGGTTTCTTGGTTTTCAGTGTTTTGAACAGTTCCTGTGGATGCGTGAGCGTCATGTGTGCTGTTTATTTTTTCCTTAAATTTTCAAACAGTCCTATGCATGTAAACGGAATGATGCTCAAGAAAAGATTATGGCGGGGGGGAGCCATTGTAATCCACAAACTGTACTTTGGAAATTTATATTTATTAAATAAAAGTTAAAATACACAAAGCTTTTAACTGTAGATGAAATGATTTTTGAAAGCCTTATCGAATGTTAATGCGTGGGCAGTATATATCAGTTTTATTCCAATACTATAAAGCATTTTACGATCTAAACGTTTGGCGAATTTAAACATTCCCTATGGTCATATGCATTTTAAAAAGTTCATATGTCTGTTGACTGCCCTTTTTATGGTTGGCAGCTTTGTGACCGTTTGTGTCACGCGTGTCATTGGGTCCCCTCCGTTGCACGAGTGAGCAGGGGCCCCGCGGCGTCAGCCCAGGCGCTTGACAGCCACAGCTGCTGCCTGAGAGAACTTTTGAGAGCCCACTAGCGAGGCCCAAGGAGCTTGTAGTGGATGTGCGGTGACTATGTGTTTCCCTGTGGGTTCATTTTACTATGAAAAATAATTTGCATATCAGTAATATAAAAACAGGGATATGCTTTTAAAAAACTCTAAATGAAAGTAAACTACCTTCGAGTATTTTCACCTAAAATATGCCATTGACAATTGTTTAATATACAGATAAAATGGGAGAAAATGCATTTCTGACCTCATAAACTTGGCTTTTCAAAAGACACGCACCACTTTAACAGCACGGACTTGGTCGTCCTTGTCATTGTCTGAGACTGGAATTCTAGTGTCTTGGAGGCTCTCTGCGAGGGCCCGAGCCTAACTGACCTCTCTTCTCCCCAGACTCGGTGGGTGTGGTTGGGAGCCCAGAGATAGTTGTGCTTCTACATGGCTTTCCGACATCCAGCTACGACTGGTACAAGGTAAACGCGTCCGCGTTCTGCATTCGGCTGGTCTTAAACGCCCCGAATCGAGGATTGGAATGTTGAACTGTTTCTCCTTTACCGTGAGGGATTCAAACACTGGCAATCAAGAAAGAACTGCCAGGTTAAGAAAGCAGGAGTTTGTCTCTCAGTAGAAATTAATTACTAGAATAAAGCACTTTGCCAAGACCATCATCCGCTGGGCCTGTGGTGGTTTCGTGAAGTTGTTCTTACTGTCAAATCTGCCCAATTAGCAGAGAACAAGGGGCGGGGCTCTGTGCTGCTGTGGGGTAGGGGGGGCGGGAGCACGGAGTTCAAGTCCTCCTTTCTTCCCTGCAGATCTGGGAAGGTCTGACCCTGAGGTTCCACCGCGTGATTGCCCTGGATTTCCTAGGCTTTGGCTTTAGTGACAAACCGGTGAGCTGCAGCGGAAGGGTCTGGTTTCGGGGCAGGGGTGCGCATGGACCGAGGGGTCAGTTGGCGGAGCGCTGCCTGCGCGCCTTACCCTGCCCACCCGGCTCTTCCTCCCGCAGAGACCGCACCACTACTCCATATTTGAACAGGCCAGCATCGTGGAGTCGCTCCTGCGGCATCTGGGGCTGCAGAACCGCAGGGTCAACCTTCTGTCTCACGATTATGGGGACATCGTGGCTCAGGAGCTGCTCTACAGGTCAGTGAGGCCACAGTTGCTGGAGCCCTCACAGGGTGTGCAGTTTAAGATGCCAGGCAGGGAGCTGCCACTGTGGCTTAGCAGGCGAAGTCACCACCTGTGACGCCAGCAGATGGCTGCCGGTTCAAGTCCTGGCTGCTCCTCTTCTCATCCAGCTCTCTGCTAATGGCTTGGGACAAGCAGTGGAGGATGGCCCAAGTGCTTGGGCCCCTGCACCCACATGGCTTCGGCCTGGCCCAGCCCCAGCCACTGAAGCCATTTGGGGGGGTGAACCAGTGGATGGAAGCTCTATCTTTCTAAGTCTGTCTCTTAAATAGAACAAAGTAAATCTTCAAAAAACAGAAAAGTCCATGGAAAACAGAATTAAGATGTTAGGTTTATTTTGGTGCAAATGTTTTTTTAGATCCATGGGTTAATTTTCTTCATAATATACATACATTCTTTATATATTCCATGAACTTTTTGCAGATCCTTGCACATGGGTCCTGAACCCTTTCTCTCTTGGGAATCTGTCCTCAGCTCCATGTTGGCGTTAATTCTGCTTAGCTAAATGTCTGTTGCTTCACCCTCTGTTCTAGGTACAAGCAGAATCGATCCGGTCGGCTTACCATAAAGAGTCTCTGCCTGTCAAATGGAGGTAACTGCCCTGCCTGGCGGGAGGTGGAAATGGGGTGTAGCCACGAAGGGCCACGCGCCATCGAAATGGTTATCTGACGACCCTGCAGGGAGACAGTTAAACAGAGGAGCGGTACTTTTTTGGTGACACAAACCGCGTTGGTGGTCTGGTGAAATTTATGGACACTTTCTCAGAATAATGTTTTAAATGTGTAAAATACACATGATTACAAGGAATGTGATTTTACTGACTATGGTCAGTGATAAGCTGCGTTCTAGTAAGCCGCGCCTCCATCTCCGCGCGAGAGAAAGCAGTGTCTGGTGTTGACCGCGATGAGGGCACAGTGAGGGGTGTAAGCGCTGCACAGAGTAAAGTACAGGAGGTGCTTCTGATTGCATGGAGTATTTAGGATTTGATTCCTAAACTTTTTTTTGAAGACTGCGTTACAGAGAGAAGAGACAGAGAGAAACGTCCTCCATTAGCTGGTTCACTCCCCAAATGGCTGCAACAGCTGGAGCTGAGCCGATCCAAAACCAGGAGCTTCTTGCAGGTCTCCTATGTGGGTGCAGGGGCCCTTAGGCCATCTTCCACTGCTTTCCCAGGCCATTAGCAGAGCACTGGGTTGGAAGTGGAGCAGCCAGGGCTCAAACCTGTGCCCTTGTGGGATGCCGGCACTGTCGGCGTAGGCTTAGCCCACCAGCCACAGCACTGGCCCCTTCCTAAATTCTTTATTGATGGCAATGCCTTGTTTCAGCCAGAAATTAGTGAACCCTTGATTAGACCTTTTGGAGATGTTTCTTTTTCTTTGTATCCTATTGAGCCCAGCTTATTAAGTCCATGAATATCCAAATGTCCTCTGAATTCCTTATGGGCAGATTAGGAGAGCAGTCTAGCCATCCCTTCGTCATAAACATAGGGCTGTCGTCCACTGAATGGAGAGGGAGCTAGAAAAGGAAAAACCTGGGGCCAGTGCCGTGGTATAGCTGGTAAAGCTGCTGCCTGCAGTGCCAGCATCCCATGTGGGTGCCAGTTCGAGATCCGGCTGCTCTACTTCTGATCCAGCTCTCTGCTGTGGCCTGGGAAAGCAGTAAGATGACCCAAGTCCTCGGGCCCCTGTACCTGCATGGGAGACCCGGAAGAAGCTCCTGGCTCCTGGCTTCAGATCAACTCATCTCTGCCCATTGCAGTCATTTGGGGAATGAACCAGTGGAATGGAAGACCTCTCTCTCTGTAAATGTTAGATTTTGTTTGCAGCGCGAGTCATTAACAATACTGTCTTCTGAGAAATGGGAGGAGACGCTAGGGGGAGTCAGAGCTTGATCAGCACGGAGGGGCCCTGTAAGTTCCTTCCACCTAGTTTCTCTTACTTTAAAATGAGAAAATAGGCCCAGTGTTGTGCTGTAGTAGATGAAGCTGCGGCCAGTGGCACCGGTATCCCTTATGGGTGCCAATTTGAATCACAGCTGCATCACTTCCGATCCAACTCCCTGCTCATAGCCTGGGAAAGTGGCGGAAGACGGCCCAAGTCCTTAGGCCACTGCATGCACGTGGGAGATCTGGATGAAGCTCTTGGCTTCGGGCTGGCCCAGTCCTGGCCATTACAACTATTTGGGAAATGAATCAGTGGATGGAAGATCTCTATCTGCCTTTCAAATAAAATAAATCTCTTTTAAAAAAGTAACATAAAATGAGGAAGAGAATTCCAGTGGGTTACAGTTGGACAAGTTAGACCCAGCATTCCCTGGAGAAGCAATTGGGTGACGGTGCAGTCATGGGTCCTTTATGATGGGTATGTGTGCTAAGAGCTGTCCTTGGTCAGTTCTATCAATGTGTGAACATGGCAGAGTCGCTGGGACAAACAAGGTGCCTGCACCACTCGGAGACACAGTTCCGCAGGCACACGGGTGTCACTGCGTGCAGTCCACTGTGCTGCACGCGCCTGTATGGGCTTCTATTTGTAATTCTGTCTTGGCAGTAAAGCCCCCGAAATGCTAGCGTTCACGATAGGCTCGACCCGTGGTTGTCGGTACAGGGTTAAGAGGCTCCTCTCTCCTGCAGGTATATTTCCTGAGACGCACCGGCCTCTCCTCCTTCAAAAGGTCAGCCACTTCGCTGATGGGAGCATCTGTTGTCAGATGTGTGCAGACCCAAAGCATGCTGGGACACTTTAAGGGCCATGTTGACAGCAGGGGGTCCTAGCGGAAGTTCTCCTCACGGAATTGTGTTAATGCACTTAGCTTTCCTCTATTTGGGCAAATACGGTGGTGGGGCTCCTACAGAACACTTAGAGCTCCTTTTGAGAATAAAAATGAAGACATACTCGCAGCAGTACAGCTCTGTCAACATGGATACTTGACGTCTGGACAAACTTGGATTCCAGTCTCAACGTCCATGTGTCGGAACTCAAAGTGGGATTTAGTTAGGGAAGAACAGAATTTAAGGGAAGATAGATGTGTCTTCCGTGAGAGAACGAGGGCAGGTAAAACAAAACCCCACAAAACCGAAGTCCCAAGCAGTTCGGTGGATTTGGCTAGATAGCTTTTCCATTGCTCGAGTAGAACCCTTTGTCCTGCTGGTCGCGCCCCGGAGCCTGGGTTTTCACAACTGCTCCTCTGTCGGCAGCTGCTCAAAGATGGAGGTGTGCTGTCGCCCATCCTCACGCGGCTCATGAATTTCTTCATATTCTCTCGAGGGTAAGTCACTGTCAGAGGAACCATGACTTGGGCACGAAGCGGGGAAAAGCTGCTGCCGTTTTAGTTCTGGGCCACATCCTACAGTTTGCTGTCTTAAAGCACAGGTGTTGGCCGCCTATTCCTAAGTCAGTTAAGGGCCAAACTGCGCGGCCTTGGAGCTTCGGGTCCCGTGTGCCACCCTCCATCCACTCACACTTCCCTCTCCGCATTTTGGTCTCTTTCAGTCTCACGCCCGTTTTCGGGCCCTACACGAGACCCTCGGAAAGTGAGCTGTGGGACATGTGGGCAGGGGTCCGCAACAACGATGGAAACCTAGTGATCGACAGGTGAGAAACCCCTTTGGCTTGTGTTGGGGAGGGGCGGGAGGCTTGATGGCTCGTTTGCTATCACAACAAGGGTGCTTCTGACCTGAGGAGCAAGCCCAAACCACGCCTGGTGTGCCCTCTGCAAGAAGGGAGCAGCCAGAGTGAGCCCCGGGAATTCTGGAGGACCAGTTGCACGTTGCGATGCTATCGCAGTCTGCAGGTGGCCCACGGACTCTGGCAAGCGGTTTGCACTTTGTAGGGATACTAAACGCTTCAGAGCGTGGAGCCAGAGCGTGGAAAATGAGCTTAGTGCCTCTCTGAGCCCAGAGCTCTTCTTTCTGCAGTTTTCTCTGTAGTAACAGTGACAGAGAGATGTCTGTCTTTACAAAGAAGTCCCTTCCCTTGGTTCCCATGGGAATGTGGCGGCTTTCACAGAGAAATCTACAGATAGAGCTATCTGGAACTATTTGAGATAAAGCCCGGTGCTCCTGCCAGCCGGGTCAGTGTGCGTCCAGGGTGCTCAGTGATGGGTTTGCTGAGAACCGTGCGCGCCTGGGAGCCACTGCTCTTCCCACCCTGACTCTCACGGGATCCCTGCAGATTCTCGTTAACGTTAAAAAACTGAAATACAAGACTCTCTGCTAAATTTTCCTCCCAAAATGTAAATACTAAGAGGTGTGATATTTGAAGTTACAAAAATAACAGTTCTGAGGTTGGCAGGGAGACAGAACAGTTAGAACACATGAGTTTGAATTCTAAGAGGCGGCTCTGGCACCTGACCTTGGAGGAAGAGGGATTTCCTCCGTTCCTTCCTGTGGTCGGAGGAGGCAGCTTTGTGTGCATGGACTTCTATACTTAGAGTCCTGGAGGCACATGTCCACGGACAGGTCACGCAGTTCAGTCTTTATTTATTTGAGAGAGGGAGAGCGAGCAGGTTCTCATCTGTGGTTCACTCCCCAGTGCCCACGACGGCTGGGAACTGGGGATACAACCCACGTTTCCCATGGGGGTGGCGGGGAACTGGCTGTCTGAGCCATCACCCACCGCCTCCACCAGTGCGCGTTAGCAGAAAGCCGAAAGCAGGAGTGGAACAGGCGTTCAACCCAGCTACTCCACCGTGGGATCGGGGCATCTTCACTGCTGTGTTTCAATCTCGCTTTAAAAACAAGGAACCTGAAGTCAAAAGATGTGTGTTACACCCTTGAATCACAGAGCTGGTTAGCAGTAGAGCCAAATTAGACCAGGCTTTTGTCACGTAAAATCCAAACCAACCGTCTGCCTTCTAGATCACATCCCCTTCTCGGTGAACACACAGAGCTGCGCATTCTGGCGTTGAGAGTAGGCGTGGCCACTGCTGGAGCTCTGTAAAATGGATAAATCAAGCAGGCCGCTGCCAGGAATGCCAAGTATTAAGCAAATGTAGATCCTGTGTTCCTTCTGGTTCATTCTAGGCCTTTGCCTACGGGTCCAGGTTTCTGGTTCTGCCCGTTCTGACTCTCCTGTCCTACAGTCTCTTACAGTACATCAACCAGAGGAAGAAGTTTAGAAGACGCTGGGTGGGAGCGCTTGCCTCCGTAACTATTCCCAGTGAGTATTTTTATGTTCCCTCCTGATAGGAAAATTGAAAGACTGTGGCGTTAAACTTCTGTCACCCCCAGTTAGGGTTACCCGATTTAGCAGATAAAATTTTAAGTAAATAACAGCTTTTTTTAGTGTAGTGAGTTTGTGCTGTTCAATATTGGGACACACGTGCACCCTCACCCCAAAATCATTTTCCTGTCGGGAATGCACATTTCCCCGGGAGCCCTGTATTGTTCGGTACCCCTGCCCTGCACCTCTGGAACACCCGCGGCGGGTGTGGGGTGAAGCGTGCAGGGCCGGGGGCCGGGGTGCCTGGTCTCTGTGTGTGCTTCGTCAGTGACTGCCACATTAGAAGCTGACTGTGGGACAAAGGCTGCTTCGGTTACTGATCGGTCGGCTGCTGGTGGTTTGTGCTCTTGCGTTCTTTATTCTCACAGATTTAAAAAGAAAATCGGTGTGGTCTCTCAAACACAGTAGTTAGTGCTCGGGAAACTATTTGTTGACTTTTAAATGAATAGGGCCACTTACAGCTGAAGAGATGTCAAGAATGGCAGTGTCCTGGATGGCCAGGAAGGGAGCGGTGCAAGTGGGGCATAAGGGCTGCAGGATGGACCAAACGGCCGTCCCTAAGAGAACTGTTCCCAACAGTTCTTTAGAACCTACTTGATAAAACTGCCTACCTAAAGCATGACTTATTTATAGAAAAAAATTCTTAAAATTTTAGTATAGGAGAAGAATAGACAGGCGAGCTGTTAGTGACTCATCCCCCTCTCTCTTCCCTAGTTCACTTTATCTATGGGCCACTGGATCCTATAAATCCCTATCCAGAGTTTTTGGAACTGTACAGGTGAGTCGCGGAGGTCTTCTTTGTTACGACTTCATCTTGACAGTGGCACACAAAATCACTTGTTGAGAGTTGCTAGCTGTAGCCGTTGTCTCTGACGTCATTGGCTGTTCATCCAGGAACAAGACGAATCAAGGCGTCTATTCTAACATAAACATAAAGGTGGAGAGATTCAGTTACATATTCTCTTGGTTTGTACAGTCTGTTTTCGCTGGAGTGGCTGCTACCTGTTCCTTGGTGTACAGGTAAGAAAGCTACCGTGTGAACCAGAGAGCGACAGTGGCTGTATCTTAAGAAATGCTGTAGCCTGAGCGACGCACGCTGCAGGAGCTGGAGATGGGCGCTCTGTGGAAGGGCGCCTTCTCGCCGGCTCTTACTCCGTAGGGAGTTACTCAGAACGCGCGGCAGTGTGAAATCTCCACTGTATCGCATAAGAATCTCCCCTGCCTTCCGATGGCTGCGTGGACACAACGCGGCAGTAAATGGCTCACGTGTATTTTTAAACCAGATACCCTCTTCTCATCTCCTGGAATTAATAGGAAGGTCCTTTGCTTTCTTGGCTTGGGCACTGACTTGCTGAGGGGATCTGCTTGTCTGATGCGTCCCGCTTTTCTGAGGCGCGGGATGTCATCCTGCTTTGGCCATTGTCGCGGAAGTGTTGTATTTTCAACGTGCTGTTGGTTCTTTGCAGTGCGGTGTGTCTGCAAGGGCGTTTCTACTGGGGCTTCCCACTGGCTCCCCCCCACCCCCCAGCCTTCCGTTCACCTACCTGCTGTTCTCTTCCACTAGGAAAACGCTGCCGAGGTCCACAGTGTCGATTCTGGATGACCACATTAGCCACTACCCACAGCTAGAGGACCCCATGGGCTTCTTGAATGCATACATGGGCTTCATCAACTCCTTCTGAGCTGGAAAGCGTAGCCTCCCTGTCTGACCTCCCCCGAGTCCTATCTGTGTGTGTTCCACTTAGGAGGAGATGCCCAAAAGAGGTCCTGGCCACCCACTGTCCCCTCACAGAAGTCACTCCCCTCACACTGGTGGGCAGTGTACGGGAAGAGGCCAGCAGAGGCGCTGAGTTGACGTAGCACTGTCCTCCTCCCATCCCTCTGATGGCATCTGACCATGTCTGACTGCCGCTGTCTGTGCGTTCTTAGGAAATTCTGACGGGCACTACCAGTGGTGCACAGGGCACACAACCTTCTGCACAGGAGACACTTGTGGGAATTTGCTGAAATACCCAGAAGTGCCCTCCTCTCGCCCAGTCTCTTTGAATCCTCTAGCAAAGGATGGGGAGGGGCCTGCGTACGTCTTCTGGGATGCCTTTAAGGACACGTGCTTTTTCATAGTTTTCTGTCCCCCTTGTTGTAACGTTAGACTTAGTTTCATCAGCTACTTCTACTTATAGACACTTAGTTGACGTAGGTATTGGTTTACATAACACAGGATTCGCAGTGTGCTTCAGGACTGACTGACCTGTCCCTGATCCAGCTAACCAGCAGACCCTCACTCTGCCAGAGTAACGAGCCTTCTGAAACATGCTCAGTTTTTGAATACCCAAACGATTTACAGAATTTCTGAAAATCGTAGGACATTAAGGACCAAGTCCATCTGTGGCAGAGATGTGCTGTTATTAGCTGGGAAGACCACTCTAACAGCACACAACAGTCTGCCTCCTCAGAGCTCAGTGCTTGGAAGCATGGCCCTCCTGAGCCAAAGCGGAGGGGAGGGGCTGGTGTACAGTCCAAGTGACCCTGTGGAGCGTGCACTGAGTCTCGTGATGACTGCTTAACGTCCCGGTGGCTTTCTCACAGCTCAGCAACGCTGGGCGCTCTCAGCAATGCACGAGAGTTCCAGGAACTTTAGAACAAATTCTGACAGACCTATGAGCAAATGGTGCTGAATACTATTTTTTTTTTTAAAGCCACACTTTCATTGTCTAAGTCAAAGCAGGATTATTAAGTGATTATTTTAAATTCATTTTTTATTAGCAACTTCAAGTATAACAACTTTGAAACTGGAATAAGTGTTTATTTTCTATTAATAAAAATGAATTGTGACAAAAGTGGACTCTGGCTTCCCCTCCCCCCCTCTCGCCACCCCTCGGGGATAAAATTTTCCAACATTGCCAGGAGCTTTCAGACACACGTTAAAAGAAAATAATATAATGAAGTTAAGCAGCCAAAGGACAGAATAGTATTTGATTTTCAAGCTCACCCAATGCTGCACTGTCATACCAAAGCTGTCATATCAAGTGAAGAAAAAGAAAAAGGAAATAAACAGAATCCATGCATAAGGACAGATTTTGCTTGATCTGCTGGCTCGGGGCTGAATGTTTAATTTGCTTCTCCAAAGTCATTACCCTTTGAAGGGGTGATTCTGGGAACTTCATGCCAGTAGCCTAAAACCCACCTACAGCGAAGTGTCCATTAACTTCTTGCCCAGGAAGATCTCATCCAACAGAAGCCAAGATAACATCTACAGGTGTTCTTTCTTGGCTTCTGACAGTCACCTGCATGGTTACTCCATCTGCTAAGGCGAGCCTGGACCTCACCAATAAATCATAGCCACCTCTGTATATACCTGAAAGAAAAAAATTGAAAACCATATTATTGCAAAACAAGCTCTGAATGACGCGACTGATTATGCCCTGCTTGGATCTCCTTTCTATTATTTTAGTTGAGCTTTTCTAGTGATTTGTGGGAACTGAATCCTACATATAAATTTAAAATTTATTTTTTATATTCCCATGAGACCAGATTCATAGAAGGTACTCAACAACAGTGGGGTGGGGTGAGATTAGTATCTGTAGGACAGGCCAAATGTACAACCTAAAAAAATAAGAATAGCATGCAAGCCAAGTGTTCATTTTGACTGAGCTTCAAATTGCTACTCGTTAATGGGATGAAAGGATGACGGCAGGACGTGGGAGCCCTACCTACAACCTGTTCTGCTGAATTTTCCAACAAAAACAGATGGGAAGTCCAGTGGAACTCTTACCTGCCAGATAGAGCGAGTGGGAATTCTTGTTCTCTGGGACTTTATCTGACCTCTCACACGGCTGCATGCCCAGAAAGGTGATGATGTTGTTGACGGCTTCTGTGTGGAGAAGATTCATGCAGCAGCATTAGACAAGGTGGGGGCCCACCTCTGCACCAGTGTATGCTGGGAGCTCAGGGGGCGGGGTTGTGATTTGTGGAGAGAGGCTACAGGACGGTAAGATGGCTGGACTCGGACGATGAGGACCTTCTAAGTAAATGATTTATCAAGCCCTTAGAGACATGAGAGTTCTTGTTTTCTTTAACAGATAGCCTTGTAGGTTTTAACACTGCTATTATGTAACCCCTCGTTAGCAAAACCCTTCTCACCTTCAAGGGTTTTGGTAGAACTGAGGGCAAAGGTCTCCTCTTTCTCAAAGGTATCTCCCACTTCTTCCCAGGCAGCAGCGAAGTTAGGCTTCAGTACCTTCTGAATGTGGTCAGACACAGTCACTTCCAGATCTTCCAGCTGGCGGGCAAGCAGCAGGGGTCAAACAAAAGTGCTTTCCGCACAAACAGAAGTGGAAGGGACTAATCCCTCATCGTTCTGTGCTAACATCCCTGCAGAAACCTATGAAAAATTCCATGCCCACAATACTTTGCGTAGTCTGGATAAATGCACTGCCACAGGCCTTAGCAAAGGAAAGCAAGAAAACAGGACATCTGACACGAGCCAAATTCAGATCAACATCTGCAGGCCTGAGGTACGAGGCAGTGAGGCTGCCCCACGTGACCGCCCTGCACCTCTTGAACTCTGCACCCAGCACAGGGTGGCACTTCTCGGGCAGCTGCTGCCTCCATTCTGTGGAGGGTTCTCAGGTCACGATCTGGCTACTTAGCTTGTTTGCTGGAATAGCAACAAAATCAAAAACCATTCTGAATAAAGCCTGTTTCGTATATTATAATTGCATGAACATCATGTAATTATTTTCATCTCTTAATTATCCCATCATAAAGGAAAAGGAGCGTTTTAGTTATCCAGTGGTCAATCTCCATTCTCCTTGGCATCCGTCACGGGATTCAGTGAGGTCCTCCTTAACTGTAATCTGTGCGGGACCAGAAACCTCACGTCAGACGTCCCTAGTCAAATGCTGTCGGAGCAGCAGTGCCTGATGCTGCAAAGGTCAGACCGTGTCTGCAGGGGAGACTCACCACATACTCATCGTCATACCCATCCTCATCTGGAACCCCAGTGTTAGGGTCACAGTCCCGGACGGTGAACCTCATGGTACAGCTAAAGGTGCCTGCAACTGAGAGAGAGCGTAGGCAAGCCTATGTCAGTTCTGCGGAAGCAGATCTGCACCCCGCGCCGTGTTCCACGTTTTCAAGTTAAACATGTGCGTGACCTGTTTTCTAGGGCAAGATCGCTCAAAGACAGTCTGCTAATGGGGCAGAAAAGTGGTCCCAACAGGTATGATTTTAAAGTCTGTTCTGCATTGTGGGTTAGAATAGTACAGAAAAGCTGTCATGGCCAAACTCGATTTTGTATTTGTATGAAGAAAGCAGGGTTAAACATCCAGGGGCTTTTTGCCTGCCTGTCAAAGGGTCTATATGTTGAAAAATAAGTACAGTAAAAAACCACCAGGTAGAGAGCCTACAGATTGTCAAATTACCACTGGCCAAGTACATCAATGTCAACAGTAATGCTATCTTTGGACTGTGGACTGACAGTGGGGCCACAGATCGCCAGAATGGACTTGGCTTTAAGTCAACTTTTAATGTACAATGAATAAGTTAATAATGAAGTCCGAGTGTTGGTAAAGCCAGTGTCTGAAGGCAGAAAAGCCAGTAGGTACCCGTATGTTCTGAGATGACTGGCAGAGGTGACAGGAAACAGTGGGGGTTACATTTTTGGAAAGCGAAGTCTTGAAAATAGGATTTTCTGAGCTGCTTGAAGGAGTGCATTTTGCAAGCATGGATGAAGAAAAGGCATTTAGGATCTAATCCCTCCATCCATGGTCTAAAGAACTTACACAAAAATGCGAACTTGGGAAGCTGGAAAGTTATCTGGGGACAGGCAAGGAGAGGAGACTAGAACCATGGAGACAGCGTATGATAACAAGGGGTCTCCAAGAAGCACGTGGGAAATGTATGTTATGAACAATCTGGATTTCAGACTGTCTTCACAAAACTAAATGTATCTTAATTTCACTTTTCCTTGGACTTTCTGAAGACCCTTTTGTATATGTCAGGTTGGACAGTCGGACTTTAAACCGTGGAATTTTAACTTTAAACTCCACCCACCCACCCATCCAACTGCAGTGTCAGCACACGCTGACACTATGTAAAGGTGGAAAGTAATGTGTCAGACACTTCAGTCATCTTTCTATCTACCTCAGACCCGACTGTCAAGGAGTTGAAGAGTAGGGTTTGTGTGTATGGGGGTGGGGGGGGGGGAGTGTGCACTCACACAGGCTGCCCATATATCTATTTGACATTACAATTTAATGCCACAGATTCTAGGATGTAAGTTTTAGTATAGTGCTGTGTACAGCTGCAGGATGAAGAGCCTGGGAAAACTATTAAAAAGTTGTGAAAGGATACAACAGTTTAATTGGATCTTAAAAAATGCAGCAGATCTTTGGCAAGCAGAGGAAGGTACAGGAGTAGAAAAGAGAAGTGGCTAGGAAGTGCACGAGTGGTTGGAAATACCACGAGGATGTTAAGGCAAAAGTGCTGCTGAGAACAAACTGCAAAGTACTCTGATTCCAATGATTTTCCAAGGGGGTCTGGTGAGCTGAAGCAGTGAAGAGACAGAGGTGAGCTAAGGAAGATACTGCCCAATTCACACTCTGGTGGGAAGACTGCAGAACGGGTGAGAATTCAGAAGACCATGTTGAAAACAGATGAGAGTAGTAGGTTAACCCAAAGAGGAAGAGTGTATCAAGACTGTAGAATTATTTCTGTGTGGTAAGGGGGCAGAAGAAACAATGTTTAAATTAAGGTAGGATTTTCTTTAGCGGAAAAGGGAAAAAGATAAGTGGAATTTAATACAAAATTAGACCAGGTCACTGAAGTGTTAAAAAGGTGAAAGAGACATGGCAGGGAGGAAGGTCATGGTCACGTAAGGGTGACGAATCGGGACAGACACTGAGAAATAAGCTCTGTGACCAGCATGGTTCAGGTTAAGGAGTGGCAAGAGAAATGGGAGAAAATCAGGATGAATGGTAGATCAAAGACTAAGTAAGACCGAAGACACCAACATTATGTACATGATACAGAGAAATGGATGAGGATTAGGTAGAATGGTGTTAGTGGGGATACTGTTTCTGACAGCTTTGTGGCTGGTTTTTAGTTAACTGGTTTGGCTGGTACAATGAGAGGTTGTATGGAATCTAAAGTGAACTCGGGTAGAAGCACTGGTGGCGGGGACAACCCTGCCAGCTGCTGAGGAGAGAAGGTCAGAGGGGCCTTCCCAGGGCAAGAGGACACCCCTGCATCCAGTGTCACGATCTAACGATGTCAGCTTCATGATCAAGGCCAGGTCACAGATCATCACAGGGGATAAGGAAAGAATGAATGTCTTGAGTTCTGACGTGAGAATTGTTTTCAGAAATGGGGCTTGTCTTGTGAGGACTGACTGAAAATGAGAGTCAATTACTGAAGAGATTTTTCAGGAAAACAGAATTAAACTACGGATGCTGGAAGCTAAGTAAGGAGGGAGACGTGTGAACCTGGCTGAGGCACAGAACATGCAGTGTGACCCGTGGAAGCGGTCATCCTCCACCACTGGAGGGGAGACCATGACAAAATAAGTCACGGGGTTTTGACGACTCCAGAGAGTTCATTGAAATACTGATTAAAGAAAAAGTGTGTCAACAGGGCAAAAGATGAGACAGAAGGTGATAGAAGGCTCTGGAACAGGCGGAGCCCAGCAGTGCAGGCTGAAGTGGAAAGGAAGAGAAGCAGTGTGTGTGCAGGAGATCCAGGCCGGTCAGAGTAAGTGCCGAACACGGGGTGTGTGCACCCACCCAGGAAGTCGGGGCGGGGGCACTGCTGAGGGGGAGCAGGGAGGGGGGGCGGGGAGAGGCGGCACTGAAGAGGCCCTCGGGTGAAAAGCAGTCGGGCAGTCGGTCACTAAGGAACGAAGGTTTCGAGCGGAAGAGGAGACGGCACTCCTTGGGGAAGAGGAGTAATACAGGCTGGAAGGAAAGGAAGGCAATCGTACGGGGGGAGGCCTCAGCCGGAAGTTACGGCAGCCTGTCAGCCCAGGTAGGTCTGCCTGGTGTCCAGGCGTGGGAGGCAGGCAGGATGAGGAGGCCCCAAGCAGGAGGAAGCACTGGGCCAGCTCTTGAGGCTCCGCAGGGAAGCTGACGGGAAGCTGACGAGAAGGCCAAGTGCGCGAGGGTGCGCCGAGGGCGAGTGCTGACGCAGGACTATCCTGGCAACTCCAGAGAGCCTGTACTTGCTCACAGAGGGTGAGGAGAGGCGGGCAGTGTGTCCAGAGAGTGGGTGCTGCTGTCGGCTGGGGAGTGGGTAGACGAGGAGGGAGGGCCTCTGGAGAACAAATTCTGCCTCCGTTTCTTCTGTGGAGAGGTGGATGTCAGGGATGACTGGTGGCTATGGCATTGCAGTATAACTGCACAATGTGCTGCTGACGTTGCTCTCGGAAGTCACCTGCTAGGCAAGGACTGGTCAAAAGTGACAGGTGTTTCATTGGAAAATATCACAGAGGAGGAGAAAGAGAAGCTGGGGGCTAGAAACTTAAAAAAAAAAAAAAAAAGATGAGGTAAGAAGTAAGGTTTGGGCTGGGGTACAGGATACAAAATTTAGGAAGGGAAGGGCATTAAGGAGGGCCAGAATTAGGAAACCTGACAAGTGGCAGAGTTGCATATTTAGTAGAGAGATGTGAGTTAGCTAGATTATAACCAAAGACAGAGAAAGTGGCCATTTAAGAATTGGTGTGGGCCGGTGCCGCGGCTCACTAGGCTAATCCTCCACCTGCGGCGATGGCACCCCAGGTTCTAGTCCCGGTTGAGGTGCCGGATTCTGTCTTGGTTGCTCCTTTCCTAGTCCAGCTCTCTGCTGTGGCCTGGGAGGGCAGTGGAGGATGAGCCCTGCACCCGCATGGGAGACCAGGAGGAGGCACCTGGCTCCTGGCTTCAGATCGGCACAGCATACCGGCCGTAGCGGCCATTTGGGGGGTGAACCAACAGAAGGAAGACCTTTGTCTCTCTCTCACTGTCTAACTCTGCCTGTCAAAAAAAGAATCGGTGTTAGGAGGGCACGCCATCTGTTAACCTTTGCGTGAGTGATACAGCAACAAATGTGACCAACAGAGTGAAAGTCAAGAAGTCAAGCAGGACAGATCTGAGCGCTGGCCAATGGCAGGAACTCTGTGCAGGTCTGGACTAAACTGAGTGCAAACGTATCGAGAATGGGGAGGAGGGATGGAGGAAGGGACGAGATGAGCAGATCCATGAGAATGCCAAAAGGCAGCAGATGACAAGCAGTGCTGTGGGTAACAGCGAGCAGTGGAAGAGCCTACAGAGAACATGGGGTCAGCTGAAGACGGGCAGGTGCTGACAGCAGGGAGACGGCAGCACCAGAGGTGGTCATGGTTAACGAGGCAAGAGGACAGACTGGCAACTATGTAGAGGGAGCCCTGCATAAGGAGCGTTTGCTGGAAGTGAGAGAGGCAGCAGAGGAGGAGGAAAAAGCCAAGGATGGCGGCCAGATAGCACATACGGATGAGGGTGCGTGCGTCAGGCTAGGGGGCAGAACACGCGGGAGAGTAGAGCACGTACAGACGGGCATCAAAGAGGGCTAAGTGGGAACAAGAGGAAACACGAGCTGGGAATCTGACAACTGTGCACTAACCAGGAGTGACGCAGAGTGCGAGCTGGGCGCATGTGCTTTTGCTGTCCTGGAAGCTTTGCTGGAAAAATACACGTAATGGGTGTGGTCGGCAGAGTGAGATGGGAGAGAGAGGCCAGGTGGAAAGGGCAGAAGATGCGGCCGCTGGCGAGGAGCCTGTGGAAGCCTGGGCTGAACTGAGAACAAGTGCACGCAGAAAAGAACTTCTGACGTGAGGGGAAGTGGTGGTGGGCTGAGCGGTGAGAGGGGAAGCGGCAGTGGGCACGAGGGGAAGCAGCGGTGGGCGCGAGGGGAAGTGGCAGTGGGCTGAGTGGTGGGCACGAGGGGAAGTGGCGGGGGGCTGAGCGGTGCGTGCCCACTGCGAGGGAAGAGCCCAGAGCCGCCACCTGACCTGCTAGAGCGACGCACACGCAGCAGCTGAAGGCAGGGGCAACACAGACAGAAGATGAGGCTGCTTGGTCTTCTAGGGCCAAACAGGGAACAAGGTGAAGCTGCCCACTGATGGGAAAGGGCGATTTGAAGAGTGCCAGGTACTGACTGGTGGTCTACGGTACCTCGTTTGGACCTGGGTTCTGGTGGAGTAGGAAGGACGCGTGAGTCGGCTGAGGCGAGGTTTACTGCAGGAAACCAGCTAAAAGCGGCAGAGGGAGTGACATGCAGGGAGCCAGGTCAGGTGACGAGAGATCCCGAACACAGAAACCAGGAAGAGCTCAAAATGGCTCCCACTGGAGAACTGGAGGGGAGGCTCAGTGGTGACGGACGGTGTCTCTAATACAGTTGGAAGGCCCTGGCTGGCAGTGGGGATTGGAGTAGACTAGCTCTTAATTCCACGGGTACAACTCTCTCAGCAAACACCTGCTTAACAGGAAAGCTGAAGGTGTCTTACTGAGATGAGTTTTCCTAAGAGGGTATTACCAGCACCTTAAAATACATCAAGCCTGTACAGTTAGGGAGCATGGGGGCTGGTGTGGCCATGAAAGGCCCCTTGTATTTCTGGAGGAATGGTTGGGAATCATGAAGGAAGCAAACCTCCAGAGTGTTGGTATCCACTGCTATGCTAAAACAATAGAAACCAAAGTAGGTAGGGAAGATACAGTAGAACATAACAGAATAAGGGAGAAGGAGCAGAGGGACTTTAATCTGAAATAATGTGAGCACTGCATAAGTTAGGGTAGGGCTCAGGGCTCAGGGAGCTGAAAGGCAGATAACCTGGGGTGGAGAAACGTGGCAGAGCTCAGGGGTCGAACACGTTAAATATTCTGTGTTATAGACTAAAGGCAGACTAGCTCTTGAAATTCTGATGGGAAAACTCAAATACATACACAGGCATTTCAGTCTTTGAAGATCCCATTACATACATTTATGGATATATAAGTGTTCATTAAAGTTTACAAAACATGTATGAGAATGCATCAAATTCATGTAGTGATTTTTCTCTTGGAAGGGAGAGAGGTAAATTATCGTAGGGAGTGTTACAAAAGTCTTGATTACACACACAGTATTTTAAAAACTGAAGCAGATATGGCAGAGATGTGAAGAAGTGTAGTGGGTATGTGAATTTGGAGGCTGTAAAGTTTGAGTCTTGTTGATAAGAAAGGATAGAATCTTGATAAAAAGCTGGGAACTACTGCTGTGAGCAGTGTGCAGGGGTGAGGAGGACCTGTATTGAGAGTGGGAGGAGCACACCTCACGAGAAGCATGTCTGCCACTCTGCTTACAGACACGCTGATGATGCGCTACTACATATGAACATGCAAATGATCAAAGGGAATTGGGAAGGACTTGCTCAAGTATGATGTTCATATCTGTCATAATATAACTGGGTGTCAATGTATAAAAAGACAGGAGGACCAAGTAGATAAAATTGAAGCTAATATTTAAGTAAAGCAAAGAGGTGTAGGATTTAGGCTAGGGAGCAGAGCCTGCAGTTTGGTATAAGGTTAAGGAAGGAAGGTGGTAAGAAGGGCCAGGATGGAAGGCACTGACCGACATGAGGATCGGAAGTTGAGTGAGAGCTGTATGTAAAACCAAACAGCAGTCAAGGGAGGACACAGGGAGGTGAGAACATGAGGGAGTAAGAACTGGAGTAGGAGACGTCACTGCCCAAATGGCTTTGCTGGAAAGAGGTCCGAAGCCACTGGTGCTGTCAACAGAGTGAGAGGTTAAAGGGACCGTCATGTGGACTACGGGCCAGTGCAGGGGCCCTAGCAAAGTGCAGGCTGCGTGGAGGCTGGAGACAGATTCAGTCCAGAGTGAAGGCGACAAGGAGCATGGAGGAGGCTGGAATACTGAGGCTCAGCATTAGGAGCACACATTTGCAAAAGAGATGATCACAGTCCTTGGGATGACCCTGCTTCAAGAGGAAGGGAACAGAGTTGCAGCACGAGGGAAAGAAGAGAGGAGTAAGAAAGCCGTGTGCAAGTTGTTTACGACAGGGAGTCGCACAGGTTGACGGGAGAAATGGCTATTGTTCCATACTTGCTCACGGTCACGACAGAAGAAAAAGGGAGTGAGGGGAACACGGCATGGATTGGAGGGAGCTGAGAGGTTGTGATGACAAGACGGATACGACGTGATTAAAGAAACCAGAGTCCTGGGCTGGAAGGATTGGCTCTAGACTGTGCAGGCAGTCTGAGGAGGAAGGAGCTGGGTGGGCTGGCCCCCGGCGGGCAAGGTGGGACTGAAGTGAGGCCAGACTGCAATAGGTTACGAGAGCCCTGCGGAGCAGCCACTGGTGGAAACCTTTACAACCCCGGGTCAGGTGGTTTGGGTGTGGCGTGGATACTCTCTACACAGACAGATGAATGCTGCTGCATGAGGACTGGCTGAGAGCATAAGGAGGTGGCCCTCGTTATGCAGAATCTGGCATTTATGTATGTGTGAGGGTGAAAGACGTGAAATGTTGACAATTTGGTGGAGAAATAATCAAAGGCAGCTATTAAAGACCCACCCAAGTGTGAGGCAAAATTGGCCAAGAAGTTAAGAAATCGTGGCTGAAAGTAAGACAAGTAACTGAGACTGTACATTTAAAAAAAAAAAAAAAGAAGAGGGTTGGATGGAGAGGAAAAGTGCATGGATTAGGCTGGGTTTGGAATCGGCAGAGTGTAAAGTGGCAAATATGACTTGAGACCACCTTCACACAATTTAAATACCTGATAATGTGAAGAGTTTTTACACACATACGGCTGTGCGTGATATGCGTATGTTGCGATTCTAGCTCTCCTACCACTAGGCTCACTTCCTATGCTCAAGGGTTTCAACGTGTGCCTTCCCCACAATATGGTTGTGACAGCTCAAGCAACTCGCCCACTGGTAAGTAAGCATTCCCAGAATATTCCTTTCTATATTTTATTAGGAAGATGTGTATGCATTTGCGTCGGGATCATTTTGTACCACTCACATGCGTGTATGCTAGTGGACAGATTACAGGAATTAGGCCGTTGTCCTTTTGAATAATTTAAAAAAATACTTAAATGTTTTTATCATAATGTTTTAGTGATGGTTAAGAAAACAGGTTGGGTTTTTAAAGGGAGCCGGAGGAGGAGGGCTGTTTCAAAGGTAAGGAACTGCAACGTGTTTACTACTAGACATTGTTATTTAAGCATGGAGGCTTTATGGGACCGTGTGGGGTGGCTGTTAGAAGAAAGGGAGGAGGTAACAGCGGTAACTGGGATTCAGACGCGGGCAGGGCAGTGGCCAGGAAAGTGTGTTTTCATGACAAGTGCAGCGTGCAGAGGAAAGTGGAGATGATGGCAGTGCAGTGGACGTAAGGCCAGCGCCCGACGGCCTGCCAGGCCCAAAACAGGATGGGAGCAGGAAAGACTGCAAGACAGCAAGTACTACTGGGGGGTATCTGTGCGTGTACAGGAGTGCTACACAGTGTCTGCACAGTTGGTAAAACAGGTTCTCCCAGAGCAGAATAGGAGGACCAAGAAAGTGGGTAAAAAGTCAGTGTTCAATTTACCTTTAGATGGGAAAAGTAATGTGAGGATGATGGACAAGAAACAAGAATTGACACTGTAATCTTATCAGAGGAACAAGGGAAAATGCAGAAGGAAACTCGATAAGAGTGCTTTGGGATTTAACCACATGGCAGAGTTAACTTGAGTAAATACAGGGCTATGCAGCATCCCAGTAAGAAAACCCATCAACGATGAGGTCTGCACAAGAATGGGGGCATGGGGCTGAAGATGGACCAAGAGTGTTTTAGGGAAAAAGGGTGAGGATGGAGAGGAAGCGGCCAGGAGACAGCTCTGAGGGTCAGCGCAGAATCTCGGGAACAGAGTGCAAACGCGAGGCTAAGCGGAATATTTAAGTCCAAGGCCAAACAGAGGAGAAGGGGGAGGGTGGGGACAGGGAGCTGCAGGATGGGACTGGAACTCACACGTCGTATCCAGCCAGGACTGCGGCTGCCGCACAGAGACGGCGGTCAGCAAATGGTGGGGCGGCGTGGGCTGGGCGTGGGGTGAAGCGGTGTTCAGGATGTCAGAAGAGAAAGAAGTGCAGAATGGATATGCCAAATTAGGATGCACAGGGGACCAACGCAGTCCCCGAGAAAAGCAAAACTGAAATGAAGTGTCAACAGCCATGCAGAAAAAGTGACAGGAACAGAGGCAAAGAGAGGCACGGATCTGTGTTAGGGGTGGAAACGATAAATACTGCAGTGTCAGGAAAGGGGAGGGAGAGTGGGCGCGGGGGCAGCGGGAGGCATCAGAGTCCAGACTGTCATCAGACACGGGGGAAGGGCCTGTGAGACAGGACGACGAGGCTGACAGCGAGCACGTGGATGTAGCCGAGAGGCACCTGGGGTGGGGTGGGGTGGGGTAGGGTGGGGGCTGAGTGGGCGGTGAGGCTGAGGTGGGCGTGTGGGTGAGGGCGGTGGTGGCTGTGCCCCGGGAGGGAGGCAGGGCTGAAGGAATGAGGGGTCAGGGAGGGCAGCATCTTGATGAGGGAGGAGTGTGAGGAGGGGGAAGGGGGCATCCGTGTCAGGTGACGCTGGGCCGTGGGGGGCCTGGAGGGAGAGAGAGAAGGGAGATGTGGGCCAGGTGGGAGAGTCGAGGCAGGTGCTCCCTCAGTGCGCTGTCCCGGGTGGGGAAGAAAGGTGTTGGAGTTCGTAGGGAAGCACCGCTGTGCAGAGCTGAATGAACCCTACAGGGCTCGGGGCTGTGGGCCTTGCTCCCTGCTGAGGACCTGGCTCGGTGCAGTCTCTGAGCTGAACTGCCTGAGCGCTCCAGCGCGGGACCGGGGCAGGTTAAGACGGGAAGACACCTGAGAGGACTAGTGACTGACCCCAAGTTCATGAACTCGGACAGCACCCAGATCTGGCAGATCGTGGACACGCTGGTTCCTGGCTATGCAGTAGGGGAGGAAAGCCACAAAAATAAGGAACCTTTCTCGGGAGATGGGGGAGGAGGTGAGAGCTTTGAAGTCTCTTGGAGCTGATGGCGGAACACAGGTGGCCCAGTGGCAGGAGCTATGGTAAAGAGCAGAGCAAGGAGAAACGGATCTGGTTAGGCTCTGTGCCAAGGGCGACCCGGCCCGGATGAAGGAGCAGAGTGAGCATGGAGGCCGCACACCCGAGCATGCAGGAAACCCGTGGGAGAAAAGAACGTGGTGTGGCGAAGGCCAGTGAGCGATGCATGAGGCAGGAGAACGTCCGAGGAGCAGAGCTGCAGAGGCAGTGGTCCCGGGACTTGCTAGAAACGACCAGTTCAAGGAAGGCTGTGGCGAGGCAATGAGAGGGCAGGGAGAGCAACTGAGACAGGAAGTGACTGTGGCCAAGATGGCAGCACCAAGGATGAACTCAAGAAAATGAGAGAGAGAGAGTGCAGAGGCGGCGCACCGAGGGTGCGTCTCCAGCAGCTGATGTGGGTGCATGCAACAGAGGAAGGCGTGCTGGAGATGGGCTGTGTGAGGTTTAACACAGAGTGGAGAGACGGTGGAATCTGGCTGCCATGGGCATGTGGCAGGTGGGAGGCAAGGGGAGTCGGAAGAGAGGCTGGAGGTCTTACCACAGTGGCAGAAACATCACATGACTTCAGGGGGAAGGGATGAGCATCCGGGAAGGTGCCAATAAAGGGGAAGGATGCAGCTTGCAAAGTTGGGGTGCTAGCAGATCGCAGGGGGCTGGGCAGTGGGATGGGTGGTATCCAGGCTAGGCCATAGGACAAGAGCAGAGCAACACAGCTCACGTAGGTGCAGAACTGCTCCATCAGGAGAATGTAGGCTAACCGGCAAGACCAGGATGTACCGCATGCTGAGATGGCACTGTCCGTTAGTGTCGGGGACTTGGGGACAGGCTCAGGCAGACTGAGCCCCGCGTCTGGGTAGGAAGATGCTGCAAGTGGTGGAGAGAGATGGAGAACCAGTGAGGAGGCGGTGATGGGTGGCATTTACTGAAGCCCTACTTAGGCTGCTCAGGGACAGCTGAGAGGAGGGAGGTGTAGCCTGTAGTGAACAAACCTGCAGAGGGACACCGGGAAGGCAGGGGCTCTGGAAACCCTGGCACCCAGTGGGACATCACAGGTTTAGGGCAGGAGGTATCAACATGTCACTGTGCTCTGGAGGTATGTTTCGGGTGTCTTGATAGAGAGTAAGAGAGCCCTGACGCAGGACACAATGGAGAGGTGGGTCCTGAAGCCTGAACACGGGGGTGGTAACGCAGTGTGGCCAAGAGGCCAACACAAACAAGAAGGGCCCACAGAGTAGGGAGCTACATGTTCCGAGCAGGGCTTCACTTGCTGGATGGCGGCAGGCGAAGTGAGGAGCAGAGGAAAAGACAAAGTGAGCCAACCGCCTGCCGAGTGCTGTGGGGATCCACTCGGGGGAGACGGGAGGGAACAGGCGGCCTCGGGGAGACTGCTGCGGGATCCGTGGGCGATACGGACCAGCGCGAAAGGCGAGCTGGAGGCTGAGAGGTCGGAGCAGCTCAGAGAGTGCACACGCCCCATGGGGCAGGAGGAGCTCGTCGGGCGGGGACTGGCACTGGTGAGGGGAGAAATGGGGCCACAGGGATGTGGCAGGGAGGCTTCTGTTGGCCACAGAGACGAGAAGTCCCTAGGAAAGAAGGTGAGCTGTAACGGGCACCAGGTAGGGAGGGCAGGGGACAGGGCAGCAGGCTGCACAGCCTCCCGGAGGGCAGGGCAGGAGGGGAAGAACTTCAGAGCGCACAGGCCAGCACGAGGGCTCCGCGCAGTGAGAGCACTGGGCGAGGGGCAGGTGGAATGGGCAGGGGCAGGAGTTCCACGTTACCCCGCATGCTGTTGTGAGGGTCAGAATTCGGGCTGAACTCCACATTACAGACCTGGAGGGGAACATGGAGGAGGGTGAGCAGGGGGCATCAGTCAGGACTGGCTGGTCTGGGTGGCGGGGAGGAGCTGGGAGTGCCAGGGTGGGGGTGGGGGTGAGGGTGAGGGTGAGGAATACTAACTCGATCCGAGGCAGTGAGCAAAGCAGCCCCGTGTGCTGTGCCAGTGGAGAGCGCTGAGGGAGGTACGCACAAGTCGGGAAAGACTGCGAGTCCACACTGGGAGACATGGGGGTCTGCCGTGGCTGTCGGCAAGGGAGAGGCAAAGGGCCGGCTTGACACAGCAGGGAAGGATTGGAGGACCAAAGGGAACCGCATGGGCACTCTGACCGGGAGAGGTGAGGGCGGATGAAGGAAGAGGGACGAGTCAGTACCCAGAGGGACCAGGCTGGTGCAAAGCAACTGACAGAGCGAACCTGTGAAGGACTCTGCTGCAGACGGAGAGGGTGTGGCGTGCAGGCAGGGAATGCGGGAGCCAGGAGGCTCCAGGCCCAGAGCACCGGGCCTGCAGCAGAGGGGAGCGCTGAGGTCCGGGGCTGAGGACAGCAAATGCGACAAGATGCCGGGAGCAGGGTGTGTTGGGTGCTGACCGCCCCAGCTTCTCTGTGAGGGCGAGGAGTTTGGGCCATGCTCTCTGCTAAGGATCTGGTGGTAAAGGGGGCATGGTGGGGGCCAGCACAGGGTGGCTGCAGGGCTGGGATTAAAGGAGTAGGGAATGGGGTGAACAGTGGTTCTGTGCAGCGGGGGGATGAGCTGAGTTCCAGGCACTGAGAAAGAACTGCTTCCCTGGTAGCTGCGAGATGAGAGCTGAGTGTTGATGGTGAGAACCACCCCAAGCAGTCATGGAGAGCAGCCTCAGGGCTGGTGTGAGTGACACAAGGACTTGAGGACAAAGGTCTGGCTCTGCAGTTGCACCGTGTACTTGGTTTGAGAAGAGGAGGGGTGAGGACCGAGGAAAACGGGTAGTACTGCGTGCTCAGGAGGAGAATGACAGCACAGTATATTTTCAGAGTGCCTGGGATCACACAGGGGGTGTGGGTGCAACAGGGGAGGGTAATGGGACCATTCCCAAACTGTCCTGCAGACGGGGTGAAGTGGCGTGCAGGGAGGGAATGGGGGAGCCAGGAGGCTCCAGGCCCAGAGTGCGGGGCCCCCAGCAGAGGTGCTGAGGTCCAGGGGTTGAGGAGAGCAAATGCAACAAGAGGAACAGGGAGGGTAGGAGGCGTCCATGCAGTGACACCCAGGGTGGGGGTGGCTGTCACCTTCACCCGAGGGGGCTGCGGGCAGGGCCCCAGGAGGCCTAGCTACACATGGTGGGGGGGGGGGACAGAGTCCTGCTCACACCGACTGAAACCCAAAGAGCCACAAACAGCACCAACACCCGACCCCAGAGGCTGAGTGTGATGGGTGAGGGTCCCTGCTGGAGGGGAGAGTGGGGGTGGGGCAGAGGTGCTGGGAGCCGGGGCACCGGGAGGCATCAGAGTCCAGACTGTCATCAGACGCGGGGGAAGGGCCTGTGAGACAGGACGACGAGGCTGACAGCGAGCACGTGGATGTAGCCGAGAGGCACCGGGGGTGGGGTGGGGTGGGGTGGGGGCTGAGTGAGCAGTGAGGCTGAGGTCGGCGTGTGGGTGAGGGCGGTGGTGGCTGTGTCTGGGAGGGAGGCAGGGCTGAGGGGATGAGGGGACAGGGAGGGCAGCATCTTGATGAGGGAGGAGTGTGAGGAGGGGGAGGGGGCATCGTGTCAGGTGACGCTGGGCCATGGGGGACCTGAGAGAGAGAGAGATGTGGGCCGGGTGGGAGAAAACGAGGCAGGTGCTCCCAGAGTGCATTTTCAGAGTGGGAAAGAAAGGATCCACAGAGAAACGTGAGGTTGTGCGGAGCTGGAGGGAACCCTCACCCGGGGCCACGGGGGTGTGAGCAGGGGCTGCTGGCTGGGGTGCGTGGATGCAGTGGGGTCTGTGTGGCGCTGGCAGCAGGACAGGTGCAGGGGCGGGTGCAGGGATGGGTCTAGGAGGTGGTGACCCTGGGAGGCCGGCTGCATCGCTGCCTGGGGGTGGGGGCAGGGGGAGGTGTGATGGTCTCCTGTCCTGCAGGAGAGGTGGCGGCAGCAGGATTTGCCAACCTGGGCCCAGCAGTTGAGTGCAGGACAGGATGAGTGAGAGCATGGGGGGGGGGGGGGGGCGTGACCCAGTGGGGAAAGAGGTGGTACGGCGGGGGAGGAGCCTTACAGGTACAGGATCAGAGTGGTGTCAGAGGACCGGAGAATGCCCTGCGATGGCAGAGGTGAAGGTGCAGTGGGAGGGAACCGAGGAGCCACGTGAGGAGAGGGTCAGCCCGCGGGAGGGAACTGGGGAGCCCAGGGGCAGTGACGGAGGCCTACAGAGCACGACACTGCAGAGATGATGATGGCTCAGACTCTGGGACCACGTGGCGATGGAGGGCAGTGTAAGACCAGGAAAAATCGGGAGGAATGGCTCCAGGACTTAAAAGGATGGTCTCCACGGTGCAGGAATGAGAAGGTGGATGGCTGGCCTTGAACTTAAGACAGCAGACAGCATCAGCACAGCACGTTTGGGGAAAAAGGATGGCAAGGTGGTGGCAGTGTGTGCAGTCCACTGACTGACAGGGAGGTGGCAGTGCAAGGATGATGGGATGTTGAAGTGTCAGTGCAGGAAGAGAACAGCAGGAGACAGCACAGTGGGTAGCCCAGGACACTGGATTGGTATCCAGCCTGGAACAACACCCCCTGGAGCTGGGCTGACATGTAAGGTGGTAGGTGGACGGCCATTAGATACAGGGTTTCATAGAGACTTGAGACTCTAGGATACCATATCGGCAGCGGTTTGAATCACGGCTGCTCCGGTTCTTGTCCAGCTCCCTGCTAATGTGCCTGGGCAGGGCCTGAGTCCTTGGGCTCCTGCCACCCAAGTGGGAGACCTGGATGGAATTCCTGGCTCTTGGCTTCTTCCTAGTCCAGCCTTGGTTGTTGCGGCCACTTGAGGAGAGAACCAGAGGCTGGAAGATAGACCTCTCTCTCTGCCTTTCAAAAGTAGGTAAATCTTTAAAACAAAAGAATGGAGTAGGAGGTGCCTCAGGCTAGTGAATTCTCGTGAACTGTATTTCCCTAGGGAGTGGCGGTGCCGAGGCTCAGCATGGTAAAGGTGCCTTGTGTAAGAATGTAGAGATCCCAAACCAAGATCTCGGGAGGCAAGTCAGTGGGCTGGTGGTCTCACGGAAGCAAAGCAGGGAGAGGAAGCAAAGCTTTGGTACTTGCAGAACAGGGCCCACAGGAGAAAGGGGGCCAGCGGCCCCAGGTGTCTGATTGCACAGAGGAATCTGGCCATCTGCAGTGAGAGGCAACCTCGAGGCCCGGGATGGGCTCAGTCTGACTGAGTCTTGGGCGTGGGCAGGTGGTGAAGGCGTGGCAGGGAATAAACGCGGAGGAGACGGTGTGCACGCTTCACTGTGGCTGTGCCCTTGTTGGAGGGGGGCTGAAAGGATGGAGGGGCAGGGTGTGGTGAAGACGGCTGGCCGTACGGCGGGGCTCAGTGAGGTACAGGGTGGGGACCCCTCGAATCCAGTGGGCACAGAGGGTCAGGGTGGAAAGGCCTGCAAGGGAGTGAACACTTACGGCTCTGGGAGCTGGGCTGCATTTTTAGGTGGTCTGAGTGGAGAGGAGGGGGAAAGGCAGGCCAGGACACAGACGAGCGGTTCCTGTGTGTGAATATGTTCTCGGCATCAGAACTTGGTGCTGCAGCGTTGCACAGGGGAGAGGGAATGGTACTGGCTGGCTCCAAAGGGCAGTGGGAGGGCAAGGTTAAAGGACTTGGTGAAGCCACCTGCAGAGGGATGGAGGTGATGGTGCAGAGGACAGGACGCAGAACAGTAAACTGTGAACTGGTGGCAGAGTTGGTGGGAACCTGCCTAGTGCAGCAGGAGGCAAAGAGAAAGGTTGGGGTGGGACAGGTGAAGGAAAAGACAACATCATGGAAGGCCATGGTGGAATCAATGGAGGATCCAGACAGGTGGCAGGAGAGGGGTCTAGGAAAGTACGGAACGCGTCTGAGAGGTGAGTGCACACAGCTGGGGAGGAAGGCGCAGCTGTGGTGTGGACCACTGCCTCCCAGGATGGCCCCATCCCACACAGCTGAGAGGCAGTGAGGGTCCCTGGGCCATGGAGGCAAGGAAGGAGTGGCTGACCTGCAGAGAGGCAGCAAAGATGGCTGTGACGCTGGGACAGTACTGCAGGACACAGGGAGTGACCGACCGCAGGCAGACATGTTGCGAACAGGCGCCCAGGACAGGTGGAGCGCAGAGCGCAGGGTGGAGGGGAAACCGCTGGACAGCAATGGGGGCTGGGAACGGGGCGGCCTTGGAGTAGGCAGGAAGGGACGCAGACTGCAGGCCAGTTTGCCAGTCTTGGCACAGCGAAGGGTGGATGGCAATGGGCAGGAGGAAGTGGCCTCTTCAAACCTTGTTGTTGGAAGGGTACAAATTTTAGGCCAGGCTCTTTACCACGGATCCGGCGGGTAGGGTGGGTGGCGGGGGTGGGATTCGGGATGGAGTTTGGGTCAGGGTTAATTGGGAGGGATGGGCGGGCAGGGTTGGGAGATGGGTGGGGGTGGGGGTAGGGGTGGGGTGGGGATAGGGTAAGTAGGGGTGGGGGTGGGGGGGTACAGGGGATAAGAGCCAAGCTCCAGGGTATGAGAAACAACCTTACTAATCAGAGATAGAGAACAATTACATGTGGAGTGCTGAGGCCAACGAATACCTGCAGGAGAAAACAGTCATCCACCCAAGACCCAGAAGGGAGAAGTAAAGGATGGGTTTATAGGAAACAAGGAGGGATTTGAGGACCAAAGGGTACCGCGCGGGGCACCTGACTGGGAGAGATGAAGGAAGAGGGTCGAGGTCAGTGCCCAGAGGGACCAGGCTGGGGCAGAGATGCTGACAGCGAACCTGTGAGTCCGCTCAGCGAGGTGGGCGGGGCACGAGCCCTGCACTCAAGGGAGGACTCTCCTGCAGACAGCGTGGGAGTGTGTGCAGGGAGGGAATGGGGGAGCCAGGAGGCTCCAGGCCCAGAGCACGGGCCCCCAGCAGAGGGGAGCGCTGAGGTCCAGGAGTGAGGAGAGCAAATGCGACAAGAGGGACACAGGGAGGGGAGGTGGCGTCCACAGCAGTGACACCCCGGGCGGGGGTGGCCGTCACCTTCACCCGAGAGGGCTGCGGGCAGGGCCCCAGGAGGCCTAGCTACACATGGCCGGGGGGGAACAGAGTCCTGCTCACAGCGACTGAAACCCAAAAAGCCACAAACAGCACCAACACCCGACCCCAGAGGCTGAGTGTGACGGGCCGCCTGGGGGCCGTGCACCCGGGTGAGGGTCCCTGGTGGAGGGGAGTGGGGGCGGGGCAGAGGTGCTGGGAGCCGGGGCACCGGGAGGCATCAGAGTCTAGACTGTCAGACGCGGGGGAAGGGCCTGTGAGACAGGACGACGAGGCTGACAGCGAGCACGTGGATGTAGCCGAGAGGCACCTGGGGTGGGGTGGGGGTGGGGGCTGTGTGGGTGAGGGCAGGGTGGTGGTGGCTGTGCCTGGGAGGGAGGCAGGGCTGAAGGCACGGAGAAGTCATTGAAGACAGCGTCTTGATGCAGGACAGAGCCTGGGAGCTAGGACAGAAGTGTGTGTTGAGGAAATCTGGGAATGCGCTGCACCAAGCTAGAGGGGCAGGGTGGACATGGAGGACTGGGGACGAGGCAGGCAGAGGGGAAGCGAGCGCGCAGGGAGCGGTGGGAGGGGACTAAGGAGAATGAGGCTGCAGGAGTGGCATCTCAGAATGTCGGGGATCACCATGTCCACAGAGGGCCTGAGAGTCACTCAAAGGTGGGGGGACGTGGTACTGAGAATGGAGGATGTGCAGGGGTGAGTTCATATAGCAGATGGCCTCAGGGTCGCAGGGTGGTGGAAAGAGGCTGGCCATGGTGGCAGCAGTGTGGGCAGGACAGCAAGGGAGCGGGCGTCGAGGCAGACTGCTGAGTGCACTGGCTGACTTGCAGGTGGCAGGGGAAGCAGGACTGGCTGGCAGAGGGGAAGAGGAGGGTCCCCGGACTGCAGTGGGGAGCACGCAGGAGATGGGCCCGGCATGGCTTTAAATCAGTGTCCAGGTGAGAGAGAAGTTAGGGTCCAGCTGCCATGGGAATGTGAACGCGGTGTTGGCTGAGGGAAGTTGATGAGACGGAATGGGACAGAGGGTGGAGGAGATGGAAGAAACGCCCTGAACTTGCGGGTTGCTCATCCCTGGAAAAGGCTGTCAGCGTGGAGGAGGGGAAGAAGTGTGTGCTCCCCTCTGCAGTCGTGGGCGGATCCCAAGGGGCAAGTTTGTAGGATGGGTGGTGCTGAGGTCTGAACGCGGGAGTAGAACACAGAAAGCAGCAAAAGTTCAGGCACTGTCAGAGCAGCCCCTTTGGAGAAAGTGCGCTAAGTGGCCAAAGTGACCTCATTGAAACAGGAACTGCGCCCCTTTGCACAGTCACCCGGCACGCACACAGGAAGTGCTAACAGTCATCTCTGGGACTGGGGATGGACTCGTTTGGACTGAGCCCAGCATGTGAGTGGAAAGAAGGCTAAAAATGGCAGAGGAGCAGTGGTCAAGCACTGTGGTGAAGACGTGCTGCGGTGACCACGGGCTGTGTCCCCCACGTTCAGTGTGCCTGTGCTATAGGCAACGCTGCAGTGTGTCACTGTCAGCCGAGTCGCAGGGGAGCCCTTTAAAACTCGGGGGGTGGGCTTTGACTTAGTGTGAGAAGGATAAGCAGCAAATTAGCCAACGGGAGAGAGCACGTCTAGGGTGACAGACGCCAGGGCTGGGGGCAGAGGGCTCTTCTCTGAGTCATCTGACGCAGAGGACGAGAGTGAAGGCCTGGGACCTGGGCTGACAACCTGCACGTGGCCACAGTGAGGAGGGGACACATCAGCAACCAGCCAGCCTCAGGGTGGCGGGAGGAGGCACGAGGGGCCCTTGTGGGGCATGCGGAGGTGTGGGAGGGGAGGGGCTGGCAGTAGAGTCTTGCGGGAATGAGCTGGATGCAACCGGAAAAGGGGAGAGGAAGAAAGGAGCAGGAGACATAAGGAGAACCCAAGGGGAGGCGGCGGCCACAGGCAGCAGAACCTGTTCCGGAGCAGAAGGCAGCATCGGGTCGGACAGAGTTTGCCCAGGGACCGCAGATCAGAAATGTGCTCCTACTCCCCAGAGAGGAGAGACTGTGCAGAAGTGACCGGCACTGGGTGGTGCAGACAGGGTGGGCTGAAGAGAAGCAGCAGAGGGAGCCTTCCCTTAGCAAAAGGCCCAGCCTGGAGAAACGGGCCACGCACAGAGAGAATGAGACTTGGACAGTAACACTGGGCAGCGGGGAGACACCTGTGGACAAAAGGCATGGTGGCGAGGGGTTCCCAGTGCAGGGCGGATGGCATCAGCAAGGGCCAAGAGGGAGACGGAGCTGAGCGTGCAGGGCGGCCTGAGAGCCTCAGCGTGGGAACGCCAAGTGGAAGAGCGCTGGGAGGCAGTGGCAGGAGCAGGGTGTGTTGGGTGCTGACCGCCCCAGCTTCTCTGTGAGGGCGAGGAGTTTGGGCCATGCTCTCTGCTAAGGATCTGGTGGTAAAGGGGGCATGGTGGGGGCCGGCACAGGGTGGCTGCAGGGCTGGGATGATGGGTTAGATGGGGGGCAGGGCTGGGATTAAAGGAGTAGGGAATGGGGTGAGCAGTGGTTCTGTGCAGCGGGGGGATGAGCTGAGTTCCAGGCGCTGAGAAAGAACTGCTTCCCTGGTAGCTGCGAGATGAGAGCTGCGTGTTGATGGTGAGAACCACCCCAAGCAGTCTTGTAGATCAGCCTCAGGGCTGGTGTGAGTGACACAAGGACTTGAGGACAGAGGTCTGGCTCTGCAGTTGCACCGTGTACTTGGTTTGAGAAGAGGAGGGGTGAGGACCGAGGAAAACGGGTAGTACTGCGTGCTCAGGAGGAGAATGACAGCACAGTATATTTTCAGAGTGCCTGGGATCACACAGGGGGTGTGGGTGGTGCAACAGGGGAGGGTAATGGGACCATTCACAGACTCTCCTGCAGACGGGGTGGAGTGGCGTGCAGGGAGGGAATGGGGGAGCCAGGGGGAGCCAGGAGGCTCCAGGCCCAGAGCACGGGGCCCCCAGCAGAGGGGAGCGCTGAGGTCCAGGGGTTGAGGAAAGCAAATGCGACAAGAGGGACAGGGAGGGTAGGAGGCGTCCATGCAGTGACGCCCCGGGTGGGGGTGGCTGTCACCTTCACCCGAGGGGGCTGCGGGCAGGGCCCCAGGAGGCCCAGCTACACATGGTGGGGGGACGGGACAGAGTCCTGCTCACAGCGACTGAAACCCAAAGAGCCACAAACAGCACCAACACCCGACCCCAGAGGCTGAGTGCGACGGGCCGCCTGGGGGCCGTGCACCCCGGGTGAGGGTCCCTGGTGGAGGGGAGTGGGGGCAGAGGTGCTGGGAGCCGGGGCACCGGGAGGCATCAGAGTCCAGACTGTCATCAGACGCGGGGGAAGGGCCTGTGAGACAGGACGGCGAGGCTGACAGTGAGCACGTGGATGTAGCTGAGAGGCACCGGGGGTGGGGTGGGGTGGGGGCTGAGTGAGCAGTGAGGCTGAGGTGGGCGTGTGGGTGAGGGTGGTGGTGGCTGTGCCTGGGAGGGAGGCAGGGCTGAGGGGATGAGGGGAGATGGGCGCCAGCGTCTTGATGCCCAGGAAGTGACATTCTGGGATAGAGGAGAGTTAGGTTGTGGCTGGGGCATTCGTGTGTGCAAAGGTGGGCTGGTCTGGGGTCTGGGGCCTGGGGAGGGCAGAAGGCAGATGTGCTGTGGGCAGGAACAGTGGAGAAGGATCAGAGGCACTGTGCCCTTAGAGCTGACTCAGAAGAGTGTAAAGAGAGGTGTGATAAGAAAGGAGAGATGCGGCCAGCGCCGTGGCTCAATAGGCTAATCCTCCACCTTGCGGCGCCGGCACACCGGGTTCTAGTCCCGGTCGGGGCACCGGATTCTGTCCCGGTTGCCCCTCTTCCAGGCCAGCTCTCTGCTATGGCCAGGGAGTGCAGTGGAGGATGGCCCAGGTGCTTGGGCCCTGCACCCCATGGGAGACCAGGAAAAGCACCTGGATCCTGGCTCCTGCCATCGGATCAGCACGGTGCGCCGGCTGCAGCAGCGGCCATTGGAGGGTGAACCAACGGCAAAAGGAAGACCTTTCTCTCTCTCTCTCTCTCTCTCTCTCTCTCTCTCTCACTGTCCACTCTGCCTGTCAAAAAAATAAAATAAAAAAAAAATAAATAAAAAAAAAGAAAGGAGAGATGCTCCAGGGAGCCCCGTGCGGGCAGGGAGAGTGCCCGGGACAGATCCACGGGGCTGCGAGCAGGGGCTGCCGCCTGCCGCGTGAGGGTCCCTGCAGCCCGGCGGAGCAGTGTCGGGGGGCAGAGGCTTGGGGCGAGATCCTGGGGTGGAAGGTCTGTAGAAGCAGGTAAAGGAACGGCGACGGGAACGGTTCCATACTGACGGTTCAATAGTGCTCTGGGCTGCGGGAGAGGAGGCGCCCAGGAGATGGAGAGCGGGGGAGCTGGCAGCAGCACGTGCCCTGCATGGCCGAGGAGAGGGCTCCCAAGGGAAGGAGGAGGAGAAAGAGGCGCTGGAGCCCAGCAGCTGAGAGAGCAGAGTGTGCTGAGAGTCTGGGATGACAGGGACCCGCGAGGAGGCCGCGGACACGGAGGACCAGGTGACAGTCTGAAGGACAGGGCATGGCGTGGGAACAAGGGAGACGAGAGAAGGCGGAGAGTGAGGTGGTGGCACCCTCAGACACGGGATCGTCATGACAGTGTAGAGCGGTGCAAACCCAGCGGGTGCACATAAGGTGGAACAAGTGTCTCCAATGATGGGAGGAGTCAAAACGCCAGAGGGGCTCAGTACTGGAGGAGGTGAGGGGGGACAGGCCACGGCGGCGGCAGTGCGGCCGGCTGAGGAAGGAAGCAGATGCCAGGGCAGACGCCCTGTGCTCCGCTGGCCTGGGAGGTGTCGCTGCGGAGACGAGAGGCCCTGGGGACTGCCCGGATCAGGCCCGAAACACTGGAGGTGAGGCTGAGGATGTGACTGGAAACAGAAAAGGACAGAGGTGCGTGAGGGGCGGGACGTCGTGAGTGACAGCCCCGGGGTCCTCGGCAGGGGGAGTGTACTGCACACTTCACCCAGAGGCACCGGAGGGTGATCTCGGGGATGAGCGGGTGGCGCTCAGAGGAGGCGGGCAGATGCTTCTGTCTCGGAGCAGGAGGCACCAGCAGCAGTGGGCCCTCCTGAGAGCAGGGAAAGGGCCGCAGGGACGCTGGGCATCTTTAACATGCATGGGGCACACCAGCAGGCAGCCTCGTGCTGACCAAACCCGGCTTGTGCCTAGAAAGCTGCTTGCAAACGGCAGGGAAGCGCTGGGGCCAGGGCGAGGACACACTTGCAGCGATCACGGGATCCCTCTCTGTGCTGTGTAAGGATGGCTGCCGGGAGGGAGGCGGCACGCGAGGTGGACCGACTGCACAGGAATGCGCCGAAGCACATGTTGGTTGGGGCCGTGAACCGAGAGGAGGAAGTATGGAAGGTGCAAATCGGAACTGCAGGAGACGCAGGCCTGGTGTCGAAGACATGAGGGCTTCAGGTTTGGGAGGCCTGATCCAGAGGACGAGGGGGAGGCTAAGGCAGGACAGGTTGCAGTGTGGTCCCTTTAGAGGGAGAGTCTTCAACCACGAGCACAGGCGTGGTGAGTGCGGTGGCCAAGCAGAGGAAACACTGCCCGGTCCCAGGGCGACGGCAGGGCAGGCGGGGGCACAGAGGTGCATTAGCTGCACGGGGCCCTGCTGGGCAGACAGACCAACGGAGGAGAGGACCGGGGGACGAGTGGGAGGTGGCAGGACGGGCTGTCCGGTCTGTGGGAACTCACGTGACGGCAGAGGAAGAGGAAGAGACGTCACGGGCAGAGGATGAGGAAAAGGCCGGCGAAGGGAAGGCGATGGCTAGAGCCAGTGGAGACCAGATGAGGCACAGTCAGTGCTGCCAGGGAAGGCGGGAAGTGGAGAGGACGGGAGGAGACGGAGGGGTGAGGGCAGGTCAAAGCGTAGACGCCCCACAGAGGGAAGAGCACGGACTCCGACAAAGGCATCGGGGAGTTGAAAGTGTAGGAGCCACAGAGAGGAAGGCAGACTGCCCTGGGTCAAGGCAACAAACGGAAGAAATGGGTCAGACACAGAAAGGCTGGAAGAAGAATGTGTGGGAAGCTAAGTCAGCACCCAGGGAAGCGCCTACAGCCAGGGTGGCAAGAGGCGCTGGGAGAACACGCCCAGCAGACAGCAGGTGTAGGGAGGGGCCTGCCGGGAACAGTGGCGCAGGGTGGGAATGAGGGGACGTACAAGCACCGGCAGCTTGCCGCTCGAAGCCTGCGGAAGGACAGCAGAAGAGGCAGACGGCAATGGGCAGGGGGACTCCCCGTGCTGCCGAGAGGGCGAGGAGTCCTGGCTCACGGAGCAGTGTGGACAGGGTTTGGCTGGTGAGGGTGGAATGGAGGGCAGGGTCAGGAGCGGTTATATCGGGGGTTCACAACGTACCACGATCGTCCGAACTGGCAAAGAGGAGGAAGGGGAAAGAACGGAAGGAGTCAACCTGTGTTAAGTAGAAACACTAAGTTCTCACCTGTCAATCATTACTTTACATGGCAACAGGTGGGGCTGGGCAGAGCTGACACTAGAACAGTGTCATGTCCTGGATGGGAGTGACTCCGCGTCCTGTACTGAGCAGGAAGAGCAGAGCAGGGAAGACCACGCAGAGCGCGCAGTCGCTTCACAGAGCTGTCAGGCCGAAGCAGGGAGGGGCGCAAGGCTCGGAGGAGTGGGCTCTGCAGGGCACCCTGGCAGTCCGAAGAGAGCAGGCGCTGAGGGAACGGGACTAGGTCAGTGCCCAGAGGGACCAGGCTGGGGCAGAGACGCTGACAGCGAACCTGTGAGTCCGCTCAGCGAGGTGGGCGGGGCACAAGCCCTGCACTCAAGGGAGGACTCTCCTGCAGACGGTGTAGGAGTGGCGTGCAGGGAGGGAATGGGGGAGCCAGGAGGCACCAGGCCCAGAGCACGGGCCCCCAGCAGAGGAGAGCGCTGAGGTCCAGGAGTGAGGAGAGCAAATGCGACAAGAGGGACAGGGAGGGTAGGAGGCGTCCATGCAGTGACGCCCCAGGTGGGGGTGGCCGTCACCTTCACCCGAGGGGGCTGTGGGCCGGGCCCCAGGAGGCCTAGCTACACATGGTGGGGGGGGGGGGGGCAGAGTCCTGCTCACAGCGACTGAAACCCAAAAAGCCACAAACAGCACCAACACCCGACCCCAGAGGCTGAGTGCGACAGGCCACCTGGGGGCCGTGCACCCCGGGTGAGGGTCCCTGGTGGAGGGGAGTGGGGGTGGGGCAGAGGTGCTGGGAGCTGGGGCACCAGGAGGCATCAGAGTCCAGACTGTCATCAGACGCGGGGGAAATCCTGTGAGACAGGACGACGAGGCTGACAGCGAGTAAGTGGATGTAGCCGACAGGCACCCGGGGGTGGGGTGGGGTGGGGTGGGGGCTGAGTGAGCAGTGAGGCTGAGGTGGGCGTGTGGGTGAGGGTGGTGGTGGCTGTGCCTGGGAGGAGGCAGGGCTGAGGGGTCAGGGAGGGCAGCATCTTGATGAGGGAGGAGTGTGACGAGGGGGAAGGGGGCATCCGTGTCAGGGGATGCTGGGCCGTGGGGGGCCTGGAGGGAGAGAAGAGAGATGTGGGCTGGGTGGGAGAGTCCGAGGCAGGTGCTCCCTCAGTGCGCTGTCCCGGGTGGGGAAGAAAGGAGACACGAAAGGTCAGGGCAGCGGGATGGGGCTCACACCCTGAGGCCAGAGAGACGAGAGCAGGGGCTGCTGCCTGGAGCAGAGGGAGGCCACGGTGCAGTGCAGCCGAGTACCCCCGCTCACCATGGCAGCAACTTGGGACAGGGCACTCACCGAGGCCACTACCGCCGCAGGTGGGCGGGGTACGACAGATAGGAGAGCTACGGCACCAGGGGAGGGAACGCAGGAGAAAGGAACATCCCAGGCCCAGGAGGTGAGTGTGCAGTCCGTGCACAGGGTGACGGAGAGCAGGGCATGCTGAGAGCGGCGACCATGGGGCCAGGGAGGCAGGGCGAGGAGCAAGAAGAAGGTGAACAGAGAATCCAGAAACTGTCCAGCACGTGGGGCACAGTGCACGACAGAACGCATACAGGAGAAAGAGCACGGTGCAAGTCAGGCGAGAGAGGACGCGGGAGGGGGATGAGGCCCAGGGAGGATGCGGTCGTGGACCAAGGTGTGGCACCCTGGCAACGCCATGGCAGAAGAGCGCATGCTGAGAAGTGACGGGTGAACTGGGTTCAGTTCGGCAAGTTGGGGACAGAGCGGCTGGCTTTGGTGACATCGGTAGGGAAGATCAGGAATGCACCCGCTGTCACGGAAGAGATTCCCACGTCTGTCCTGCACGTGAAGGTGCACAGGAGGAACGGTGGGTGTTGCAAATAGAGGAGGGGCCCTTGGAGACTGACAGACAGCTGGGTGGTGGGAGGGGGAACTCTGCATCCCCTGTGGACCTGGGTGCCGAGCCAGAGTGCTGTGTGGCTTATGAGTTGGAGCGGGTGTTTGCTGGAAAAGCAAAGCGGCAGGAGGCTCTGCAGACGGCAAAGAATGTCACGAGTTTGTGGTGGGTCAAGCTCTGTAGAGGGAAAAGTCTGGAAAGGGGGAAGACGGAGTCCAGCCTCCCAAATTAAGGGAGTTCACAGTTCTCGGGGGAAGTCAGTGGAATGGGTGGTATCAAGGTCAGTGTACAGGAGCAGAACACAGAAGAGAGGCAAAGCTTTTCCTTAGAGAAGCAAACGTCTAGTGGTTTGGAGAAGTTTTTCCTTAGGAGAGAGCACAGAGGCCAGCGTGACTCGGGGTAAAGGGAGGAAACCGGGCAGCTGCTCACCGAGACGACACCGGCACCTGCGGAGAGCACGCGTAGGTCAGCGCAGGCCTGGGATGGATTCATGCTGAGTGCAGCGTGCGGGCAGAGGTGTGCCTGCAGACGGCAGAGGAGCCATTAGGAACTAACGCAGAATGGACGTTTCAGAGCGACTCTTCGATGTGTGCTTCTGGTTTCAAGGGTGCCGCAGTCAGACTCGTGAGGGAGGAGGGCCGCACAGGTTAGAAGGGTCAAGGTGAGATCACCAGGACGCTGGCCCAGGGGAGGCCCCAGTGGAAGGAGTATGGTTTGGGGAGTTTGCTTTCTCAGGCCTCATCCATTTGACAGGGAGCAGGGAAAACAAGAGGAGAGTGGTCCCTACTACGAAGGGGTCTTCAGACTGGAACACAGCAACGGTTAAAGTAGTGCAGCCAAGAGTGAGCGGAAGCAAGGGCCTTAGAGGAGCGTGGGGGGCAGGGGTCCTCCTGGGGGCAAAGGGAAGTGATGGGGAGAGGAACCCGCGGAGGAGACAGGAAGAGGGAAGGATGGGAAAGGTTGGAACGGGAGAGCTGGAGGAAGGGGTGGCTGGAATCGACGGAAGATCCCGAGACAGGAGGGGGTACTTCCAGAAGGGAAGGCAGCAAAGGGAGAGGCTGGAAAAGAGCCTAGGCAGGGAGGGTGCTCCAAGAAGTGCACACCCCACGGAGCCAAGAGCAATGCGTCTGGGAGTCACAGGCCGGCCAGCAGGCAGGAGGGAGTGGGTCACGTGTGACAAGGACACGGGAGTGTGAATGTGTGGCCATGACGCAGTACGGCAGGAGGTCACCTAGAGCATGCAGAGTTGCAAAAGGTACCCCCTGAAAGACGCAGTGGACGGGAGACAGGCCAGGCAGCGGCAGGAGGAAGGGGAGGGGAAGGGCCCAGGGTAGGCAACTAGGTCAAGGTCACAGGCCTGGAGGGCGGTCTCGGCTCAGGGAGGCACAGGCAGTACAGGGCTGGTTGTGGTGGGCGGGAGGGATGGGTGCTCGCAAAGCACTGAATGAGGCTGGAAAGATGCAAGTCTGGGCCGGGCTCTTCACTACTGATCGAGCGGCGGAAGACTGGTGGTGGGAACAGGGGCGTGGATGGGGTTGGGGCTGCCTGCGTTGGAGAGGAAGGCAAGGTTAGGAGCAGTGGGGGTTGCGGAAGGTGGGAGCCAATCAGTAGGTATCGAGAGGACATGAATTTGTGGACAGTCTGTCTAGCGTTGAGGTGGATGAGTGAAGGCCCGGAGACCCCCTATTCCACCTAGAGAGGCGAGAGAGGCAGTTCAGGCGGGGCGGGGAGGCAGAGGCTGCTTCAGAGGAAACAGGAGAAAAGAGGACCAAGGAGTTTTCTGCTGGGTTCAAAGACAGGAGTGCTATGTGCTAAGGAAGAGGGACAAGAGTGAGTGCCCAGAGGGACCAGCTGGGGCCAAAGATGCTGACAGTGAACACCTGTGAGTCCAGTCAGCTGGTGGCATGAGGGTTGGGGCCAGATGTGCAACAAAGCACAATTCTCATTTAGACGGGGTGGAGTGGCGTGCAGGGAGGGAATGGGGGAGCCAGGAGGCTCCAGGCCCAGAGCAGGGGCCCCCAGCAGAGGGGAGCGCTGAGGTCCAGGGGTGAGGAGAGCAAATGCAGTAAGAGGGACACAGGGAGGGGAGGTGGCGTCCACAGCAGTGATGCCCCGGGTGGGGCTGCGGGCAGGGCCCCAGGAGGCCTAGCTACACATGGGGGGGGAGGGGACAGAGTCCTGCTCACAGCAACTGAAACCCAAAGAGCCACAAACAGCAGCAACACCCGACCCCAGAGGCTGAGTGCAATGGGCCGCCTGGGGGCCGTGCACCCCGGGTGAGGGTCCCTGGTGGAGGGGAGTGGGGGCAGAGGTGCTGGGAGCTGGGGCACCAGAGTCTAGACTGTCAGACGCGGGGGAAGGGCCTGTGAGACAGGACGACGAGGCTGACAGCGAGCACGTGGATGTAGCCGACAGGCACCCGGGGGTGGGGGAGGGGTGGGGGCTGAGTGAGCAGTGAGGCTGAGACAGGCGTGTGGGTGAGGACAGGGCGGTGGTGGCTGTGCCTGGGAGGGAGGCAGGGATGAGGGGACAGGGAGGGCAGCATCTTGATGAGGGAGGAGTGTGAGGAGGGGGGAGGGGGCGTCGTGTCAGGTGATGCTGGGCCGAGGGGGGCCTGAGAGAGAAGAGAGATGTGGGCCGGGTGGGAGAAAATGAGGCAGGTGCTCCCAGAGTGCATTTTCAAAATGGGAAAGAAAGGATCCACAGAGAAACGTGAGGTTGTGCGGAGCCGGAGGGAACCCTCACCCGGGGCCACGGGGGCTTGAGCAGGGGCCGCTGGCTGGGGTGCGTGGATGCAGTGGGGTCTGTGTGGCGCTGGCAGCAGGACAGGTGCAGGGATGGGTCTAGGAGGTGGTGACCCTGGGAGGCCGGCTGCATCGCTGCCTGGGGGTGGGGGCAGGGGGAGGTGTGATGGTCGCCTGTCCTGCAGGAGAGGAGGCGGCAGCAGGATTTGCCAACCTGGGCCCAGCAGTTGAGTGCGGGACAGGATGGGTGAGAGCATGACAGGTGGGGGTAGGGGGCAGCCCAGTGGGTAAGAATAAAAGAAAGAGGAGATGTAACTTGAGAACTAAGAGGGAGAAGGCATGTTGAGAGGGCCAGGGAATGAGCTGTGCCAAGACGGCCTGGCAGTGACCACAAAGTAGGATATGACTGGGAATCGGATGGAATAGGCCATGGAGGACGAGCCGATGGTGTGGGCGAGAGAACCGGGGAGCCAAAGAGCATCGGGAGGATAAAGGGGATGAGGCTGCAGATAGGGCGAGCACCCACCGTCAGAGAAGGGTCTCGAAAGGGTTAACAAGACCGGTCCTGTAACCATGTAAGCCTGATCTAGAGCAGGAGACGAAGGCAAACAGCAAACGTCTATGGAAAGAAACTGTCGGTAAGGAGGCTGTTGGCTCTGCATCGCATCAGGTGGTCAGAGAAGGCCTGATCACAAAGGCTCGTTTCTGCAGGGCAGTGCCAAGGGGACCCGCAATAGCAGTCCTCAGAAAGTCCCATGGCCTAGGCCACAGGTGTGTTACACGCTCGTTCTCAACACGGACAGCAGGTCAGGAAAGGAGTTCACACGTCCACTCAATGACAGAGTGCACAGTGCCTGGGAGGCACCGGACAGGGGTTTTCCCTGAGGTGAAAAAATGAAAATGCGTGGGTATACCACAGTGCAGTGACGTTCTGGAGAGATGGGCTCATTAACTGAAGTCAGATGAAAGAACGATGAACTGTCACATGACAGACAGTGTTTGTAATGAACAGAGAAAACAAACTCGGTGATCTCGGTACGGGTATCTTCTATGGAAGACTTCCAACTGAGCGACTGGCATTTGTTGGAATGGGTTGAGAGGCTGAAAAACATGATGCAGTAAAGCCTAATGGTCCAATAATAAAAATGGCCCTTGGCTCTGTGGTCTGCACAGGAGGTGGGACAGAGCGGTTAGACAGGGAGGGGCCTCTGCAGGAACCCCTGGCAGAACGTCCCACACACTGGACCGGCCCAGTAAGCGCCCAGGAAGGAGAGCTGCTCATTGAGAGTGGATGCGACACAGGAATGCCGCCTCGAATGCTTTTCTGACATGGTCCGGGTAAGTGAGGAATTCTTGGAGGAGAGGAGATCAACTTTTTCAACAAACTGCCCACATATCATGGTGTTTACTTAAAGCAAATGTTTTCCAGACAAGGTAGATTTTTGTGCATTTATAAATCAATGGGAGCAGCAAAGGTTCAGGACACCGTGGAAGGAAAGGCGAACTGAGGGGCCTGGAGGGCGAGTGTCTGTTGAACAGCGGGAAACTGGATGTGCTGAGGAGGACAAGGGGCAGGAAGCGGAGAGTTTCAAAATGAAACAGTAACAGCTTTGATTGATCAAATACCCTGTGTCTGGGGCCATGCTAATCATCTCATTTCATTTCATTTCATCTTTATAGATATCCTACCAGGTTTACACAAATCAAATAACTGGTTCAAGGTCCCAGGTAGCATGCAGCAGGCCAGGAATTCAAATAGCTTGCTAAAACCAGTATTCCTTGCTATTCTACTCTGCTGTTTTCGAGCTAGAAAAGATCACAACCTGGGTTTCCCCTGTGGTTACAAGGAAAGCGGTTCTGAGAGGAGCCCTGCAGGGGCAGTGCAGAGGGTCTGAGGTGATGGCTAGAAGGGGAAATGCGAAACAGAGAGAAAGGGGGAAGACTCCTGTTACCATCTATGCTCTGGTACTTCACTTCTTCCACTGCAAAGCTAACCCTTTGGATTGGCCACAGATTACAAATTTTAGATTTCTGACTAAAACTAAAGAATAGAAAGGAGTTTGTTTGTAAACAGCTATCGGACGGGTGAAATATAAATTAACTGGTAGCCAAAGTTTATAGGTCCCAGTTTTGAAACACAATTCTACTTTTTTCCTCCAAGACGCACAGACAAGACCTGGTAACTACATTCTGGCACTGATCAGGAAACTTTTGAGTTTAACATAAAATTCTCTAAACACCAAATTTTTATAAATAAAACTCAACCGTCAAGCAAAAGAGTCCATAGCCAGCAGACCAAAGGTTGAAACCTCTGGGCTAATTTCTAAAAACTGTTTTAAAAAGAAGAGGGGCGAGAACATCTCCTCTATTCCTCTCACGGTGGACATGTTTTCTGTTGTTGCTGTTTTCCTAGAATATAGTAGTCTATGTAACTTCTGTAATTTCAGTATTGTTGTTTTGTGCATTTTAGTATTGTACAACTGCATTGGTTGGGTTCTGTTACTGCCGCTCCCTGGGCTGTGAGTACCTGAGTTATCCATGATCAAAGTGAACCTGGGGGAGGGAATGGTTTTCTCCACTGGGAAGGGCAGGATTCTTCAATGGGTTCAGCAGTTTACCTCCCTCTGAAATTCAGTAGTGGCATCCCCTAAAAAACAAACTTAAAAATAGGGGGAGCAATTTTTTCAAAAGGTGAGATGGCTACAAGAAAAAGTAGAGAGTCTCCCAGCATGATGGCAGAAGCCACGGGGCTACATTTAAGGCTGAGCCCAGGTACTAGTCTGGAACAAGGGTAAAGAAAAGTAGCTTCACCTAAATGTTCGGCCAGCTTCATTGCTGGCCCGTGGGCACCCTTCAGACGAATCTAATGAGAGAAACAGAGCTGGAAAGAAAGTGAAGGTACAAGGAAAAGGAACTAGAAAAACCTCACAAAGGGCTAAAGGAGGCAGTTACAGGTTAAAGTCAGGTGGCCTAAATGAAGCTCACAGGAGAAACACTGGAGGCTGGATAGGACAGTGCCTTCCCACCCCGGGGGCTGTGGAGCCAGGGAACTGCAGAGCAGACGTGCAGCTCCAACCAGGGCCGGAGGGGCCGCCCTGGGACTCAGACTCAGCAATGGTGCCAACTTGAATCTACCTCGTGCTGGAGTCTGAGCAGCCTGGTCCATGACCCCATCCAGACAAGACTGGGCAGGGGCTCCCAGGAACCCCCACCGAAGAAGAGAGTCAGGAGAGGGCCACGAGAAGGCAGGCTAAGCCCCAGATGTCACGGAATGCTGGCCAGGGAAAGTGGCTTACTCGAACTTTTTTGATTTCTTGTAACTCTGTAACTTCCCCAGTGTTTGTTAATTTTGTTAACCTCCGACTTTCCTGTACTTATTAGAAGTAAAAAATTGTTCAAAATATAAATGTGACACGTGTGCTTATTTCTATGAAAACTGCGTAATTTTGTGTTTTGCAGTGAATGTGGGAAGAGAAGAACTCAGCTGGGAAAATGGGGTAAAGAAATCAAGCACAACAAATATCTGACATATATGAGAGATCAAAGGCCTTCCCAAATCCCCAGATTCGTAAATGCTGCCCTCGGCACCAGCAGCTGCCTCTCTCTTAGCAGCACTCCCCCTCCCCACCCCGACTGGGTAGCATCAAGTAGAGAAAGACAGCATTTCTCACGGGTGCTCAGTCATCAGCCTTATGCTACAAACCCTTCACAAACTATGTATTTTTACATTGCCAATAATTTACTAAATGTTGAAGTTTTCCTAGATGCACTGAAAGAAACAGGCCAGGATCCTTCAAGGAGCCATGAGGGGCGCAAACCTTCATCAATAGTTTTGATGTTCCAACAGAAAGCCCGAGTTCCTTTTCTGGACTACCACTGTATATATTCAGTTTCACTTTTAAGATTAAACATTCAGCAAATTTTACTCACTTAGTTTTTAAAGTTACTATTCCCTCCAGTTTTACAAGCATACATGTGTACACGCGCACACCCACACACCCACCCACCATCACTACATTAAATTCTGGAAAAGAACTATATTCTTGACGCCTGACCATGTGTCCCCACATTGTAAGAGCTTAAGAAGTATGGCCATCTTAGCCATAGAAGTATCTCCTCCCCTCTGGGGTTAGTACCTGCTGTGGGGTCGTCATCAGGCAAACGGACGAGGGTGTAACATATTCCTGGTTGGTTGTAAGTGAGGCTGGCGGCTGGGATGCAACACAGCACCTCACAGGAGTCTGACGGTTCCATCTGCACTGTTACCTTCTCCAGTAGCTGGTCATTGAGAGTATTGGTGCAGTCAAACTGAAAAGTCGGCAGATGGAAAAGGTGTGAAGAAAAGAGATGACTCCAACAAGTTGTTCCTTCCCACTAGTAACCTATGCCTCGGCTCTGGTGCCCCCTGTACCTTCTCTAAGTTACACAGTGGGGGGGGGGGGGGCTGGCACTGTGGCACAGAGGCTTGGCATCCCGTATCAGAGCACTGATTCAAGTCCCAGCTGCTCCACTTGCGACCCAGCGCTCTGCTAATGCACCTGGGAAAGCCGCAGAAGACGGCCCAAGTAGCTGGGCTCCTACAACCCACGTGGGAGACCAGGATGGAGTTCCAGGCTCCCGGCTTTGGCCTGGCCCAACCCCATCCATTGCGGTCATTAGGGGAGTAAGCCAGCAGACAGATCTTTCTGTCTAGCCCTCTCTGTCACTCTGCCTTTCAAGTAAATAACAATCTTTTTTTAAAAAAAAAAAAGTGGAAAATGAACTGTACTATGGGTCTCTCTGAAGATTTCCTGTAGGTAACATGAATAGTCTTGGTCTCGAGGTCTTTTCTTTACCTTATTCATCAGTTTCTCCTCCCTGAGACTGAGCTTAACTTAAAGACAAATCTGATGCCCAACAGTAAGCTCTCTGATCAATCCACTTGATTTACCCTGATATAAAATGTTTTTTTTTAAATAGGTTATACTTTGTTGTCCAACCTCAGACATTTCCATTCTATGTCCTCCTGGATTTTAACCATTACAAGTTACCCATCCTATGAAGCAATCTCTGGTGCTGAGAAAATATGAGATGCTGCCAAGTTAATTCTCTACAAAAGAACTAGAATCATACATCCAAAGGGAGTGACACTTGTCCCACAGCTTACCAGTCTACGCTGGGTCCCTGCAGGAGCCCCGGCGGCTTCTCACCTGGAACACGATGTGGTGGGTGAAGATGTGCTTGATACAGCGAACAAAATACTCTGTCTCTGCTTCTGTCAGCTGAACAGGGTCAGAGGACTTGAACAAGGGCCCTAGGTTCATAAACTCGGGAATGGCCGCCAGTTGTTCTAGCACGGAGAAAGGAAAGGCACGTCAGACAAAAGGCAGGGAATTTACTCTGGATGCCTGAAACGCTTTAGCTTCCATCACCTCACTGTAGCTGAACACTCAACTCGGATGTCCCCAAGCTGCAGTTAAAGAACCTGTTTAAGTACAGGAGTTTATACATTGAATTATTAAAAGAGAAAAAACTAAATTCCCAGTTTCTAAGAATTTGCGTTCCCTGTTCAGCAACAAGATACATATAAAACAACAGTTGTAGTAAGTTAGCAAGTCCTCCACGGGAACTCGGTAGCCTCAGCAGCTATGACGTACGATTTTCTGCCACGTAGGGAAGACCTTACTATGTGTTGACAGTGCCTAGGCGCAGGATCAATGTTTCTACTCATCAAATCCTACCTTGGAAAATGTCTTGTCTGGAAGGAGCCAACTTCTCGGGCTTCGTAGCCACAAGTGTAATTTCTATAAAATACAGATAGGAGCAATCAAGTGAACAGCACAGACAGTATGCAATGAGTAGAAGCTTCCAGCAGATACATACTGAGCTATTACTGAATCATACCGATAGGGCCTGTGTCAAATGGTGGGGGGGGGCACATTCAAATTAAAATGTGTTCAGTGAGCATATGTTTTGAAATAGTGAAGTAAGTCCTAACATAGATTTTGCTTTAAATGGACTGGCACATCCAAAAGCAAATACTCATAAAAGGAGGAACAATCTATAAAACAAATATTTTCAGGATCAAAATAGGAAATATCACTATATAGAATCAAAAGAAAAACTGAAAATGCTGAAAATTAAACATAAGATCTATCATTCCCAGTTCTGTATTCTCACCACTAGACACTTTCTTCCTTCCTCTTTGTTTTAAAGTCAGATATTTGTCCTATACCTTTGAAAACCACCTCTAATAGCAAAATTAAGAAAATGAAATAGGAGGGGACAGCACAATTACTGCTCTGAGACACACAGTGGCAACGGGCTTCTAATGCTCTAGCACTACGTTCAGGAAAAGAAAAACTTTCCATTTTGGACACTCTTCATATTCTCACTTCTAAGCAAAAATCAGGAGATTAAAGAAAAACCTAATAAAGTCATCGTAAGACTTAACATATTTGGGAATGAGGCTGGCATGGTGGTGCAGCAGGTTAATCTGCCATTTGCGACACATGTATCCTATACTGGAATGCTGGTTCGAGTCCCAGCTGCTGCACTTCCAGTTCCCTGCCTGAGAAGGAAGCAGAAGATGACCCCAGTGCTTAGGCCTCGCACCCATGTGGGATGCAGTTCACTGCCCTGGCTTCAGCATGGCCCACAACTGACTCTTGTGGCCATGTGGAGAACGAACCAGTGGATGGAGAATTTCTCTCTCTCTCTCATTCTGCTTTTCAAATAAATAAATCTTTAAAAAAAAATTTGGGGGAGTGACAATAAAAATAAGTATTGAAGAAAATATGCTAATATTTGAAAAGCTGCTCACACACAGGAAACCTAGCAGAGTTGACTGTCCTCATTACCTGCCTTCTGTTCAAAGACAGGAGCCATGGCCAGAGGAACTGATTTCATGTCGAAGGGTTTTTCTGAAGGTTCCAGCGTGTACTGGTGTAAAGCCTTCTCCATCCCTGGTACAGACACCGTCAGACCTGTGAAAAACAGAGAAGTTAGCATGATAGCCTCCTGTCAATCCTTGGATACAGACAGGTCTAAATCTATAATATTAGCTTTCTGAACAAAGAGCAAAGTACAGCTATCGGTTTTATAGCCTAAATAATTAAAAATAAAGGCTATTGTGTAAGGCTGCTATGTAAACTTATCAATTGTCTTATTTCATTCAAGGAAACATGGTAACAGAGCATAAAAATTTTCAACCAAATGTAAGCAACGCCCAGAAAAGAACATCAGTGAGCCATGTGGGGGCAACGATAGCGTAAGAAAAGGGAAAACGTTAACCCATCCAAGGGGGACTTCAAGGAGCACTGGAAGAAGCAATACTCTTTAGGCTCTTTTGTACTTTAGGACGGAAATCCTTATAGATTGTTTCATACGAATTACCAATAGCAAATAAGAAAACACCCTTGTGAACACAGGTTTCTATAGAAAAGGAAGTACATCCAAAGACAAAATACCAAGCGTTTGCCTAGCGGAGTAAACTCATTCACAAACCACAGTGAAACATGCTTCCAAAACACCTTAGGGGAACAAAAGTATCTTTATGTCGAGTCGTGGCTTTCACTGACCATTGCAGATGTAAGTGGCATTGAGGGCCATCTGCCTCTGCTGCAGCACGTTCAGATAGAAGGTGGCTCTGTCCCGCACCTCATCATCAGTATCCATCATGCACCTGCCAGGGAGAACGAGCATGGCACAGCACCCTCCAGACAGGTTAGGTCCTCGGATACCACCTTTAGAAGAGACTTCAACGGCAGCCAACACTGGCTCCTGCACGCTCCACAAATCTTGGGCACTGTTCTGAATTACTAAAAAAATCCTGTTACCATGAACAGCAGCACGTATGTAAGCAGGCACTGGAACAACTAGGAGCACAGTAACAGGAAAGAGCAGCTGGGATCCATCTGACTCTAACCACGTGGCCCCGATGGAAACTTCAGATTTCTCTATAGGTAACAAATGGGAATATCACACTTTCCAATGATACTAAAAAGATAAATAGCATCCAGAACCCAAAAGCATTTTTTTTTACCAGCCAGCTTTTAGCCCGTGATTTATCTGCTTTAATTACAAGATCCTATCACAGAGTATTTACTAAAGCCAGGCTTTTCCCCATTGACTAGCGAATCACGCAGATCATGAAAAGCTAATATTTTCAACTCTGTATGATGACTTGCTTAAGATCTCTTTGAAGTTAAGCCTCTGTTTTACAAATTGATGTACATGTATTTAAGTCAGTTTCCCAAAATAATGTAAGAGAAATCCAAAGACAAATTTGGCATGTACCTAGCACATACATAATTACTAGGGAGAGAAAGGGTATGTCATCTGTCCCTGACTTACTCCATCAGCTCCATGCTTAGGCCCTGCAATGCATCCAATATGGTGCCTTGAGGTCTTTGTAGAATTCTTATAATTTTTTTTAAAAAAAATACAGTCTTGTACTTACCTCTGTAAGAGTACAAGGATGCTTGGGAGAAGATTCTCATTCTGAGCCCCAAATTTTGCCAAAGCACTGACAGCAGCTACAACGAAGCATACATGCAGGAGCATAAGTACTAGTCTCTCAGGGTGAGGCCACAGCATTTAAAAGACTTACAGAAGCATCCCATGTTTGCTAGAGGTAAATGCTCTTGTTTCACTGAATGTTTCCTGATCTTACTTCTTTGACACACTTAAGCATAAATAGAATTTTGCAGGCCCAAGAAAGCTCTGAATAGAAAATACTCCATGCACTGAGGAAAAAGCAGCATATATATTTTCTGTATGAGCTACACTGCCATCCCACCACCCCCATTAATAAATCAATTAATGTTATCAAGCTCTAAAGGCAAACAACTAACCCCAGGCATACCAAGAACATCTACTACTAAAATTCCTCTCATTCAACAAAGATTCACTGCTCACCTAATTTTGTCAGGAACTGTGCTAGATACCAGGGATAGAAAGGTAAAATGGTGTCTGACCTCAAAGAGTTATATTCTAGTGCAAAAGGCAGGTAAAGAGATAATTACAAAATGGCACAGGAAGTCCATGGTAGAACTATATCCAGGATGCTATGTGAGTGAACAGAAGAGAATTAAAATCAGAATTGGTGGTGGAAAAGTAAGAGAGGAAGCTGGCACTTCTTTGCACTAAAATTTGAAGAACAAGCAGAGTTAGCCAGAGGGAAAAGTCAAAGTAAGAATATTTGAGGCAGGAGCCCGGCAAGTCCAAACACCTCTGCTCAGAGCAGACAGCATGAACTGTGACTGCACAGGCTGCGTGCAGGAGAGGGAAGACAGAAACAGGGTGTGGTTAACCCCAGTCATTATTAACTACGGGACAGACTGTATTTGAAGGAGTATTTTACTCTGCATAGCACTGAAAATGGACTGGGATATTTGTGAGAGCAGAAGCAGCCTCATGGGTCAGGCATCCGAAGGCTGACAGCCTAAGTCAGCACCCAGGAGGATACAGAGCAGAGGAGATGAACTAGTGCTAAGGGGACAGAGTTGACAGAGCTTCGCTGAAGATCAGAGGGAGCTGTGAAACAGTGGGTAAGTTTCTCAGTGGATATAGCGGTGAGGATTATGGCTTGGCTTAGACTGAATTTGAGGTGCCTTCAGTAGTTGGAAATACAAATTCAGGACACTACTGGAATGTCACAGCATATTAGCAGAGTCTGAAAACAGCACCAGGAATAATGTGTAACAAAATCTTTAAAGACAACTAAATAACCTAAGGGAACAACCTGGGAAGAGAATCTCCATATGTAAAACAGGAAAGACAGAAAAATGCAGGCTCCTAGGGAAACTAGGGGACAAGGTTTTACGGAGTGTCTAGTCAACAGTACCTCGAAACTGACCAAGAGGGGAACAAAAATAAGAACTTTAAAGTGTCTAGCTTAATTTCCCACTAGTTTGTAAGTAATAAAAAAAATAGCTTCAGAGGATTTTTAAAGGGAAGGGCCAGATTGTATTGAATTGAGGAGAGTAAGTCAACTTCAAGTTTATCTCAGAGGCAACAGAGCAGTCAGTAGTAAATGAGAAACAAACGCTCACATGAGGGTTTACTTTGCAAACATCTGAAAGGCAAAGACGCAGACAGACATAGGGAGATCTCCCATCCAGTGGCTCACTCCCAAGATGCTCACAACAGCCTCCAAGCCGGGAGACAGGAACTCAGTCCTGGTCTCTCACAGGAGGCAGGAACCCAAGTCTCTGAGCCTGCTGTCTTCCAGGGTGTGCAAGAACAGGAAACTGGGAGCTGAGGTGGAACTGGCACTTGAAGCCAGGCCCACTGATCGGGACGCAGACATCCCCAGATGGGGCCTAACTCCCTGTGCCACAACCCTGCCCCTGGGTCACATTTTTCATGGGAATTTGACCGGTTCATATGCTAAGTGGGAAGAAGTGATTTCAGCTGAAGAGTACTTTAAAAAAATAAATATGCACACAAATTCTACATCTGGAAAGCCAAGGGTTCTTTATCTCTAATATAAGGCAAAAATCAGGATGGGCACTGTAGTATAAATAAATATATGCCTGGGGCCTGTCTATGGCACAGCGGGTGAAGCCGCCAGCAGCAGTGCTGGCATCCCATATGGGTGCTGGTTCAAGACCCAGCTGCTCCACTTCCCATCCAGCTCTCTGCTATGGCCTGGGAAAGCAGTAGAAGATGGGCCAAGTCCTTGGGCCCCTGCACCCATGTGGGAGACCAGGAGGAAGCTCCTGGCTCCTGGCTTCAGATCAGCACAGCACTGGCTGTTGCAGCCAACAGGGGAGTGAACCAGCGGATGGAAGACCTCTCCCTCTGCCTCTCCTTCTCTGGGTAACTCTGACTTTCAAATAAATAAATAAGTATTTAAAAGAAAAAAAAAACTATATATCTAGGCCCTAAGTTTGCTCCAAGATGCTACTGTCAAACAGATCTTGCAACTGGATTTTCCAATGTCATTACCATCCTTTTGAGTTCAGCATTTCAGAAGATCAACAGTTACTTCACTATCAGTGTTCCAATGACTCACCAGCTCTGACAGCCTCATTCTCCAGGACAACCCGGTTAAAAATAAAGCGGATATACTTGGAGGGGATGGGGGTCCTGGGGCCCTCTTTGCCCAACAAGTGTAGAATCTTGGTGGCCAGGACAGTGTGCTCGCAGTCCTCAATGAATTCACACAGGTGGGCCAGCCCTGCCTCTTTGCTCTCAGGGTTCTCTTCCACAATGCTGATAATGCAGTCCACGATGGCCCGCTTGTAGTCAAAGCCTCCCTGGCAGAAGGGAAGAGGAGACTGTCATTCACTCTAAGGACACTTTTAGAGGAGTGCTTACACTCCAAGGCTCACACTGATCAACTCAAATCTCATTTCTCTCCCTGAATGAAAGAAACAAGCAAAGCAACATGCTGTCTAGTAATGACGAAACAGCAACCAGAATTGAGGCTACTACTTGAGCAGCATGGTGAGATCGTGAAGAAATGTACTTAAAACACTGTGAAACCTTAAGCCCAGCAATCTTAAGAATCTGAGAGTCACTTCCCGTGGTCGGAAAGCAGTGTACCTACATCATCGCGAAGCATGTTGGACAGGAAGGTCATCATGACGCTGTGCTTCCGAGGGTACTTCTGACAGAGGGCACTGATTGCTTGTACGACCACCACCTGCGGGAAGGGGTGCAGAACACGCACATCTGTAGTCACTGTCCAACCGCCACTTATGAAAACAAACACAGAACAGACAGTCACCTTTGTAACTCGAGCTGCTAAACATGCTTTGCCCATTATTTGCTGTAAGCCAAGGCGGCACTCTAACCTAAAATGACAGTGATGGTTCTTCACGAAAGGTAAGCAAGATGATGAGAAGACCGCAAAAGAAAATTAAAAATGAAGTTTATTATATTAAAGAGATCCCATGTCTCTGCCCCAAGTAAGCAAGTATAGAAAACTCCTTAAAGGGAACAGTAAATATACAAAGCCCGAACGGACTGACGTTCATAGAAATACAGAAAGCTACAAGGAATTACTTCACAAAATGGTTTTTAGGCACAACTTAAAGAACATTGTCAAAGGGGGTGAGGGCTATGAGATTTTACGCTTCTTCTAGTTAATAAATTTACCAGCCAAAATTTCATGGATGCTGGGTCAGAGATGAAAGACAGCTAACCAGAGCAACAGCGGGAGCCAGAGGAGCAGCCTTTGGGGCTGGTTTCCAGAAGCCAGGTAGCCTGTGGCTCTGCAGGGGGCTGCATCACAGGTAGGAACCCTGCGGAGTGCCACAGGTGTGTCCACCGTGGACAGCAGGCACGGCTCTCCCCTGCTCCGAAGGACATTACCAGCTACGGAGCGCGTTTGCGTCCGCTCCGGAGACAGCACTGTTTCTTCTGGAGCTGTAAGGAAACCGCCCTTTACTTCAGGGAGAGTCTCTCTCTCTGCTAAGGCCAGAACACACCTTGTACTACACCGAGGGAGCAGGGCGGGGATGGCAGGAAATAAGGGACAGTTAGTGCCTAACTTGCAAGATCTGCAGAAGTGCAGAGACCCCTGGAGAACTGAGGACTCTCTCCCAGCAACCGGAGAGCCGCATATCCAAACACAGTGTCTCAAAGCACACATCATAAAACAAAATGTTCATAATCTTTTCAGGAAGCAATGACACCTAAACCTAATAAAGATGGCATTTATACACAGAAAGAAAAATTACAGACTGAAAAAATTTATAAATATTAATGTGAAAAGCCCAAGCAATAGATCAGCTAACAAACTCCAACACTACAGTTAGAAAATAATATACTATGATGATGATTTACACCAAAATTACAAGGATGGTCAACATTAGAAAATTGATTAATATTATTTATCATATTAATGAGTCCAAACAGGCTAATTATATCCAAAATGCTGAAAAGGCTTTGGTAAAATCTAACACCCAATCCTAAAAACAATTCTTAAAAATCAGAAATATGGATGGATAATTTCATAAGCTAAAGTATATAATATATATGTATATGCGTGTGTGTATATATATATATATGTATATATCCTAATGCTAGCATACTACTTTATAGGGAACACCAAGAGGCACTTCTTAAGGTTAGAAATAGTGCAAGGATGCCACTAGTATTTAACAGTGTTCTGGAGATGTTAGTCAATTCAAGTACAGAAAAAAAGTTACAGGAACAAGTAACAGAAGAAAAACCCTGTATTTTCAGATGACATGAAAACCCTAGAGAATCAATGATAAAACTCAATAATTCAGCAAGGTAGCAGGATATAAAATTAACATACAAAAACACTAACATTCACATACATGAATCATACAAGTTAGAAGATACAGTGGCTTAAATACACATAATCACAGCAAAAACATTTAGGAATAAGTATTTAGAAAACACTCAAAACCAATATAAAGATAGTGTAAAACATCCTTCAGAGACACAAAACTAGATTTGAACAGATTAAGACACCTTGGGAACACACACTATATGCAACGGGTTAAGCCGACACTCGGAACACCTGCATCCCTCACTGGAGTGCTGGTCTGAGTCTCAGCCACTCTGCTTCCCATTCAGCTTTCTGCTAATGCACCTAGAAAGGCAATGGATGTTGGTTCATGGATTAGGGCTCCTGCCACACACCTGGGAAGACCAGGATGGAGCTCCTGGCTCCTGGCTTCAGCTTGGCTCCTCCCTGGTTATTGCAGGCATTTGAGGAGTGAGGCAGCACCTGGAAGATAACCTACCCCAATCTCTGTCTCTGCCTTTCAAATAAATAAATTTAAAAAAATTCATATTACAACCACACTGAAATAGTATTTTTTACCAAAAAGATGGCAAAACATCCAGAGCTTACTAACATACACTACTATGGGAAAACCACCATTCTTCATACATCACGGGTAGAACTTGGCATTCTCTACAAACTACTTATTTATCTTTCAACCTAGCACATGGACTCAAATGAAATTGCGATGAGGATACACTACCACTGTTTTAGAAGAAAACATACACACACGGTACCCACACCAGCATTACTGACAACCGCACAATGTTTAATAAACGACATCACATATACCTGCCAGGGTCCTGTGCAGCTGTGAAACCAATGAGATATCCCTGTGAACTGAATACAGTGATTTCCGGTATAAACTGTTGGTGCTGAAAGGGCAAAGTGCAAAAGAGCACATATAGGATGCTCTCTTCCATTGACGGTAGAAGAGAATAAGAAGCACGTGAGTATCCCTTGTGCCTTACAAACCCGAGAGCAGCAGAGCTGGTCACTTAGGAGAGTGCTGGAAGAGCTATGAGAGAAAGCAATGCCGCCAGCGCCGCAGCTCACTAGGCTAATCCTCCACCTGCGGTGCCGGCACACCGGGTTCTAGTCCCAGTTGCCCCTCTTCCAGGCCAGCTCTCTCCTGTGGCCAAGGAGTGCAGTGGAGGATGGCCCAAGTGCTTGGGCCCTGTACCCTATGGGAGACCAGGAGAAGCACCTGGCTCCTGCCTTCGGATCAGCGCAGCGCGCTGGCCGCGGCGGCCATTGAAGGATGAACCAACGGCAAAGGAAGACCTTTCTCTCTGTCTCTCTCTCTCATGTCCACTCTGCCTGTCAAAAAAATTAAAAAAAGAAAGAAAGAAAGAAAGCAATGCTTTCCTAAATATACTTCTTTGTATCGTTCTGACTTCTGGAATCATTATAAAGGTCTACACATCAAAAAATATTATATTGGAAGTTAAAACTATAACAGTGATTATGAGAGGCTGGAGAGGTAAGCGGGGAAGGAAAGATGGGGAGAGAGATTGATTAGCGGGGATTAAATTATAGCTACACAGGAGTAAGAAATTTGGGGCCAACATTGTGGCACAGTGGGAAAAGCTGCCGCCTGTGATGCTGGCATCCCATATGGGTACTGGATCAAGTCCCGGCTGCTCCACTTCCAATCCAGCTCCCTGCTAATGGCCTGGAAAAGCAGCGGAGGATGGCCCAAGTACTTGTGCCCCTGCACCTATGTGGGAGACCCGGATTAAGCTCCTGGCTCCTGCCTTTGGCCTGGCCCAGTCCTGGCTGTTGCCGCCATCTAGGGAGCGAATCAGTGGATGGAAAGTCTCTCCGTTTCTGTCTCTCCTTCTCTCTGTAACTCTGCCTTTCCAATAAATAAATACATCTTTAAAAAATAAATTCTAGCATTCTAGTACACAACAGCGTGACTAATGATGTCGTGTACCATCTGCCTCTCTAAGACAAGCCATCTAGAAGACAGGATTTTGGGTGTTTTCACCATAAAGAAATGTTAAATGTTTGAAGCGATGGACACACTCACCTCACCCTGACTTCACACTGATGTCACACATTGTACACATGTATCTAAAGATCACACGGTGTCCCATTAATAAATACACGTAAACATATTAACACACGCAAACCACCATGCTGAAGTGGTTTTGCTCTCATATATTTAGATCTGCAGTCCATCTGCAAATGATTAATGTGCAGGGGAAAGCAACCTGAAACAAATGACTCTGGTCAGATTTCCGAAGATTCATGTAAACTGCACTGAAAGGTATAAAAGAAGAGAATGAATGCAAATAGCCCAGTCTGTACTCAACTACTCTGTGTGTACAGACATTAGAAGATCACTTTGTACGTGTAGTTCTTTGTATACTCTACACACATGAAACAGCAACAGAAACTAAGCTGAAACACACTGGCTCAGCATGATCCCAGTTAGACTTCTCAGTGAGGGATGTGATCACTTCCATAGTTCAGCTAAGGAAGCTGAGGCAGCAAGAATTTGTGTGACTCACCTGAAGTCACATGTCTAACATGTGTTTCAGATTTTAAACCCAGAGATTTTTAAAAAGATTTATTTATTTATTTGAATGTCAGAGTTATAGAGAGAGAAGGAGAGCCAGAGAGGTCTTCCATCCGCTGGTTCACTCCCCAGATGGCCACGATGGCCAGGACTCAGCCAGGATGAAGCCTGGAGCCAGGAGCTTCATTAGGGTCACCCACATGGATGTCAGAGACACCTGGGCCATCCTCCACCGCCTTCCCAGGCACATTAGCAGGGAGCTGGATTGGAAGTGGGGCAGCCAGACACGACCCAGTGCCCGTATGGGGTGCCGACATCACAGGGGGTTTTACCTGCCATGCCACGGCGCTGGCCTCCAAAGCCAGAGGTTATGACTCTAGAGGTCATTCTTTTAACCACCATAGACTGCTTTCCAAACTTCTGACTCAACTGCTTGTACGTGTGCATTTTTCTTTCAAAAATAGACTGCGGAGTGAGACTGTTGAGATTCATTTAGATTGAAGAGATACTGCCAGAGTTTTCCAAAATGTCTGCAGTAATGTAACATTCCCACTCAGGGTACACTGCGTCCCCACTCACAGTACACGGCGTGGGCGACTGCACACAGCCTGGATAACCTAACACTCCCACTCAGTACTGGGCGTGGGCGACTGCGCACAGCCTGGATAACCTAACACTCCCACTCAGTACTGGGCGTGGGCGACTGCGCACAGCCTGGATAACCTAACACTCCCACTCAGTACTGGGCGTGGGCGACTGTGCACAGCCTGGATAACCTAACACTCCCACTCAGTACTGGGCGTGGGCGACTGTGCACAGCCTGGATAACCTAACACTCCCACTCAGTACTGGGCGTGGGCGACTGTGCACAGCCTGGACAACCTAACACTCCCACTCAGTACTGGGCGTGGGCGACTGCGCACAGCCTGGATAACCTAACACTCCCACTCAGTACTGGGCGTGGGCGACTGTGCACAGCCTGGACAACCTAACACTCCCACTCAGTACTGGGTGTGGGCGACAGGACAGGGCCTGGAACGACATCCTCACCAAACGTGGCATCACTGACACACTCGTTCTAGGGTCTGTGGTGTGCCACGCATCACGACTCTGACTCTGCTTCCTGGAGGACTGTGAGTTATTATCTGCATAGCGAGTCTGCTTGAGACTCTAGATGCTTAGTCAACCAGGTCGAAGTTCTCAGAATCTCCTCTTGTATCTTATTCTAGACATATTTCTCTGGCTCTAGGATCATTAACTAGTGCACCTATGTTTTCTCTAAAACATGTTTTTTGCTTTTGTACGTTTAGATCTACAATGCATTTAGCACCGACCTGAGTGTATGAACTGAGGAGTGGTTAAGATCCTCCTCTTTCTCCATGTGGATACCCAATGGATGAATTTCCATGTTACAATAACCATTTTATGTTAACTCAATATTGAACTCCCAAATGTCAGAAAAGGCAAAAAATAAAAACAAAAACAAGTAAACAAAGTTTTAAACAGACCCTACAGTAAGTTGGTTTATTTTAAAAAGTTTTGGTGCTATTTGATATATCTCAAAATTCAGGATGCACCCTGACTCCTCAAGTCTGCATCCCCAAAATATCCATTTCCCTTCTTTATTTCCTTCCTAAACAATCGTGTATGTTTGCATAAAGTTTTTAGAAGGAAGTAGTGGACACTATGAGAAACAGTGACTTGATCAGCCCTTATTCTGACTGTTGATGAATAACTTAATGCTTTATCCCTTTTAGTATTTTTTTTTGTCATACTTAATACTATTGGTTGAACTCTGTAATTAACACACAATTATTCTTAGGTGTTTAAATTTAACTGAAAAGTGATCTCTGTTAAATATAAGAGTGCAAATAAGAGAGGGAGGAGATGTACAGTTTGGCACATGCTCAATCTGACTTGCCCCAAATGGTAGAGTTAGAACCGTGCCAGGGGATTCCAATTCAATCCCATCAAAGCAGCATGTACCAATGCCATCTCACTAGTCCAAGTGATCAATTTCAGTTCACAATTGATCACAATGATAGGTCAAAGAGATCACATAAACAAGACCAGTGTCTGCTAATACTATCTGATAGAATTAAGAAGGAGAAAACGATCCAACATGGGAAGTGGGATACACAGCAGACTCATAGAATGGCAGATGTCCTAAATAGCAGTCTGGCCTCAGAATCAGCCATTAAGGCATTCAGATATGGCTGAAGAGCCCATGAGAGTATTTTAGGCATGGAAAGCCAAGACACTCTGGGGGGAAAAAAAAACCCTCAACGAAAGATCTCTGCGAGTGAGACCCCAGTGGAAAGAATGGGCCATCAGAGAAGGAGGTACCTTTCTCTGAAGGGAAGAGAGGACTTCCATTTTGACTATGACCTTGTCTAAATAAGAATGGAGTTGGTGAACTCAAAAGGCTTCCATAGCCTTGGCAACTCATGACAAGAGCCTAGGGGGATTACTGATGCCATAAACAAGAGTGTCAATTTGTTAAGTCAACAGCAGGAGTCACTGTGCACTTACTCCTCATGTAGGATCTCTGTCCTTAATGTGTTGTACAATGTGATTTAATGCTATAACTAGTATTCAAACAGTACTTTACACTTTGTGTTTCTGTGTGGGTGCAAACTGTTGAAATTTTCACTTAATTTATACTAAATTGATCTTCTGCATATAAAGATAATTGAAAATGAATCTTGATGCGAATGGAATGGGAGAGGGAGTGGGAGATGGGAGGGTTGCGGGTGGGAGGGAAGTTATTGGGGGGAAAAGCCATTGTAATCCATAAACTGTACTTTGGAAATTTATATTTACTAAATAAAAGTTAAAAAAAAAAAGGGGGGAGTATATTTTTGAAACATACAGTAGGGGGCGCTGTGGTGTGGTGCAGCAGTATGCATCGTGTATGGGTGTGCCTGTCTTGAGCCCCAGATAGATATCCTCTTCACTGCAGTTTCTTGCTGATGGTTACCCTGGGAGGCAGTGGAAGATGGCTCAAGTTCCTGAGTTCCTGCCCTGACACAAGAAACCCAGATTGCGTTCCAGGCTCCTGGCTTTTGCCTGCACCAGCCCTGGATGTTGTGGGCATCTGGGGTATGAATCAGTGGATGAAGATCTATTTCCATCTATCTCTCTGCCTTTCAAATAATATTAACAAATCAAAATGAAAAATATATAGAGAGGGCTGGAGGTAGCAGCATATCCAATGAAACCTAATGAAACTGATATTGGGGGTAATCAACCACTTTGTTTTGGCTTTAAGATTTATTTATTTATTTATTTATTTGAAAGACAGAATTACAGAGAGGAAGAGAGAGACACACAGAGAGAGATACCTTCCAATCGCTGGCTCACTCCCCAAATGGCCACAATGGCCAGAGGTAGACACGTTCAAAGCCAGGAGCCAGGAGCTTCACCAGCGTCTCCATCATGGGTGCAGGAGCTCAAGCACTTGAGCCATTTTCTGCTGCTTTTTCAGGTGCATTAGCAGGGAGCTGGATCAGAGGTAGAGCAGCTGGGGCTTGAACCACTGGCCATATGTGATGTCAGTGTTGCAGGCGGCGTCTTTACCTGCCACACCACAGTACTGGACCCCAACCATTATGAATAATAAAACTCCATATAGGGGCTGGCGTAGCGGTGCAGTAGGTTAATCCTCCTCCTGTGGCACCGGCATCCCATACGGGCGCCTGTCCTAGTCCCGGTTGCTCCTCTTCCAGTCCAGCTCTCTGCTGTGACCCAGGAGGGCAGTGGAGGATGGCCCAAGTGCTTGGGCCCTGCACCCGCATGGGAGACCGAAGGAAGGACCTGGCTCCTGGCTTCGGATCGGCAAAGCTCCAGCCATTGGCAGCCATCTGGGGAATGAACCAACACAGGGAAGACCTTTCTCTTTGTCTTCCCCTCTCACTGTAACTCTACCTCTCAAATAAATACAATAAAAATCTTTAAAAAAAAAAAACACCTCCATATAGTCATAGAAAATAAGAGTTGGATAAAGTACAAATGACATTCAATAGTTTGTTTGCAAACAAATGGTTTGTTGCAATTTGGTGGATTTATTTTATAGGGTTAAAAACTAGACAAAGAACCACTATTGTGGCACAGTGAGTTAAGGTGCTGATATACCACATCAAAGCACCAGTGCGTCTGATCCAGATCCCTGCTAAATGTGCCTGGGAAAGCAGTGGAGGACGGCCCAAGTACTTAGACTCCTGCACCCATGTGGGAGATCTGGCTATCTGAGGAGTGAACCAGTGGATGGAAGATTCTCTCTCTCACTCACTCCACCGTTCAAATAAATAAATAAATAAATCTTTCAAAAAAAAAAAAAAAAAGAGAGAGAGACCAATTAGTCATATAGGAAGAGCTACTGTCAAGTGTAGAAAAGTTTAGTTTAACAATTGCAATGGTTTTTCTCCCACTTTTTTATGATACATCAATACTTTTATATATTTAATATATGATTACATAAAGAAACACATGTGCATTTACCATAGAGCTTTTTTTTATTATTATTTGACAAGTAGAGTTATAGACAGTGAGAGAGAGAGACAGAGAGAAAAGTCTTCCTTCTGTTGGTTCACCCCCGCAAATGGTTGCAATGGCTGGTGCACTGCGCCGATCCAGGTGCAGGAGCCAGGTGCTTCTTCCTGGTCTCCCCATGTGGGTGCAGGGGCTCAAGCAGGGCCACAGCAGAGAGCTGGACTGGAAGAGGAGCAACTGGGACTAGAACCTGGCGCCCATATGGGATGCCGGCACTGCAGGCGGCAGATTAGCCAAGTGAGCCACGGCGCCAGCCCCTATCACACAGCTTTTACAAAAGAGTGCTTCTGCCTCCTGAAAGTTCTGCACGCTCCTGATCACATCCCACTACTTCCTTCTCAGAGAGGATCACTCTCCTGGCCCGGTTTACCAGTTACCTTTTCTTCAGTTTAATATATACCCCAATTGTTCAGTTTTGCTTACTTTGTAGTAGTTATATGAATGCTATCAAGGCATAATTTCCTGCAACACACTCAACATGACATTCACACATTTTAACATCATTTTTATGATCATCTCTAACAAACTCTTACTAGTTCTGGTCAACATTGTATTTTAAATACTAGCTATTTTAATAAGGCAAGAAAAAGAAGGGAGAGACAACTGGATTGGAAATAAAGAAGTGCCTCTATTCACAAATGACAGGATTATTTATATAAACAATCCCAAGGGATACATGTTACAACTACTAGTTCCAAATAAGGGAACTCAGCAAAGTCAAAGGTCACATCAAGTTAGCATAGAAAGCTTTAAAAAGTGCCTGTTAGACACTAGCAATAAACAAAAAAGTAGAAATTTTAATGAAATGATATCTAAAAAGCCTAAAATACTTAGAAATAAACTTAACAAAACACATGTAAGACTTGTAATTACTACAAAAACCTCCTCAGAAAAATTAAAGATGACCTAAAGAGAAAGATATACCATATTCATGGACTAGAAGAATTAATTTTGTTATACATCAGTTCTGTCCCAACTGATTTACAGATTTAGCACAATCCTGGTCATAATCCTAGCAGGCTGCATTTCATAGAAATTGATAAGCTGGTTCCAAAGGTTCTATGAAAATGCAAAGGAACTAAAACATGAAAAAATATGGGACCAGCACTGTGGCATAGCAGGTTAAGCATCTGCCTGTGATGTTGGCATCCTACATGGGTGCTGGTTAAAGACACAACTGCTCCACTTCTGATCCAGTTCCCTGCTAACGCGCCTAGAACAGTAGCAGATGATGATCCAAGTCTTTGGGCCCCTGCACTCACAAAGGAGACCTGGAAGAAGCTTTGGACTCCTGGCTTCATCCTGGTCTATCCCCAGTCATTGCGGCCATTTGGGGAGTGAATCAAAGGATGGAAGATTTCTCTCTCTCTCTCTCTCTCTAAGGATGGAAGGTTTCTCTCTCTCTCTATCTCTATCTGTATCTCTGTCTCTCCTCCTAACTCTGCCTTTCAAATAAATAAAAAATAAATCTTTAAAAAAAAATGAAAAAAACAAACTTGGAAGAACATACTAGAGATTTAAAAAGTTTCATAAAGCTACATCAATCAGTACAGTGTGGTACGAACATTGGAGTGACAATCAGATGAGTGGAACATGATAAATAGGCCAGAAATATACTGACGGTGTATGGTTAGTTGCTTTTCAGACAAAGACGCCAACATACTGGAAAAACACACTAGGTTGTAATATAAACCAAAATGTAAAAGCTAAACTCATACAGTATTTAGAATAAAACATGAGAGAATATTTACGAAATGGAGGTAAACACTATTTAGAAGAGACAATTTTTAACAAATGTCAAAGAAAAAAACTGACAAATTAGACTTCGAAAAATTAAAAATGTCTGCACCTCAAAAGACACTGTTAGCAAAAGAAATGAGTAAGCCACAGACTGGGGGAAAGCATAATTGTGTTTAAACTATTACCTTGAATTCATCTGAAATTTCAGACACAAAAGAAGAGATCTGCTTCATGAGCCTGTCCACACTGCTCTCACTCCCTGTTTTGAGCAGTGTGGTAATGGCTAGCGTAGCAATGCTCCTGTTGGAGTCTGTGATCAAGTTTTCTAAGTCCAGATTGCAGGCAGTAACTGCAGAAGGGTGCTTCATTGCCACCTTGTGGAAGGGCAAGAAAAACAGAGAGTAAGCAAATTGCTGTGGATAAAGGTCAGCACTCAAATTTTAATTAAGGTCAGTGGCAATCCAAAGGGGACAGATAGGTAAAAAGCATTTCCAATTAATAAGGTATGATAAATCAACTGTTAAATGAGTAACAGCCATGGTATAGCACAGGACTATATCACAGCCTGTCTTTATTAAATCTGGACTGTGCTTCTTACCGTACATGCGTCCATGTATGTCTACTCTACTATATATTAGGATCTCTGGGAACAGGATCGAGTTTGGTAAACACTGCTCAACAGAGACTGTTAGTATCTTATCCATACTTAAACCAGCAAAACTGGACTATCTGTAGTCAGTAAAATATGTCTGTCACTCTCTTGCCTCCTTCTTTTGTTGATGTTGTTCCACTATTGACTCAGAATCTCCTCTCATAATTCTGAACGTTTGAAAACACTCTGAAAAGTACTGGTGGCAAAATTCATTTAACAGCAAAACACAACCTAAACTAGTGTAAAAGTACATTAAGTCTTAGTATTTCTCACTTAGCAAGAACAGTCAAATGATTTAGGGGTAAAATGTATCTGAAATGTGGGGGTACTAATTCAGGTTCAAATATAATAGCACCATATCATCTTTCTAAAATTCATAAAAACTGAACTGTGGGATTTATCTGGCTCCAACATTATAGGTGAATGATTGATAGACATTTCCAAAAGCTGCACTGTCCAACACAAGAGCCACATGTGGCTATGAGCACAGGAAATGTGACTAGGAGACTGAGGACCTGGATTTTTAATTTTAATTAATTGAAATTCAAAATCTCTTGGGGCTAACAGCTACCACTGGCATGGCTTTTGAATATAAAATACTCAGAGGCCAGAAGTGAATTATAATTTCAGCTGCATAATAAAAAATTGCCGAATTTCAGGTAACACACAAATGAAGTATCACAGAAGTACAGCCGTAAGCCACAGGCACTAACCTTGAGGAACAAGCCCAGCACTTCTCACTTGGTGTGTCTCAATCAAACACAGATACAAGTCAGCACCTAGCAATGGGACACTTACTTTATTCAAGGTCCTCACAGCTGCGTATCTCAAGGCCGGCTTAGGAGAGCTACAGAAAAGCTGAAGAACTAAGGCAAACAAAGAAAACCACTGTTCATTGCTCATTTTATCACACATCACATGACTAAAAACAAATATTTCATGAATTATATTCAAAATATGCAAAGGGAAATTAGATCATAGTATCAAAAATTCACATGAAAACACATCATCAAAAAATAGAAGAATGGCTTTTTGTTGTAAAATAATTAGACATCTCTTAATATGTGAATTCAAATGGTAGAAATATTGGTAGTTGTAAGCACAAATGGACTTTCTAAACATTAACAAAAACCCAAAAACCGAACACATTAATGGTATCTGTCATCTATGTAAAATTGTTTCAACAGTATTATATTGGGAATACAAATTTCAGAAAAAGAATAAAGAACAACTCAAATTATCTATAATGTATATAAGCTACTAGAACCCAAAGGCTACATATACACACAGATCTGAGGTTCAAAAGTCATTCTTGATATCTACTATGCAGATCCACAGAACTTAAGACAAAAGCAAAAGCCACTGATCCAACATACACCTCACCTGAAACAGCAGGTGCCAACTCTCTGGCAGTACAGTTAGGGAGATGGATGATGGCAGAAGCAGCTTCATATATAACCATTTCATGTTTATTTCTCAAGCAGCTTTCAATGAAATCAAAGAGTGGGCTTTCATGGCTGCCAATAAATACACAAAGGTCATTATTCAGACAGGCGATATATGCATGATGGCTAAAAGCACAGAGATCCAGGAGGACTTCCGGAAGGGTGGATGAAGTAACTGAAAATCCACTTCTCAAAACATTATAATAATGAGAAAACGGATCACTATAAACTTTATCAGAACTCTAGAAATTAACCAGACATGCAACAATCTAAGGAGTATTATTAAATCTTGGTGAATTTTCTGGTATTTTAACTTGCCCCAGTCCCAGTTTCCATCCCCCTTCTTCCCTGTTCCTTAGGAGCTGAGAAAGCAGCACTACAGAACCAGAGCAGCCGTGAGGACTGGCATCCTAGCAGCCGCCAGAGGAGGCAGGCTCATCCTCACAGAACTGTCACTATCTCACTGCCCGGTGGCCCTAGAGAAGCCTCACTCAAAGGCTAATCCTGACTTCACCCAATTTAGAGCTTATTTAGTGAGGAAAGTCTTATTCTCACGGAGTTTGTCCAAAACCAACAGTGGCAAGTGGTTAATACTGCAGCTGCTAGAAGTAGCAATTCCAGATGAGGCAACCAAGAGACTGGCAACAATCCTTAGAAGGAGAATCTGGGGAATGAGTCGCATGTCAGGGCTTTGAAAGTTCCTGTGGTACTTCAGAGGATCCAGGAGTCACGTGTGGAGGGATGATCAAATGCCCAGCAAAGAACCAACAAAGCCACAATCTCACTTACGCTTGATATTGAGACTCTGTGCAAGTGTATACACACACACACACACACACACACACACACATATATATATGAACACAATATATTTATATATATATAACGCAATAAACCCCCAAAACAAAATTTAATAATAGCATAAGAATACATAAATGTAATAAAATGTAAAAAACGTAATAAAAGAACACAAGACTCTTATTGTGAAATCACAAAATCCTTCTAAGAAATCTGATTAAATGAAGAATTAGTCTGTTCACACACTGGAAGATCCAATATTATCAAGATGGCAACTCTTCCAAATTCACTTACTCAAAAGAGACAAATTATTCTATTCACTGCAATTCTTAGAAAATGCCATCAGGCTTTTTGTTGTAGAAATTCTAACCTGATCCTAAAATTCATATGGATATGCACAGCACTTAAGAGCAGTCAACATAGAGCAACTCTGAAAAACCTTACACAAAGGTACTTCACAAAGTCTGTGGGAAAATGAAATTAAAATGTAAGTTTACTTGGTGCAAAAAGCTATGAAATACATGCCTAGTGGGAGTCCTCAAAACAGCCACGGAAAATACTTACTATTAAAAAGAAAACTATGCAGAGATTTTTAATTTTTTGCACCAAAATAAACTTCCCATTTAAATCCATTTTCATGCATTTTTAAATTATTTTTTAAATGTTTCATGTGTAATACTCACCCATTTGAAGGGGTACAGTGCAATGTTTCAGCACGTATACACAGTGGAACCAAATGAACCAATGTCTGCAGTCTACCAGATGCCTCTTCAGGTCTTCACACAGTACATAAAACACTGTAGCGTACTACAGCTGCGCAACTGCTCGGGGACACTGGGACGTCTAGGTGACTCAGTCGATGTCTGGTACACAACCTCCCTCCAGCCTCTCTCCCTCCCTTTCCCAACCTCTAGTAATCACTATCTAATTTCAGATTTTTTTCACTTCCACATATAAGAATATACAGCTTTTATCTATCTGCGCCTGGTTATTTAACTTCACACGCTCCTCAGTTCCATCCATTCTGCTGCGAGGACAGCATTCCTTGCATGGCTGAGTAATAGTCCACTGACTGGGTAGAGCACATTCTCTTTACCCATTCAGTCCCTGATGCACATCCAGGTGGGCTCCAGTCTCCACTACCGGGAATAGTGCTGCAATGAACATGTGGGTGCAGGGATCCCTCTCACACGCCGATTTCATTTCCTTTGGATCTATACCTAGAAGTGTTACCTTATATGGTAGAATTTTTTCTTTCGTTTTTCCTTTCTCTCTTCCTTTCCTCTTTTCTTCCCGTCCCTCCCTCCCAGCCTCTCTCCTCCTCTCTCCCTATCTCCCCTCCAACTCTTTGTTCCCAGAACCGCCACTCTGTTCTCTACAACTGCCAAAATAATTCACAATTCTAACAACAGCACATAAGGGTTCTCTTTTCTCCATATTTGCCAATTTTGCCTTTTGGACAAAAGCCATTCTAACTGGGGTGAGAGGATACCTCACTGGGGTTTGATTTGCATCTTCCTGACAGCTAATGATATGCAACATTTTTTTTCATGTATTATATGCTGGCCATTTGTATTTCTTCTGAAAAAATCTATTCAATTTTTTATCATTTCTTCATTGGACTGTCTGCTCTATTGTTGTGTGAAATCCTTTATATTTGGTGAACTGATAATCAGATGCATAGTTTGAAAATATTTTCTCCTACTCTTATCAGTTATCTCTTCACTCTGTTAATTTGTCTCTTACTGTGCAGAAGCTTCTTAGTTTAATTCCATCTATCTAGCTTTGCTACTGCTATTTGTGTTTTGGGGTCTTATCCAAAAAACTTGTTGACTATGGCAACATCTTGAAGTATTTATCCTGTATTTTCTTCTAATAATTTCAGTTCCAATTCTCAGAGTTAGGTCTTTGATTCATTTTGAGTTGATCCTCCTGTGCACTGGGAGGTGGGGATGTGTCATTCCTGCATGTTGGTATCCAGTTACATCACCGTTAGTTACTGGAGAAACTCTCCTTTCCATAGCATCTGCTTTTTTAGTGACTTTGTCAAGAGTCAGCTGTAGACATGTGGGCTAATTTCTGGCATCTTTATCCTGTTCCATTGGTCTCTGTGTCTGCTTTTATGCCAGTATCATGTTGTTCTGGTTTTAAGAAATCTGTTGTTTGTCTCCAAATTGGGTATTGTGATGCCTACAACTTTTATTCAAGACTTCTTTGGCTATCCAGCACCTTGTTCCATAAGAATTTTGGAACTATTTTTCCTAATTCTGAGAAAAATGCCATTGGTACATTGTGGGGATTGCACTGAATCTGTCAGTCATTGTGGGTAACATGGGCTTTTTTTTTTTTTATCATTTGACAGGCAGAGGTAGACAGTGAGAGACAGAGACAGAGAAAGGTCTTCCTTCCGTGGGTTCACCCCTTACATAGCCACCACGGCCGGCGCTGTGCCAATCCGAAGCCAGGAGCCAGGTGTTTCCTCCTAGTCTCCCATGCAGGTGCAGGGGCCCAAGCACTTGGGCCAACCTCCACTGCCTTCCCGGGCCACAACAGAGAGCTGGACTGGAAGAGGAGCAACCAGGACTAGAACCTGGCACCCATATGGGATGCAGGCGGAAGATTAACCAAATGAGCCACGGCGCCAGCCTCAACATGGACTTTTAATTTAATAATATGGGTTCTTATGGTCTGTAAACATCAGAACTTTTCTCCTTTAAGTCTTCTTCAGTTTCAACAGTGTTTTGTAATTTCCATTGGAGAGGTCTTTCATACTCCTGGTTAAATTTGCTGCAAGGTAATTTGTTATAGCTATAGTGAGTAGGACTGCTCGTAAAATTTCTGAGTGAGTTTGGTATGGTGTAGAACAACCTGAGTGATTTCTGTGGGTTGATCTTGCATCCTGCATCTCTGCTCAGTTAGTTCATCAGTGCTAATAGTTTCCATGTGGGGACTTCAGGTTTCTCTGTAGAATCATGTCACCTGCACAAAGCGATAACCTACTGTCCTCCTGTCCTGTCTGAAGGCCTCTTACTTCCTTCTTGGACCTAACAGCTCTGCTAAAACTTCCAGTACTTTACTACTCAGAGTGGTGGGGTGGACAGCCTTCTCTGTTGTCAAATCTTACAGGGAATGCTTTCAGCTTTTAACCTTTCAGCATAATGTTGGCTGTCAGTCTGTTATACACATCATTTATTATGTTGAGGAATGCTTCTTCTATATAATTTAAAATTGTTAAAATTTTATTTGAGGGGCCAGCACCGTGGCTCACTTGGTTAATCCTCTGCCTACGGAGGCACTCTGATATGGGATGCAGGCATCCCAAGCAGCAACTTAACCTCTGTGTCTAACACCCACTCAACATATACTTTTTCAGTTTTTATCATGAATGGATGTTGAAGTTTTATTGAATGCTCTTTCTGCATCTTGTAACATGATCCTAAGACTTTTATCATTTTTTTAAAAGATTTATTTATTTGAAAGTCAGAGTTACACAGAGAGAGGAGAGGCAGAGAGACAGAGACAGAGACAGAGAGAGAGAAGGAGAGGTCTTCCATCTGCTGAGTCACTCCCCAAATGGCTGCAATGGCCAGAGCTGCACCAGCCAGGAGCCAGGAGCCAGGAGCTTCTTCTGGGTCTCCCACATGGGTGCAGGGGCCCCAGGACTTGGGCTATCTTCCACTGCTTTCCCAGGCCATAGTAGTAATGTTTAAGAGATCAATTCTACAGGGTGTTGTCACAATAGTAAATGTACATGCACCCAATACCAGAGCACCTGGCTATTTACAACAAATGTTAATGGATCTAAAAGGCAGCACAGACTCCAATACAATAACAGAGGGGACAACACCTCACTTTCATCAATGGACAGATCAACTAGACAGAAAATAAACAAAGGAACAACAGAGCTAGTCTGCACTATGGACCAAGTGGACTTAATTGATAACTACAGAACATTTCATCCAACAGTTGCAGAAAAAAACATTCTTTTCATCAGTGCTAGAACTTTCCCTGGGATAGATCGTATGCTAGACCATAAGGCAAGTCTCACCAAATTAAAAACCACTGCAATCATACTACATATCTTTTCTGACCACAGTGAAATGAAGCTGGAAACTGACAATTTAAGAAACTCTAGAAAATATGCAAACACATGTAGATTAAACAACATGCTCCTGAATGAATAGTGAGTCACAGAAGAAATCAAAAGGGAAATAAAAAATTCCTGGAAATGAATGAAGATGACAACACAATGTATCAAAACTTACGGGATATGGCAAAAGCAGTGTTAAGAGGGAAGCTTAGGGGCCGGCGCTGTGGTATAGCAGGCAAAGCTGCCACCTGCAGTGCCGGGATCCCATATGGGTACCGATTCGAGTTCTGCTGTTCTACTTCTGATCCGGCTCTCTGCTATGGCCTAGGAAAGCAGTAGAGGGTAGCCTAAGTCCTTGGGCCCCTGTACCCATGGAGGAGACCACTGGAAGCTCCTGGCTCCTGGCTTTGGATTGGCCCAGCTCTGGCTGTTGCAGCCATTTGGGGATTGAATAAGAAGATGGAAGACATCTCTCTCTGCCTCTGCTTCTCTGTAACTTTGCCTTTCAAAAAATTAATCAAAAAAAGAACTAATTCCAATTCTTCCCAATCTATTTAAAACAATGCAAAGGGAGGGAATCCTCCCAAACTCCTTCTGCGAGGACAGCATCACCTTAATTTCAAAACCAGAAAAAGATACAACAAAGAAAGACAACTATAGACCAATATCCCTGATGAACATAGATAAAAAAAAATCCCTAACAAAATAATAGCTAATCTAATACAACAATACATGAGAAAGCTCGCTCTCCCAGTCCAAAAGGGATTTATCCCTGGTATGCAGGAATGGTTCAGCATATGCAAATCAATGAATGTGATACCTCATATTAACAAATTGAAGAATAAAAACCGTAAGATTATCTCAACAGATACAAGAAAGCATCTGGTAAAATACATCGTTTCATGATAAGAACCTTAAGCATATTGGATATAGAAGGAACATGCCTCAACACAATGAAGGTGTTATATGACAAACCCACAGCCAGCATCATATTGAATGGGGTAAAGATGGAAGCATTTCCACTAAGAGCTGGAACTGGACAAGGGTGCCCACTTTCATCACTGCTATTCAATATGGTTCTGGAAGTTTTAGCCAGAGCCATTAGGCAAGAAAAAGAAATCAAAGGGATACAAAATTGAAAGGGGGAAGCAAATTATCCCTGTTTGCAAATGACATGATCCTATATATAGGGGAAGCCAAAGATTTCACTAAGAGACTATTGAAACTCTTAAGAGAGTTTAGTAACATTGCAGGATATAAAATCAGCACACAAAAATCAATAACCTTTGCATATGCAAAAAAACACTAGGGCTAAGAAAGAACTAGTTAGATCAGTACCATCTGCAATACCTACAAAAAATTTTAAATACCTTGGAATAAATTTATCCAAGGATGTAAAAGATCTCTACAATGAAAATTACAAAACACTAAAGAAAGAAATAGAAGATGACACCAAAACATTCTAAAAATCTTTGATGTCCATGAATTGGAAGAACTGACATCATCAAAATGTCCATACTAGCCATACCTTATACCTTATATAAAAATCAACTCTAATGGGTCAACGATCTAAATCTATGACCCGGTGCCATCAAATTACTGAAGGAACACATTGGGGAAATTCTGCAGGACAGTGGCATAGGCAGTTTTCTTCTTGGAAGAAAACCCAGGAAGCATAGGCAATAAAGAAAAAAACAGACAACTGTGATTGCATCAAGCTAAGAAGCTTCTGCACTGCGATGAAAACTCAACAAAGTGAAGAGCAACTGACAGAATGGAAGACAGTATTTGCAAACTATACAACTGACAAAGGATTAATATCCAGCATCTGTAAAGAACTCAAGAAACTCAACAACAGTAGAACAAAAAGTCCAGCTAAGAAATGGCCAAAGTGGGAGTGCCTCTGTGACAGAGTGGGTGAAACTGCTACCTGTGTTGCCGGCATCCCATATGTGCACTGGTTTGAGTCCTGGCTGCTCCACTTCCAATCCAGCTCCCTGCGAATGCACGTGAAAAGGCAGCGGAACATGGCCAAAATGCTTGGGTCCCTGCACCCATGTGGGAGACCTGGAGGAAGCTCCTGGCTCCTGGCTTTGACCTGGCTCAGCCCCAGCTGTTGCCAAATTTTGGAGATCTGTCAAGATCTGTAAATAGATCTATCATATGACCCAGTCATCCTACTCCAGGATGTTACCCAAATGTAATGAAATCAGCATATGAAAGTTATTTTGTCCCCATGTTTATTGTAGCTCAATTAGACCATAACTAAGATATGGAATCAACCCAGGTGTCCATCAACTGATGACTGAATAAAGAAAATGTTATTCAGCCATAAAAACAGAATGAAATTCTGTCCTTTGCAACCAAATGGATGCAACTGGAAACCATTATGCTTAGTTCAACTTTGATGATATAAATAATGGAACTGACACCTTTCTATTTGTTTCCTTGTACTCACGGGCAAGTATTTGTGGCAGACTCTCAGAAGAGAAACTGCTGGATCACAGGCACTGTACATGTTGTTTGCATTATGACAAAATGACCTAATGACACCTTTCTCAGAATGTATCGTTAAGCAAACACAAAATTGTACATAGAAAACCAAAGAACTGATGGTCAGGCATCGTGGTGCAGCATGTTAAGCTGCTGCTGGGATTCCTGCATCCCCTATCAGAGTGCCTGGGTTTGAGTTCCACCTTCCCTTCAGAGCCAGCTTTCTGGTAATACTCACTCTGGATGCAGCGGAGGATGGCTCAAGTACTTCCATCCCTGACACCCACATGGGAGACTAGATGAATTCCAGGTTCCTGGGTTTGGACTGGCCCAGGCCTGGCTGTTGTGGCATTTGAGGAGAAAACCAGTTAATTAAGATTTCTCTTTCTGTCTCCTTTCTGCCTTTCAGATAAAATACAAATAAATAAACATTTTTTTTTAAAAAAAGGAGGAAGAAATTAAGAGAATTAACAAATGAATCTAAGAGGTGAGTTGTGAGAGTCATTTTGTCCAAAATGGATCTGCTGGGCTCCCAGAAAATGAGCTGGATCCCTGTTAACCTCCATAACAACTGGATTCAGCCAAATGTGTGAGGCAATCAGTCTTGGCCCCCACAGAGCCTGGACTCCAGCTCCTTTCCACCTGCAAGGGGTCCAAGCAGAACATTCTTGCTACTGACATGCCCAGTCATACAGGTAGGTGTAAGATTTGGGTCCAGACCCCTGATTATGACAGACTAGTTCCCTTCAAAATTTATACTAGTCTGTCAAAAAAGGGCGGAGGCCAAAATTATGCCACATTGGTACAGCTTCCGCATCCCACCTTGGTAACCAAAGTAAGTAGCTGGAGCTTCTGGACTTAATTCAACTTAAAATCCTCAAAGCTCCAGGGCATTGTGCCTCTTCCAAGTTATGAAAACTGTCTTGCTGACCTCTTCCCACTGGCCTAGAATGAATGGGCAATGGGGGGACCAGTGCATCTGGTATTACTCAGTTTCTGTGAGTTTCCCCCAATGCTTAGTACTCCAGGCTCTATGTGAATTCTGCTTGGCCTTGGCCATTTGTGCTTTTTTTTTTTTTTTTTTTTTTTTTTTTTTTTTGACAGGCAGAGTTAGACAGTGAGAGAGACAGAGAGAAAGGTCTTCCTTTGCCGATGGTTCACCCTCCAATGGCCGCCACAGCCGGCGCACCACGCTGATCCGATGGCAGGAGCCAGGTACTTCTCCTGGTGTCTCATGGGGTGCAGGGCCCAAGTACTTGGGCCATCCTCCACTGCACTCCCAGGCCACAGCAGAGAGCTGGCCTGGAAGAGGGGCAACCAGGACAGAATCCGGTGCCCTGACCGGGACTAGAACCTGGTGTGTCGGCGCCGCAAGGCGGAGGATTAGCCTAGTGAGCCGCGGCGCCGGCCACATTTGTGCTTAATTGCATACAAACTGTCACAGCAAATTGGGCATAAAGTCAAGTTTCTGCTGTGGCTTTCTGGGAAGTGAATCAAAATATTCAAGGTGAAAGACTCATTTTGGCAGCCTGGTCAGTCATTGTGGAAACTGATAGACCTGCTTGTGGAAAACAGTCCTCAAGACCCATGAATGAAAAATCTGGAGGATATGATTGCCCAGGTTAAAACACATTGGTTGTTATTACTGGCATTGGTGAGAATCTCCCAGGAAGGGGCAAAGTCGATGGGAGGGAAAACTAAACAATCCCTCATCAAATTATACAGACACACAGACATACCAACATAAACCAGGAGCTGGGAAAGGCTCTTAGGGAAGAATAAGGGAGGAATATTTTCTCTAACATATATTCATGCTCTTATAAAGCTACTATAATAAAGCAGTATGTTGTTAGCTTGGGTACATGAATAGAAAGCAATGGAAAACAGGAGCCCAGAAACAGACTAATGCATACAAAGACTCCAGATTCATGACAAAGGTGATAGTGCATATCATTGGATAAGACACACTTCAATAAATGGTACTGAAAGTACTGAGTAGTCACATGGAAAAAAAATCAAATGGATACCTTATACCATATCCAAGTAAAAAAAAAGGTAGATTATGAAACTGAAACATGAAAACTGAAACTATAATGTTTATAGAAAATAGTAGAGAGGTTAATTTTGTGAAGTTGAGGCAAGTAATGACTTGGCCCTGCCATTTTCCCATTAATATTCCTATTGTTTTCTTTGGATTTCTTCTGTACTTCTATGAGGGGATCTTCTGCCTTGTCATTCTTTCATAATGATGGCTGTGTTTTTGTGTTTCTGTGTGTAGCACATCTGTACACATCTTTTGTAGGGCTGGATGAGTGGCAACAAATTCTTATAGTTTCTGTTTGTTATGGAAGGTCTTTATTTCATTTTCATTCATAAATGAGAGCTTGCAGGGTACAGTATTCTGGGTTGACAAAATTTTTCTCTTAAGACCTGGAATATATCTCGCCATTCCCTTCTAGCCTGTAGACTTTCTGATGAGCAATTAGCTGTTAAGTCTAATTGGAGATCCTCTGAAAGTAATCTGAAGTTTCTCTTGTGCACACTTCAGAATCTTTTCTTTCTGTTTTATTGTGGAGTTTGACTACAATGTGAAGTGGTGAAGATCTTTTCTGGTCATGTCTGTTAGGAGTTCTATGTGTTTACTGGGATGTCCCTTTATTTCTCCAAATTGGGGGAGTTTTCTGTAATCATTTCACTAAATAGGCCTGCTGGCCCATTCTCTGTTTCCACACTTTCAGAAACTCGTAAGACAAGTATGTTGGGTTGTTTGATAGTATCCTATAAATCTCCAACACTTAAGTTTTCCATTTTCTTTTTTTAATTTTTATTTTTGGTCTGACTGTAAGTTTTCCAAAGATTTATCTTCTAGCTTGGATATTCTTTCTTCTGCCTCACTGAGTCTGCTGTAGAGGCTTTCCACTGCATTTTTTATTTGATCTACTGATTTCTTTATTTCTAATATTTCATTTTGATTTCTGTTTAAAATCTCAATTCCATGGGAAAAATTTTCACTCATGTCACATATGCTTTTCTTTAGCTTGTCGATTTGCTTCTGACTGCTTTTGAGTAATCCATTTCCAGCATTTCATCTGTCTCTTCACCTTCACATTCTAATATTGAAATTTTATTGTGTTCCTTTGCTGGGTGGGGGGCTCATGGTGTCTTCCTTATTCTTGTTTCTTGAATTTCTGCATTTGTTTTTAGGCATTTATGGAGTTAATTTTTGTTGTCCCCCACCCCCATGGCTTTTATTTTTGAGCGGTGTCTCTGTGGCTTAGTGGAATATCTGTGCTTTCAGTGAATACCAAGAGGTGTGTGGTAGGTATGTCCAGGGAGCTCTGTCAGGGCTCCAGGGTGGAGCAAATATCCAAGGTGACACCCAAGTTGGTGCTGGTAGCTCTCCTCTTATCAACAGAAGGGGGTATGGTCGTTTATGTCTGCTGGTGTGATCACTCCATCACCTCCTCTTCTTTAAGCTGAGCGATGCCCTGGTGTTAGTCCCCAGTGTGTTCAGCACTCATCTACGTGAATCATCTGTGCAGGCCTCCCTGTGAGCACAGTTTCAGCTGCAATGAGCTGTCCTGGCAACCAAGGAGTTGTGAGTGTGGCTCTGCACCCACAGCTTGCCCAGAAACCCCAGCTACATCCTGCCCTTTCTCATGTAGTCACAGTGTTTCCACGGTCTCAACACACAGGGTTCCCACAGTCAAGAAGTGCAAGAGAGTCCACTCCATCCTACTGACCTGTCTCACCCACAGAGAGACTGAGAGGTTCTCAGAGCCACTGCCCATGTGTGTTTTGCTTGGGCAGGTTGAGGCAGATCCCCTCAGCCAGACTCAAAGTCTGTGGGGAATATGGATTTTCCCCTCTGGTAACATCCCCGGATCACAGGCCTGTGGTTCCTTCACAATTGTGCTGGCGGGTACAACAGTCCCCATGGGCAGCACTTCCTTTCAGTGGGGATGGCTCCCCGTCCCCACGCATTGCCAGGTGGCACAGTGGGGCTGGTGTTGTTGCCCTGATGACAAGGTGGGTCAGACCCCACCAGCTGACTTGAATTGCTGTGGCGGCCGCTGCCAACAGTCCCCACTACCTGCTGAGTGCACACAGCAGAGCTGGTACAGCTGCTACCTGTTTATGTCCAGAATGGTGCTGGCCTTCTCGCAGCTAGAAACAGGGTGCTGGTGTGGAAAGAAGTAGAGAGGCAAGCACACCACTTTTTCCCCGCTCTGCGTGAGCAGTCGCCCAGCTCCCCTGAGCATCCCTGGCCGGACTCAAACATGGTGCAGTCTCCTAGGCTCTCCCTCCAGCTGTAACGGTGTTGTGGGCCAGGGCGGTCGACCTCACCTTGCGCGCCAGAACAGGCTGCTGGGTCCTTTGCGGTGTTTGTGCTCCACGCTTGCTGCTGTGCATCGGCATCGTCCAGTCAGGTGCAGGCCATTTCCACTACTTTCCCAAGACCTTCCACTGCAGTTTTCCCTGCAGCTGCTCCCTCACATGCGCCCTCTCCGCTCTGTCCTCAGCTGCTCCCTCACATGCGCCCTCTCCGCTCTGTCCTCAGCTTCTCCCTCACATGCGCCCTCTCCGCTCTGTCCTCAGCTGCTCCCTCACATGCGCCCTCTCCGCTCTGTCCTCAGCTGCTCCCTCACATGCGCCCTCTCCGCTCTGTCCTCACCTTCTCCCTCACATGCGCCCTCTCCGCTCTGTCCTCAGCTGCTCCCTCACATGCGCCCTCTCCGCTCTGTCCTCAGCTGCTCCCTCACATGCGCCCTCTCCGCTCTGTCCTCAGCTGCTCCCTCACATGCGCCCTCTCCTCTCTGTCCTCAGCTTCTCCCTCACATGCGCCCTCTCCTCTCTGTCCTCAGCTGCTCCCTCACATGCGCCCTCTCCACTCTGTCCTCAGCTGCTCCCTCACATGCGCCCTCTCCACTCTGTCCTCCTGCAGCTGCTCCCTCACATGCGCCCTCTCCACTCTGTCCTCAGCTGCTACCTCACATGCAACCTCTCCACTCAGTCCTCAGCTTCTCCCTCACATGCAGCCTCTCCACTCTATCCTCAGCTTTTCCCTCAAATGCGTCCTCTCCACTCTGTCCTCAGCTTCTCCCTCACATGCGCCCTCTCCACTCTGTCCTCAGCTTCTCCCTCACATGCGCCCTCTCCACTCTGTCCTCAGCTTCTCCCTCACATGCGCCCTCTCCACTCTGTCCTCAGCTGCTCCCTCACATGTGCCCTCTCCACTCTGTCCTCCTGCAGCTTCTCCCTCACATGCGCCCTCTCCACTCAGTCCTCAGCTTCTCCCTCACATGCGCCCTCTCCACTCTGTCCTCAGCTTCTCCCTCACATGCGCCCTCTCCACTCAGTCCTCAGCTTCTCCCTCACATGCGCCCTCTCCACTCTGTCCTCAGCTTCTCCCTCACATGTGCCCTCTCCGCTCTGTCCTCAGCTGCTCCCTCACATGCGCCCTCTCCACTCTGTCCTCAGCTTCTCCCTCACATGCGCCCTCTCCACTCTGTCCTCAGCTTCTCCCTCACATGCGCCCTCTCCACTCTGTCCTCCTGCAGCTTCTCCCTCACATGCGCCCTCTCCGCTCTGTCCTCAGCTTCTCCCTCACATGCGCCCTCTCCGCTCTGTCCTCAGCTTCTCCCTCACATGCACCCTCTCCACTCTGTCCTCCTGCAGCTGCTCCCTCACATGCAGCCTCTCCACTCAGTCCTCAGCTTCTCCCTCACATGCAGCCTCTCCACTCTGTCCTCAGCTTCTCCCTCACATGCGCCCTCTCCACTCTGTCCTCCTGCAGCTGCTCCCTCACATGCAGCCTCTCCACTCAGTCCTCAGCTTCTCCCTCACATGCAGCCTCTCCACTCTATCCTCAGCTTCTCCCTCAAATGCGTCCTCTCCACTCTGTCCTCAGCTTCTCCCTCACATGCGCCCTCTCCACTCTGTCCTCAGCTTCTCCCTCACATGCACCCTCTCCACTCTGTCCACCTGCAGCTTCTCCCTCACATGCGCCCTCTCCACTCAGTCCTCAGCTTCTCCCTCACATGCGCCCTCTCCACTCTGTCCTCAGCTTCTCCCTCACATGCGCCCTCTCCACTCTGTCCTCAGCTGCTCCCTCACATGTGCCCTCTCCACTCTGTCCTCCTGCAGCTTCTCCCTCACATGCGCCCTCTCCGCTCTGTCCTCAGCTGCTCCCTCACATGCGCCCTCTCCACTCTGTCCTCAGCTTCTCCCTCACATGCACCCTCTCCACTCTGTCCTCCTGCAGCTGCTCCCTCACATGCAGCCTCTCCACTCAGTCCTCAGCTTCTCCCTCACATGCAGCCTCTCCACTCTATCCTCAGCTTCTCCCTCACATGCGCCCTCTCCACTCTGTCCTCCTGCAGCTGCTCCCTCACATGCAGCCTCTCCACTCAGTCCTCAGCTTCTCCCTCACATGCAGCCTCTCCACTCTATCCTCAGCTTCTCCCTCAAATGCGTCCTCTCCACTCTGTCCTCAGCTTCTCCCTCACATGCGCCCTCTCCACTCTGTCCTCAGCTTCTCCCTCACATGCAGCCTCTCCACTCTGTCCACCTGCAGCTTCTCCCTCACATGCGCCCTCTCCACTCAGTCCTCAGCTGCTCCCTCACATGCGCCCTCTCCACTCTGTCCTCAGCTTCTCCCTCACATGCGCCCTCTCCACTCTGTCCTCAGCTGCTCCCTCACATGCAGCCTCTCCACTCTGTCCTCCTGCAGCTTCTCCCTCACATGCGCCCTCTCCGCTCTGTCCTCAGCTTCTCCCTCACATGCAGCCTCTCCACTCTTTCCTCAGCTTCTCCCTCACATGCGCCCTCTCCGCTCTGTCCTCAGCTTCTCCCTCACATGCGCCCTCTCCGCTCTGTCCTCAGCTTCTCCCTCACATGCGCCCTCTCCGCTCTGTCCTCAGCTTCTCCCTCACATGCGCCCTCTCCGCTCTGTCCTCAGCTGCTCCCTCACATGCGCCCTCTCCGCTCTGTCCTCAGCTGCTCCCTCACATGCGCCCTCTCCGCTCTGTCCTCAGCTGCTCCCTCACATGCGCCCTCTCCTCTCTGTCCTCAGCTTCTCCCTCACATGCGCACTCTCCTCTCTGTCCTCCGCTGCTCCCTCACATGCGCCCTCTCCACTCTGTCCTCAGCTTCTCCCTCACATGCGCCCTCTCCACTCTGACCTCCTGCAGCTGCTCCCTCACATGCGCCCTCTCCACTCTGTCCTCAGCTTCTCCCTCACATGCGCCCTCTCCGCTCTGTCCTCAGCTTCTCCCTCAAATGCGCCCTCTCCACTCTGTATTCACCTGCTCCCTCACATCGCCCTCTCCACTCTGTATTCACCTGCTCCCTCACATGCGCCCTCTCCACTCTGTCCTCCTGCAGCTGCTCCCTCACATGCAGCCTCTCCACTCTGTCCTCAGCTGCTCCCTCACATGCAGCCTCTCCACTCTATCCTCAGCTTCTCCCTCAAATCGTCCTCTCCACTCTGTCCTCCTGCAGCTTCTCCCTCACATGCGCCCTCTCCACTCTGTCCTCAGCTTCTCCCTCACATGTGCCCTCTCCACTCTGTCCACCTGCAGCTTCTCCCTCACATGCGCCCTCTCCACTCAGTCCTCAGCTTCTCCCTCACATGCGCCCTCTCCGCTCTGTCCTCAGCTTCTCCCTCACATGCGCCCTCTCCACTCTGTCCTCAGCTGCTCCCTCACATGCGCCCTCTCCGCTCTGTCCTCCTGCAGCTGCTCCCTCACATGCAACCTCTCCACTCAGTCCTCAGCTTCTCCCTCACATGCAGCCTCTCCACTCTATCCTCAGCTTCTCCCTCAAATGCGCCCTCTCCACTCTGTCCTCACCTGCTTCCTCTCCACTCTGTCCTCCTGCAGCTGCTCCCTCACATGCAGCCTATCCACTGAGTCCTCAGCTTCTCCCTCACATGCAGCCTCTCCACTCTATCCTCAGCTTCTCCCTCAAATGCGTCCTCTCCACTCTGTCCTCAGCTTCTCCCTCACATGCGCCCTCTCCACTCTGTCCTCAGCTTCTCCCTCACATGCACCCTCTCCACTCTGTCCACCTGCAGCTTCTCCCTCACATGCGCCCTCTCCACTCAGTCCTCAGCTGCTCCCTCACATGCACCCTCTCCACTCTGTCCTCAGCTTCTCCCTCAAATGCGCCCTCTCCACTCTGTCCTCAGCTGCTCCCTCACATGCGCCCTCTCCACTCTGTCCACCTGCAGCTTCTCCCTCACATGCGCCCTCTCCACTCAGTCCTCAGCTTCTCCCTCACATGCGCCCTCTCCACTCTGTCCTCAGCTGCTCCCTCACATGTGCCCTCTCCACTCTGTCCTCCTGCAGCTGCTCCCTCACATGCAGCCTCTCTACTCAGTCCTCAGCTTCTCCCTCACATGCACCCTCTCCACTCTGTCCTCACCTGCTCCCTCACAAGCGCCCTCTCCACTCTGTCCTCAGCTTCTCCCTCACATGCGCCCTCTCCACTCAGTCCTCAGCTTCTCCCTCACATGCGCCCTCTGCACTCTATCCTCAGCTTCTCCCTCAAATGCGTCCTCTCCACTCTGTCCTCGGCTTCTCCCTCACATGCGCCCTCTCCACTCTGTCCTCAGCTTCTCCCTCACATGTGCCCTCTCCACTCTGTCCTCAGCTTCTCCCTCACATGCGCCCTCTCCACTCTGTCCTCAGCTTCTCCCTCACATGTGCCCTCTCCACTCTGTCCTCAGCTGCTCCCTGACATGCACCCTCTCCACTGTGTCCTCAGCTTCTCCCTCACATGTGCCCTCTCCACTCTGTCCTCAGCTGCTCCCTCACATGCGCCCTCTCCACTCAGTCCTCCTGCAGCTGCTCCCTCACATGCAGCCTCTCCGCTCTGTCCTCAGCTGCTCCCTCACATGCAGCCTCTCCACTCTGTCCTCCTGCAGCTTCTCCCTCACATGCGCCCTCTCCGCTCTGTCCTCAGCTGCTCCCTCACATGCGCCCTCTCCGCTCTGTCCTCAGCTTCTCCCTCACATGCACCCTCTCCACTCTGTCCTCCTGCAGCTGCTCCCTCACATGCAGCCTCTCCACTCAGTCCTCAGCTTCTCCCTCAAATGTGTCCTCTCCACTCTGTCCTCAGCTTCTCCCTCACATGCGCCCTCTCCACTCTGTCCTCCTGCAGCTGCTCCCTCACATGCAGCCTCTCCACTCAGTCCTCAGCTTCTCCCTCACATGCAGCCTCTCCACTCTATCCTCAGCTTCTCCCTCAAATGCGTCCTCTCCACTCTGTCCTCAGCTTCTCCCTCACATGCGCCCTCTCCACTCTGTCCTCAGCTTCTCCCTCACATGCACCCTCTCCACTCTGTCCTCAGCTTCTCCCTCACATGCGCCGTCTCCACTCTGTCCTCAGCTGCTCCCTCACATGTGCCCTCTCCACTCTGTCCTCCTGCAGCTTCTCCCTCACATGCGCCCTCTCCACTCTGTCCTCAGCTGCTCCCTCACATGCAGCCTCTCCACTCTGTCCTCCTGCAGCTTCTCCCTCACATGCGCCCTCTCCGCTCTGTCCTCAGCTTCTCCCTCACATGCGCCCTCTCCGCTCTGTCCTCAGCTTCTCCCTCACATGCGCCCTCTCCGCTCTGTCCTCAGCTGCTCCCTCACATGCGCCCTCTCCGCTCTGTCATCAGCTGCTCCCTCACATGCGCCCTCTCCGCTCTGTCCTCAGCTGCTCCCTCACATGCGCCCTCTCCGCTCTGTCCTCAGCTTCTCCCTCACATGCGCCCTCTCCTCTCTGTCCTCAGCTGCTCCCTCACATGCGCCCTCTCCACTCTGTCCTCCTGCAGCTGCTCCCTCACATGCAGCCTCTCCACTCAGTCCTCAGCTTCTCCCTCACATGCAGCCTCTCCACTCTATCCTCAGCTTCTCCCTCAAATGCGTCCTCTCCACTCTGTCCTCAGCTGCTCCCTCACATGTGCCCTCTCCACTCTGTCCTCAGCTTCTCCCTCACATGCGCCCTCTCCGCTCTGTCCTCAGCTGCTCCCTCACATGCGCCCTCTCCGCTCTGTCCTCAGCTGCTCCCTCACATGCGCCCTCTCCTCTCTGTCCTCCTGCAGCTGCTCCCTCACATGCGCCCTCTCCACTCTGTCCTCAGCTGCTCCCTCACATGCACCCTCTCCACTCTGTCCTCCTGCAGCTGCTCCCTCACATGCAGCCTCTCCACTGAGTCCTCAGCTTCTCCCTCACATGCAGCCTCTCCACTCTATCCTCAGCTTCTCCCTCAAATGCGTCCTCTCCACTGTGTCCTCAGCTTCTCCCTCACATGCGCCCTCTCCACTCAGTCCTCAGCTTCTCCCTCACATGCGCCCTCTCCACTCTGTCCTCAGCTTCTCCCTCACATGTGCCCTCTCCGCTCTGTCCTCAGCTGCTCCCTCACATGCGCCCTCTCCACTCTGTCCTCAGCTTCTCCCTCACATGCGCCCTCTCCACTCTGTCCTCAGCTTCTCCCTCACATGCGCCCTCTCCACTCTGTCCTCCTGCAGCTTCTCCCTCACATGCGCCCTCTCCGCTCTGTCCTCAGCTTCTCCCTCACATGCACCCTCTCCACTCTGTCCTCCTGCAGCTGCTCCCTCACATGCAGCCTCTCCACTCAGTCCTCAGCTTCTCCCTCACATGCAGCCTCTCCACTCTGTCCTCAGCTTCTCCCTCACATGCGCCCTCTCCACTCTGTCCTCCTGCAGCTGCTCCCTCACATGCAGCCTCTCCACTCAGTCCTCAGCTTCTCCCTCACATGCAGCCTCTCCACTCTATCCTCAGCTTCTCCCTCAAATGCGTCCTCTCCACTCTGTCCTCAGCTTCTCCCTCACATGCGCCCTCTCCACTCTGTCCTCAGCTTCTCCCTCACATGCACCCTCTCCACTCTGTCCACCTGCAGCTTCTCCCTCACATGCGCCCTCTCCACTCAGTCCTCAGCTTCTCCCTCACATGCGCCCTCTCCACTCTGTCCTCAGCTTCTCCCTCACATGCGCCCTCTCCACTCTGTCCTCAGCTGCTCCCTCACATGTGCCCTCTCCACTCTGTCCTCCTGCAGCTTCTCCCTCACATGCGCCCTCTCCGCTCTGTCCTCAGCTGCTCCCTCACATGCGCCCTCTCCACTCTGTCCTCAGCTTCTCCCTCACATGCACCCTCTCCACTCTGTCCTCCTGCAGCTGCTCCCTCACATGCAGCCTCTCCACTCAGTCCTCAGCTTCTCCCTCACATGCAGCCTCTCCACTCTATCCTCAGCTTCTCCCTCACATGCGCCCTCTCCACTCTGTCCTCCTGCAGCTGCTCCCTCACATGCAGCCTCTCCACTCAGTCCTCAGCTTCTCCCTCACATGCAGCCTCTCCACTCTATCCTCAGCTTCTCCCTCAAATGCGTCCTCTCCACTCTGTCCTCAGCTTCTCCCTCACATGCGCCCTCTCCACTCTATCCTCAGCTTCTCCCTCAAATGCGTCCTCTCCACTCTGTCCTCAGCTGCTCCCTCACATGTGCCCTCTCCACTCTGTCCTCCTGCAGCTGCTCCCTCACATGCAGCCTCTCTACTCAGTCCTCAGCTTCTCCCTCACATGCGCCCTCTCCACTCTGTCCTCACCTGCTCCCTCACAAGCGCCCTCTCCACTCTGTCCTCAGCTTCTCCCTCACATGCGCCCTCTCCACTCAGTCCTCAGCTTCTCCCTCACATGCGCCCTCTGCACTCTATCCTCAGCTTCTCCCTCAAATGCGTCCTCTCCACTCTGTCCTCGGCTTCTCCCTCACATGCGCCCTCTCCACTCTGTCCTCAGCTTCTCCCTCACATGTGCCCTCTCCACTCTGTCCTCAGCTTCTCCCTCACATGCGCCCTCTCCACTCTGTCCTCAGCTTCTCCCTCACATGTGCCCTCTCCACTCTGTCCTCAGCTGCTCCCTGACATGCACCCTCTCCACTGTGTCCTCAGCTTCTCCCTCACATGTGCCCTCTCCACTCTGTCCTCAGCTTCTCCCTCACATGCGCCCTCTCCACTCAGTCCTCCTGCAGCTGCTCCTCACATGCAGCCTCTCCGCTCTGTCCTCAGCTGCTCCCTCACATGCACCCTCTCCACTCTGTCCTCCTGCAGCTTCTCCCTCACATGCGCCCTCTCCGCTCTGTCCTCAGCTGCTCCCTCACATGCGCCCTCTCCGCTCTGTCCTCAGCTTCTCCCTCACATGCACCCTCTCCACTCTGTCCTCCTGCAGCTGCTCCCTCACATGCAGCCTCTCCACTCAGTCCTCAGCTTCTCCCTCACATGCAGCCTCTCCACTCTGTCCTCAGCTTTCCCTCACATGCGCCCTCTCCACTCTGTCCTCCTGCAGCTGCTCCCTCACATGCAGCCTCTCCACTCAGTCCTCAGCTTCTCCCTCACATGCAGCCTCTCCACTCTATCCTCAGCTTCTCCCTCAAATGCGTCCTCTCCACTCTGTCCTCAGCTTCTCCCTCACATGCGCCCTCTCCACTCTGTCCTCAGCTTCTCCCTCACATGCACCCTCTCCACTCTGTCCACCTGCAGCTTCTCCCTCACATGCGCCCTCTCCACTCAGTCCTCAGCTTCTCCCTCACATGCACCCTCTCCACTCTGTCCTCAGCTTCTCCCTCACATGCGCCGTCTCCACTCTGTCCTCAGCTGCTCCCTCACATGTGCCCTCTCCACTCTGTCCTCCTGCAGCTTCTCCCTCACATGCGCCCTCTCCACTCTGTCCTCAGCTTCTCCCTCACATGCAGCCTCTCCACTCTTTCCTCAGCTTCTCCCTCACATGCGCCCTCTCCGCTCTGTCCTCAGCTTCTCCCTCACATACGCCCTCTCCGCTCTGTCCTCAGCTTCTCCCTCACATGCGCCCTCTCCGCTCTGTCCTCAGCTGCTCCCTCACATGCGCCCTCTCCGCTCTGTCCTCAGCTGCTCCCTCACATGCGCCCTCTCCGCTCTGTCCTCAGCTGATCCCTCACATGCGCCCTCTCCGCTCTGTCCTCAGCTTCTCCCTCACATGCGCCCTCTCCTCTCTGTCCTCAGCTGCGCCCTCACATGCGCCCTCTCCACTCTGTCCTCCTGCAGCTGCTCCCTCACATGCGCCCTCTCCACTCTGTCCTCAGCTTCTCCCTCACATGCACCCTCTCCACTCTGTCCACCTGCAGCTTCTCCCTCACATGCACCCTCTCCACTCAGTCCTCAGCTTCTCCCTCACATGCGCCCTCTCCGCTCTGTCCTCAGCTGCTCCCTCACATGTGCCCTCTCCACTCTGTCCTCCTGCAGCTGCTCCCTCACATGCAGCCTCTCCACTCAGTCCTCAGCTTCTCCCTCACATGCGCCCTCTCCACTCTGTCCTCACCTGCTCCCTCACATGCGCCCTCTCCACTCTGTCCTCAGCTTCTCCCTCACATGCGCCCTCTCCACTCAGTCCTCAGCTTCTCCCTCACATGCGCCCTCTCCACTCTATCCTCAGCTTCTCCCTCAAATGCGTCCTCTCCACTCTGTCCTCGGCTTTTCCCTCACATGCGCCCTCTCCACTCTGTCCTCAGCTTCTCCCTCACATGTGCCCTCTCCACTCTGTCCTCAGCTGCTCCCTCACATGCGCCCTCTCCACTCTGTCCTCAGCTTCTCCCTCACATGCGCCCTCTCCACTCTGTCCTCAGCTGCTCCCTGACATGCACCCTCTCCACTGTGTCCTCAGCTTCTCCCTCACATGTGCCCTCTCCACTCTGTCCTCAGCTTCTCCCTCACATGCGCCCTCTCCGCTCTGTTCTCAGCTTCTCCCTCACATGCGCCCTCTCCACTCTGTCCTCCTGCAGCTGCTCCCTCACATGCACCCTCTCCGCTCTGTCTTCAGCTGCTCCCTCACATGCAGCCTCTCCACTCTGTCCTCCTGCAGCTGCTCCCTCACATGCACCCTCTCCGCTCTGTCCTCAGCTGCTCCCTCACATGCACCCTCTCCACTCTGTCCTCCTGCAGCTGCTCCCTCACATGCAGCCTCTCCACTCAGTCCTCAGCTTCTCCCTCACATGCAGCCTCTCCACTCTATCCTCAGCTTCTCCCTCAAATGTGTCCTCTCCACTCTGTCCTCAGCTTCTCCCTCACATGCGCCCTCTCCGCTCTGTCCTCAGCTTCTCCCTCACATGCACCCTCTCCACTCTGTCCACCTGCAGCTTCTCCCTCAAATGCGCCCTCTCCACTCTGTCCTCAGCTTCTCCCTCACATGAACCCGGCACGCACAGGACTAGGGGAGTCTCTCGGCAGCTCACTGGAAGTATGAGGAGGAGTGTAGTCGGCCTATATGGGCACAGACCACCTGGGGCTAAAAGCCTGCAACCTACAACTACAAGCAGATGAACCAGACCAACAATGTAAATGACACGGGACGTAGATTCTTCCCCAAAGTTCTAGTGAGCAATGGCACACTACCAACACCCTGACTTTAGTTCCAGAGGACCAACAGTGAAATTCTAACCTGGAGTACTCTGAGATAAGGTCATTATTATAAGCTGTCATATTTGTGAGAATGTATTGTGGCAGCATTAAAAACACACCCAGCTGTTGGTACCTGTGGGTGAAGTGCATGAATCTGTGGAACTGCCTTTGGAATCAGGTAGTAGTGGAAGCTGGAAGCCTCCTGAGGAACAGGACAGATTCAGCCACACTGCTCTGAACAGGCTGTTACTAGAATCTGGTCTTTAAGGACACTTCTGGTGGGGCTTCAGAGACTGCCTGTAAAGCCTGGACCTCCAGGACACGCTGCGGCGAGGGCTCGGAAAGCAGTGAAGAATGAGTTCCCGTGAGCTGGAGTGAGGGGGATCTGCGCTACGTATTTGTGTTCTACACTTGGGTGGAGAGCAAATCTCACTAACAATGAGCTCGGATACTTACCTGAGGAGGCTGTGAAGATGAAAGTGCACCCCAGTAGCATCCTGCTGCATCCAGGAAGATGTAAGACGAGCAGTCCCCCACACAGACAGTAGTTCTGCCTGTGCCCGCCTTCCCTTCCTGACTGCCTACCCTGTGGACTCTGGACCAGCTTAACCAGTCTCAATATGCATACACCAGGGCTAGCGGTGTGGCGTAGCGGCTAACGCTGCCCCCTACAGTGCTGGCATCCCATATGGACACCAGTTCGAGTCCCGGCTGCTCCTCTTCTGATCCAGCTCTCAGCTATGGCCTGGGAAAGCAGTGGAGGATGGCCCAAGTGCTTGGGTCCCTGCACCCACATGGAAGATCTGGAAGAAGTTCCTGGGTCGTAGCTTTGGATTGGCCCAGCTATGGCCGTTGCGGCCAATTGGGGAGTGAACCAACGGAAGGAAGACCTCTGTCTCTGCCTCTCCTCTCTCTGTAACTGACTTTGAAGTAAAACAACTCTTTAAAAAAGATATTGCACACACCAATTCCTTGTAACAAATCTCTTCATATATTTTCATCATCTGAGTTCTCCTTCTCAGGTTGAATTCTGAGTATTTCCAAGCTCTAAGATATCTATTTGGTTCTTTTTCACAGTTTCCATTTTCCCTGTTCACTTATGGTAATTATTTTCCATTAAAGCCTTGGACAGATTTCTAATAGAGGTTTTAATGTTTTTGTTGGTTGGAAAGGGCATTTGGCCTAATGTTGACCTGCCAATTAGGACGCCCACATTAGGTACCTGGGTTGAGTTCCAGCTCCCAATGCCAGCACTCTGCTAATACAGAGCAGAGAGGCAGTGGTGACGGCTTAAGTGGTTAGGTCCCTGCACCCACAGGGGAGACCTCAACTGGGCTCCTGGCTTCCAGCATCAGCCTGAGTGGACTCTAGCCATTGCATGCGTCTGGGGAGCAAAACACCAAACAGGAGCTCTTTCTGTCTCTTTGCCTCTCAAGTAAAAATAAAAATAAAAAGATTTAAAAAAAAACTATGTTTTTTTCTGCTCATTCCAATGTCTGGGTCATGATTATTTTTTCTCGTTGACAACTGGTCACATCTGTCAAGTTCTTTACACTTCATGTAATTTCTTACTGTCTATTAGGCATTGTGAATGAAAGACCGCAGACTGTAAAACTCACGTTTCTTTAGCAGGCCGCCTAGCTGGGCTCCAAGTCCAACATCCCCCAGCCCCAGGATGCGGCAGCCAAATGCCCCAATCAGCTCTTTCAGCCTGCAGCTCCTGCTTCCTGCTCGCTTTCCTGGAGCCCTAATGCACGATTCAGTGGTCAGCCAATAATTTTCCACAAAGTTTAAAATTTTGGGACTCACTTCTTTTGTGGCTCCTTCCTTTCTAGGGTTTTCATCCTAAGTGTTGAGTCATTCTTCCAAGCTCCAGTTGCGTTCTGACCACTCTGTCCAGTAAAAACTGCAGCTTTCCGCCCTCTCACACCCAGGAATTACAGAATGCTCTCAGAAGGACAGTCACATGGGGTGGTTCTGTGGTACAGAGGTTAAGCTGCAGCTTCTAACACTGGCATCCCATAGCAGAGTGCTGGTCTGGCTGCTCTGCTTCCAATCCAGCTTCCTGCTAATGTGCCTGGGAAGACACTGGAGGACGACACAAGTATACGGGCTCCCGCCACCAGACACCTGGCTTCAGCCTGGCCTAGACACAGCCATGGCGGGGAGTGAACCAGTGGATAAAAGGTGTGTCTGTCTGTCTGGTCTGTCTCCCCCACCCCATCTTTCAAGTAAATAAATAAATCTTAAAAGAAAAAGAAGAAGAAGAACTGGAAAAATACAAGTTTGACAGAGTGTAGCCATCTTCCGGGCACGTCTTCCTGCCACCTTTGCCTACCATCACCAACCACCTCCCACTACCTTCAGAGAGTGCTACATCTTCTTTGTTGGGAGTGGGCATGTTTTTGTACTAACGATACAATCATTATTTATAGGAGAGTTAATCTGACCAAGCTACATCATCATTACTGGAAGCAGAAAACTCAACTGAATATTTTTTTGGTATTCCATTTTATCTTCTCTGTTGACATTTAAAATAATTATCTCTCATAGTTTTTTTTTTAGTGGTTACAATATTCATCCTTAAGAGATCACAACATTAAACCTATCACTCTGTACTATACTCCTTCATGAACAACATAAAAACCTTACAAATGTCTAATTCTATTCTCTCCCACAAGCTTCTTATATTATTGTAATCTATTTCTGTATGTATTATAAACCCCCAAATCTACTTTTATTTTGAGACATAATTTTGTGCATTTAAAATTTTCCCATGGTCTTTTTTTTTAAAAACATTTATTTTATTTATTTGAAACACAGTTACAGAGAGAGATAGAGACAGAGAGAGGGAGAGGCCTTTCATCTGCTGGTTCACTCCTCAAATGCCCACAATGGCTGGAGCTGAGCTGATCCAAAGCCAGGAGCCAGGAGTTTCTTCCGGGTCTCCCACGTAGGTACAGGGGCCCAAAGATTTTTGGGCCATCCTCTGCTGCTTTCCCAGGCACATTAGCAGGGAGCTTGGTCAGACATGGAACAGCCAGGACTCAAACCAGTGTCCATATGGGAGGACAGCACTGCAGGCCAGGGCTTTAACCCGCTGTGCCATAGCATTGGCTCCCCCACCATGGCCTTTCGATCCATATTCACCCTTTCTATTGCTCTTAAATCCTCCCCAAAGATCCAGGCATTTACCTATTATATATTTGGGGGTGGGGGCACAAAATACTTTGTTTAGCATCTTCTATAATGCAGGTATTCTCAACACAAATCCTTTCAAGTTGTTTTCCTGTTGAACATTTCTCCATTTTTTCCTTTATTTGGAAGGATATTTTTACAGGGCATGAACTCCAGGTTGATGGCTGCTTATTTCACCTAATTTAAGATATCTGTTATCTTCTGGCATCCATTCTGATAAGAAGTTATTGTTACTCTAGTTTTCACTTCCCTGAATATGAAGTAACATTTTTTCCTTCGACTATTTTCAAGGTTTTGCTTATTCTTTCCTTTTTTGTTTTCAACCTTTTACTTAGGATATATATTAAGATATTTCTTTTATTTATCTAACTTGTGTTTCACTGATATTCTTGGATCTCTGGCTGATGCTTTTCATGAATTCTAGAATTCTATCATCTCTTCAAATATTAAATTTGTTCCATTCTCTTTCTCTTCTTCTGAGACTCATCACATATGTTGAATTTTTTTTATTTTCTAAAAGCTTCAGATTTCCATTCCTTTTTTACTTAATTTTTTCCATATTTGTTGAGTTCGGGCAATTTCTAATGTTTTATCTTCAAGTTCTCTAATCTCCCGCTATGTTCATCCGACATTTAAGTCTTTCAAGTAAAAATAACTGTATTTTTCTAGTTTCTATTTCACTGCTAAATTTCTTATCCACTTACACATTTCGTCCATCTTGTCCACTATATTCTTTAGTATCTTTACAACAATTATTTTAAAGTCATTGCCTATAAATATCTGGATTGTCTGAGAGTGAGAGTCCACCGACTGCTCTCTTTCTCTTGCTAATAGGTCACATCTCCTGGCTTATGTACCTCTTTCTGGTTGTCTGCCAGACACTGCTAACAAAGCAGAGACTGAGGCACATAACTCTAATCACTAGAAAAGTGCAGGTCCTTATTTGCTGTTAGCAGATCCTAGTTAATCTGGATTTGCACTTTGCTGCAGCTTTAATGATTCAGCTCTCTACTGTTTATAAGTGATGTGAAGGACAGACGGCTTCCTCTCTCAGCAGTGCTCTGGTATTGAATAGCTGCAGAGTCTAGAGATCATTCTATGAGTTACACTTCAGCTTTCCAGGTCACACAGAAACCTCTGTACAAGTTCAGCAATGAGCTTTGTCGGCTCTGGAAGGGGGTCTTTGTTCCCTAGATTCACCTCCAGCCTCCTACACCTCAAAAACCTCTCCTGTTTCTGCCCCTGCCCCGGCTCCCCAAAGGCTGGTAAAGTACACTTGATAAGGTCACATGTACCTCAGACATATAGGACCATCTTGGGAAAACCGTTAAATGCAGTATTTCAACATTCTTGTTTATAAAATAATGGATAAACAACATGACTTTTCATGTCCCATCCAGCCTTCACATTTAATGATTTGTACATACTACGATATATATCAATTTGATGTATTATTAGTAACCATAATCTATTAAGCATCTATATGAGGATGCACATTAAGGTAAAAGAAATGCTGTTACTAGGAATCTTTTTTTAAGTTTGGAAAACATCAAACTCATCTATAAAGTCAGCACTGCTCAGAAACTATTCTTAAGAGAAGTAAACTCTGAGATGCATTAACGTGCAAGTGGAAAATAACTCAGGTTTAGGGCAGAACACTCACCCATCCTCGGTCTCCTTAAGTAAGCGACTGGCAATTCGGATGAGCATGCAGTAAGCAAACTGTGACTTGAGCCCAGATTTAGTAAACTTATTCAGCATCTTGGAAACAGCAAGACGATCATTCTTTCTAAGGTGATACAGGACTCCCAGTGCGTGGTACTACAGAACAAGAAAAAGAACGCAGCACACAGATTAGAAAACAGACAAAACAGAAAATAGAAATCACATGGCTAAATTAAAAAAAGATTGTTTAATAAAAAGATACCAAATCACATGTACAATAACAAAATTTCTTTTTCACACTAAACACCAGCATGACTAAAAGGGTAAGTGGCTGGTGCCGCGGCTCACTAGGCTAATCCTCCACCTTGCGGCGCCAGCACACTGGGTTCTAGACCCGGTCGGGGTGCCGGATTCTGTCCCGTTTGGCCCTCTTCCAGGCCAGCTCTCTGCTGTGGCCAGGGAGTGCAGTGGAGGATGGCCCAAGTGCTTGGGCCCTGCACCCCATGGGAGACCAGGAAAAGCACCTGGTTCCTGCCATCGGATCAGCGCGGTGCGCCGGCCGCGGTGGCCATTGGAGGGTGAACCAACGGCAAAGGAAGACCTTTCTCTCTGTCTCTCTCTCTCACTGTCCACTCTGCCTGTCAAAAAATAAAAAAAAAAAAATAAATAAATAAAAAAAAGGATAAGTGTTTCCAATTTACTTCAGAAGTTATACTTTCAGACAGAACAAGTACACAGAAGCTGACACACAACCTGAAGATGACCCTGGCCAGTGCAACATTGGCCCACACATCCCTAGCACAAGGGCTCTCAGTACCAAGTTTTTCCAGTCTCTTTCAATGGCTTTCAATCACCTGTGGCCATGTTAGTGGCCCAATGATTAATCTTCTAAAGTAGACTAAACAAGTACCGTTGCCATGATGCTTTGCATGAACAAAACGATCAGTTATTAGGTGGTGAACGTTTCCCAAGGAAAAATCAGTATGCTCGCTTCCACATAACTGAATATGCTGACACGAGAAGTTTTCAACATTGAGTGGGCGCAAGTAAGTGCACTTTTGAATACATATGGAGTACTGTACATAAAATTGTCAGTTAAAAATTTAATCTTGCTCATTTTAATAAGGAATAGCCTAATAAATATCAAAAAGATATCTTTTTGACAAAATGGTTTTAAAGTTTCACAAAAACAAATCCTGTTCTTTATTTTTATGTCTGTAATCAAGGCCTGATAAACCTGGAATTAACATCCTACACATAATTTATTTTTCAAATAAAAGACTGCAATGCCATGTGAAGGAGCTTGGGAATGAGCCTCTGATCTATTACTGCATCTAACAATGTGTCCTGAACATTCCCTCCCTACAGGGGTAATCTAGCTCCTTCTAAGCTCTTTTTTCTCTTCCTAACGATTTTATTTATTTATTTATTCCTAAAGATTTATTTATTTGAAAGGCCAAGTGACATAGAGAAAAGGAGAAACAGGGAGAGGAAAAGATCTTCCATCTGCTGGTTCACTCCCCAAATGGCTACAACAGCTGGGGGCTGGGCCAGACTAACGCCACGAGCCAGGGGCTCCACCCAGGTCTCCCACGTGGGTGCAGGGGCCTCAGTACTTAGGTCATCTTCTACTGCTACTCCAGGTGCAGTGGCAGGGCGGTGGATCAGAAATGTGAGCAGTGAGGACTTGAACCAAGGATACGAAATGGGAAGCTGGTGACATGCATGGTGGCTTAGGTCCTGAGCCACAGCTCTGGCACCAGCGAAAGTCCTGACAGGGGTAGTGAGACACCTACCTGACCACAGGCACAATTAGGCTGCCTCACATGCCAAAGAATGTGCCTCTAGATAACGCTCATCTGGAGGAACCGACACACTGCCCCTAAAACACAGGCTTAAAAGAAAGCTGATCCTGAGACAAGCGAATGAGGGTGACAGTACCTGGACCATAATGTTGTCACTTGATGCAGCTTCCTGGGCTTCATTGATCCAGCGCTTCACCACGTCATAGCTTATCTTCATCATGTGCTAATAAACACAGGACGGGGGAAGTGGCAACAGATAAAGAGAAACATGAGTCAGCTTTCTTGGAAAATCAACAGAAATATTCCAAAAGAAAGGAAATTTTGTATCTTTGTAGTCTATATGAAGTCCTATTCCTGGGGCAACTGGTAAACCAGAAACACGTTCCCCAGTACCACTTTGCAAACATGAGTACAAGTATGCATGGATTTCAATTTTTTTGTGCCAAAATAAACTTTTCATTTCATTTTTCCACAAATGTTTTGAAGTCCCCTTACATATACCCCCTGCTGTAAAACTCAAACAGTTCTATTCCGGAATCAGGATCTCCTCTGATTCAGACACCCTGATGCAGTCCCACATTGGTAACTGATTTTAATCAAACACAACCAATAGTTTTAACTGAATAAATTTTGTTTTGTTGAAAAACAGAAAAACCTATTACTAAAACAAAGACTGCTTCCCAGGAGAAAAACCCAGAAGTGCTACAGGAGACTTTGATTAAAAGACACAGACAGGTTCCTAGGGGACCAAGGGAAGCTGAGGGCAAAGACATGAGCAAAGAGAGGACAGACACATGCGCAGTCATCAAGGAAGATCTTAAAACAGAACGACCCTTGGCTTGTCCCCGTCCCCTGTGGCCCTTACCCACCCTCCCTCCCCCTGACACACACACACACACACACACACACACACACACACACACACACATTCATTTATGTAAAATATAACGTTCAGATTCCCAAAACCCTTTAAATCTATGAAAAGTTCATGCTTTTAACAGCCTATTTTAATTGTTCAATGCTCCTAGAGATTGAATACACTTGGATAAACAGAAGCGTGTGTTAAGTGTTTCATTTATAAAAGAACCACAGTGATACTTTGTTTTTTGCAACTAGAAACTGTACCACCTATAAAAATGAGAACGCTAACTGCTCACTTACTAAGGAAGACACCAATGCTGAACTGGATACACTGGACACTTTATCCACAATGGCCTGCTTCATGTATCTTTCAATGGCTTGCAACATTGTTCCCTAATACATTCAAAAAGAAAAAGGTCTTGAAGCAAAACATTTTCATAAAAAATTACTACTTCAACATCGTTTACAAAAACCAGCCATATATTTGTTTCATGCAGACATTTAGATGAAAAAGATTACCATATAATACCGTAATGATATCCCAGATGACAGAACCAGGCAACCACTCAGAAGTTTCAAGAAACAACATTTACCATTGAACTTAAAGAAGAATCCATGTAACAGTGAAGTACACTGTCTAGGTGAAGAATACCTGTCTGAGGGAAATTCACAGGGCAGGGCTGACTCTCTCAGGGACGTTACAAAGAAATTCCCGCACAGGGATGGAGGCTACTTTTGAAACCCTGAAGCTACCTCTCCACGTTTATGTATGGAACCAGAGAATCATATGAATTAATAATGCAAACCCTGATTATTTCAGATAACATGCTACAACAATGCACCCTCAACATGAGATCCTCTGGAAACTAAAGCTCTTTTTAACTTTAACTGGGAAAAAGCTTAGCACTGGGAAAGCAGCGGCAGATAAAGATGAGTAAATAACCATGATCGATATTCAGATAAAAAGAAAGGTTCTTTGGCTAATACTGGCAGGGTTAAGTTTTACACTGCCAAGTTAATGCTAAAAACAACAAAAACAAAACAGGAGAGCAAAAAAGATTACATCACTTCTATTATTCCTTCTAGGATCCAGATTTACAACTTGATCCTACCACCCTTCAAAACCTGAGGGTTGTAAACCTACACGTAAACTATAGCCGGGCCTGAAATCTAGTTACTATTCAAACTGTTCGGCCACACCTGGCCTGCTCTTCATCTCAACCTTTCCGATTCAGAGTTCTTAGACAAGCACAGTCTGATACTTCGTGGTCTCGTCCCTCCAGATACAACAGACCAGGCCCAGGTTAACAACCTGGCACAGAGCCGGCTGGACACACACTACCAGCTCATCTGAACAAGTGGGCTGAGGGCTGGTACAGGATGGATCAGCACAGTGACTGTCTGAGTTCCTTAGAGCTGCCCTGTTTCCTGCTCTCCTGTCTAGCTCTAAGAATATCTCAAATTCCAAGAGATCTGTGTCCCACAATTCGGGTGTTTTCTTTAATCCATTTCAAAAGGGTTTTCTGAACACAACGGCTCAAGGGGGCAAAAATGGAAAACAGAATAATATAAATAAAGGAAAAAACAATCTGAAGGAAAAAAAAAAAGCTGGAGTCACAAAAGCCTTTCTGGTAGTCACGTTTCTCTTATATTGAAGATTCAAAAAATCTGACTACAAGATCTTTCTAACCATGGCCACGGGCAAACAGTGTTCCTTCAAATAAGTGACACGAACAGAGAACTTACGTCAGTGATCCTGCAGAGGGCCCTGATGGCTGGACCCCGGTACACATCTTCCTTTCCAGTCATGTCTTTAGTCAGACTAAGGAAAATCAAATCAGGTAACATGAGATCAAATCAAAACCTCCTAGCTGACTGTCAGCTGTCCCTCTAAGTATCTTAATGCTGCTGATTCAACAAATATTTATGGAGTATATTCTGTGTGTTAAGTGCTAAAACTATTAGGTAGAAGTCTGTGCTAAATCTTACACAGTGATGAGCAAAACAATGTTCTTTGCCCTCATGGAGCTTACACTCTAGTGAGAACAGAGACAACAATCTCACAAAAACGCCTAATTCAAATTTTAGACACTAATAATTAGCATAAAGAACACAGAGGAAGGCCGGCGCCGCGGCTCACTAGGCTAATCCTCCGCCTAGCGGCGCCGGCACACCGGGTTCTAGTCCCGGTCGGGGCGCCGGATTCTGTCCCGGTTGCCCCTCTTCCAGGCCAGCCCTCTGCTGTGGCCAGGGAGTGCAGTGGAGGATGGCCCAGGTGCTTGGGCCCTGCACCCCATGGGAGACCAGGAAAGGCACCTGGCTCCTGGCTCCTGCCATCGGATCAGCGCGGTGCGCCGGCCGCAGCGCGCCGGCCGCGGCGGCCATTGGAGGGTGAACCAACGGCAAAAAGGAAGACCTTTCTCTCTGTCTCTCTCTCTCTCACTGTCCACTCTGCCTGTCAAAAAAAAAAAAAAAAAAAAAAGAACACAGAGGAAGCCCCAGGCTGAAATCCCCTAAGATGCCAAAAGCCCATCAGTCCAGACACTATTTTAAATGAAATTAACGAAATGATGAACTCAAGGGCTATTTCTCACTCACAGGCATAGCTCCTATTAAATAACCCATGGAATGAACACTAATTATTGTGATGAATTCTATTTGTGAAAATTTTAATTAGGACTTTTCTATCAGAAATTACACGTAAATTGTTCTGTAGTTTTCTCTACAATACTATTTTTCAAGAAAACATTTACATAGAATCAGTTTTTTCTACAGATATGGTCTACTTAGTTTCCCAACTTTTCTGCAGTCAGTTTTGAAACTGATATTTTTATAGAAAATCACTTACTTCAAACATTTTTCGAATTTGTTCACATCAAGGTTTACAAAACATTCTCAGAGTAACTACATGAATTTTCTCCATATCTGTCATAATTTCTCCTTTGTTCTAATTTTATGCAAGATTTGTTGTTTTCTCTATATTAGTTTTTTTAAAAAAGCTTTATTCTTTAGTAATCTTATATATTTCTATATTAAATTGCATTAATTTTTGCTTTATTATTCTGTCCCTTCTGCTTTCCCTAGACTTACTTTATAATTCTAACTTTATAAATAGAATACTAAATTCATTTGTTTTTATTATTTTCTCTTTTTTAACATTCATTTTATTTATTTGATAGGCAGAGTTGGGAGATGCAGGGGAGAGAGAGGTCTTCTATCCACTGCTTCATTCCCCAAATGGCCACCATGGTCAGGGCTGGGCCAGGTCAAAGCCAGCAGCCAGGAGCTCCTTCCCAGTCTCCCACATGGGTGCCAGGGCCCAAGAACTTGGGCCATCCCCTGCTGCTTTCCCAAGCCCATCAGCAGGGAGCTGGATTGGAAATGGAGCAGCCAGGACTTCAAACTGGTGCCCATCTGGGATGCCCATGTAGCATAGGTGGTGGCTTTACATGCTGTGCCACAGCACTGGCCCCTGCTTTTATTATTTTTTATTATTAGTATTTTTAGTATTTTCTAACTGCAGCAGATTCTGTAAGTTGGAATACTGAAGACACATTATAACCAGCCTAACATTGTTCACTTCCCTTTGTTAGCTGTAAAACTAAGACTCAAAATTCCTAGAGCCTCAGTAGCTGGGATACACACAAATGGCCCAGGGTCTTCCATGCGGATCCAGGTGAGACTCGCCTGGATACAAAGTGGTCAGTGTGCAAGAAAATAAGGTCCTGAGACAAGGACAACTGTGTTTTCAGGTATGACTGTGGTGGAACTTTGGACATGTAGTCTTGAGCTTATCAAGTGGTGGTCACAACAATTTTGTGTTGCTAAAAAAAAAAAAAAAAAAAAAAAAGTTCTATAGCATCTTCCCCTGATGTGCTTTTCCTGGTTCTGTAGGAAGCAGGCTTGGTTTGCTGGATTTTTCGGAGGATCTATGAACTAGATTTTATTGTCAGCAATACAAAACTCTGACCAATGCAATCCTTTGGCAATTTAAATGCTAATGGCTATTAATGCTAATGACTACTCCTCTGAATACAGCTTTAGTTCAAATCATAGACATCTTTTTTTATTTTTAAAGATTTATTTTTCGGGCCAGCACTATAGCGCAGCAGGTTAATGCCCTGGCCTGAAGTGCCCGCATCCCATATGGGTGCCAGTTCGAGACCCGGCTGTTCCACCTCCTATCCAGCTCTCTGCTATGGCCTGGGAAAGCAGTAGAAGATGGCCCCAGTCCTTGGGCCCCCACACCCACGTAGGAGACCCGGAAGAAGCTCCTGGTTCCTGGCTTCAGATCGGTACAGCTCCATCTGTTACAGCCATCTGGGGAGTGAACCATCGGATGGAAGACCTCTCCTCCCTCTCCCTCTCTCTTTCTCTCTCTCTCTTTCTGCCTCTCCTCTCTCTGTGTAACTCTGACTTCCAAATAAATAAAAAAAGATTCATTTCAAATAAATTAAAAAGATGTATTTCAAATAAAGATTTATTTCAAAAAATAAAAAATATATTTATTTTATTTATTTGAGAGTCAAAGTTACACAGAGAGAGGAGAGGCAGAGAGAGAGAGAGAGATAGAGAGAGAGAGAGGTGTCTTCCACTCGATGGTCCACTCCCAAATTGGCTGCAATGGCCAGAGCTGCGCCAATCCGAACCAGGAGCCAGGAGCCACCTCCGGATCTCCCACGTGGGTGCAGGGGCCCAAGGACTCTGGCCATCCTCCACTGCTTTCCCAGGTCATAGCAGAGAGCTGGATCAGAAGAGGAGCAGCCGGGACACGAACCAGTGCCCATTTGGGATTCTGGCACTGCAGGTAGTGGTTTTACCTGCTATGCCACAGCACCGGCCCCCAAATCATATACTTCTTTAATCATAGTATTTTATAGCTTGCAATTTTGGTTTTCATTTTATTTTAACCTACAAATTGAGCTTTTTCCTTTTCCCATTTTGATATATCTAGGTATTATTCGCTTACTTTTCAAAATAAATTGAGGGGTCAGCACCGTGGCGTAGTAGGTACCTGCAGTGCTAACATCCCATGTGGATGCCAGTTCAAGTCCCGGCTGCTCCACTTGTGATCCAGCTCTCTGCTTTGACCTGGGAAAGCAGTAGAGAATGGCCCAAGTCCTTGGGCTCCTGCCCCCATGTGGAGACTCCTGGGTCCTGGATTTGGATCGGCATAGCTCTAGCCATTGCAGCCATTTGGGGAGTGACCCAGTGGATGGAAGACCTCTCTCTCTGCCTCTACCTCTCTGTAGCTCTGCCTTTAAAATAAATAAATAAATAAATTTATTTTTTTGACTACTATTAGAATTTTTAATTTTATTTTTCAAGCAAAACTTGTAAGTACTATGGTACCTGAATTCTTTCAAGTGTGAAAGACTGCTTGTTGTCCCTATACTTGAATGATAACTTGTTCAGCTAGTCAAGTACTGAATTTCATTCTTTTTCTTGTTTGTTTTTTTGAATGAATATTTTGGTTTTTTGGTGTTTTTTAAATAGGTATTTCCATTTTATTTGAAAGGCTGGCGCACGTGCGTGCACACACACACACACACACACATACACACAGCTCTTTCCAGCCATTGGTTTACTATTCAAATGCTCCCAACAGGTGGGGAGTCCCCCAAGGAGTCCAGAATTCAATGGAGGTGTCCCATGTGGATGACAGGAATCCAACTACTTGAGCCATCATCTGTTGCCTCTCAGAGTATGCATTAGCAGGAAGCAGGAATCATAAGCCACAGAACTCAACCCCAGACACTCCAATAAGGAATGTGGGTGTCCCAGCAGCACCTTCCCTGCTGCACCAAATGACCACCCTTCATTCTTTTCTTAAAATTTGATGGACACTGTCCCTATTGTTTTTTTTTTAAAGATTTATTTATTTATTTGAAAGGCAGAGTTAGAGAGAGGCAGAGGCAGAGAGAGAGGGAGAGAGAGAGAGAGGTCTTCCACCCACTGGTTCACTCCCAGATAGTCTCAACAGCTGGAGCTGAGCTGACCCGAAGCCAGGAACCAGGAGCTTCTTCCCAGTCTTCACCATGGGTACAGGACCCAAGCACTTGGGCCATCTTCTACTGCTTTCCCAGGCCGTAGCAGGGAGCTGGATCTGAAGTGGAGCAGCCAGGACTCGAACTGGCACCCATATGGGATGCTGGCACTGCAGGCGGCAGCTTTACCCACCCTGCCACAGCACTGGCTCCTCTATTCTTTTTTGACACTGAAAACTGTCATGAATGGCTGAAGCTGGACTTGGTTTTTTCCACTGTGAGATGATTAGTTTTTCTCTCCACAGTAGAAATTCACCAGGATTCGTCTTGCTGTTGGTCATTCTGTTACAATTTTTATTTGAGTACAATATTATACTTTAACGTATACATTTCTTTCTTCACCTGTCAGGAAATTTCTTCTCTTACCTCAATGTTTTCTTCACCGACACACTGAGTTTCTGTTTCAACAATGTCAAATGGTTTGCCCTCTCATCTCTATTACATGACTCTAATATTTTCCTTTCTGTTCTGTACTTCAATATCTACTGCACGTCAGCTACTGTTCTGACCCTTAAGATACATTAGTGAGAAAGACGCAGATTCCTGCCCCGTATAAGTGTATTTTCTGATACAGGACAGCCTAGTGAATGTTGCAGGCCTTGCAGGCTAAGTCACTGCCTCACAGCTACTCAGTTCTGCTGTATCAGCAGGAGAGCAGCCACCCACGATACACCTCAGACCCACAGATCCGTACGGGCGCTGGAGGGTCATTCCCAAGACTCAAAACCTAAGGGAGTGGGACTGGCGCTGTGGTGTAGCGGGTAAAGCCACTGCCTGCAGTGCCGGCATCCCATGTGGGCGCTGGTTCAAGTCCCAGCTGCTCCGCTTCTGATCCAGCTCTCTGCTATGGCCTGGGAAAGCAGTAGAAGATGGCCCAAGTGCTTGGGCCCCTGCACCCATGTGGGAGACCCAGAGGAAGGTCCTGGCTCCTGGCTTCAAATCAGCACAGCTCTGGATGTTGTGGCCATCTGGGGAGTGAATCAGCAAATGGAAGACCTCTCTCTCTCTCTCTCTCTCTGCCTCTCCCTCTCTGTGTAACTCTTTCAAATAAATAAATAAATCTTAAAAAAAAAAAAAAAAAAAAAACTAAGGGAGCTTTCATTTCATTTTCTCCCTTTGGAATGGGAATGTCTACAACTGCTAGTCTCTCCCTCTCCCTAGAGTGGACTTGGGGTAGACAGGTGGACAGGTTCACAGATGGAGAGGAATTCTCCAGGAGGAATCACATCCCACAACTCAGCATTCAGGATTTAGATGATGAGATCTGGGACTTTAGGCCTAGAATATTTATTGGGATTTTAGACTTTAAATTGATGTGATGTAAAAGTGAATGTATTTGGCATGTAGAATGGATCTTTGAGGATCGGAGGTAACAGTTCCCAAATGTATTGGGACTTTACTTTCTGGAATCTATATACAAATTTACCTTATGTAGCAAAAGGTACTTTGCAGATGTGATTAAGTTAAAGATCTTGAGCTCAAGAGATTCCATTGTATTATCTGGGTGGGTCCTGAATGTTATAACAGTGTCTTTATAAGGCCAAGACAGAGGGAGATTTGACACCAGAAACAGGAGTGGGGCTTGAAAGGGGGAGCAGGAGTTAGGGTTTGGGGAGTGCAAGTACAGGTTCCGAAGGAAGGCAGCATTCATCCAAGGGAGCGCATCTCCCACAGAAGTCTCCAGAAGTTAGAAAAGGCAGGGAAACAGATTCTCCCCCGGAGCTCTCGGAAGGAATCGACTCTACCCGCATCTCCAAATTCAGCCCAGGGAAATGACTCTAGACTTCTAACCTCCCGAACTGTGCGCAGGGGTGCAGAATGTCTGGCCCTGCCAAGGCAACCGCAGGCAGGACTCAAAATGCAATGTATCTATAGCAGGCTAATTTTTAAGTTGGCAATTTTGGACAGCCTGCAAATGATGTTACAAATATCCAAAGGCCCTTGGCAGAAAAAGCTTCCAAGCTGTGCTATTTCAAGCCACCACATTCATTGCTTAAGTTACCAAGTATGTAGTAACTTTTTACAGCAGCATCAGAAAATTATTATACAAGACTGGCACACTGTTTCTGAAAAGGTCAGTAAGCATTTTACATTTTGCAGGGTATATGGTCTCACCGAAACTAGCCAATTCTTTTTTTTATTTTTTTTTATTTTTGATAGGCAGAGTGGACAGTGAGAGAGAGAGACAGAGAGAGAAAGGTCTTCCTTTGCCGTTGGTTCACCCTCCAATGGCCGCCGCTGCAGCTGGCGCACCGTGCTGATCCGATGGCAGGAGCCAGGATCCAGGTGCTTTTCCTGGTCTCCCATGGGGTGCAGGGCCCAAGCACCTGGGCCATCCTCCACTGCACTCCCTGGCCATAGCAGAGAGCTGGCCTGGAAGAGGGGCAACCGGGACAGAATCCGGCGCCCCGACCGGGACTAGAACCCGGTGTGCCGGCGCCGCTAGGTGGAGGATTAGCCTATTGAGCCACGGCGCCGGCTAGAAACTAGCCAATTCTGGCATTACAGCACAAAAGAAATCACAAACAACACATTAAAAATGGCTGTGGCACGTTCCAATAAAACTATTTACAGAATTGGGCAGCAGTTTTGTCTGGGAGCCCGGAGTGTAAGCCCGCATGCTACATCCTAGCTCGGGCTGCACTGACAGCAAAGGCTTGCCTGGGAACAGATTCGGAGGGGTAAGTGAAGGACACGGAAGTGAACAGGGAAGGAGGTCAGATCAACACAAGACAGCTTTCCTGAGCGGCCGCTGATGCTGGACACTGGTTACTTAATGAACAACCTTCTGAGGGGTCTTAGGAAATATACCTCATGCCGGGCTGAGCCCTATAAGCCTCACAGTGCTAACTCCCCATACTTCTGGGTTGTAAACTGCAAGTGAGTGCCAACCTGAGCGGGCAAGAAACAAAACACAGCACACATTCTGAAGGCAGGCACTGTTCATCCAAGGGAGCTGATCTCCCACGGAAGGGCTCAACACACCACGCAGGTAACCCAAAGCGGGGCCTGAGACCACGTACAGCCTTCACACTTTACACGCCTTCCGTCAAGTCTCCTCTACTGAGAGTTCATTTATTGGTAATGGTAACCATCTACTACTCCCACAAAAGGAACACCTCTTGGAGCCACATTTCATTCTAAGGCTGTAAATGACACTCATTATTTCCTTGAACCACTCATTCTCAGTCTCCCTCCCTCCCTCTGAGCCAGCAATTCCTCTGTTTGTAGCTGCTAGTCCAGTAGGTGACCCAAGTCTGTATCCCAAAGGACCTGAGTCTTGTGTTGGACCACTGGCTGCTACTATTCTTTATTAACCCTGTCACAGGTGTAAAAGCACTAGAATATACTCAATATACACCACTGATGTAATGTGCACGCTTTTAAACAGTGTCTTAGCTGTCTCAAGTCAACTAACTTGGTTTTCTTTTAAGATATGTTGATCAATTTATCTGAAAGGCAGAGAGAGAGAGAGAGAGAGAGAGAGATTGATTGATTGATTTTCCATCCACTGGTTGATTTCTCAATTGGCTGCAATGGCTGGAGCTGCGCCAGGCTAAGGCCAGGAGCCAGGAACTCCAGCTAGGTCTCCACGTGGGTGGCAGGAACACAAGTACTTGAGCCACCTTCCATTGCTTCCCAAGCACATCGACAGGGAGCTGGATTGGAAGTGCAGTAGGTGGGACTCAAATCAGCAATCTAATATGGGACACAGGCATCCTAAGCAGTGGCTTAACCCACTGTGGCACACAACACTTGCCCTCAACTAACTCTAAAGGAAATTTTAATCTTATGAGAATTTTCTTGTACATCTACTCAGGTTAACATTTCCAGTACCCCTCATTTCTTTGCATGGATCCATAATTTCATTCAATATAATTTTCCTTCTTCTGGAAAAACTTCCTTTTATATTTACACACAAATCTGCTAGAAAGGAACTCTCGGCTTTTTAATGTCTGAAATAGCCTTTATATTGCCTTCATTTTTGAAAGACGTTTTTGCTGGGAATAGCACTCTGTATTAATATTTCCAGAGTTATTCTTTCAGCACTATCAAGATTGTTGTTCTGGTGCTTGCTCTATCAATCACTCTAATACCTTGAGAAACTTCATTTAATATTCCTTTAGGGGCTGGTGCTGTGGCTTACTTGGTTAATCCTCCGCCTGCAGCACCAGCATCCCATATGGGTGCCGGATTCTGTCCCGGTTGCTCCTCTTCCAGTCCAGCTCTCTGCTGTGGCCCGGGAGTGCAGTGGAGGATGGCCCAAGTGCTTGGGCCCTGCACCCGCATGGGAGACCAGGAGGAAGCACCTGGCTCCTGGCTTTGGATCAGTGCAGCATCGGCCGTGGCAGCCATTTGGGAGGTGAACCAATGGAAGGAAGACCTTTCTCTCTGTCTCTCTTTCTCACTGTCTATAACTTTATCTGTCAAATAAAATAATAAATTTAAAAAAACATTCCTTTATGGTAACAAGAACCTTTAGTTCACATTAATCTGAGGAAGCCTTCACTTCACATTCATTCCTGGAAGATACTTTCAATGGACACAGTATTCTAGGTCATCAGGCCCCTTCTTTTTTTTTAAGACTGATTTATTTACTTATTTGAGAGTCAGAGTTATACAGAGAGAGGAGAGGCAGAGAGAGAGAGAGAGAGAGAGAGAGAGAGAGAGAGAGAGAGGTCTTCCATCCACTGGTATACTCCCTAGATGGCCGCAACGGCCAGAGCTGCTCTAATCTAAAGCCAGGAGCCAGCAGCTTCCTCCGGGTGCTCCCACGTGGGTGCAGGGGCCCAAGGACTTGGGTCATCTTCTACTGCTCTCCCAGGCCATAGCAGAGAGCTGGATTGGAATTGGAGCAGCCGGACTCGAACCAGCGCCCCTATGGGATGCCGGCGCTGCAGGCGGCCTTACCTGCTACACCACAGCGCCGGCCCCCAGGCCCTTTCTTTTAGCTTTGTTAAGGTACCATCCATTGTCTTTTTGATGTTCATGTTCCCTGGTGAGAAATCCACAGTCATCCAACTTGAAATCCTCCCACATGCAACATGTCATTTTTCTCTGGCTGCTTTAAGAGTTTCCCTTTACCTCTGTTTTCAGCAGTTTTTTTTTTTTTTTTTCTTTTTATTTATTTGAAAGACAGAGTTACAGAGTAAGGTAGATACAGAGAGAGAGGTCTCCCATCGCTGGTTCACTCCCCAGATGGCCACAACAGCTGGAGCTATACTGATCCGAAGCCAGGAGCCAGGAGCTTCTTCTGGTCTCCCACATTGGTGCAGGGGCCCAAGGACTAGGGCCATCTTCTACCACTGTCCCAGGCCATAGCGGAGAGCTGGGTCAAAAGAGGAGCAGCCGGGGCCGGCGCCGCGGCTCACTAGGCTAATCCTCCGCCTAGCGGCGCCGGCACACCGGGTTCTAGTCCCGGTCGGGGCGCCGGATTCTGTCCCGGTTGCCCCTCTTCCAGGCCAGCCCTCTGCTGTGGCCAGGGAGTGCAGTGGAGGATGGCCCAGGTGCTTGGGCCCTGCACCCCATGGGAAGACCAGGAAAAGCACCTGGCTCCTGGCTCCTGCCATCGGATCAGCGCGGTGCGCTGGCCGCAGCGCGCCGGCCGCGGCGGCCATTGGAGGGTGAACCAACGGCAAGGGAAGACCTTTCTCTCTGTCTCTCTCTCTCACTGTCCACTCTGCCTGTCAAAAAAAAAAAAAAAAAAAAAAAAAGAGGAGCAGCCGGGACTAGAACCTGTGCCCATATGGGATGTGGGCACTTCAGGCCAGGGCTTTAACCTGCTGCGCCACAGTGCCGGCCCCAGCAGTTTCATTATATATCCTGCTATGGATTCCACAGAATTTATCTTATATAGGTCTCACTCAACTTCCTGAATCTGAAATTTTAAATCTATCCTATCTAGTTTTCAGTCATTATTTCTTTATTTTTTTCTGAACCAATCGCTTTCTCCTCCTTGTCAGGGACTTCAGTGACATGAATCATATTAGGCCATGTGATACAGTATACAGATGGTCAGGGCTGTTTATTTTTGTTTTCAATCTTTTTTCTCTGTTCTCACTTGATATTATTTCTACCAGCTTATCTTCAAGTTCACCGACCCTTCCTCTAACATCTCAATACTGATATCAAGGCCGGCTGATTAATTTTTTTTTAACTTTACATGTTATACTTTGTCATTTGGCTCTCTCTCTCTCTCTCTCTCTCTCTCTCTCTCTTTCTCTTGCCCCAAACACACACACACACACACAGTTAACTGCTAGGAATTTCTTTCTACACATTGCACGAGGAATCACCTTTATGGAGCAAGGCTGAACTAGCTGGATTAAAGTAATGACCAACAATTGGGTCATTTCAGGGTTAGCAACCATTATATTTCCCCTTGAGAGTTGGTCAGACTTTCCTGGTTGACTGATTTTGGATGCTGGACAGTTTGAATATATCATGAGACCTAGAGTCCTATTTAAAAGCCTCTGGGGAACACTGACTTTTTGTTTTAGCAAGAAATCAACTCAGTTAGTTGCAGACTACAAGTCTGCCTGGTGGCCTGTGCATGCTGGTTCAAATGTCTGTCCCTATTTCACAGCTGCCGCTGTCTTCTCCTGGTATATTCTGCACATGAGCTACCGTGTGAGGTCTTTCCTCTTGTCACTGTCCCTGTACTTGCTGGATGTTGAAGACTCCTTTCCAGTTCTTCTAGCCAAAAATGCAGAGTATTCTCAGAGTCTTAGCTGCCGCTCCCACTGTACAGTTCTAGGCAAGAAGAGCCACAGTCAGGACAGAGAGGGAGGAGAAGACAGAAAAGTAACAATGTGGTTTCCAGCAGCTTGCACACAGAGCCCCTTTTCTCAGGAACAGGTCCTGTGAGCTATCGCAGCACAGGGGAGTCTTTTTGAACTGGCGCACAATGGGGGGAAAAGCAGGGTGCAGGCCAGAGAGACGGCTCTCATCTGTGTCTCTGTCAACGACATTTATTAACACAGTTCCCAGTTCAACGGTTTTGGGGTCAAACTCAGGGTACAAAGAGGAAAAATCACCATGAAATTCACTGGAGATATCCTGTAGCATTGTGTTCTCTCCCCAACGCTTGCTATTATTTCCAAATGCCTCCAGCAGTTGGATTTTGTAATGTTGTCTAGATGTTTCTGTTGTAATCGCTGGGAAAGACGGGCCACGGTGGCCTTATTTCACCTCAGCTGGAAACAAATTCCCTGTCTCTTACTTTTACTCACGATGTTCTTTTCACTAAGCTTTGGAGAAGGAAGTTTTATGACTTGGCATCACCTCATTACCTTTCCTCGAAAGTCTGCTGCAATTTCATTTTAAAAAAGAATACGTGTTAATTCAAGTTAATCAGGGCTGCTGGCTTGCAAACAGGGCAGGAGAGGGAAGGAGGAGATGTAAAGGTTTCTCATCGTCCACTGAACCCACCTTTCTCTACTTCTGACCACGTGTGCGTGCTTTCTCAAGACGGAGAGAAAGATAAATAATCCTAATGAGTATAGTCTCCATGCTTGAAAAAGAAAATGTATCATCCTTTGTGTGACTCATAAAACAAACTTCAATTGTACGCCTAATGCGTGCAAGGCATTCTTCCAGATAGCGACGATTTAAAGTTACACAGGATATCTTCTTAGCCGAAAGCACATCATGAGACCTAGGACCACACGGAGATGCCACTCTCACCGCTCTTATTCAATATAGCAGGAAGCCTGAGAGCAGCTAGCCAAGGGAAAGAAACAAAAAGGCATACAAATAGGAAAAGCGGAAGTCTAATTATCCCTGTTTGCAGATGGCATGATTCCATATAGAGTGAACCTAAAGACTCCGCCAAGAGGCTTTTATAACTGCAGGACAGGGGCTGGCGCTGTGGCATAGTGGGTTAAGCTGCCACCTGTGGTGCCAGCATCCCATATGGGTGCTGGTTCGCTGCTCCACTTCTGATCCGGCTCCCTGCTAATGCACCCAGGAAAGCAGAAGATGGCTCAGATGTCTGGGCCTCTGCACCCACATGGGAGACTTGGAACAAGCCCCTGGCTTCAGATCAGCCCAGCTCTGGCCACTGAGGCCATTTGGGGAGTAAACCAGCAGATGGAAGATATCTGTCTCTGTAATTCTGACTTTCAAGTAAATAAATAAACTTTAAAAAATATATACATAAAAAAATGCTCAATATCACTAGCCATAGGCAAATAACAATCAAAACGAGTGAGATACTATCTTACTTCGTTTAGAAGGGCTATTATCAAAAAGACAAAAAATAACAAACATTGGCAAGGATATGGAAAAAAAGGAATGCTTGCACACTGTTTGTGGGAATGTAAATTAGTACAGCCATTATGGACAGTATCAAAGTCCCACAAAAAACTAAAAGTAGATCTACCATAAGCCCTAGCTATCTCACTTCTGAGTATATAAAGAAATGAAATCAGCCTATCAAAGAGACACCTGCACTCCCATGCTCGCTGCAGCACTATTCGTAACAGCCAAGATATGGAATCAACCCGGATGTCTGTCAATGGATGAGCGGATGAAGAAAATGTGGAACATACACACAATGGGTTATGGCTCAGCCAGAAAAAAGAATGAAATCCTGACATCTGCAGCAAAATGAACTGAAGGGCATGATGTTAAGCGAAATAAGCCAGACACGGAAAGACATTGCTGCACCTTCTCTCTTATATTGTGCAAGTTAAAAAAAAAAAATTCGGGCTGGCACTGTGGCATAGTGGGTAAAGCCGCTGCCTGCAGTGCTGGCATCCCATATGGGTGCCAGTTTGAGTCCCGGCTGCTCCACTTCTGATCCAGCTCTGTGCTATGGCCTGGGACAGCAGTGGAAGACAGCCCAGGGTGCTTGGGCCCCTGCACCCACGTGGGAGACCAAGAAGAAGCTCCTGGCTCCTGGCTTCAGATTGGCCCAATTCCAGCTGTTGTGGCTATCTGGGGAGTGAATCAGCAAATGGAAGACCTCTCTCCTCTGTCCTTCCCTCTCACTGTGACTCTACCTCTCAGATAAATAAAAATCTTCAAAAAAAAAATCTTAGAATAGTGATTACTAGAGGCTGGGAAGGGTGGGGAGAGGGGGAATATCAGGTAGCAGAACACAGTGAGACAGAGATAACAAGCTCTAGGGTTCCACACAAAGGGACAACTATAATTCACAATAATGGATCAAAGACCACATGAGGAACTTAGAGAGAGGAGCTGGCAGACTCCAAACAAAGAAAAGATTAGAAAACGAGGATACTATTCACCTTAATCTGTATACACGTGCTGAAATACTGCACTGAATCCCATAAAAATGTATGTTATGATAAAACAATTTTTGAAAATTAAACAGAAGGCAGTGACAGGGATCCTGATGGGAGTTAGGGCAGGGTGAATGAACCCCTGAGAAGGAACCAATGAGGAGATGCTCTGAGACTCTGGATCCCAAATGGGGACCACAAACACCTGAGGAAGCAAAGACAAAGAGAACAGGAGAAGCCAAGGAAGAGGTGGGAGACGTCACAACAAACTTGGCCACTTCATGACTCTGCCACCTGGAGCTCTGGAGTTTCGGTGCCGCCATTCAGAGAACCAGGCAAAGCTAGTTTTACTGCTGTTACCACGTCTGCCTTGTCGTGGTTCACTCACTAATCTCTCCGTCCCAGAACAACAAATGGGAGTGAACACCACAAGCTACCTATATGTGTCTTCTAAATTACTTTTCCCCTGCTACCTGAAGTTTATTATTCTTTTTTTTTTTTTTTTTTTTTTTTTTGACAGGCAGAGTGGACAGTGAGAGAGAGAGACAGAGAGAAAGGTCTTCCTTTTGCCGCTGGTTCACCCTCCAATGGTCGCTGCGGCCGGCGCACCGTGCTGATCCGATGGCAGGAGCCAGGTGCTTCTCCTGGTCTCCCATGGGGTGCAGGGCCCAAGCACTTGGGCCATCCTCCACTGCACTCCCGGGCCACAGCAGAGAGCTGGCCTGGAAGAGGGGCAACCGGGACAGAATCCGGTGCCCCGACTGGGACTAGAACCCAGTGTGCCGGCGCTGCGAGGCAGAGGATTAGCCTAGTGAGCCGAGGCGCCGGCTATTCTCTCATTTTTATAACAAAGGGAGAGAGAAAGCCATCTCTCCTTCACAAGTGTACCCATGGTCCAAGCTTCGCCCTGCCCCTCCCTCCAAGATAAGTTCTTGCTCTCAATAACAAAAACGTATAAAGAAATAATCAAGGGCTGGCACTGTGGTATAGTGGGTTAAGCCTGTGCCTGCAGCACTGACACCCCACGTGGATAGACAGCAGTTCCCTGATAATGCACCTAGGAAAGCAGCAGAAGATGGCCCAAGAGCTAAGGCTCCTGTACCCACATGGGAGACCTGGAAGAAGCTCCTGGCTCCTAGCTTTGGCCTGGCCCAGCCCCAGCCATCATGGCCATTTAGGGAGTGAACCAGCAGATGGAAGATGTCTCTCTGCCTCTCCCTCTCTTATAACTCTGGCTTTCAAATGAATAAATATTTAAAACAAAACAAAACAAAAACAAAAGAAAAATCAAAGCACAAAAAGGTGAAGTAAACTTGGCTCCTGGTTCCCTGGCAAAGTCAAGTCCCAGCCAAGAGTTTAAAACACAAAGCAAAAAAACAATAATTATAGTATAATGTAAAATACTAAAATGGGAGTTAAAGTGTTCTAAGAACAGCAGAGGAGATAATGACTAATCTGCCAAGAACCACCAGGAAGACAGTACGTATGCGATATGTATCTGAGCTATGTGGAAAATATAAACCGGCAATCTCAGGCACAGGGAGAGACATGGACAAAGATACAGGGCACCAAATAGCATGAGGAGCTTGGGAACTTGCAACAACACTGATAGGCACTCCAGGAAATGCCAATATTTACGTGACTGGTAGAAGAAAAGCAGCCAACATGTGAAGAAACAGAAAATGGAACAACTAGAGACGGGAGGACTGTGGTTTTTGAAAGCCAAGAATGGCAAACTTTAAGACATGTGTGGGGCCGACGCTGTGGCGTAGTGGGTAAAGCTGCGGCCTACAGTGTCAGTATCCCATATGGGCGCCAGTTGGAGTCCCGGCTGTTCCACTTCCAATCCAGCTCTCTGCTATGGCCTGGGAAAGCAGTAGAAGGTGGCCCAAGTCCTTGGGCCTCTGCATCTGCGTGAGAGACTCGGAGGAAGCTTCTGGCTCCTGGCTTCGGATCAGTGCAGCTCTGGCCATTGTAGCCAACTGGGGGGTGAACCAGCAGATGGAAGATCTCTCTCTCTCTCTGCCTCTCCTCTCTCTCTGTGTAAGTCTTTCAAATAAACGAATAAATAAATTAAAAAAAAAAAAAGACATGTGTAACCAAGCTAACACTGGGGCAGAGGTGTGGGAAGATGTGGACTGAAATTTCATTCAGATTTTGCAACTGAGAGGTTTCCAGAGATCTTTGAGAGAGGAGCTCACTACAGTGGCTGCTACCTCTGATGACAATAGTATCTCATCCCCTTTCTTGTTCTAAGCCAAGTGCTGGCAGAAACTCTGCAAGAGCAGTCACACAGGGACAGCTGCATATTCAGACAGAAAAGTTGTCCCAGCCTTGTATTTTTCTTACCAAGAAAGTCTGTGGACTTAAGATTCCCCAGGAATCTCAAAGTATCTTTCTCCCTCTTCCCAAATTCACACATTATCCCTACAACTGATTTCAAAACTGCCTGCGTGCTGTCTCTACAACCCATTCATTTTTTCCTCAATCAGAATCTACACACTGATCATTTAATTTTCAGAGACCAGAGATGTAACTTACCACACACTGGTACCACCCACCCTCCACACTACTCTACTATGAGTGAGCGATCATTTCCCCAGAATTCCAGAATTCTAAGCAATCTTCACATGTAGACTTCCACTGGGCTGAGTTCAATCAGAAAGGGGTTTGGCTTCTAGTAATGGGTAGGACAGTACTGCCAAATTGCCAATATATTTGACCATTCTTTCTTTTTTTTTAAAAGATTCATTTTATTTGAAAGACAGAGTTCTTCCATCCACTGGTTCATTCCCCAAATGGCCTTTAATAGAAGGGACTGGTTCCAGGAGCCTGGAACTCCACCTGGGTCTCTCATGTGGGTGTAGAGGCCCAAGTACTTGGACCGTCCTCTGCTGCTTTCCCAGGTGCATTAGCAGGGAGCTGGACTGGAAGTGGAACAGCCAGGACTTGTCATGCAGCAGGTGGCAGCTTTACCTGCTACAAGACAATGCTGGCTCCTATATTTGACCATTCTTAATCCAATAACTAAATCTCTTCACTGTTTTTAACGGAGTTGTAATTTATATACATTAAAAACAAGTGTTCACTCAGATGAGTTTTTTTTTTTTTAAGATTTATTTATTTATTTGAAAGTCAGAGTTACACAGAGAAAGGAGAGGCAGAGAGAGAGAGAGAGAGAGAGAGGTCTTCCTTGGTTCACTCCCCAAATGGCCGCAAAGGCCAGAGCTGCGCCCATCCGAAGCCAGGGGCCAGGAGCTTCTTCCGGGTCTCCCACTTGGGTGTGGGGCCCAAGGACTTGGGCCATCTTCCACTGCTTTCCCAGGCCATAGCAGAGAGCTGGATGGGAAGTGGAACAGCTGGGTCTCGAACTGGCACCCACATGGGATGCCAGCGCTTCAGGCCACAGCGTTAACCCGCTGAGCCACAGCGCCGGCCCCTCAGACGAGTTTTGACAGTATGATCACCCGTGTAACCTCCATCCAAAATAAAACACTGAACACTTCCATCACCTCAGAAAGTGTCCTCATTTCCAGTCAATCTCCTCCAACCCACCAAACTTCTGGTTCTATCACCACTGATGAGCTTGGGCTGTTTTTGGAAGTAGTTTATACAAACAGAAGCATCTTGCATGAGTCCTTTTGTGTCTGTTTTCCTTTGTTCCAACACAATGTTTCAGAAGTTTATCCACACTGTTGCTTGAATCTTGCTGAGTAGCAGTCCATGGTTTGATTATCCCACAATTTGTTTACCCACTCTCCTAAAGATGAGCACGTGGCTTGTTTCCAGTTTAGGACAATCACAAAAAAGCAGCTAGCAAATCCTTGTACAATCTTCTTGTAGCTGATGTTTCCATTCTAGAAGTGCTACAAGTATTACTGTTACATAGTGGGTCTATGTGTAACTATGAGAAACAGCCAAATCTCCTCTAAGGTGTTTGTACCCATTCTACGTTTCTAACTACAGCATATGAGAGTTCCAACTGTTCTATATACTTGGTATTGCTGTAGAGGCTTTTCGATTTTGACACTATCAGGATTTTTTCATTTTAACCATTTTAGTGGCATATCATCTCATTAAGGGCTTAATTTGCATTGCCCTGATGACTAATAACGTTAATATTTCCATGTACTTATTGGTCATTCATAAGTATTGGTTTTCTTAATCTCCCTTGTCTCCTACCATCTAATATAGTTGTCTACATACATAGAATGGTCATCTATAGTATCAGCGTTACAGTCCTACTGTACAAAATTACTATTAGTGAGTTAAAACAACACAATTTATTATCTTACAGTCCCACAGAGTAGAGGTTTCACTGAGTTAAAAATCATTGTATCATCAAAGGTATGGCATTTCTTTTTTTTCTTTTTTTTTTTTTTCAACAGGCAGAGTAGACAGAGAGAGAGAGAGAGAGGGAGAGAAAGGTCTTCATTTACCATTGGTTCACCCTCCACTGGCCGCTGCGGCCTGTGCACCGCGCTGATCCGAAGCCAGGAGCCAGGTGCTTCTCCTGGTCTCCCATGGGGTGCAGGGCCCAAGGACTTGGGCCATCCTCCACTGCACTCCCTGGCCACAGCAGAGAGCTGGACTGGAAGAGGGGCAAGCGGGACAAAACCCGGCGCCCCGACCAGGACTAGAACGCGGGGTGCCAGCGCTGCAAGGCGGAGGATTAGCCTATTGAGCCGAGGCACCAGCCAAAGGTATGGTATTTCATATGCAAAAATATATTCACCCCACCCAAGATCCCCCCAAAACTCAATACAACACCTTGCAGCATCAATTCAAAGCCCAAAATCTCATCTAATTCTGACTCTAAAGTTCCAACCCTGTTATCAAAGTCATCTAAATTAGATCTGACTGAGATTCCTGGCATAATCCCTCCTGAGGCAAAACTCCTCTCCATCTGTGAACCTATGAAAATAGACAACGAGTCCCTGTCCCAAAGTGTAAGGGTGTGACTTCCAGCGGGTGAGAATTACAGATACTCCCGATCAGGAGAGAAAATGGCAAGAAGTCATGGTCTCGGGCACTTCTGAAACCCAACCAGCAACCGCAGCAGGTTTCTGCCTGGAGAACCCCGTGTCGCTCCCAGCCCACCCCACGCCTGTCCCTCTGCTGCAACAGCCTCCTTTTCCAGGAAGGGTGGCTGGCATGTACCTGGGTACCCTTCCTCCTGCCTGGAGAACTCTGTGGCACTGACAGCCTTCTTTCACGCCAGCCCCTGCCTGTCCCCTGGGATCCAAGCTAGCTGTGTTTCCACAGGCGTAAGGTTCTCAAGAACCTCGTGTCTAAGTACACATCCTCACTCAGTAGACCAGAGGCTCCTCCACAGATCTTGCCTAGAGAATCCCATCTCTATGTGTGGCTTCTGCTTAGATGCCGAGGGAATCTATGAGTCATACCCTCAATGTCTTCAGAGTGCTTTGTGTAAGTGAACACGCAGATCTTTGGATCTTTCTGTGGTTCCAGCAACAAGTTATACAGTGACTCCTTGGCTTTTCCTCTAGAGAACACTTTCCTGAAGTTAACCTCTTGATTTTAGCACCCTTTGCCACTCAAGTAGGCTGAGAATGCCCGAAATCATCAAGCCCTGGTTCTTTTTTTAACTGGTCTTCCCTTAATCTATTCCTCTGCTTTCAAATTATATTATAAGCAGCAAAGAAACCAACCTGTACCTTCAACACTTTTCTTGGAAATCTCATCAATCAAATATCCAAGTTCAGGGTCCAGGCATTTTGTTTAGTAGTTAGGATCCCCCTCAGGATGCCCACATCCCATATGGGAGCTGTGGGCAACTAGGGAATCAATCGGGAGCTGGGCACACGCGCGCACTCTCTCTCTCTTCCTCTCAATCTAATTACTTTTTAATTAATTTACCTATTTGAAAGGAAGAGAGAGCTCTTCCTATCCCTGGTTCATAGCCAGAGCTGGGCCAGGTGGACGTGAGGAGCCTGAAACTCATCCAGGTCTCGCATGTGGGTGGCAGGGTCCCAACTACTTGAGCCATCACTGCTGCCACTCAGGGTGAGCATTAGCAGGAAGCGGGATCAGAAGCAGAGCTGGCACCTGAACCCAGGCACTCAGGCATCCCAAAAAGCAACTTAACCACTCTGCCAACTGCCCACCCCTATCAAATAAAGTATTTCAAATGTTTTTTTTTAAAATTCGAGCTCATTGTTCATAAATAAAAGCCAGTTCATACACTTTTCACATAACTACAGGACGCAGTTCTGCCACCCTTTCTGCCGTTACAATCACGTGGACCCCCTTTCCTCTCGTCTCCAACAGCTTTCCTCGTTTTCCTCTGAGTCTCCACCAGCAGCACTTTTACTGCCCGTATTTCCAGCAAGTCTGCTTCTAATGAGCTAGGTATTCTCGAGAAAGACGGATAGGTTCTCTGCTCTTCTCCTTACTTCTCTCTGAGCCTGTCAGAGTCATCAACATTCATCGCTGTACCAACAGTCTGTTCACAGCAATCTAGGCTTTTCCCATCATACTCTGCAAAATGCTTTTAGCATGTGCTCGCTGCCAACACTACATTTTTAGGTATTTGTTACTGGAGCACCTCACTTCCATTAGCTTTCTATTGCTGCTGTAAAAATGTACCACAAACTTATAACGTAAGAAAACACTTAGGGGCTGACACTGTGGCGTAGCAGGTAAAGCGCCACCTGCAGTACCAGTATCCCTTATGGACGCTGGTTCAAGTCCCAGCTGCTCCACTTCCAATCCAGCTCTCTGCTATGGTCTGGAAAAGCAGTGGAAGATGGCCCAAGTCTTTGGGCCCCTGTACCCACGTGGAAGACCTGGAAGAACCTCCTGGCTCCTGGCCTCGGTTCGGTGCAGCTCTGATCATTGCAGCTAATTGTGGAGTGAACCAGTGGATGGAAGAGCTCTCTCTCTGCCTCTCCTTCTCTCTGTGTATGCAATTCTGACTTTCAAATCAATAAATAAATCTTTAAAAATAATTTATTGGGGCCAGCACCTTGGTATAGTAGGCTAAGCAACCACCTACAGCACTGGCATCCCATAAGGGCACCAGTTTGAGTCTTGGCTGCTCCTCTTCCAATCCAGCTCTCTGCTAATGGCCTGGGAAAGCAGAAGAAGATGGCCCAAGTATTTGGGCCCCTGCACCAATGTGGGAGACCTGGAAGAAGCCCCTGGCTCCTGGCTTCAGATTGGCACAGCTCCAGCCATTGCAGAGATTTGGAGAATGAGCCAGTAGATTGAAGACTTCTCTCTGTGTAATTCTGCCCCTCAAGTAAATAAATGAATCTTTTTAAAAAATCTATTTATTTAGTTATATTACAGTTCTGAAGGAAGTGTAACACAGGTCTCACTGGGCTGGAATCAAGATTGCAGCAAAGCTGCATCCCTTTGTGGGGGCTCCATGGGTTGCTCTGGTTCTGAAACAGCTTGACGGTGTCCCCCAGGATTCATGTGCGGGAAGCTTGGTCCCCAGGGTGTGGTGCTGAGGCGGTGGAAACTTTAAGAGGTGAGGCCCAGCAGCAGGAAGTGAGGTCACTGAGAGCCACCTTCCTCCACTTAAACCCAGCCGCCTCCTCACATCTCTTTACTGACTTTTTCTCTCTCTGACGTTTACTTCGTAAGAAGAAAGGACCCACTTGAATAATCCAGGACAACCTCCCTATCCGCTGTTCACCAGCTTTCCCTCCCCTTTGCCATGTGATGCAACAGATCCACAGGTCCTGGGAACTGAGACCTGGACAACTCCGAGGGCCATGATTCTGTCTACCACAGCTACTGATCATTTCAAGTGGACAAAAACAAAAAGTAAACCATAAGTCAAGGTGACCTAACAAGACTCAGAGGGAAGTATTAATGGCTATAAGTAACAAACAAAAGAATCAATAGTTGACTGATCTGTTTATTTAGTTAACCTAGCCATGCAACTTGAGGTTTTCTGTTTCCGACTTGGGGCAGACAATGTTGGTTAACTAATCCAACACCAATTTTTAACCCATTATCTCTTGCCTGCCCATAATACTTGGGTTATAAAAGCTAAATACTCACTTTCCTAGCCTCCTAAGGAGAGTCATGTTAACAATTGTGCCAAATGAAATCTAAAAACTGCCTTGGGAAGAGCCATTGCATTCCTGGTAAGAGACAGATGGTGCTGGCACTCCCGAGCCGCTCCCAGCAGCCCTCCTGGCTGACGGCACTTCACTGCCCGTGAGGCAGGCATGTACTCTGCAATAACGGACCATGTCCAGAAGGACTGAAGACACTAGCCCTGACCCTGCGGAAGTACTGAGCCAGCACCAGCTCTTCTAGGCCTCCAGACTTGAGCTTCATGAGGAAAGACAAACTCCCATCTCGTGTAAGTCTCAGTTCACACCAGCTTTTCACTGAAAGCTTTGCGAATAGGAACTATCTTCAATACAACTGCTGCTTAAACATAAGCACTCCCCTCCAAAAATGTGCAAGTGTCTTTGTTGCACAAAAAACAGATACACTGAGACGACTTACAATCAATAATTAAGAAGGCAAGTATTTTTAAATGACACTTATCATGTATTTTAGAACTATGAATTATATATACACATTTAAGGATACTTGGAAATTATCAAAACTTAAAAGAAAATAAATAACCAGAATCCCAAACATCCATATATAGCCTATTGGTAATATGTCAGGGTACACAGTAACTTCAAAAAGTTCATGGATAATGGAATAAGAGATAACTTCATTTTGGTGCAAAAAATTTTTTTTCATATGTGCATTGTCCATTAAGCTTTTTAATAACCTTCATATGTGTGGATTTCAAAATGTTTGCACCAAAATAAATTCTTAATTCCACTTTCCATTAACTTTGGAAGTACCCTCATACTTACAATTCATGTTTTACCACACACACATAAAGTAATTTTTAAAGTGAAACTCTATAAAATACACAGATTGAATCCAACTCCTATTTAGCACTTTACTGAGGAATTTTCTATATCATAAAAGATTTTTCAAAAATATTTTCAAACACTTAAAATATTTCATAATATAAGTTGATTAAATAATTTTTTAAAGATTTATTTATTTATTTGAAAGAGTTACACACAGAGAGAAGGAGAGGCAGAGAGAGAGAGAGAGAGAGAGAGAGGTCCTCCATCTGGCAGTTCACTCCCCAATTGGCCACAACAGCTGGAACTGCGACGATCCAAACCCAGGAGCCAGGAGCATCCTCCGGGTCTCCCACGCAGGTGCAGGGGCCCTAGGACTTGGGCCATTTTCCACTGCTTTCCCGGGCCACAGCAGAGAGCTGGATTAGAAGTGGAGCAACCGGGTCTCGAACCAGTGCCCATATGGGATGCTGGTGTTCCAGGCCAGGGCTTTAACCCACTGTGCCACAGCGCCGTCCCCGATTAAATAATTTTACCATCAGTAGATAGGTAAGTTGTTTTGTCCTTTTAGCTAATATAAGCAGTGCTGCAGCACACATCAATGTACTAAGTTTTTCTGTGCTATGTCCAGTTATTTTCTGGGGTCAGTCCCACAGATGTGGTATTAGTAAGTCAAAGGGATAAAGCCTTTCCAATCACTCAACAAATGCCACCAACTTCTAGAAAAACTGAATCAATTTTTTACTCTAAGTTCTATAAAAAAAGGTGATACTCCCTTAAAAATACCAAATGTTGCCTGTTTGCTTTTTTGTCAAAGTGAGTAAGAATACTGTAACTCATTCTTGAATTTTTAATTTCAGTTTTTTGGCTCCTAGTAAGAATAACTGACTAAAGATACTTGGGTTCTTCATACTGCTTACTTTATGAATTGTCTGTCAGCTTTTAAGTATAAGAGTTCTTTATACAAAAGATACTAGACTCTGGATATGTTTCTTGTAAATATTTCCATATATATCACTTTTTGGTTTAATTTACATATCTTTACCAACTTTTCAATACAATCAAATCTATGAGAGGCATTTCCTTTGTGAGTTCTTTCTTTGCTTTATCAGACAGGGAGAGCTGTCACATGATGACAACTGAATTTTATAGAAGAATGCTTTAGCACAGGACACCCTTCTAACTTCCTGTTGACATTCTCACAGTCAAAACACAGAAAGAGAACGGTAAATATCCCACCAAACACCAACAATCCATGCCAGACACGGGCCGGTCACTTACCTGCTTGTGACAATGATCACATCCTCAGAGATAGTAGCCATCTCTTTGATGGTAAGGTAGCACATTCTCCTCAAAGTTTGCTGAAAAAGTATTTATAGAGGCAACACATTACACATAATGAAAAGGCTTTTTAATTGTTTGAAATGATGACCACAAGAAGATCTATCTAGATGTACTTTAAAAGACTTTCATCTACCCAAATGTAAAAATATCTAGGTGACAAAATATTAAGAATATAACTATTTTATAAATATAAATAATGGATGCGCTGACACACTGGAAAACAAGTAAAAATTTAAGAATTTCATTACATGGGAGTTTCTACAGAGACAAACTTCTGCTCTGACACTGTGAGTCAAGAGGAAGATGACCCAAGCCCTTGGGCCCCTATACCCACATGGGACACCAGGAAGAAGTTCCTGGCCCCTGGCTCCTGGCTTTGGATCAGCCCAGTTCCGGTTGTTGCAGCCATTTGGGGAGTGAACCAGCAGATGGAAGATCTCTCTCTCTGCCTCTGCCTCTGCCTCTCTGTAACTCTGCTTTGCAAATAAATAAATAAATCTTTATTTTTTAAAAGATTTATTTATTTGAAAAGCAGAGTTACACAGAGAGAGGAGAGGGAGAGAGAGGGAGAGGGAGGGGGAGAGGGGGAGGGGGAGAGGGGGAGAGGGGGGGAGAGAGAGAGAGAGAGAGGTCTTCCATCTGCTGGTTCACTCCCCAATTAGCCGCAACGGCCGGAACTGCACAGATCCTAAGCCAGGAGCCAGGAGCCTCTTCCAGGTCTCCCACGCAGGTGCAGGGGCCCAAGGACTTGCGCTATTCTCCACTGCTTTCCCAGGCCATAGTAGAGAGCTGGATCGGAAGTGGAGCAGCCAGGTCTCAAATTGGTGCCCATATGGAATGCCAGCGCTTCAGGCCAGGGCATCAACCTGCTGTGCCACAGTGTCAGCCCCAGTAAATAAATCTTTAAAAAACAAACAAACAAACAACACACATTTCAGATACCATCTCACACACAATAAAATACCAAGCACTCAAAACAATATCAATACAAACTATTGGCAGAGATATTTTCTTAACCACTATAACCTAGTGCATAAACATACAGACAATGCTAAACAAAATATGAATCAAAAATTTAAATATGTAGCCAAGGGCAAAATAAAAAGAAATTCACAGATGCCAAAAATTAAACCAAACACTCACAACCATAAAGCAGAAGTCCATGACCTCAGCGGCATGGGATACAGTACATAAAATCTAGGAAGAATGGGACTATAGAAGTATATTCTTCAGGCACAAGAAAAATTATTTCAAATAATAACTCACAAATACTGCAAGGAATGAAGAGTTTTTTAAAAGGTGGTAAAGACTTGAATAAATCTCAATTTACAACAATAATAACAAAACACCAAAACTATGAACTATAAAATTTAAGTATTCATATGTATGGCAATGTGTATATGTCTATGCATGGTTACACATTTATATTTAGAAGCTCATATGCATATAAGGAATAAAAGGGCCCTAGGATTCTTCAACTTCCCCAAAGCAAAGAAAAGACAAAGATGAATATTAGACTTTGATAAGTCAAAAACCTATGTTCCAATTTTTAGGGTGACCACTAAAAGAATTTCCAAACTATTATCCCATATGTTGACATTCTTCATTTTGCTTGAAATGCACACATAGTTTTTTATAACATCCATTTTTTTATGAACTTGGGGAAGGTGACTTTTTTAAAAAAGATTTATTTATTTATTTATTTATTTGAAAGGCAGAACTACAGAGAGGCAAAGAGAGAGAGAGGTCTTCCATCTGCTGGTTAACTCACCAAGTGGCTGTACCGGCCAGAGGTGCGTCAATCCAAAGCCAGGAGCCAGGAGATTCCTCCAGGTCTCCCACAGGGGTGCAGGGGCCCAAGGTCCTGGGCCATCCTCCACTGCCTTCCCAGGCCATAGCAGAGAGCCAGATTGGAAGTGGAGCAGCCGGGACTCAAACCAGTGCCCACACAGGATGCCGGCACTGCAGGTGTTGGCCTCACCTGCCACACCACAGCGCCAGCCTTGATGACTTGTATTTTAAAAATGTTTTACACTGGGGCCAGCACTGTGGCATAGTCGGCTAAGCCTAGGCCTGCGACATCCCATATGGGTGCCAGTGCATGTCCTGGCTTCTCTTCTGATCCAGCTCTCTGCTATGGCCTGGGAAAGCAGTAGAAGATGGCTCAGTTGCTTGGGCCCCTGCACCTGCGTGGGAGACCTAGTAGTTCCTGGCTCCTGGCTTCTGATTGCCCCAGCTCCGGCCATTGTGGCCATTTGGGAGTGAACCAATGGGTGGAAGACCTCTCTCTCTGTTTCTCTCTGTCTGTAACTCTGCCTCTCAAATAAATAAATAAAAATCTTTTTAAAAAAATGTTTTATAGGAAAATAATCTTCTAATTCCACTTTCCACGAAGTCTGTGAGGTACCCTCGTATTTTCCTGCTTCTTTGTATGCCTGACAATGTTTTCTTAGATGCTATACACTGTGAAGTGAAGATATTAAGTGCTGGGTTTCGTTGTACTCTTCTATATAGTACTGAACTCTGTTCTGTCCTGAGGTTAAATTACCTGGCACCGGTTCTTCTCCTTTGAGGCTGGTGTACTGCTGGAGACAAGTTCTGGTGAGCATGTCTGCTTTTTTTTTTAAAGAGCAGGCAGAAGGGGCGTAACTAATTCAGGGCAACACTAATTTTATAGGATAGAATCCATACTGGCACCAATACGCTTCTCCAATCAGCTTGAAGGTCCCGGAGCTGGGCTAGCTTTCCAGGTGGTCCTAACCCTGGGCCACTCGGGGGAGCTGTTCACCTGATGCAATTACAGGGCCCTTTAACACAGAGCAGGGGTGGGGAACGTGCCTGGGGTCTGCCACCAGCAGCGGTCAGGCTGTGGGGTCCTTCCTGGGAGGCACGGTGTGCCACACCCTCTCACCCTCCTGCAAGGGGAGGGTGGTGGGCAGACCCCCACCAGGCAGAGATCACCCACATCGGCCTACTTTTAAGCTCTCTAAGCTTTAACCTCAGACTAGCATATTCCCATTAAGTAGGTGATATCCTCCTTAGAACTATGCGAGGTCTCGCCAGTCTCAATGGTGAGAGTGTGACCTATTCTCAGCCATTTGTTCTTCACTCTTCCCTTGCCCTTGCCTACATATACACATATCAGGAATTATCTGAAGACTCAAAGGACAGTTCCCAGCAGATTGCTGGAGATCTCTCTTCTCCTCTCCCCTCTCCCCTCGTCCCCTCCCCTCTCCCCCTCCTCTCCCCTCCCCTCCCCTCCCCTCTCTCCCCTCCCCCCCACCCCCTTTCTCCCTCTTCTCTGCTATTCCACCCTGCAAATTCAAGCTTTCCTGGCTTTCCCAGCCTCTCCGTGTTTGGCAGCTCAGAGTGAAGGAGGCTCCTACTCAGCCTGCCCGTGCTGACCTGGGCCTGCGGTCTGCCTCTGGGCAGGGAAGCAGCGCACTCCTGGGCCTCATCCTGCTTGTTCCCCTTCTTCAGAACCCACCCTCGGATGCCCATTACCTCATGTCTGAACACAACGTAATAACTGAGGTCTCCATGATCCCACTCCTCTGAAGTCCACTGTGCCCAGCTTTATGGTTCAGTGATAGCTTATTTTTGTAAGAGCTCTGTGTGCTCTCTGTTTACACTTAGTGTAGACAATGATATATTCAGGTCTATATCTACCACTTTATTCTATGATTTATGTTCATCCTGCTTGATCTATGTTCTTTTTCCTCCCCTTTGTCCCCTTCTTCTGTATTGATTTTTTAGTATTCTTTTAACACAATTAGTTTGGAAGAGAAAAACAGCTAATAGAAAAGAAAGCCAATGAAATAAAAAGCTGGTACTGTATACAGATCAATAAACTTCAGGGGCTGGCCCTTGGCACAAGCAGTTAAGATACCGCTTGGGATGTCCCCTATGCCATTACCGGAGGGCCTGGTTCAAGCCCTGGCTTCACCCTCTATTCCAGCTTCCTGCTAATGTGTACCCTGAGAGGCAGCAGGTGATGCCTCAGTACTCGGGTCCCTGCCACCCAAATGAGAGATTCAAATCGAGTTCTTGGACTGGCCCGGCTCCAGCTGTTGTGGGCATTTGCGAAGTGAATGGGTAGATGGGAGACCTCTCTCTGTCTCTTTCTTCCTCTGTCTCTGCTTTTCAAAAAAAATTTAAATAAATACTTAAAAAATTTTAAGTTTACAAATCACTAGACAAACTTCCTAGGAATAAAAGAAGATAGAATTTACCAATACCAGATTGAAAGAAGAAACATCACTGAAGATTCTATAGACATTAAAAAGAATTAAGGCCGGCGCCGCGGCTCACTAGGCTAATCCTCCGCCTTGCGGCGCCAGCACACCGGGTTCTAGTCCCAGTTGGGGCGCTGGATTCTGTCCCGGTTGCCCCTCTTCCAGGCCAGCTCTCTGCTGTGGCCAGGGAGTGCAGTGGAGGATGGCCCAAGTGCTTGGGCCCTGCACCCCATGGGAGACCAGGATAAGTACCTGGCTCCTGCCATAGGATCAGCGTGGTGCGCCGGCCACTGGAGGGTGAACCAACGGCAAAAAAGGAAGACCTTTCTCTCTGTCTCTCTCTCTCACTGTCCACTCTGCCTGTCAAAAAAAAAAAAAAAAAAAGAAGAAGAAGAAGAAGAAGAATTAAGGGGCAGGAGCTCTGGCACATTGGTGGAAGTGTCACTCACTTTGGATACCGCACTCCATAGCAGTCTGGGTCCATGTCCCAGCTCCACTCTCCCATGCCACCTGCCTGCTAATGTGCACACACCTGCCTGCTAATGAGGCAGCAGTGATGGATCAAGTGTTCGGGACCCTGCACACAGCCTGGCCCAACCCAGCTATTGTGGGCATTTGGGGAGTGAACAACAGATGGAAGCTCTCTCTCTGCCTCTCTGTATGTCCTTCTCTCTCTATTTCCCTCTTTCAAATTAAGTATGTAAATAAATAAATATATACATACATACAGTTTTAAAGGAATAAGAGAATATTATGAATTTCATGACAAGTTCAATAATTTAGATGAAATGGACAAATTCCCTGAAAAATACAAACTACCAAAGCAGATTCCAGAAGACAAATAACCTGAGTAGCATCATAACTAATGTTTTAATGGAGTTAATTAAGCTAAAAAACCAAACACATAAAAAGGATAGCTTCAATAGTGAATTCAAATAAACACTGAAGGGAAAATTAGTAAAGATTCTACAAAAACTCTTTTAGAAAACAGAAGAGGAAGAAACTCTTCACAACTCATATGAGGTCAGCACTATCTAAAAACAAAGAGCAGGCAAAGACATCCTAAGAAGAAACTACAGATCAATGTTTAGTGACCCTAGGTAAAACTACTTGGCAAGTCTCTGTGTGTACACATAGCAAGGGATTTCTTCCCCATGAAACTGAATCGATGCGTTGGACCATACTGATATACTAAAAAGAAAAAACATGTGACAATCCACTGGATATAGAAATCCAATATCAAAATTCAATACGCATTCATGAAAAGAATCTCTCAGCAAACTAGGAATGGAAAGGAACTTCCTAAATCTGACAAAAGTCACCTATGAAAAATTTCCAGCCAACAACCAACTTAATGGTGAAAGTCTAAATGTTTCTCCTCTACCAGCAATCATTTTCATCATCCACATACAACAGTGCAAGAAGTCAGAAAACAGACAAATAAAAGGAAAACAGATTGAAAAGGAAAAAGCAAATCTTTTTTTGAAGGTGACATGATCAATCATATAGAAAATCCTAGAGAATCACCCATAAATATTCCTAAACTAATAAATGAATTTAACAAGATCATAAGAAATAAGGCCAATATATAAAAATCTACGTAATTTCTAAACACTGTCAACAAACAATACAAATACAACAGCATCAAAAAATATCATCTACTGGGGCCAGCGCCGTGGTGTGGTAGGCTAACCCTCTGCCTGCAGCAGAGGCACCCCATATGGATGCCAGTTCCTGTCTCGGCTGCTCTTCTCCTCATCCACCTCCCTGCTAATGGCCTGAGAAAGCAGTGGAAGATGGCCCAGAAACTCGAGCCCCTGCCCCTGCTTGGGAGATCAGAAGGAAGCTCCTGGCTCCCGGCTTTGGATCAGCTCTGCACCAACCACTGCCGCAATTTGCAGAGTGAACCAGAAGATGGAAGATAGATTCTCATTCTCTCATTCTCTCATTCTCTCATTCATTCATATTCATTCATTCTCCCTCCCTCTCCCTCTCCCTCTCCCTCTCCCTCTCCCTCTCTCTCTCTCCCCTTCTGTGTGTCTGTAACTCCACCTCTCAAATAAATAAATAAAAATCTTTTAAAAAAATCATCTAGGCCGGCGCCGCGGCTCACTAGGCTAATCCTCCGCCTAGCGGCGCCGGCACACCGGGTTCTAGTCCCGGTCGGGGCGCCAGATTCTGTCCCGGTTGCCCCTCTTCCAGGCCAGCTCTCTGCTGTGGCAGAGAAAGATGGCCCAAGTGCTTGGGCCCCTGTACCCACAAGGGAGACCCAGATGAAGTTCCAGACTCCTGGCTTCAGCCTGGCCCAGCCATTTGGGAAGTGAACCAGCAGATGGAAGATCTCTCTGTCTTTCCCTCTTTCTGTAACTCTACTATTCAAATACAAATAGTCTTTCTAAAAATGTATTTTAAAGGAAGAGAGTAGGGCCAGCACTATGGTATTGCGGGTAAAGCCACCGCCTGCAAGTCTAGCATCTCCTATGGACACCGGCTTGAGCCCAGGCTGCTCCACTTCTGATCCCTGCTAATGCAACTGGGAAAGTAACAGAAGATGGCCCAAATACTTGGAAACCCTGCACCCATGTGGAAGACCCAAAAGAAGCTCTTAGCTCCTGGCTTCAGATCGGTCCAGCTCTGGCCATGACAGCCATCTGGGGAGTGAACCAGTAGATGACAGATCACTGTCTCTCCCTCTCTAAATATATAACTCTAACTTTCAATCTCTAAACAAAAAAAGGAAAAAAGGCAGAGAAACAGAGGTCTTCCATCTGCTGGTTTACTCTCCAGATGCCTATCACAGCGGGGACTGGGCTGGCCCCAAGTTGGAATATAGGCACTCAAGCTAGTTCTCCCACATGGTGGCAGAGATCCAAGCACCTGAGCCATTGCCTGCTACCTGCCCGGGTGCACATTAGCAAGCAGTTGAAACCAGCGGGGCCAGGAAACAAACCCATGCACTCCTCCATGGGATGTGGGCATCTCATGCAGCATCTTTTTTTTTTTTTTTTTTAATTTGATAGGTAGAGCTATAGACAGTGAGAGAGAGAGAGAGAGAAAAAAAAAAAGGTCTTCCCTCCATTGGTTCACTCCCCAAATGGCCGCCACAGTCGGCACTGCACTAATCTGAAGCCGGGAGCCAGGTGCTTCTCCTGGTCTCCCATACAGGTGCAGGGCCCCAAGCACTTGGGCCATCCTCCACTGCCTTCCTGGGCCATAGCAGAGAGCTGGACTGGAAGAGGGGCAATCTAGACAGAACCGGCGCCCCAACCGGACTAGAACCCGGAGTACCGGCGCCGCAGGCGGAGGATTAGCCTAGTGAGCCATGGCGCTGCCCCCCCTCCCCCCCCAATGCAGCATCTTAACCACAGTGCCAAATGCCCGCCCCAGGAAAAGCTTTAAACCACATACGGCAATTCTTACATCTTCACACCCTTTAACGAACAATTCTAAAGTCTTATGAAGATGAACAGCTTTTAATTTAAATGTTTCAAGCAACTGTCCATAATTTGCAATACCCAAGGTTCCCCGAGAGAAACACGCATCAGGAGCTTTTCATCTCAGAATAAAAGTGACTTACATCATTAGACTGAAACAAGCGGGTCATGGCAAAGAAAGCCTCCGTGGCTTCTGTAGTTCCAAAGTGTTCACCCTAAGCAAAATTTAAAATAACATTTCAGCTTAAAAATATATATACACATGTATACATATATAAAGGACCTTCTCTAGATTTACGTAAAACTTGTGAAACTCAGGGGAAAAATCTCTTTGTAAACATTCTGCCTCTTTCCAACTTTTCTGGCTTTCAATTTATAAACCTGCATGGCCATTTATCTGTCCACTCCTTGTTTAAAACCCTTCTCTATCACACGCCGTGCTTAAAGCTCTGGAGCAGGTTTCACACCTTGCGGCAGACACTGCTTTAACGTTCCTGAGTAACTGTGGCTTATGAGGGGTAAACCACTGCCAGCAAGCAGGCTCTCTCATCACAATGGCGTGTTTTTATCATACTGCCTGCCAGCAGAGACCTTACCTTACAGGTTCCTGTAGTCTAATGCCCAGCACGATGCCTGACGTTATCAGAAGACCCTAATAAATATTCAACCGTAAAGAACTTTCCATTAGGAATCCCAGCAAACATGGCGAAAGGGGATCCAACCAACAGGGCAGGAACTAGATTTGTCCTATGAAACAACGTGCAAGGGGCTGCAACAGACAACAGGATGCTGGCTCGAGCCCCTAAAATACGCTCCGTTCCAGAGCTTCACCAACTTCACCGAGCATAACAGAGCGTCTGGGGAGCAGCCCACACGCAGGCTCTGATCCAGTGCAGTCCTGGAAGCCCGAGATTTCACGTTTCCAACAAGCCCCCAGTGATGCGCATGCTGCTGATGTGGGAATCACGTTTCTGAGACGCAAAAACAGATCGTCTGTAATCCAGCTCACTCACTTCCTAAACGATTCAGACCACAGGCTACCTGCACACTGCCAGGCCAGGCTCCACTTCCTCCATTAAAGCAATCCTATGGAATACGCTGGCCTCACTTGTCAGAACTTCAGATTTCATATAAAATGTAACTAGTTCAATCCACTTGCCATCAGTATCATGAAAAAACTGTGATGACAAACACTGAAAGTTTGAAATGAAAAACAAAGTTTAAGAGTCTGCAACTAACTAAATGAGAATCCAACCTACTCATCAACAGACTTCCCTTTCTTTCCTAAACATTTGTATTTCCTGAATACCCAGAAGCCCACGTACCTCTCAGTCTCAGTGAAAGTCTCAAGTTCCCACTTTTTGACTTGAAACTCAGACAATATATGGATTTGTTACCTCTGGTAGAAAGTTAAAAGTAGTTTTCCACAGAGCTCTACCAAGCATTGGGCAGAGATAAGATGACTCTTCCCAAACCTGTTATGAAGATGTTTATCGTAGGCTTGAAAATGTATCAAGGTAATTAAATGTTTCAACATAAACTGCCCTGTGGAGGCCGTATTGGCCATGGGAAAGTAGAGACAACTTTCCATCAACTCTGAGGACTCTAAAACCCTGTTTAGGTAATAGCTTCAGCTAATCGGGACACAATGTGTGATGCGGCCTTCAGTCCTGAAGCACAGAATCCAGATAGGAATCGTAACTGTCTTAGCATCACATGGAAACCACCTGAGGCATGCAACGTATACGAGGAGACTTCAAAAATCAAGGCGAAACAAAATTAAAAGATCCGTTTATACTGGTGCAAACCACTTCGAAACCCATGGGTGATTTCTTCGTAATATGCACTTTCCATGAACTTGGAAGAATCTCTGAAACACAATTATATTTTCTAAGGGCCTTGACATTTCATGAGTTTTTTTTTTTTTTTTTAACAGGCTGAGACAAAAAGCCAAAAGAAAAATTAAATATATATTGCAAGCAGAATCTACATTCCATGACTGCAAATATTTTTGTTGGCTTTGTCTGTTATATACCCAGTGCTGAGAACATTGCACAGGACACAACAAGTATGCAATAATTATTTGTTGAGTGACTGAATGAAAATTATTCCTAAATGCTTATGATATATCCGGCTCTATTTTCAGTGCTACATGTTTATTATTTCTTTCAATCATTACAACTTTATAATACAGGTTACCGGAATTCCCACCTATGGAAGTAGACGCTAAAACACAAAATGCTGAAGTTACTTGCCCAGAATCATATGGCTGGTGATGGTGGAGAGGAGATAAAAATATAAAATCTGGATATTAAAATCAGAGCTTTAGAACATCACTACCATACAAAGAAAAGTTAAAATATTTAAAATGTCTGACTTCGACCTATATTTTCAGTGGGACATAATACACCTGAACAATGTGGTACAACCAGAGCTGGGTAAGCTCAAATCAGTAAGTATCTGGTGAGGATCCACGTGCTCTGTTGCTTCAACACCTCAAGGAGAAAGAAGCCGCATCACGGTCCTCGTGCTTAGGAATTTTCACGAATGATTGTTTTAACCAGACATTGTCCATTTGAAAAATAAAATAAAAATTTCAAAAATCAGTAAGTAAACTTTTCAGAAAGTATTTCACTGCATGTTACATGTTCTTCCAGGGCACAGTCTGAAGAAACCCAAAATGATTTACCTGGTTCAGTAAGTAAAGGATCTTTGTAAGAATATGCAAACATCTTCTTGGGTTGATGGGTGTTTCGTTGAATAACCGAGCCTATGGAAACATGAGAACGTCTGTCACATACAGTGTGCTTGGCACCTTCCCTATCACAAACTGCAGCTAATCAGCTGCAGTAAAGATTAACCACAATATTCTAGTGTTAGTCGTCCACGGATCTCAACGTACTACGGAATATGGTAAATTATGAGACGTGGCCTTGCTTTCCCCTCCTCCTTTCTAACGCATCCCCTTGGGTCAACCACTCCAACGTTACAGGCATCACCTATCAAATAAGGTGCCCCGTATCGATCTAGAGCGTATGAATACGAGCTTAGTATCTAATTTCGTTCAATCACCTTGCACTTAACACCTCTTCTGAAGGTTTACTAAAAATTCCCGACCCGGGCGGAGCCTGCATTTCTTTTCATTTCTGCAAGTTCTAGACTCTCCTGCGACAGGTGATCCCCCTTCCTTTTCCCTCAAGCCTGAGTCCTTACTGTGGATGTCCCGAGGGGAGCACCGCAGGGCCTCCCAGCCCATCGCCCTACCACAGAAAAGCCCACATTCCACCGGGAAGCCGTACCTCCTGCAAGACGGTACTCTTTTCCAAATGCTGGAAAGGATTGGAGCCACTACCTGTATCACAAAACAAAGGAACGTCTTCAGCAGCTGTCCCACGGAACTTCCTTGTTAAGGAAGGGTACGGAAAGCTGGGGAGCGCTCTCCTAAGCGGGGTGACCTGTGGCTCTCGGGCACACGCCTGACCCTGACTCGGCCACGCCCTAAGCCCCTGCCCCAGATGAGCACCTTTCTGTCCCTGCCCTGTGTCTCCGAGAATGCTGCACGTGTGGAACACTGAGGTGACGGTGGGCACTGCTGGCTTCTCTGCGAGCAAGCCCTGTCCTGTGTGCGGCCCTGACTCCCGAGGCAGAAGCACGCAGCATTCTGCAGGGAGTGAGAACAACGTGAGAGCTGACCGTGCGAGGCCGGAGGCTAAGAAACCCAACCCTCCACCACGCTTCGGGGACAGCAACTTCTCACGCACGGCTCGTGTTCTCTAGGGCGGTTTGGCATCTTCCCCACTCGCCCCAGCTCCAAGACCGGTCCTGGGGACTCAAGGCGCCCTCCGTCCCACGGGACAATCTTGCGCCCGCCCCCGAGGTCCCACAGAGCCGGGCGGGGAGGTGGTGAGTAGGGGTGAGGGGGGTCCCCAAGAAGGCTGCACGGTGCACGGCACCAGAGTGCATCCACATAGCACGCGCCCGTCGACCCCAGCCCGATAGCCGGGCTCTTCCCCTCGGGGCCTCAGCGCCCCGCGCCTCACTGCCCCGCCAGGGCCCGCGGGGAGGGACTGCGCCCGGGCAGGGGCGGTGCGGGGGCGGTGCGGGGCGGGGCCGCCGAGCAGCCGGAGGCTGCGCGGGACCCCAGGGGAGGCTCCGGAGCCCGGGGGAGGGGCCATGGCAGGCCCCGGCGGCAGCGCGGGAGAGGGGCCGGCCCCCCACACCGGCCCCCTTGCACAGTGGCGCCCACGCCCCCGGCCCCGCCGTCCCGAAATCAAGAGGCGGCGGGGGCGGAGGAGAGTGGAGGCGGTCCCCCACCGCATCTGCGGGTGGGCCTCAAAAGCCCCGCGCGTACCAGACTCTTCATCCTTCTTGTCGAATTTTTTAATCATCTTGGACGACTTCCCAAGCGCCCCACCGCAACCGTCCCAGGCGCCGCAGCCGGCAAGCGGAAGAGGCTGCAGGAAGGCCAGCCCCACGCCCTCGCGCCGGTTGGGCCGTCGGGCCGTCACTCGGGCCAAGGCCCGCCCCGCCTCGGGCCGCGCAGTCCGCCCCGGCCCCCGGGGACGCAGCCACGCGGGGGGCGGGGCCAGCGCTGCCCCGGCTCGCGGCGGCCCGCCCCGCCCCCTACGGTAGGCCACGCCCGCTGCAGCAGGAAGGTGGTTTTATTGGGGTGGCGACTCGTGCAGGCCTCTGGGTGAGATTTCACTTAATGACAGAGACGTTTTCGACGATCCACTGCTGGGCCCTGCCTCGGCGGAAGGTGCTTGGCCCGGTCGCGGTCCTGGTGCATGTGTCTTCCAGCAGCGAGGCGAGGGTGAGCGGTTCCCACGTCACCCTGGAAGGCGGCCTGTCGCTCTTGGAAGCTAGGACGAAGCACAGGGCATCATGGTGAACGAATGTGGGTTCCAGGAGGACTTCAGGGGCCGCTAACGTGAGGCGGTGAGGAGAGGCCCACAGGGAGGCACCAGCCGGCCAGCGGTCCATTGCCACCGGGAAGCTGCATCTGGGACATCGGACTCCCAGCCCTACTTGAGCGTCCAGAGGGCGTCCGTTTCTCAAGGCCCAGTGGAAGACACACTGGCCAGCTCAGTCTTCTTTGTTCCATCTCACCCACTTCAAATGACTGCCCCGACCCCCCGCAACCACACCGACACAGAACAGGGGGCTCGCATTCACTCTGTTCCTCTTGGCCTCTCCCAAGCGTAGGTTGGTTTGTCGTACTCCTGTATCATTCTGACACTCTACCTTTGGTGTCCGTGGCTTCTCTCTATCCAAATTGTCTTTTAACCTCTGTTATTTGGAAGCTTCCATCATGACATCTTGCTGCCCTTCAGCCCACTGCCCGGATGCCTTAGGCCTTCTACATATCCCTTGACTCTGTTGCCTGTCCCTACTGCTCTCACCTTAGTTCATATCCTATTATCAGTCTCTTGGAAGGCCTCCTCACCAGCCTCCTGGCCCCTGTCCGAAGTGTTCTCCACTTAATCTTTATTTGGATGCCTGTTAAACATGGAGCATTACTAGGGAAAGGAAGGGGGACCGGCTGTCTTTCTTGCTTGGAGTGGAGACACCGGTTGGAGTTCCTGATGGATTGCCTTTGTTTAGCAAATGCACCAGATACTTATGGATACATAAGTAATCTTAGTAATCGCTTGCTTTTCTTGAGAGAAACTGTAAAGTCACCATAAATCTAATAGGTGCTGCAGATAGTCAATGTTCTGTTTAGAAATGTAAATTGGGCGTGTTCTTAATGGGATCCGTGCCCTGGCAAAATGAAAAACATTCAGTCTAGGTTAGATTCTGGATTCTAGAGCTAATTCTTTCCCCCATATACAGATTTAAGCTGAACTGTTGCTATCCTTACATATGGTATCACTTAAGATTTAACTCCGACTTGACTAAATGTACTATTACCCGTTAGGTTCGCCTTATCCGGCTTACAGAGTTCCAACTATGCTTTCCAGGTGGCGTTTCGCTGGAAGGAAATGGATGTCTTATTTATTCTAGGCCTGACAGTGAACGGGGCTTTGGCGAAGGAGAGACCCTCTTCCTCCTCCAGGGTTAGGAGGAGCCTGCACCGGGGATCAGTGTAGATAAACTTGGACAGCCTCCACACTGGGCCTGCTGGGAAGCATGGGAGAACTGAGCTCGGGTTTCAAGGCTGGGTGTAGCCCCCTTTTAAAGCAAGATAAGGTATTCTCTGGCAGTCCTCAGCTTTTCCCCACACCTGTGCAGTTGCATTCGGTACCGCAGGTTGGTGTCAGCTCATCCATGGGGAGTTAAGAGAGGCAGGGGGAAGGGAAGGGAGGGAGTGGGTTAGCAAGTAAGTCTGGGGTGGGGGTGCAGCAGGGAAGTCTGAGGAGCTGGGTCAGGGGCAGCATGACAAGACCTCGGGGCTCTGCACCCGAGACCGGTTGGGCCCAGGCCAGCTGGCAAAGGCGTTCAGCAATCAGTGGGGCTGGCCTCGGGGAGCTGGTTAGGATGCCTTCGGGAGTCTCCAACGTTGCTTCAGGAGGAAAACTCAGCAGCAGTAAAGAAACGGCGCTTGTCTGACGTCTGGGGGCCTATCAGCTATATAGGCACTGCACAAAACTGCTCTCAAACCCTTCTGTGGGCCCCAGCTGCCCTCATTTATATAGTAACAAGGACCTTCACGCTCCAGCCCATCGGTCTCACATAACAGATGTGCTCGTCCTAGTGCATGATAACTTACAGGACCCTAAACATGTTGTTGATGATGATAGGCAAGGAGCAGTCTCACTGGACCGTCTTCCATACAACCTCAACTCCAACCCCCTCCACCCCATATTCTAGCCCGCCACAGAGAGAGACTTGTGGACTCTGAAACTCTTGGCCTGACCCTTTACTCCTCAATGAGGAGCAATTTAAGTACAAAGATGCACACCGCTTTGACATGGATGAATATTTTACTATCGAATTACTGGGAATCCAATTTAATGTATGGCAGGAAGAAAAACACAACAATTTGTACATCAAAACCAGAAAGTCATTGACAGTATGATTTAGGACAAGATTTTTTTTAAAAATCCTTTTAAAGAAAAATCCTAAGTAAGTAATAGAGCAAATAATGCAACAATATGGCAAAAACGCTCAAAGTGGCAGGTGATGTCTTTAGGAAACACTGAGTTTTCTTGACATTTGAGGATTTAAACAGAGTTCAAAGCTAAGTACCCCCTGAGACTCTGTTGGTTCCTCGCCTCCATGCTACCCAGAAATGAGAGTCTAGAGCCATGGCAGGAGATGCCAGCTTGCCAGATCCCTGATCCCTGTCAATCATAACCCCAGCCCATCTCAGCCTCATAACCATTGCCTAGGGGGAGGGGCTTACCATCTCTCCTCGCTTCTCTTTCATAGACTGGAGCAAAATTGAGCTGAGGGTACATTTTTTTCTGTCTCCTCAAAGCATAGATCTTGGAGTACTTCCCTTCACACTTGAAGTCATCATCAGTAGAAAACCTTAACAAAGACAGTCCTGTTAGCAGATCCTAGGTCAGGGGGTAGTGGCACTAGGTTCCATTCTCAGAGATGACAATGACAAGGGGCTGTGGATTGGTGTAGAGAGGAAGTATTGTTCAGTAGCTAGGGATGCTTCCAGAACTTAGCACTGTACATCTTTGAAGGAACTGCAAAATCTCCTATCAAGCTAGGTATAGGCTGTCCTATAGATTCTTTTTTTTTTTTTTTTTTTTTAGAGATTTATTTATGTGTTTGAAAGGCAGAGTTAGAAAAAGGGAGGGATCTTCTGTCCACAGCCAGGGCCAGGCATGAGCCGGGCCAAAGCCAGAAACCAAGGACTCTGTCTTGATCTCCCATGTGAGTGGCAGGGGCCTAAGTACTTGGGCCATCTTCTGCTGCTTCCCCATGTGCATTAGCAGGGAGCTGGATCTGAAGTGGAGCAGCCAGGACTCCAGCCGGTGCCCATATGAAATGCTGGCTTCACAGGCTGTAGCTTAACCCATGGTGCCACAACACTGGCCCCAATATAACTAGTTGCAGATGAAATTCCTTGTCTTGGTGTTGTCATAGCATATTGTTCCTGTACTATAACCCTTGACATTCTTTTTCTGTTTTCTCAAAGCACAGACTTTTGAATACAGCCAATCCATGCCCAGGCATTCTACATCTGCATATCCAACCAAGCACTGATGGAAAATATTACCCCCAAGGTGTTGCTGATATGTGCTATAGTTAGGTAGTTCTATCTTTACTGAACGTGACATTTGTTTCTTATCATTATTCCCTAGAAATACATTTTAACAACAATTACATAGCATTTACATTTATTAGGTATTATAAACTATCTAGAAATGATTTAAAGTAGTTGGGAGCATTACACGGGCTATATGCAAATATCACACTGACTTGAGCTTCCACAGATTTTGGTATTCACTGGGGGCCCTGGAACTAATCCTACAGCCATAGCAAGGGACATTGTACTTCCCTTCATTCTTTTTTTTTTTTTAAAGGTATGGCTCTGGATTCTTTTTTTATTTATTTATTTATTTTTTTTTATTTTTTGACAGGCAGAGTGGACAGTGAGAGAGAGAGACAGAGAGAAAGGTCTTCCCTTGCCGTTGGTTCACTCTCCAATGGCTGCCGCGGCCGGCGCACTGCGGCTGGCGCACCGCGCTGATCCGATGGCAGGAGCCAGGAGCCAGGTGCTTTTCCTCGTCTCCCATGGGGTGCAGGGCCCAAGTACTTGGGCCATCTTCCACTGCACTCCCTGGCCACAGCAGAGAGCTGGCCTGGAAGAGGGGCAACCGGGACAGAATCCGGCGCCCCAACTGGGACTAGAACCCGGTGTGCTGGCGCCGCTAGGTGGAGGATTAGCCTAGTGAGCCGCGGCGCTGGCTCCCTTCATTCTTAAAATAACTTGGCAGTGGAAAACCTCAGGTTTGCATTACTTTTATTTCTCTTTCATTTGAGTATTAATGAAGTGGAGGGTCATGTAGAGAAACTGTGTCTCATTAATATATGTTGTATTGTAGTATTAGTATATGCAGTATTAATATATATTATTTCCCTTTTTTTTAATTTGACAGGTAGAGTTATAGACAGTGAGAGAGAGACAGAGAGAAAGGTCTTCCTTCCATTGGTTCACTCCCCAAATGGCTGCTACGGCCAGTGCTGCGCCGATCCGAAGCCAGGGGCCAGGTGCTTCCTCCCAGTCTCCCATGCAGGTGCAGGGATCCAAGCACCTGGGCCATCCTCTACTGCCTTCCCAGGCCACAGCAGAGAGCTGGACTGGAAGAGGAGCAACCGGGACTAGTACCTGGCACCCCAGCCAGGGCTAGAACCCTGGGTGCCAGTGCCACAGGCGGAGGATTAGCCAAGTGAGCCATGGTGCTGGCCATGCAGTATTAGTATATATTGCATTATGTATAGCATAGATAGCATTATTGTATTACTATATATAGTATCAGTGTATGTCACATATGTTCCCTACAACCAAAAACATTCTGTTAAATTGTACTGAGAGGGGACTGTAACTTGAATAAGGAAAGGACAGGAAAGAAAATGAGTACAAGAGGCAGAACTTCACCTGAACCACTGTTCCCGCTTGGATGTGGGATCGTCCAAATGCTTCACAGGGAAGACTGGTTTCATCCCAGATCTTAGCTTTTTTTTCTGAGGCATCAAGGGCAGGCCCAGGTTTTCAGTGGGCCTGGGCTGAGGCTGACTTTCCTGTTAGAGCAAAGAGTAAGAAAGGGAGTACACTGAGTCTGTTTGGATTTAAAAGCTGGACTAAGCTCCAAGACTAAGTTCCAATTCTCCTAACATGATGCCGCAAACCCATCAGAAAGGGAAGTAGGTAGGTGTTCAGAAATCAGAATCAGGGTTAAGCCTCCCCCTGCAACACCAGCATCCCTTATGGACACTGTTCCTCTCCCGGCTGCTCCACTTTTATGCAGCTCCCTGCTAATGACCTAGGAAAAGCAGAAGTTGGCCCAGGTGTTTGGGCCCCTGCCACCCATGTGGGAGACCTGGATGAAGCTCATGGCTGCAGCCTGGCCCAGCTCTGGCCATTGTGTTCATCTGGGGAGCGTACCAGCAGATGGATGTGCGCTCGTTGTCTCTCTCTCTCTCTCTCTCTCTCTCTCTCTCTGGAACTCTAACTTCCAAAATAAACAAATAAATCTTTTTTTAAAAAAATTAAAATAAAAAAAGCAACCAGCATGGGAGGAAGCTGTTCCCTGGGCGGGGTGACTTGTGTGAAGTTTGGTCAGTTTCCTACGACACGGACCCGCCTACTGGACTTTGCAAGGGTTGACAGAGGAAGTCGCCGAGTTCCCGGAAACCAAACGTTTGGCAATGGATTGGGAAACAGAACCATGGGACACTACCTTCCTTTCCCAGAGATGGCTGCTGCATTCACATGCCTTTCTATGCCTGCAGCGAAAAGGCCATAGAATGGGATGTTTTGTGAGGTAACAATTTCATCATTCCCAACAGTCAAAGGCTCAGACACCAATCTCAATGGTCATCCAGGCTAACTATTCATATCTCGTCTACAATCTCACTAGCAAGTGGTCAATATTCTTGCACGTTAGAAAAAGTTTTCATCTTTGATCAACCAAGCAATCACCCTATACATTTTACCATGAAATCCAAAGAGAACAAATCTAGTCCCTCTTCTACAAAGTCCTAAAAATCATTGAAGAAATCCATCATGTTCCTCCTAAATGCTCTCTTCTGGGGGTAAACATGATCATTATCTGCAACTTTTCGTCCTACGACACGGCTTCAGCTTCCCTTATCCTCCTAATTTGTCTCATTTGAGAAAGATACAATTTGTGTTCCTCCTAATGTATGGCAATCTCACATGAAAACAATAAGTCAGGCATAGCAATCACACAGCCTGGCCCTGACCCCATTAAAGTGTCTATTCAAAAGCCAGTGTCTCCTCCGAGAGCACCTCCCCCACTACTACCATCTAAAACTGTCACTCAAACCCCATCACTCTCTGGAACAGTCCATCACTCTGCTTTGTCAGGGCACTTATCACAGTATACATCATCTGTGTGATCACTTACTTGCTTGTGTCCTGTCAACCTTACCAGAATTAAACTTCATTAGAGCAAACATTGGCTTAGCGCTATGTCTGTAGCACATCTATAGTATCTGGCAAATAGTAGGCACTCAATAAATATTTGTTGAATGAGTGAAAAAATTAATAGTTCACAATGGCTAAGATATGGAATCAACCCAAATGTTCATCAACTGAAGAACTGGATAAAAAAAATTGTGGTCTATGTACACCAGGTAATACCACACAGTGGTTAAAAAAAAAAAAAAAAGAAAGAAACACTGTCATTTGCAACAAAATGAATGCAACTGGAAACCATTATATTTAGTAAAATAAGCCAGTCCCCAAAAGACAAATACCATATTTTCTCCCTGATCTGTGGTAACTAATAGAGTTACTAAAAGGTAATCTATTGACGTGATATTGACACTTTGAGATGTGATGATTTTGAACAGCCCATGTCTTGACTGTTTAGGAACAGATTTTTTTCTTTTTTACTTTTCCATACCATTTGTTGAACCATTTACTTAGTATACAGGGTTAATCTTTTGCATATAAAGTTAATTAAAAATAGGGTTTTGTATAAAATAAGAATGGAAACAGGAGAGGGAGGAGGAAGAAGGGTGGGAGTGTGGGTGGGAAGCATTACTGTTTCTAAATCTGTATATATAAAATGTATGAAGTTTGTATACCTTAAATAAAAGATTTCTAGGTGAAAAAATAAACTCACTCTTACTACCTCTACTAAAAAGAATAAACTTGAGAATTCACTAAAAAGCCCAATTGATATATATTAATTATATATTTTATATACTTGATAATCTAATTAATTGATAGACCTTTTCCTTTCAGAATTTTAAACACTTTTAAAAATCTCTGCCACTGCTGAACCATGCCTTTGTAATTCTGAATCCCTCTTATCAAGCTCTTCTAGTTTTAAGGATGTTTCGTGCAAGAGCACACGTGCCTGGGGCCCATAGCTAACAAAAACAAAGACAAAGGTAATGATCCAGCCATAAGAAGAGCAGAAACCTTATCAGAGCTGGGCCTTATAAAAGAAAAATGGATACTGACAAGTTATTTGGAATCCAAGACAGCCCTGCTCAGCCACGTGTTGACCTTAGCGTACCACTAACAGATCTCTCCATCTCTCCCGTCTGCTTCTCTGCTCCTTCCCCTTTCTCTGTCTTGTTCATGTCACACGTACAACCTTCTCAACTACAGCATCTGCCTATTTATTTCTACTTTCCTTATAGCATCAGCTTCCCCATGCTCGATTTTCATGCGCCCCACACCACTACTCCCCCTCCCCGTGCTTTGATTCCTTTCTGGCCTCATTCTGTATGTCTTTCAGCTTTCATTCCTAATGCTCAATCTTTTCATTTCCCCACCCGGGTGTCTGGAAGTGAGAATCTGTTTGGTTGAGGGATGTTGGCTATTGGCAGGTTGATTGGTCTCCTAACTTGGCTTCCTTGTGTGTAGTATCCTCCTTGGGTCCCTGGCGAGAGTAGAGACAGGATCACATTGTACCAAACAGGACCCCTTGAGACATTCCCCTCTCAAGCAGACTCCACTTGGAAGATGCTGTGAGTACAACAGTCACTGTCAACTTGCCATCTGGAACCCACACTTCCTATACATGTGCCTGGGTAGAGCAAAAGAATGCTTTTCTTGGATAGGATCCTAGGTTCTCAAAAGTTCCTTGCATGTATCCAGCAAGGGAAGACGGGCATGCAGCAAGAATATTAAAGAGGCACTGTGGCTATTTGGCATTTGGATCGTCCTAGGTTTCTTTCAAATAGTGCCCTAAAGTTGCCATGGTGCCAGACTTCAGTCATGAAAGCCTTAACTCTGCCCATTAATACAATTTAACTAGTACTGCAATCTGCTCACGAAAGTGATCAAGTTCTCTTGTACACAGCTGACAGGACAGCCTTGTTCTGCCTGTCTCACCTCGAGCAGGACAACCCTGCCCTGACACGTGTACCCTCTTTCAGTGTATATTATGGCTACTATCCAGAGAATACACCACTGACTTTACCTTCAAATTCTGAGACCCAGGAGACCAGAGGCACTGAATTTAACTTCCTTGGCAGTGAATACTATTGAGTGTTAGCATATTAGATATTACTATAACACTGTCAGATATTACTATAATACTCTTATATTACTATAATGCGATTGAGTATTAGCGTATTAGATATTCCAGTTGGAGAGGAATATCTCATTGTCCTCCATCTAGCAACTAAAGAAACACTAATTCAAAATTCACCATGTTTTAGTACAAAGTCTGTTTTAGATAATCCTACTCCCAGCATCAAATAGCTGTTCGATTCTTTGGTTTACACTTTCACTTACCTCATTTAGTTTCTTCTTCTCGGATTAAAATAGCCCTCTCTCCAGGCTATCAGGAATTTTTTTTAGAGCCTAATTCCTAGAGATATTTTAGATCAATTTTCTTCACTTCCTCTGCTACTGATTTTAGTTCATGTCTTCAATCTTTTTCACATTGACTATTGTAGTAACCTTGTAACCAATCTTTGTGGCTTTTGTCTCTTCCACAGCAAATGCACCTTGTATCGCCTTCCTAAATGGTCTTTCTAAAATGCAAATTTCCATACATCCTTTTATCTCCTGCCATTTACTCTCTGACATCTCCCTGCTGCCTCTCATGGTCTCCTGTCTCCCTGGCCCTGCACTTCCCTCTGGTTGGAATATTCTCTTATTCTCTAGTCACAGATCACCTTCTGGACTGCTCCTTTTTCCCCAAGACAAATGCAGTCTCTATTTGACACTACCTTGTATGTTCTGCTACTACTCATAGATCCTGGTATTTGATACTTACTTTTATATATCTCACTTACCAATCTCTCTCTCTCCCCCCATCAGACTCTAGATTCCTTCAAGGTAGATTGTTACATGGTCATCTTTATAGTCTGATTCTTAGCTAACTGTATGCTCAGCAGGTGCTTACAGAATGGCATTTAAACTTCTTTTTAATAGAATTCTAAATGTCTGGCTACCGTGATTATAAATTCTCTATTCCCTTCTCCTGATACCCAAGAGCAAAACCATAACCCTTTACACCTTTCCCATTCAGACATTCACTTGTGTTCCTTATTCCTCGTTTCCTGATTCATCTTCTACTACTTTATTCCTGACGAGTTGCACCCTTTGTCCTTTACAAACTAAGTATCTTCAGCCAGAGAAGAACACTTGTCAGTTAAGACCCCTTTTCTCTCTGCACGGAATTTGCATGACCCAAGCTGGTTGAATTCTGACTCAGAATTTCCCAGGCTCTCCAGATTCTGTTTTGTGAAACTTCTGGCCAGGAATAAGAAGGAACCAGCTGTTTCCTGGGTACCATTTCTCCATGTTAAATCTGTGCCCTTCTCCAAGCTAACTCCTTATTCTCCAGGGTCTACATGCAGGATTCCAGAGAACTGCCCGGGGCACCACTACCTCACGCAGCAGCTCCTTGGAAAAGTATTTGGATGTGCTGTCCTTTTCCTGCTGATTGATCAGGTAGGGAGGTGGGTTGTTGGTCATAATCAGTAAGGTCATATCTTGATCGTACTCTGTTACTTTTAACATGAAGTTTCTGGTTTTCCTGCTCTGATTCAGGAATTTCTGTTGTGTAGTGGGCTTCAAAGGCTCATAGTACTTGGCCTAAGCAGAAAGAGAGATTTCCAGAGACAAAGCGATTAGGTCAAGAGGAGATGAACAGAATTGGTTGACTAATCTTTTGCTTCTGTAGGGTTGGGGCGGGGTTGGAAAAATTCACTGCCAAATTTGTTTGAAACTTTCTGTCCCTGTCTTCCCTTGGAGCATTCCCCTGCAAACAGATGAAGGGGCTGGGAATATGTGACAGAACGCTGCCCACAGCACCAGCAAGGAGATGACTTAGTGCAACACGATGTCCTACCTAGCGGGACACACAGACAGGTTTCTATGCGGCTAGACCTAATTGGCCTTCTCTCTCCAACTCCCTCTGAGGCAGGGGAAGAAACTGCCAAGGCCCACAGCTCCTTCTCCAGGAATTCTCCCATAGCCTGCACCGTCCAGCACCCAAACCTCCCCTTAGTTACACCCTCCCACCCACCAGCACCTTAATAGGTATTTGTAAGCACAGCTTTAAAATGGAAAAGCCGTCACAAAACCCAACATATCTCTTAAGGTGCGGGTGGGGAAGAGGCAGTCCCACCAAACTTACTTTTTCCTCAAAAAGGGGAAGGCAAAAAGGATAGGTTATAAACATGTTTTCCCTGATTATAAATACGTTTTCTCAACTTATAAAAAAAATTAGCTGCAGGAACCACTGTCCTCCCAGTGCCCCCCCCCCCCCATCAGGATTCCCAGCTCGGTCTCAGGCACAGGTTCCCGGGAGCAGGTCAGCCTCCCTGGCCTCGACGTGTGTGCTCAAGAAGCTGGGGGGCACTGAGGCCCTAGGGACACACTGCACTGCTGCTGCAACTTGTTACCATCTCAGGAAGACGGCTTCTTTACCTACCAAATTTGGATGGATTTTGTAATCCTGAAGATTCCCCAGGACAAAGTTTGATGGCTCAACTGGATCAAAACTCTAAAGACAATAAGCAAAGTTAGCAGTTCCCAATTGCACCCATGCTAAACAGAATTCTATTCTTGACCTCACCTTAGTGTCACTAAAATGTGATCTCTAGCTTAATTTTATTTATTTATTTGAGACAGAGAGAGAGAGAGAGAGACGGGGGGGAGGGAGGGAGGAAGGGAGAGAGGAGAGAGAGGAGAGAAAGGGAGGGGAGAGAAAGAGAGGAGAGAGAGAAACTCCCACCCCTGGTTAACTCCTCAAATGCCCTCAATGTCCAAGACAGCATAAACCAGTAACTCAATCAAGGTATCCCATGTGAGAGGCAGAGACCCAACTACTCGGGTCATCACTGCTACCTTCTAGGGTACCTATTAGCAGGAAGCTGAAGTCAGGAGGTAGAGACAGAAATTAAATCCAGGTTCTCAGCTATTTGAGGCAGGGTCTTAACAAGTAAGCCAGATGCTTACCCTTAGTTTTTCTACCTTTTGGAACACAGAACCTATTTGTTCAAAACAAAAATATATAACGAATAACTTATTTCACAAACATGACACAGATGTTTAGGATCATAGAAGTCTAAGAAAAATTTAATTGGGGGGAAAAGTGTGAAATTTGCTTTTATTAAGAGATACTTAAAAGTTATTTATTTGAGAGAGAGAGAGAGAGAGAAAGCACTCCCACCTGCTGGTTTACTCCCCCAAATGCCTGAAACAGATGGGACTTGGCCAGGCCAAAGTCAGGAAACATGAACTCAACTTGGTCTACCATACAGGTGGGAGGCAGGGACCTGTCGTGTAAGCCACCCACTGCTGCTTCATGGGGACACATTAGCAGGAAGCTGCGGTCAGGAGCCAGAGCTGAGAATAGAACCCAGGTAGGGGAATGTAGCATGTGGGTGACTCACCCACTAGGTCAAATGCTCACCCCCAACTTTCTTTTACAGGCTTTAAAACAAGTTAATTCGAGGGAAAAAAATCCCTGGGGAAATGTTTTCACTCGTGAATTTTTTTTTTTTTTTTTTTGACAGGCAGAGTGGACAGTGAGAGAGAGAGACAGAGAGAAAGGTCTTCCTTGGTTCACTCTCCTAACGGCTGCCGCGGCCGGCGCACAGCGCTGATCCAAAGGCAGGAGCCAGGTGCTTCTCCTGGTCTCCCATGGGGTGCAGGACCCAAGCACTCCTGGCCACAGCAGAGAGCTGGCCTGGAAGAGGGGCAACCGAGACAGAATCCGGTGCCCCGACTGGGACTAGAACCCGGTGTGCCGGCGCCACAGGCGGAGGATTACCCTAGTGAGCCGCGGCGCCGGCCTTTACTAGTGAACTTTTCTGCGGCTTTGTTCCAAAGTAGCCTCCAAGAGTTGACTAAGCCTGCAAGATTGTCCAAATTGGAATCTGTTTTTAGTTTTGGTATGTTGAATTGCATTATCTCTGGCTAAGGACATAAAAGTAGACCTGAAAAATCCATTTACTATGATAAGCCTGGGAAAATAAACCAAAGTACCCAACAGAGTTCTGCTACCAGCGGTTAATTGTGAAGCCTAGATTGGCCAGGGTTTAACTCCCTTACTCCCTATAATCGTTGTCCCTGAATTTCATGCCCTGATTTGTTGCTGATATGTCCTTGACTCCTCTTTTTTCCTATGCCTCTGTTTTCCTTTCATAAAACTAGATAAGTTAACTTTGTTCTCCATATAAATCTTAACCCCGTTTTGCTTTCCAATAGGAAGTTTGTAGACCCAGCTAAGAAAGTACTCAGCAACCCCAAAGTAAGCTTATAAACGAACATTTGCTAATGCTCTCCCTTACCTCATCACCATCGACCATGACTCCTTTCTGTTTAACTGGTCTATTTTCTGAAGTCTTTGGTTTGCCATATTCAAACCTGAAACAGAGGTCGAATGTCCACTTGCCTTTTCTGACTCAGAGTCCTGGCCTGCTGCATGTTCTCAGTGCCCCTCCACAAAGTTTGGGAGCCTAACTTAGAAGAGTCTGGCTTGGATGATTACAAAAGGAATGTGTAAAGAATAGGGCCCATTATCCACCCTGCATACTCGGGAGAAAGAAGACCTCAGTTTGAATGGTTAGAGAAGTGGGGTCCTCTGATGCCCTGGTTTCCTCTAAAATAAGGGTTTCGACTGCCCAGGGAAGGGCTGTAGTCTATGCTTAAGAACATCCTTTGGGACAGCAAGGCTCTCATAATACTCTTAAAGCTCACCTACTATGTTGAATGCCAACCCACACAACTCCTCTTTTCTGTGCAAAGACCCTGCCTTTGCCAGTGATTGGCTAGCGTTAGCCAAGGAATTCCTCAGAAGGAATACAGACAGCAGAACCTCTAGTTTCCAATTCTTAATCACCTGGCTCGGATTCCTGGCTCTCTCATCTTCCTGACCCCATCTCAAGGTTTCTCTTCTAGAACTAGAGGAATGAAAATAACCATCGATGGCAAATATTTTTGTACTCGGATCTTTCACTTAGTTCCCCTCCTCCTGCTCACATACCAGCTCCCTTTGGGGAAGGGGGAAGAAGGAGCAGAAGTTGATGTGTTTAATAATGGATTATTTTGGATTCCCTGACTGGTTCTTTATAAACCCATTTATTGCCTGAACAGAGTGGACGATGCTGATCAGTAAAATTGGGTTAACGATGACAGTAAATGGCCCGCTTCCTCCTTACAGATAGTTCCATTGTCAGATTACACTAGCTCAAATTAATAACAATTCTGCAACTACCTCAATGAGACACTTTTCCTTTAAAAATGAGGATAGCAAAATAAGACCCAACATCAAAAATGTAGAAATAGCCAAGTTATACAGTTGGCACGTTAACGGGCTAGATCATGGTGCACATACTCCCAAAGTCAGTATCAGATTCTATCCAAGGACTGCTGGCTTCCACCTGCTATCAGTCACCAGCCGCACCATTAAATCAGGTCAGAGGTCTTAACTGCAGGAGACCTACTGTGGATAGTCCATAATGAAATTATCCAAAATAAATTCATCAAATAACATAACACTTTCAAGTCTGTGTTCTAGTCCTAGTGCCTTAAGTTATCTAGTAATTACTAATATGTTTTTTTTTTTTTTTTGACAGAGTGGACAGTGAGAGAGAGAGAAACAGAGAGAGAGGTCTTCCTTTTGCCGTTGGTTCACCCTCCAATGGCCACTGCGGCTGGCGCACGGCGCTGATCCAAAGGCAGGAGCCAGGTGCTCATCCTGGTCTCCCATGGGGTGCAGGGCCCAAGCACCTGGGCCATCCTCCACTGCACTCCCTGGCCACAGCAGAGAGCTGGCCTGGAAGAGGGGCAACCGGGACAGAATCCGGCGCCCCGACTGGGACTAGAACCCAGTGTGCCGGCACCGCAAGGCGGAGGATTAGCCTAGTGAGCCGCGGCGCCCGCCAATATGGTCTTTATTGTAGCACTCTTCAAAAACAATTCTTTGATATCTCAAAGGGAGCACAGGGTTCCAGACTCTCTTCTTTAAGGCCAACTGAAGGTATAGAAAGGTATATGAAAAGTACTTCCTCAGCCCAACAGTGACCACCTTGAACAGTCTTGCTACTTTCTTTTTGGCAAAGCTACTCCAGTTGCTGCAAGAAACACAGAACAAGACAAGGGTTTTGATCTGGGGACAGCCATCCAACTAAAATTGAATTTAATGCGTTTCTGCTCTGTGATTACCACTACTCAAAGTGCACTGGGCTACTAAGTAAGTTAGTACAGGGTGGTATTCAAAACTTAGTCGACTACACACTTGGCATATCTCTTTTGGCCCATTGCTGTTCACTGCTAATTGGGCCAACCCGAGGCAGGGATTCTCCCAAGTCCAAATTCAGTGTCTCTGAATAGTCCACGTTCTTTGGGGGTTCAATTCAATCCAAACATTCATTCCTTAGCACACACTGTGTGCCCAGCCCCGTTCTTGATCCTGTATGGGAAATGAGAGAAGACTGACAGGTGCTGTTATAGATGCAGAAAGTGCACAGACATGATGAACCCTACCCTCAAGGAATTAAGTTTATTTGACAAAGGGGGATGAGGAGAGGATGTGATTGATAATGTGAAACGGTAATGACAAATACATGGCAACATATTAGGTAAGTCACTTTCTTTTCTTAGGGGTCTCAATTTCTTCTACCCTAAAATGAAGAGCATTAATCCAATGATTTAAAGGTGACATTTCAATTTCTTGAAAGTGGTGAGATTTACCTACATGCAGACCTGAAATAAAATTAATTCACATGTATCAACAGTAGGGGAAAGTTGGAGGAGCAGCCATCTTTTAATTTACCTCTCCTGTCAATACAACAATGCTCACCCATAACATGGGCCTGGGAAGCTGGGAAAAGTGTGTTCAGGAATGGGGAAATTTTTTGATACTGACAATTAGATTAGGACAATAAAAGCTGATGACATCTAACCACCATTTGGAGAAAGGGGAAGCCAATGAAACTTTGCAGGATGGAGTGTGCGCTCCCTAACTGGAAAGATTACTTGTTGTTGATGTTGTTCTAAGCCATAAGAAATGCAAGTGGGTAGAGAGAATGGGATCACATTGTGGCACCTTTGACAACTGCGTAGGATTTTGATAAGACCTCTTAGCTCAAATTCCAGGGAGAGGTCCGTGTTAGCACTAATAGTGTTGCTGTGTGATTGTTTTAGGGTTTATGTCTTGTTTTCTAGTTTGACTATCTAGACATAAACCATGAAGATAATTGTCTAGAATTTATGACTAGACTGAGCTAAATCCTAAAAGGTCCCTTCCAGGCAAATAGATTTTAACAAGCTTTTCGCCTTTTTTTTTTTTTCTCCACATTTAGTTCCTCTGGAATTGTAAGTCCAGTTTGCGTATATGTTGGAACCAAAATAAAAGGGAGCCACCAGAATGGGGTGGGGGCTGTGTGTTACAAGTCTTATATTGTATGCAGCCAAGGCTGGAAACACAAAATTCACATGAACACAAAAACTACATTTAAAAGAAGAACAGACATATCTGGTGTACGATACCTTTAGGGAAGTCAGGAAATCATAGTTGAAGGAGGAAAGCAAAATTCCATGGTATTGAAACTTTCCATTTTGAAAATATCTTGATTATTCTTTCTGGATTCTGGAGGAGACAAAGACTTGGTGATGAACAAGCAATCTAGAATGCTGAGGTGTTCTATAGTGGAGACAGAAAATAAAAAGGACAGGCCGGCGCCGCGGCTCACTAGGCTAATCCTCCGCCTAGTGGCGCCAGCACACCGGGTTCTAGTCCTGGTCGGGGCACCGGATTCTGTCCCGGTTGCCCCTCTTCCAGGCCAGCTCTCTGCTGTGGCCCGGGAGTGCAGTGGAGGATGGCCCAAGTGCTTGGGCCCTGCACCCCATGAGAGACCAGGAGAAGCACCTGGCTCCTGCCTTTAGATCAGCGCGGTGTGCCGGTCGCGGCGGCCATTGGAGGGTGAACCAACAGCAAAGGAAGACCTTTCTCTCTGTGTCTCTCTCTCACTGTCCACTCTGCCTGTCAAAAAAAAAAAAAAAAAAAGGACCAAGGTATACTCACACAACATTGCTGGAAGCCCTGTTTGTTTTTCCAACCTACAACTTCTCCACACATGCACACTGGCCTTTACACCACCCCTGAACCTCTGCCTTCACTAACGTGTTCACCCCATTCTTCAAACACAGAATTACAGAATTTCTCTCCTATTCCTCATACTTAAAACACTCTCCCCTACCTCTTCAACCATTTGAATCGTCTTTCTAAGACTTCTTAGATCTTTCTTCTAAAGAGAAGACTTCCACATCAATCCAACCCCAAACTCTTGCCTATAGTCATCATTTTCTGTGCATGTAATTGTTACAAAGTATCCTGTGGTTCTACTTAGGCTTTTCTTCTGGGCATGTCTTTTGGGGAGTGAACCAACGAAAGGAAGACCTTTCTCTCTGTCTCTCTCTCTCTCTCACTGTCTATAACTCTGTCAAATAAAAAAAAAGTGCAAACTGGATTTTTCTACATATTTGCAAATGCTAGACATTTAAAATCAGTGTTTGTTTCTTTCAGTATATCTACTGAACATTTACAACATATTAGATACCATCCGAGTGATGGGAACAACACATAAATCAGATGTAGTCTTCAACCTTAAGGAGCTCACAGTGTAGCCAGGAAGAGACACAAGGAGAAAATGTTTATGTCCCCTTGAGACTTATGTTGAAGCCTAATTTGCAATGTGAGGATATTTGGAGTTTGGAGCCTTTGGGAGATGGTGAGTACCCTTATAAAAGAGGTCCCAGGGGCTGGCGCTGTGGTGCAGTGGGTTAACATCCTGGCCTGAAGTGTCAGCATCCCATATGGGTGCCGGTTCGAGACCTGACTGCTCTACTTCTGATCCAGCTCTCTGCTATTTCCTGGGAAAGCAGTAGAAGATGGCCCAACTCCCTGGGTCCCAGCACCCGTGTGGGAGACCTGGAAGAAGCTCCTGGCTCCTGGCTTTGGATCGGCGCAGCTCCTGAAGTTGCGGCCAACTGGGGAGTGAACCAGTGGATGGAAGACCTCTCTCTTTCTCTCTCTCTCTCTCTCTCTCTCTGCCTCTCCTCTTTCTGTGTAACTCTGACTTTCAAATAAATGAATAAATCTTAAAAAAAAAAAAAAAAAAGGAAGTCCCAGAGAGCCTCTTGGCCTCTTTTGCCAGATGAGGACACTGCAAAAGACAGCCATCTGTGAACCCGGAAGTAGGTCTTCCCCAGACCCCAAATCTGCAGGCACCTTGATTTTGGAGTTCCTAGTCTCCACTACTGTGAGAAATAAATCACTATGATAAGTCACCCAGTTTATAGCATTTTGTTATAGCTGTCTGAATAGTCTAAGACTCAAAATAGAACTAACACATTTGGGAGTCAGCCTTAAGTATACAGGCTCACTGAAGCCATTGGAGCAGATGAGACCAAGCAAGGAAAATGGTGGATTGATAAGAGACCAAGGTTGAGGATGGAGCTCCGGGCTGTGGAAGGAAGGAGGAGCATCAGAGGTGGATGGGATGAAGGATACTGAGAAGGAGTGGCCAGAGGTTGGAGCAGAACAGGAGGAAGTGGCCACAGGAATTGTGGGAAGAGTTGGTATCATGAAAAATGAAGAAAACCTCCAGCTTAAAGCAGCAACTGAACTGCAGATTTGATGGCCTATAAAAAAGACATCACAAAAATAATCAAAAGCTCAATAAACAACTCAATGTGGCAACCGCAAGGCAGAAACATCTAGACTTGAAAAAGCCCATGAGGATGGAGTTCATTGGGAGGGTCAGGATTTGCTTGAAGAAAGAGACCAGCTGATAACGATAATGAGAATCCCTACAGCTTGTCTTCATTTTCAGACATGGGGGCTGCATCAACCAAACCTCAGAGTGGTTTTCCCTTCCTACAGCCCTTTGGGTGTTGAACAGCTTCTCCCATCCCTTCTCCTATACAACTTCCCATGTCTGGATGGAGTCTTCACACCCCGGGCAACAGCTGGGCAAGGGTAGCTCCTCCCTTGTGTGGCTCTTCCTTCCTCAAACAGCCTGCCAGCAACATGTGAAGATTTTCTTCTATTAGGGAGAGGTCCGTTGTTCATTAGTGACCAGATAAGTCTTTCCAGTTATGGGGTATAATAGGAGGCCCATTTTTTGTTCAACTCCCAGCCATAGTCTCCAAACCAGCTTCTAACAAAAACTGCTATTATGAACTTACCTAATTCTTGCACAAGTTGATTAATTGCTTTGGAACCTGTGTGGAGAAGAGATGGTATTGGCACCTTACACATTTCAACATCCTGGATTTTGTGAATGATGCAACTGTAGATTTCACATTTTAATATGCTGTATGGTTTGAGATACCAGAGAAGTAGCAAATGGTTGTTTCAGAAAGTTATCTCCTTAGCAAAGTGAACATGAAAGCCTTCTAGAAACAGAATAGAGCAGAGAGCTCTGCATCTACTGGCAAGGAATGGCACCAGAGTCCATAAAGCCAGTCTCCCCATCTATTGACCAAAACCAAGTGTAAAACTAACTAGCCTTATTCAGGAGCTGGTGATGTGGTGCAGTGGGTTTAATTGCTGCCGATAACGCTGGCATCCCATATGGGCACCAGTCTGAGTACCAGCTGCTCCCCTTCTGATCCAGCTCCCCGCTAATGTACCCAGAAAAGCAGCAGAAGATACCCCAAGTGCTGTATCCCCTGCTGTCCATGTGGGAGAATCTGATGGAGTTCCTGGCTCCTGACTTCAGCCCATCCCAGCCCTGGCTGTTGTGAACATTTAGGGAGTGAACCAATAGATGGATGCGCGCTCTCTCTCTCTCTCTCTCTCTTCTCCCCCTCTTCTTCTCCCCTTCCCTCTCCCTCTCTTTGTGTAATTCTGCCTTTCAAGTAAATAAATAAATCTTTTTTAAAAAGAACTATCATTATTCAGAGATGAATGAATGGAAAGTGATTTCTGGAATGAATTAATTTTATATAAAAAATAGCAAGAGTCACTCTGGCACCTAGAGGGAGCTAAGAAAGACTAGCAGAAAAGGAGAAACGTGGTGATTGAGTAAGAGATTGGGATCTGGGAGTGGGGAATCCAGGCCCTGAAATCTGTCTGTACATCTAAAAATGTGGGGAAATCTATGTATGAGAGACTGCAAGCTTCCATTCAACTTACTATTGGACCATTAGGGAAACAAGGACCAAAGGAAGAACCAACAGGGAAATTGTGGAGGTAAGAGATGTGGCCGGCGCTGTGGCGCAGCAGGTTAAAACCCTGGCCTGAAGCACCAGCATCCCATATGGGCGCCATCTCTAGTCCCAGCTGCTCCTCTTCTGATCCAGCTCTCTGCTATGGCCTGGGAAAGCAGTGGAGGATGGCCCAAGTGCTTGGGCCCCTGCACCCATGTGGGAGACCCAGAAGAAGCTCCTGGCTCCTGGCTTTGGATCAGCCCAGCTCCGGCCGTTGTGGCCATCTGGGGAGTGAACCAGCGGATGGAAGACCTCTCTTTGTTTCTACCTCTCTCTGTGACTCTGTCTTTCAAATAAATAAAACATAAATCTTTATAAAAAAAAATGAGGGGCACAGTAAAAGATAGAAGGTAACCTCAAGGGAGTCCCACTGTAGAAATTTCTAAAATGTTTCAAATGTATGAGTGAAAGGCCGGCACTGTAGAATAACAGGTAAAGCCACCACCTACAGTGCCTGCATCCCATATGGGTGCTGGTTTGAGCCCAGGCTGCTCCACCTCCGATCCAGCTCTCTGCTATGGCCTGGGAAAGTAGTAGAAGATGGCAGAAGTCCTTGGGCCGCTGCACCCGCGTGGGAGATCCAGAAGAAGTTCCTGGCTCCTGGCTTCGGATCAGCGCAGCTCCGGCCATTGCGGCCTATTGGGGAGTGAACCAGCAGATGGAAGACCTCGCTCTCTCTCTCTGTCTGTCTCTGTCTCTCTTTCTCTCTCTGTGTAACTCTGACTTTCAAATAAATACATAAATGTATGAGTGAGCATTGGAAGTGCTTTCCCATTCAAGACACCTCAGATTCTTAACTGTTAGGCAGCTTCCTAGCTTTCAAGTCAAGGGCACTGTTGTAACACAGAATGATCTAGGCACTAGATGTGATCAGCTCAGATGCTCCTGACTAACAAGGCAAGCAAATTTCTAATATTACAGAATTTTCCCTGATACGAAAGTCATAATGTCACAACTTTCCTAGCAAATCATATATTGAATTTAAATATCACCAAAAATTTTACAAATATCAGTGTTCATAGAGTTGGGGTGATGGGGGCTCAGGGCGAGGAGGGAGCTCTTGGGGAAATTGTTCTTCCTGACTTTCTCACTCTGAGTTTTCTCAAGAAGGAAACTCATATCACTCTTTGGGCTTTCTTTTTCTCTTATGGGAGGTCTCTATATAATGAAAGTCCACATAAGTGGGGTTGACTTGCTCTCTGTTCAGGTCCTGGTCTTCTACTCTATTGGCCTCCATTTCTGCAACACAGGTTTGAGGTCAGATGTTGGGAGAAGGCCCACCGGACTCTACACTATATGTGAGTGGCCTCCTGGGTCAGTTATCTACCTACTGTGTCTCAGCTCCAAGCCCCCTCCCCCATTCTAAGCCCCATTCTGAGATGCAAACCGTATTTCTCACACCCCTTTGACCACTGCGCTTTGTATAGGTTCTGCCAATAGGTGAGATGAGTGGGAGCTTGGAGTACGGGGGAAAAAGGTCCTTCCTGTTTCCCAGTTCATGTTAGCATCTCTTTGGCAAGAGCCACTGGCCCATCTGTGGTTGCTCTCTAAGTTCCAGGTATTGATAAGTGATCTCTGTGGTCAGCAAGGGCTGAGGGCCAGAACTTCAAACCACAAAAGCCTCACATTAATATTGATTCATGTGTTTGTTCACTCATTCAACAAATATTATTGAACCCTCTTACGTGGCATGGCCTCGTTCAGTTCTGAGAATAAACAAATTGTGTCTCCTCATGGAGCTTACATTCTGGCTGGGAGCTGGATGCAACTGTAGGTTATATCTGCTCTTGAATGACTAAATGGGTATCTCAGACTTGACAGCTTCAAAGTAACTCTTGGCTCTCCCTCCCCTGCAAACCCATTTCCCCCCAAGCCTTTCCTATCTCAGTGCACAGCACTGCCGTAGATTATATTAATTAGGCAAGCAACATTGGGAGTTAGCTCTGATTCTTCTTATTCTCCCAAACTACATATCCAGTCTAAACTGCTATTGAGTCTCTCTTCCAGATATATTCCAGATCAGACTACTTTTCAACCTCCCTGGTCCAAGCTGAAGCTCCCTTTACCTTGGACTGCTTCAACCAGCGGTAGTTGTCTTTGGGAAGACTGTGCTTCGGGGCAGAGGGGAACAAAGGGAAGTGATGTTGCAGAGTACAGCAACTGGACTGCATGTTATAGCTTCTTACCAGCTCTGTGTCCCTGAAGCAATCACACACATTTTATAAGAAAGGAGTCTATCTGATGCTTGGCCTTTAAGAAGAGAGCTACAAGCTTTAAGAAGACGACTACAATGCCATTTACCAGAGTTTGCAAGAGGGGTCTGCTTTACTTATGTCCTCATGAATACTTAGGTAAGCCCAGACAGAAAATAAATCTACTTCTGGAGATGGATTTTTTTTTTAACAGAAAAAAAAAAAAAAAGAACCAAAGAATTTTCTTGCTCAAAATCTGCTCACATTTTCCCATCACATTTGGAATGAAATTCAAGCTCCTTGCCACATTATGTAACAGGCTTGGGTGGTTCTCCCTGTTCCCTCCTAATTTCGCTTCCTACCAGGCATGTCATCAACTCCCGCCAGCATGGACTTCCTGCTAATCCTCGAACGTGTTAAGGTCATTCCCTCTATGGGGCTTTTGCTACTTGTGTTCTCACAAACTTCCTACTGCATACTCCCTCACTTTGTTCATTTTTTCTGCTCAAATGTCACACTCTTAAAAAGATCTTCCAGGAGCAGGCGCTGTGGCATAGTGGGCTAAGCCTCCGCCTGTGGCACCTGCCCCAAGGGGCACCAGTTTGTATCCCAGCTGCTCCTCTTCCCATCCAGCTCTCTGCTATGGCCTGGGAAAGCAGTAGAAGGTGGTCCAGTCCTTGGGACCCTGCACCCGTGTGGGAGACCTGGAAGAAGCTCCTGGCTCATGGCTTCAGATTGGCCCAGCTCCCAGGCTTTGTGGCCATTTGGGGAGTGAACCAGTGGATGGAAGACCTTTCCCTCTGTCTCTCCCTCTCTCTGTCTATTACTCTACCTCTCAAATAAATAAATAATCTTTTTTAAAGACCATCTTTAGCTATCCCAATACTCAGATTCTCTCTCCTGGTCATGTTATCTTTATTATGCTTGATTATTCTTCCAAATCTTTGAATTTACTCCTTACACATTTCTGCATTTATCTCCTTTATTTATTCTGTAGTTATCTCACATTTATTCATCCATCTCCTTTGCAAGAATGTATTCTCCAATGTTGCAAAGATTTTGGGTCACTACAATATCCCACGTGCCTGGAGCAGTAACATTTGGTAGATATGAGCAAACATTTGTTGATTGACTGAGAACTCAACACGACATGTGAGTTTTACTTTAGATTTAGTAGTGCTAGGCATCATTGGTAGTACTTGATGGTCCTTTCAAATATTCTTCCTTTTTATCCTGTTCTTACAAAAGACATATGAAAGCCAAGAAAAAATCAGGCAGAACCAACATCAAAGGAACTACAGGGCTTATCCACTGCCCCTGTGAGGCATGTCCTTCCCTACCCATCCTCTTTGAGCTCTCAGTTTGTTCCTGGTACATTCGTTGGTTATGACCCGATAACGTTTGTGACTGTCATAGCAATAGCCAGAAAGAGGCCTCCTCTAATAAGAATAAAACCATGTCATCCCCAAGGTGGAAAAATCACTACACCTATCTATCTGATTTATTTATCTATTTGATTTATCTATCAAAAAGAGAGAGAGAGAGAGAGAGAGAGAGAGAGAGAGAGAGAGAAACAACCAAAAGCAAACAGGGGGATGTGTCAGCAGGTGAATGAATGAAGAGAGACTGATATTCGGAAAGACATGAGATGAGAAACATCAACACTCATCAAATAAAAGAAAAAGAGGGGGTGTCTCTCTGCTTTTCTATCTGTACCTAACTGCTTTCACATTTAGGGACCAGGCTAGGTAGGGGCCGAGGAGACATTTTTTGCAGATGGTCTATCTGGAAAAATACTTGGGTCCAAGACAGACTTATTGGAAGAAGGAAAAATGACATCAGCAATTTGGAATCGCACCCGGAGAGAACCCGGGAGATCCAGGAAATTAATGATAGTCGCCCTCTGATGGTGACAGACAGCAAGTCCTGGATGAGAACAGCTGGGGGCCTTTCGTTTGCGGATGAGGACGACTACTCAAGTTGGTTATGGGAACTCTGGGCTTACAGGAAGAAGGCTCCAGCAGTGACCAGAGAATACTCCCGGCATGCTTTGACATGTTTCAGGACGACCCAGGTTTGGAAGCAGGGACTCAGGACCCGCACACACCATGAGGAACACATCCAAATAGGGTACAGAGATAAAACTCTAAGGGGATGAGAGCCCCACAAGGGACCAGACAGCAACAGAACAGAATAACTACAGGGTCACTGCAGTGACCCAATTCTGCCTCTTTTCACCCGAAACGAACCTCGGAAAAACTTTATTAAAAGAAGATAAAATATTTCCCACAGAGTATCTTGCTTGTCAATGTTGTGACGGCTTCCTTGCCTTAAAGATTAAATTTCACAGGGGTGTATAGCTCTCAACGCAATGTTTTCATGCATTGTTTAAGAAAGTTTGTATTCCTGTCTCCGAAACTCAATACAACTTTAAGACATTTATTTTTAAAATGTGCAGGCAATAATTTGATCCACATTCCAAGTATAATTAGCAGAATGTGGAAATCACATGCAGTCATTTTATAAAGCGTAAGGATTGACAAAGGATATGAATTTCAGATGTTTCTAGAGCTGAGCAGCCAAACCATTGCATCAAATCAGCGGTTTGTAAGCAGTTATAGTCATTGTTCCTGGGCAGAACTCAATTTTAAAACATTTCTCTTTCTAACATGATAACTTATCAATCAACGATTACTAGGTGTCTTGGGCTATGCTTTAGGAATTGATTGAGAGCTATTTATTGACAAATAGCCCACTGTAATATTTTTGATTTATAATGATAGGAAATTACTCTGGCTTAGCATTTTTATATATAACATCTGGTTTTCAGAAAAGGATTAGTGACTTAAGTAGGAGATGCATGCAAATAACTTTATAATTTTAAAGTAAATAAAAGGGTATTTAAAAAAAACTGATGCACTGTAAGTCAAGAAAGGAAAAAGAATAAAGTGAAATAATGCATAAAAATAAATTCAAATAACTCAACAACCACAATAAACATAGTAAAATTAAGCTCACCTATGAAAAAGCCATTTCTAGGTTGAATTTCTTAAAAACCCAGCCACGGACAGTTTGCATATACACACCTAAAATAGGATAACACAGAATGTCTGAAAAAGGAATGTAGTTCAAGTAGAACAGTTTTTTCCACTCTCCTTTCCCTCTTCTTAAGTCTCCTCCACGCGCTATGCTAACATAACTGCGTCTACAGGTGATGGCCACCATCAGCTTCACCCCAATAGGCCAACAGTGGCATTTCAGTGGCTTCCAGGTGAATCTGGGACAGTCCCGGATTATGCACAGAGACAACACTACATTTGCTGTGAACGCAGCACACTCACTCGCCTGTCACCCTTTTGCCTGCTGCACTGAGACCAGGACTAAATATTTATTTGAACAGACAGACAGAGCTCCCTTGGCTGACTCACTTCCCACATGCCTGCAGCAACAGCCAGGAGCAGGCCAGGCGGAAGCCAGACACCAGGAACTCAAGCCAGCGTGTCCACATGGTGACAGGCGCTCAGGCACTTGAGCCATTGCTGCTGTCTCTCAGGGTCTGAATTAGCAGGAAGCTGGAACTGGGAGTCAGAGGCAGGAGTCAAAGCTGGGCACAGTGCATCTGCCCGGGTCACGGGCGTCTGACCTGCTCTGCTGAGCACCTGCCCTCTAAGAGACATTTTAATCGATCCTGATGTATTGTTTTTCAAATCTCTATTACAGCCAAGAGGCTATTTTAAATGTTATTTATTGTTGGTAAATGTAATAGCTACATACTGTTCTTATGTTATACTCATTTTTTAAATAGCGCCCAAATGAGGAGCTTTGCTCACTTTCTGTTTTCCAGAACAAATTTTATACACAGGGCAGAAATGAATTGCTTTTTGAAATTTTGGTAGAAATGTCCCATGAGGCGCTGGATTCTGTCCCAGTTACCCCTCTTCCAGGCCAGCTCTCTGCTGTGACCAGGGAGTGCAGTGGAGGATGGCCCAAGTCCTTGGGCCCTGCACCCCATGGGAGACCAGGAGAAGCACCTGGCTCCTGCTTTTGGATCAGCGCGGTGCGCAGGCCGCAGCGCACCACCTGTGGCGGCCATTGGAGGGTGAACCAACGGCAAAAGGAAGACCTTTCTCTCTGTCTCTCTCTCTCACTATCCACTCTGCCTGTCAAAAAAAAAAAAAAAAAAAAAAAAAAAGAAATGTCCCATGAAAAACATGTGGATTTGAGGGGTCTCTGAGGGGCAAGAAGGGAAACCTTTGTCATTTAAATGTGCTTAATATTTATTCACCTATTTAAGGTCTCTATTTTTTTCTTGTGCTAAAATTAACATTTCATATCTTTCTAGGAATTAATAAATGTATAAACAATTTATAATACTTTGAAATCTTTTCTGTCTATATTTATTTCCTTTTTTTACCCTGTATTTTTTTTTAAGATTTATTTATTTACTTGAAAGTCAGAATTACACAGAGAGAGGAGATGCAGAGAGAGAGAGAAGGAGAGAGGGGGGTCTTCCATCCGCTGGTTCACTCCCCAATTAGCCGCAATGGCCAGAGCTGTGGTGATCCGAAGCCAGGAGCCAGGAGCTTCTTCTGGGTCTCCCACGTGGGTGCAGAAGCCCAAGGACTTGAGCCATCCTCTACTGCTTTCCCAGGCCACAGCAGAGAGCTGGATTGGAGGTGAAGCAGCTGAGACTTGAACTGGTGCCCATAGGGGATGCCGGCACTCCAGGTGGTGGCTTTACCCACTATGCCACAGCACTGCCCCCTACCCTGTATTTTTTTACACCTTCTTTTTACTTATCTAATTAATGCTTTCAAGTGAGCAGCTTTTGATTCTGTTCTCTAACTTGTTGATTTCTGCCCTTGTCATTATCATTTTCTCCCGTCTTGTTTCTCTATTAGCCTTGTCAGTGTCTTGGATTTTTAGCTCATGTATTTTTTTTCATACTAGCCACCTCCAAGAGTAATCACTATTGCTGATTCTTAATAGCATAGATTAGCTTTGTCTGATTTTGTATTTCATAAAAACAGAACCCTAGAGTACATATCTTGTTGTGTCTGGTTTGTGTTGCTCAACTTAAGGTCTGTGAAACCCATTCATATTTTGTATACAGTTGTATATTTTCCACTTATATCATTTTCAACACTGAATTGGGAGAATCTAACACCATTTACCTTTTTCCATTCTATGGCTGTCAAGTATTTAGGTAGTTTTCAGTTCGGAATAATTACAGAATGTGCTGCAGTTGATAACTTTTTTGATGAATAGATGTACTTATTTCTGCTTGGCATATGTCAAAAGAATGAAATTCCTGGGTGTGCGTCTTTTCAACTTTAGTGGATACTGCCAGGCAAGTTTCTGGAGTGATTGTACATTTACACACTCCGCCGTGGGCTGAGGGCTCCCGTTGCTCTGTATCTTAAGACGCACCCTGATGTTTTCTGTTCTTCATGGTCTCTGTTCTGGTAAGTTTGTGGTGGCATCTGGCTGCGTTTTCATTGGTATTGCCCTGGTGATTAATGAAGTTGAGCAACTTTTTCTCCATCTCTTGGCCACCTGAATATCCTCTGTATTTACGGATGACTTCTCTTTACTTCTGGATACATGCATTTAGGAGAACCCTTTAGCTGTGCCCCACAAGTGGATCCGCCTCAACCCACACCTGTTTCTTCTCATGAGGAGTCCCGTGAGAAGGAAAAGCATGGCTCTACTTTATAGGAGGCTCCTCACCTGTAAATGCACCACCCACAAGCAAAACGCAGTGACACTGTAGTCCCTCTCAAGGGTAATTTTGAAAGGAAATTTTCCAGAGTGTTTTCAGGATAGAGAGGGGAACAGTCCAGTTGGGTGGACCCCAAGCAGGACAGCCCATTGTCTTGCTGTCTTCACCTACTGTCTTTTTTTTTTTTTTTTTTTTGACAGGCAGAGTGGACAGTGAGAGAGAGAAAGGTCTTCCTTTGCCATTGGTTCACCCCACAAATGGCCGCCGCGGCCTGCGTGCTGCAGCTGACGCATTGCGCCGATCCGAAGCCAGGAGCCAGGTGCTTCCTCCTGGTCTCCCATACAGGTGCAGGACCCAAGGACCTGGGCCATCCTCCACTGCCTTCCCGGGCCACAGCAGAGAGCTGGACTGGAAGAGGAGCAACCGGAACAGAATCCAGCACTCCAACTGGGACTAGAACCCAGGGTGCCGGTGCCGCAGGCAGAGGATTAGCCTAGTGAGCCGTGGCGCCAGACCTTCACCTACTATCTTGAAGGTGAGATGATGTGGTGCAGCAAACCCACCACCACACAGGCAGATCCTTGAGGAGAGATTTATCCTGAATCATGGTAGTGCCTATTGGTTTGGACACACAGTCAGACTTGGAAACAGTAAGACTGGTGGATTGGTGACCATGAGACTTAGGAAAGAGACTTTCTAAATTTCTTGTCTTAAAAACTTCTGACCCCAGTTCCCCCTCTATTTCTCTCCTTTACAACAAAATTTCTTTTTTAAAAAAAGATTTATTTTATGTATTTGAAAGACAGAGTTAGAGAGAGAGGTAGAGACAGAGAGAGGTCTTCCATCTGCTGGTTCACTCCCCAAATGGCTGCAATGGCTCAAGCTGAGCTGATTCGGAGCCAGTTGCTTCTTCCAGGTCTCCCACATGGGTGCAGGGGCCCAAGCACTTGGGCCATCCTCTACTGCTTTTTCAGGCCATAGCAGAGAGCTGGATCGGAAGAGGAGCAGCTGGGACTAGAACCGGCGCCCATATGGGATGCCGGTGTTTCAGGCCAGGGCTTTAACCCGCTGTGCCACAGCACCAGCTCCACAGCCATTCTGCTTGCATTTTTTAAAGCACACTTAAAGCCAGCTTAATACTTAAGCTTCTTTATAAATGTCAGGTGTAAGGGCCAGCATTGTGGTGTAGCAAGTAAAGCCACTGCCTGCGACTTCAACATCCCGTGTGGGAACCAGTTCATCTCCCATCTGCTCCACTTCAGTTCCAGCTTCCTAATAATGGCCTGGAAAAGCAGTGGAAGATAGTCCAAGTGCTTGGGCCTCTGCACCCATGTGGGAGACCCAGACGAAGCTCCTGGCTCCTAGCTTCTGCCTGGCCTAGCACTTCCCATTGCAGCCGTCTGGGGAGTGAACCAGCAGATGGATGATCTCTCTCTCTCTCTCTCTCTCTCTCTCTCTCTTTCTCTCTGTAACTCTTTCAAGATAAATAAAATCTTTTAATAAAAAAAGTCATGTGTATTTCCCCTTCTAATGATAACTTTAGATCCAAATCCTTTTTAAAAAGCTTTTTTAAATTTTATTTTTCATTAGTTTTTAACAGATTCAATGTGTTTTGTAGACACAATTCTAAGAACATAATATTCTTTTTCTCCTTCCCTTCCTTTCTCTCACTCCTACCCTCTTTCTTTCTCCCTTTCTTTTCTTTAGTTTTTGAAATAACATATTTTAAATTTACATTACAGTAAAAAGGCTAAATACTTCACCAAATTAAAAGTTTAACAAGCGAAAAGCAAAAAGTCCCCAGTTTAGTGGGAATATAGACAATGGCTATCTATAAACAATAACTGAATGGAAAAATGACCATGTCACACACACACACAGTACCTCTCCTTGGTGTCCAAGGCTCCATACTGCCAACTGCATATTAAAACCTTCCCAGGTCTCCTAAAACCTAGACTCATATATATCCACACAGCACCTTCCCACCTCCTCTGGGATGTCAAACATGTCCAAAGCCGACAGCCTGACATCCATCCAGCACACACGTACATCAAACCCAGACTTTCTGTGAGCCATTCCTTCTGAGTAAGCAGTGACGACTTTTTTTCCAGTAGCTGAAATACCTTGGAGTCAACCTTTCTTTTCCGCAAACCCCCATCTGACACTTCAGCAAATCCTGACAGCTTCACCATCCACAGCCTTGCTACCCTGTGGTCTGTGGCATCATAGTCACATGACTGAGTCACTCAGCACTCTCCTGCCTCCTTTCAGTACCACTCCAGTCTGTCCCATCACAGCAGCCAAGACGGCCAGGCAGACACGGGCAAGACCAGGTTGTTCCTCCATTCAAAACTCCCCACCGGTTTTCCAGATCATTCCTCAAAGAAGCCAAATTTCTGACAACGTCCTACAAAGCCTCACAAGGCTTGACCTCTGCCTCGCCTCCCTTTGCTGCTTCTCTTTGCTACTGTGCCTCTCGCTCAGTTGGCCTCACCTACTAACGAGGAACACAGACCCCTCATGGTCTTTCCACTTGCTGTTCCCTGTGTACAGCTTGCTTTCCCCGGATATTGGGAATATCTAACGTGCAATGTATTTTATGTATGTGTATCATTTATTTTGTGAGCTCCACAAAGTTGACAGCTTGTAGTGTGTGTGTGTGCTTTGTCTACAGCATCTGGAATAGTGTTTGGCACATAGAAAGTACTCAATAAATGCTTTTTGAAGAAATGAGTGCTGGCTGCCTCTCTCCATCCACTCTCCGTCCTGGGGAACTGATCTGTGTGGTGCTGTCTCTGGCCTTTGGCTGAATTTGGCCTCTGTGCATACCACTGGGAAAACAGGCTACAAAGGGCGTCACGATGTTGGCCAGTGTGCATTCGTTCTTCAATAAGGTTACTGCCGGGCACAGATGGCAGGAATGGAGGGAGGAACATATACGGAGCGTGGGTGTCTTTGGAGGAGGTAATAAGCACCTGCCTGTCTAGTGTCATAGTTCTAGAGAAGAACTTTGTCTGTTGGAGTTGAGCCAGGGTCAGGGTCAATATTGCAGTGATAGTCTCTTACCACTTTGAACATTTTCATTTTTCCTCTCCACTGCTGTGGGTTTTGCTTGTTTGAAGCAAAGTGGAAAAAATTTCCCCAGCGACTGCTATTGCTTGTTGTCTTCGAAAACTTCCTCTCCTATCGGCTCGATAATTTTCAGTAACTGTCATCTCTTGTTAACAGTCCTTTTCAGTTCTTACATCTTGATGCTGCTCATTTGACAATTTCAGTCTTACATATAGCAAAGTCTTCCCCTAAGCCCCTTGTTCACCCCAGTTTGCTTGTGGCTTGGGTGGATGGAGGCAGTCTCACTTGTCACCCCTCCCCCCAACACACGCTCCTCTGATGATGGAAGGGGGAAGAGGGGTAGCAAAGGTCAAAACCTTCTGGGATTGCCATCAAGGGATTCCAGTCCTGTCTCGAGCTCCCTGTCTACTCTAGGGGGATGGTATGGAGACAAGGGGATAGTTTCTTTTTTCTTTTCTTTTTTTTTTTTTTTTTTTTTGTTTTTATTTGACAGGTAGAGTCATAGACAGTGAGAGAGAGAGAGAGACAGAGAGAAAAGTCTTCCTTCCCTTGGTTCACTCCCCAAATGGCCGCTACGGCCGGCACTGCGCTGATCTGAAGCCAGGTGCCTCCTCCTGGTCTCCCATGCAGGTACAGGGGCCCAAGCACTTGGGCCATCCTCCACTGCCCTCCTGGGCCACAGCAGAGAGCTGGCCTGGAAGAGGAGCAACCAGGACTAGAACCCGGTGCCCATATGGGATGCCAGCGCTGCAGGCGGAGGATTAACCAAGTGAGCCACAGCACCGGCCCCTCAACAAGGGGATAGTTTCAACAGGCTCCACAGCAGGCTTCCTCTCAAGCCATCCTCTCCCTTGACTAAATCCTAGCTGGGGTCCCCCAGGTCATTCCTCTGATCCCAATGCCCCAGTGCAGGGAGCTCTTGGGTTCAGAGGCATCGGCAGGACTCCCACACCATTCCTCCTGCTAACATGCGAGAGAGGAGGCCTCACCTCCTGTCCTCCTTGCTGGCCTCAGCAGACCCTCCCTTCTTCATGTGTTTCTCCTGATCCCAAAGCACAGGGGCAGTCTCTTGGCAGTCCCCTGGCTATGAACACATTCCTTGGAGTGCCACCTGCCTGCTAAGCCTCAGCTTACAAGGGAAATGATGCAATATTCTTTAAAAGCAGGGGACAAGCAGCCAAGCGTGGGCTCAGGTAGGCATGCCCTCCTCTTGGAAAAGCCCGAGAGAGGGTCTCCTGACTCGCTCTCTGTTGACATGGAGCCTCGGGTCATCCTGTAATGTGTCACCCCTGTTGCTAAGCCTTTTTGCTGTTTGACTGTCTGCAGCACGGACAACCTGATCATCTCAAGTGTAGACCTCTGGGGAACAGGCCCAGCTCGGGGAAACAATCCAGGAAGGCACGTTAGCATCTGCTTCTGCTTTATGCCAAGACTCAAGGTGATACGCTATGCCTGAAAAATTATTGAACCCAGTCCCAACACATTATTCTACCTAAATCAGCCCCTGACAGGTAACAGAAGGCCTTCATCTCGATTCTTTCCCTAGTGATTCCACTGTGGGGGGAGACTGTTTATGCTCTGGCCAGAACGACTGATTTCCAACCTGTTCCCTCTGTCTTTGATACCGCACATTTACAACTGGACACCTGGAAGTGACTTTTATTCAAAATGATCTGCTAGATTCTAAATTAGATGGGAGGCCGCCCAAGAATATCTTTGAAATGGAGCATCATTAGGCTTGCTGTCCATGCTCCAGCTCCGTACTTCCGGGCATTCTCACAGATGACCTACGGAGCCCTCCAATGGCTACCCAAGCTCTCTTGGGCAGGCCCGCTCGGAAGAATCTGCACCCCCTTAAGAGTGTGGCAGGGCATTTGTCAACCAGGGTCCTTCCCAGTCTGTCTAAAGATTTCAGTAAGATTCTGGAATGTTTATAAAAGCCTTTGGATATCTACTTTCTACTTAAATCTGTTCTGATCTGATGGAAATGGCTTGATGTCACTATTATTCTTAATTTTGAGGATTGCTCATTGTAATTAAAGATAGTGAATGTTTTGAGGTTATTGGCTTAACTTGCCTCTGTGGAAATTTTAAAGTTGATTACTCTTAAATGATTCAGAAAAAAAAGATGTCAGTGTGTATAAACCATATTTGCATATGCATGTGTGTCTGTGCACTAATACACACACAGGTGGCCACATGCAGAGAGATAGGGATGTATAAAGCAAATGTAATAAATACAGAACATTTAGACAGCCATCATAAAGGGCATAGGACAACGCTGCTTAATATGATAGCAATTTCTCTGTCATTCTAAAATTATGTGAAAATAAAAAGTAGAAAAATACACACATCCATATGTAAGCTTTGATTAAGACTGTTAAAAACCATGTCCCAATAACATTAGCAGTGATTATTGTTAGAATATCCAGCTCTCTGCTGTGGCCTGGGAGTGAGGTGGAGGATGGCCCAAGTGCTTGGGCCCTGCACCCGCATGGGAGACCAGGAGAAGCACCTGGCTCCTGGCTTCGGATCAGCGTGGTGTGCCGGCCGCAGGGCTCCGGCCACAGCGGCCATTGGGGAGTGACCCAACAGAAAAAGGAAGACCTTTCTCTCTGTCTCTCTCTCTCTCACTGTCCACTCTACCTGTCAAAAAAAAAAATAATAATATGAGATACAAAAAGTTTTATTTTCTCCTTTTATCTATTTTCCTAAATGTTCTGGGATGGGACATATTGCCTTTGCTCTGTAATAAGGACAAATGAACGTTGAGAGAATTCCCTGGTAGGAGGTGATACTAGAGACTTGATCTTGCTGCACATGAGCCACATGACAGTCAGTGCTCTTTGTGGGGAAGGGAACTTAGACACAGAGTTCTGAATGCGGGCTCCAGGTTCACCAGTTCTGAGTGGATAGAGGATGTTTCGCTCCGTGATCAAAGCAAGTGTTAAAAAGAAGGCCACTGGCTGGCACAGCGGCTCACTAGGCTAATCCTCTGCCTGCGGTGCCGGTACCCTGGGTTCTAGTCCCAGTTGGGGTGCCGGTTCTGTCCTGGTTGCTCCTCTTCCAGGCCAGCTCTCTGCTGTGGTCCGGGAGTGCAGTGGAGGATGGCCCAAGTGCTTGGGCCCTGCACCCGCATGGGAGACCAGGAGGAAGCACCTGGCTCCTGGCTTCGGATAGGTGTAGTGCGCCGGCCGTAGCAGCCATTTGGGAGGTGAACCATGGGAAAAGGAAGACCTTTCTCTGTCTCTCTCTCTCTCACTGTCTAACTCTGCCTGTTGCATTCCCTTTAAAACTGCTGATATTTTCCTGGGTATCTTCTGATACCCTCCATACCCATTCTCTAGCTATCTCTGCTCTCTCTTCCTTCTTCCTCAGAAGACTGAACTTGTCAAAATGTTCTCACTGGATTTGGCCAATGGTGAGCAAGTAACAAAGAGTGACAGCTGGTGAATTTTCCTCTTGTTTCTGTCCTTGAAAGCTTGTTAAGATTTGCATCATTCCCTCAGTTACAACCCTGCACCTGCAAGGTGGCCCTCTGCACACAGCTCTAAGAGAGGGGCAATGGCAGCTCATATTATTTTTCTTTACCCCATGTTACTAGCTGCAGGATTCTGAATGATTCCTTGTGTGACCTCTGCTTGCATCATCTTGTTACCACCTCATCTCTTAATCCAATTTAAGCATGCCATGTTTTCTGTTAGGACCCTAAATGACACGGCAAGTCTTGTACCTTGTGGTTTTGAAGTACAATTCAGCAATTGTGTCTGACAGCCTTTACTAGGGGTCATTTCTCCATAGCCTCTTAATGAGCTTGGCCACAGATGACTCACAGAGGTGATTGTGCAGGTCTTTTGTTTTTTAAATTTTTAAAAAATTTTTTGGGGGCTGGCACTGTGGTGTAGTAAGCTAAGTCTCTGCCTGTGGCTCTGGCATCCCATATGGGCACCAGTTTGTGTCCTGGCTGCTCCTCTTCTAATCCAGCTCTCTGCTTATGGCCTGGGAAGGCAGTGGAAGATGGCCCAAGTGCTTGGGCCCCTGCAAGTGTGTGGGAGACTCGGGGAAGGCTCCTGGCTCCTGGCTTCTGATCAGCCCAGCTTTGGTGTGAAACAGCAGATGGAAGACATTTCTCTCTCTCTCTCTCCCTCTCTCTCTCTCTCTCTTTTTCTTCCTATAACTCTGCCTCTCAAATAAATAAGTAAAATCTTTTTAAAAATATTTTTTCCTTTTTATTATTTATTTGGAATGCAGTTGAGAGAGAGAGAGAGAGAGAGAGAGAGAGAGGAGAGAGAAAAACATATCTTCCATCTCTGGGTACACTCCCCAAAGGGCCACAAGTGCAAGGCTGGGGAATGTGGAAGTCAGGAGCCCGAAGCTTCATCCAGGTCTCCCATGAGGGTTCAGGTGCCCAAGCACTTAGGTCATCTCTGCTACTCTCCCAGGCGTATTAGCAGGGAATTGGATTGGAAGTGAAGCAACCGGGACTCGAATTAGTGCCCGTTATGGTATGCTGGCATTGCAGGAAGCAGCTTTACCCACTACACCACAACACAAGCTCCTGGTTATGCAGGTCTTTAACTTGGCATCAACAACAATTATTGGCTACCATTGATATGGCCAAGGATTTCCTTTAGATCTCTCCATACTCCAACCATCCAACCATCAATATCTCTTCCACTTGTGGAGCTCAGTGCTCATCTTCAGAATACCTCCCCAGAAGTGCCTGAATTCTCTTGATCTGCACCACTTTGTGGTATGGAAGTATTTTTCTTGTTGATCCTTTCCTTTTTATTTTTTTTAAAGATATGTTTTATTTATTTGAAAGTCAGAATTACAGAGAGAGAGAGAGAGAGAGAGAGAGAGGGAGGGAGAAACAGGGAGAGATCTTCTAACCACTGTTTCGCTCCCTACGTGGCTGCCATGGCTGGGCTGTGCCAGGAGCCAGGAGCTGCAACTGCATCTCCGAGTTGGGCGGCAGGAACCCAAACACTTGGGCCATCTTCTGCTGCTTTCTGAGCAGGTTTGCTATTAACTCAGCTATTGCTGCACATTCTGGCACCTTAAGGGTGTGGACAAAGTTTTTCAGACCCTGGGGATTTTGCAGGCTAAGGAAGGTTCTTCCTTCTCAAGCAGGCTGAGGGTTTGCTGAGAATGTGGACCTTCCATAAGCTCACGTGGCACAGCTGCGTCTCTGAGTTGCTTGCCTGGAGTCCCACTGTGAGATGAACTGTATATATAAAACTCCTAGGCTTCTTGGAGCCCTTCTCAGGATAGAACATACGGACCATGATGGCTAATTTTATGTATTAACATGATGGGGTCGCAGGGTGCCCAGACACTTGGTCAAATATTATTCTGAGTGTTTCTGGATAAAAGTAATTTTTGAATCAGTAGACTAAGTCAAGTGGACTGTCCTCCCCAGTGTGGGTGGGTCTCTTTTATCAGTGGAAGGCCGGACTAGGACAAAAAGGCTGACCCTTTCTCAAGCACAGCAGAACTGTTCCTGCTTGCCAGCCTTCAAGCTGGGGTATCTGTGGCTTTCCTGCCTCGCGACTCCAGACTTTGTGAGTCCTTGAGAACCATGTCAACTCTCCTTGGTCTTCCCCTTACTGACTATACATCTTGGGACTTGTCTGCCTCCATGATGGCACAAGCCAATTCCTGATAAGAGATCTCTTTCTGCACACACACACACACACACACACCACCATTGGTTCCTATGGGTTTCTCTGGAGAACCCTGAGTCCTATCCTAGAACCAGAGGAGTCTAACCAGGTTCAATGCCAGTTTTCCCTATAAGACAGTTACTGCCCCTTCTGCCATCAGTGTTATGGAACTCACCTCATTCCATGCCAGGATGTTTGCACCTCTTATCTAGTAACCAGAATCTCACTTCTCTGCAGCTTAGAGTCAGTCTCGGGCAGGAGGAAAGCCGCCTGACCTACTGGGTACCAGATCTACACACACAGTGCAGACTCAGACCACCTGCTTCTTCGCCCTGATTCTTCCTATTGCTCCTCTGCATGCCAGTCCCGATCAAAGGAAGGCTCTAGGTTTTTGCGACTCTAGTCACTGTGCCTCCTCGTATTCTGAAGCTCAATAACCTTGCTGGTTCCGGCCCCCAACCCTTTAACTATCAGAAACTCCACCTCCTATGTGCCGCCGTTTGCCTACAGAATTTTTCTTTTTTTCTGTACCATTAAAGGGAAAGTGTCTTCAAAAGAAAAAAATTTGTGTAATCAGCAATTAAGACGTAACAGGGGAAGGTGTTTGGCCAGATGGTTAAGATGCTGGTCGGGATGCCTGCACCCCGTATTGTAGTGCCTGGACTCACATTCTGGCTCCACTAACGATTCTAGCTTCCTGCTACCCCACACCCTGAGAAGCAGCAGAGGAGTGAGTGAGTCTGCCACCTATTCGGGAGACCTGAGTTGATTTCCTGGCTCCTGGCTGTCAAAGGCATTTGGGGATTGAACTAGTAGATGGAAGATCTCCCTCTCCTTCTCTCCCTGTCTCTTAAATAGTTAAAAAAAATTTTTTTTTAAAATTGATAATTCCCTGCTCAAAGATTCTTGATATAGAGCCCAAAGCCACCCTCCCTCTCAACAAGAGGTCCTAACTAAAGGCCCAGGAGGCACTGACTGGGTGTCAGAGGGAGGAGAAGCTACTTATCATTTAGGACTTAGCGACTGCAGAAAGTAAGAGACGTGTGTGCCCGCCCTCTCCATTTACCTGCTCTCTATTTGTTTGGAAGAGTGTGTTAAGGGGGAATATATTGTTGTTTGATATTTGTCGCAACAATGTGTATGTGCAATTTCTAAAAGAGCTCAGATGCTGATGTCTGTAATAATAAACAGCAGGCGTGTTACTGTTTGGTTCGCCAGCTTTACCAAATCCTGTGCTTCAAATTGCAAGGGTAATTCAAGTGATTATAAATACTCAAAAGACTGTTGTTATAGGTTCATTAAGCATTCTAGGAAATAAAAGGATTTGTGCTTCAGAATACACTCATTTACAGCATGTTTTTTTTTAAATAGGTTGGTAGTTGGCTACATACGGTGGATGACAAGCCTGAATCTTGGGTGTGGACATTAGCCCATAGGAAGATAAAGGACTACTTCAGGCTGGCACATAAGTGGGGCCTGATGTCGCCAAAAGGTCAACGGGATACTAGGACTATTTCCTACCCAAAACATAAGAAGGGACTTCAAAACATCAGTGGGAAATGGAATTAAAATACAAGTTTATTTGGTGCAAAAAAATTGAAATCCATGCACAATTTTTTCATAATACACTCCACATTTTCCACGGACTTTCTGAAGACCCCTCCTATGTATGAATTTCAAAAAATTTTGGCACCCAAGTAATCTTCTTTTTAAATACCATTTTCCATGAATGTCTTAAGTACCTTGCACATCATGTCTCTGCTGCTTTCAAGAGAATCTCAGTATTGTTCAGGGAGACACAATTAGGCTTTTAGTTACAACAGTCCTTTCATAAATTTCCCAGACTGTCTTGCAGCTAAACATAGTTATGTGACCCAGTTCTTGCCCTTGAGGGGCAAAAGGAAATACCATCCACCAGCTGGGTTGACGGGAACAATTCTGGAGAGCTTTTGTCTACATTCATGGTAAAAAGGGAGAGATGCTGGAGGTCTCACCTTCCCTCTCTTCCATAATTAAATGCAAGCAAGGTACCTGGAGCTGGGCTGCCTGAACTATGAGCATGATATGACAAAGAAAGGGATTCTGACCCTGCTGCACAGAGTTACTGAGCAAAAACCAGCACCATACTTTTCTCACTTTTCTCCATATTTCTTGTTATAGAAGAAAACCAAATCTGTATTGGTTAAGTTACAGTTGAGTTTTCTGTTGCTTGCAGCCAAAAGCAATTGTACCAAAAACAGGTGCTTTAGCAAAATTAAGGGTTTTTATTTTTCATTTTTGACGGGCAGAGTGGACAGTGAGAGAGAGAGACACAGAGAGAAATGTCTTACTTTACCGTTGGTTCACCCTCCAATGGCCGCCATGGCTGGTGCACCGCACTGATCCGAAGGCAGGAGCCAAGTGCTTCTCCTGGTCTCCCATGCAGGTGCAGGGTTCAAGGTTTGGGCCATCCTCCACTGCACTCCTGGGCCACAGCAGAGAGCTGGACTGGAAGAGGAGCAACCGGGACAGAATCTGGCGTCCCGACCGGGACTAGAACCCAGTGTACTGGCACCGCAGGTGGAGGATTAGCCTATTGAGCTGTGGCGCTGGCCAAAAAATTAAGGGTTTTAACATACAAATCTTTTCCATGAGGGAATGGAAGCTTCTAATATCTCTTCCTTCAAGGATCTAAACCTTAGGTTGGTTCTCAGAGATGGCCAAGGGATCAACCCCAAATACTAACGAAACCTAGATGGGCACCAAATTCCTTCTAGAAAGATCAGAGAGTTGCAAGTGTAAACTGTTGGCACTCAGTAATCCTCACAGCCCACTGTCCCCACTGGGGAACAATGAGATTGGCCTCTAGCTGAGTCCTCGACTCAACATGCTGGGAGTTTCAAGGTGTGGTCCACGGGACATCAGTGTGGGAATGAGGGTGGTTCTCTCTTCCCCCACAGTAAGCACTGGACGTGAAATTTGGTCTGGGGTCTGTGCCAGCAGTGTCCATGGACAGGTGCAGTTGGGTAGTGCCTCAGAGAGAGGCAGGTAGGACAGCAGCATGTGGTCCAGGCATGTACTCAGTGGCTTGATGGTCCAGAAAGCAAGCAGGATTTTTCCCCAATAACGGCTTTTTTCAGCCTATATTCTCCTTGATTAACAAAACTGAGCCAACTAAAGAAAGCCTTCAAGGATGTTTCTGGGGCTTCTTGGTGGCAAGCAGCCCAACCAATGGTATTAAATGGAACTAAAGCATGATGTTCCTTTGCTCTCATCGAGTGAATGCTGCTAAGTATACTCAAGGGATTAAGGGGACTTGCACCAACTTAAGCTGTGAGGTGGGAATATTAATGTGTGAGGACTATTCTGGGGAATATCAGGAAGGTTGGTCTATTGTTACTTAGTCAATACAGCGTCTTGTGCCTTGGGTCTCCACCAAGGTGTAAACAGTAGTACTGATCCTAGATTTATACAACCCACAGTGAGGTCCTAATGATACATCGCATGAATATCCCTTGGGAATATCACTACGTCCTTGTCAATCACCCAATAAGCTACTTACTGTGTGGGAAAAGTGTCTTTGCTTTATCCATACAAGCACCTGGGACGATGGGATGGTTCTAGGGCTCCAGAACAGCGGTCACCTCTGTACGTAGCAACTCTATCAGGATGGTCAGACTAGGAACACAATCACAGGGATCCTTTGCCTATGGGTGAGTCCACAGCCAGGGCCTCCCAGCTACAAGGCGAGATGACCTGTGGCAAGGACAGTAATGTCACCAAAATGGAGAAGACCCGGCCTGTCTTAGGCACTCTGGTTGTAAAGGAGATCAAAATGCCTGCTCAGCCTTTTTTTTTTTTTTTTCCAGGCAGAGTGGACAGTGAGAGAGAGAGAGAGACAGAGAGAAAGGTCTTCCTTTGCCGTTGGTTCACCCTCCAATGGCCGCCGCGGCCGGCGCACTGCGCTGATCCGAAGGCAGGAGCCAGGTGCTTCTCCTGGTCTCCCATGTGGGTGCAGGGCCCAAGCACTTGGGCCATCCTCCACTGCCTTCCCGGGCCATAGCAGAGAGCTGGCCTGGAAGAGGGGCAACCGGGACAGAATCCGGTGCCCCGACCGGGACTAGAACCTGGTGTGCCGGCGCCGCTATGGGGAGGATTAGCCTGTTGAGCCGCGGCGCCGACCTCCTGCTCAGCCTTAAACATGGTTTGGGGAAAAGAAGTATTTGCCATCTACGGAGAAAGGTACAATTTGCCAGTCAGAACTTAATACCTCAAAACTCTTGGTAGGTGCTTTTCTTTTGCTGTTCAATGGGAAATTCCTCGGGGAAGATGGAAGCCTCATCATAGGTTTAAGATTCATAACTGGGCCGGTGCTGCAGCTCACTAGGCTAATCCTCCACCTGCAGTGCCAGCACCCCGGGTTCTAGTCCCGGTTGGGGCAGCAGTTCTGTCCTGGTTACTCCTCTTCCAGTCCAGCTCTCTGCTATGGCCCGGGAAGGCAGTGGAGGATGGCCCAAGTGCTTGGGCTCTGTACCCACATGGGAGACCAGGAGAAGCACCTGGCTCCTGGCTTTGGATCGCCACAGCGCGCTGGCCATAGTGGCCACTGGTGGTGGTGGGGGCAGTGAACCAACGGAAAAGGAAGACCTTTCTCTGTCTCTTTCTCTCTGTCTAACTCTACCTGTCCAAAAAAAAAAAAAGATTCATAACTGAACAACGAAGGGGCCCCTATAATGTAGATTAGCCTTTATAGGGGAAAATATCTGATTCTCCCTACAAAAAAAATGAAGACTTAGATCATCAGAGCAAATGCAGTGGTTTGTTGCCTTGGTGGTGGCCAACATATGGCTCAATGTTACCTTATATTTTGCATACAGTTCTTGTCTTCTATATCACCTGATGGGATTTTTTTTTTTGTGCAAATAAATATATGGTGGCAATGATAGGAATACCACTAATGATAGATAAATCAGAAACAGAAGGAAAGACGGAGATCTTCCATCTGCTGGCTCACTCCCCAAATGGCTATCGAGGCTGGGTCAAGCTGAAGCCAGGAGCCTGGAACTCCACCCTGGTCTTCCACGTGGGTAGCAGGGGTCCAAATACTTGGGTCATCTTCTGCTGCTTTCCAAGGTGCCTTAGCAAGGAGCTGGATTAGAAGGGGAGCAGCCAGTACTCACACGGGTGCTTATACAGGATGCTGGTGTTGCAGGTGACGGCTGAGCCCACTGCACCACAATGCCAGCCCCTAAAGTTGTTTCTTTAACTGTGCCTTCTACCTGGGATACTTTTCCTCCAGCTACCTGCTAGCTCAGCTCCTCAGCTCCCTTCCAGTCTTTGCTCCTGTCTGATTTGCACAATGAAGGCCATCCAGATCACCTATGTATTACCCCAACCTAACCCCTATTGCACACAGCTCTCATAATTCCACTTGGCCTGTTCTGCTTTTCATTAATGCCAGTGTCTTCTATCACCTAAAATATTTTGTCATCTACTTATTCTTTATTTTCTACATCCTTTCTTGGTATATAAAATCATGAAAGTATGGATCTTTGTTGTATTCCCAAGTGCCTGTAACAGTATCTGTCATGTTGTAAGCGCTCAATACATCTTTACTGAATTGTATGTCCCACCCATGAAAGCCTGTTTTCTGTTTTTGTTTTCAGCTAAAAGCTGGAACTCCACACAGCCCCAGGGGGGAAACTGCTAGCCCTGCCCGTGGGCTGCGAGATGCGCTCCAGACCAATCCATTGCTGACACCTGCTGGAACCCACTGACCACATTGCTGTCCCTCCCTTGACGGGACAAATGGAGCTGGAACACCTTGGGGACTGGCAGAGTGATGGGATACTGCTGGTACCCTCTCTGCCTCTACTTGTGCCGAGCCCTACTTACAGCATGGTGGTAACCATAACCTGTTTCTCCCTTGAGTAGTTCCCAATTCTAGGCAGCTACAGCGGACAGATTAAAGTTTCTTTTTATTTCATTTTACTTGTTGCCTTCTCTACAAGGACCAAATTAGTTGGAAAAAAAAATCCTGCTCTTGGTGCCACCTTCAGAACTAATAATCTTTAACCAGACTAAAAATTGGCATGAGGGAGATATACATGGCAGCTTATTAACATGATTTGTTTTTCTTCTTTTCTTTCCCTCCAACATTCCCTTTCCAACCAGAGGTGCTCTTTTGCCTCAGACAGCATCATGGGTTTTGTTTTGTTTTGTTGACAGGCAGAGTGGACAGTGAGAGAGAGACAGAGACAAAGGTCTTCCTTTGCCATTGGTTCACCCTCCAATGGCCGCCGCGGCCGGCGCACTGCGCTGATCTGATGGCAGGAGCCAGGTGCTTCTCCTGGTCTCCCATGGGGTGCAGGGCCCAAGCACTTGGGCCATCCTCCACTGCCCTCCCTGGCCACAGCAGAGAGCTGGCCTGGAAGAGGAGTAACTGGGACAGAATCCGGCACCCTGACCGGGACTAGAACCCGGGGTGCCGGCGCCACAGGCGGAGGATGAGACTAGTGAGCCAAGGCGCTGGCCACCATCATGGTTGTTACAGTAGGAATGTAAGTTACTCCAGAAACCCGTTACTAAATAACGGTCTGGAAAGCTTCATGGGGAAAGCAAAGGAAACTCTAAATTCTGAGATATCTTATGATTAGAAGCAGGCGTGGAACCTGGTCATAAAGTGTCACCATCAGCAATAAGCTGAGCAAACGTGGGGCATGATGGCGAGAAGCTGCCACCAAGGAAGGGAAGGGAGCAAAGTGCTCTCCTGGTTGGAAGAGGCAAAGAAAGAAAGGGAGGTGGTCAAGAGGGGCTGGGATGAGATTTACTCGGTGCTTGGATCCCATCAGCCCCATTCCTCAGGCCTTGGCCCAGAATGGGGGTGGATGGCCCCGACATTAGGAACCCCAGATAAATTGAGGTAGAAACTTGAACTTCCGGGCGGGCCCTTCACTTCCGCTCCATGTTCAGCAACATGGTGCCAATCAAGAGGTAACCCTTACATGTCCAAGGGGTGTCTACACAGATGCACCCGGCTTTGCACCCCAGTTCCCTGTGGTTTTGGTGTGGTATGGAGGAGAGCCAGAATGTCTTTCTGTAGGAGGGCCGAGAGAACCCAACAACACACCTGCTCCAATCCACCAAGCCCAAGCCCTGTCTGCCCAGAATAGTCAAACGACAGGACCAGAGAACAACACACTTGCCCTGGCTCTGCTCTTCTTTATGCTGTGTGATAAGCTGGCGTGAGCTCCTGGCATTCAGAACCCGTGGGGGAAGGAGCGGAGGCTGCAGGGAGGTGGCAGCTTGGAGAGACACTGCATGAAATTCAACGGGGGCATTTTAAACTGAAAATGACTAACTACAGTGTAACTAAGCTACCTGAATTGACAGCTTTAGGATTTTCCTCCCTCATTAACAGGAGTGGGAGTTGCTAATAAGAAGCAAGCAGCTGTAGATAATAAAGTTAAAATGTTTGCTTACAAATTGAATTGCAAATGTTTGTACATTTCAACTGTTCCCTTTTCTTTCCTTCCTTCCCTCTCCTTCTCCTCCCCCTCCTCCTCCTTCGTCCTCCTCCCTCCTCCCCCCTCCCCACCCCCCTCCCCCGGCCCCCCAGCAGCATCTGAGAGTCTGGAACTGCATTCAGGTCTCCAATGTGGGTGGCAAGAACCCAAGTACTTGAGCCATTACCTGCTCCCTCCTGGCAAGCTGGATGGGAAGCGGAGGAGCCAGGACTTGAACTTGACACTCTGATATGGGATATGGGCATCCCAAGGGGTGTCTTAACTGCCATGCTCAACACCTGCCACCCCTCCTGGTTCTGCTTTTCTTTCCATTTGCTAAACTAGAATGTTTCCAGAAGGGGTACTGGCACTGGAGGGGAGAGGGGTGAAGCTTTGCACCCTCAAGAGCTACTATGGGAAAATAAAAGCAGAAAAGTATGTTTTGAAGGAGAAGAGGTGGAGGGAGACTCTGAGGAGGGAGTTCAGATTGGGCATAATTCCTGCGTGGTTTCGCCTGTTGGACTCCCTCTATCTCTGCCACTGCAATGAGCTCACACGATGGAAAACAGGTCTCGGATTTGCTCATGAGCGATGAGGGAAGACTGTGCCCAAGTCCTAGGACAAGCACCAGGGCTCCCAAGCTGTCACCCTAAAGATACATCAAAAACATTGTTTTGGTGTCCTAGTGTGTGAAACTTTGTTTGTCCCACTAATATTTTGTACTTGGAATTGTATTTTCACTAAGATATATTAAGATTTATTTTTTATTTGGAAAGCAGAATTACAGAGAGAGGAGGAGACACGAGAGAGGGAGAGAGAGAGAGAGAGGAAGAGGGAGAGGGAGAGAGAGGGAGGGAGAGGGAGGGAGAGGGAGAGAATATCTTCCATCTGCTATTACACTCCTCAAATAGCTGCAACAGCCAGGGCTGGATCAGCCAGAAGCCAGGAGCCAGGAACTTCATCTGGGTCTCCCAAGGACTTGGACCATCTTCTGCTGCTTTCCCAGGAACATTATCAGGGAGCTGGATTGGAAGTGGAGCAGCCAGGACTCTAACCAGCGCCCATATGGGATTGTCAGTGTTGCAGGCAGTGGCTTAACTTGCTGTGCCACAATGGGGGCTCCCACTCAGATATTAAATTTGTCACACTTGCCTGTGTTTATTAACATTTGCCTGGTATGTAATTCCCTACCCTACAATCTGCCTTTTTTTTTTTAATATTATTTTGTTTCTTTAACATACTTAAAGTGTTTTTTTTAACTTTTGCAAGAAATACATGAACATATTTCTTTTTTTTTTTTTTTGCCAGGCAGAGTGGACAGTGAGAGAGAGAGACACAGAGAAAGGTCTTCCTTTGCCGTTGGTTCACCCTCCAATGGCCGCCGCAGCATATTTCTTTTGGGCATGGGCATTTGGCCCAGCTGCTAAGATGCCCTCATCCAATACCAGAGTGCCCAGGTTCAATTCCCAGCTCCGGCTCTCCAATTCAGCTTCTTGCTAGTACCGATGGCAGAAGGCAGGCAGTGATGGCTCAAGTGGCTGGGTCCCTGCCACCTCCCATGGGAGACCTAGATTGAGTTCCCAGCTCTTGGCCTCAGCCTGGCACAATCCAGGTACTGTGGGCATCTTGGGAAGGAGCCAGCAGATGGCAGCTCTGTCTAAGGCATTCTCTATAAGGCTAAAGAGCCCCTAACCACCAATTTATTTAAATTGATTATTACTATTCCTTGGATTTTCTTTTTTTGGCTTTATCACTGGAATCTTTGATTCTTTATGTATTTTGAATGTGAATCTTATTCCTATTAAATATTTTCTCAGAGTGTCACTGGATATTTAATTTTTTGGGTGCTCTTAGATACAAAAACAGTTTTGAATTTTGATGCAATCAAATCTTTTTCCTTTATATTTTTATTTAAACATTTTTTGTGTCCTAAATGATTTTTCTGATGCAACGATGGTTGAGAGAGTTATCCGTACGTTCAGATAATATTCTTCATACCTAAAAAAGGTTTAGGGGGAGGTGTTTGGCTGCCAGAGTACCTGGACATCCATCCCAGCTCTGGCTCCCGGTTCTGGCTTCCTGCTATGCAGATCCTCGGAGGCAGCAGGTGACGGCTCAAGTAGTTGGGCCAGCAGGTGACGGCTCAAGTAGTTGGGCCCTGGCCTCCATAACGGGAAACCTAGATTGAGTTTCTGGCTCCCAGCTGTAACCAGCCCTGGCTGATGTAAGCATCTAGAGGAGAAGATCAGGAGACGGAAGCTCCCTTACTGTTTCTAAAAAAAAAAAAAAAAAAAAAAAAAATGGGAGTGGCATTTTCCACCTAGAATTTATTTTTTATGAAAGGTTTGAAATAGAAAGTAGTGCTTTGTTTTCTTTCCTCTTGAAGAGCCAACTGTCTCAACAACATTTATCCATTAGTCTTTACTTACAGGAAACTCTGTCTCATCCACCAGTTCCTGTATTTGCAGGCCTATTTCTGATCTCTGCTCAGTTCTGCTTATTATCTATTTGTCTCTTCCTGCTCTATACCACTGTGTCAATCACTATAGCTTTGTAATATTTTGGTACCTAAAAAGCATTTTTCCTTTCCTTTCCATGTGATATTTTCTTGAAAAAGCTCTGTGAAGGGTCTGATATTGTGGCATAGCAGATACAGCCGCCACCTGCAATACTAGCATGCCGAATGAGCGCTGGTTCAAGTCCCAGCTGCTCCACTTCTGACCCAGCTCCCTGCTAGTACTCCTGGAAAAGCCCAAGTGCTTGGGCCTCTAAAACCTGTGTGGGAGAGCTGGAAGAAGCTCCGGCTCTTGGCTTCAACCTGGTCCAGCCCTGGCCGTTGAGATCATTTGGGGAGTGAACCAGCAGATGGAAGATCTCTGTCTCTCCTTCTGTTTCTGTAACTCTGCCTTTCAAATAAATAAATAAATCTTTAAGACAAAAAAAGAGAAAAATCTTTGAAAAATCATTTTTGGGGGGCTGCACTGTGGTGAAGCACTGAAGCCTCCCCCTGTGGTACTGGCATCCCATGTTTGCCAGTTAGAGTTCTGGCTGCTCCACTTCTGATCCAGCTTCCTGCTAATGGTTTGGGAGAACAGAAGATGGCCCAAATCCTTGGATCCCTGCACCCACATGGGAGACCCGAAGGGAGCGCCTGGCTTCTGGCTTTGGATCAGCCCAGCTCCAGCCATTGTGACCATTTGCAGACTGAACAAGCAAATAGAAGATTCTCTCTGTCTCTCTCTAACTCTGCCTTTCAAATAAATAAATAAATAAATAAAATACATCTTTAAAAATCACTCTGGATTTTGTTTGGAACTGCATTAAGGATTACTTTATCATATTGAATTTTGCCATCTACAGATACATATTTTTATCCACTTATATTCTTTCATATTATTCAGTAAAATTTTTAACATCTTCTCTATAAAGATTCTTTGTTATTTGTTACTACCATATATAGAATCATTTGTCTACTATATTTTCTGATTGATGATTGCTGGCACATGAGACATTAATTGATTTTTTTTTTTTTTTGACAGGCAGAGTGGACAGTGAGAGAGAGAGACAGAGAGAAAGGTCTTCCTTTGCCATTGGTTCACCCTCCAATGGCCGCCACGGCTGGTGTGCTGCGGCCGGCGCACTGCGCTGATCTGAAGGCAGGAGCCAGGTGCTTCTCCTGGTCTCCCATGGGGTGCAGGGCCCAAGGACTTGGGCCATGCTCCACTGTACTCCCTGGTCACAGCAGAGAGCTGGCCTGGAAGAGGGGTAACCAGGACAGAATCCAGCGCCCCGATTTTTAAAAATAAATGTGGGACTGGTGCTATGGCGTAGCAGGTAAAGCCACCACCTGCAGTGCCGGAATCCCATATGGGCGCCGAGTCCCAGCTGCTCCACTTCCAATCCAGCTCTCTGCTATGGCCTGGGAAAGCAGTAGAAGATGGCCCTGGTCCTTGGGCCCCTGCACCCACGTGGGAAACCTGGATGAAGCTCCTGGCTCCTGGCTTGGGATCAGCCCAGCTCTGGCCATTGCAGCCAACTGGGGAATGAACCAGCAGATGGAAGACCTCTCTCTCTGCCTCTCCTCTCTGTGTAACTCTGACTTTCAAATGAATAAATAAATCTCTTAAAACATGTAAGAATTATGTTGCTATCTCTACTGCTGAATTAATCTTCAAATCTGACATAAATGTCACACGAGCATAAAGCTTTACTCTTTCACTCCCTTCTGAATTAGAATTTTACCTAGGATCTTTACACTCATTTTCCTAGAGAAAATTGACCATTTTTTTCTTGTTTTGGTTTCAGAGTTAATTATGCAAATTAATTTTTCTATCTTTAGCAGAAATTTATAAAAAAAGGGAAGTTTTTAGCTTCTTCTGAGTCTAGAAAACTTGCCTATAGAACTGCCCAAACATAGTGTCTTTTGAGGGCACAGATCTTAGACTACTAATTCTATTTCAGATTTTCTATATCTTCTAGACCAGTTTTAAATTTTTCAGTTTTCTCATAAAAGTATTCATCTATTTTCAATTCTACTGATATTAAGCTACTTGTATTATTGTCTCATAATTAAAAATCTACTCATGGATTAGGATTTTGTCATTTTAAAATTCCTGATGACTTTCTTTGTGCCAGCTCTCTTAATTTTAATTCCTATTTGCCAAAAAAAATCCATTTTTAAAGCTTTTAAAAGAGTTTTTACTCAGCTGTACTCATTAATTTCTTCTGTTGCATTAATTTCTGATTTTCATTTATGGTAATATTTTTCATCATAACTCATTTAGAATTATTTTTTTTCCTAATCACTCCTTGTCCCCTGCCCTTATAAAATCTTAAACCAAACATCAAGTGGATATCTACTGATGTAGTATGCCCTTTTGGAGGCCACAACCATTGTGATATATATTGTGTTTTTTCCCCAATAAAAAACAATTTTTTCTCTCTTGGGGGGCAATAGCTATGCAACTGAGAAAGCACAATCTATAGACTGTCTCTGTCTACTTTCTTTGAGTGTTTTTGTCTTTTTCTTCTAAAGTTGAAAACTTAGGTCATCCACTTTCGATATTTTTCTAAATAAAAAGTTTAAGAATAAAAATTACACTTTTTCCCCTGGTGTTGTTTGCTTGCTGTATGGCGATTCTTTATTAAGTTCTAAATTTTTAATTTCCACCTTTTATCTTAGTTATATACATTTGCAAAAGTACAAATTTTCAGTGACATCATTTTTGTTGTGTTTTTATGTTATTATCTGCCTGGAGTTTTTTTTTTTTTTTTTTTTTTTTTTAACTCTATCTCACACCCTAATGTGCCTGGGAAGGCAGCAGAGGATGGCCCAAGTGCTTGGGCTCCTGCACCTATGTGGGAGACCTGGGGGAGGCACTAAGCTCCTAGCTTCAGATCCACCTAGCTCTGGCCATTGTGGCCATTTGGGGAGTGAGCCAGCACATGGAAGACCTCTCTCTGTCTCTCCTTCTTTCTCTTAAAAAAAAAAAAAAAAAAAAACTGTCTTATCATATATACATTAGGAATGCTAACAATCTTTCAATATTCAAGCTTGATGTTTACAGTAGGCTTTTGGTAAATACTATTTATCAATTTAAGAAATTAGTTTTTTGTCAATAGTTTACAGACTTTTTTTTAATGACAATTTGGTGCTGAGTTTTAATATGTATTCCTTTCGGAACATATTGAGATGATTGTGCCTTTTCCTTCCTATTTCTATTCCTTTCATTAATTATCTTGATATATTTCATGTACATCTTCTTACATTTTTCTCTTAATCCTGTACAATCTCCAAGTCCATGACTCTCAGTGCCTACTGATAATGGTACTATTACTAAACACTAAAAAATGTTCACAATCCTAGCTGCATTTTTGTAACCACCAGCATACCTGTCTCAGGGTTGCAGGGATAACTTTTCATGGCCTTCTCTGCAAACTGAAGCAGGTACTTCTCAGTGTTTCCCCAGACCTGAGCTCTGGGGTGGAGGTGGGCATTCCTATTTTCTCTATGAAAACTTGCTTCTGTCCTTCTGGTAGATCTCTTTGGGCCCCAATCAGCTCCTGGAACCTAATAATGACTAAAATGCCACCACATTTTACAATCTCATCTCTAAGATTAGTTAGGTCCAGGCATTTCTTATACTGCTTTCATACCAACAATCCTACCGCCTAAAGATAGAACCTTTCTTCTACATTCTTCTCTTCCTCCAGCTTAATCAACATTGGCCCGATGCCTACAGAGAGAAGCATCCAGGAACAATGTTGTCCTATCCCTGACATTCTATCAGTATTGCTTCTCTTTTCCTCCAATCTCTGTGTACTTCCATTCCATATACGTGGAATATAATATTTGGTACATAATTAGAGAGTGAGTCTATCCCATATGAAATAAAGTGCTTGGTTTCTCTCTGGCCCTATAAAGTGATGCAGTTCAAATCACGATAAAGGGAGATCATGTTAGGTGAAAACTGATCTAATGCTACCTGATCATTGCCTGCACAATTTATGGGCTAGAATCTTCCACACTCCTGTGTTTTTTGTTGTTGTTTTTTTTTTTTTTTTTTTTTTTTTTTTTTTTTTTTTTTACAGGCAGAGTGGACAGTGAGAGAGAGAGAGACAGAGAGAAAGGTCTTCCTTTGCCGTTGGTTCACCCTCCAATGGCCGCCGTGGCCGGTGCGCTGCGGCTGGCGCACCGCGCTGATCCAATGGCAGGAGCCAGGTACTTCTCCTGGTCTCCCATGGGGTGCAGGGCCCAAGCACTTGGGCCATCCTCCACTGCACTCCCTGGCCACAGCAGAGAGCTGGCCTGGAAGAGGGGCAACCGGGACAGAATCCGGTGCCCCGACCGGGACTAGAACCCGGTGTGCGAGCGCCGCAAGGCGGAGGATTAGCCTAGTGAGCCGCGGCGCTGGCCACACACTCCTGTTCTTAAGGATATTTGGAACTTCCAACATTGCATCTGAAAATCCTCACCAGCAATTTTGGCTGAGAATGACAGCACAAATTGATGCACTTGATGGGACAGTGCCTTCTTCTGCAGTAAACCTGCCTCAGCTGTATCAATGGGAATTAAGATCAGCGACAGTGTTTTGTGCAGCCCTCTTTTGCAGAGGCCTATGCCCAGTGCCTCTAACAGAATAGTGGCTTGACAGTAGACACTAGCTACCCTAAGCTGGCAGAACTTAAAAAGGCCAAAGAACTGAAGGGCCCAAGACCATTAAAGTATGAAGGCCCTGGTATACCAGATGTCCCACCATCACATAGAAATTATTTCTGGCCCTTAATTCTAGTTGAAGTGCTGATTTAAGACTTAATAGACAATGCACATTTAAATGTGTCAAGGCTTAGGGGGAAAATTAATTATATCCCTTCCCTGCCCAAGTTCTCAACCAAATGAGTAACAGACCAGACTAATGAAGATAAAGATATTAGTACTTTGCTGATGAATCTGTATCGTGATCAAAATTGGGCTAATATACTGCTTCCCTAAACCTTTCCAATTCTTGGTCTTGGGATATGCAAATGAAATACTTACCTAGACAGTGGCAAGGGACTTAGTTGCCCCCAAAGCAGGAGAGATGCTCTTCAGATCTGCTTCTGGAAGTCAGACCTGGGCCTCGGCAGGTATGCTTACCACATGATAACAGGATCCGAGTTGACTGCATACATGCTACAGGTAGGGAGGTGCAAAACTGATAAGGGAATTTAAGAGTGCATGTATGTGTATGTATAATGACCCTCCTCATGTCGCTATCTTCATTTGGGGAGAAGTGAGAGGTAGAGACAGGGTCAAGAGTGCTATTTTAATGTGGCTCCTGTGTGTAGAAAAATAAGGAAATTGGGACCATTGATTTTCTTGCCTCAGGTGTGGAAGTAAAGCCTACACTCTTCACTTCTCAGCAGGATCAAAGGGTTCAAATCATGCCCAAAGTCTGACTCGGAATTAATTTCCAGTTTCCAACCCAGATATCAGGAAGGCTTCTATTCATATATTCTGTTACTAGGTCATTCCTACATCCAATCTTTGTATGGCGCGGGCTGGGCAAGGATCTGGAGGTTCAGGCTGATCCCAACCAAACCCCAGACATAGTCACTCACTGAGCTCCATCTGATTAACAAAATGAAGCAAAATAAACACTAATAAAATGAAGAAAGCCCTTGCAAGACACTTCAATAACTATGTGGCCACTGGAGTGAAAAGGCTAACACCAATACCCAGATTAAGAAAGACAAGCCTAAAAATCACGCCTCCAACATATTTCTACTTTGAGGTCCTGGGTGTCTCCTTCCCCAGCACACCAAGACCCTGAAGGAGTCAGTTCTGTCAATGAAATACATGTCACTTGTAGGTGGTCAGAGGCCATCGTCATGTAAAAGTCCTCATGGAAGAAGAGCTCAAATACAGACACTATTTTGGAGCTTGGGAATAAATGTTATTTATCCATGGATAGGTGCAAAAGCCAAGATTTCCTGAGCCCAATTCCAGAATGGTTAGTGGAAATTCCTTGTCTGTTAGCTTCCTTGGTCCACTTACTTAATGGCAGATCTACCAAAGGGGACAACAGGGGAAACCATTCAGTAGAGTCTTTAGTGCCCCATCTCTCTACCACCAGCTAAGGAGACAGACAGAAAAAGGACTCTTCCTACTATCAACAATGACCTCCACACCTTGGGGGCGGGGGAGAGGGGCTCCTCATCCTATATGTAACTCAAGGACCATGACACCTGCCCTTCTTAGCACTCATTAGGACACACTGAACCTCTTCAGGGTCACAGGTGAGAACCTCTGGTTCTAAGGACCCCTCCCTCCCAGGACCAGGACCAGGAAAAGGAGAATTTGCACTGAAAATTAATCTAGCAGGTTCAAAGATAAGGTCTTTCCCAGGATGCCAAAGAATCATTCTAAGTCTGCAGTGTGGAGGAAGGAAACAGACTTAGCTCATTAAGGAAAGAATTTTTGGGTTAGACACAACAGGCAAAGCACCCAGCAAAGACCAGAGAGTTGAAAATATATAGAAGTGAGAGGGAATAGGGTAGGAGGGATTCCGGTGGCAGGAAGGCAGAGTGGTGTCCTTTGACTAAGGTCCCAGGATGGGGGAGGGGGAGAGGAGATAGGGTAACCAAGTGTGAAGGGAGGAGTCACTCAGAAGGCCAGACATCGAAGTTCTAGTCATGGCTCTTGCAAGCCACTCAGCATATGACTTTGAGATGATCTAGGCTTTAGTATGTTCATCTGCAAAATTGGTGAAAGTGGTTTGTTTAATCAGATGTCTGAGATTATGGCATTTTCCAAAAGTGTAATTGATATTACATGATACTCAGGAGGGGACAAGCGAGGATTTCACCAGCACAGAAAATGCCTTTCAGCCTCATTTCCAATGAAAGAATCACAAATATATATTTCCACACATACACAAGCAGAGTGGTCAACAATTTCACCCATAGCAGCAGAGACATATATAGAAAAAATAAATACCATTGATGCCTGATTCCTTTATGGGGGAAAGGGGGAGATTATTTGGGGTGGGACAGGGTCAGCCTGGGCCACATGCCCCTATTTCCCTGAATATTACCAATGGTTTTTAAAGGTTTTGCTTTGGCCCTGCCCCACCCCCAAGGTTGCTTGCATTTGCCATCTGAGTTAAGGGGGAACTAGTCTGAAGCATCCTTTTCTTTCTGATATTTTATGATTATTTTCAAACACCTTTAACGATTTCACCACAAAAGCAAGCCAGGAAGTTATCAACCCCAAGCAGGACACCGCAAGGGTAGAAGGGCTGCGACGCAAGTTAGGGTTCCAAGTCATGCAACAGGACCTGCCAACAGACTGACACCACTCCCCAGACAGCAAGAAGCCCCCCCAGCCACACATCCACATGGATACTTAAATAGCCTCTCTCCCAGTAGAGGTGGCTGGGGGCAATTGGGGGAAGTGAAGGGCATTAGCTTCCCATCAACCTGGAATTCCTGTTTAAAAGATACTAAAAATAAATTAGTAAACATTGCTGTTTACAGAAATAGAAATCATTTCTGTTTCCAAAAACCTCTCACCATCCCAGTCCTGGACATTTCCAAGACTGCCACCCCTGACACCCTTTCCAAGGTCCACCCTAGTGAGACACCAGAGTCCTTTGAGACTGAGAGCTCCTTGGGATCTGAGAATTCCTGCTTCGCACCTCTGGTTCCAGGGAGGGGAGAATCTTCAGTACTCTGGCGAGTACCGTAGTTCATCCCTTCTCACCAGTTCCTGGGGGGCTTGTCTCCAGGCAGCCCCACCCCCTTTCAGGATGCTATGAGTGCTGCAAGAATTCACGCCCCCAGTCCCTCCCCCGTGTCCCACAAGCTCGCCTGGACCCGCCCTCGGAGTGGAGAACCAGTCTGTGCCTGGGTGTAGAGGAGTGCCTGGAAAAGAGGAGTGGGCGGACAAAAGGCAGGAAAACAGCAGCCTGAGGGATCGTCCTTGAGGGGACAATAGACAGCAGTGACTGTCCTATAGGCAGGTGGTGAGACTGGGGGCCTGGACGGAGCCGGAGCCAGAGTCGGGGGGTGGGGGGTCGACGCGGGGGGTGCGACGGCGCCCCCGGTACTCGATCATGTCGGGGTGGTAGGTGGGGTGGCGGCGGGCGTGCTTGGTCAGGTGGTCGCTCCGGGAGAACTGCTTGGGGCACAGGGGGCAGGAGAAGCGCTTCTCGCCTGTGTGCGTCCGGTAGTGGCGGGCCAGCTCGTCGGAACGCGTGAACTTCTTGTCGCAGTCGAGCCAGTCGCAGGAGAAAGGGCGCTCTCCTGTGTGGGTGCGCTGGTGGGACTTCAGGTGCGATGACTTGTAATAGGCTTTGGTGCAGCCCGGGAAGGGGCACTGGTGGCGCTTGGCGGCTGGCGTGACAGGCCTCCTCCGGGGCGTCGGGGCCGCAGCAGGGGCGCGGCCGGCCCCCGGGGCCCCCCTAGACCCCCCGCCGGTGACTGCAGGTGCGCCATGGTCAGCAGGTGCGCTCAGGTCGGCGGGCGCGCCGGGGGAGCTCTCCGGTCCGGAGACCGCTGCCTCACCGGAGGCGGGGCCCGGCTCGGGGCTCGGGGCCGGGCCGGAGTTCGGGGTCGGGTCGCAGGAGGCAGAAGCAGCGAGCAGAGCGTCCCCGGAGTTGTCCCCGGATCCCTCCCCAGAGCCGCCGCGCAAGTCAGCCAAGACGCTTGCAGCCAGCAGGTGGGGCGCGCCACCGCCCGCGCCGGGGCTAGGGGCGGGGACCTGGGAGAGCGAGGGGACCGACGCGGCGGGTCCCGGGGGTCCCGGACCCGGCAGAGCGGACTCCGGCGGCTGTATCGCCGCCGCCGCACCCACCTCCGAACCTGCCGCTGCGCCCGCGCCCTCGGGGTCCGGCGGGCGGCGGTGGACCACGGCGCCCGCGGACATGGACACCAGGCACTCAGCCGCGAAGTAGTCCAGGCACGCCACGGCTGCCGACATGCTGGGGACGCGCTGCCGCCGGCGAGCGGCGTCCGAGCGCGGCCGGCCGCGGGCCAGAGAGTTCCCGGGAGCGTCCGTCCCGCAGCCTCGGCGCGAGGAGCCGGAGGGCTCGGCGCGCGCCGCCCGCCGCCGCCGCTGCCACAGCAGCCGCCGCCGCTGCTGCTGCCGCCGCCGCCGCCGCCGCCACAGCCGCCGCCGCCGCCGCCACAGCCGCCGCCGCCGCCGCCGCCGCCGCCGCCGCCCGCGCGGAGCCCGCCCCGCCTGACGCGCGCCTGACGCACCGGAGCCCGCGGGGGCGGCGGGACCCGCCCCGGGCCTCAGGACACCCCCGGCAGCGCGCGGCCCCCGGCTAAGTCATTTTTAGCGGCCGGAGAAATTGTCTTGTCTCCCGCGGTCCCTCTCCGGCTGGCGAGCAGGTAATTGTAATAAAGCGAAAACTCCGGTCGTAACTTCTGGGCAGCCGCCGGCCGGCCCGCCCCCCGCGCCCGCTGGGCCGCCGCCAGCCGGGACTCCGGCGGCTCCGAGAGAAACTTTTTTTTAAAGGGGAAAAAATAGATATATACGGCTAATACCTGACCTGTCTTTTCGGTCCGTAATTGCGATTGTTGGCGGAGTGGTTTGGAATTGGCGTCTCGCTCGCGTCCACCGCTCTCAGTCCAAATGGAAAAATATCCCCGAAGTCCGCCTCAAAAAAAAAAAAAGTTTTCTTATTCAGCAGTGGAACTGTTAATCCAGGGTCGGCAGCAAGTCCCCAAGTAGGTCCACGACGCGGCCATTAATTAACAGCGTTTCCAACCAGAAACATCTCTATCCTTGCGAACGCGAAGAATCCTCTCATGGTTGAAATTGAAACTTAAAAAATCCTTTGAGTAACGATTTAACTATTCAAGCAGCGAGAGAAAAATGCATGTTTAAACTGCATTAACCTGTCACAGGCGCACAAACAAATTTCCACGCTGAAATATAAATCACAGCCTAGCAGCGAGATAAACACATTAAAATGGACTCCCACAATTTTAATAATAGAAAGTCACGTTTCCAATTAGGCAGCATCTTCTGTTTTTCTTTGGAGGAAAAATTTAAAATAGGAAAATGCAGCAAATGACAGAGTTGTTCAGATGGCGTTTTGAGATGGTTTCTCTGGCTTTCCTACGAGCAAATATATGTCACAGAATTCCTGGTACGTGTCTCCATCGCTGTCATTCCCCCCTCCTTCTTATCTAAATATAAAAGCACACAGGGGAACACACAGGATATTTCTTACAAACTGTCATATCACAGTTTTGCATGTACACAGATTTACTTCTATATTTTTGAATTATCTGCTTTTTATTTGTAATTCTCCAGGACTTTTCTTTCCTTTTTGAAAATTAAAGTATTCCTATACATCAAGAATAACTTATGTTTGTGTTGTTTACTGCTGAGAACAACCAAATGCTGCTTTTTAAAATGTTTGCTTCAGATGTTTTGTTGACATTAAGCATTACAGATAGAGTTGAATGTCACTTTTACACCGTCCCCAGTCTGATTCGCCTCCCTCCCTCCCTAGTGCCCCTAAATCATCCCGATTATGAAGTGTGTGTTCTCCCAGCATTTCTTATTATACCTTGATTACTTAATTACCTGTATGTGCACATATATATGTATGCATCCATGCTCGTGTATTGCAGATTTTTTACAGTGTAGCAGTGTATGTACACATCATTTTGCAACTTGTTTTTCCTCTGTCCTGTGATTTCTGAAAAATCATCCATGTTGATACCTATAGAATGACTTTGTTCATTGCAGCAGTTTTTAAATCATATTGTCAGCTTTATTACTTTTAAAGAGATTCTTTTCTAAAACTGATGTTTGCTGAAGTTCCTTGTCTCAAAATTTTAGATGATGAACTCTCAATCTATACATTAAAATCCTACCAGAGACAGCATAGTGGCTGTTTTCCTTGACATTTTATTATTTAGAAAAAATGTAACGATATTACAGAGATTCAGGGAGAATTTGCAAGCACCCATGTGTCTGTCTCCTCATTAATAGCTGTAAACATTCTGTCATAACTGCTTCATATTTATTTTTTTAATGTGGAACTCTGTACATTTCTGATACAATTGAAGACCCCTATGTACTCCACCCCAATACCGTTCTCCGCCCTTTTCCACAAAGGCAAACACTATCGCGAATTTGGTATGGAACTTTCCAAACTAGATTTCTCACTTCTCCTGCACGTGAACTCATAAAGCACAGACTATTGCCCTGTGTGATTTTTAAAGTCTACACACATGGTGACAGACTGCACATATCATTCCTGTGGCTCCCCCCCTCCCTTCATAGTGTGTTTTTGTTTTTTTCTTTTCCTGTTGATAAATATAGATTTGGTTCATTCATTTTAATTGCTATATTGTAGGTGCATGCATATGAATGTGTGGTGCTTATTCATTCTCCTCCTGATGAATATTTAAGCTGCTGCCAGTATTTTGGAATTACTTGTACATGTTTTCCTTGCACATATGTGAGAATTTCTCTGTGTATCTGCCCCGCTGGGGAACTGCATGGCTGCACATGCATTTTTTAGTTTTAATGAAGTCTGCCAAGGGGTTCTCGATCTGGGCACCCTTAGCCGTGCATGGAAACCCTTGTATTCCTCACATAACCTTTCACAATTTCTAGACTCAGACCTTCCTCATTTCTTAAATTTTCTTATTTGCCATGTGAGTTTGCAAAAGCCCATTATCTTCTGCTTTTATTTGAATTTCCCTCGCTGCTAATGAGGCTGAGGTTTTCTTCTTCTATTTATTGGCTATTTAGGTATGAAAGGCTGTAATGGGTTTTTCACAGTCCCCGTTCATTTCTCCAGTGGGCTGTGTGTGTTTTTCTCTCTTTTGCTCTTGATTTGTAGGAGCTGATGCATATAAATGCCAGATATATTGTCTCTGTCTGCAGCTCATCTCTGAACTGTTTCTGATCTCTTTTGCACTGTAGCTGATTTAAAACATTATCATATTTGTTGATGTGTTTTTTTTAATACTTTGTGTCATTTGTGCCTTGTTAAAAAAAAAAAAAAACAGCTCTCTTCACACCTGAGGCATCCACATACCCTCTTACCTCTTTTTCCTTATTTTAAAGTTTTGCTTTCCACCCATGAAACTGATCTATCTGGCACTTACCTTTTTGAATGGTGTAAAGTAGCAATTTAACTTTTCTCTTCCCGCTCACCCTCATGGAAAGCCTGTCATGACCTTGTTTGCCAAACAGCCAAGTGTGTCCCTATGAATGTATTACAGCCCCCATGATTGTACAGTTTCCATATACGCATGGATATGTCCCCAGTTTGTCCTTTTCCACTGATCAAACCAATTCGGAGCCAATGCCACACTCTTAATGACTGTGGTGTAATAAAAAGTTTTGATATGTAGAAGGGTGTGTACCTTTCTTCATTTTTAGAATTGTATCATCTATTTTTGGACTTCTATACTAACTTTAGTATCAGTTTGTCAAGTTCCATTGAAGATCTTTTTTGACATTTTGCTGAGTTAAATGTATAGGTTCAATCTGGGGAGCTATGACATCTTTATAAAATTCTGTCATCCAATATATTAATATTATGTTGATTTTTAAATATCCTTCAAAAACATTTTCTAATTTGGTGATAAAACTCTTGTATGTCTTTGTCAGATTTTTTTCTATGTACGACTTCTGTTGCTATTATAAATTCAGATCTTTTTTCTATTAAATTTTTAAGTTTCTTGCTGCTGCTGTAGATTCTGGAATAAAGTGGTTTTATTTACAAAAATGGTGAACTTTCTTATTAAATAGTTTATTTGTAGATTATCCATATTTTTCTTTGGATAACCATTATCTGTAAAGTACACTTCTGATGCCTGTTCCCCTTATCTCATTGGATGGGTTGGGGACCTCCAATTTAACATCTGATAGTAAGACAAACAGTAAACATTGTTTTTCTGTTTCTGTCTATGTTCTGTATCTGTTTCTAATTTGTTCCCATTATTTGTGATTGTTTTAAGTTTGTAGTGGAAACAACTTTATCAGGTTAAGGTGGTTTCCTTCTGACCCACTTGTACTTAAAGTAGGAATATTTTTACACCATGAAATTAATATTGAAATTTTATTAAATGTTTTTCTAAAACTATTGAGATGATTATAGGTTTTGTCTTTGATATCTTAACAGTTCACATTGATTTTTCTGATGTGGATCTATCATTGCACTAAGACCTGCTTTGCCATAATGTATTGTTATATTAAAAATACACTGCTTCATGCAATCTGCTCATTTTAAAATTTTGGCATCTGTGTTCTTAAATGACATTTTCCTTTCTTACCCTTTGCCCATGTTTGATATCAAGTTTATAAATTACCTTCATAAAAAATTCATTTGAAAACTCCCCTATATATCTGTTTTCTGAGAGTTTGTGAAAAAATACATTATTTGTTCTTCAAATGTTTGTAAATATCATCTGTGAAATCATAATTTGAAAATTCAACTCAATTTCTCTAATAATTGTTGGTTTGAGTTTTCTGGTTCTTCTTCATTCAATTTTGATAATTCACACTTCAAAAAACAATAGGTATTATATGAAAATCTTCACACTTTTGGTATATTGCTCATAGAATTCTCATATTTAAAAATTCTCTATATCTACAGTTATAAATTATCTTTCACTCCTGACAATATATATTTATGAATTCTTAATTTTTTCATTTTTGTGTAGCAAATATTTTCCTGTGTTTTAAGACAAACTTCTAAAAGTCTCTCTTCAAATAAGCAGTTTTTGCTGATATTTGTCTTTAAACATTCATTTAATTTTAATATTAACTGCCTGCACTTTTATTGAATCTAACATGTTAATCTTTTTAAAAAAGGATTTTGAAGTTAAATAACATTAATTTCCAATTATTCTCATTTTCTAATATACAATTAGAGCTATAAATTTCCCTTAAAGAGAATTTCCCTTTGTTTCATCTGTATTCTACGATTTTTCAAAGTCAAGCTTTGACAGTAGAAGACGGCCCAAGTCGTTGGGCCCCTGCACCCACGTTGGAGACCTGGAAGAAGCTTCTGGCTCCTGGCTTCGGATCGGTGCAGCTCCGGCCATTGCAGCCATCTGGGGAGTGAACCAGTGGATGGAAGACCTCTTTCTCTGTCTCTACTTCTCTCTGTAACTCTGTCTTTCAAATAAATAAATCTTAAAAAAAAAAAAAAAAGTAAAGCTTTGATTGCCATTGAGTTCTAAGGGTTTCCTCATTTTGTTAAACATTTAAGTCTTCAGAAGGGCGCTTTCCCTGGATTCCCCTGCTAGTGTGTCACTCGAACTATTCTGTGACCAGGGCTCATTGTGTAAACCTCTCAGGGACTGGCTCTGGAAGTCTACCTGGGAATGACTGGAAATGGAAAGTAGAATAAGGGGCATTTCTCAGCATGATGCGTCCTGGGTCCTTGAATTAGATGCCACCAAGATGATCTCTTCCCTAAGCTTCCAGGAGCACTGTCACACAGGTGTTCCCGAAGGTCTTGCCTGGCTGAGCTTTTTGGTCACAAGTAGTATACACAGTAGGTGTCTCTCTCTCTCTCTCTCTATCTCTCTCTCTCCCCCTGCTTCCACATAAATGAATAAATGAAAAGGAATACAGAAATTGGCAGCTTAAAACCTAGAAAAAAAGCTGACATACAAGAGTTTTATCAACACATTAGAAAGTGCCATTGAAGGATATTTGAAAATCAGCATAATACTAATATACTGGATGACTGTTTGCCTCTGGGCCAGTCTCCTTCCCACCATTTTGGCCAATGCCAGTCCATTTTGGTTTTAGCCTCATTACCCCTTGCTTTCTCAGGATCTACAGCTCACACCTGACACAAAGCTCCTGTCTCTCCAAGTGTGGGTGTGTTCTCTGTCACTCCTTCCTTACCCCATCTGTTACCGGTCAGCTCTCGCTTTCCTATAGAAATCCTTATTGAATTCAATATTGATACAGAACAGTGTGACTGTACTGAACACTATCCAACTGTGTGCTTAAAATGGTTACAGTCGTCAATTGTATGCTAAACATATTTTGCCATAATTAAAAAGAAAATTCTCATTCCTCAAAAAGAAAAAAAGACCAACATTGACCCCCTTGTTGCTAAATCTGATCCTCACATAATTAGAACTCTCACAGCGGTTGAGCAATTCCTGAAACTTTCTCATCTTTTGGCTTCTGTGATACTACATTCTTCCGGCCTTTTTTATCTTTTGAACTTTCCCTCACCAGTTTAAGTCTTAGTTATTCATTCCTCTCCTTTTACCTAACCTAACCTTTACCATTTAAAGTGTTGAAGGACTCTAGCCTAAGCCATCTCGTCTCAGGTCTACCCACTCTTTCTAGGTACTTCTGAATATTTTCTGTGATGCACCTGTAGCTGAATAACCCACAACTTATGACATCATCATTAGCTTTCATCTCTATTCTAGAGATACCACATAGTGGTGATGCATTTGACTACGTGATAACTCCCTCATCCTTTCGGGATGTCTCACAGAGATCTCCAACGATAGATTCAGACCTGAATTCTCAGTCATTATCCCAAAGGTCTTCTCTCCGCATTCTTCACTGGCACAGTCCCAGCACTTCCATTTAACCCGTTCCTCAACCAGGGAACTGAGGTGCCTGATGCCTCCTCGTCCATCAGCCCCGTGTCTAATCCGTCTTCACGTCTGGTTAATTCTACCTCCAAAATATATTTTGACCATCCACTTTTCTGATTTTCCTTGCCAATAACCTAATATAAAGACATCATCCTCTTTTGGTCGAACTGCTGTAATAACTGGGTGCTCTGAGTCGGTTCCTCTGGTTTCACTGTGTTTCTTCTGTTATACAGTCATTATTCAATTTGACACACACTCGTGTTAACCGGGTGCTTGTGTTCCCTCTAGCATAGCCTGAGACCTGGGAGATAGAGCAGCAAGCAGAACAGTGTCTTCCATCGCAGAGTGGACATTCCAGCGGAGGTGAGTGCCAACAAGCAACTAAGTGAATACATAGTACTTCAGAGTGTGGCAGATGCTATGGGTGCAGTAACAGGGGGTCAGTGAGACAGTGAGCTCTGAAGGGGCTGTTCTGCGGAAGTTGGTCAGGCAGGGCCACTCAGACAAGGTGCCGTGAAGGAAGCGCATCCTGGATGGAGAGTGCCCAAGTCTCAAGGCAGGAGCATGTGTGGGCACTGGCTGCTTCAGAGGCTTCTGTTCATTTCCCACGGCTCCTGTTAACAAATTCCCATAAACAGAGAGGCCCCAAAAACAGCACTTTCTTTTCTCACAGTTCTCCAGCTCAAAGTCCACAGTCTGTCCTTGTGGGACTAAAATCAAGATGTCATCAGGGCTGCGTTCTTTTTTGCAGATATCAGCTGAGGATCTGTGACCTTGCACCCTTTCCTAATGGGTGGAGGCATCTGTCTCTTGGCCCTTCCTCTGTCTGTGGAGCCAGCAATGGTGGTTCTGTTTCTCTGCTTTGCAACATTCTGACCTCTTCTGCCTCCCACTCTACACCTGTGGACCCTGGCGATTGCCCTGAGCTCACCTGAATTATCCAGGATGATGTCCCTACTCAAGGTGAGCTTGTTAATAAGCTGTATTCCACCTGCTGTCTAAATTCTGCATTGCCATGAAACGTAGCATTTGCCTGAGTTCTGGGCATCCCGGATGTGGACATCTCTGGGGAGCCATTCTTTTGTCTAACACAGCCAAAGCAGAATGAGTGAAGGGACCTATGGTAAGAGATGAATGAGCTCAGGTTCTGGGCTGGGCAGAGGTGGGTCTTGGAGGACTTTCTAAGACAGTACACAGGAAGAGATGGGAAGTTTTGTGGATTCTGAGCACTGACATGATCTGGATTACTTTGTAGGGGTGCACCTGGTTTCTGGGTGAAGCACTGCACAGACCCTAGCGAAAGATGATCTGGTCTGGACCAGAGTGTGCCAGTGAAGGTGAGGAGCCATGGTCAGATTCAGGGCATTGTCGGCAGTTGAGAGTGAGGGCTGTCTGCTGATGTGCAGGGTGTAGGGTAGAAGAGAGGGCGAGAGCGCACATGATTGCAGGGATTTCAGCCCAGGAACTGCAAGAATACATTTTGTGTTTTAACACAGGGAAAACCTTAGAAGAAGCAGGTAAAGCCACCACCCGCAGTGCCGGCATCCCATATGGGTGCCAGTTTGAGTCCCAGCTGCTCCACTTCTGATCCAGCTCCCTGCTGTGGCCTGGAAAACAGTAGAAGATGGCCCAAGTCCTTGGGCCCCTGCACCTGCATGGGAGATCTGGAAGAAGCTCCTGGCTCTTGGCTTTAGATTGGCCCGGCCCCGGCCATTGTGGCTATTTGGGAAGTGAACCAGCAGATGGAAGACCTCTCCCCCTCTCTCTTCCTCTACCTTTCTGTAACTCTGCTTTCCAAATAAATAAATAAATCTCTCTCTCTTTTTTTTTAAAGAAGCAGGATATAAGAGGTGGAGACTGGGAGTCTGGTTTTGGAGACTTTGAGATCCCTTTGTCATCTAAGTGGAGGTGCTGAGTGGGCTGTTAGATCTCTGAGGCAGAGGCTTTTGCAGTTTGAGGTCCACCTAAGTTCTTGGCTGAGCAGTAAGACAAAATGATTAAAAATAAAAAAGCTGTGGGGACTGGCACTGTGGCATAGTGGGTAAAGCCACTGCCTGCATTGCCAGCCTCCCATACAGGTGCCAATTTGAGTCCCAGCTACTTTGCTTCTGATCCAGCTCCCTGCTAATGTGCCTGGGAAACCAGTGGAGGATGGTCCAAGTGCTTGGGCCCCTGAAGCCACAAGGGAGACCTGGATGAAGTTCCTGGCTCCTGACTTCAGCCTGGCCCAGCTCTGGCTGTTGCAGACATTTGGGGAGTGAACCAGCAGGTGAAAGACCTCTCTCTCTGCCTTTGCTACTGCTTCTCTATAACTCTGACTTTCAAATAAAGAAATAAATCTTTAAAAAATAAAAGGATTGAGCTATTAAGAATATCTATGCATATTTCTGGAGGATGGGAATTCTCTCAGTTTCAAAATGCCACAATTACCTATTTAATAATTTTTATTATAATGATCATGTTGGGTTATCTGAATATTTCTGAATATATTAAACTAACAGTTTTGTGTTAAACTATAAAGTCAAAATCTCCTATTTATAAAGTTGAATCAGTTTAAATATGTTTCAGATTGAATTTCCATTCTTGATAAAAAAAAAAAACACCCTGTGTTCTTAGTTGCCAGGTTTCTTTTGGATACAGTCGAACTTCTTTTGTGCTACATTCGGGCTCCTATTAATTTACCAGCCTAAGGGAGCTATATAGGGTGTTATGGTGTTAAATCAGCAGATACAGTGTTACACTCAGGAGGAATGAATGTCCCTTTGCACAGCACAGTAACTATAGTTGGTAATAATATATTATGCATTTCAAAACAAACCTTTATCTGACTGATTTCAAATATGAAATGTGTTCTGTCCAGTACCTACGGTGTTGTGGGCTTCAAAAAAAAAAAAAAACTGTAGCCAGGAAAAGAATATAATAAATAATGAGGACTTTGACATAATGAGACTCAGAGCAAAGACCCGACTGGGGTGTCAATACTTAAAAAACTGGGTGTGTGTAGGATCTGACAGCATCATGGCCCAACACATCAGCGCTGTGTGGAGGCTCCGGAGCCACAGAAGCCAGATTCAAGTGAGATGCAGGACCTTTCTCTTTCCCACCAAGGGAATACGACTTGGTGTGGCAATTTGACAATGTCCTGTCCAGACGACGCTATGCATCCCACGCGTGAGAAATGTCATCCTTTGGTGCATGCCTCTAGACAAACTCCTGTACTTGGCTGTAGGAGACGTCTGCAAATATGTTCCTGAAGCATTTGTTGTAATTTTTTAAAGCAATCTAAATATTCATAAAAATACACAGCAGCGCTACAGACTAGTAAAAATAAATGACCCACCTACCCCAGCTGGCTCAGAGATAATGTTTTCCACAGATTTTAGAAGAATTTGTCTAATGTGATAACATTTGTACAAAGTTTAAATGCGTGGGAACCACTCCTGTGTTAGTACATACACTGTGGTTTCTAACAGTACAGTCTTTGCAGCTAGGCTGCCGGCTTCTGGTTCCATCTCTTACCAGTTATGGGGTGTTGACTAAGAAACTTTCCTCATTCATAGAAGGCAATACTAGTAGTACCTGTATCATTGGGTGCAGTGAGAACTTAGTTAGTATACAGTGAGCACAATATTCATATTATATATCATCTACCTGTATACTGTCCAGCCAAATACAGACTATACATACATTAAAAACAATACATCAATAGATGTGATAAACACCAAATTTCGAGCAGTGGTTATTTCCGTGGGAGAAAAGGGAATGGAGTTCCACTGATTCTTTAGTGTTTTGTTTAAATCTTAAAAAACTGAGGCAAACAAGACAACCTGATAAGATTCACCAGTATGGGTGGTGAGTGCAGTGCTGACTGCTGGATTCTGCTCTATACTTTCGCCTTGTGCGTGAGGTGTTCTAGTCGGTAAAAGCTGAGAACAGAGCTGGAACATTGGTTGCACAAGACATATCTGCTAAATGAAGAGTGATTAAGAGGTGGTGTGGACAGGGCAGCCCAGGAGCAACCAGCTGGGCTTCGCTGCGCTCTGCACAGGCTGGGCGGGTGCAGAGGGCACACAGGCCATTAGGAGGGGACCCCCCCAGCCGCTGAGGATTCAGGGAGACAATAGAGCAAGGCTTTCAGCCTTCTGGGGGAAAATGACATGAACACAGAACTGTGTGTTCCGCCGAACCCATCATTCAAGTGTAAGAGCAAAATAAAAACACTCTCCCATGTGTCAGGCTTCAGGAAATGGACCACTCGAGACTGTCTCTGGAAGAATAAACAAGGTATTCCTGGAAATGAAAAATGAGTCAAAGAGGAGAGCATAAGGGACATGAAAGCTGGTGACCAAACTTGCTGAAACTTAAAGTAGTGATCGATTAGGGGGCAGGGAGGGAAAGAGAGAACAGCGTGTGGAGCTGAAGCCCTCACCATCTTTCCTGGGGGGCAGCAGGGGCTCAGAAGGAAACCAGAGGCATGAAAAGGTTCTTGATCTGCTTTGGCAGGGGCTCATATTGAATAATTGGTGGTGTCAGCTGAAAAAAAAGTATGTGCTTTAAAAATTTTAAAATCACTGGAAAACTGAAATCATATATGTGTATACACACATACATATACATACACACATAAACTATCTATCTATCTATCTAAATTCCTAACCATTAAGAGAAAAAAATATGAAATGACGAAAATGCCATCAATTCAACACAAAGAGGAAGGGGGAGAGAAATAATTAAAAAGTATGATAAATAGAAAACACAAAATATAAGCGTTCGTCTGAAGTGTTAATACTCACAATGTGAAAAAGTAAAGCCCCCAGACTGGGGTTTGTAGAAGGCAGGGAGTGGGGAGAAAGCCCCAAGTTCTGCAGTGCTACCTGCTGTCTACCTGGAACATCTAAAATAAAATGATCCAGGAATTTTAAAATAAGGAACGAATATAAGAATTATGTGCACACACAGAGCAAAGCAAACAGACATTTCAAGTAGAATAAAAATAAGGAAATAGAAAATTCGGATAACATTATAAAGAAGCTTTATTCTCAAGAAATAATATGTATATTCTGTTGATTCTTACACGAAGTATTTCCAAAGAAAAATTCAATAGAGTCTATAAAGTAGAAATTAACACAAACCCCATTCACTACTCTCCGTGTATAAAATTACTATTTAACAACAAAGAGATGGTTTAAAGAAACTGACAAAAAACACTCTCCTCTTGAAAATGAGAAAGCACACTGCTAATTAACTTGGATTACTGAGGAATTAAAATGGAAACGACAGGCTGCTTAGAAATGACCAGGTGAGTGCACTGCAGCCTGAGCCCTAGGAGTGCTGCAAGTAGTGCAGAAGGAAACACTGACAGCCTGAAGTGCTCCCGGGGAACAGAGAGAGGAAAATAAACAGGCTCGGTGTTTGCCTGCAGAGCCAGAGAAAGAACAGGAACAACGCACCCAGAAAAGAGGATAAGAAAAAGGAGAAAGAAGTGAAATCAAAGAATTTACAATTATACTTCATGAATAAAACCAATTACTACCTCTCGGCAAGACCAATAAAATAGATTAATACTTGTCAAATAAGATTAAGAGAAAAAGAAGGGACAAATAACATGAGGAACACGAAATGTGAAAAAAGCTCATTACTAAGTATAGCTTTAAATAAATACAATTAAAATGAAAACGAAATGTTTGACCCGTAAAAACACAGATCATCAAATTTGGTTCAATAAGAAGGAGAAAGGGTCCATGGGCCACTATGTAAAAAAATTATTATAAAAATAATCAAAGACCTACTTTTTAGAAAGAAAAGATAAAAGCACCAGACCAGGGTAGTTTTGCAACCTAGAGCTACTGAAACTGAGAAACAGATATTTCCCATGTTATACGAATGGCTGTAGTGCATCAAACAGATTGAACGCCTTTCGTAACAGGTAGCTGACACCCTGGTTCTGAAACCAAAAAAAGAGATGAGATCCAAAAAACAAAAAAGCAGTTAATCTTGCTTATGAATATTTCTAAGTCCAACAGTGTGCTGCATCGTGCCCACGTTGAGGTTTTCCCAGAAGAAAGGTAGCTGTACTGTAGAAAATTCGTTAATAAGATTCATTGTATTCTCTGAAGAGAAAAAAACATGATTATCTCAATAGGTGGGAAGAAAGAGAGTGACTGATAAAATGCAGCACATATTCCTGGCTTAAAAAACAAGCTTGTAAATAAGTAAGAAAGTGTCTTATATCTGAAAAGGAGTTTCTACGAAAAACCTACAACAACCAATGCTTAGCCATGAAATACTTGAAGAATTCCTACCAAAATTAGGAATAATCCAGGGGTATACTGTGCTAATATTTGGCATTGAACTAGAAATTCCATTCAAGGCAATAATGGGGGGGGGGCAAGAAAAAGATAGGAGGATACTTCTTAACACTAGTGGAAAATGGAATTTAAAAAATAAGTTTTTTGGTATAAAAATTTTGTAACTTTCTGAAGTTTCCTTGTACATATTAGAAAGATACAGAACTGCTAAGTTTTGCATATAATATTTCCTTCTATCTAAACAAAAACCCAAGATAATGTCTGTAAAACTTGAGAGCCAGTAAAATATTTGTAGGGTGACTCTGTAAAGATCTTCATGGGGAAAAGTATGCAACTGAAGTTCACAAATAAATCCCCTGAATCAGTGGAGAAATACACTGTTTCTTAACAGAAAAACATGGTGCTACAAAATAACAATTATGAGCAAAATGTGTACATTTAGGGCTATTCCATTCAAGGCAGCAACAAATTTCTAGCTGGAATACAGCATGCTGATTCAAGTTCATCTGGGAGAGAAAAATGTCAGGGATGACCTTTTTCTAGAAGATATTAAAAGATATAAAGCTCTAGCAATTGATTCAGTGTGGTACTGGCATGAGAACAGACCAACAAGTTGATGGAACAAAAGAAATGGTTCAGCAACACAGCCACTTACATGTGACAGTTCAGGATATATTAAAACTACTATTTCAAATGAGTGGGAAAATGATAGCCAATTTATTAAAGAATGTTCAATGGTTAGCTAGACATTTGGAGGAAAATAAAGTTCCATCACTTCCACATACAATAAAAAAATAAATGCCAGGTGACCTAGATATTTAACCATAAAAACAAAATTTAAAGTCCTGGAATAATCTCAAGGTAAACACATGTTTTTGCAAAATTCAAGATCTTTTCCTGGTAAAACAAAAACCTCTTAGAGAACTAGAAATAGAAAGGAATGTCTCTAATTTGATAAATGGAAGCTACAAAAGTAAACCTACAGTGTACATAATGGTGAAAGACACAATGATTGGCTGTTGGAAGATTGAAATAAGACTGGCAATAAGCCAGGGATGTTTGTCCTTCCTTTAGTATGCAACACTGTATTAGAAGGTTTAGCCTGTGAAATGAGGCAAGAAAACTAAATAAAGGGCATAAAGATTGCAAAGGAATAAATAAAACCAGTTCTAGTCTCAGACATGACCCTCCAGGAAATTCGAAGACATCTACTAAAAAGTTTTGGGAACTCAGAAGTAATCTTACTCAGGTTTCAGAATACAGGCTATATACAAAAATCAGTAGTATTTCTGTATACTAACAGTGAACAAATAAAAATAAAAATTCAAAAAACCATTTAGCATAAAAAATGAGAGATGTTTGGCATACATTTAATGAAATATGTGTTATCTGTGTAACTAACTATCAAATGCTGATGAAAGACACAATAATCCTAAATAACTGGAGAGTCCTCCAAGAATTGGAAGATTCAGTATTATATAGATATCAACACTCCTCTAACTGATACATAGATTCAATGCAACCCTAATGGAAATCTTAGTAGGATTATGGGGGGAAAATTTTGGAAGACAAATTTTAGAAGAAAAGTTTGGAAGATAGCTTAGCAGTTTATAAAGTCAATCCCTTTTTATTAATAAATTTAAAAAATCCCAAAAGCAAAAATAGATCAGTTTGCTGTATACATACTAAAAATAAAATGCCAGCTAGTTACAAATCTAAAAAAATAAAAAAAGTTAAGCACACATCATCTGATCTAGTAATCTCTCTCCTAGGTATTTATTTTGTAGCTATCATACCTAAAATTGAAACGAAAATATAGATGAACTAAAATTATGAAAATGATTTGGGAAAGTGACAGGAGGACTCATATTATTTGGTATGAAGAATTATTGTAAAACCACAGTGATTAATTATACAGCATGGGGCTAGTGAAATCAAGACAGAGATATAGATGAAGAGAACAGAAGAGAGATTCCAGAAAGAGATCAGATTGGCCAATTGACTTTATTTATTTATTTATTTATTTATTTATTTGACAGGCAGAGTTAGACAGTGAGAGAGAGAGAGAGAGAGAGAGAGAGAGAAAGGTCTTCCTTTTTACCGTTGGTTCACCCCCCAAATGGCCGCTATGGCTGGCGCGCCGATCCGAAGCCAGGAGCCAGGTGCTTCTCCTGGTCTCCCACGCTGGTGCAGGGCCCAAGCACTTGGGCCATCCTCCACTGCACTCCCGGGCCACAGCAGAGAGCTGGACTGGAAGAGGAGCAACTGGGACAGAACCGGCGCCCCAACCGGGTCTAGAACCCGGGGTTTTGACGCCGCAGGCACCGGATTAGCCAAGTGAGCCGCGGCGCTAGCTGCCAATTGACTTTAGACAAAGTTGCAAACACAGTTTAATGGAAATGTGTGGTCTTGTCATAGACACTTCTCAGTCAGACATCCATGAGTAGAAAAACCTGAATCACAATTCATCTTGCACCTTATGCAGAATTATGATCAAAACGAATCACAGACCTAAATATAAAAACCTAAAACTTTTGGGAAAAAAAAAAGACAAAAAAAATGGTGCTTTCAGGTTGGACAAAGATGTCTTAGATATGAGATTAAAAGCACCTATGCTGTTATAGAAAAAAAAATGGACTTCAAAATCGAAAATTTCTCCCCCAGACATTGTTGAAAGAATAAGATAAACCACTGATGGGAAGAAATGTTTGCAAAATGACATAGTTGAGGACTTGTATTGAAAAATATAAGAAACTTTGAAAATTCAATACTAAAAAGTAATCCGATTTTAAAAATGGACAAAATAGCTGAACAGACACCTCAGCCCAGAAGAGGCAGTGGGATGGTAAGTGTACAAAAAGATGTCCACTACTATTAGTTGTAGGGAAATGCAAATTAAAACCACCATGGAGGAGCTCTGTCCACCTATTAGGATTTGTTTCTGTTTGCAAAGCTGCCGACACCAAGTCCAGAGCAGCTGGTACTCACACACCGCAGGGAGGGGTTCAAAGGCATTGCCACTTTGGAAGACGCTGGTGACAGCTCATCAAGTCAGACACCTCCACTTGATCCCATAATCTCTCTCTTAGGCACTTAGCCAAGAGAAATGAGAGCTTCCATTCGCTTAAAAACCTTTATGGTAAATCCACAGCAATTTTACTCATAATAGCCCCAAAGCAAAAACAGCGCACACGTCCATCAGCTGGTGGATGGACCCACAGCGGGCGGCGGTGCTTCCACACCATGGAAAAGTAATCACCAATAGGAAGAGGGCCAAACTGTGAGATACACAACAGCTCCAATGGGTCTCAAGTACACCAGGCAAAGCACCAGAAGTCAGAGGAAAGGCAACCTACCTTAGGATTCCGTTTGTATGCGAAATCCCTTGAAAACAAATCAGGGTTTGCCAAGACTGGCTGGTGGGGTGAGGGGGTGGGTAGGAGGGCAGGGGTTAATTTTTGGGGGGCATCTAGAGCTGATCTGTGTTTTCTAAGTGGTGGTGCTCGTTATGTGGCTGCGTGAGTTTTCAAACTCAGAGTGGAACACCACAGAGAGAATTTTACTGCATGTAAATTCTGAAATGTGTATTTAAAATTGTGAAAAGTGTAAATTATATAATTGTTCTGTAGGTTAGGAACCCAGAAGCTGTGAAGGAAAAGACCCACAGACTTCAATCCTACAAAACAGGATGAAAGCCACAGGAAGCAAATTTAAAAATCATGCCACTGACCAGTGAATATACATTCTCAGCAACTATCCCAGATAAGGGATTAACATCCATCACTCACTAAAAATAAAAGGACTCTCAACCAGCGAGCTATGAATTAAAGCAATAATGTCATCATCACTTGGACAAACTTTTAAAGATTGTTAAATAACCAACATTAGTGATGGGGCTAAGGAATGAGACAGCAGGCATTCCCCTAGAGTTTCGCAGTGTATAAACTGGTGTAATTTTTGAAGGATAATGTAGTGGTAGCTATCAAAAATTTGCATGTGATTTAACAATTTCACTTGTAGGTATTAATATTGTAAAACACTTGCATAGGTGCACAAATAGGTATATAAAATATTTTTATTAGAACAGTATTATAGTGGAAATTAGGGACCAAATTAAACATCCATCAGCAGAGGAGTGATTAGATAAATTAAGTAAGTCCCCAACATGTACCATTCTGACAGTACAAATGACACCTACTTAAGTATATAGTAGCATAGTACTCCTTTTATTTACTAGGAAATAAACCATCTAATGAAAAAAGAGAGCGGAGGAAACATGCATATTCATCCTATTCATGTTATTTTTTTCAGTCTACAAATCTGCATATTCACAGACCAAAAAAAGGTGTGGACGTACTCTTACAGATGTCCAAGTTCAGACAGTGGATCTCTTGGGACGGTGGGGGGGGGGGAGTATCAGGGGCTTGCAAAGGAAACTGTGTGCTTTGAGCCAAGATGAACTTCTAGAATACAAGTGTATTTACTTACTTGTACACTTTTTTAAATTAATGAAAAAAGAGGTATAAATATACTGATACATTTTAAATTAAGCACACACACACACAATTTCCAAATCATGAACAGAGGAAACAAGTCAATTTGATTACTACAGAAATAAAAAAAAAAACAACCTGGGCGGTATTAAAAATAGAGCAAAAACAGAACTGACAGAATGGAGGCCAAGTGTGAATGGCTTCAAAAATGCTACCACGAGGCACATGGCTCTCGAGACTGAACAAAATGAAATTTAGTCAGGCGTTGCTCACAAAAGAATACAAGTCACCACTGAGTCGACAGAGAAGGATGAAGAGTAAGTGACAAAACCATTGGAGACAAATGCAGCCCAAGAGAACCCATGCAGTGTGCTAATATTAAAATCAGACCACCAATTGTTAAATCAACAACAGGAGTCACTGTGCACTTGCTCCCCATGGAGGACCTCTGTTCTTAATGAGTTGTACTATGAGAATTAACAGTAAAACTTGTCTTTAAACAGTGCTTTATACTTTGTGTGTCTGTGTGGGTACAAACTGTTGAAATCTTGGCCAGTGCCGCGGCTCACTAGGCTAATCCTCCACCTAGCGACGCCGGCACACTGGGTTCTAGTCCCAATCGGGGCACCGGATTCTGTCCCGGTTGCCCCTCTTCCAGGCCAGCTCTCTGCTGTGGCCAGGGAGTGCAGTGGAGGATGGCCCAAGTGCTTGGGCCCTGCACCCCATGGGAGACCAGGAGAAGCACCTGGCTCCTGCCATCGGATCAGCGCGGTGCGCACCGGCCGTGGCGGCCATTGGAGGGTGAACCAACGGCAAAAGGAAGACCTTTCTCTCTGTCTCTCTCTCACTATCCACTCTGCCTGTCCAAAAAAAAAAAAAAAAAAAAAAAAAAGAAATCTTGGTACAGAGTTGGTCTTCTATATTTAAGATAATTAAAAATGCATCTTAATGAAGAATGGGATGGGAGAGGGAATATGAGGTAGGATGGGACTGGGGGTGAGAGGGAGGGTATGAGGGGAAGAACTGCTATATTCCTAAAGCTATACCTATGCAACTTGTATTTGTTAAATAAAAGCTTTCAAAATAAATAAATAAATAAATCAGACAACATAGCATTTGGGACCAGAATATCAAATGGGATGAACGTAACTATTTCTACAGTGCTAAGTGATGGGCATGAACACAGGTGACCCCATGCAGGGGACTGGTTAGTTTTGTCCCACTACCTATCTGTTATCAAGGAGGTTTTACAGGTGAAAAGTTGTTAATGTAGGAGTCCTCCCAACAACCTAAAAATATGTAGTAAATTATAAAGTGAAAACACAGATTGTATCGCAAAGTACTGAATGATCCCCATTTTGCTTTAAAATGTATAAAAAACATGACAGAGGACCTAGAGGGTCACTGTGTCAGGGCTGTCTCCGTGGGCGCCCTGTGGATTGAGAACACATGCACAGAAGCTGTGGACAGCCAGTCTGGGGCGCACAGCTCTGCCTCTAAACCTTTGTCTTCCAGCCGACTAACAGCTGACTCCCTTACAGGACTGCCTGGTGATTCCGAGTAATCCCTTTCCCACCAACTACTGTCTACCACAGTGGGCATTTGGGGGTGATCCCATGGGAAGCCAGGAGGAGCAGGGGGGCTCAGGATGACCCAAAAGCATTTAGAAAGTCATGAGAAGTAATTGTATGTCTCAGGGAGCAAATTCAATGAGAAGAACAAGACAACTGTGGCTCCCTCTGAGAACCAAGTTCCCCTGTTGGTCCCAGGCTTACACTCTGTCTTTCCCAACATTTGCAACGCTTCTCCTGGGAACTGGACTGCTGTGGTGCTGTGAAGAGAAGAAGCTTGGAGAAAACACTGGGAAAAGGCTGTTGATGTATACAAACCATGGGATCGCTGGCGCTGTGGGCCCCTGCATCCCCGTGGGAGACCCTAAAGAAGCTCCTGGCTCCTGGCTTCGGATCGGCTCAGCTCTGGCCATTGTGGCCAATTGGGGTATGAACCAGCGGATGGAAAAGACCTCTCTCTCTCTCTGCCTCTCCTCTCTCCCTGTGTAACTCTGACTTTCAAATAAATAAATAAATAAATAAATCCTTAAAAAAAAAAAAAAAACAGGGTCGGTGTGCGTTTTCCTGTGAACTCGGTGAGGCTGCCCACTGCAGGCTCGCATCACAAGGACAGAAAATGGTCGAGGGTTTTATGAGCCAGGTTAATCTCTGGCCTTCCCTGAGTCCCCTTGAACATTCACTCTAACAGGTGTCTTGGGACAGTAGGGACAGGGGAACCGAAGTTAGCATGCGCAAGGAAGAGAAGGGACATTAGTAATGGGCTTCAGGACCTCTGGGGACATGACCGGAGGAAGACGACAGCCAAAATGACAGAGCCAGGGTTGACTTTTGGAAACAAAGAAAAAAAAAATCAATCTTGCAACAGCGGCACTAGTTCTAGGGGCAGGGGTGTAGGAAGCTACTACCAGGGGTCCCACGTGCAGGTTGACTGGAGTCAGATATTAGTCCTCCGTGCGTAAAGAAAGTGGAGACGCTGAAGTGAGACAGAAAAGCGGTGTGGACTCTAAGCCTCTTGCCCTTCCCTAACCACCTGTGAGTCAGGGCAAAGCCCTGACAGGCAGTGTTTCCTGTGAAGTCGCGGCTGGCCCGGAAGCACTTGTGGGGTATGACAATACTGACCGCAGGCCTCGCCCCCTGGCTTTCTGACTTGGAAGGTCGGGGTGGGGCCCCGGTATGAGCATTTTTAACAAGTTCTCAGGTTGAAACTGTTGAGGCTGGGCTGGGGAACACACCTGAGTCCCACTGGCTCAGAACCCCTGTGCGCAGGAATAGGAAGGGAGGGGTGGAGGATCTCCTAGGACCCTTTCTTAATTCTAAGCCCTAGGGCCTGTGTGTGAGCATTGAGCCTCCTGATGGGAGGGGTGCTGGGTCCCTCGTTGTTTGGTTGAGGCTGGCTGGCTGTTCAGGCAGTGACCTCGGAGGCGCCGTCCCTGTCCCAGATGTCGGGTCTGACCCTCTATCGTAGGGATCCAGCAGAGCCGCGGATGGAAGCAAATAACCCATCACCCAGATGTGTAACAAGAGCCACTCAAGTTCCTCCCAGCATCTCCGGAAAATCTCCGGCAGCTTCCTGGGATGTGTGTGGGTTTCTAGAGGCTCCTCTCTGGGCGTCACACTGAGCTCGGAGGCCCCAGCCCCCAGAGCGCTTGTCCCTGTGCCAGCTCCCTGCCTTGTGCTGCACACGACCAGAACAAGGACCTTTGTCCTTTTCCAGATCCCTCACGTGCCACTCCCAGGGACGTGGGTGCAGCAGGTGTCGGGGCCATCTGTTGCTTTGCCTGTGCCATGTCTCTCTCCTGCTCCCAGTGTGCTTTGGGAAGCACCCCTCCTCTGATGGTGACGAACACAGCAGAGGCAGTAGGGTGTGCACCAGCTCGGTGCTCCTGAGCTCCCAGCCACGCACAGGACTTTCAGCTCGCAGCCCAGCTGGCCGGCCAGGGCTGTGTCTCCCAGCCATGCCCTGCAGCGTGTCCCCTAACTCTATGCTCTGTTCCACGTCTCCCCATCAATCCTGCTGTCTGGAAGTCAGCCAGTCTTACTAGTGAGGGAAAAGACAAGCCTGTGTATTTGGGGTCTGGAAGGGGGCTTTATTTCAGTAACACAAATAAAATGGAATACCAGACAGTCTTGGCGGTTAAAGACGTCTTTGGGCAGCAAGGGAGAAGGTGTTTAACCTAGAGGTTAAGATGCCTGGGTTCTAGAAATCCCTGGCCCCAGACTCCTGCTAATGCAGACCTGGGAGGCAGCGGTGATGGCTCAGGTGGTCAGATCACTGCCACCCACAGGCACATGTGGGTGGAGCTCCTGGCTCCTGGCTTCAGCCCTGCCTGGCCCAGCCCTGGCTATTGGGGGTATTTGGGGAGAAAGGACCAGCAGACGGGGGCTCTCTGTTTCTGTCTCTCAAATAAATATTTTAGAAAATAGTAGCCTTTGGTCCCTGTGCTAAGGGCGTGTGTCCAGCATCCTCTCCTCACAGGCTGATCACCGCACGTGTCCCCCGCCCTCATGCCCCTTTCTCCGTCCATTCTCTGCCCATCTTCCAGCCACATCCCCTGCAGGGCAGCGATTCCGTCTCCTCGCAGCCAGTGTGCAGGTCACCCTGCACCTGCACGGCAGCCTCTCTGTCCAGGTCTTCCCCTCCAGGCAAGAGTTCCTCCCGGTGAGGAGCACGGTGCCTGCTGTTCCGGAAACATACTCTTCCCACCCTGCAACAAACTGCCTACTGTGTGCTAGGCCCACTGAGCGCTAGGTCTTACAATGACTCTGCATGGACATAGCAGGTAATCATATCGCATGAAGGCTAAATAAAACAACAAAAAGAACCCAACAACAGACTGTTATAAAACCATGAGAACAACTTACTCATTTTAATGTAAGTAACTAGTAAGCTGATTGGGGCTAGGGTTAACAAACTGTGGTCTGAGACCTGTTTAAGGACAATTCAGGAACTAGGAACGTAAAAAAATATATTTTAATGGGCTGTAAAATAAAAAGAATATTGGACAGAAACCTATATGGTTTGTAAACCCCAAAAATACATTCTCTGGATCTTCACAGATAAGTTTCCTCATCTCTGAACCAGGATTCTATTGGCAGGGCTGGGCGGGCACGCCACAGACCTCGGGGCTGACCTCCTGGGCTGAGAGCCGAGGACCGAGGACTGAGGACCGAGGACCGAAGACCGAGGACCGAAGACCGAGGACCGCGTCTACTCATCACGGGCAGATGTAGCAGGTGGCGGATGCTGCTGCTGTAGGAGGGAGGAAGCTTGGTTCTGTGACCACAGGGTGCAGACCCAAGGTTTGGGGGAGCCTCGGAGCGGGATGAGCTGGACCACAGGGCTCCCTGGCCTCGATGGAGAGAGAGCTCTGGCTTTCCAGGACTCGGGGAAGGTGTGCATGCAGGGAGCGTACATGAAGAGTGTTCACTACAGTGCCTTGAACTGTGCTTGGTTCACAGCTGACACTTAATAAAAACTATCCGGCTGAATTGAATGAACCCTACTTCCTTAAGCATACTGATGGGGGGGGGGGGAATGCCTAGAAAGTCATCACTCCTGCTAATTGGGTCAGAAAGGGGCGTGCAGCCCCCGCGCTGATCCTGAGTGCAAATGGGACCTCATTCTGCACGCTAAGCTGTTGGGTGTGGCCTGGTGGTCACAGTGGGAGCCCCGTGCCTGCACGTTTCCTCCCTGGTAAGATGTTTACTGACTTCCTAACAGAGGCTCCCTGCAGACGGAGGGGGTCAGAGGCTCCCCCACCCCACGTCCTCACTGTGCAGGGTGGAGCTGCAGGCCTCCAGGGATCACAGCCCTGAGGAGCTGTGTGGGTCTTTCTCTGCTGTCCCAGTGACAGCCCCCATTAGCACTGCACCTGCTCTGTGCCCGGCACGGCAGGCGGACATTGTTTGTGTCAGCCAGGGGTTGAGTCGGCAGCACCAGTGGGCATCTGTAGCGGACACCACGCTAAGCGCTTTCCTGCAGCACCTCAGGGACTCCTGTGGAACACCCTCTGCAGTAGGGGTCCGAGGCGCTGTGGAGTTGGGTGACTCGCTCCAGGTCACACAAGCTCCTCGGGGGTGGGGTTGAGATCTGAGCCAGGGCTGGCACCCTTCTTACTAGATTCTACAAGAACACACCGGGGACCCCTCACGTACATGGGATCTTCCCCAAGCGCACGGGAAAATCGAATTCAGAGAGAAGCGTATTTTGACACGAACGTTCCGGGAAATTTCTGCTTGATTCTTCTGTAATGCACATTTAGCGTGGGATGCTACAAGACCCCTGGTCTGACTCACAGCCCTTACAGCACAGCAGCTGTGCAAACAGCTCTCCCTGTTCCGATTCGCCATCCAACGCACACCAGTCGCACCTTGCTCCGGAGGCACCCCTGCACCCACCCACCGCCCCATCAGCAGCCACCTGCCTCTCACAGAAGTGACGGTCACTTTAATTCTAAACAAAGATCACGTTTGCAGTGTCTCTGCCCAGGCTTTCTATCCTGTGTTGAAACCATCCATAAATCTGAAAATGTTCTTTTAATCATCGCATAATTCTTGCAAGTCTGGAACTTTGCCTTTTAGATTTTCTTGGCGCGGCGCACGGTGCAAGGGAGAATGTTAGCATTTTAATTTAATTAAGTAACTTTTTGCACACCCTCGGTGATTGGAACTGAGCTGGCTAACGAGAAAAGTGAGCTTCACCGTGAGCTTGCGTCTTGTCCTGGAGGTGAGACAGAGACATAGATTACAATTTGGCAACCGAAAAAAATTCCTTTGATTAGTGCCAAGGTGGATGGAACAGATATTAAACACGACGAGTTTGGATGAGGTGGAGTATCTTGGGACTATCTAAGAACAGATACCTCATTGTTATGAAGAATTTAAATTCAGTTCCCCCTTGAGGGGTGGGGGGGGGGGGGACTTGGAAATGCCTTTTGGAAGGTTTCTCAGATTGGAACAGCTTTGTTAAAAAAAGAAAAAAAATCCATTAAGCTCCTAGAGCTAGCTTGGTAGGAATGTGGTGTCCTCTAGTGGTAACATAACGAGGTTGCAATTTTTCCTATTTGAATTTTTTTCTTATTTATTCAGTCAATAAATCTTATTGAGGACTTGCTATTTATTAGTTTTTTTTTTTTTTTGACAGGCAGAGTGGACAGTGAGAGAGAGAGACAGAGAGAGAAAGGTCTTCCTTTGCCGTTGGTTCACCCTCCAATGGCCGCTGCGGCCGGCGCACCGCGCTGATCCGATGGCAGGAGCCAGGATCCAGGTGCTTTTCCTGGTCTCCCATGGGGTGCAGGGCCCAAGCACCTGGGTCATCCTCCACTGCACTCCCTGGCCACAGCAGAGAGCTGGCCTGGAAGAGGGGCAACCGGGACAGAATCCGGCGCCCCAACCGGGACTAGAACCCCGTGTGCCGGCGCCGCAAGGTGGAGGATTAGCCTATTGAGCCACGGCGCCGGCTCATTTATTAGGTTTTGTGGTCGAGACACAGAGACAAAACAGAGAAGGCTGAAGAATTAGGATGTACGAGTACTGCATCAGCGATAGTAAATCAGCAGTGAAGCCGCCTAGCCTGGCTCTGGTGAGGGTGAAATACGGGGGGACTTCCTGAAAGAGTAAGGGTGCGCTCTGAGTTTCTGTGAAAGCTTTAGCTTTTCCCCTGCACACTGTCAATATCTGTGTGCTGTAGAAAATTTCAGACATACGGATGAGCTTTAAAAGTTACCTATTTTTGGCCAGCGCCGCGGCTCACTAGGCTAATCCTCCGCCTAGCGGCGCCGGCACACCGGGTTCTAGTCCCGGTCGGGTCGCCGGATTCTGTCCCTGTTGCCCCTCTTCTAGGCCAGCCCTCTGCTGTGGCCAGGGAGTGCAGTGGAGGATGGCCCAGGTGCTTGGGCTCTGCACCCCATGGGAGACCAGGAGAAGCACCTGGCTCCTGGCTCCTGCCATCGGATCAGCGCGGTGCGCCGGCCGCAGCAACCATTGGAGGGTGAACCAACGGCAAAGGAAGACCTTTCTCTCTGTCTCTCTCTCTCACTGTCCACTCTGCCTGTCAAAAAACAAACAAACAAACAAACAAAAAAACCAAAAAAACCAAAAAGTTACCTATTTTTGAGCCAGATATCACTTGTGTTTACTCTATCTACTCAAGCCCTTTTCAAGCCCAATTTATTTTTAGCAAAATTTATTTGTATGCTCATAGTATTCTGTAATCTGCATTAAAGAATAGATTTGGAAATGTTTCTTGTGTTACTAAATACAAGATTATTACTGGTTTTCAAAATAGCATTGGAGATTTTCCCATTTTATGTTTTCAGATGAACTTTAGAATAATTCTATTCAGTCTTGAAAACCCTGCTAGTATTTAGATTGTGGGAAGTAAAAGGATTTATTTGGTGAGAGCTGATATCAGCACTAAATTGTCTTTCCATCTAGAATAGCTCCATTTCTTTGAATCCTCTTCTGTCTTCTCTCAATTAAATGTAAGCATTTTCATATTAGAACCCAGTACTTCCAATTAAAGCTTTGTTTCTAACGACTGTATATTTTTATTGAACTGACAATTGTATTTTTCTCAATTCATTATTTTATGACTAATTACCATGGGAATGGCTATAGGAATGTAACTTTAAAATTCTCAAATTTTTTTGATTAGCATGTAATACGGGTCTGGATGAGGCCGAGGGTGGCATTTCGACATATGTATACAGCAGAAACTGCTCAAGGCAGGCGATTAGCATTTCCAGTTCCTTATATTTTCTTATGCTTGCAGCCTGCCGGCTCTGCTCTCTGAGTTTTCCATCGGGGCACAGTGCACCGCAGTCACCCCACTTGCTCTCTCTATCCAGCTCCCCACCCCACCCCCACCTTCCCAGCCTCTGGTAATCATCACTCTAAGTCCAAATTGGCAGTGTTTCTTTAAAGCTAGAGAACATACTACTGGGGATGGGGGTGGGGGGAACACATACACATAGACATTTAATTTAATCAATCCATTGTTCACAATTGATTTATTAAAACAAAACAAAACCGGGGCAGGTGCTGTGGCCTAGCAGATGTAGCCGCTGCCTGCAGTGCCGGCATCCTATTTGGGTGATGGTTCGAGTCCCGGCTGCGCCACTTCCGATCCAGTTCTCTGCTATGGCCTGGGAAAGCAATGGAATTTGGTCCAAGTCCTTGGGCCCCTGCACCTGCATGAGAGACCTGGAGGAAGCTCCTGGCTCCTGGCTTCGGATCGGCGCAGCTCCGGCCATTGCAGCTGATTGGGGAGTGAACCAGCGGATGGAAGACCTCTCCTTGCCTTTCAAATAAATACATAATCTTAAAAAAAAAAAAAAGAACCCAACTTAATCCTTAACCTGTTCATTGATAGCCTATGGCTCTGAATTTTATTCACCACTCTGTTTCAAGTCTGAAAAAAGCAATTAATTCATGCGGTTTCACAGACAGTCCAGCCCGGCTGATGTAACCCTCAGCCTCAAGTCCACACTCAGATGGGAATTACAAGGAGCTGGGAGCAGACTGGCTGAAACCTGGCAGTGTTCCTGGCTCGGGCGTCTGTAGTCCCTTTGCTACTCCACACTGAGAAACGGCATTGAACTAGGGTGTGTATACCTTATAAAAGCATTTTCATAGCTGAATAAAAAGTAACATTAAAGCTATGCTAAATTTCACCCTTATGATGGTGTTTTCTCCAATGAAGCTTACAAAACACCTGGTTTCCTGATTGCGTTACCAACATCTTCATGTAGAATTTTTTTTTAAATAAAATTTTTCAGGGGCCAGCATTGTGGCATAGCAGGTAAAGCCACCACCTGAGTGCCAGCATCCCACATGGGCACTGGTTCGTGTCCCAGCTGCTTCACTTCCTATGCAGCTCTCTGCTAATGACCTGGGAAAAGTGGCCATGAATAGCCCAAGTGTTTGAGCCCCTGCCAGCCATGGGGGAGACCTGGATGAAGCTCCTGGATCAGCCCTGTCCACATAGCCACTTGGGGAGTGAACTGGCAGACGAAAGACTTCTCTCTCTGACTTTCAAATAAATAAAAAACAAAAGCTTTAAAAAAATCTCCCAGGATTTTGTAAGTTTTAATTTTTTATTTTTATTTTTATTTGTTTTTATTTTTTTGACAGGCAGAGTGGACAGTGAGAGAGAGAGACAGAGAGAAAGGTCCTCCCCTTGCTGTTGGCTCACCCTCCAATGGCCGCCATGGCTGGCGCACCGCGCTGATCCGAAGGCAGGAGCCAAGTGCTTCTCCTGGTCTCCCATGGGGTGCAGGGCCCAAGCACTTGGGCCATCCTCCACTGCACTCCCAGGCCACAGCAGAGAGCTGGCCTGGAAGAGGGGCAATGGGGACAGAATCCAGCGCCCCGACCGGGACTAGAACCCGGTGTGCCGGCGCCGCTAGGTGGAGGATTAGCCTATTGAGCCGCGGCGCCGGCCTAATTTTTTTTATTTTAAAGATTATTTATTTACAAGTCAGAGTTACACAGAGAGAGACGAGGCAGAAGGAGAGAGAGAGAGAGAGAGAGAGAGAGAGAGAGAGAGAGAGATGTCTTCCATCCGATGGTTCACTCTCCAGATGGCCGGAGCTGCGCTGGTCCGAAGCCAGGAGCCTGTTGCTTCTTCCCTGTCTCCCACATGGGTGCAGGGGCCCAAGGACTTGGGCCATCCTCCATTGCTTTCCCAGGCCAGAGCAGAGACCTGGATTGGAAGTGGAGCAGCTGGGTCTCGAACCAGCGCCTATATGGGTCTCTCAATGACCAAAGAGAACTTTAAACAATTATGCTTAATAATTGCTACAATTTCTATTACCCAAATTAAGAAATATACTAATCAAAAACTATTCATTTTGAAGTATCGGTATGTCTGTCTGTAGGTCTTCTTAGAATCTTTCTAAACTTTTTTTTTTTAACTTTTTATTCATTTGAAAGGCAGAGTTACAGAGAGGAGGGGGAAGAGGAGAGAGAGAGGTGTCTTCCATCTGCTGGTTCACAAATGGCCACAACCAATGGGCTGTGCCAGGCTGAAGCCAAGGAGCCATGAGCTTCATCCGGGTCTTCCTCATGGGTGCAGGGGCCCAAACACTCGGACCATTTTCCGCTGCTTTCCCAGATGCATCAGCAGGGAGCTGGATTGGAAGTGCAGCAACTGGAACTGGAAACTGGTGCCCATGTGGGATGCCGATGTTGCAGGTGGAGGCTTACTCTTCTACATTACAAGTCTGGCCCCTTTTCCAAACCTTTAAAACCAGGATAGTATAATCCATGATGTACTAGAATCAACTTAAGTGTTGCTGTTGATTTCTTGTCCATTCTGAGAGGAGGAGCGTGGTGGGGGCAAGAGGCGCAGAGTCACCACACAGACCCTGGGAGTCGGGTGAAAGCAGGCCAGAGGCGAGCAGCCGGCAGACTCGGTTATTTCAGTTGCTACAGCTTCTTATGTAGCCAACACAGCCAATCCGGTCAAGGGGCGGTTTATGCCCCAACCAATCACAGCCTGTTGCCAGGCAGTTTCCAAAGCCATCCAATCACAGCCTGTTGCAGTCAGGCTCTTGTTGCCAGGCAGTTTCTGAAACCATCCAATCACTGCCTGCTGTCAGTCAGGCTCTGTTGTCATGTGGTTTCCGAAGCCATCCAATCACAGCCTGTTGCCAGGCAGTTTCTGTTGTCAGTGGCCATCTTGGCATGAACTTTTCACCTCAGCGGCCATCTTGATATGACCTTTTCACCTCATTCCACCACAGTTGGGTAAGGAAAAACTCATCTTGCAAAAACAGAATCGCTTTCCAACACGCTTGACAGAAGCTTACTTTCATCTGTGTTCCAGCGAAGACACTATTGACATCTATCCCACACTTTATTTCCCAGTAGTGCACTATGGAATTCTCTGGAATGCTTTAAGATTGGCCGTAGCTGGAGCTCTGGCTTCCATTTGGACCGTGCTCTCCTTAATCCTTGGAGGTGGCTTTGGTTTCAGCATCTTAGAACCTCTGCCATCTCCTTCCTCACCTTCAAATGCTTCCACTGCTTATACAGTTTTACAAACAACTCTGACAGTCTTCAAAATCTTGACTACATCTGCAGAAAACCCAGCAAAGCACCGTTGGGCACCTTTCCACAGCACAACAGGGCTACATGTGGGCAAGCTGAGGCACTTGGGAGGGGAAGCTACAGGAAGCATAGGTTTGTCTACCTACGGGTGGCATCCACCCCTTCCAGGCAAAGGGAAGGCCGTGTCCCGCACATACTGGAGCGAGGGTCTACAGAGATACAACAGCCCACTGGTTATAACAGAATTCACATTCTAGTGTATGCTTTCTCCCATAAGAAAATCCCTTTGAACAGGCATTCGAGAATCTAGTGTTTAAACAGAAGAAGCAGCAGAAATCAATCTTGTATTTGAGACTACTCCAAGTTTCTCTACCTTGGAGGCCAACAACACACACATAGAGCCATTCATACAGGAACTGGACTTTGAAGAGAAAAGCTGTAATAGGATCTCTTGAAATGGGCCACAGCAGTGGTAAGAACTTGTTGTTTTAATTTAAGATGTTCATCTAAGCTTGGGTAACAGTGGCAAAAAAATTGTAATTTCTAATACTCTTCTTCTGAGAGAAACTTTAAGTCCTTTTGGCACTTTGTCAACAAATCTTGCTTATCCAGAGTCCATTGCAAACAGTGGGAGTTCTGCCAAAAGTCCCCTGCTATGGAACGCAGCTTGCCCGGATTTAAACGGATGGACTGGACCCAGCCTATCCCATAACTGTGCTTCTTGATTAGATAAGCTCAGCTCCACTCCCCATGTAGACTTCAAAACGTCCACGTAAGAAGGAGAGACAGGGTATTTGTCTTTCTGTGTCAGGATTGCCTCACTTAACACAGTCCCCTCCCATTGCATTCATTTTGCTGCAAACGTCAGGACTTGATTCTTTCTTTATGGCTAGGATATGCTATCCTTTCATCTATCCATGGACACCCGGATGCCTACTGGCCACTGTGAATTGTGCGGCAGTGAACTTGGGAGTGCAGGTTCACCTTGGGCAGCCTGCTTTCACTTCCTTGGATACACAGCCAGCAGCGGGCAAGAGGAGTGTGATAGATCTGTGTTGCGTTTTCTGAGGCACATCCTGTTCTCCACACTGGCTGTGTCGCTCCCCGTCTTCGTGGAGGAACGACACAGGACCCTGCGTTGTTCTTTCGTCTGCTCGGCCATTCCTGGGTTTGCTGCTGGTTCTTCCCGGGTTGGCTACCGACCCTTCCACCTCCGTGGAAGGGCGGTTCCCCCTGCCACTTTTCCCCACTTCCGCGGGGGAGCGGCACACCGCCGGCCGGCTCTCTCGGGGGCTGCACAGGTGTTCCTTCAGATAGATGTTCCCCTTAGATGTTCCTCGTGCATGTTGTCTCTCTCCTCCTTTATAGTCCTCTTCCACCAATCCCAACTCTGCTACCCACACGCCGAGTACGCTGCTCTCCTCCAATCAGGAGCAGGTCCTACAGTTTATTGGTTGAACTGGAGGCAGCTGTGTAGAAGCTGTTTCTCCCTTCTCAGCGCCATATTGTGGGAGAGCAGATGCATAGAATAATTCTTAATTCCAGTAACTTAGTCTAGTCCGAGTTGCTCCCAGTTGCTCCCCACAGGCTGTGCTAACTTGCCTTCAACAACAGTACAGGAGGGTTCTCTCTTCTCCACATCCTCACCAGCATTTGTTACTTTTTTGTGTTCTTGGTAATAGCCATCCTCACTGGAATGAGGTGATCCTTCACGGAGGTGTTGATGTGCACCTCCCTGACGCCTAGGGATACCGAGAACGCATTCATATACTTGTTGTCCACTTCTATTTTTCTTTTGTCTATTTAGATTCTTTGTCCATTTTGTAACTGGATGGCTTCATTTTTTCCCTTGAGTTTTTTCGGTTCCTTATATATTCCATTAATCCTTTGAGAGACACATAATTTGAAAATAAGCTCCCATTCTGTTGGCTTCTCTTCATTCTATTGACTGCCTTTTTTTTTTTTTTTTGCTGTGCAGAAGCTTCTTAGCTTGACATAATCCCATTTGTCTAATTCTGCTTTTGTTGTTGCTGTTGTTGTTTTTTGATAGACAGAGTTAGACAGTGAGAAAGAGAGAAAGAGAGAAAGGTCTTACTTCCGTTGGTTCACCCTCCAAATGGCCACCACGGCCGACGCTGCGCTGATCCAAAGCCAGGAGCCGGGTGCTTCCTCCTGGTCTCCCATGTGGGTGCAGGGCCCAAGCACCTGGGCCATCCTCCACTGCCTTCCCGGGCCACAGCAGAGAGCTGGACTGGAAGAGGGGCAACCAGGACAGAATCTGGCGCCCCGACCGGGACTAGAACCTGGTGTGCCGGTGCCGCAGGTGGAGGATTAGCCTAGTGAGCCGCAGTGCCGGTCTTGTTGTTTGTATTTTGATAGTCTTATCCAACATAGTGGCACCTGCACTGATGTCTTGAAGTGTCCCCCTGTTTTCTTCCAGTAGCTTCAGGTCTTACCTTTAGATCTTTAATCCATTTTGAATTGCTTTTGTGTAGGGTGAGAGATGGGGGCATTCAATGTTATGTGTATGTATATCCAGTTTTCCCTGTACTTCTTAAAATAAAAAGAATCAACATTTTTTTTTATTTGAAAGGCGAGACAGAGACAGAGACAAAGACAGAGAGAGAATCTTCCATCCATTGGTTCAGTCTCCAAATGCCCACAACAGGTGAGACTGGGCCAAGCCAAAGCCAGGAGCAAGCAGGTTTCTCACATGGGTGGCAGGGACCAAAATACTTGGGCGACCACCTGCTACACAGGGTGATGCGTACATTAACAGAGTGGAATGGAGGCAGGGCCGAGACTCAAACCCAGGCATTCCAACATGGGATGTGTATGTCCCAAATGGAGTTTTAATAGCTGCATGAAATGCTCAGACCCCAGCATCATGTATTGAAGACACCATCCTTTCTCCATTGTATGTTCTTGGTGCCTTCGTCGTGAGTCAGTTGGCTGCAGATGTATGGATTAATTCCCAGGAGCTCTACTCCATTCCATTGGTCCATATGTCTGTTGTTTTTAAAATTTTCAGATTATCTGAAAGGCAGAGAGACAGGCAGACACATACAGAGAGATCTTCCACCCACTGCTTCACCCCAAGTGCCCTCAATAGCCAGGTCCAGCCCGGGATGAAGCCAGGAGCCCCCAACTCCTCTGGGTCTCCCATGTAAGTAGCATGGACCCAAGTACTCGGACCACCATCACTATATTGAATAAAAACAACGAGAGTAGGCTTTCTTCTCTGGTTCCAGATCCCAGAGAAAATGCTTTCAGGCCTTCCTCACTCAACAGGAATGTTGGCTGTGGGTTTGTCATTACAGCCTTTATTGTATTGAGGTATGTCCCTTCTATCTTTCATTTGTTCAGAGGTTTCAATCAAGAATGGATGTTGCATTTAATCAAATTTTCCAACAGCAAGTTTCAATTAACCATAGTTACTTTGTTGGACATTCGGTCTCTTGAAGGTATTCCTCCTAACTGAAAGTGTGTATGCTCTGACCTGTATCTCAGTTGCCTCCTACTCTCCCCTACCCAGGCCCTAGTAACAAACACTTTACTCTCTGCTCCCGAGTTTGACTTTTTTAAGATTCCATGTATAAATAAATGAGGTAATGTGGTTTCTTTCTGTTCCTGGCTTATTTCCCTGAGTGTAAAGTTCATCACATTGATATAACAGTTCTCAACATTGCACCAGCTCATTCATGTTGTTACAAATGACAGGATTTCTTTTCAAAGGCTGAAGACGACTGCACTGCGTAGACGTCAAATGTGAACCACAGCTTTCTCACTGATCTGTCAATGGACACATCTACTGACCACGGGCTCAGTATACGATGTTCTTTCTCCTGGTTCTTTGAGACGTGATATTTGGTGGTTGTATTTGAGATCTATCTTCCTGTTGGATCTTCAGTCGCTGCACATCCTTAAAGGTAAAGACAGTCTCTGTAGGAAGTACAGAATTGGATCTCAGGGCTCCTTTTCACTTTATTAAGCCTTGCTACTTATTTTGACTGAAGAATTTAGTCCTCTTACATTCAAGGTAATTACTGACAGCCGTTTTGTTGATATATTTAAAGTCCTGAAAGGAAAAAATTCTCTTAAACAGAAATACTATCTGGTCGTCTCTTGATATCCACTGCAGAAGGGCCCCAGGACCCCCTGCAAGCACTAAAATCCAGGAATATCCAAGAACCTTAACATAAAATCGTATAGTATTTGCATATGGCCCATGCATATTCTCCTATATCTTTTTTAAAAGATTTTATTTATTTATTTATTTGACAGGGAGAGTTACGGAGAGAGACAGAGAGAAAGGTCTTCCTTCCATTGGTTCACACCCCAAATGGCTGCTGCAGCCAGCGCTGCGCTGATCCGAAGCCAGGAGCCAGGTGCTTCCTCCTGGTCTCCCATGCGGGTGCAGGGCCCAAGCACCTGGGCCATCCTCCACTGCCCTCCCAGGCTACAGCAGAGAGCTGGACTGGAAGAGGAGCAACCGGGACTAGAACTGGCGTCCATATGGGATGCTGGCACTTCAGGCGGAGGATTAACCAAGTGAGCCACAGTGCTGGGCCCCCATATTCTTCTATATCTTTAAATCATCTCTTCCTTACTCATAATATGTAATACAACAGCACTTTAAAGAGTTCATGGGAGGGGCTGGTGCTGTGGCGTAGCAGTAAAGCTGCCACCTGCAGTGCCAGCATCCCATATGGGCGCTGATTCGAGTCCTGGCTGCTCCACTTCTGATCCAGCTCTCTGCTATGGCCTGGGAAAGCAGTGGAGGATGGCCCAAGACCTTGGGCCCCTGCACCCACATGGGAGACCTGGAAAAAGCTTCTGGCTTCGGATTGGCGCAGCTCCAGCCATTGCAGCAATCTGGGGAGTGAACCAGCAGATGGAAGACCTTTCTCTCTCTCTCTGCCTCTCTTTCTCTCTCTGTAACTCTGACTTTCAAATAAATAAATAAATCTCTTAAATAAAAGAGTTCATGGAAAATATGTCTTATAAAAATATTATACGTGAATTTAAAATTTTTACATCAAAATAAGTATCTTTTAAAATGTTTTTTATTTTAATTTTAAATTAGTTTTTTTTCTTTGACAGGCAGAGTGGACAATGAGAGAGAGAGAGACAGAGAGAAAGGTCTTCCTTGTCCATTGGTTCACCCCCCAATGGCCACCGCGGCCGGCACACCGCACTGATCCGAAGCCAGGAGCCAGGTGCTTCCTCCTGGTCTCCCAGGTGGGTGCAGGGCCCAAGCACTTGGGCCATCCTCCACTGCCTTCCTGGGCCACAGCAGAGAGCTGGGCTGGAAGAGGAGCAACCAAGACAGAATCTGGCACCCCGACCAGGACTAGAACCCTGGGGTGCCGGTGCCGCAGGCGGAGGATTAGCCTAGTGGGCCGTAGCGCTGGCCTTTAAATTAGTTTTTAACAGATTCAATATGATTTACAATTTTTCTTCTTTTTTTCTTGAAAGGCAGAGAGTGAACCATCTGCTGGTTCACTCCCCAAATGACTGCAACAGCTCCTGCTGGGCCAATCTAAAGCCGGGAGCTTCTTCCAGGTCTCCTACATGGGTGCAGGGGTCCAAGATCTTAGGCCATCTTCTATTGCTTTCCCAGGCCATAGCAGAGAGCTGGATTGGAAGTGGAGCAGCCAGGACTCCAGCCAGTGCCCATATGGGACGCCAGCGCTGCAGGTGGCGACATTACCTGCTACGCCACAGGGCCAGCCCCTGTAGATAATTCTAAGACCATAATCCTATTCCCTTCTTCCCTCTATCCTCCCCCCCACCTTTCTTCCTTCTCCCTTTATTTCTTTAGTTTTTGAGATGACATATTTTAAACTTACATTACAATAAAAAGGCTTAATATTTCCCTGAATGTTTAACAAGTAAAAAGCAAAAAGACCCTAATTTAGTGGGAATATAGACAATGGCTACAAACAGCAATTGAATGGAAAAAATAACCATTTCACCCATACACAGTAAATTTTAAATGACCACAGATCATTTAAACTATAGTAGTAGTATATTTTTTTAAAGATTGATTTTATTTATTTGAAAGACAGAGTTACAATGAGAGGCAGAGACAGAGAAAGAGAGAGGTCTTCCATCCACTGGTTCACTTCCCAAATGGCCGCACAGCTGGAGCTAAGCCGATCCAAAGCCAAGAGTCAGGAACTTCTTCCTGGTCTCCTGCGTGGGTGCAGGGGCCCAAGGTTTCAGGCCATCCTCCACTGCTTTTTCCTGGCTCATTAGCAGGGAGATAGAAGCAGCCAAGACTTGAACTGGCGCCCATGTGGGATCCTGGCACTACAGGCCAGGGCTCTAACTGACTGTGCCACAGTGCTTGCCCCTGTAGTATAGCACTCCTAACCAGTGGTTTGACAAAGGTATAAAACAAAGTTCTACAAAACTACATTTGCAGCAATACTATACATGCAGGCATTTCTTCTTTGTTTGTTGGTTTGTTTTTTAAATTTTAGCTCCTACATATAAGGGAGAACATGTGGCATTTATCTTTCTGGGTTTAACTTATCTCACCCAGCATGATACCCTCCAGGTGTGCCCATTTTGTTGCAAATGGTAGAATTTCATTTTTTGCATAGCTGAGTAATATTCCATTGTGTAGATATACCACATTTTCTTTATCCATTCATCTGAGGAGGGACACCTTGGTTGGCTCCAAATTTTGGCTATTGTGAACAGTGCTACTACAAACATGGTGGTGCAGGTGTCTCTGATACAATATGGCCATATCTGTGGGGTACAAACCCAGTTTGTGGGATTGCTGGATCATAGGGCAAGTTTGTTTCTAGTTTTTCAAGAAATCTCCACACTGTTTTCCACAGTGGCTGCACTAATTTACATTCCCACCAATACTGTGTAAGTGTTCCCCTTTCTACACATCCTTGTCAGCATTTGTTACTCTCTGTGTTTTGGATTTTAGCCATTTTCACAGGGCTGAGGCAACATCATTGTGGCTTGTTTATATGCTAATGAAGAACTCATGGAAAGAGAAATCAAAAAATAAATCCCATTCCCAATAGCCACGAAAAATCAAATATTTAAGAATAAATTTAACCAAAGAAGTGAAAGATCTCTACAATGAAAATTATCGAGTATTGTTGACAGAAATCATCAAGGAAACACACACAAAAATGGAAAGATACTCTTCTCTCATGGATTGGAAGAATTAATGCCATTAAAGTATCTATACTACCTAAAGCAATCTACAGATTCAATGAAATCCCTATCCAAATACCAATGACATTCTTTATAAAATTAGAAAAAACAATCCTAAAATTCATTCAGAATCACAAAAGACCCAGCGTAGCCACAGTGATCCTAAAAAAGAAAAATCAAGCTGGAGGCATCACAATACCTGACTTCAAAGCATATTACAAAGCTATAGTAATTAAAACAGCTTGGTACTGTAATAAAAACCGGCATGTTGGGGCTGGTGTTGTGATGTACTGTGTTAAGCCATCACCTGCAAAGGTGGCATCTGATATGGGTGCCAGTTCAAGTCCCAACTGCTCCACTTCTGACCCAGCTCCCTACTAATGTGCATGGGAAAGCAGCCAAGGATAGCCCAAGTGCTTGGGACCCTACATCCACGTGGGAGACCTGGAGGAAGCACCTGGCTTCTGGCTTCTGGCTGGCCCAACCCCAGCTATTGTGGTCATTTGGGGAGTGCACCAGCGGATGGAAGACCTCTGTCTGTCCCTTTTTTCTCTCTGTAACTGTGACTTTCAAATCAATCAATCTTTTTTTTAAACTGATATATAGATCAGAGGAACAGAATAGAGAGCCCAGAAATTAATCCACATACACACAGCCAACTGATTTTTGACAAAGGTGCTCAGACCATACAGTGGAGTGAGGATAATCCCTTCAACAAATGGTGCTGGCAAAACTGGGTTTATATATGTAGAAGAATGAAATTAGATCCCTACCTCTCACCATACACAAAAATCAAATCAAGATAGATCAAAGACCTAAATTTAAGACCTGAGACTATAAAGTTACTGGAAGAAAACTTATGAGAAATATTCCAAGACATTGGTGTAGGGGTGACTTCTTGAACAAGACCCCCAGTGCACAGGCAACAAACGGGACTTTGCACAGCAAGGGAAATGATCAATAGAGTAAAGAGACATCCAACAGAGAGGGGGAAAATATTTACAAGCTACCTATCCGACAAAAGATTAATATCCCGAATATATTAGCAACTTAAAAATCAGGCAATTCAGTTAAGAAATGGGCAAAGGACCTAAATAGACAGTTCTCGAAAGAAATACAAATGGCCAACAAAAATAGGAAAAAGTGCTCAACATCACCAGCCATCAGGAAACACATGTATCTTTTAATTCTACTTTCCACAAACATTTTGAAGCATCCTCATACAACATAGAAGCCATGCACATAGTTGCCATACTATATTGCTTAGAAAATACTGACAAGATTAATTTCTATATATGGTCAGCACAGACACTAAGGTTTTTTTTTAGTTATTTTCAATCCATGGTTGGTTCAATTCACTCGTTCAGAACCCATGGATGTGGAAGGCCAACTCTACTCAGCAAAGCTGTCCTTGAAAAATGAAGATACGATAAGTTCTCTCCCAGACAGACAATACCATGGAAGTGCATCACCACCAGACCTACTGCAAAATACTAAACAGGGTTCCGGCTGCAAGCAAAGGATGCTAAGATGTAACACAAAGACAGGAAAATATAAAACGCACCGGTGGAAACAAGCACACAGGCAAACTCAGAACACTCTAACACAATAATGCTGGTATTAAAATACTTACATCTTTTTTGTGTGGATTTAGAGGAAAAGCTCTTGAAAATAATAACAGCTGGGGCTAGCACTGTGGTGTAGTAGGTTAAGCCTCTGGCTATGGCGCTGGCATCCCATACGGATGCTGGTTCAAATCCCAGCTGCTCCACTTCCGATCCATCTCCCTGCTAATGGCCTGGGAAAGCAGTAGAAGATGGCCCAAGTCCTTGGGCCCCTGCACCCACATGGGAGACCCAGAAGAAGTTCCTGGCTCCTGGCTTCAGATTGGAACAGCTTCAGCTACTGCAACCATTTGGGGGAATGAACCAGTGGATGGAAAACCTCTCTGTTTCTCCCTCTCTCTGTAACTCTGCCTCACAAATAAATCAGTCTTTTAAAAAAAGAGAAAATAATGGCCAGCGCCACGGCTTAATAGGCCAATCCTCCGCCTACAGCGCTGGAACATTGGGTTCTAGTCCCGGTCGGGGTGCTGGATTCTGTCCCGGTTGCTCCTCTTCCAGGCCAGCTCTCTGCTGTGGCCCAGAAGTGCAGTGGAGGATGGCCCAAGTGCTTGGGCTCTGCACACACATAGGAAACCAGGAGAAGCACCTGGCTCCTGGCTTCGGATTGGCACGGTGCGCCGGCTGCAGTGCGCTGGCCGCAGCAGCCATTGGAGGGTGAACCAAGGGCAAAGGAAGACCTTTCTCTCTGTCTCTCTCTCTCTCTCTCTCTCTCTCTCTCACTGTCCACTCTGCCTGTTAAAAAAAAAAAGTAAAGCAATTGTCAGAGATATATTGACAGATATGCCCGGCCTTTGAAGGCATTTGGGAAGTGGACCAGGGGAAGGAAGCCTAGAACCCGGGGTGCTGGCGCTGCAAGGCGGAGGATTAGCCTAGTGAGCCCTGGCGCTGGCCTGATTGCTTTACTTTTAACCTTATAAATGGTTCAGTTATACTTTTTATTATTTTAATGAAAATACCGTGTCTTCTGTTATGGTGCTTAATGTTCCCCTCCTGGAATGTCCTTTACTTATTTTTGTATATGGATTATATTTTTATTTACTTTCACCTTCTTCAGGTGTTTGAAGATTATAGCTACTGTTTCAGATCCCATTAGTGGTACTGTTTAAACACACAAAAATACACGTATTCCTTAACACAATTCCAACAGCTCAGAAAAGCAGCTTCGTTTTTCATCTCTGGTAAAATACATTCTTCTCCTCCCCAGAGTAACCTCTGTTCCAGTCTGGGATATTCATATGAATAGATTTGAACAGCCACACAGTCTTCTGAAGTAAGGATGAACTGTACTATATTGATTATTTCTCTAACCTCTGAACATTCAAGTTGTCTGCATCTATTTCTGTTGGTTACTTATTTTAAAGATCTATTGACTTATCCGAAAGTCAGAGTTATATGGAGAGAGGTGGAGACACAGAGAGAGGTCTTCCACCTGCTGGTTCACTCTGCAGGTGGCTGCAACGGCCAGGGCTGGGCCAGGCTAAAGCCAGGAGCCAGGAGCTTTTTCTGGATCTCTCACTATTTGGGTTGCAGGGGCCCAAATAGTGCTTTCCCAGGACATTAGCAGGGAGTTGGATCGGAAGTTGAACAGCTGGGACACAAACAGGGTCATGAGAGATATTATCAAATGGCTTCCTAGTAATTCTCTCGGCTAATTTTCTCCGTGGTAACATTTGAGGGTGATCATTCTGCTGTACTTCTATAGACCCTGAATGGTGCTGATTTTCTCCCAAGCCAATGATGAGAGGACAAATAAAACCCAACTTTATTCAAATATAAGTCATGGCAGGTGTATCTACTCATTTCTTTTAATTTTTTTGAATACTTTTGCCTCCTAACTCTTTCTCTCATATTATTGCATTGGCTAAGCCAATCCAGACCACTGTTGAGAATTTCTTGACAAAATGTGCATCTCAAACTTGGCCACAGATTTCGAGGTCCCTGTTTGTTCAGGAACGAGGGTGGCAGGAAAAGAGCTCATTCAGCGTCTTACACCACATCTTTTTGTAATCTTCTATCTTTAGCACACAGGACAGATTTTTATCTAGTCTTTCACAAAGCAAAATTATCATCACTGATGGAGTTCTGCTTGCTAGTTTCTTCTTTTAAAGCTCATCACTGGGCATCATGTCTAAAAACTCTTCCCCCTGTTCGGGGTCCTACAGATTTTCTCCCATTTTTAAAAAAAGTTTGATCATTTACATTTCACTCTATGATCCATTTTGGGTTAACTTCTGTCTAAGTTACGAGGTTTCGGTTGAGGTTTACTTACTTATTTCTGCCTGTAGCTATCCAATTGTTCCTGCATGATTGTAGAAAAGGCTACCCTTGCTTTTGCACCTTTGTTTGTGGGTTCTGTTCCACTGATCGATGTGTCCCTATCTGCCCACCAGTAACAAATTGGCCCACCATAGCTACATGGTAAATCTTTAGTGGAGTAGAGAAATTTCTCTCACTTACTCTACTTTTTCACCAATTGTCTTAGCTATCTACCCTAGCTCCTTTGGCTTTCCATATACGTTTTGCAATAGTTTGTTTATCTTCTAACAAATTTCTAGGATTTTGATAGGAATTGTATTCAATCTGTACATCAGCTTGAGGAGCACTCACAGCTGTATGAACACGTGCGTCTCTCTATTTAATTAGATCTACTCTGGTTCCTTCCATTAGTGCTTTGTAGCTTTCCACATACAATGTAATGTTGTGTTATGTTAAAATAATGCTATATTTTATTTGATTTATTTGTATTTTTTTCTTTTTGGAAGATCTATAAAAATGTAGTTTCCATATAGTTATTGGCAGTCTGCAAAAATATAACAGATTTTTGGACTTCATCTAATAACATCTTATTATGGTTTTAATGTATATTTAACTGATCACTGATGATGTTAAGCATCCTTTTAGGTGACACTTGGCCATCTGTGTATTTCCTTTTTGGAGTGTCTCAAGTCTTTTGCACACTTAAAATTTTGAGTTTTAAATTTTTAAATTTTTAGTTCTTTATATATTCTAGATATAAGGCCTTTCCTCTCAGTCTGGGGCTTGTTTCTTGAAAATTAAAAAAAATTATTTATTTATTTGAAAGGCAGAGTGACAGCAAGATAGAGGGAGAGGAGGGGAAGGAGAAGTGGGGGGGAGAGAGAGGGGTCTCCCACCAGCTGGTTCACTCCCCTAGTGCCCACCAAACCCACGCTAGGCCAGGTCAAGTCCAGGAGCCAGGAGCTCCACCCAGGTCTCCCACATGCGTGGCAGGGATCCAGCCCCTGGGGCCCTCAACTGATGTCTCCCAGGTACATTAGAAGGAGCTGGATTAGAAAGAGCACGGCTGGGCATCAGGTCAACTCACTGCACCCCAACAGCCAGCTCTGGTTTGCTTTACTGGCTTCTTCCGAGGAACCTCAGTGTCTCTTGGAGCCGGCACTGTGCTTCGGCAGGGTCAGTCAGGGGGAAGCTGCATCCCATATGGCAGTGCCTTGTTCCAGTCTCTGCTCCTCTGTATTTTCAATCCAGCTTTATTCTAGTGCGCCGGGAAGGCAGCAGGTGTCAGTTAAATTACCTGGGTCCCTGCCACCCACGTGGGAGACCTGGATGGAGTTCCTGGCTCTGGCTTTGACCTGGCCCAGCCCAGTCTGTGGCAGAAATTTGGGGAGTGAACCAGCAGAGGAAAGATGTCGCTCTCTGCCCATCAAGTAAGTAAATCTTTCTTAAAAGGTGTTTCTTAGTCTAGCTAAATTACCCTTTCAAAAACCCAACTTTTCATTTGTTTTTTTCTTTAGCTTTTATAGTCTCTATTTCATTTTGTTTCTTGATCTTTTCGATTTCCTTCCTCTACTTACTGGGCTTAGTTTGTCCTTCTTTTTCTAGATTTTTTTTTTTTTTTTGAGTAGTAAAGTTAGGCTTTTTACTTGAGATCTTACTTTTTTGATCTGGGTGTTTATTGCTATAAGCTTTCCTTTTTTTATTTTAAAGATATTATTTATTTATTTATTTGAGAGGTAGAGTTACAGACAGAGGGAGAGACAGAAAGGTCTTCCATCCGTTGATTCACTTCCCAAATGGCCACAATGGCCGGAGCTGGGCTGATTCAAAGTCAGGAGCCAGTACGTTCTTCTGGGTTTCCCACGTGGGTTCAGGGGCCCAAGCACTTGGGCCATCTTCCACTACTTCCCCAGGCCATAGCAGAGAGCTGGATGGGAAGAGGAGCAGCTAGGACACAAACCAGTGCCCATTTGGGATGCCAAATGGCTTAGCCTACTGCACTACAGCGCGGGGCCCTAAGGTTTCTTCTTAAAACTTCTTTTGTTGCATCCCTTAAGTTTTGGTATGTTGTGTCTCCATTTTCATTTGTCCCAGGGTATTTTTTCCCTTTTAATTTCTTCTCTGACCCATTGATTGGCATTTTTTGGGGGGAATGATTTATCTATTTATTTGATAGGCAGAGTTACAGAGAGAGCAGAGAGATTGATTTTCCACCTGCTGGTTCACTCCCTAAATGGCCACAACATCCAGGGCTGGGCCGGGCCAAAGCCAGGAGCCTGGAGCTCCATCCGGGTCTCCCGCATACTTGAGCAGAGAGCTGGATCAGAAGTGGAGCAACTGGGACTTGAACCTGCACTTATACAGGATGCTGCGTCACAGCAGCCGCTGAACCCACTGTGCCACAATGCTGCCCACTTGATTGGCATTTGATTTCCACATTTGCCAATTTTAGGGATTCCTTCTGTTACTGGTTTCTAGTTTCATATTATGGTTTTCTTTTTTTGAAAGATTTATTTATGTATTTGAAAGTCTGAGTCACACAGAGAGAGAAGGACAGGGAGGAGAGAGAGAGAGAGAGGTCTTCCATCCACTGGTTCACTCCCCAGTTGGCCTCAACGGCCAGAGCTGCGCCAATCCAAAGCCAGGAGCTTCCTCTGGTCTTCCCATGTGGCTGCAGGGGCCCAAGGACTTGGGCCATCTTCTATTGCTTTCCCAGGCCATAGCAGAGAGCTGGATTGGAAGTGGAGCAGCCGGGACTAGAACCGGCACCCATATGGGATGCCAGCACTGCAGGCGGTGGCTTTTCCCACTACACCACAGTGCCAGCTCCATATTATGGTTATAAAATATACTTAATGTGATTTCAGCCTTCTTAAAGACTTGTCAAGACTTGTTTTGTAGCCTGACATATGATCTATCCTGAAAAATGATCCATGTTCACTTGAGAAGAAGCTGCTGGATAGAATATTTTATACACATATGTTAGGTCCATTTGTCTTCTCTCCTCCTTCTTAAACTTAAATTTGAAAAGTTCAACTACTTGCTTTTTAAAAATGCTGTCTCAAAATGCCATAAGCTTTCTTCATTTCTTTTCACTTTTTTTTCATTGAATGTATATTTTCTTTTTTTTAAAAAAAGATTTATTTATTTACTTGAAAGTCAGAGTTACACAGAGAGAGAAGGAGAGGCAGAGAGAGAGGTCTTCCATCCACTGGTTCACTCCCTAGATGGCTGCAACAGCTGGAGCTACGCCGATCCAAAGCCAGGAGCCAGGAGCTTCTTCCAGGTCTCCCATGTGGGTGCAGGGGCCCAAGGACCTGGGCCATCTTCTACTGCTTTCCCAGGCCACAGCAGAGAGCTGGATTGGAAGTGGAGCTGTCGGGTCTCGAACTGGCGCCCATATGGGATGCTGGCATTGCAGGCGGCAGCTTTACCTGCTATGCCACAGTGCCAACCCTCAATGAATGTAGATTTTCAAATAACCTGTCTTTTAATTGACAAATTCTCTGTTTTGCTGGATTAATTCTACTCTTGGTTTTTCTATTGCAGTTTTCCCATTGCATTCATTGTAGTTTTCACCTACAGGATTACAGTTTGATTTTTAGAATTATTTCAACCTCTCTGTTGAATTTCTCAGTTTACATTTACTGTTTTCCCCAATCTTGTTGCACTGTTTCTCTAAATTTCCTTGAAGTTCACTGAGTTTCCTGAAAATAATTATTCTGAATTCAGGAAGTTTGTGGATCTCCATTTCATTTGGGGTCAGCTCCTGCGAAACTGCTGTAATCCTCTTTGGTGTTTTGTCTTCTTGGGTTGTGTGTTTCTTGTTGTGTTGTAGATGTTTGTGCCTTTGATGGAGCAGTCTCCTCTCTTCCAGGCTGTAGGCACTGGTTTCTCTGTGGAAAGACCTTCACTTGGCTGTGTGTGTGTGTGTGTGTGTGTGCGCGCGCGCTAGATGGGGCGAAGTCGATTTGGCACCAGTGACTGTGCAGCTGTGGGCTCTCAATGCAGCTGTCAGCTGAGGCTGGTGCTGACAAAGCTCACAGGGATGACCCTCAGTGGCCAAGGCTGTGGCTCCCTCTCGGCATTGGGTCTGGCTTGAGGGACACCTCTGAGTGGCTGTGGTACTGGGTGGGGTCTGATGAGTGACACCCACGGGACAGTCACAGTGACGCTGCTTCCGCCCATACCAGAGCGCCTGCCTGGGCTTGTGTGTTAGCTGTGGTCTCCATTTCACCCTGGAAGGCAGCAGGCGACGGCTCAGGTCATTTGGTGCCTGCCACCCACAGGGGAGACCTGGGTTGGGTTCCCTGCTCCTGGCTTTGTCCTGGCTCAGTCCTTGCCGTTGTGGGCATGGGGTCGGGGCGGGGGCTGGGGGGGGGGGGCGGAGGCCGGGGGGGGGGGGCACGAACCAGTACGTGGAAGCTCTGGGGCTCCCTCCCTTTCTCTCAGTGCCTCTCAAATTTTTAGAAAAACAAAAACAAATAATAAAGAAAACCCTTTTCTGAAGGAAACAGAGCAGTATTACTTTTTGGCCCCTTCAAGTTTCAACATTCTGCATCACTTGCCAATGAATAATTTGCATTTTGTTGTAACAAATATTGTCTTTTTTTTTAAAAAAAAGATTTATTTATTTATCTGAAAGAGAGAGAGAGAGAGAGATCTTCCATCCTCTGGTTCGTTTCCCAATGGCTACAACAGCCAGGGCTGGGCCAGGCCAAAGCCAGGAGCCAAGAGCTTCATCTGGGTCTCCGATATGAGTGGCAGGGGTCCAAACACTCAGGTCATCTTTCACTGTTTTTCCCAGGCAAGGAGCTGGATGAGAAGTGGAGCATCTGGGACGCAGACTGAAGCCCACATGGGGTGCAGTGTCACAGGTGGCCGCTTTACCTGCTATGCCACAACACTGGCCCTCAACGTTTCCTTTTTATATCTGTGCTAATGGTGCTGACAATAGGAATGAGACCTTTGAAAGAAGCTCATGTTAGAAGTTTGAATCTGGGCTTAGGGCTAAGTAGTTATGCAAAACTCAATCAACACAACTCTGACAGGATGGACAGAGGAGTCTCTTAAGATACAAAGGTGGATCTGTAGGCTTCATTCAGTAAATATCAAGAGCACACCTACAACGTACCAGACACACACAAAGTCTCAGCTTTTAGGGAAGCTACAATGCGCAAAGAAACCAGCAGAGGAGTGTCAGAGCACTGTAACTGCTAAGCAGTCGTAAAAGAAGGGGATGGGTCCCAGTTGAAGCTCATTCTGAGCACAGCTGGGAGCTATCCTGAGAGTCTGCTTTCTGGTACACGCGTCAAAAAGCAGCCATCGACTGTATCTCAGGAACGCCCAGTCCTCGAGGCACTGTTTCATGGTTGGTGTGTTGGTTTTCTGTGGTGCTTTCCACGTCGTGGCTAATTCAGGAAAAGTGCGTCTGAACTCCAGTCCCCCACTTCCTTTTCCCATAGTCCTCTGCATTTCCGTCTTCTCAGGGCATTTTAGAGTGATGCAATTAACTAAATATATATGTGCATACATACATGTTTGAACTTTAAAAAGTCTGCAGAGATACAATTGGAGGTTGTTGGGTGGTGGGTACTGTGGCTCAGCAGGTTAAACCACCACTTGGGATGCTGGCATCCAATACTGAGTGCTGGTTCGAGTCTCAGCTACTCCACTTCTGACCCAGCTTCCTGCTAATCAACCTGGCGGGCAGCAGGGGAAGGCCCTGGTAATTGGGTCCCTGGCCTTCATGTGGGAGGCCCAGATGGGCTTCCTGGTTCCTTGCTTTGGCCAGGACCAGCCCTGGTTGGTGTGGGCATTTGGAGGGTGAACCAGTGGATGGAAGAGCTCTTTGCATCTCCCACTCTTATCATTATGCCATTCAAATAAATAAATAAAATGTTATTTTAGAAAGGAGTTTGTTTTGGTGCAAAATTTTTGGAAGTTCATGGATAGTTTTTTTCATAAAGTTCATTTTCCATGAACTTTTTAAGATTCCCTGTATGCATGGACTTCAAAATGTTTTACACCAAAATAAACTCATCTTTTAATTTCATTTGCACAAACTTTCTGAAGCACCCTATTTTATGTTTATTTTCAGCATAAGTTTGGTAAAAGTGTTTTTTTCCAAAAGAAAAGCTTTTGTTTATTGAAAGAACAGACTAATTTTTTTTAAATGTCTCTGTCTCCAGGGCACCCTTTGGTTGGGCAGCACTATGGTTTCAGTGTAGTTTTAAAATATTTTCTTATTGCTGGATTTTCTCTGTGTGGTGGGAAACTATTTAAAATCCGAGGGAGGCCTTGGTGTCTGGGGAGAGAGAATTCAATAAAAGACATGGATCGGGCTCACGACCCGGAGCTGCTGGGACAAAGGAAGGGCCTGTACACACCTGGGTCCTTTTTGTGTAAGGAGGTCTTCTAGAAAAATTATGTATTTGAAAAGCAGAGTGACAGGGAGAGACAGAAACACACACACACAGAGCTTCCATCTGTTGATTCATTCCCCAAACGCCCTCAACAGCTGGGCTAAGCCAGATTAAAGCCAGGAGCCAATAACACCACCTGGGTCTCCCCGGGGCGGGTGTGTGTGTGTGTGTGTGTGTGTGTGGCAGGAACCCAAGTACCTGGATCATTATCCGCTGCTTCCCAGGCGCATTAGCAGGAAGCGGGATTTGAAGCGCAGGGTAGCTGGGACTTGACCCAGGCGTCCCAAGTGGTGGCTAACCCCACTATACAATTCAGTGCCCGCCCCCCTTTTTAGCACTAAACCCAATATTCTTCTATGCTGGGAAATTGTGTCCTGTTTTCTTTCTTTGTTCAGTAGCTCTTAATGGTTTCTTTTCTTCCATTTTCTCCGCTTTCTTTCGAATACTGCTGCCGAACAAGACTCTCCTAACTCACGTCAGCACCTACTGTTTTCCATTCACACATTCCAGCTCTGTGACCTTTTGCTTCACTTTTGTTCAGAATTTCTTGGCTGCATTTTCCAAGTCTTACACTAATTTGTTATTCCATTTTTAAAAAGAAGATTTATTCATTTATTTGAAAGGCAGAGAAAGAGAGACAGAGAGAGAGAGACAGAGACAGAGAAAGTCTTCCATGTGCTGGTTTATTCCTCAAATGGCTGTGACAGCTGGGGCTGGGCCAGGTGGAAGCCAGGAGGCAGGAACTCCATTCAGGTCTCCCACATGGATGGCAGGGACCCAGGTACTTGAGCCATCACCTGCTGCCTCCCAGGGTGCATTAGCAGGAAGCTGGATCAGAAGCAGAGGAGGCCGGTGCCGCGGCTCACTAGGCTAATCTTCCGCCTTGCGGCGCCGGCACACCGGGTTCTAGTCCCAGTTGGGGCGCCGGATTCTGTCCCGGTTGCCCCTCTTCCAGGCCAGCTCTCTGCTGTGGCCAGGGAGTGCAGTGGACGATGGCCCAAGTACTTGGGCCCTGCACCCCATGGGAGACCAGGAAAAGCACCTGGCTCCTGCCATCGGATCAGCGCAGTGCGCTGGCCACAGCGCGCCAGCCGTGGCGGCCATTGGAGGGTGAACCAACGGTAAAGGAAGACCTTTCTCTCTGTCTCTCTCTCTCACTGTCCACTCTGCCTGTCAAAAAAAAAAAAAAAAAAAAAAAAAAGAAGAAGAAGAAGAAGAAGCACTCGGACATGGGATGCAGGCATCGCAAATGGTGGCTCAACTTGCTGAGCCACAGTGCCTGCCTTGGCTTTCCGTTTGACAATCCCCTTCTAATTTACCGATGCCCCTTTTCTATGGGATCCTGCCTTTGCTGCACGGATTAAATACCCTGACGTCTCCCTGACGATGCTGGGCGCTCCTCCCCAGCTCCAGGCTGCCACCTTAGTAGCTGTTTCCTCGGGGGGACAGTTTTTCCTGTTAATTCTGGTCTTTCTCTTCCAGGTTTGCTCAAAGCTGGTCCTGTTGCCTGGTTTACCATTTTATCCTGCAAATTCCCATAGCAGTAGTCTCTGTCCAAAGAGAAAAGCTCCTGGAGCAGCTGTCTGGCACAGCAGCAATGATGGGCTGCTTGCATTCCGCATTGCAGCCTGGGTTTTCAGTCCTGACTCTACTGCCACTCCCAGCTTCCTGCTGCTGGGCGCCTGCCAGCCACGTGGGAAACATGGATTGAGTTCTGGGCTCCTGGCTTTGGCCTGGTCTGGTCCTGGCCGTTGTGGGTATCTGGGAAGTGAGCCAGCAGATGAAGATCTCTTCCTCTCTTTATCTCTCTGCCTTTCAAACAAACAAACTCTTAACTTCGGCATTGATATCCAAAAACACCTGTAAGTTTTTTTTTTTTTTAACCTTGAGAATACCTGCTCTTTCCTTACTGATGATGCTATATTTAACCATGCTCTGGACTCCTTTCGGCAAAGGAGGGCCTTCTGTGTGGATACCCCTGGTGACACACGTGCTGCTGAGGGCAGTGTGCACCCAGCTGCCGTGCTCCGCATGGGGAGGAGGTGCCCATCACTCATCCACAGCCGGCACCTGCCGGGACCCTGCCATCCTGCTCCCGCGGGCGGTTCCTGGTTGTTCTGCCAGTTTGTCGAAAGCACGCTTGGTCCGTCTGCCTCCCAGGTAACAGGCCCTTCTCCCCTACCCCTGCTTCAAACAGAACAGATCATTAGGAGAGCTAACAAGATGGCCTGCATAGGCCGTGCACAGCTACGTGTATGCCCAGAGTTCCAACAAGGGCCGGCCCCACCCCAGGGGTCAGGGCTGTAGCCCAGTGAACGTGCAGCCCCTCTGTGCTGTGAGGTGAAGAGGCTGCTCCACAGTCCACCTTGAGGTCACTACCACATTCTCAGTGGCCATGTTTCGAGGAGGAAGAAATACTTAGGAACACCGGGGACCTTAATAGGTCTCCTGGGGGTGGGGTAAGTCACGCCTGCGCCGCTGCTATCCCATGTCTGAACACCGGTTCGAGTCCCAGCTGCTCCAATTTTAATGCAGCTCCCTACTCATGCAGCTAGAAAGCATTAGAAGATGCCCCAGGTAGCTGGGCCCTTGCCACGCACGTGGGAGACCCTGATGGAGTTCTTGATCCTGATTTCAACCTGGCCTAGCCCTGGCTGTTGCAGCCATTTGGGGAGTGGAATAGCAGATAGAAGATCCCTCTCTCTCTGTCACCCTTTCAAATAAATAAAAATAAAATCTAAAAAGTTAAAGAGCTCTATGAATGAGACACTAGCATGCTGGTCCTAGCAGCCTACACTTGGCTCATTGGTATTGCTTCATCAAGGCAGAATTCGAATTATAATTCCCTTCATCTGGTTGATTCTATTCAGACAAATGGGTTTTTGTCCTCAGGCTTAGGAAGTACACGTTGTCAATTGCTCTGTGACTGAATGCATTATTACCAATAAAAATGTAGATGAGCCTGCAGTCTTAGTTTCAGCTTGAAGCTAGAGAAAGCTGTGAGAGAGGAAGAGTGCTAACCTGGGAGTAAGACCGAGCTAAGGGCTGGCGCTGTGGCCCAAGAACAGGAAAACATCCACCCAGCTACACCATGACGCTGCCACGCGGTAGGTCCGTGCATGATGATTTTTTACTTCCTTAAACTTTTAAATTTTTTTTTTTTAAATAAAGGGAACACGTTCATTTAAGTGAATCAGTGATTGCTTTTTGGGGTTCTGTTTCTCTTTGTCCTGCTTTCAACCTCAGCCTCTCAAACAGCAACCTCTTCAGTGTGTTTGCAGGTCTGTGGAGGAAGGCAGAGGGAGAGGCTGTGAAACCACGCGGAGCATCGGGGGTGGGGGTGGGGGCTTCACCCGGCAGAGCTAGGACCGAGAGCCACTCCGAGTGAATATGCCTGCTGTTCGCACGCCCTCTCTACAAACGTCCAACCACAGCACCGCAAAGCCCAGCCTGCAAGGCAGGGAGGAGAGCCCAGTGGCACGAAGACGCTCTGTTTGAACTCGGGCAGATCTTGGGTCCTCAGAGTGGGGCTGAAAGGGGACCCGGGGCTTCCACTGGAGGAATACCGAGGAGGTGGCAGATGGGTGTGCGGCGACACCTGCCCCCGGCAAGCTCTGTTCTAGGTCTTCCCCGAACCTCTCCTGGTGGGAACCACCACGGTTTCCATTTTGCAAGGCAGGAAACCAACCTGCAGGGGGCGGTGTGGCTGCTCATCTTTAGTCAAGATTACAGAAAGTAATGTCTTCTTAAGACTTCTATGTCCCTGTTATCTGAGTCTGGCTAAATAGTATGATATTTGGGTTAAGGGTAAGAAAAAACAATGTTGAATAGAAACATCATCATGATCAGGGTGTGCCATGGCTCACAAGGATGCTGAATTACAATGGCGTGGAAGAGTTCAATGAGCTGACTTTTCATTTCAGACATGATTTTATTTAGACAATGATGGCCTCTGCAGCCTGGGACAGATGGCGTCTGTCCGTCACGCAGCCCAGAACTTGCCAAAGTCCCAAGTATTAAGAGAACAAGTGTGGTTTAGGGTAAGTTGGGCTCTTGGCTTGTGGCCACAGTGGACGTGGCTCCTGAAGGTAGACTGGATTTCATTCTTTCTCTTTCCTTGAGTGAAATGAGGGTGAGAGGTCAAGGCTGCGGGATGGCATAATCAAATACGAGGTACATAGTGAAATGAGTGAAAATCGGGACCTCTGGCACCAGGAACCTGGGGAGAGCCAGTCAAGCAGCACGGGGCGCTTCCGGAGACCAGGAGAAGGAGAGGGAAGTAGGAGGAGGACAGTGGCTCGGGCACAGGGCAGGAGCAGGCTGAGTTCTACCCCTGGGCTGGTGTCATCCAAGGGCTGCATCTTCCTGCTATGGGCAGCTGAGGGGCCAAGAGTATAGTGACACGAAAGGCACCTGGCAAGGCGCCCCCTGCAGGACAAGGCAGGTACCGACTGGAGATACAAGACAAACTTTCAGATCATCAGCCCCCACAAGGAGTTGATTCTGACAGTTAAATCCCTGGGAACCATAGGGGCAGGGGCCATCCTCAGCAAGGTGCAGGCAGCAAAACTAAACAAAACACATCACAGGAATGTCTGCTAGGCCCCTGGGTTTAAATCAGTAAATCAATAAAACAAATATATAAATAAGTAAGGTCCTCATTTGTAGCTTTCACAGTTTCTGTGATGTTCGCACTCCCACCATGGCAGATTTCTGCTCATCCATGCAAAGTTACTAACAGCGACTCGGCTCTCTCCGGAGCATCCTAAGCCTCAGCCTGCCCCTGGGCCTGCCCTGTCCCTGTGGGCCTTGCTGGTCCCTGCCCACAAAGCAGAAGGTGGCTATGGGTTCCTCCTCCACGCTGCTCACCCACTCATCCACCCCCCCCCCCCAGAATCCCAAGCTGGAGCTTGACATGTGACTTTTGACACAGAACTCTCTATGCATGTTGCCAAATTCTGTAGCTGTTTTATATCAAATAAAACGCTCTGGCAGGGTTCCAAATGTGTCTGAAAGTTATCTGTTAACAGGAGGATAACAAATACAAATATAATTGTGCTACTAGAATGTGTCAATTAAAATATGCTAATGCCCTTTACAAGCTGTTCTCATGGAATACAAACCATGTTTTAGAGCTAATTAACTTCATGCATTGTTCCAGTGACATTCCTCCTCAAAAGTTAGCAAAGTCTCTGATAATGCTGGTTAGTAAATTTGATCCCAGATGCTAGAGGGAATGCAATATTAAAATATTTATTTAGAGACCTTTAAAAACCGGAGTTCAACATAGAAGCTACCTATTATGACACATTTGTTCCCACAAAGTAGAATTAACGAGAGCCAAGGCCTCAGCCATTGCTGACCTGCTGGTCTCCACATCCCAGTCACCCTGCTCCATGGCCTGGGAGTTGGACCCTGGTGGGTTTACCACCCCAGCTCCCTTGCCATTGGCTTCTGGCTGAGCCTGGTAAGTGGAAGGAGGCAGGGGACTGCAGAGTGGAGAGAGGGGCGTGTCAGAATCTTTCTTTCCCCCTTCCGTGCTTTAGAGTTGTGTCTTGGGCAGCGACTGGCACATTCCATGGAAACACTCCCTGTGGGGCCAGCATCTTGCCCAGTGATCCTATCTTCTCTCCTTTTCTTCCACCCAAGGATGCTGTTGGCTGTTCACTGCTGCTCACCTCTGGGTCCCTGGCCTTACTTAATCCAGTCCCTCCATCTCGCCCACGCCTCTAAAACCTTCCCTTCCTGTTACCAAGATCTCCTCATTTCCATCATCTGGAGCGAATTCTTCTTTCTGCTGCGCCCTGCCCTGGTACCTTCATAATACATCTTTCGCTTGTGCTTTACGTTAATTGTAAATTAAACTCCATGAGGGTGTTCGTACTCTCTACCACCCCCGTTTGGGGAGACAGATCTGTCTCCCCAACAGATTGGCTGTGCACCAGCCAATCAGATCAGATGCTAGCTTGTGAATGGCTTTACTAATTCTGTATGAATATTATCCCTTTTTAAAAAGATTTATTTATTTATTTGAGAGGCAGAGTGACAGAGAGAGAGACACACACACACACACACACAGAAAAGAGAGATTTCTACTAGTTCATCCCCAAATGACTGCAACAGCCAGGGTTGGGCCAGTCCAAGACCAGGAGCCTGGAACTCAGTCTGGGCCACAACACCCATCCCCGTTACCCCTTTCTGGTTATGATAAACCTAATCTTAACATATTGAGGTTGAAAGAAACAAAAAATAACTGAGGAGGTCTAAAAATAGAATGCAGCAGCTGCTCGGGCACCCGAGACACAGGCCTTCAATCCTGCATCTCTTCCATCATCTCCTCTGTCTTCTTAGTTGAAACTCACTTTTCCGCTACTTTCTCTTTGACATGATCATATCCCAGAATACAAAATCATATCCCAGAATAAATATGTATATTTCATATATATCGATATATGTATCTATTATCTATCTACCTATTATCTATCTACCATCTATCTACCTACCTACCTAGCTTCCTACCTATTATCTATCTATCTATCTATCTATCTATCTATATCTATCTATCTACCTACCTACCTACTTACCTATCTCTATCTATCTAACTAACTAATAGAATAGGGGTGCCCAGACTCGTGTGTGTCCCCGGTTGCCTGGAGGACTTGCTGTCCCCGCGGCTCCTGATCCATGCGGGCTGAGGAGGGACACGAGAAGGTGCCTTCCTCTTGGGCTCTGGTGATGCCGAGGCTGCCGGCAGGAGCCGCACTGGGAACCGCCGCAGCCGCTCTCTGGGGCGTCGACTGATGGCGAAATGGTGCTCCTGCAGGTTGCTCCTCCCTCCTCTGGTGTCAGCATGGAGCTCTTGGCTGCTTGTGAGGGAGAAAGGAGTTGATGACTCAGCTGAGAAGCGCTCGTTTGACCTAATTCTGAATCAGCCTTCTCAGGACCGGGTGAGAAGCTCTTGGGTACAATTTCACGTTCCCAGTGTGAGGAATCCCGGAAAGATGGCTGTGAGACCGTCCTGATTCTTCTAATGGGTTTTATTCAATTTCCCAAAGCCACACCTGTCTTTTCTGGACACAGAGATTCAAATTCATTTAAAAGAGCAAATTAATGTACAGTTACAGGGACATATTAGAAAGATTCAATTACTGACTGCAGAAGGACTGTTTCCAACGCCGGAGAGCATGGGTCAGCCAATAAATCAACAGAAACATTTTAATGTTTGCCATCTTTTATACTTCCTCGCCACCCTCAAAGTGCAGGAAAAACCAAGAAGACACAAAATAAGACAAAGTGCGTTGTCTTTGTGCCATCTCTTTGGGCCCTCTCCTGTTGGAAGAGCTCTCTTCAGACACTAGACCGACTTCAGGACAAAGCAAGGCAGCCATAAATCAGCATGCTTATTTTTACTGGGAAAAGAATCTACCCTTCTATTATAATTGGGCTTAACCACACATTGTAGTTATTCAACATACTAGAAAAACTTAAGAAAGAAAACGGAGACAAAAAAAAAAAAAACCTTAAAAGCTTTAATGAAACCATGGCTGCTTCAGAGTTCTCACTAGGTCAGCACACAAGCAGAGGAGCTGCGAAGGGAACGAGTTCACAATGTGGCCAGCTTGCCGCCATCTTGGAGAGTGGATTGCGGCGTCTGGGCCCAGGGCCCAGCCTGGACGGATCAGGACTTGCTTGCTGGTGGTGTTCCAATCAGATTGCCTGGAAGTGCATTTATTTAACTTACTTAAAAAGCAGTGCTTTGAAATGCCACCCCCTGCTTAACAACTCAGGCGGGCCATTGGCAGATGGACAGGGGGTCATAGAGCGTTGAAGCCTCACACAGAAAGCCCAACAGTGGCACATGCGACAGCCGGGTATGGGAAGACACCTGAGAGGAGATAACACCTGGAGAGCTAACGTGGGCGCTCTGGACTGGAAACACTGCTCTTCCGAGTGCCGTCTCTCACAACCTGATAGAATGTGATTTTTCTCCCTAGTTTGGTTACAGCCCTCACGCCTTCCACACAGCCAGTATACTCACAGACTGTTGGGCCTTATCCAGACTCCCCCATTCTCCCCCTTGATGCAATTATTAGACACTTACTATTCTACGCATAGAAAAGCATCCGCGTGTATGTTTACAATGAACTCATTCCAAGGACACAAACGGTCATCACGGACGTCCTTTATCTTGGAAGGGCAACAGAAAGGAATGAGACAGAAATTCAGGAGAAACAAGTCAGGATGTGCAAGACAGCACCAGGCGCAGTCTTTGCATTTGGACTCCGTAAACATTTTGGTGGCAGCAAGACAGCAGGCTCTGTGCTGATTTATGAACCCGGGATTATGCAAGGAAAAATGAACACAGACAGCGACCTGCAAGACACGGCCTGCATAAGAAGAAAAGAGCTTGGGAAAACAGCAAAAGGAACCTGGGAATGGCTGAAGAGAGTCCGGGAGATGTACAAAGGCCGATGTAGACGCCGGCAAAAGTCGAGCTGGACACTGGACCACAGCACGAGAGAGACGGCACGCACTGCAATGTTTCACAAGAGGATTCGTCAACTACACGAACGTTCTGGAAAAAGTGAACAATTAAAATCTGAGAGGCAGCATGGACTCTCGTGCTGAGCGGGACTTAATGATATGTGCGAGGGAGAGAGAAGCTGCTCGCAGTAAATGGGGGGGGGGCAAAGAGGAAAAACGAGATAAAACATCAGGCCAAGCACATTGATGGATGCATGAGTTCCGTTCAAGGCTGTGTTTGGGTTGGCGCGATTTAACGCAGGCCTGGCATCTGGAAGTCAAATCGACACCATCTAGCTCTTTTATCTGGAAACGTTCGCGTGGTATTTTTGATCCTTGTAGTAAGCTAGTATTACGCTGTTGATGTCAATATCCAGGAAGAGATATTGTCCAGGTCGCTGGGCCCTTCTGCCCCAAAGGAAGCATCCCCAGCCCCTTCATGTCCGCTCTAAGGAAGCTGTCTGCCCATCCGCAGGCAGTGTGGTTTCCGAGCTCCTGGAGCCAGGCCAGGTCCCCCAGACTCCTTCCGTTCCCTGCTCAAGGAGTTCTTTCCACCCCACGTTTCAGCTGGCAACTCCAAGATGAAGAGCCGCTTTTCTGGGAGTGTTTACGTGAGTGGGTACGGCGGAAAGACCCACTTGCTGCATGATCCCTTTGAACTACAAGACCCATTTCTAAAAATCATGTGCTTGGTGTGAGTGTCACACAGTGCTGGCAGATTCAGGTAGTTCTGGTGGCTTCTCCAAAGAATGCTTGCTTGATGCGAGTCCTGGATATGAAAGCAGCTTACTTCGGGGACATCGTATGTGTCACACAGGTATAAGCACTTAATACTACTCATGTCCAGAAACCACATTTTAACTTGTTATTTTAATAGGCAGCTGTGGCTTTAAAAGATTATTCAGAGAATTAAAATTACCAATTATGTTAATTATTTAATAATTATCGAAACATACTTAAAAAAAAGATTTTATTTGTTTATTTGAGAGGTAGAGTTAGAGAGAGAGGGAGAGACAGAGATAAAGGTCTTCCATCCACTGGTTCACTCCCCAAATGGCCACAACAGCTGGAGTTAAGCTAATCTGAAGCCAGGAGCCAGGAGCTTCTTCTGGGTCACCCATATGGGTGCAGGGGTCCAAGCACTTGGGCCATCTTCTACTGCTATCCCAGGCCACAGCAGAAAGTTGGATAGGAAGAGGTGCAACTGGGACTCGAACTAGTGCCCATATGGGATGCTAGCACCACAGGTGGAGGCTCAGCCCACTATGCCACAGCGCCAGCTCCCTTAAACATCCTCTTAACATGGTGTAAACTGTGCTCTTCTTCTTCCTCTTTTTTTCTCTCTCTCCCTCCCTCTACCTCTTTCTCTCCCAACATCTGTGCCATGAAATCCCAAAAAAGAGACAGAGGAGTAAAGGGGCAGAAAGATGTTCAAAGAAGTGATGGGCAAAGTGTATCAGCTTTGATTAAAAAAAAAAAAGATTAACCTACAGATACTGCAAATAGAATGCATGTAAAGATGTACACACAGCTGGTGCCGTAGCTCACTAGGCTAATCCTCCGCCTATGGCGCCGGCACCCTGGGTTCTAGTCCCGGTTGGAGTGCCAGTTCTGTCCCGGTTGCTCCTCTTCCAGTCCAGCGCTCTGCTGTGGCCTGGGAGTGCAGTGGAGGATGGCCCAAGTGCTTGGGCCCTGTACCCGCATGGGAGACCAGGAGGAAGCACCTGGCTCCTGGCTTCGGATTGGTGCAGCGTGCCGGCCGCGGCGGCCATTTGGGGGGTGAACCAATGGAAGGAAGTCCTTTCTCTCTGTCTCTCTCTCTCACTGTCTAACTCTGCCTGTACAAAAAAAAAAAAAAAAAAAAAAAAAAAAAGATGTAACACTGTTTAAAACAACTTTAATTCTGTAGTGGTAGATTTAAAACATTATTATTCTCTCTCTCACTGTCCACTCTGCCTGTCAAAAATTTAAAAAAAAAAAAACACTTCTAAAGGGGTGGCCATTTGGTGCAGCAGCTAAGAATCTGCGTAGGCTGCCCATGTCCCTTATTGGAATGCCTGGTTCAAGGCCCGGATCCCCTGCTTCCAAGCAGCTTCCTGGGAAGCAAGCACTTGAGGTTCCGGACACCTTGTGGAAGACCCAGACAGCTCCTGGCTTCTGCTTCTGCCTGGCCCAGCCTCGGCTGCTGCAGGCACTGAGGGAGTGAACCAGCAATGGAAGACCTCTCGTTTTCTCTGTCTCTCTATGCCTTTCAAATAAAATAAAAAAGTTTAAAAAGAATACAAACAAACAAGAAAAAAAACACATATAGGTGTAATAGTCGATATAAATGTATTCTTTTTTTTAAGATTTATTTTATTTATCTGCGAGGCAGAACTACAGAAAGAGAGGGAGAGGCAGAGAGAGGTCTTCCATCAGCTGGTTCACTCCCCAAATGACTGCAATGTCTGGAGCTGCGCCAGTCCGAAGCCAGGACCTAGGAGTTCTGTGAGTCTGGTATCATCTCAATTACAAAGCCATACTGAAACATGTTAAGAAAGCCAGAGATCAACATCCCTCATTAGCACAGAACCCCAAATTCTTCATCAGATATTAAGCAATCAAGTCCAACAACCTGGAAAAAGGATCATGCATCCCGACTGGATGGGACTTATCCCAGCAGCGTAACATTGATTTAACATTCAGAAATCAACTGATAATCCGCGGTGGTAGAATAAAAGGTAAAACCCTCCGATCCTTTTTTTTTTTTTTGACAGGCAGAGTGGACAGTGAGAGAGAGAGAGACAGAGAGAAAGGTCTTCCTTTGCCGTTGGTTCACCCTCCAATGGCCGCCGCGGCCGGCGCACCGTGCTGATCCGATGGCAGGAGCCAGGTGCTTCTCCTGGTCTCCCATGGGGTGCAGGGCCCAAGCACTTGGGCCATCCTCCACTGCACTCCTGGGCCACAGCAGAGAGCTGGCCTGGAAGAGGGGCAACCGGGACAGAATCTGGCGCCCCAACCGGGACTAGAACCCGGTGTGCCGGCGCCGCTAGGCGGAGGATTAGCCTAGTGAGCCGCGGTGCAAAACCCTACGATCCTTTTAACAGGACTAGATAAAAACGTTTTAACAACAATAAATTCTCATGTATTACAGCTAAGACATAGAAACAATCGAAGTGTGTATCAGCTGAGAAGAGTACAGAAGACATATGCATAGCAGCTGGACAACTAGTCAGCCACAGAAAGGGCTGAAATCTTGCCATTTACTACGAGGTGGAAGGAAGTATGGGGCACTACGTTCAGGAGCCCACACACAGAAAGACAGGCATCACAAGGTCGCACTCGGGTGGAATCTGACAAAGCTCGTTCCCCACAAGTTGGGAGTAAAATGGGAATGCGTACGGTCCGGCGTTGGGGTTGCCCCCGTCCCACACCGAAGCACCTGGGTTTGAGTTCTGGTTCCATTCTTGAATCCAGCTTCCTGCTAGTGCTCACCCTGAGAGGCAGCAGGGATGACTAACGTAGCGGGGTCCCTGCCACTATGTGGGGACCTGCGCTGAGCTCCTGGCTCCTGGCTGCAGCCTGGCCTTAGTTCTAGCTACTGCGGCATTAAGGAGTGAACTGGTGGGACTGGGACTCTCCCTGTCCCTATGTCTCTCCGCCTCCCTAAGTAAAAAATTTTTAAAATCTTTTGAAGGGGATGGTAGTTACTAGAGCCTGGAAAGTCGTGGCACAGGGATGGGGAAAGGTTGACTCGTAAGCGCCAGGTTACAGATGGACAGGAACAAGAACTGCTGGTACTTTATTGCACAGTAAGGAGACCATAGAAAATGATATTAGACTGCATATTTTAAATTGTATTTACTGTATTTTTATTTTATTTGAAAAGCACAAAGGGAGAGATGGAGAGGGAGAAGGAGGGGGAGAGAGGGAAGGAGGGAGAGAGAGAGGGAGAGAGAGAGAGTGAGAGAGGGAGGGGGGAGAGAGGGAGAGAGAGAGAACAGAAAGACAAGGAGAGAAGAGGGAAGAGGTGACAGGGGACATGGGGAGAGAGAAGAGAGGAGAGGCAAAAGAGAAGATTGTTCATCCTCTGGTTGACTTCCCAAGTGCCCACAATAGCCAGGGCTGGGCCAGATTGAAGCCCAGGAGCCTGGACTTCCATCCAGGTCTCCCCTGTGGGCAGCAGGGACTCAAGCCCTTGAGCCATCATCATCTGCTGCCTCCCAGGGTGTGCATTAGCAGGGGGCTGGGTCGGAAGCAGAGGCAGGATTTGATCTCAGCACTCTGATTTGGGATATGGGCATCCCAAGTGGCAGCCCAACCTACTGTACCAAAATACCTGTCCCTGGATTTTGAATACTGGAGGAAGAATTTTGAAAATTTTACCCATAAAGCAATGATAAATATTTGAAGGGACAGATAGGTTTATGCTTATTTGAACATTATACAATGTACACATACATGAGTATCACATGGTACTTTATAAACATAGATCATTTAAAATTTTTTTAAAGTTTTAACTTCTCAATATAATAGGAAGAGAAGAAAAATCATCCAACCTTATAAGTAGGCATCTACAAAAAACGACAGCCAACATTTTTTTAATGATGAAAGGCATTCTTCCCTCTAATACTAACATCAAGTATAAGGCAAGATTGTCTGCTCTTGTCCATTTGTTCAACAGTGTACTGCAGCAATTCAATGAAGCCAGAAAAATAGTTTAAAGGCATACAGGCTGAAAAGGAAGAAGTGAAAGAGTGTTTGTTCCTATATAATGTCAAAATAATAAAGTCTTTAAAAATTTCCTAGAACTAATAAGTTAATTTAGCATGTTTTCAGGATACAAGATCAATATGAAAAACTCAACTGAATTTTGCCAACAAAAACAACCCAAAAGTGAAATCAAGAAGCTTATTATTTTCACAATAATATCAAAAAGAATAAAATACTTAGGAACAAATTTAATGAAAGACTAGTGCACAGAAAATTAGAAAACACTGCCAAGTTTAAAAAGAGCTAAATAAATGGGATGATATTCCATATTCATGAATTGGAAGACTCCGTATTGTCAAGGTGTCAATTTTCCCCTAAATCTATACATTCAATGCAATCCCATTCAAATAACAAGTGTTCAAACAGAAACTGAAAAGCTGTTTCCAAAATGTATGTGGAATGAAAGGGCCTCACATAGCCAAAAACAATTTTGAAAAATAATACTATAGGATTTTTGTATGCTTGATTTTGACACTTACTATAAATGTGAAACTTGAGTGATTTTAGTGTAAGGATTAACACACACACACACACACACACACACCAGTGAAGCAGGACTGAAAGTCATACTTGAGACATAATCCTTATACTTATAGTCAATTAATTTTCAATCAGGATGCCAAGACAGTTCAGAGGAGAGGCAATTGGAACAGTCTTTTCAACAGCTAGTCCTGAGGGAAAAAGGTCAACCTAGGATCCTAAACCCACGGCACACAGAAATCAGCTCAAAATAAATCACAGACCTAAATACAAGCTAAAATCAAAAACTTCTGGCATGTTTTGGGGGAAACCTTTGTGACAATGAATTTGTGACATGAAGATTTTGTAGACATGACACCAAAACCATACTCCATAAAAGAACAAACTGAAAAAAACACGCTTTGTCAAAATGTAAAACTGTTACTCTTCAAAACAGCCTTACAAACTGGTAAAAAATATTTTCAAGTCACATATCTGATAAAGGAGGTGGATCCAGACTATATATAGAACTCTTAGCACTTACCTATAAGACAGAACACTTAAGTAATGGGCAATAGATGGTGGCAATCCAACTTCACTAAAGACCAGCAAATGGACAATAAGATAGCTGACATCTTAGGTAAATGTAGAATAAAACCGCAGTAAGGCACTACTGCTTTATTATGAAAACACTGTCATTTTAAAAATAGATACTTCCTTAACTTATTCATCCATTAGTCATCCAAGATTTATCTGTACCTGTAGGCATAAAGCATGCAAAAACAGAGGAGACATCTTTGTACACCTGAACAATTTTGTAATAAAATTTTGAAGGAAAAGAAAAATCGAGCACTCTCAAGTGCTGGTTAGCGTGTGGATACGCCACAACCTCACACAGTGCTGGGGGATGTAAGATGGTAGACATGCACGTGGGAAGACCAGTTAGCAGTTTCTGAGAACCTTGGGTATACGGCAAGCATAGCAGATGAAGGAGCTGCTTGGAACGCCCATATCCCACATGGGAGCGCGTGGCTTGAGTCCCTGCTCCTCTTTCTTTCTTTCTTTCTTTCTTTCTTTCTTTCTTTCTTTCTTTCTTTCTTTCTTTCTTTCTTTCTTTCTTTCTTTCTTTCTTTCTTTCTTTCTTTTTTACAGGCAGAGTGGACAGTGAGAGAGAGAGAGAGAAAGAAAGGTCTTCCTTTTGCCATTGGTTCACCCTCCAATGGCTGCGGCCGGCACACCGCACTGATCCGAAGGCAGGAGCCAGGTGCTTCTCCTGGTCTCCCATGGGGTGTAGGGCCCAAGCACTTGGGCCATCCTCCACTGCACTCCCTGGCCACAGCAGAGAGCTGGCCTGGAAGAGGGGCAACCGGGACAGAATCCGGCGCCCCGACCGGGACTAGAACCCGGTGTGCCGGCGCCGCTAGGCGGAGGATTAGCCTAGTGAGCCGCGGCGGCGGCTAACTCCACTTTCAATACAGCTTCCTGCTGACGCACACCCTGGGAGACAACAGCGATGCCTCAGGCACGAGGGTCCCTTCTGCCAATGTGGGAAGCTAAGACTGAGTTGCAGGCTCCTGCTCCTGGCTTCAGCCTGGCCCGGCCCTGGCTGTTGCAGGCATCTGGATAGTGAACCAGCAAACGGAAGATCTCTCTCTCCTCCTCCTATTCCTCTTTCTCTCCCCTGTCTTTCAACTAAAATGAAAATAAATACATTTTACAAAAATTTAAAGCTCACTCCTAGGTATCCATCCATGATAAATGCAAACCTCTATGCACACAAACATTTCTAGATGAATGTTTGTAGTGGAATAATTTACAATAGGCAGAAACTGGACAATTACTCGGCAATAAATGAGAATGAACTGCTGATACATGCTGCACCACGAATTAATCTAAAAATTATGCTAATGCCCAACAGAGAAAGACCACGTATTTATGATTCTATCTGCATGAAACAGCCAGGAAAGGCACATCGGTACAGCCTGAAGGCAGAGCAGAGGGTGAGAACTGACTACAACATTTCTGGGCTGCTGGAAGTCCTCTACAGACTGTTAGTGCTTACATAACCCACTACATGTACTAAAAATACTTGAATTGTATAGTTATGAGAACAAAACCAAGGGGTCAGCACTGAGGCATCGGAGGTTAAGCATCTGCCCACGGCGCTGGCATCCCATATGGGCACCAGTTTGAGTCCTGGCTGCTCCACTCCCAATCCAGCTCACTCCTGATGGCCTGGGAAAGCAGTGGAAGATGACCCAAGTGCTTGGGCTCTGAACCTAGGTGGGAGACCCAGAAGAAGCTCCTGGCTCCTGGCTTCAGATCGGCCCAGCTCCAGTCATTGCAGTCATTTGGGGAGTGAACCAGCAGATGGAAGACCTCTCTCTCTCTTTCTCCCTCTGTCTGTAACTCTGCCTCTCAAGTAAATAAAATCTTTAAAACAAACAAACCAACAAACCAAACAAGCTCCGGGGTACTCCAGTTCTTGCTCCTGAACCTGCCCCTATGCTGTCCTTTGGCAAATAGCTGGACCAAGAATAATTCCCCCTCAGTTCAAGGTGGGCAACAATTACCAAACAAAACTCATAATGGGATCTATGTGAAAATGCAAGAGAAACAAGAATGAATTGCTTCTCAGCTTTCTGGCTAAGGTCAAGTGCAGAGAAAAGTAGAAAAGTATCACTTGGGCCGGTGCTGTGGCACAGCGGGTTAACGCCCTGGCCTGAAGTGCCAGCATCACACACGGGCAACGGTTTTAGTCCCGGCTGCTCCACTTCTGATCCAGCTCTCTGCTATAGCCTGGGATAGCAGTAGAAGATGGCCCAAGTCCTTGGGCCCCTGCACCCATGCAGGAGACCTGGAAGAAGCTCCCGGCTCCTGATATTGGATTGGCACAGCTCCAGCCATTGCAGCCATTTGGGAAGTGAACCAGTGGATGGAAGACCTCTCTACCTCTTTCTGTAACTATTTCAAATAAATAAAAATAAATCCTAAAAAAAAGTATCATGATAATTAAAAGGCAGAAAAAATACACACACCAGCAAAGATTATCCCATGATCTGGTAAAAAATGATATTCAAATAATTAATTCTTCATAAAAATAAAATAACTTAATGAAGAAATTTTCTCCATAAAAATCAGTTAAAAGAAGAAATACAGAACCATAAAAAGAAATGAGACAATAGAAGGAAATAAAGATAAGTTAGGAGAGATCTGGTAAAAAGGAGGAAAACAAAATGATCATGAAAATAAAAATCACTACTTGCAGCAGCGAAGAGAATAGATACTGCTGACGCCACGCCATGTTTCCTTAAGTAAATGAACAGACATGGATATAACACGATATATAGAAAACGGACAGCTGAGAGTCGGCCTACACAAAATCAGTGACTCTGATGTGCAGAACACAAGACAAAAACCTGCCAGCCCACCCTGTGCTGTTCTCTGGTGGACTGAGAAGGCGGCAGGACACAAAGGCTGAATGGGGTGGGCAGTGGGGAGACGATGCAGACCCCCCGAAGGAGAATCAGCCCAGCATCTCACTTCTGCGGGACAATGCAGTGTTTCTAGACAGGAGAAGAAGGAGCGAATATTTTTACTGAGCTTCCATTCAAGTTCGATGGCAGAATCTTCAAATGCAGTTCTCTTGTATATTTCTTGAACAAATTAGTACCAGCTGAAATACTGTGACCCAAATGGTGAACAGAAATACTTTGGTTCACACAATAACAAATGACATTGAAACCATTGCATGGGAAACTAAGGTTAAACAAGGAGGGACTCATTGGAGAATAGCTAATAAAATTTCATCTCCAGATAGAGATTTTTATCTAGAAGATAAACAAGCTTGCCGATTTCCCTATCTTCCATAAGGAAAGTTAACAGATGTGGTTCAAAGTTGATACATCAATATGGAAAATACCAGGAGGTGTCTAACGATGCAACATTCGTAGCAGGTAGCAAAATATGGATGTGAAAGGGAGATGTAGAGGTGAGACACAGAATCGGTTATTTCCTCCTTTTCTAAGGGGGAAAGCCAATATAAATGCAGTTTTAAAGTGAGAGGTTCGGTGGATTCTGTCAGTAATCAAAGTGGAGGGGACGACGCGATTATAAAAAGCGACACTCAAGGGGAATACAAGAAGGCAGAGCAGCAAGGAGCCACGCTGACCGCGTGCACAGAACGAGGAGCCACCTTCCCAGGGAATTGACTGAGAGGAATTTCCGGTGGAGAATGGACGGACCAGAACAGAGACTCTGTGGACCAGTCAGAAAGCGGACAGACACCCCGCTGCTGTCACTCCTGCCTCTACGTGGCTGGCTGCCATCTGGGAAGCACCATCTTCCAAGGGCAAGGGGGACAAGGTTGCTGGCGCCCTTACAGTTGGTGGCTTTGACTGAGGAAGAATTCTGTGGTCTCCAGTGGCTTTGAGACTGGCCTGGGGAGCTGTCAGGGGTCAGGGCAACTACTTTGCTCCTTGTGTGAACCCATGTTGCTTTCTTCCCCATTTGCTGAGGTGGAGCTGCAGGCAAATTCTGCTCTCATTGGGGGAACGGTGGACGCCTGCACCAGGGACGGGGGAGCTCGTCGGGTGGAGCAGGTGCCCGGTGTCCTGGACTGTGAGGATTCTAGGCGTGGGCAGCAGAGCCGGCAGGGTCACGGGCTGTGGCTGGCTTCCTGTGCACGCTCGTGGCCTGGCTGCAAGAAAGGCAGAGCTCTCTACAGCCTGGAGACAGACCCTGTGATGGGCTTGGGGCCACACCGTGGAGCGGGTCAGTGCTTGGTACAGTGCGTGCACCGGTGAGTGGGGCACAGAGGCACTGTGAGCTCGCTCCAAGCTGTGAATCAACGGGTTCACCCTGACAAGCAGAAGGGCTGGAACTGTGAGCGCACCAGCGGGCTCTAAGATCCTCCCTCCCCACGGACTGTAGCCCGAGGGGCTCTGCCATGCCCGACTTGGGAGTCATTCTGGACTATTGCCTCAACCACCGGTGTTGGCCAGAACTCCACGGCCCCACCCAGTCCACACCCCTGAAACTCCTGAGTAAGCCCTAGGCATGCCACTGAGCCACAGGGACACAGTCCAGGAACAAAACCCTTAACATCAAATCAAATAATCAAATCAAATCAAATCAAATCAAACAAAAAACCCATTCCTGGGAGGAGACAGAAACAAGTGATCCCCCAAGTGTATAAAAGAAGGGTTGGCGCATGGGCGGTGGGGAGGGAGGGTAGGGTGGGAAGTACACTATATTCCTAAATATGTATAGATGAGATACATGAAACTTGTATAACTGAAATAAAATTTTAAAAAATCAATGTAGAAACACGGGAAACATGAACAAGGAATTCAATGATTCCCCCCAAAGAACACAATAATTTATTAATATTGGACTATGAAGAAGGAGAGATTGAGAAATACCTGAAAAGGAATTCAAAGGAATTATTATAAGATTGTTCAAGGGCTCAGTGCTGTGGTGCAGCAGGTTAATCCTCCACCTGCAGCACTGGCATATCATATAGGTGCTGGTTCGAGACCTGGCTGTTCTACTTCTGATCCAGCTCTCTGCTATGGCCTGGGAAAGCAGTAGAAGATGGCCCAAGTCCCTGGGCCCCTGCACCCACGTGGGAGACCTGGAAGAAGCTCCTGGCTCCTGGCTTCGGATTGGCGCAGCTCCGGCAATTGTGGCCATTTGGGGAGCGAATCAGAGGACGGAAGACCTCTCTCACTGTCTGTAACTCTACCTCTCAAATAAATAAATAAAAACCTTTTTTTAAAAAAAAAAAGATTGATCAATAAAACATGGAGAAACAGTTAAATGAAATAAGAATATCCGTACATGACATGGATGAGAAATTCTGCAAAGAGACAGAGATATTTAAGAAAAACCAAATAGAAATATCAGAAATGAAGTGTCAATAGGTAAAAAACACAGTGGAAAGCCTTAACAACAGACTGTGAGGCAGAAGAAAGAATATCCGATCTAGAAGAAAAGTCTTTTGAAATGCCTCACTCGAGGGCTGGCATTGTGGCTTAATGGTTAAAGCAGATGCCTGCAGTGCCGGCATCCCATACGAGCACCACTTCAAGTCTCGGTGGCTCCACTTCTGATCTGGCTCCCTGCTATGGCCTGGGAAAGCAGTAGAAGATGACTCAAGTCCTTGGGCCCCTGCACCTGCGTGGGAGACCCAGAAGAACCTCCTGGCTCCTGGCTTTGGTCTGGCCCAACTCTGGCCATTGAGGCCATTTCAGTAGTAAACCAGAGGATGAAAGATCCCCCCATCCCCACCCCCATGACTCTGCCATTCAAATAAATAAATTAATTTTATTTATTTATTTTTTATTTTTTGACAGGCAGAGTGGACAGTGAGAGAGAGAGAGAGAGAGAGAGAGAGAGAGAAAGGTCTTCCTTTGCCGTTGGTTCACCCTCCAATGGCCGCCACAGCCGGCGCGCTGTGGCTGGCGCACCACGCTGATCTGAAGGCAGGAGCCAGGTGCTTTTCCTGGTCTCCCATGGGGTGCAGGGCCCAAGCACCTGGGCCATCCTCCACTGCACTCCCTGGCCACAGCAGAGAGCTGGCCTGGAAGAGGGGCAACCGGGACAGAATCCGGCACCCCGACCGGGACTAGAACCTGGTGTGCTGGTGCCGCAAGGCAGAGGATTAGCCTGTTGAGCCACGGCGCTGGCCAATTTTTTTTTTTTTTTTAAAGGAAATATCTCAGACAAAAAAAGAAAAAATTAGAAAGACCAAAACCAGTGCTTGGGATCTATGGGCTACCATCAAATGACAAAATACATGAATCTTAGGAGTTCCTGAAGGAAAAAAGAATGGCTTAGATGACCTATTCAATGACATAAAACAGCAGAAAATTTCCCCTATTTGGAGAAAGATATGGACATCCAAATAGAGAAAATACATAAACATCTAAATAAAGATGATTAGAAAAGATCCGCACTGGGGCTGGCACTGTGGTACAGTGGGTTCAGCTGCAGCCAATGCTGCTAGTATCTCACATGGTTACCGATTTGTCTTCCAGCTGCTCCCCTTCTGATCCAGCTCCCTGTTAATGGCATGAGAAAACAGCACAAGATGGCCCAGGTGACTGAGCCCCTGCCGCCCACATGGGAGACCCACAAGATACTCCTGGCTCCTCTCTTTGGACTGGCCCAGCCATGGTGGAACTCTTTCTCTCTCTCTCCATCTCTCCATCTCTCCATCTCTCCATCTCTCCCTCCCTTCCCTCTCTCCCCCTCTAACTCTGCCTTTCAAAAAATAAACAAATAAATTTTTTAAAGATCTTCACCATGACACATTATAGTGAAGCCTTCAAAAGTAAAACATAAAGAAAATATCCTAAAATTTGTGAGAGAGAAATGCGAGATCATTTTTAAAGGATCTCCCTTTACATTAACAGAGTTTTCAAGAGAAACCCTACAGACACTTTTTTTTTTTAAGATTTATTTTATTCATTTGAAAGACAGAGTTACAGAGAGGAAGAGACAGAGAGAGAGGTCTTCCATCCGCTGGTTCACTCCCCAGATGGCCACAATGGCTGGAGCTGCGCCAACCCAGAGCCAGGAGCCAGGAGCTTCCTCCGGGTCTCCCATGTGGGTGCAGGGGCCCAAGCACTTGGGCCATCTTCTACTGCCTTCCCAGGCCACAGCAGAGTGCTGAATTGGAAGAGGAGAAGCCCGGACTAGAACTGGCGCCCATATGGGATGCCAGTGCTTCAGGCCAGGGCTTTAACCCACTGCGCCACAGTGCGGGCCCTCCTACAGGCATTTTGAAACAAATAAATAAAATAAATAATTTTTTTAAAAAAGATCCTCAACACAATGACATTATAGTCAAACTTTCAAAAGTAAAACATAAAAAGCATATCCCAAAATTTATAGGAGAAAAATGCCATATCACTTCTAAAGACTCTCCCAGCCGGTGCCGCGGCTCACTAGGCTAATCCTTCGCCTTGAGGCGCCGGTACACCAGGTTCCAGTCCCGGTCGGGGCACTGGATTCTGTCCCGGTTGCCCCTCTTCCAGGCCAGCTCTCTGCTGTGGCCAGGGAGTGCAGTGGAGGATGGCCCAAGTGCTTGGGCCCTGCACCCCATGGGAGACCAGGATAAGTACCTGGTTCCTGCCATCGGATCAGCGTGGTGCACCGGCCGCAGCGAGCCGGCTGTGGCGGCCATTGGAGGGTGAACCAACGGCAAAGGAAGACCTTTCTGTCTCTCTCACTGTCCACTCTGCCTGTCAAAAAAAAAAAAAAAAAAAAAAAGACTCCCAACAGTTTAACAGCAGATTCCTCAAGAGAAACACTACAAGCCAGCAGAGAATGAAGAGACACAGTCCAAGCTTCAAAAGAAAAAAAAAAACAAAACTGCCAACCCTGAATACTTAACCCAGTGAAGCCCTCATTCACAAACGAAGGTGAAATAACGACCTTGGTAGACAAGTAAAAACTCAAAGATGTGTCACCAGCCAGCCAGCTTTACAAACGACACTTAAGGATGTAACACACACAGAATTAGAGACATCCAGCATCATGAAAGAAGGCTGATGGAGAAAACCTCCTAGGAAAAGAACAAAGGAGACTCAGAACAAACAATAGGGAGATTTATGGGAAAACAGCAAGACCAAATCATTCCTTAACAATAATAACTGTGAATGTAAGTGGACCAAACTCTCCAATGGAAAGATACAGACTGGCTGAATGTATAAAAACACAAGAACACAGGCTGGCATAGTGGGTCAAGTCACCGCCTGTGATTCCGGCATCCCATATGGTTGCCAGTTCCCGTGCCAGCTGCTCTACTTCCAATCCAGTGCCATGCTAACAGCCTGGAAAAAGCAGCAGAAGATGGTCTAAATGTTTGTGTCCCTGCCACCCATGTGGGAGACCTGGATGAAGTTCCTGGCTCCTGGCTTCTGCCTGGCCCAGTGCTGGCTGTCATGGCCAACTGGGGAGTGAAACAGCAGATGGAAGATCTCTGTCTCACTCTTTCTAACTCTGAATTTCAAAATAAATAATTTTTAAAAATACTTATGTATATGCTGCCCACAAGACTTCATTAATAAAGATACATGCAACTAAAAGTGAAAGGATGGAAAAGATTTTCCACCCAAAAGGGAATCTGGAGTGAGCAGGTGTAGCTATTCTCATATCAAACAAAATAGACTTTAAGACAAAGAGAGACAAAAAAAAAGTCATTATATAATGACTAAGGGATCCATTCAACAAGAAGATGTGACTATAGTAAATGTATATGCACCCAGTGCCAGGGAATCCTGTCGCTCCCCCTCTTCGTGGAGGAACGACACTGAACCCTGCGCTGTTCTTTCTGTCTGCTCGGCCCTCCCCGGGTTTGCTGCTGGTTCTTCCCGGGTTGGCTACTATCCCTTCCACCTCCGTGGAAGGGCAGTTCCCCCTGGCCGCATTCCCCACTTCCGCAGGGGAGCGGCACACCACCGGCCGGCTCTTCTCGGGGGCTGCACAGGTGTTCCTTCAGCTAGATGTTCCCCTTAGATGTTCCTGGTGCATGCCGTCTCTCTCCTCCTTTATAGTCCTCCTCCGCCAATCCTAACTCGGCTGCCCACACGCCGAGTACACTGCTCTCCTCCAATCAGTAGCAAGTCCTACAGTTTATTGGTTGAACTGGAGGCAGCTGTGCGGAAGCTGTTTACTTCTCTCCCAGCGCCGTATTGTGGGAGAGCAGATGCATAGAATAAGTCTTAATTCCAGTAACTCAGTCTAGTCCGGATTGCTCCCCACAGATCCCCCTTTCTTTTTATTTTTGGCGTTGATACGCGCCTGTCTTCGGTGTCCCGTGGCACACACTCTGCTCTACTTGCTAGAGTTGCCACAGGCTCTTACAAGTCCTATCAATCAGGCAAACCGAATCCGGGTCCTCTCTTGGCCATGTTGTGAGGAGGTTTTTAGGCGCTGATGCGTGCCTGTGTTCGGTGCCCTGCAGCGCATGCTCTGGTCGAGCCTGCAGGGGCTTACAAGCCCTATCAGGCAAACCGAATCCAAGCCTTCTCATTGCCTTATTGTGGGGGAGACTTATTAGTGTTGGTTCGTGCCTATCTTCGGTGACCTGCAGCTCATACTCTGGTCGAGCTGCTTGCTGGCGCTTACCGCCTTAATTAGGCAGACCGAATCCAAGCTTTCTCATTGTTGTATTGTGGGGAAGCCTTACTGATGTTAATTCGTGCCTGTCTTCGGTGACCTGCGGCGCATAAGCTGCTAGCTGCCCGCAGGTGCTCATCGTGCTCATCGCCTCAATCAGGCAGACCGAATCCAAACTTTCTCGTTGCCATGTTGAGGGGAGGCCTTTCTATTTCTCTATCTCCGGGCATTCCTATTTCTCCCATTTTACTTCTATCTCCCAGCATTCTTATTTCTCTCATTTTATTTCTAAACTTCTATTTCTCTTATCCCTGCAGCTTCCCGGCGCCTCGCGCTGCCGGCAGCTTCACGGCTCCGCGCAGCTTCCCGGCGCCTCGCCCCGCCCCGAGGCTGCTTCTCGGCGCCTCGCCGGCTCTGAGCCGCTTCAGCCTCTCATCTGCGCGGCTCGGCTTTGTGCGGCTTGGCTTCGCGTGCTCCGCGGTCTCCACGCCCTTCGCGTCTGCACCACGGCCTCGCGCCAGCCCCGTTCCCTATCTACTTGTGCCCCGCACGCTCTCTCTGCACGCGGCGGCTTCCGCGAGTAACACAGCGTAGCTTACGTGTCCGCCACTAGCATTCAATCTAAGTTCCCCGGGCTAGCCTGGCGAATTCAACCCAGCATACGTCTCCGCCCCACGGTTTGGCTTCCCGTCCTTTGCTCCCCGGGCTAATCAGACGGATCCCAATCTGGCTTACGTTTCAGCTTCTGGTTTCAACTTTTCGCCCCCTATTCCCGGGCTAACTTGAGAACCCCAAAGTGGCTTTCGTGTCTGCCTTGGCCTGCCCCCCACGGCTTCAATTTCCCTAACATTTTTCTCTACCCGGTATGTTTCCCCAAACTTTCCTCCAACGATATTCCTCCCTCATTTCTCCTGGCCTCTCCCCACAGTCCGCATCCGAGTCTGTTTGTTCTAGCTTTCACTTTCGCTTTTGACCTTAGAGATTTCTCCCAGCTTCCCCCCATAGTCCGTATCTGAGTCTATGCCTAGGCTTTCAATAGCTTCTTCCGGCACCCTTTTCGTCCGGCTTTTCCCTAGGCTGTTTGCTAGTCTCTCTCTCCGGTAATTTCCCATTTCTTCCCGTTTCTTCCCGTTTCTTCCCTCCTAGGTTTCTGTCCATCCTAAGTTTCCTATCCGTCCTAGGTTTCCTATCCGAGCTAGGTTTCCTAATCTGAGTCACGGCACCATTATGTCGCTCCCCCTCTTCATGGAGGAACGACACTAAGCTCTGCCTAGGCTTCATATCCGAGTCACGGCACCATTATGTCGCTCCCCCTCTTCGTGGAGGAACGACACAGGACCCTGCGCTGTTCTTTCTGTCTGCTCGGCCCTCCCCGGGTTTGCTGCTGGTTCTTCCTGGGTTGGCTACTATCCCTTCCACCTCCGTGGAAGGGCAGTTCCCCCTGGCCGCATTCCCCACTTCCGCAGGGGAGCGGCACACCGCCGGCCGGCTCTCTCGGGGGCTGCACAGGTGTTCCTTCAGCTAGATGTTCCCCTTAGATGTTCCTGGTGCATGCCGTCTCTCTCCTCCTTTATAGTCCTCCTCCGCCAATCCTAACTCGGCTGCCCACACGCCGAGTACGCTGCTCTCCTCCAATCAGTAGCAAGTCCTACAGTTTATTGGTTGAACTGGAGGCAGCTGTGCGGAAGCTGTTTACTTCTCTCCCAGCGCCGTATTGTGGGAGAGCAGATGCATAGAATAAGTCTTAATTCCAGTAACTCAGTCTAGTCCGGATTGCTCCCCACAGAATCCAGTTTTATAAAACAAATGTTAATGGATCTAAAGGGAGACCTAAGCTCCAATACAATAATACTGGGGGACTTCACACCCCCACTTTCATCAATGGATAGATTAATGAGACAAAAAAATCAGAAAGAAAAAAAAAAAAAACAACCAGAGTTAATCTACACTATAGACCAAACAGACTCGACAGATATCTACAGAACATTTCATCATTTCATCCTGCAACTGCAAAATATATATTCTTTTCCTCAGTGCATGGAACATTCTCCAGGATAGACCATATATTAGGCCATAATGCAAGTCTCAACAAATCCAAAAAATCTGAAATCATATCATGTATCTTTTCTTACTACAATGGAATGAAGCCAGAAATGAAAAGAAACGAAACTCTGGATAATACACAAACACGTAGAAACTTAGCAAAATGCTCCTGAATGAACAGTGCATCATAGGAGAAATCACAAGAGAAATCCAAAAATTCCTTGAAATGAATGAAAATAACATCACAATGTATCAAAACATACAGGATGCAGCAAAAGCAATGTTAAGAGGAAAGCTTATACCATTAGTGCCTACATCAAAAAATTGGGAAGGTATCAAATAAATGATCTAACAACTCATCTCAAGGACCTTAAAAAAAAAACAAAAACAAATCAAGCCCAAAATTAGAAAGAGGAAAGAAATAATGCAAATTAGAGAAGAAAAAAACAAAATAGAAATTTTAAAAACTGTAAAAAAAATCTTCGTGAAATGAGGAGCTGGTTGTTGTTTTTTTTTTTTTTTTTTTTTTTTTTTTTTTTTTTTTGACAGGCAGAGTGGACAGTGAGAGAGAGAGACAGAGAGAAAGGTCTTCCTTTGCCGTTGGTTCACCCTCCAATGGCCGCCACGGCTGGCACGCTGCGCTGATCCGATGGCAGGAGCCAGGAGCCAGGTGCTTTTCCTGGTCTCCCATGGGGTGCAGGGCCCAAGCACCTGGGCCATCCTCCACTGCACTCCCTGGCCACAGCAGAGAGCTGGACTGGAAGAGGGGCAACCGGGACAGAATCTGGCGCCCCAACCGGGACTAGAACCCGGTGTGCCGGCGCCGCAAGGCGGACGATTAGCCTAGTGAGCCGCGGCGCCGGCTGAGGAGCTGGTTTTTTAAAAGAATTAACAAAATTGATACACTGCTGGCCCAACTAAGCAAAAAAGGGAGAACACCCAAATTAATAAAATCAAAGATGAAAAAAGTAGATGTTACAACTGATACCACAGAAATACAAAGAAAATCAAGAATTATTACAAACAGATACATGTCAACAAATTGGAAAATCTAGAAAAAAAGTTATGATACATACAATGGACCAAAATTGAAGCGCAAAGACATAGACAACCTGAATAGACCAACAACCAAGGCTGAGATTTAATCAGTAATAAAGACCCTCCCAACAAAGAAAAGCCAAGGACCAGATGACTTTACAGCTGAATTGTAGTAAATTTTAAGGATGAACTAACCACAATTCTTCTTAAACTATTCAAAACAACTGAAAGGGAGGAAACCCTTCCAAACTCACTCCACGAGGCCAGCATTACCTTAAGTCCAAAATCAGAGAAAGATACCAAAAAGGAGAACTGTAGACCAGCATAATGATGAACATAGATGCAAAAATCCTCAACAAAACTCTTGCAAGTTGAATTCAACAACACATGCAAAAGATCATCCACCCAGACCAGGTAGGATTTTTCCCACAGGGATGGTTCAACACATGTAAATCAATCAATGTAATACATCAAATCAACAAAATGAGGGACAAAAACCATATGGTTATCTCAAAAGGTGCAGAGAAAGCATTTGATAAAATACACTGTCCTTTCATGATAAAAACCTTAAAATTTTGATATAAAAAGAAAATACCTCAGCACAATCAAGGCAATATATGACAAACCTATAGCCAGTATCACACTGAATGGGTAAAACCTTGAAGCATTTCCACTAAGATCTGGGAAAAGACAAGGATGCTCACCCTCACCGTTGCTATTCAATATGGTCCTGGAAGTTTTAGTCAGAGCCATTAGGCAAGAAAAAGAAATTAAAGGGATACAAATTGGAAAAGAGGAAGTTAAAATATCCCTGTTTGTAGATGCCATGACCCTTTATATAGGAGAACCAAAAGACTCCACTACGAGACGACTGGAACTCAAGAGGGAATTCAGCAAACTTTCAGAATATAAAATCAACACACAACAAATCAATAGCATTCTTATATACCATTTTAGCTGAGAAAGAACTTGTAAGATCAGTATCACTCACAATTGCTACAAAAAAATTTTTTTTGAACACTTTGGGATAAATTTAACCAAGGATCTATACGATGAAAATTACAAAACACTAATGAAAGAAACAGAAGATACACACACACAAAAACCTTCAATGTTCATGGATTGGAAGAATTAATATCATCAAAATGTCCATACTGCCCAAAGCAATTTGCAGATTCAATGTGATCCCAATCAAAATACCGAGACATTCTTCACAGATCTAGAAAGAACAATTTTAAAATTCATATGAAAACAGAAAAGACCCCGAATAGCCAAAGCAATTTTAACAACGAAAACAAAGCTGGAGGCATCACAATACCAGATTTCAAGACATACTAGATGGCTCTACCTGGTACTGGTACAAGAGAAACCACGTAGACCACTGGAACAGAATAGACTTCACAGAAATTAATCCACACACTTATAACTAACTAATCTTTGACAAACTAGTTAAAATCACTCAACAGTATCTTCAACAAATGGTGTTGGAAAAATTAAATTTCCACATGCTGAAATTTGAAACAAGACTCCTACACAATGCCCTATACAAAGATCAATTCACAGGGGCTGTGCTGTGGTGTAGTGGGTAACACTGCCACCTGCGATGCTGACCCCCATATGGGTTCCAGTTCATTTCCCGGCTGCTCTACTTCTAATCCAGCTCCCTGGGATATGCCTGGGAAAGTAGCAGAAGATGGTCTGAGTGTTTGGGCCCCTGCCACCCATGTGGGAGATCTGAATGAAGGTCCTGGCTTTGGCATGGCCTAGGACATCTGAGAAGTAAGCCCACAGATGGAAGTTCTCTTTCTCTCTCTCTGTCTCTCCCTTTCTTTCTCTCTCTTGCTGTAACTCTTTCAAAAATGAATAAAACAATCTTTAAAAGAAAATCAACTCACAATGGCTCAGAGATCTAAAGTTAAGATGTGAAATCATCAAATTACTAAAGAAAAACATAGGAGATACACTGTGAGACATTGCCCTAGGCAAAAGACTTCTTGGATAAATCCCCAGAAGTACAGGAAGCAGAAGCAGAAAGAGAAAAATGGATTACATGAAACTAAGAACGATTCTTCACAGTGAAGGAAACAAGCAAATGAAGAGGCTACCAAGAGAAGGGAAGAAAGTATTTGCAAACTATGCATCTGATAAAGGAATAATCTCCAAAATATAGAAGGAGGTCAAGAAGTTCAACAACAACAAAACAATCCAGTTCAGAAATGAGCAAAGGACATGAACAGGTATCTTTTAAAGGCTGAAATACAAATGGCCAACAGACACATGAGAAAATGCTCAGGATCACCAGCCATCAGAGAAATGTAGATAAAAACCACAATGAGGTATCATCCAAAAATTAAAAAATAACAAATGCTGACAAAGGTATGGAGATAAGGGTACCCTAACTCACTGCTGGTGGGAATGGAAACCAGTACAGCCATTATGGAAGACAGTACAGAGATTCCTCAGAAAACTAAACACTGATCTACCATATGGCCCAGCTATCCCGCCCCTGGGAATATGCACACAGGAAATGAAATCAGCACACAAGAGTCACCTGCACTCCCATATTTATAGCAGCTCAGCTCACAACAGCTAAGATAGGGAATCAACCTAGATATCCATCAACTGACGACTGGATAAAGAAAACGTGCTGAACATGTCTGATGGGATTTTGCTCAGCCATAAAACATCCTGACATCTCCAACAAAATGGATGCAAGCAGAGATCATTATGCTTAGGGAGGTAACTCAGACCCAAAAAGATAAATTTTTCTCTTACTTGTGGTAGCTAATATAAACAGTATGAAAAGAATACCTGTTATTCCACATATTTTACACTTCTTGGTTAACAGCTCCAACTTGTCTTGCTGACTGTTAAGCATTTTATAAAACACTCTAAAATTCGTTTGGAATAAAAGAATTTTCTGCCTGTTTTTGAACCTTATATCATACTTGGAATCATAATGTATATATTTGTCTGAATAAGTTTTTAATTGCTTTTTCTGTAATTTTATTTTGCTTAACAAAATATCATCCACATTGTTATGCAAGTCATATCCAGTTATTGTGACTAGTGTATATTGTATGACTTTGTATGAAAAATTTTATTCATTCAAAAAATTAATAGTGTAATTAAAAAAGAAGACAGGCCAGCGCCGCGGCTCACTAGGCTAATCCTCTGTCTGCAGCATCGGCACACCGGGTTCTAGTACTGGTCGGGGCGCCGGATTCTGTCCTGGTTGCCCCTCTTCCAGGCCAGCCCTCTGCTGTGGCCCGGGAGTGCAGTGGAATATGGCCCAAGTGCTTGGGCCCTGCACCCCATGGGAGACCAGGAGAAGCACCAGGCTCCTGCCATCGGATCAGCGCGGTGCACTGGCCGCAGGGGCCATTGGAGGGTGAACCAACGGTAAAGGAAGACCTTTCTCTCTGTCTCTCTCACTGCCCACTCTGCCTGTCAAAAAAATAAAAATAAGAAGACAATACTCCCTTGACTCAGACAATCAAATCATTTCTAAGGAGCATATCCAGGGGCTGGCGCTGTGGTGTAGCAGGTTACGCCGTCATCTGCACTGCTGATCTCCCCTAGGGGCACGGGTTCGAGTAATTGGCTGCTCCATTTCTGATCTAACTCCCTGCTAATGCACCTGGAAAAGCAGTGGAAGATGGCCCAAGTGTTTGGGCCCCTGCACCCACATCAGAGACCCGGAAGAAGCTCCTGGTTCATGGCTTCGGATCAGCCCACCTCTGGCCTTTGTGAACTTTTGGGGAGTAAACCAGTAGATGGAAGACATCTTTCTCTCTCTAACTTTGCCTTTTGAATAAATAAATACATTTTAAAAAGAAAATAACAGCTGGGACTGACGCTGTGGCATAGCAGGTGAAACTTACCTGCAGTGTCGGCATCCAATGTGGGCACTGGTTCGAGTCCCTGCTGCTCCACTTCGATCCCGCTCTTTGGTATGGCCTGGGAAAGCAGCAGAGGATGGCCCAAGAAGGCTTCTCTCTCTCTGCCTCTGCCTCTGCCTCGCTGTAACTCTGCCTTTCAAATAAATAAAATCTTTTAAAAAGGAACAGTATCTGGCTGGCGCTGTGGCTCAATAGGCTAATCCTCCGCCTGCGGCGCCGGCACACCGGGTTCTAGTCCCGGTCGGGGCACCGGATTCTGTCCTGGTTGTCCCTCTTCCAGTCCAGCTCTCTGCTGTGGCCCGGGAGTGCAGTGGAGGATGGCCCAAGTGCTTGGGCCCTGCACCCACATGGGAGACCAGGAGAAGCATCTGGCTCCTGCCTTCGGATCAGTACGGTGCGCCAGCTGTGGCAGCAAAACCTCTCTCTCTCTCTCTCTCTCACTGTCCACTCTGCCTGTCAAAAAATAAATAAATAAATAAATAATTTAAAAAAAGTAACAGCATCTGTATTTAGAAAACATTGCATATCTAAAACACAGTGACCTACAAAGTTAAAAAAATAATAGAGTCATCCAAGGTAAATTAAATATAGGAAAACCAGAATTTTAATATCAGACAATGGCAAATTAAAGACAAAAAGGATCCAGTGTGGCAAAGATGCTGCTGCACATGGATGACTTGGCAGTCGGATCTGTTTACATGCCAAACAGACCATCAGGCAAATCAGGAAGTCTGGAGGAATCAGAAACAGAAACAGTAACAGACGACACCCACTCACCATTTGCTATTCATGATAGACAAGTAGATTTAAAAAAAGATTTATTTTATTTATTTGAAAGGCAGAGTTACAGAGAAAGGGAGAGAGGGGGAGAGAGAGAGAGAAAAAGGGAGAGAGAGGCCTTCCATTTGTTAGTTCACTCCCCAATTGGCTGCAACAGCCAGAGCTGCGCCGATCCGCTGATCCAAAGCCAGGAGCCAGGAGCTTCCTCTGGGTCTCCCTCGTGGGTGCAGGGGCCCAAGGACCTGGGCCATCTTCCACTGCTTTCCCAGGCCATAGCAGAGGGCTGGATCGGAAGTGGAGCAGCCAGGACTTGAACCATCACCCATATGGTATGCTGGCACTGCGGGGGGCAGCTATGCCACAGGGCCGTTCCAAGACAAGTAGATTTCAAAATTATAAATGCCATGGACATTATGAGGATCGTCCCAATATTAATACAGTGTAATTTAACTCTTCTCCCCAGTGAGTAGAAGCCAGAGCTCAGCTGGAATGAAGGTAGGCGTGACCGAGGGAATTAACGCTGTCTAGTATTCAGGAGTAGGCCCTCGTTGCTTTAACCCAGACAGGACATCCTGTCCACCTTGCCAGTGACTGGTTCAGAAAACCAGGCGCCGCCAGTGGCTGCACAGCACGCCCCCTACCGGTGACTGCTTAGGTACAGTCATGGGCAAATGACCTGACTGAGGTGGGCATTTTGGGGAGTGAACAAGTGGATAGAAGAGCTCGTTTTCTCTCCCTCCCTGTCACTCTGCCTTGCAAATAAATAAATAGATCTTTACAAAATGTTAATGCATTAAAGGTGACAAAGGGAACAAGCGCTGGAGCCCAGCCTGGAACTCAGGTTTGCTGGACTCTGCTGTGAGCTTCAAGGGCCACCACGCTGATGCTCGGAGACCGGGGCTGAGCAGGACTGGAGGAGGAGACTTTCTGCCTTTGATCTGTGTGAGTGTCCATTAATGTACACTCGCGCCCATTACAATACTTGGTCCAGAAGGGCCTTGAGCCAGGGCTCTGAGTCCTCTCCCTATGAGCCTATAAGGAACTCACTGTCCCCTCAGCAAACAAGTGATGCCAGTTTTCCATGCAGGTCTTTCACAGAAGGGCTGAGGCATTTTTTATTAAAGATTTATTTATTTATTTGAATGTCAGAGTTACACAGAGAGAGGAGAGAGAGAGGTCTTCTATCCCATGGTTCACTCCTCAATTGGCTGCAACACCTGGAGCTGTGCCGATCTGAAGCTAGGAACCAGAAGCCAGGAGCTTCTTCCAGGTCTCCCACGCAGGTGCAGGGGCCCAGGCACTTGGGCCATCTTCTATTCTTTCCCAGGCCATAGCAGAGAGCTGGATTGGAAGTGGAGCAGCCGGGTCTCAAACCAGCACCCATATGGGATGCCGGCGCTTCAAGCCAGGGCGTTAACCTACTGCACCAAAGTGTTGGCCCCTTGGGCATTTTTGAGATTCTATCCATTTCTTCCTCTCTGTGTACCTCTGGCATTCTGTCTACTTACTTACTTCTGATCTCTTGCTATAGGGGGAGTTACTGGACAAAACCTTTGTGACCCAACTCCTCCAAGGCTGCTTTTCTCCACAAACCACTTGGTGTCCAGAGAAGTTTCCACTTCCCAAAGCGGGTGCAGGGCTTGAAGCACCTGCATTTGCTACACTTGGCCTTCCCTCCCGTTGCAGCCTCTGAGTGAGGAGCTGTGCTATAAGTTGAGTATTTGCAAAGTGCTCAGAGGCCTGTCCATTCATCTTCTGCAGGAGCCCGGACGGCCCTAAATCAAACGCAAATCAAACCCAGAAGTCTGATTTTCTTGGCGGAAAATAAACGAGCTGACATTCCGGTGTAATTAGGCTTAGCAAAGAATGAAGAGACAGAAAGGGATCTGATGAATGCGCCGGGTGATCTTGGGCACCAGCTGGGTCTGGCCAAGGTGAAGTGAAGCTGGGGACACTGCACTTCGTTGGCTTAACAGAATCTAATTTGAGGATTTGTCATTGTTTCTGTAGAGCTCAGTTTCGGCTCGGTGTCTTGGTACAGAGCGATATGCAAGAATAAAATCAGCCGAGGGGCCGGCTCACCAACACCATGGCTGACGACGTGGTCCATGGTCCCACAACAGGGGGAGTATACGCTGAACTCCAAGTGACGTGAGTAGGTGGTGGGAGCACATGGTTTAGAACGTACAGAGAGCAAGTGTGTCCCTGGGAATTCTCACAATTGTTGGACACATAAAATTACAAGCTCAGGACATGATTCCCATAGAAGTATGGTCAAAATAAAAGTATGCTTTTATGTAGAATATATTGTCATGATGCGTACCCAGTTATAATTCTCAGGGCGTGCACCTCGGTGTAGGTGACAGTGCATCTTCCGTACCCCTCAATTGCCAATCGTAAATTAGCAAATTACCTCAACAACAGTACAAGACTGAACTATCGATCTTTCCTCTCCACAGAAAATATTATAAAATTACCATCCTAGAAACAGGTGACTGGGGCCGGTGTTGTGGCATAGCAGGTTAAGCCTCCCCTGGGATGCTGGCATTCCATATGGGTGCTGGTATGAGACCCAGCTGCTCCACTTCCAATCCAGCTCCCTGCTAATGTGGCTATGAAAGCAGTGGAGGATGGCCCAAGTCCTTGGGCCCCTGCATCCATGTGGGAGACCCAGGAGAAGCTCCAGGCTCCTGGCTTTGGCTTGGCCCAATCCCGGCCACTTTGGCCATTTGGGGAGTAAGCTAACAGACTGGAAAGACTCTCTCACTCTGTCTCTCCTCTTCTCTCTGTAACTCTGTCTTTCAAATAAATAAAAAACAAATCTTAAAAAAAAAAACAGCTGATCAAAGAATATGCAACCAAAATATGTACAGGAGAATATTATTGAGTTTTGGCAGACAATAAACTAATAATTATAGGTCATATTTGTGTCTATCAGCTTGTAAAATATTCATAATTTGTTAAAGTTGCTTTATCACTTTAAATAAATATTCTCACTTATGAGTAGTTGTTATTTCTAAATTTGCCTGTTTGTGGACTTCATATGCCTTCCCGATTTAGATTCCTTTTATTTTTCTTGCCAGTTTTGTCTAGGACTTTTAGTGCTATGTTGAATAGAAGCAGCGAGAATGGGCAGAGTGACAGAGAAAGAGAGAGGAAGAGACAAAGATAGATACATAGATAGACAGACAGACAGACAGATCTTCCATCACTGGTTTTGTTAGAGTCTGAAAAAGCCCACCGCCCGAGGAACGACTCCAAGAGACTTTTCTCTCATGCAACCAGCAAAGGGTTAAAGATTTATTGATTATCCAGCATGCTGGGGCTGCCTGATTATACAAAAGCAGAGCAGCCCCGAATAACCAAAGGTTAGGGTTTATAAAGGCAAAAACCGCAAAACCAGGAAGGGGGGAATACATGGTAGCTATGCACGGTTGCTATACACAGTTGCTAAAATCAAAAGAGAGTACATAAAATCAAAAGAGAGTATATGGTTACTGGGGTCAACATAACCTAAAACCTAAGTGAAATTAATATTTATCATAATCTTGACAATACCAGTTACAATATTACAATTAGCAATTAGGACTTGACATTAATGTAAGACACAGACAAATCACATCTTTATTATTAGCCCAGGTAACCCAGGTGCAACCTTTCTACTTTTAAACTTGAGCAGCCATGCTAGGGGGTTTTTGTGCTCTGCCAAGGGTGATGTAGTGCACTGCTATTGTCCGACTATTTGAGATCATAGTTTCAGACCAGAGTCTCACGGTGGGGGGGGGGGGGGTGCTTTCTCAGAATGGAGTCTCAAGTGCTCCAAAATGGAGTCCCTGTTGTCAAGGTGCTACTTCACTCTGTCTTATTTTTACAGCTGTACCAGGAAGGTTTAAACCTGTAAGCTTAAGCTTAACTTTTTACACCCGCACATACACAATTTTAACTCTTCAGTTTACTCCTCAAATGTCCACAACAGCAAGAGCTGTCCAGGTTGAAGCCAGGAACCAGGAATTCCAACCCAGTTTCCCACATGGTGCAGGGGCCCAAGTACTTGGACCATCTTCTGCTGCTTTCCCAGGCACATTAGGAGGGAGCTGCATTGGAAGCAGAGCAGCCAGGTCTCAAGTGGCTGTTCATTATGGGATGGCATCGTGGCAAGTGGCAGCTTAACCCCACTCTGCCGTAACACAGGTCCCTGCTGCTGTTTCGGGTGAAAAGCCAGGTGTTAATCTTGAGTTTTTTTGGAAGAGATGTCATTTTTATTCTTGCTGCTTTCAAATGTTTCCCTTTTTTTTTGAAGTTTAAGCATTTGTAGTATTTTGTCCTCAATAAATTTATGAATTTAAGTTTTTGTTTTATTCCTGATCTTAGAAGAAAATCTGTCAGCTTTTCATTGAGTGCAGTGTTAGCTGTAAGAACATCACACATGACCTATTTTTAAACATTTAAAAAAATTTTAAATTTGTATTTATTTGAAAGGCAGAGTAACAGAGAGAGGGGGAGAGACCTTCTATCTTCTGGTTTACTCCCCAGATGGCTGTAACGTCCAGGGCTGGGTCAGACCAAAGCCAGGAGCCAGTAGCTTCTTCTGGAACTCCCATGTGGGTGCAGGGGCCCAAGGACTTGGGCCATCCTCCACTGCTTTCCCAGGCACATGAGCAGGGGGCTGGATCGGAAGTAGAGCAGCCGGGACTCAAACCAGCGCCCATGTGGGATACTGGTGCTGCGGATGGCATCTTTACCCTGCTACACCACACTGCCGGCCCCTGTATAATCCTTTTAATATGCTGTTGAATTCGGTTTTCCAGCATTCTGTTTAGCATTTTTAAAATCTGTGTTGGTCATGGACACCGGTCCATAGCTTTCTCTTCTTATAATCTCCTCTGATTCTGTTGTCAGGCTAAAGCAGCCTCATGAAAAGAGTGTCAAGTTGTTCCCTTCTCTGGAACTTCCTGCAGGAGTTTGAAAGGATCACCATCAAGTCTTTAAACATCTGCTAGGAGTTAGCCTGGAAGGCACCAGGCTCTGAGTTTTTCTTTAGGGGAAGGGACTTTTTACAGTCAACTCAATATTCTTATTTATTATTGATCCGCTCAGATTCTCTGTGTCATGGTCCAGGGCTGACAGGTTCTGTTTCTAGAAATTTCTCATTTCCTCTAGGTTATCTAATTCTCTTGCCTATAATTGTTTCCAGCAGTCTCTTAGGATCCTTTGTTTTTCTGTGCTATCAGTTGTGAGGTCTTCCCTTTCACTTAGACTTTTTTTTTTTTTTAATTTTTGACAGGCAGAGTGGACAGTGAGAGAGACAGAGAGAAAAGTCTTCCTTTGCCGTTGGTTCACCCTCCAATGGCCGCCATGGCCGGCGCGCTGCAGCCAGCATACCACGATGATCCAAAGGCAGGAGCCAGGTGCTTCTCCTGGTCTCCCATGGGGTGCAGGGCCCAAACACTTGGGTCATCCTCCACTGCACTCCCTGGCCACAGCAGAGAGCTGGCCTGGAAGAGGGGCAACCGGGACAGAATCCGGCACCCCGACCGGGACTAGAACCTGGTGTGCTGGCGCCGCTAGGTGGAGGATTAGCCTGTTGAGCCACGGCACCGGCCTCACTTAGACTTTTATTTGGGTTTTTCATTTTCCTTTGGTTAGTGTGCCTAAAGATGTGTCAATTCTATCTTTTAATAAAACCATTTCATTAAGATTTTGTTTTTCTATGTTTTAAACTTATTTCTGCTCAATTTTTATTCTTTCTGATAACTTTCGGCCTGGTTTACCTTTCTCTTCCTAATTCCTTGCAGTGTAAAGTTAGATCATTATGATTTATTTGAAAGGCAGAGTGACAGTTAGAACCCTGTCCTCTGATTTATCCCCAGATGGCTGCAAAGGCTAGGGCTGAGTTTCCTGGATGTGTACAGACTCAGTTTTTAGCCAAAATTGGGAAGTTTTCGGCCATTATTTCTTCACCTTTCTCTTCATCCTGCTATGCATTTGCTGCTGTGATGAATGATGTCACCCATTTCCCCAAGGCTGCTCATTTTTCTTCTTTTCTCTGCATTCTTTAAATGATAAAATCTCTATCCATATAAATACAAAACTGCTGACTCTCTTGCTTTATGCAATCTAACGCATTCTCACATGGCTGAAGACAAGCAAGTTCTCTCATGTCTTTTTTTTTTAATACTTTATTTGAAAGGCAAAGCAACAGACACACACAGTGAAAGAGTGAGAAACAGAGAAAGAGATCTTTCATCTGTTGGTTCACTCCCCAGATGGCCACAACAGCCAGGGCTGGGCCAGGAGCAAGGACTTCCTAGCGACTCCCACACGGGTGCAGGGGCCAAAGCACCAGGCCATCTTCCACTGCTTTCCCAGGTGCACTGGCAGCACAGCCAGGACCAGAATCAGCACTCCGACAGCCTCAGTATCTCCTAGGGGCTTCATCTCCAAATACCACCATGTTGGGGGGTAGGGCTGCAAGACACGAATCTGAAGAAAACACACCCAGTGCATGATAGCAGGTTCCAGTAGCTCTTAGCATGTCCTGGGGAAAAAGCAGGACCATTTGGCACATCCTCCCCAGAGGACTCATTACGCGGAGGCAGCATACCTCCTCCAGGCGCTGATGTGCTGGGTAGAAGTTCTGCCACCTTTCTTTCTTTGTAGCCACCCGACCCGTGTCCTGTTTTGGGCCACGTCTCCCATCTTGGGTGAAATTCTCTGTATTTCTTTGGGTAGATTCTGAACTTTCTGATTTACATAATTGATGAACTATCACCGAACTATGGCTCTTGGCATGATCGAGTTCTTTACTGTCTCATTTAAAGCTCTCTGTACAAATTCACCTGGCTTTATCATAATGTCTGCTTTCCCTTTACAGCCCTCTTCATGTTTATCCATCAGAATCACTCCATTAAGGTATACCTCCCTAAATGCAGCACAGACTTGGTTTTCAATTTTAAAAAAATATTACTTATTTGAAAGAGCTAGAGAGACAGGGAGAGGTCTTCCGTGCACTGGTTCACTCCCCAGATGGCCACAATGGAGTAAGGAGCTTCATTCAGGTCTCCCACATGGGTGGGTGGCAGGGGCCCAAACTCTTGGGCCATCTTCTGTACATTCCCAGCCACATTAGCAGGGAGCTGGATCAGAAATGCAGCAGCCGGGACACGAACTGTTAGCCGTGTGAGATACCAGCATTGCAGGCGGCAGCTTTACTCACTACACCACAACACCGGCCCCCTGAATTGGGTTGTGTCATGTGAGTCCACTGGAAAATATTTTTCTTTTTAAATATTTTTTCATCTACTAGTAAAAGCAAGATTGAGAAAGTAGGAGAGTGAGACAGAGGTATCTTCCACCACTGGAAATGCCCACCACAGGGGCCAGGCTGATGCCAGGAATGAGGAAGTCCATCTAGCTCTGTCAGGAGGTTGGCAGGAACCCAAGCAACTGGGCCTTCATCCACTGTCTTTGTGGGTGTATTTGCAGGAAGCTGGATTAGAAGTGGAGGAGTCAGGATTTGAACTGGTGTTCTAATATACAACACGGGCAGTCCAAAGAGGCTTAACCCAGTACACCATAGCATCGGCCCTAAAGCTTTCTTCCAGCACATGGGTTTATACTCACATGTGTTAAAGTAACAGAACTGATAACTGATTTTGTAGTATTTTAATGTGATACTAGGTTTTGATGGTCCTTTCTAGTCTTTGTCTTTTAAAATTTTTCCTCAACATTTAGAAAATTTTGGAAATGTGTTCTTGCAGTCACCTTACGATACTCACACGGCATTCTCCCAGGGTGCAGTCCGTAGTCGAGTTTTCCCACCAGAACAGCAGTTCTGCCTCACTAGGGCCACTGTACTCTGTGTAGCCTCATCTTAACCAAGGACATCTTCACTAGCTTCCTTCCAAAGTGCTGGGGCTTCTGATACGAACACAGGAATCTCTGGGGAACACAGCCAAACACAAACCGATGCCCATCTTTCTATCTCTTGTAGTGGCCTCCAATTCTATCTCAAAAGCAGAGTGAAAGCAAGGGAGAGACACAGAGAGATCTTCCTACCACTGGTTCACTCTCCAGATGGCCACAACAACCCGGTCAGGGTCAGGCCAAAGCCAGGAGCCAGGAACTCCATCTGGTCTCCCACATGGGTAGCAGGGGCCCGAGTTCTTGGGTCACCTTCTACTTCTTTCCCAGATGCATTAGAAGGGAGCTGGAATGGAAGCAGAGCAGCCAGGACTCGAACAGGTGCTCCCATATGGGATGCCGGCATCATCGGCGGTGGCTTAACCCACTTCTGTTAATTCTTCAAGCGAGGAAGACTGGGCTGCTATTCAAGTGTTGACTCCACAAACTAGAACTGTGGGCTTTAAGCCATCAGAACAGGACACTTCAATAAGGAGACATTCTTTTTTTTTTTTTTTTTTTGACAGGCAGAGTGGATAGTGAGAGAGAGACAGAGAGAAAGGTCTTCCTTTTTGCCGTTGGTTCACCCTCCAATGGCCGCCGCGGCCGGCGCGCTGCGGCCGGCGCACCGCGGCCGGCGCACCGTGCTGATCCCGGCGCACCGCGCTGATCCGATGGCAGGAGCCAGGAGCCAGGAGCTTTTCCTGGTCTCCCATGGGGTGCAGGGCCCAAGCACTTGGGCCATCCTCCACTGCACTCCCTGGCCACAGCAGAGAGCTGGCCTGGAAGAGGGGCAACCAGGACAGAATCCGGCACCCCGACCAGGACTAGAACCCGGTGTACCGGCGCCGCTAGGCGGAGGATTAGCCTAGTGAGCCGCGGCGCCGGCCAGGAGACATTCTGTCTGCCCACGGTCAACCCCCCTCACATCTGCCTCTTTTTGGTTGCTCTAAGTATTTGCTTTCACATTTTGAGTGGAATTTATGGTTTTTATTTGCACATTGTCAAAAATAAGTTCTTCCACTATTACTGCAAGATTCTCACTTTGTATATTCCTGGGGTTTTGTGTCTCTGCTGCTTCATGGTTTTTGTCTGTTCCTGTTCAGAGATGCTGAGTGTGTGAGTCCACGTGTTTTTTCAAATCTGCAAATACTCAAGATGGTTTAGTTCAGGCTGGTGGCGTGCATCAGTTTCTGGTTTGCTTTGTGGGAGGGAATTTTTATCAGCTGAAATGTTTGATTTCTACTCTATATATCCTTTGTATAGTTCATTTTGGGTGTTGTCTATTTCCCATTTGGAAATAGCTTTTTTCTCAAACAGCAGCTAGAGCCAACACTAAGGGTTTTAGGTGGATTACTGTATTTCACAGTTCAAGAGCACCCTCTTCTGTTCATATGAGAGAACTGTTTTTTTTTTTAACTTAATTTTTGGAGTGTGTGTCTTGATTTTGTTCTACTGGTTATTTTTTAAATACACTTGACTTTCTCAGGCACTAACAATGTTTTTTGACATGTGTGATGGTTGCAAGGGCATGCTGACTTTGTGAAAATCCAGTGAGATTATACTTAACTATTTATGCATGTTTATTTAAATATGTAAATGAAAATATATGACTATAAATTATACTTTGATTCTCTAATGACTAATAGAAGTTACTATAAGAAAATTTTGTCAATTTTGTCTACATTCTAACCTTGTTGCTCTAAAAATTATACTTTTTACATACACTTAAAACCAATATTTTACATATATATGCTTAAATATCTTATAGATACTTGTTTTCAAGTTACTCATTTACCAATTCTTATGGGTTTTTCTTGTTATAATCTTTAAATGTCTTTAATTATCCAAATTTAATCAGAAAAAACCTGTTTAAGTACAATTATAGCTTTTGGAATGGAAGGGTTTTTATTTTAAATTTTTTGTTTTCAATGGGATATTGTGCACCTATTTATAAGATTACAGTGTGATGACTCGGTATGTCTGTGAGCTGTAATGATCAAATTATTTAGCCTTTCCAAACCCCTCTCTCCTAGTTCTTCATACAACACGCAGTAGGCGGTTGTAGGCTTTAGTCAGCCTGCTGTGCTGTGTAGCACTGGACTCTATTCCCCTTGCCTAACTACACTTTGGTATCTTGTATCCAACCTCCCTCTACCCGCTAACCCCCTCCCATCCTGGCCTCTAGTAATCACTATTCTACTTCTTTCTTAAGATAAACCATTTTGGCTTCCTCATAGGAGGTAGCATTTGCCTCTCTGTGCCTGGTTTCTTTCACTTAGCACGTCCTCCATTCCACCCACGTTACCACAGAGCCAACATTTACTTCCTCTTTAAGGTGGGATGCTATTCTGCTGTGTATTTATATATAATTTCTCTGTCCACTTCTCTGCCGACACTTTGGCTGATTCCTCATCTTGGCCGTTGTGAAGAGGCTGCAATCAACATGGGGGTGCAGGTAGGTCTTGGGTGTGGCTTAATATTCTCTGGGTTTATACCCAGCAGTAAGATTGCTGGGCTTTAAGGCGGTCCTGAGTTTCCATTTTTTGGCAAGCCTCCATGCTGTTCTCCATAACAGCTGTAGTAATTTACATCCCACCAACGGTGTCTGAGAGTTCCCTTGCCTGAATCCACAGCAGCATTTGCTATTTTTTTGCTGTAGGTTGGGGTAAGAAGATAACTCGTCCTGGTTTTAATCTGCATTTCCCTAATGACTTGGGATGTTGAGCAATTTTTCATGTGCTTGTTGGCTATTTGTATTTCCTCTGTTAAAAAATGTCTATTTTCAGGGCTGGTGCTGTGGCATGGCAAGCTAATCCTATGCAGTGCCGGCATCCCATATGCCAGTTCAAGTCCCGGCTGCTCCACTTCCAATCCAGCTCTCTGCTATGGCCTGGGAAAGCAGTAGAAGATGGCCCAAGTGCTTGGGCCCTGCATCCACGTGGGAGACCCAGAAGAAGCTCCTGGCTACTGGCTTTGGATTGGTCTAGCTCTGGCTGTTCAGGCCATTTGGGGAGTGAACCAGCAAATTAAAGACCTTTCTCTCTGTCTCTTCCTTTATTTGACTGTAACTCTGCCTCAAACTAAACAAAGGCTTTTAAAAATAAATAAATATTTTTAAAAATCCTATTCTCATGCAGCAAGTACACAGCACACGACCCCCGCCAGCTGAGAGCCAGGGGAAGCAGCAGCTTTGGAGAGTGAGGTGAGATCAGACTGCAGCAGCCAATGCTGCTGGTGATACAGCCAAGGGGAGAGCTTGGTGTCATTGGGAGCCCTAAGGGGGACAGGGGACCCACTAACCCAGTTAAAAACAGAAGGGGGCAAGTTTCTCTCTTCCCATCCTTCAACAGTGCCCTGACACTGGCTGAGAGAGGGAGGGTGTCGTGTGGGGCGTAAGCAGCAGCTGTGGAAGCTCTTGTGTGCGCATGCAGCAACCGGCCGGGGCAAGATGCCATCTCAGCAGGAGCAGTGGCAGCAGCTCGGGTACTCGCATCCAGCAACCAGCGGCAAGAAGGCAACATTGCGAAACAAGCCGAGGCCGTGGCCAGTGGCTCTTGTGCACACATGTGAGCCAGGGATCCTACCAGAGGGGAAAACCTGCGTTGCTTACTGACTTTGAGCATGACAGGGGATTGGGCACCCACACAGGACTGAGGTGCTGCCAGCTTCTCAACATTATCACAGGCTCTGGGGTTTGATCCAACTGCCCAGCAAGAGCACCAACAGGCAGCCGGGCAATCACTGTGAGTGCCTCCACATGCTGAGAGCTGCCTGACTGCCTGGGTGGGTCCCTGCAATGGGGTCCATGCTCACACTGAGGACTGCACAGAACTGCACAGATCCTTTGTGCAGCTCATACAGCAGCAGGCACAATATTGCACCCACTGTGGGCTAACACTCAGGCACTGACCACCTTGGAAGAGAGGAGGTGAGGGTGTGATTATGCCAACAGAGGTGATCATACCCTCCTTTCTGCTAAAAAGAGATCTACCATGCCCAACTTGAGTGTCCCCCTGATAACTCACCCTACCCTGGAGCACTGAGCAGAACTCCCTGGCCACACCCAGCACACACCTCTAGGTATTCACTGAAAGAGCAGACACTCCACTATGCCACAGAGGGATAGTTCAAAAATAAAATCCATAAGAGGAAAAAACAACAAGTACTTCTATAAATACCTAAAAAATAAGTGCAAAAATTCAAGAAACAAGACTAAGGAAGACAATATGACCCACCCCCCACCCCTCCAAGGAACACAACACCACTTTGATATTCGAATGTGAAGATGAAGAGATTTTTGAAATGCCTGAAATGGAATTCAAAAGATTAAACAAATGATTAATCAGAAGCAATGAGAAGCAGCTTCAGAATTATAGAAATCTATACAAGATTGAAAATTTTTCCCATGAAATTGAGATTTTGAAATTGAAATGAAGAATTTCATAGGTCAAATAAAAAGTATGGTGGGAAGCCTTAACAATAGATTTGGTGAGGCAGAAGAAAGAATATCCAAGCTAGAAGACAAACCTATGGAAATTTTGCAGACAGGCCAAAAAAAAAAAGATAAAAAAAATTAAAAACAGTGTTGGAGAATTATGGGATACTATCAAATGACACAACATATGGGTCTTAGGAGTTCCTGAAGGTATAGAAAGAGAATGGATTAGAAAGCCTATTCCATGAAATAATCACAGAACACTTCCCTAATGTGGAGAAAGAAAGGGACATCTAAATACATGCAACTCACAGAACTCCTTATAGAGGTGACCAGAAAAGATCTTCACCACAACACACTGTAATCAGACTCTCTACAGTAAAACATAAAGGAAAGATTCTCAAAAGTACATGAGAGAGACACCAGATTACTTTCAGAGGATCTCCAATTAGACTCACAGCTGACTTCTCATCAGAAATCCTAGAGGCTAGGAGAGAAGGGAGAGACATAGTTCAAGTCTTAAGAGAAAATACTGTCAACCTAGAATACTGTACCCTAAAAAGCTCTCATTTATGAATGACTGTGAAATAGACTTTCCATAGCAAGCAGAAATTGAAAGAATTTATCACCACTCATCCAGCCTTATAAAAGATGCTTAAGGATAAGCTACACACAGAAACACAGATAGTCATCCTCATGAAAGAACGTGAAGGCAGAAAACCTTCCAGTAAAAGTACAAAGGAAATCCAAAATAAACAATAGGAACATTCAAGGGAAAATGGCTGAGTCAATTGGTTACTTATCAACGTCACCTTGAATATAAATGGCCTCAACTTTCCAGTTTAAAGATACAGGCTGGTTGAATGGATTAAAAAACAAGATCCATTTATTGGCTGCCTACAAGAAAAATACCTCACCTCAAAAATACCCACAGACTGAAAGTGAAAGGATGGCAAAAGATATTCCATGCTAATGGAAAGCAGAAATGAGCAGGTGTAGCCATCCTAACAAAATAGACTTTAACACAAAAACTGTTAAAAAAGACAAAGAACGGAACTATATAATAATTAAGGAATCAATTCAACAGGAAGATGTAACAATAATAAATGTATATGCACCCAATGCCAGGGCACATAGCTATTTAAAAGAAATACTAATGGCCGGCGCTGCGGCTCACTAGGCTAATTCTCCACCTAGCAGTGCCGGCACACCGGGTTCTAGTCCCGGTTGGGGCACCGGATTCTGTCCTGGTTGCCCCTCTTCCAGGCCAGCTCTCTGCTGTGGCCCGAGAGTGCAGTGGAGGATGGCCCAAGTGCTTGGGCCCTGCACCCCATGGGAGACCAGGAGAAGCACCTGGCTCCTGCCATTGGATCAGCGCGGTGTGCCGGCCGCAGCGTGCTGGCTGCGGCGGCCATTGGAGGGTGAACCAACGGTAAAGGAAGACCTTTCTCTCTGTCTCTCTCTCCCACTGTCCACTCTGCCTGTCAAAAAAAAAAAAAAAGAAAAGAAAAGAAATACTAATGGATCTGAAGGGAGACACAGACTCCAATACAACAGTAATGGGGGACTTCAACACCCCACTTTCATTAATGGACAAATCAACTAGACAGAAAATCAAAAAAGAAACAACAGAGCTAATTGACACTATGGACCAAAAGGTCCTAACTGATACCTACAGACCCTTTCATCCCACAGTTGAAGAATACACATTGTTATCAGTGTGTGGAACTTTCTCTAGGATTGACCATATGCTAGGTCATAAAGCAAGTCTCACCAAATTCAAAAAAATCAAAATCATACCATGTATCTTTTCTGATCACAATGGAATGAAGCTGGAAATTAACAACTCAAGAATCTCTAAAACATATGCAAATAAATGGAGTCTGAACAACCTGCTCCTGAATGAACAATGGGTCATAGAAGAAATCAAAAGATCAATCAAAAAATGTCTGGAAGTGAATGAAGATGACAATACAACATATCAAAACTTACAGGATACAGCAAAAGTAGTATGAAGAGGGAAATTTATAGCAAGAGGTGCTTATAACAAGAAACTGTAGGGGGCTGGCTGTGGCATAGCAGGTAAAGCTGCTGCCCATAAGGGCACCAGTTCGAGACCCAGCTATTCCACTTCCAATCCAGCTCTCTGTTATGGCCTGGGAAAACAGTGGAAAATGGCCCAAGTGCTTGGGTTCCTGCACCTGCATGGGAAGACCTGGAGGAAGCTCCTGGCTCCTGGCTTTGCATCAGTGCAGCTCCAGCCATTGTGGCCAGTTGGGGAGTGAACCGGTGGATGGAAGTCCTCCCCCCGCCATCTCTCTCTGTCTCTCTCTGTCTCTCCTTCTCTCTGTGTGTAGCTGACTTTCAAATAAATAAATAAATCTTAAAAAAAAGAAACTGGAAAGGCATCAAATAAAAGGCTCTCAAAACATTTAAAGAACCCAGAAAAACAACAATAAACCAAACCCAAAATTAGTGGGAGGAAAGACATATTTAGAGAAAAAAATAAAATTGAAACAAAAATACAAAAGATCAGAGAAATGAAGAGCTGTTTTTTTTTTTTTTTTTTGAAAAAAAAAAATTGATTCACCATTGGCCCAATTAACAACAAGAACAACAAAAAAACTGGGGAGGGGGGGAGAAGACCAAAATCAATACAATCAGAGATGAAAAAGGAAATGTAACAACAGATACCGCAGAAATAAAAGAATCACCAGGAATTACTACAAAGAGTAAAATATCAACAAATTGGAAAATCTAGAAGAAATGGATATATTCCTGGACACAATCTACCAAAATTAAGTCATAAAAACACAGAAAATCCAAACAGACCAATAACCAAGATAGAAGTTGAATCAGTAATAAAGACCCTCCCAAATATGAAAAGTCCAGGACCAGAAGGCTTCACCGCTGAATTCTACCAGACATTTAAAGAACAACTAATTCCAATTCTTCTCAAGTTATTCAAAACAGTTGAAAGGGAGGGAATCCTCCCCAAACTCATTCTGTGAAGCCAGCCATCACCCTAATCCCTATACCAGAAAAAGAAACAGAGAAAAGGGACTAAAGACCAATATCCCTGATGAACCCAGATGCAAAAATCCTCAACAAAATACTAGCTAATTGAATCCAACAACACATCAGAAAGATCATTTATCCCTGCTATGCAGGGGTGATTCAACATTCACAAATCAATCAATGTGATACGTCACATTCACAAAGTGAAGAACAAAAGCCATCTGGCTCTCTCAGCAGACACAGAGGAAGCATTTGATAGAATACAACACCCTTTCATGGTGAAGACTTCAAGCAAGCTGGGTTAGAAGGAACTGTCTTCTACACAATCAAGGCAATTTATGACAAGTCTGTGAGGCAAAGTTGGAAGCATTCCACTTAGATCCAGAACCAGACAAGGATGCACACTCTCACTACTGCTTTCAATATAGTCCTGGAAGTTTAAGCCAGAGCCATTAGGGAAGAAAAAGAAATCAAAGGAATACAGATTAGGAAGTCAAACTATGCCTAATTGCAGATGACATGATTCTCTAGGGGATACAAAAGAATCCACTGAGAGACTATTAGAACTCATAAGAGTTTTGGTAACACGACAGGATATAAAATCAACACAGAAAAATCAATAGCCCTTGTATACACAGATAATGTCATGACTGAGAAAGATTTTTTAAAAGATTTATTTATTTATTTATTTATTTATTTATTTATTTATTTGAAAGGCAGTTACAGAGAGGCTGAGGCAGAGACACAGGTCTTCCATCTGCTGGTTCATTCCTCAGATGGCCACAACAGTTGTAGGTTTGGTGATTCGAAGCCAGAAGCCAGGAGCCAGGAGCCAGGAGCCAGGAGCCAGGAGCTTCTTCCAGGTCTCCCACCCAGGTGCAAGGACCCAAGGACTTGGCCATCTTCTACTGCTTTCCTAGGCTATAACAGAGAGCTGGATCAGAAGTGGAGCAGCTGGGACTCAAACCAGTGACTATATGGGATGCTGGCACTGCAGGTGGCAGCTTTACCCCCATGCCAAAGCACCAGCCCTTTTAAGATCAGTCCCATTCACAATAGCTCTAAAAAGAATAAAATACTTGGTAATAAATTTAACTAAGGATGTCAAAGATCTCTATGATGAAAACTACAAAACACTAAAGAAATAGAAGACATTAAAAATATTCCATGTTCATAGATTGGAAGAATCAACATCATCAAAATGTCCATACTATCAAAAGCAATTTACAGATTCAATGTGATCCCAATCAAAATACTAATGACATTCTTCTTGGACACAGAAAAAACAATGCTAAAATTCATTCTGGAGACACAAGACTCCAAATTGCTAAAGCAATCTTATACAACAAAAAATGAAGTTGGAAGAATCAACAGAACCAGCTTTTTTATTTTTTATTTTTTATTTTTATTTTTTGACAGGCAGAGTGGACAGTGAGAGAGAGAGACAGGGAGAAAGGTCTTCCTTTTGTCATTGGTTCACCCTCCAATGGCCGCCACGGCTGGCGCGCTGCGGCTGGCGCGCTGCAGCCGGCGCACCGCGCTGAACCGATGGTAGGAGCCAGGTACTTATCCTGGTCTCCCATGGGGTGCAGGGCCCAAGCACTTGGGCCATCCTCCACTGCACTCCCGGGCCACAGCAGAGAGCTGGCCTGGAAGAGGGGCAACCGGGGACAGAATCCGGTGCCCCGACCGGGACTAGAATCCGGTGTGCCGGCGCCGCAAGGTGGAGGATTAGCCTAGTGAGCCATAGCGCTGGCGCAGTACCAGCTTTTAAGACACACTTAAGGGCAATTAGCCGGCGCCGCGGCTCACTAGGCTAATCCTCCGCCTAGCGGCGCCGGCACACCGGGTTCTAGTCCCGGTCGGGGCGCCGGATTCTGTCCCGGTTGCCCCTCTTCCAGGCCAGCCCTCTGCTGTGGCCAGGGAGTGCAGTGGAGGATGGCCCAGGTGCTTGGGCCCTGCACCCCATGGGAGACCAGGAAAAGCACCTGGCTCCTGGCTCCTGCCATCGGATCAGCGCGGTGCGCCGGCCGCAGCGCGCCGGCCGCGGCGGCCATTGGAGGGTGAACCAACGGCAAAGGAAGACCTTTCTCTCTGTCTCTCTCTCTCACTGTCCACTCTGCCTGTCAAAAAAAAAAAAAAAAAAAAAAAGACACACTTAAGGGCAATTAAAATCAAAACAGCCTGGTACTGGCACAAAACAGACATGTATACCAATGGAACAAAATAGAAACTCTGAAATCAATCTACATCTACAACCAACTTACCTTTTTTTAATTTTTTTTTTTGACAGGCAGAGTGGATAGCGAGAGAGAGAGACAGAGAGAAAGGTCTTCCTTTGCCGTTGGTTCACCCTCCAATGGCCACCATGGCCGGCGCACCGCGCTGATCTGAAGGCAGGAGCCAGGTACTTATCCTGGTCTCCCTTGGGGTGCAGGGCCCAAGCACTTGGGCCATCCTCCACTGCACTCCCTGGCCACAGCAGAGAGCTGGCCTGGAAGAGGGGCAACCAGGACAGAATCCGGTGCCCCGACTGGGACTAGAACCTGGTGTGCCGGCGCTGCAAGGCGGAGGATTAGCCTAGTGAGCCATGGTGCTGGCCCAACTTACCTTTGATAAAGGAGCTAATATCAGTCCCTGGAGCAAGGAAAGTCTCTTCAACAAGTGGCGTAAGACATTGGCATAGGGAAAGATTTCTTGGAAAAGACCCCAGAAGCACAGGAAATCAAAGCCACAATTGACAAATGGGATCACATCAAGCTGAGAAGCTTCTGCACTGCAAAAGAAACACTCAGCAAAGTGAAGAGACAACTGACAGAAAGGGAGAAAATATTTGCAATCTATCTACACAACTGATAAAGGGTTAGTATCTGGAATCTATAAAGAATCTATAAAATCTATAAAAGAAACTCAACAACAACAAAACAAACAACTAGTTAAGAAATGGGCAGAGGACTTGAACAGGCATTTTTCAAAAGAGGGAATTCAAATGGTTAACAGATACATTTAAAAAAATGCTCAGGATCACTAGCCTTCAGGGAAATGCAAACCAAAACCACAATGAGGTTTCACCTCACCCCCATTAGTATGGCTCTCAAACGGAAATCAACCAACAACAAATACGAGTGAGGATGTGGGAAAAAGGTACCCTAATCCCTTGTTGGTGGTACAGCCATTGTAGAAGACAGTATGGCAATACCTCAGAAATCTGAAAACAGATATACCACATGATCCAGCAATCCCACTCCTGGGAATTTACCCAAGGGAAATGAAATCAGCATAGGAAAGCATTATCTGTACTCCCATGTTCACTGCAGCTCAACTCACAATAGCTATGATATGGATCAACCCAGATGTCTATCTACTGATGAATGGATAAAGAAATTATGGTATATATACACTATGGACTACTACTCAGCAGTAAAAGAAATGAAATCCCATGTTTTACAACAAAATGGATCAACTGAAAACCATTATACTTAGTGAAAAAGCCAGTCCCCAAAAAACTAATACCATATGTTTTCCCTGATCTGTTAACTAACAGAGCATCTAAAATGCAATGTATCAGAGTGAAATTGACATTTTGAGATTGCATGATCATTTACAGCTCTTGTCTCTACTGTTGAGGAACAGTGTTGTTCTCTTTGACTATTTGTTGAACTCACAAGTCTGGCCATTTTTTCATATGAACTTGGTGTGTTTGATCATCTTAACACTTGCTGCCTCAGTGTAATTATTAAAATGGCCCTCTTTCATTCTTGAACGTGTCTCAGTTTGGGTAATACGTTTCGTGGCACCCTATTTTTAGCCGACTTCCTTCACTAACAGGCAACTTTCCTTCTTGCTCTTCAAGGCTAAGAAAGATTCAAGTGTTCCAGTGGCTCTGAGGGAATTATGGAAAAAATTGGGGTAGATGTATAGCACTGAGAAAAAAAAAGAGAAGGAAACCAAACTTAATAAGCTATGACTATTCAGTCTGACTCAGGCTAATAATTTCCAAAGTCATGTGCAATGGAGCCCCTGGGGGGGGGACAGGCAAGTGGATCTGAGCAAGAAATTCCAGGTCAAAGAGAAAAGACTTGATCACTTGCTTCTCAGAAATGACTCAAGGCGTGATCACCAGCTGAGAGCCACTCGTGATGTCTACTGCGCCCACTCACCCCCTTTCACTGCAGTCACTCTCCCAGAATTATCATCCTGCTGGAAACCTACACAGGACGCCAAACAGTGTCTTTCTTACCTCGAGAATATTTTCTGAAGTCATTTTTTTTTGACAGGCAGAGTGGACAGTGAGAGAGAGAGAGAGAGAGAGAGAGAGAGAGAAAGGTCTTCCTTTTTGCCGTTGGTTCACCCTCCAATGGCCGCCACGGCTGGCACGCTGCAGCCGGCACACCGCGCTGATCCAATGGCAGGAGCCAGGTGCTTCTCCTGGTCTCCCATGGGGTGCAGGGCCCAAGCACCTGGGCCATACTCCACTGCACTCCCTGGCCACAGCAGAGAGCTGGCCTGGAAGAGGGGCAACCGGAACAGAATCCGGCGCCCTGACTGGGACTAGAACCCAGTGTGCCGGTGCCGCAAGGCGGAGGATTAGCCTAGCGAGCCACAGCGCAGGCCTGAAGTCATTTTTAAAAGATATGCATCATTCTCCCCCCACCCCCAAAAAGGGAAACCAAGTAACAATTTGTGATCATTTATACTGATACTACACTTTGCATTTGTTACAATTCTTGACAATGGCTCGGATCTTGTTCCTCAAAGGAGCCTACACAGGCAGCTTTTTCAGCTGTGTGATGAAGCAAGGGAGGCCCACCGAGACTGGGAGACCCACCGAGGCTGGGAGACCCGAGTCACCAGGGAGGGGAGGCACAGTTGTCCCACAGACTCTGAGCCCGCGGGGTCAGTTGTCCTACAGACTCTGAGCCCGCGGGGTCAGGCCAGCGAAACCCACTTCCCTGGCTAATAGGAGTGCACGGGGCTGGGACTGTGCACTCCCGCTGGGGACCAAAGCCGGAGTTATCTCTTGCTCAATATTCTGCCATCATTTCTTTTTTTTTTTTTCTAAGGGAAAGGGTTTATTGGGGGAACAACCTACAGACTGGAGTGAAGGGGCGGTGAAGGAAAAAAGGGAGGGAGACTGTAAGAGAGAGAGACAGAGAGGAGAAGAGCTAGCAAGGAGAGAAGAGATCAGAGCAGAGCAGAGGAGAGAGGAGAGCAGAGCCAAGAGCCCAGAGGAGGAGGCTAGAGAGAGGAACCGAGAGAGAGAGAAGAGAAGGGGCGAGAGAGAGCAAGTGTTCAGGAACAGGCCCTTTTAAAACTTTGCCTGAGGGCGGGCAGGGAAGCAGGAGCAGAGAATCCCATTAGGATGGGGGTGGAGCCTGGCTCAGGTAGCTGGGCCATGCGGCCACCTGGCTACAACTGTGCCAGTTTCCTAACATTCCCCCCTTTTGTTGTTTATAAAGCAGGGTTTGTATGGGATTACATTAGTCCCAAAAGTCCAAGAGGGGTAGAGGGACGACGATCTGTCTTTAGAGCTACTTCCTGCTGACACGGGGCGATGAGGCACTCTTCGCTGGCATGAGGCGATGTCTCAGGCCGCTGTCTCCTGGGTGGGGAGCCGAGTACATCCCTGTAGCAGCATTTGGTTGACCGCCTGGTTGCTGAAGGCCTTCGTTTGTTCCATTATCACCTGCTGTAAACACTTAGACACTGTAGTATAGAAGACAGGGTGAGAATAGTAACCAATGATCCTAAGAGTAGCATTAGCCAGGTAATGAGAGGATTTTATAGAGGACAGGAAGTGTAGGGGGGTCTCTGGACCCTTGTGAGGACAGTTTGATGGATGTGGCTTAAAGCTGATTCCAGCCAAGACTGGGAGAAAGGCCACTTTTGCAGGTAGTGGGGTTTGTCTGTAGAGAAATTTTGACACACAGGTTGGGAGTAGAGCCATTGGTGGTAGAGTAGAGGCTATGGTTACAAAGGAATGAGGCTCAAGTGGGCTAGATACAGAGGACAGAGTTGTTATTAGAGAACCTAAGAAAGGTGCTATCTGAGCTACAATTAAGTTTTCTGATTGAGAGGCAAATAGAACCTGACAGAAGGGGCTTGATAATAATCAGGTGGGCTTTAAAGCCTTGTAAATTATGAGGCCCAGACTTATCTATCTCTTCCTAGGGTACATCCTACAGGAGGTGTGAACCTCCTTGGGGAAGGCAACCTAGCTGGCCTGGGAGGAGAGCTGGCCAGGTAAAGGCAAGTGGCAACTCCAACAGGAAATATACAGCTCTGCTTACAATGTTACTGACCCTACTTGGCCATTTCCTCAGTTGCAGTGGTCACTTTGAAAGCTGGGCCGAGTGAAGGGCTTTTCAGCTTAGAGCCAACAAGATCTGTGGCTCTGACCTGGGTGTCCTTCGACTCCAGGGCAGGTCCATTTCCAGTGATCCAACTCTTGGCTGGCAGAGCTGCCAGGGCTCTTCACAGCTGACCTCTGCTGAAGCCCAGGCTTGCCACGTTGAAAGCCACTGCAGTGGACTGGTCTGTTGGGTCTCCTTGAGGGCAGATCACTGTACAGAACTACATTTAATAGGCTGACACCCATTGCTTCTGATGCCTAGCTTTCTTTTCCTCCTGGTTTTTGTTAAAGCAGACCAGAGGATGCAAGTCAAGGGGGTGCTCAAGTCCCACCTCTAATCTTTGCGGCCTAAACTAGAAGTCTGTAGTCACAGGCATGTTCTGTAGCAGTTTATGTTGAGGCAGACAATGCCCATGAGGAAAACTATATTCTCACTTTAAAACTTTCTTTCCCTTTGTTCTGAAAGGGAGGCTTTCCTGTTTACTGTTTACCTCGCTGATGGCAAAGTAAATCTAGCTAAGAAATTATAATTTAAGCTCTTATTTTGGCTATGCTATTACAGAAAAATATTAGCCATCTCTTTTATAAGATTTAAAATCGAATTTTGCATCTTGGAGATTCCTTCATAATAGAATTAGTTTCCTACCTTGAGGAGAACAGAGAAATGAGAGAACAAGTTGGGCTTAGAATAGAGAAATGGGGGAGCCAGTCCCAGATCGCTTACTGACAATAGCAGTATCACATGAAAACTTAGAAAGCAGTTTTAACCATTAGATAACAACTTAAGAAAACATTTACCAGAAGGCCCAATGCCTTCCATAAATATTAATACATATATTTGGAAACATCTCTTAAATATCTAACATGATGTAGCTTGTTTAACCAGCAAATTTCAGCACAAGCATATAAAATGTTTTTAGTTTCTTTCTATCAAGTTTAAAACATATGATACAGAGATTCAGGTCACACGAATTAAAATATATCTTTGAATTATTTTAGCTGTTTAAATTTATGCACAGTCTTTTATCTATAAGCCAATTAACATAACATAATAGACCAATATAGCAGTTTTAATAGCTTTTTTTTTAAATCTAACTTCTGTTTGTAAATTACCAATTGATTTGAATTACTTTTGTTTTAGTAACCTCAGCTAACCAACTTTCTTACAGTTGGTACCTTTAATATATTATTGGCTTCATCTGTTTACAGAGTCATCCCAAAGTACTGAATACAATAGATATGGCTGGAAAAATTTCATCAGAACCTATAGGAAGACAGCTAAATACAGAATCAACAATGTTTTAGTTTTATGAGCAGCAAGTCTGATATACAAAACTGTGGATGACAAAAAACTTTAAGTTGCCACATTTAAAATTATAAACTCATTAACCAACAAGAGGTATTTGCTTACTGTACACAGTATTTCTGAAAGCACCTGTAGGATTTTACAAAGTATTTAACTCTTTTAGGCCTCTGGGGCTTTCTCATTAAGATAACTATTGTGTCTAGTAACACAAGATCATTAGACCTTTTAATTCTGACATTTGTATTAGTGCCATTTTATATTATAGAAGCTTAAAATTTAGCACCACTTCACATCTTGACAGTACTTCTAATATAATCCAAATAGCCTGATTAGTTGGTGTCTCTACAAGATGAGACATAAGTCCTTTGATTTTTTCACTTGGGCCCGAACTGGAAAAACCAAAGTCCAGAATTTACTGGAAATTTTAGAGTCCAAATTCTTTGAAACTTTGATTTTTGATTTTTTGAATGCCTGTCAAGAATGTCAAGAAGGCTCAAAATCCAAAATATCTGGTTGGAATAAGATTTAACATTATAGACCAAATTTGATCATTGTTACAAGGTAATTATTTAAATGCTTGAAAATAAGCACATATTTAAATAACCCATAGCTTTTAATAAAAATTCAGCTGTTTTTAAACATCTGCCATCATGTCTAATATGCGGTATTTCCACTTTCCAAGTTCAGCTCACTGGTCATCACTGGAATAAAACTTCTCCCAAGATAAGCATGACAAATGTTCTTTATTTTCTCTGCAATTTATGAGGCTCCCTAACAGCTGGAGGCATTTGGGCCTCAATCTACAAAAAGCCAAAGTAAACAAGCACAAAAGGCCACCTTCGGAAACAGATTAAGTGGGAAGTGTTCGCTCAGCTTCTAGAATTAGGAGTGCCAACCAGGCTTTATCACGCGCCTCTGGCAAGCACAATCGCCCAGGGGATCCTGCAAAGGATGCTCTGATTCAGGGCGGCGGATTACATTTTCCTAGGCAGGTGCTAGGCTTTGAATACGATCTGTCCCCTGAACTCCTGCGGGAGTGTTCATCCCCAAAGCTGAATGTTCATGTATCAGAGAGACGGGAACATCTCAGGACTACCCCGGTTCTGGGCAGTGTTGCTTACATGAGGTCATTTGGGTGGGGTCTCCGTGGCATTGTCAGAAGGGGCACAGACCCACCCCTGCCAACACACACACACTGTCCTTGTCCTGGGCCCCATGCAGCTGATGATCCCGAGTTCACTGTTTTGGAGCAACCTTCCCCAAACCTCTTTCGGGGCCGCTTCAATCAGCATAATGAAGACCTCGTCCTGTGCCATCCAACAGGGCAGCCAGTAGCTACCTGCGCACATTTGAAATGCAATAAATTAAAAGTGTACGTCTGTGGCTTGGCTGGGCTTGTCGCTCCCCCTCTTCATGGAGGAACGACACTAAACCCTGCCTAGGCTTCATATCCGAGTCACGGCACCATTATGTCGCTCCCCCTCTTCGTGGAGGAACGACACAGGACCCTGCGCTGTTCTTTCGTCTGCTCGGCCCTCCCCGGGTTTGCTGCTGGTTCTTCCCGGGTTGGCTACCATCCCTTCCACCTCCGTGGAAGGGCAGTTCCCCCTGCCACATTCCCCACTTCCGCAGGGGAGCGGCACACCGCCGGCCGGCTCTCTCGGGGGCTGCTCAGGTGTTCCTTCAGATAGATGCTCCCCTTAGATGTTCCTGGTGCATGTTGTCTCTCTCCTCCTTTATAGTCCTCTTCCACCAATCCCAACTCTGCTACCCACATGCCGAGTACGCTGCTCTCCTCCAATCAGGAGCAGGTCCTGCTGTTTATTGGTTGAACTGGAGGCAGCTGTGTAGAAGCTGCTTCTCCCTTCTCAGCGCCATATTGTGGGAGAGCAGATGCATAGAATAAGTCCTAATTCCAGTAACTCAGTCTAGTCTGAGTTGCTCCCAGTTGCTCCCCACAGATCCCCCTTTCTTTTTATTTTTGGCGTTGATACGCGCCTGTCTTTGGTGCCCTGCGGCACACACTCTGCTCTGCTTGCTAGAGTTGCCCACAGGTGCTTACAAGCCTACCAATCAGGCAAACCAAATCCGGGTCCTCTCTTCGCCATGTTGTGAGGAGGTTTTTAGGCGCTGATGCGTGCCTGTGTTCGGTGCCCTGCAGCGCATGCTCTACTCTGCTAGAACTGCCTGCAGGTGCTTACAAGACCTAGCAATCAGGCAAACCGAATCCAAGCCTTCTCATTGCCGTATTGTGGGGAGACTTATTGATGTTAATTCGTGCCTGTCTTCGGTGACCTGCGGCGCATAAGCTGCTAGCCACCCGCAGGTGCTTATCGTCCTAATCAGGCAGACCGAATCCAAGCTCTCTCATTGCTGTGTTGTGGGTGGCCTTTCTCTATTTCTCTATCTCCGGGCATTCCTATTTCTCCTATTTTACTTCTATCTACCAGCATTCCTATTTCTCTCATTTTACTTCTAAACTTCTGTTTCTCTTATCCCTGTGGCTTCCCAGCGCCCGCCCCGAGGCTGCTTCTCGGCGGCTTCCCGGCTCTGCGTGGCTCGGCTTCGCGCGCACACTCTGTGGTCTCCACGCCCTTCGCGTCCGCACCACGGCCTCGCGCCAGCCCCGCGTTCCCTATCTATTCACACCCCGTGCTCTCTCTGCACGCGGCAGCTTCCGCGAGTCACACAGTGTAGCTTACGTTTCCGCCATTAGCATTCAATCTAAGTTCCCCGGACTAACCTGGCGAATTCCAACCTGGCGGCCCACGTCTCTGCCTCTGGTTCCAGATCTTCGCCTCTTGCTCCCCGGGCTGACTTGAAGAATTCCAAGATGGCTTCCGTCTCTGCCTCAGCCTGCACTCGTGGCTTCATCCTCCCTAACATTTTTCTCTACCCGGTATGTTTCCCTAAGTTTTCTTCCAACAATATTCCTCCCTCATTTCTCCTGGCCTCTCCCCACAGTCCGTATCCAAGTCTAAGTTTCTTATGGGTTTCACTTTCACTTTCAACCTGCAGTCCGTATCTGAGTCTAAGTTTCTTCTTGCTTTCACTTTAAATCCTAACTTCTTTCCCACAGTCCGTATCCGAGTCTATGCCTAGGCTTTCGATAGCTTCTTCTGGCACCTTTTTCGTCCGGCTTTCCCCTAGGCTCTTTGCTAGTCTCTCTCTCCGGTATTTTCCCATTTCTTCCCGTTTCTTCCCTCCTAAGTTTCCTATCCGAGTCACAGCACCATTATGTCGCTCCCCCTCTTCGTGGAGGAACGACACAGGACCCTGCGCTGTTCTTTCGTCTGCTCGGCCCTCCCCGGGTTTGCTGCTGGTTCTTCCCGGGTTGGCTACCGTCCCTCCACCTCCGTGGAAGGGCAGTTCCCCCTGCCACATTCCCCACTTCCGCAGGGGAGCGGCACACCACCGGCCGGCTCTCTCGGGGGCTGCTCAGGTGTTCCTTCAGATAGATGCTCCCCTTAGATGTTCCTGGTGCATGTTGTCTCTCTCCTCCTTTATAGTCCTCTTCCACCAATCCCAACTCTGCTACCCACACGCCGAGTACGCTGCTCTCCTCCAATCAGGAGCAGGTCCTGCTGTTTATTGGTTGAACTGGAGGCAGCTGTGTAGAAGCTGCTTCTCCCTTCTCAGCGCCATATTGTGGGAGAGCAGATGCATAGAATAAGTCCTAATTCCAGTAACTCAGTCTAGTCCGAGTTGCTCCCAGTTGCTCCCCACAGGGCTCACAACAAATGTGCAGCAGCCACCTAAGGCTGGAGGCCACCACACTGGACAGGGCAGGTGTGAGATGCTCCCGGCACACCCAGACTCCGTTCCGAGGGCCGGTGCTGTGTGTGCACACATGCAAGGTGCTCTAAGGCAGTCAGAACTCCCCACGCAGCTCTGCCTCCTCTGCCCGGGGTGTGTGGGGGCTGCCTCCTGCCTCCCACTCAGGGGGGCCACGGCTCACCCCGGCCCCATGAATCTGCATCGGGGCCAAGCTGCGGCTTGTTCCCCTCCACATTCTCCCACCCCAGGTGTGCCACTTCTGAAGAAAGAGGGAGGCAGTACACAGAGGGTCAGGCAGGTCCCCAAGGCCACAGCAGGTTGCCCACCATAGGGACAGCTGACAGTCACAGTGACAACCGCCCACCCCCACTCTTTTGGAATTAGCTGGACTGACGACTGGCCCGGGGAGGAATGCTGGCTCCTAGATCAGCCTCTCACAGCACTCGCGTGCCAGCATCTGACCAGCTCTCGCATCCACAAGCCTGAGTTTCCCACCATGCAACTGCAAGAGGACTGAGCTGAGCACGGGGTAGCGGTGGCAGTCCTTGACCTCCGTGTGTGGTGTTGCCAGGGCTGAGCACGCCGGAGGTGAGCCCCCGGGATGCCACGAGTCACAGCCGCGAACACGCTGGGTGCCGTGCCGCTGGCTGGGGCTGCCCTACCACAGCCCTGGCAGCAACTGCAGGCCCCCAGCACTGGAGGTTGCGAGTCTGAGACCAAGGGGTCCTCTGGGACTGCCCCCGGGCCAGGCTGGGTGCTGCAGCTCTGTCTCCAGGGGTCCTCCCTGTGCATGGGGCTCCCACCAAGAGCTGGGGGCCGGCCTCCCAGCTGCGGTAGACAGCATTTAGCCTCCAATGGCACCGTGGGGCGGTGGTGCGTGGGGCGCGGCATTGCGGGCTGGTGGGGCATGGGCGTTGTGCTGCGCCCCCCTGGGATCCTCTGCCAGTGGTCCAGAAGCAAATGCGCCCACGCTTCAACAGGCAGCCCCCCCCCCCTTCCTTCCTCTGTGAACACTTCGAGCCTGAGCGTCCGGGGCGGGCCATTGGTGCAGCACTCAAGTCGCTGTGTGGCTCCCTCACATCCCACACCGCGCAGCCTGGCCTCAAGTCCCAGCTCCGCTTCCAGTCCCAGCTCCCTGCTGATGCGCAGCCTGGGAGGCTCAGGGGATGGCTCAAGTCCTTGGGTCCCCGCTACCCACATGGGAGGCCCCAGTGGGGTTCCTGGCTCCGGGCTTCCATAGGGTACAGCCCTGGCTGTTGCAGGCACCTGGGGAGGGAACTGGGGGATAAAAGACCTCTTCTGTCTCAACCTTTGTGCCTTTTTAAAAAACCAATCTATTTGAAAAAGAATGCATATTTATAGGCCTAACTGCTGGCAACACAGGGGCTTCCCCCAATGCAGTGGCACCTGGGGAAGAGGTCCCCAAGCCAGGAATCAAAGCCGAAGTCCTGCGGGTCCCCCTCTAGGGTCTGCGGGCTCACACCGGGCTTCAGCCGGCACCCGCGGTCCTTCCAGCAGCCGGGTAAGCTCGCTGATTTTTTTTTTCTTTCCTTTTTTTTTTTTTTTGACAGTCAGAGTGGACAGTGAGAGAGAGAGACAGAGAGAAAGGTCTTCCTTTGCCGTTGGTTCACCCTCCAATGGCCGCCGCGGCTGGCGCGCTGCGGCCCGCGCACCGTGCTGATCCAATGGCAGGAGCCAGGTGCTTCTCCTGGTCTCCCATGGGGTGCAGGGCCCAAGCACCTGGGCCATCCTCCACTGCACTCCCTGGCCACAGCAGAGAGCTGGCCTAGAAGGGGGGCAACCAGGACAGAATCCGGCGCCCCGACCGGGACTAGAACCCGGTGTGCCGGCGCTGCAAGGTGGAGGATTAGCCTAGTGAGCCGCGGCGCCGGCTGATTGTTTTCTTATTAGAAACACGTTCTGGCTCATTGCAGAAATTCGGACAATGCATCAAAGTATGAAGACATGATTAAAGACGGAGCAGCCACACCACAGAGGAGGATGTCCATCAGCAGGTCAGCTTTCTCCCTGCTAACCTCTTCTCCTTGGCACACGGGCTGTTTTGGTGGGGCCGAGATTTCAAGGAGCACAGTTTAATATTCTACTTCCACACAGTCTATTGCAGTGGGCATTTCCCCACTTGCTGTTTCTGGAAATCTTCGTAGCGTCTCATGATGCGCTCACCCATTTCCAGGCGGGCGTTCATGCATTCCACATTCTGTAGTGCCTCCCACTGGGAAGGGTCTGCTTTGTGCCAGATCTTGAGAATGTGCCGACAGACAAAACAGCCAGGAGTCCTGCCATCACAGAGCCCTCCCTCCGTGTGGATATATGAACATCTATTTAAACATGTCTCTATTCTGCTCGGAGAGCGCCGACTCAGCCAGCACAGAGGTATTTTTGTCCTTTTCCTTTTCCTGCTGCATGTCTGGAAAGTGAAGTGATGGCTGGCACTCCAGCAGCCAGTGTAGACCAGAAAGTAACTTTGAGGATGGAAGTCAAATTGTGTCTATAAAATAGGAATCTGGGTCCTTGAACAAACCATGGAGATAATTCATGGGTCCCAGACTGTTCCTATCAGGAGCCTATGAAACAAAATTAACCACTAGCCTGTTTAAATCACGGTTTCTATGCATTTTTCTGTTACACGCAGCAAACACATATCCTAACTGATACAATATTGCATTGACAGAAGTTCCCAGTTTCTATATAACCAAGTACATCACATTTTGTGAACTCTGAGGATACGCTGTTTCTCTATAGAGCAGCTCTCTAAAACCAGTATCAACTCATGAGGGATGTGGTAGTTTAAAACAATGTAACATAAAAATTCACCATTTTAGCCACTTAAAGTGTCCAACTCAGTGTCTCTCAGCACATTTTGTAAACTACAACCCCTTCTGATTCTAGAAGGGAAGGCCTGTACCCACCACTCCCCCCCTCCCCCACCCCGCCTCTGCCTTCCCTAACTACGAGTTTACTTTTTTGGCTGTATATGGATTTGCCTGTACTGGACATTTCACAGCCACGGCATCATAGACATGGAATCCATCACCACGGGCCGTCCTGCGACTCGCCTTCCCTGGGCGACAAATCTTCGAGGTCCAGCCCTGTGGGAGGGCGCTCAGTCCCTCGTTCTTTGCTAATCGTGGAGTAACTTTCCACTGTGTGGATGGACCATGTTTGCTCGTGCACTCATCACCGGCACACACAGGCTGTTTCCACGTTGTGGCCACGATGAGTAGCACTGCTGTGCATTTTCACAGACTTCTGAAGACGCGAGTTCTCCTTTCTCTTGAATTACACCAAGGAGAGGAATTCTGAGGTCATGCAGTCACTGTAACTCTGTGACGCACTGCCAAGCTAGTTCCCAAAGTGGCTGTCATTTCAGATTCCCGCCAGCAACGCACCGGGGTCCAATTCTCCTGCATCGCCCACAATCGCGATTCTTCTCTTTAGCGCAGGGGGTGTGGGCCGCCCTGTATGCCCCCGTTCCCCAGCTGGCCGACGCTCGGGCTGGAGGAACACTGGGCTCTTTCCGTCCTCTCACTGATGCGTCTGTGAACCCCTGGGCACAGGCTGAGTCTGAAAGACACTCCCAATGCTAGTGTACACCTACAGTGGGTGTGCTGGGTCAGATGCCAGAGGCTAGTTCTGTGTGTGTGTGTGTGTGTGTGTGTTTTGAGGAATCATCAAACTGCCTTTTACAGTGGCCACAGCATATCACACCCACACCAACAGAGTCGGTGAAACAGGACATACAGATTTGCTGTGACTACAACTTGATGCTTTGTTTTGCCTTTTCCATTCTGAAATTCAAATAACAGAGACAAGCAAAAGGGCTAATAGGGCTGGCAATGCATTGTAGGAGGTTAAGCTGCTCCCTGTGACGCTGGTATCCTGTGCAGAGTGCTGGTTCCAGTCCTGGCTGCTCTGCTTCTGAGCCCGTTCCCTGCCAACGCGGCTGGGAAAGCAGTGGAAGACGGCCCGTAGTGGAGCCTTCGGCTTCGGCCTGGACCAGCCCTGGCTGTTGTGGCCACTGCGGGAGAGAACCAATGGATGGAAGAGCTCTCTGTGTCTAACTGCCTTTCAAATAATGTTTTTTTTTTTTGACAGGCAGAGTTAGTGAGAGAGAGACAGAGAGAAAGGTCTTCCTTCTGTTGGTTCACTCCCCAAATGGTTGCTACAGCTGGCGCTGAGCTGATCCGAAGCCAGGAGCCAGGTGCTTCCTCCCGGTCTCCCGTGTGGGTGCAGGGGCCCAAGCACTTGGGCCATCCTCCACTGCTTTCCCAGGCCTTAGCAGGGAGCTGGGTTGGAAGTGAAGCAGCCGGGACTCGAACCGGCGCCCACATGGGATCTGGTGTCACAGGTGGCAGCTTCGCCAGGTGCACCACAGCACTGACAACCGACCAGTGTTCACTACTTTCTCTTTGGCTTTGGACATCTTAAAGTAAATGGAACACAGCAGACAAAACGTCCCAGCCCTCTCTGCCCCACACAGTCCCATCTCCCGTGACAATGATCACCACAACTCTGACATCCATCATGCACCCTCTGACTGCGTCTGTGTCGGTTCCCATAAGGTACTACCAATACGCAGCATTCCATGACAGGTTTTACAGCTTTAAGAAGACCTCATTCTGTTCTCATTCTGGAACTTTTTTTCTTTTTGACAGGCAGAGTGGACAGTGAGAGAGAGACAGAGAGAAAGGTCTTCCTTTGCCGTTGGTTCACCCTCCAATGGCCGCCGCAGCCGGCGCACTGTGGCCGGCGCACTGCGCTGATCTGATGGCAGAAGCCAGGTACTTCTCCTGGTCTCCCATGGGGTGCAGGGCCCAAGTACTTGGGCCATCCTCCACTGCACTCCCGGGCCACAGCAGAGAGCTGGCCTAGAAGAGGGGCAACTGGGACAGAATCCGGCACTCCGACCAGGACTAGAACCCGGTGTGCCAGCGCCACGAGGCAGAGGATCAGCCTAGTGAGCCGCGGCGCCGGTCTGGAACTTGTCTTTTAAAAGACAGTTCTCTGAAAGCGTAACTGATCATAACACACTGCACATATTATAGGCGTACAATCTGATGATTTTGGACTTGAGTCCACGGCCGTGAACCATCACCATCATCCAGCTAACAGGTGTGACTACCACCTCCACATGTCCTTGACTTTGGGGTTTCACACATATGAGGTAAGGATGCTCCATGAACCCCCTTAGCCTTTTCCTAACCACCCGATTCAGAATCGCTGGTGACGAGCTACGCTGAACAGATCTCAGCTTGTACAACTGAAACATCACACCAATTAAAAGCTCCCATTTCCTCCTTCTCTGGAACTTGGCATTTTAAAATCAATCCTGGTAGGGCTGGCACTGTTCGCATCGCTACCGCTTACGACATCAGCATCCCATACGGGTGCCAGTTCAAGTCCCAGCTGCTCCACTTCGGATCCAGCTCCCTGCTAATGCACCTGGGAAAGCAGTGGAAGATGGGCTGTGGCCTCCACATGAGAGACCTGACCCTCCTGGCTTCAGCCTGGTTCAACCCTAGCCATTGTAGCCATCTGGGGAGTCAACCAGTGCATAGTAGTACTCTCTAACTCTGCCTTTCAAATAAATTAAAAAAAAATTTTTAAATTTATTTGAAAGTTATTTACATAGAGAGCGAGAGATAGAGAGACAGAGATCTTCCATCTACTGGTTCACTCCCCAAATGGCCCCAACAGCCTGGGTTGGACCAGGCCAAAGCCAGGAGCTTCTTCCTGGTCTCCCATGCGCGTGCAGGAACCCAAGCACTTGGGCCATCCTCTGCTGCTTTCTCAGGCCATTAGCAGAGAGCTGGATTGGAAGTGGAGCAGCTGGGACTTGAACTGGTGCCCACATGGGGTGCTGGCACTGCAGGTGGTGGCTTTAACCAATACATCACAATGCTGGTCCCCAAATAAATCAATTTTTTAAAAAAGCATATTGTGTTGCCTTTGGCTGTAAGCATGAAAGAACCACAGCACCAGTGACTTAAACACAGATGGAGGCGGCTTGTCCCAAGCAGTCAAGTCCAGGGCTAGTCAAGGAGTCAGTGAAGCAACCCCTGCACCTTAGCTGGAGGCTGTGAGTCTCATGCTCATTGCCTCACAGTCACAAGATGGCTGCTGATGCTGCAGGCTTCACATCAGCACCCACAGCAGGAAGGAGGAACGGTCAGGACAGGAAGACGAGAGCACTTACGTAAGTTCCTGGAAGCTTTGTGCGTATCCATGACCAGACCTGTGTCACCAGGCCACCTCCTGGGGTAGGCAAGTTGAAGTGGGATGTATTTTCTCTCATCCTCTGAACAAAACACACACCCCATTAGGATGGAGAAAGGGAGCAAGGGAGACAGTTGCCACAGAGTGATTTGTTATTTGGGTTTCTGTAGACATGATTTCTTCATAGTGGCATGAAATTGGGCAAGTGCTGGGAACACATTTGGATATATCTGAATATGTATATATTTTTTTCTGAGTAAATATTTAACAACTAGTTCTTGCCAGGAAGGAAGGAGTCTGTAGCTTCTGTCAATTTCCTTGCTGTAAATTATTCAACACAGCTTATCCCAAGCTACAATGTAACATCAACCAACACACAAGATTCCTGAGAATTCTGGTACACACACACACACACACACACACTCCTCACTTTTCACAGCTTTATATGCCACTACTCTGCTCACTTTATAGTGCTCATGAAGTATCTAAGTCTCATGTATTTTTTAAGGATTTATTTTATCTGAAAGGCAGAGTTATTTGTAAATTTGTATACCTTAAATAAAATGGCAGAAGATCCTCATTTGTCATTTATTGTTCTACGTTTCTTAAGTCTTTGATTGTCTCGTGTTATTAACACACACACACATGCCTTTTCCAAAGTGCAGATACTCAGTGGTACGTGCAGGCAAGGGCAGAAAGGGTGTGGGGCTGGCCAGCCCACAACCCAGGGTGACGCATCGGCCAGGTCGCTGTCCCTCAGCCACGAAGGAGACCTGGAACCGGAGGCCGTGTGTCTGTAGCCATCAGACTGTTCCGTGAACACAGCACCTACGTGGAACTCGCAGAACGGGGGAACCTGAAGGAGGTGTTGAAGACACACGGAGGCGCTCAGCTAACAGGCACTCGCTGGGAAGGAGCTGTGCTGGGGAGGCAGTCGCCAGTGCGTGTCGCAGGAACACTCAGGGCGCACCTGCAGCGTGCCAATCTGCACAAGGGCAGCACGGATGCCACGCCAGCGTGTCCCCATCAGCACAGAGTGCTCACGGCTGCTGTTGTAATCTCACCTCTTGTTCTAGCAGAGGTCAGACAAGTCATCCACTATCTCCTCCCTGCTGCTTTCCTTAACATTTTGTATTCCCAGTCTACGGATTTCCTGCAATTTTTGCCAGATTCTAAACTTGAAATAAGCCAAACACTCAAAGGGTGTGTGCTCTGTGTCTGCATCGAGCGAGAAGCTGCACGCCCTGCGGTGAAGCTGTGGGGGAGGCCAGGGAACAAAGCACCCAGCCAATGTAAATACATATATTTACATTTGAAAGGCAGAGTGATGGGGGGGGGGGAGAGGGAGGGAAGGGAAGAAACTGAGAGAGAGAGAGAGAGAGAGGAGGGAGGGAGGGAGATCCATCTTCCATCCACTGGGTCACTCCCAAATGGTCACAATGGCTGTGGCTGGGCCACACCGAAGCCCAGAGCCTGACTCTTCATGGGGTCTCCTATGTGGGTGGCAGGGGCCCAAGCACTTGGACCACCTCCTGAGGTCTTCTCAGGTGCATAGCAGGGAGCTGGATCAGAAGTGGAGCAGCTGGACTCGGACACACTCTGACACGGGGTGCTGTTTGGGGCAGGCACCAGCTTGACCTGCTCCACCACAATGGTGGCTCTGAGTGTTCATTTCTTAACCTGAACAGTGGAAACAGTAATACCCATGCTTCACAGAGACCACTGTGGGATGCACGAGATTGAGTGCTCAGCACCATGTGTGGGGAGCAACTCGGACTAGACTGTTTGTTACTGGAATTAAGACTTATTCTATGCATCTGCTCTCCCACAATATGGTGCTGGGAGAGGAGGAAACAGCTTCTACACAGCTGCCTCCAGTTCAACCAATAAACAGCAGGGCCTGCTCCTGATTGGAGGAGAGCAGCGTGCTCGGCGTGTGGGCAGCCGAGTTGGGATTGGTGGAGGAGGACTATAAAGGAGGAGAGAGACAACATGCACCAGGAACATCTATCTGAAGGAACACCTGAGCAGCCCCCGAGAGAGCCGGCCGGCGGTGTGCCGCTCCCCTGTGGAAGTGGGGAAAGTGGCAGGGGGAACCGCCCTTCCACGGAGGTGGAAGGGATGGTAGCCAACCCGGGAAGAACCAGCAGCAAACCCGGGAAGGGCCGAGCAGACAAAAGAACAGCCCAGGGTCCTGTGTCTTTCCTCCGCGAAGAGGTGGAGCGACACCATGCTTGCCATTTCTGAGTGTGTGAGAGCGACTACTAGAACACCCGGGTTCTTGTTCCCAGTAGACTGCAAGTTCAAGATTAAAATGCAAATCTGGCTTCACTCCCTGGGAACTCTGGGTGCTACGTGAACACCACTCACTGCCAGGCTGGTCCTCCTCATCAGTACCTCCTTTGTTTGCATCCACTCTTGAAAAGGGGCTTCCTCTTGGAGAGGAAGCTCACGGTTCACATCTGGCTGATGCTGAGTGGCTGTGGCGCCCTCCCCTCAGGCCTCCAATGCCATCTGCCTTGCAGACCTGTTGAACTTGCCTAAGTTTAGCCTTTCACTTAGAAGAGCTATTGAGGGGTGGGGGACAGAGGAATGATTCTGAGGCTGGGAGATCTTCCTACAGAACCTTTAAGGCTGGCCCTTACCTTCTCTCTGGGGAGACTGTCTCTAATAGTCACACAAACACTGCTAAGAGACCCGATGGTGCCTTCCCATGCACAGCTTAGCAGAGTAAGGAAATCAAGAAGACAAAGAAAGCACTTACCTCTAGTCAGCAAAACACCTACTGGGCAAAGTTCAGACTGAGACCTATGGTTGTGGAGCTGGGACCTGGCCCACCAACATCTGGAGACAGACAGTGGCCTCCTTCATGACATGTCCGGAGTTTTCCTCTCTGCCTGACCTGAGCAGTGGCTCAGAAACTGCAGGAGTTGGGGGAGATGGAGAATTCTCTTCCAAGAGACCCTTTTATTTTCCTTCTACAGGGACACGTCAGGTCCACATTTGTTATCTCGTTGGCTCTGGCCATGGTGCTGAACCCTCGGCTCTTGACAATTCAACTCTTTTTATTATTTTTTCAAAAGATTTATTTGTGTGCAAGGAAGAGTTACAGGGCAGTGGAGGTGGAGGAGAGATCTTCCATCTGCTGGTTCACTACCCAAAAGGCCACAAGGAAAGGGCAGGCCAGACGGAAACCAGGAGCCAGTAACTCCATCCCAGTCTCTAATGTAGGTGGGAGGGTCCCAAGCACTTGAGCCATCTTCTGCTGCTTTCCCAGGCACACTAGTAGGGAGCTGGAGCAGAAGTGGAGCAGCCGGGTCTTGAACCAGTGCCCATATTGGGTGCCAGCGCTGCCCTGACAATGGCAGTTCAGTCTCACAGCCGTGCAGTGTGCTGGAAGTGAGATGGGGACAAATGTGCCTCCTCACTTCTGCAATTCTACCCAGCACACAGCCAAGCTATAGAGCTCATCTACTCCCTTGAGCTCTGTCTGAGGAATAAGACTTGTGGAAAGTTTATACAGATTTGGAGAAAATTTTAAACACCCCATTCCTGAGCTCCCTCTGAATATGAGCAGCTTTTTACTCATCAGAAAACCACATGTGCTGCTGCTTCCCTGCTACCATCCAGCAAATGTGGTTTACTCGGAGCCTTGTCACAGCCTGATCCTTCAGCTTCTAAAAGGTTGTTGAGAATTAACACTTTCTGTGCCAAGCTAAGTCAACAGTGTGTGTCTGTACACTGTGCTGTGCATCAAGATGTTTGCTGTTTATTTAGGTGAGAACAACGTGAGTGTGGGTGATGCTAACATGAAGTGGGATGTACCTTCTGTGTCACCAGAGGTGCCACGTGTTGGAAGAACTATTATGGGATGCTTGCCAATTCTGGTCTGAACCCTAACCAGGGAGAATTCATCAGAGACCCGAGCTCTGGGCTTACCTTCCACTCACCTTCAACTTCAGGTGAGGGGGCAGGTGTATCTATCTCAGTTAATGGGGTCTGGGCCACCACACATGTACACTCAATGAGGAATTCCACTTTACTGTGAGGTGCTGGGCCTGGATCTGTGGACTCCTGCTTGCTGGGAGCTTGGGTGCATTGTTTTTCCTCCAAGGACTGCCAGCCTGGGAAAGGGCAATCCCAGGCAGGCTGGGGCAGAGCGCATGTAATCCGATGCACGGACACAGAGTGTGGCTTCGTCTCCAGCAGCTGTGTGCAAACACAACGGGAAGGGATTAGCGTGCGGAGGAGGTGCCAACAAAGGGACATGCAGGAATTGGACACTGCACGATGGTTCTCTTGAGCAGCCTGGGAGAACACAGCTCAGCAACAGGACCGGAGCGCCTTTCTTGTCCTTACGCATGGTGAGCTCCCCACCCCTCAGGGGTCCCCTTCTTAGAACATAAAGAGTACTTCCATGTTAAAGCCATGGCGTGCTGATCAGACTCCAACTGCATCTCAAGCTTCTTTAATAGCACAAAAGGACGGTCCTTGCAGCCAATTTAACTGCTTCCACCAACACCTTCGGGTGGGAAGAGGCCCAGGAGCAGAGCTCTGGGCGCGCCGTGGGGAAACCGCCTCTGGCCTGGAACACGGTGTGTGCTAAGTCTCTATTCAACTGGATGACTGCTGAGCTCCCACAAGGAAAAGAACGCTGCTTCCAAGTCCAATGCTGCACTGCGGAAGGCCCAGTGGACCTGACACCAGGCCCTGCTCCTCTGGGACCCTGACGGCACAGCTCAGCGGGCATCACCTGCCACGGCACCGAGGAAGCCCTGCCGCGGGCCCCAGGGACACAGCAGCAGCCTCAACATGGGATGACACAGGTCAACACGTGTGTTCCCAAGCCCTCGTCTTCTCCTCTTAGACACTGCCGCCTTCCCTTTTCAGATACCTCAAGGAGGCCCTGCTACTGACCCCATCTTAGAACAGGGAAAACCAGGCCAGTGTTTCCTCCATGTCTGATCAGAGAGGCGGCCTCCCAGTCTCCTCCAAAGCCATTCCAGTCACTCGCCGGTGCAGTTTCCCCAAGACTCTCTCGTCTCCTGTTTTGTTGCTGAGGTTTCATTCTTTCATTCTCCCAGACTTTTCCTACCCAACTGTTTTTGTTTACTCTCTTGACAGAGGCAGAATGTCAGTCAGTGAGCTGGGATCAGAGCACGCGTGTTTATGCAACGCACACTTCACCCCTCTGTCCTTGTGCTGCCTGCCCTTGACCTTCTCTGGATTGTTCAGTCACAGGAAGCCTGCAGGGAGAGGCAGCTCTGTGCACAGAGTGCAGATACCTCCTATAAAAGCACACCCAAGGGCTGTCCTTCCCTGAGACCAGTTCCAACAGCTAGGAAGGCTGGTGCCCAGCTGGCACACTCTGCTACCTTTGTCCTGTCACCTCCTGCCACATCAAGCCTTTGGCACGGTCTTGGTGACTCACCCTCTGCCAAGCCTGAGCCATGTTCTGCCCAACCCAAGTTGGTGGGTGGTGTCCGACATGTTCGGGGTTGACTCGATTGGTCGAGGGCCATCATGTCGGGGACAGCTTTCTTTCATGAGGGCAGACTGTGCAGAAGCAGTAGAAGCATCACCATCGCCCTTCCAATCCTCCTCTTGGATGTCCCCCCATGTTGCCATGTCTGCTGATGAGAAAGCTCCTTGTCCATCTACAGACCCGTCTCGCTTCCCAGGAGGAAGCCACACGCCTGCTGCCCATCATGTGCTCTCGGCCTTTGCAGCTGCTAATCCCGAGACAGCAAGTCTGTACAGTTTGGCCCAAAGCTTCCTGACCGCACCCACATACCAGGGCAGCGCCAGCACGTACCCTTCCAGGGCACTTTCCCATTGTTCCCACGCAGGGAGCTGGGCTGGCCGGTTGGCACTAAGGCCACCTTTGGGAAGAAACTTATACAAAACAGGGTGGCTCCAGAATGGGCAGCCAAAGTTTGCTCCTTGGTCCTCACGGAGAAGGGAGAGAAAATGAGGGGTGTGGCTCATGGGAGTGGAAGACCAATGCTAAAATCTTCCAGCCAACTTGCTAACAAAACACCATTTCTGGGGGGTTCTCAGCACCACTGCTGGGAAAAAGCAAAGCCCAGCTCAGCAGTGGAATCGAGAAGACGCCCAAATCTTCTCAGTGCTCATCAAGCTGCCCCCGCATGGGTCCTGAGCCAACTCCCCCTCCTGGTGCCTCTGTTTGACCAACTGCAGAATGCAGGCAAATGTTGTTAAAAACCTCTCTCTTAGAAGTAGTGCCCGGGTGCTGGTGTTGTGGAACAGTGGGCTGAACAGTTGCTGTGAGGCCAGCATCTCATGTGGGTGCTGGTTTGATTCACAGCTGCTCTGCCCTCCACCCAGCATCCTGCTGATGAGCCTGGGAAAGCAGCAGAAGGCCCGAGTGCCTGGGCCCCTGCCACCTGTGTGGGAGACCCAGTTGGAGTTCCAGGTTTCTGGCTTCCGCCTGGCCAAGCCTCAGCTGTTGTGGTCATTTGGGGAGTGAACTAGGAGATGGAAGACTTCTCTCTTCCTCTCTCTGTCTCTCCCTCTCTGTCACTCTGTCTTTCAAATAAAAAAATCTTAAAAACAAGTAATGATTGATGGTGAAGTTGGTGCTGTAATTAATAGTCAAACATTGCTTTTTATATTTACTCAACAGACTCAACTCTTAGTATGGACAATTATACAACAATATCTCTGATAATCTAGAAGAAATGGATAAACTCCAGTACATACACACCTTGCAAATCCTGAATCCTGGAGAAAGAAAATCTATACAGCCCAATAGTAAGTGGTTAGACTGAATCAGGAATAAGAGGGGTGGGAATCAAAAACCTCAGGACCAGACGGCTTCACTGCTCAATTTTCTCAAACATTAAACAAAGAACTAACATCAATTCTTCTTAGACTATTCCAAAAGCTAGAAGAGATGGGAATTCTTCCAAACTCATTTTCCAAGGCCAGCATAACCTTGATACCAAAACCAGACAAGGACAGACCACAAAAAGCAAACTATGGGCCAATATCCTTGATGAACACTGATGCAAAAATCCTCAACAAAATAGAAGCAACTGAGTTCAAGGGCATATTAAGAAGTTCATTCCTGGAGCCGACATTGT